>NC_140092.1:31390264-32660790 GCF_964237585.1 Gallinula chloropus
TCCCGAAGATACTGCCTCTCCCTCCAAGCCTTGCCTTAGTAATATCCCCAGACCATCATGGGTATGGATATATCCGTCTTCTGAGTTCAGTGACTGTAAACACAAAGATTCAGTTTCAGGGTTTCTTCTTGATTACTTTCACAAAATATAAGGACACATTTAATTAATCAGTCATACACAGGAAAAAAATGCCTAGATTCACATCTGGCATTTGCTACTGCACACCTCAAAGGCAGTTTTTTGGGGGTTGGTGGTTTTTTTGGGTTGAGTGTTTGGGGTTTTTTCTGGTGCTTTTTGTATTATTGAAAGTACCTTTCTAACTGAGGGGAATTCCAGTTCTCCAGGAGGGAGGAATTTTATAATTGAAGGAACAAACAGAGTTGGCAGGAACGAATAATTAAAAAAACCTCTCTCTCTCTTAATTAGGTAGCGTATACTGTCTTCTAAACTTTGTTAAAATTTAGAATCCACTTTGTGAAGCATAGGCTAAACAAGGTTGGGTTGCATAAACAGAGGAGATGTTATAGCCTGCTACATCCAGAACATTGGCTGCAAGCCCTGTGGTAAACTGCCTCAGTTAGAAGTCTGACTGCAAGAGGAGCATGAAAAATAAGAGGACAGGTAATCTCTCTCTTTTTTTTTTTTTTCCAACATAACATAAGAACATCTGTGCTGGATCAGATCAGTATATCTGCTTGAGACACTGGTCAGTAATAGGAACAGGCTGTACGAAAGACTGTCTCTAAAATACACTGTTCCCTTGTTTGGTTTCTTGGGTTTTGGCAATAAGTGAGATAGAGCCTTCCTGACTCAATCAGTTGCTACTTTGTAACTGTATTTAGTAGACAACACTCAACCTATGATTTTGAACCCATTTATACTTTTGGATTCAAAAATATACTGTGGCAATAAATATTTCTGTAAAACTGTGGAAAAAATATGCCATTGAGATCCATAGATATTTACTTCAAGTCTGGGCATGCAAATTTAAATAGAACTTTAGGAATCACAAATGGAATAATTTGCCATTGGAGAATGAATTTGTTCTCCTCCAAATAAGTAACTTATGCAGCGATGAAACTTGTTTTAATTAACTCCATTTCATCAACTCTGGTAAACAGAAGAAATCCAAATCCTAAACTGGGTTGCTTCATACTATCAAAAGTATACTATGGGCATTTACTGCTTTGCTTGGCGGACACACCACTTTTTTTTCACTTTTCTCTGATGTTTCCAGCTCATTATGAAAGAATTATCTTTATTTTGTTGTTGCATAAGACCAGCAGGACATCATTAGTTATGTAGTGTGATTGTGCATGGAAGCCTGCACAGCACATCCTGCCTTATGTATGGGAGCACATGGTGGTGGAGACCCAGTAGGTTCACGCAGAAGCTGTACAAGCTGATGTTTGTAAACAGTCTTAACACTGTCCAAATTTACCTGCATCTAATTCAGTTTCAGAGATCCCTTAATTTTTTTATTAGCATCAGCAATAAATGATTGAATGAAAACGGTGACTTGTACGTCACACTAAACCCAGTGACGAAAGGTGGTACGTAGGAGCCTGACATTATAGCTATTGTTCCATTAAATTATTATCATAACAACCTCTGCACTGGATACACAACATAGGTTTTTGCTGTTCTGCAGCAAACATTTCTTCTGTATGTATAATTACAGAATAGTTATCTCAGTCTAACTCCTATCTAATTATGTAAATAAGTATATATGCCCTCCAACTGCTTTTTGCATACTGTTCTGACCTAGGAATCATGCCTTTGCTTGCTTGTGCTCATGGCTTAGAGGTGTTGGCCCAAAGCTTCTTTACATGAGAGTTTATAAATAAAGATCTTGTAGAAGTCTTATTATTCTTTTTTAAAATTTATTTTTACTTTCTTTCAAATATGAATTACTGGCAAATCACAAGTGATTAAGATGGCAAGATTACAAATGCTGGAGTGCTGAAATTTCTTTAATTCTGTACTGGAATTCAAACATGCCTTCTGGAATTTTATAAAGAAACTTACACATAACAAAGAAGAGAAGCAAATATTTGTTTTAGTTTGGTGGGTAAGAAACTTGCATGTTGAGACAAAAGATTTTGCTTGTGTGAGAACATTTTTGCACCCCAAAAATCACACTAAACCAAGCTGTTCCTGTTGGTCATCTCCTCCACAGACCACTAACTATGTTGTCTCTCTTTCTGTGTGTTTCTGTATTGGATTTTTTTTTCCTGTTAAAATGCTACCAAGTCTAATCAGCTCTCTTGCTTTGGTCTCCCTTGCTTTCCTCTTTTCAAGCCCTACCAGATGGATATTCCCCAGGAAATCCTTTTTCAAAAGCTGTGTTTCTTAGGAATGTTTGCCCTCAGTGAAATAGAGTATTTTAGCAAAATATTTCAAGCAATTCTAATTACTGGGTATTAAACACAGCTACCTGACATGCCTATGGGATTAAGCCATGACTAGCATAGTTCTGGTGTTTACCAATTTAATTAATATCAATTTATAAAGCTCATTCCTTGCTATGGAATCAATATTCACATATGCAAATAGTTATTAAGACAGCAGAGAGCAGTAATAAGTCACTCTGATTGTATGATTGCAGAATCATTGAGGTTAGAAGGTCCCTCTTGAGACCAGCTTGTCTAGACCAACCTTACTGGAAGGATGGTCAGCTACAACAGGTTGCTCATGGCTGTGTCCCATTGCACTTTAATACCTCAAATGATGGGGACTCCACAAATTCTGTGGGTAAATTGTTCCAGTTTTCAGCTATCCCCACAGAAGAAAAATGCAAATCTTATTTCTTTCTCATGTTAAGAAGGAATTTCTTGTGTTTCACTTTTTGTCCTTTGCCTCCTGTCTTTTCCCTGGGTACCACTGAGAAAAGTCTGGCTCTGTCCTCTTTATTGCTGCCCATCTGATGAACAAGAATAAGACTGCCCCTGAGCCTTCTCTTCTCCAGGCTGAACAGCCCCAACTCTCTCAGCCTCTCCTTATATGGCAGATGCCTTAACCATCTTCATGGCCCTTTGCTGGACTTTTTCCAGTAAGTCCTTGTCTTTCTTGTACTGGGGAACCCAGAATGGGATCCAGCACTTCAGATGGGTTTCACCAGTGTTGAATATGGGTGTGAATCACCTCCTTTCACCTTGAGCTGTTGTTGCTTCTCCTAATGTAGCCTAGGATGATGCTGTTGGCCTTTATTGTGACAAGGGCATATTTCTGGGTCGTGTTCAGCGTGTTGTCCACCAGAGGCCCCAGGCCCTTCTTGGACCTGCTTTCCAGTTTGTGGGCCCTCATCCTGTGCTGATGACTGAGGTTATTCCTCCCCAGATGCAGGACTTCACATTTCTGTTTGCAGAATTCAATATCTAATGGTATCCATTAAATTCTGCAAAGAGAAATTGTAAAAAATGCCCTTCTAAAATGCTTTTCAGTGGCTGACTGAAAACAGTAACACTGGTCAGAAACCTTTAACAAGAATAAAACAGAATACCAGGGGCAAAGTTAGAGGAGGAATGCTAGTGCCCTTATAATTAGTGAAAAAGTTTTGAATCAAATTAGAAAACAGAAATTTTATGAGGGGAAGCCCAATGAATGCTGACAAATATGAACTATAACCTCAAGAAAAGTTGCATCATGGCTACTGCATTACAGTTCCCCTGATTTTTCTGATCCAGATTCTTCTGCCTGCACATTTAACTAATAGTTATCCCACAAACTGAGCTGGACTCTGGGTTGAGTGTCATGACAGCAGAGTCAAGGGGCAGAATCATCTTCCTTGACCTGCTTGTCATGCTGGTTTTGATGCAGCTAAGGACACATTTGGCTTTCTGAGATGCAAGTGCTCTTTTAACTGTAGATTGTGGTTCAGATGGAGTACAGACCTGTAAAAAGAAAATTATAACTTGCTTCATCTGACACATGGAACAGTGACCAGTGTATTGCAGCATCTCAATGTTTACCCAAATGGCAACATTGGACTTCATGTGAAACATTTCCCAATTCTGTTTCCATCCAAACAACTGGCAAATATTTCAGAATTTACCCCTTCTCCAGACACATGCTATGGCTTGATTAATCTAAAGGTCTTTGGAATTTATCCAACTGCGTGTGGCCTATAAGCTCCTGGTATGGCACTAAAGTAGACAAAAAGGAGCAAATAATTGTCTGAATCATGTAGGTTTTGATATGTGTTTGTAAAATGACAGGTGCTTTTCTTTTGGTTCTGATTCAAGAAGTTATCAGGTGTTTCATTAAGATTAATAATTTGTTTTCCTTAGTCACAAAACCCCACACAAATATTTGGCAGTGCCGAGCCCTTCCTTCAGAATTCCATGCAGAAGTGATTTGTAATGAAGGTTATGAAAAATGACATTCCTGTAGATAGATGGAAATTCATTTGTTTCCATACTCTGAGCTTTTCTCTTTAGTATGTACAATTTCCAGCTGCCTCGGGGGTTGAGTGATAAAGTAGGCGATCCTTCTCAGTTATTCTCAACGTGTGTATACGACACATTGTTTATGATGCTTTCATGGTATTTAGAAGGTCATAAACTATCAAAAGCCACAGTGAAGCTTTGCTGTTAAAATAATTCATGACAGAACAAAGCTTTTAGAGGATATTCAGTTATAAATTAAACAAAAATGGTAAGACTTATATTGACCTATACTTCTTGTAATCATGTTTGGCATTGACTTTATTTAAATTTTTATTCTCTCACTAAAGGCTTAAAGGAAGAATAGCTTTCCTTGAGTTTTATGAATGCTAAGGCACAGTCAGGAAGAAATTGGTTTTGATCCAGCTCAGTTTTAACGGGGGGTTGTGGCCATTTCAAATAAAATATTTTTTAAATTTGGAATGTTCTTGTCAAATTGATGGCATTGATTTAAACAAGAAATGTATCAGGCACTTTTATATAACTAACAGACATGATATAATTCAGGATTCAAAAGGTTTTTCAGCAAAGGGTGACTATGGCTCACATTTTTGGGCCAAAAACTATGGGAATTTTCTTGGGTATTTATAGATAAAACATGAAAAGGAAAGTATTTATTGATTCTAGCACGTTGTCTTGAAAAGAAGGACGACTTCATGTCAACTGAAGTAATTCAAAAGCTGACAACTAATCAACATGCATCTTCATCTCATTATCATCTACTGAAATTTATTTTTTTATTTTTAATGAATTCAGTGAAAACTGGCATATTATACTGACTAGGGAGCACCTGAACATGGAAATCTTTGATGCCTTTGTAAGGATTAGAGACTGAACTGATTTATTTCCTTTTAATATAAAACCTTATGAGACAGCTCATATGCAATTTTTGTGTGGATTAGTTAATATAGAAATGTTTTCACTTAATTTCCATATATAATCATAGAAGCTGGTTACTGTTGATTTAAAAAAAAAGATGTTTGCGGAAATGAATTATCATCTTTATTAAAGAAGGCTGAGGTTCATTAGTTACGCTCTTAAAATTAGGAAAAAATCATTTATTTTTTTCTTTAGTGTAAAAAATGAGATTCACATTTATTTATGATGGGCCTGGATATGGACTATGGTACAATACTTAATTGTTGGTTTGTTTGTTTTATCTTTTAAATAAGAAACACTGTATACAAATTTGGCTTCTTAAAAAAAAGGTAAAGCAGCAAAACCCAACTGGAAATGAAAATAGCAATACTAACAATTACTTAGCAATTTAGCTTAAAGGTCATTTAGCTAGAAGGTATGATCACCACAGTTCTTGAAAGAATTTGTAGGAAATAGTTACTCAGTCTAGAAATTAGAGTGGTTTTTTACTCAATGACAAGCATCACTTGGGCAATGACTGCTGTTTGTTATTTTTGTGTAAATATTTGCCTCTGTGAAAGAAGCAGGAAAGAGAAGAGAAACAGACAAGGTGGCAGTCACAAACCCCAGCTTGAAAAAGGAGCAGGAGAATGGCCCTCCTGAGGAGTCTAATAACACACACTTCAAGCTGAGGGCAGATAGAATTAGAAGCAAAAGGATATACTTCATGTTTTGATAATCCTATATCCTAAGATACAAGACTTTGTACATCTTCTGTAAATTAAAAGAATGATCTAAACCCACCATCAGTTCTCCTTTCCATTTGGAATAACATCATGTCTCTTAACACTGCCTGGCCACGTGGGTCCAGAGTGATAACTGTAGTGACGAAGATGAGACAGGAGAACATAACAATGAAATTTGGAGACACGCTGCACCTCTTCAGTCTGAAACGCTATTGAAAATGAAGAGTTTTTCAATGAACCACTGGTTCAAACCTCAGATAGTAGTAAGAGCAAATCTACACTCAGCAACATATTTCAGCTGTATCCTCAGCTGTTTCACGAGTACTGTCATAATGCAAAGATTAATAGCTATATACTTCATTGCTAGTATTCTGTGCTATCCAGTGTTTTGTAGTTCAGACTTATTGACCAATAGATCTCATAGACAAATATATTTTTTTTTCTTTTTCGTAGTAAGTAGTCTTTGGTTAAACTTCTTTACTTTTCAGGCATAATAATTAACTTTCCTGTGTTGTGGTTTAGACACATGCCAATCAGAAACAACATCAGTTCTCTTGATTGGCTTCCTTCCTCCAATGCCTGTTTAGTTTTTTTGCTAAATGAGAAACCATTTGCATGATAGCATTATGATTTAACCTAAAAAGAGAGTCTTCAGATCAGTTAACCAGGCTCTTGAGATTTTCTTCAGGCTAGTTACCAGAGGAGCAGAAGGGATTTTCTCTTTGATTTTAGTGCCTAAAGGGATTTCTGTCCACTTTCTCTGCATGCAAGAAAAACAACCAACTACTGCACGTGCAAGGCGTAATACTGACTAAGCCTCTAGTATATACTTTCTTAATAATAACTCAAACAATCCATTGAGAAAGAGATCTAAAAGTATATCAATATGATAAAATGCTAGTTGGACACTAAATATTTTAGTATTATATCCAGCATTTCAACTTCTTCTTTTCAAGGCTTATATGAAATGTGGAAGACTAGATGGAAGGAATCCATATACAGAGATCAGATACATTGCTTCTGACATATTACTCTATTATATTTTATTCCCTTGGATATTTTACTAATGATTTTATCTTTTTGACAATCAAGCAACTATTCTTCTGCTCCTTCAGGCATAATTTTAACAAGGATATTTATAATCAGTAGATTATAATCACTTTTACTGGCTACATAGAAAGAATAGTAATACCCAAGCTGTAACAACTGGAAATACCACCGCTTCAGTCATATAATAACAGCTTGTGATCTTGTGTTCAGGGTCCCATATTCAGCCTCAACTGACATATTCTAAGTTTTCCAAACTGAAAGTCTAAACAATTTCATGATCCTATTACGGTTAACTTGACTTACTTTCCTATCTTATACTGATTTTTTTACCATGGTTTTATTGAATTATGATTTTAATATTACTATTTTAGAAAGATGATCTTTCATAACATCTATTGCAATTGGAATATTGCTTTGATTGTGATTGATGAGGTCCTAATAGGTGAATCTTACTTCTTTCCAAGTCCTTAAAAGTTCAAAGTAGAGACAGGTATAGAGACATTTCCAGAGTCACTTATTATTCTCAGACTATGGCCTCCAGAGTTAAAGAAAATAACAGTGGTTTGATTTAGAGTGATTAGATTTGGTGTGAGTCTCTAGAGCATGTCTATGTTTCTCTACTATTATATTGAAAATTAATAGCAAGAGAAGGCTCCTAGCTAAAAGTATACTCACCACCATCCCACCTTCTAAAGGATTCACTGAAACAGAATGTTTAAGTTCCTTGTGTGGGTTCCACTTGCAGTGTTCATTTCCATATAAAATAATTGACTTGCTAAAAAGTACTGTTCACCACAAGACAGTGGAATAATCCCCTGGCTTTGATTGAACAAAATAACACTTGTCTTGATTGTTGCAGATCAGCTTCTTTCCCATAAAAGGGAAAGCCTGAGGCTGAAAAAAGTAACTGACATACCAGTGAGTGCCTTAATAAGTTCAGGCTGATGTTGGTGACAGTCTCCTTGAGAAACTTAGTCACATTTGCAGGATTGATGCCTTCATTACTTCTAACCTGTACAACATAACAGCAGTATAAAATACTCTCTTCAAGTTCTTCCAATTATAAGTACGGCAGTTGTGCCTTTTCAATTTTTAAAATGAAGCTGATAAGCACTTGTATTCTTCATAATAAAAATTAAGATCTTTCGTGACCAGCTGAAATGGTTGTATGCTTTTATTAGCTAGTACAATCTTGGGTTGACAAAGGGATGGTTTTTACATTTTCATTTCTCAGAAGGCTGCTTCTTGTATTTTTATAATGTGTTTTCCTGTATTATCTGACAGAATATAGACAATGAGACTTGAGGGCAGGAAGAAGCAAGAGAGAATTTATTCACTTGAGAAATTTGTGACTTCTTTTTTTCCCTGTTTTATCATTCTTACACTAACTGTTTATTTGGTCAATAGTAAGAAACATAAAAAAAAGATAATGGTATAAAAATGCTAAAATTATTATTTCAGTTCAAGTAAAAGAGTGATATGTATGTTTTAATACAGAAAAAAAGTTAGAAACTGTTTAACTCTATTTTTTCTATATCTGTGCTAAAGCTGAAATAATGTGTCCAGGCTGCAAAAAACTACTTTACGTTTTCCTGCCCACTTCAGATACATAAATTAACAGAGTTTATCTTCCAAAATTCTTAGTTTCCTGAGCAAGAAACTGAATATGAGACATACATATAAACAAATATATATGGCTATATATTCATATATGTATACACACACATACACACACACACACACACACACACAGATTTTTAAGAACAGAAAGAAGTCACAGCCCTTCAGTTTGACCTGCTATATTTCAGGAAAGAACAGAATTTTGCAGAATTTTTCCTCTGCAGAATGCTCAGTAACTTGTTGCTGACTACAAGTGTATCGTTTACATTTGGAAGGCTTGGTTGGGTTGTAAGACCAGGAGGCAGAACATAAACTATTTGTGTCTAAATGGAGGCGATTCTCATTTTCATATTTTTTAACTTTAATACTCAAATCTATGCTTTTTGCAGTCTGTTTTGCTTTCTATCATCATATACACCCTTGATAAAGGCATGCATGCATTAAAGCTTTTGAAAATGAATCATACATAAAAGGGAAAAAAGTATTTTCTTGAAGTAGAACAGAATGATACTAGAGGAAATCTATATTTGATAAAATTCATGTCTTCCTTTCAGAGAAAAACAACAGAGCTTAACCTGAAGCATTTATGAGTCAAATATTTATTTTGGCAGAAACATCAGTTCATCTTGTCCTATATCGGTATCACAGAGCTTTATGCATTTGAAGTACAAGGACTTAATGTTCCCCATCCAGAGAGCATTTTTAAAACATTTGATATGATAGAAAATAAAGCATCAGCCAAATTAAAAAAATATAATAATAACTAAAAAAGAAAAACCTTTAATACACTTTCACAATGACGTCTAAATTATGACACTACGGCTTCCACAGACATTCCTCATTTTTGCAGAATGAGGTGTAATACCCAAAATGCTTTGAAATCGTGAAGATCTCAGACAGATCATTATCAAGTGGATAAGCTAAAACAGAATAGAAAAAGAGAAAAGATCACAAGAGAATATATTGTAATCTCTTTTTGTAGGGCACCTCTCATATTCTAAGTACCTTGAAGTGCTTTACAAAGTAATGAGTTAACTACTTGTAGCAAAGCAACCATTATGAAAGGAGAAGCTATTATGTGCCAGCATTTCAAACAGGTCCCAGCAAGCCTCCTGAATTTCAAGCCTAGTTGTTAGGCTATAATGTTTGTTTCCAGGAGTAATTGTGCTTGGAAAGTTGCAGGTGCAAATAACTAAAAAAAACACCCCAACAAACTTAGATTGCTCTTAAGAGCTGTTTTTTAGAAGTTGACCTTAGAAATTTGCAAAAGCACAAGCTTATACTTGGAACTCAGCAATTTAATTATCTTGGTCTTTTCCAGGGTTTTAATTTTGTTTATTTGTTTTTTTATGGATTTCATTAGTTGTTTTTTTTTTATTATTATTTTTTAGAAGAGGTGGAGAAAAGCTAAAATTAAGCTACAGAGGCCATCATGAGAGCTTTTTTGAGGTGGAAGAAATGTATCAACCGGGAAGGGTCAAGTCTTAAAGCTCAATTTGAAATGATCTAAGGCTGAGGAAGAACTGAAGTACGGAATGAAGCTGCAGTACTTAACTTCTCCTGGTTGCATTAAAAAATTATGCCCAGAGAAGGATAGACAGAGCAAGTTGGAAGACCCTGTATGAGTCACAGAAAAGATACCAAGGTTCTTTTTTGGGTTTTGATTGCTATGTTTATCTACATTAAGTCTGTGTTGGGAAACTAGTTCTTTTGGAAAAAAGAAGTGTTCTTTCCCCCCCAAGAAATATCTTCTCAATAGAGTTCCCAGGTATAGAAAAAAATGCAAGCAAACAAATGAAAAGAATGAAAGAGATGATGAGAAAAGAAGAGGCTATAACAGTCATTCAAATATCCAAGTTGTCTTCGACTTAGAAAAAAAAGTAATTTTCAATAAAGCTTTTGGAAGAGCTTTCTGAACAGGGAATTAAACAGTTTGATTTTGAGAGTCATGTGAATGCTCTAAAACTGAAAGAATAGGAAGACACATCAAAAGAATGTTTTTAAAATTAGAGAGGCATGAAAGTACAATATCCAGAGCTTAACAGACCTTAAAATACTCAATCAAAATACCATGCCTAGTGACATTTCGCTGTATATATGCACAGTAAGTTTCAGATATTCACCAGAGAGATTCATCAAAGAGATAAGACAATATAACAACTAACAGTCAAGGAGGTTCTACCTTAGCATTTCAAGTATTACCATTTGACATGGCCATTTAAGAGATGTTCAAGGAGGTCTGCACATAATATGCTTTAGATACTGTATCCTCACAGTGTAAAGGTGAATTATTACAATACATGGCCTAACATCTAAGATTAAAGATGAAATATTATTATAAAGCTGTAACATTTGTTTAATCTGCTATTAGCCTGAACTATAATAATAACCTTGCATATTTTTGCTATACTTTTAAAGACATTTTTAATTGATCATCAGGTAACCCATACATTTTTAAAAGCTAATTTGACAATTTGCTCCATTTTGTTTCAAACTACATGTCTGCTTTTTATCTTAGATGCCTGCCAACAAACATAATCATATGCATAGTCTAAATCAGGAATTCCCCTATGCTAGACTTTAATTAGTGGCAGCAGCTTCTGGCCTGAATACATCCTTAGAAAGTTAGACTCAGATAATTTCCAAGTGGTTTCTGCTACTCTGAAGTAGATTCCATAGAAAAATTTTTGAATCCCTGGTGTAGTTCAGATTTTAAATTTATGACTTTTAAAAATATATATTAATCTTAGCTCAAAAATTATTTTTAAGAATTGATTATTTCTGCCGGATTTATATACTTGACACCCTAGCTTTTGAGTGATAGATTTGACATATAACTTGAGGTATTGCAGGAAAATCTTTAATGAGTTTGCCCGACCTCATACTATCATCCTAGGTTTTGAAACATTAAGAATCTTAGGTAAGCATTTCATATTCTTGTGAGATGCTGTTACTGCCACACACACTTCTACTGTTATTAAATATCAGTAGTGATTTTTCACCTTTAGTGACGTGAAGCTATCCTGAGTTAAATTGCTCAGCAGTTCTCTAGTAGTTCTGCACATGAAAAGGGAAGTGCAGAGAGCACAATAAATTTAAGGAGCAGGAAAAAAATAGAAGAATATGGGGAAATACAGTGGAGAAAAAGGAGCACTGTAAGGAGGCGAAAATCATGAATTTACAAGGAGGCAGAATTTATTTTATCACTGCTTCCTTTGCAAATACTTCATTTTATTTTACTTTTCTTCTCCAGTGGTAAATGTCATCTCAGAAGTCCCACACAATTGGGTAACTCTGGACACCAAGTTGTACAAAGGAAGATGACTCATACGAATGGTAAGACATTATGAACATCGAACTGAAAGCTTTCTAATTCTTCAGAAACTAAATGAGAAGCCAAGAAGCGGCTTATATTCTTAAAGTGTTAGTTCTTATATTCTTAAAGTGTTCACTTAATTGCCCAATGCTTTAGAACAACACAGCATAAACTTTTACAGTGGATGTTTTGGAGTTTCTCCAGAAAGCACAGAATTAAGGCCCAATGGTACTTGTTGGGTGTATAGCATACACTATAGATAATATGAAATCATAGTTTAACAGTAGCCTCTGAGACCATCCCTTACACTAGGATTATGATTTATGCCACAAAGCTGTGATACAGGAAGTGCTGTAATCTGCTGAGGAATCAAGAGAAACACCTCTGCTTTTAAGTACAGATGGAGATGAAAACTGGAAAAGCTTCCTCACCACTCCCTTCATCTCCGGGAGCAAAGGTTGGCCAAATGAACTCTTTTCGGGTGGTGTCCTATTTGGGTGTGCCTAACTTTTACCTGCAGTCTGATACAGCCCAGCAGGAAAAAGCTGGGAGGAATGAACTGTACAGGGTGGGGAGCATGGACTGTGGACCCAAGAATCAGCTTCTGGCTGGCTCCAGCTGCAATCGTTGCTGCGGCAGTGGCAGCTCTGCTGACACCTCCGGAGAAAAAGTTCTTCTTCCATACCAGCTGGGAAGAATGAACCTAATGATACAGACAAGGGATCTATTGAAATGATTCACATGCTGTTACTGTGTTGGTGTGGGACTGTTTCTTACGCTATACCCAAAGTGTACACTACTTAAAAATCCTGGACGATCAACCTTCATAATTTCTTTCAATTTTTCTCCTTCAAACAACGTTGATTTTAAGATTTATTACAATGAAGTTCTTATAAACTCTTAAATTCTCATGGAAGATGACAGATATTTCTGAGGTTCTGGGTTTTTCCCCCTGAAAGATGGGAAACACCAACAAGGAAAAAAAAAAGGTGAAAACCTCTGCATCAGTTACAGAGCAGATATCAAGTTACGGAGCAGATATCAAGTAACTTGACCTGTTTTTGCTGCTATTGAAGTACATAATGAAATGCAAGTGTCTTCTGAGTGTGCTGAAAGTGTTGGAGCGATAAGTTACTTATGCAGGAAAAGTTCTAGCACTATTTTGGTGGAAGATTCCTGCTGAACTAAGTATCCTCTATCTAGATTTTAATAGAAATTATACATTGATTGTAGAATTTTATAGCACAAATAAAACCATA
This sequence comes from Gallinula chloropus, assembly GCF_964237585.1. Taxonomy (NCBI): domain Eukaryota; kingdom Metazoa; phylum Chordata; class Aves; order Gruiformes; family Rallidae; genus Gallinula; species Gallinula chloropus. Next base: position 31,403,559 of record NC_140092.1, read on the forward strand.
ATAGAAAAGAAATAATTCTTTTAGCAAATATTTTTTAATGTTTTTCATAGAATCATATTTTGTTTCTGTAGATCGGTAGTTTCTTTTACATTTGTAAGTTATTTCTGTGAGGGTTGTCTAAAATGGTTTATGAAAACAGATTAATATCAACTTCTCCAACAGTTTTTTCTAGTATTACCCTCATTTCTACCGTAGAATATTTCTGTTTTTTTTTTTTCTTGTTAAGCTGCAAAGTAATACATTGTCTCTCTGATTCTACTGAAGTGCCACTATTGTTCAGAAAGACAGTAGTATCTAATTGTTTTGGTCTTTTACAAAATAACACAACAGATTTTCATTACTAAATCACAGTCTTTCAACTCTTTTGGATCTCTGACTGCTGAGTGATTTTGTATTTGCGCGTACAGTGTGGATAACAACCTAGTCACATGCTAAACTAATAGAAAATAAGACTTAATACAGCAAACAAATAGACAATATAATTGTCCCAACAACTAAAATACAGTAGCTTTCACACCAGCGATATTTCTGAAACCTGATGCTAAGTTATTCCAGGGACTTGGCAAGGGAACTGCTTCATTATACTGACAAGCAGAACTCTGATTATCGAGTGCCCTGCAGAAGAGAGAAACAATTTTGAGAATTCTATGAGTTTAGAGCTGTATGTGCAAGAGCTTTTAATAATGTCAGATATTATATCAATTAAATAGTAATGATCACAATTCAGTGCACTTCCTGAAGCGTAATAAATGATGGAAAAAATTAATGATCCAAGGTGAATATGAGACCCATTAATACCAGCCAGTCATTAGTTCCTTGAGAAATGCAGAAAGATAAGACGCTTGTGACTTTCACAACATAAACACAGTGACTAAAAAGAATCAGAGATATTCTCCCTCCTTCTTTTCTCTCATAGTTTTTGCTATACGTATATGAAAGATGCATTTTCAGTTAACTGGTTATATATATATGTCCTATTTCTTACTGTCCTGTTATTAGTCAGACAGCATTGTGATTGACTTTTCTTTCAGTACGCTTTTTCAGGGAAAAAAATAATTATGATTTCTTATCCTATTTCCATTGTCTAAGTCAAGAAATCTGTTTCATACATCTATGAAAATTATAGAAATCATTTAACATTGACAAATCATGTCTTATTGCTATTATGGTTTGGATAGTCCCGGTAACAATGTAGATTGTTTGAGCTGGGAAGATTATTTAATGTTTCTCTACAGGTAAAAAAGAATATTTTGTCCTTCTTCAGTTAAAAATTATCCAAGGTTGAACTTGTTTTTAATGCAAATGGAATGGAAAAGTCTTTCAATTTTAATAACTGAAATATTAAATTATAAAATTATTTATACAGAACTAGGATATAAAATGGTTGATGGTTTTTCTATTTTTTAACAGAACTTGTATTTTCTTTCTTCTAGGATAATTAAATAATATTTTAAGGAAAGGATGTTATTAAGCATTGTGTCATGCTTACAGTCCAAGACCATTGCTGTGCTATCTGTCTGTCCTTTGCAATGGAGAAAATAAATCCTGTAGTGTAATTGGTTCATTCTTAAAACCAAGCCGTTATAGCATGTGACAGAATAAAAAAGAATGAAGAAGAAATTAAATAAAAGAAGAAATTCCATATTACAAAGTGTTGTCCTGTGGCTTCAAAGTGGAAATGAAAAAACTGAAAAGAAAAATAAAGGACTTGATGAAAATGAGCAGTAGTCTCAGTAATTTCATTAAGCCTCAACAGAACTATATCTGCTTATACATGTATTAATAAATTATTCAAAAGAATATAATGAAATTCAAGAGAAAATATTTGACTCTACTGAAAATGAAATAACCAAGAATTCATGAAGAATTCATTAAAATGGAACATGAAATGTAGTATAATTCTGTTCTGTGTCAGAATCAGAGAAAGATATATTCTATTCGATACACTGTATCTAATAGTGGGACCTTACCATGTAGTTGAAAGCAATTGATAAGACTGAAATCCATACCAGACAGAAAGCAAGAGCCTGCGAAATGTATTATCAGTGAAAATAGAAGCAAAATATACAGCTTTTAAATTCTCTGATCCATGTTCATTTTCTGCTTCAGGTATGGGTGACTGTCCATAAACAAATTAGGCAGGGTTTTTATCACCTTTCCAGTTCTCAGCATACATAATGCATAATACAGAGGAAATGCAAAACAATTCCATGTTAATATTCTTTGTTGAAGAATGGAATGATTACTTTTCCTGTATAGATGTGCAAGAAGTAAATTGAGAAGACTTGAAAAATATGGAGTATTGTACATCCCTGTACTGATATAAGTGGGCACTTAAGCAGAGTAATATTCTTCCGGAACTAGGCAATAACAGATCACTTCTATTACTTTCACTGCTCCTGAGGGAGTGGAGGTATGTGCTACCCCTTATTTAAGTCTAGAATGAAAGTGACAGTCTTCTCCTTGTAATTTGAATTCTTCTGATACAGAGATCTGTACTCTTTCACCTTCTTATCACTGCAAAAGATTTGGAGGAAATAAAAAGCCATCCTGAGTTGGGAGCTTTACATATATTCCCGTATTTTTCTCCACAAGCCAAAAGGGAGTCAAGGCAAATTACAGGTGCTGTCAGTCTAAGATGGAACCCTTTCTTAAAAATTTTAATATTGTTATTTCCATATTTTATATATATATACAAACAGGCAGTAATCAGATCATATTAACAGGAAAGCAACATGAAGTTTATTTTATAGTAAAAACTTTTGCCTTTATAAGTGAAACATAAATGGGGTGTCTGAATGACAAATTTATTCTGATAAGGTGTTCTAAAACATAGTTAACTCATATGGTGAAATAGCTGAATGTTATGTTTGAATTTATACGTTATTTCATACAGTGTTAGATTTTAATCATTTGAATGCAATATATTGTATGCTGAGGGCCACATACTCGAACGCTGAGATAGGTTACAGACTTAATGTGCCAGTGAAATTGATAAGAAATTACTGAATCGAATAGTTCTTTCTGACAGAAAACACTGTCTGCTCCATCTCTTTGGAGAGAGCATGTCAATTTTCCTAAAATTCTGATAGAAAACTATTTGCTATTTATTATTGACTAGTCCACTAACCCTGTCTTTTAGCCTTTTGTCTGCTTGGCAGATGGGATGCTGAGAATCTCCAAGCTGATTACATTGCACCGTAACACATTGGAGGTGGGTATACTGCAGAAGTTGTGGAGAGAGATGTTACGCAGCCATGTAGCTGTACTTTGTAATCTAGTAACCTTGTACTCTCCTCCTACCCTTCAAACATTCTGCACAGAACCTGCATGAACCTCCCTGCCAAGACAGGTTTCTTGAGGTTTCAAGTTGATGGTATTAAGGCTGCTTGCATGTAACCAATTTGCCAGGGTCCATTTTTCTTACCAACCTGCTAGGTGGTCTTTCCCTGTCTCTCTAAGCACTCAGGTCACACACTGTGTCACCAGGTCCCACCATTCTGGGTTTTGAGATGCAAGGAGAATCTCTTGGAGAGCTCTAAACAACAAACTACTTTAAAAAAACCCTCATCTTTAAACTTGCACTGCTCAGTGCAAAACAGAGAGATGTAATTGTTTTATTTATCGTAAACCATTTAAAAGCAGGCAATAAATTTGTTACAAAACAGATGGTTAAATTTTCTGTCAGGCCAGCTTCAGACATGTGTTTTGCATATTATCATGACATATGCCTATTGGCTAAAGATTTTTTTCCTCTTACAATAAATATGATGATATAAACAGAAATAGCCCATAATTTTATTTATACATATTAATATACCTATATGGATATATATACTTGCGTCACTAGAGTTATCAGAAATAGCCATAAAACTTGGCAGAAGAGGATTAAACTTAATGTTATATTCCTAAAATCTTCATCAGTCAATGGCTGAATCCTCTCTTAATGATTAGCAGATTTTACTCATACAGAACTGTGTGGGAAGAAGAAATACTAATCTTCTTTTGTAAAACGGGAAACCATGGCAAATGGCCAAATAAAAGAATACATATTCTCCGTCTGTGGAACTAAGGAAGCAATTTGGTGCCTAATTCCACAAGTATAGGAGTAAAAATGAAGTTATCACAGCCTAGAAAATAGCTGTGTATCATTCAAGTCATCATAACTTTCTAGAAGCAAATTGTCATCCATTTGTAAGTGCAAAATAATACCATTTAGCCTAACCTATAAAGAAAGGAGGTTGGGCTAATTTTGCATTACCATGCACATACTGTGGGCTACAAGGGCCTATGTGTACAGTTGCACCAGCAGTTCTGCAGAGAATTGTTTCAACTGAATGCTTTTTAACTTGGTAGCATATCCAGTCTCAAGACTGATTCACAGATGTCCCATGTCATCATCCAGTGGACAATCCTTCAAGAGCCAGCTGCATATTTACTGAAGGACTTTCTGATTTATGCAGAATTCCTATCTTTTTGTCTGAGCTGGAGAATCTTGTTCTCTAAAGCAGTTTTAGATTCACAGGTTAAACAACTGATGCCTGCCAGCTTTAGTAGGTGTACTAAAATTAGGCACAATACCCAGTGAGAAAGGCTCAAGGGAGAGCAATGCAGTCACTTGCATTTGAAGACACAGTTCCAGATCCTCATTTTTTATGATGATGAATTCCTCAGGACAGGGGGTGTACTTCACCCTGATGAGTTCAAAGCAGTATGTTCCAGAGTCCCTCCCACTCATACAAATCTGTGACTTCACATTGCAAGCCTCACAATGGCTGCAAGGTGTGTCTGGAAATGACACAGAGATTCCCATTTTTTCAAAGGAATGATTTAATGTCATCAGTCTAGGATGAGGCTTCTTTCCTAAATCCCAGCCTCAAAGCTGTACCTATCTCAGAGACAGAAGAAAAATACAAAATTTCAAAAACTCACTTTTGTTTTTCCTTTATCCATATTGCTTTAATTCATATCATGTTACAAATCCATTTCTCAGAAAAGTAACTTTTCATGTTAGTGCTACAAAGAATTAGATGTATAATTCACATTTCTGAATGTGATTCAAAGAGCGTGTTCTTTAATATCTACTTTTTGTGTCTTCTCTATGATCCTAAAGAATGAAATACAAAACCAAAATTACCCCCCCCTGTGCTCTATAAATTAGCTGCATTTTACTTCTGATCTGGTGTTAAGAGTTTCAAAAAATGTTTCCTTTTTTTAAGATAATCAATTATTTTCTTTTTGTTTCTGCAAGGAACATTTCTGTGATCTTAATTAAAGAGGGAATTAAGGCATGAACCAAATGCTTTTCAGTTGTAATACCGGCAAGACAGATTTAAACCTCTGACTAGAGATATAAATATTACTTGCAAAACAACAGAGAACAGAAATAGTATGTTTTACTTTGTCAGGGAGGAAGATAAGGGAGTCAAATGAACAGGTCATATATAAAACTGCTTTGTGAATCAAAACTCAAAAATACCCTATAACCAACTTCTTTACAGGCTAAGGGAAAACAGTCGCAATGTGAAATGTGTTTTCTATCAATTCAGTAATCTGCAGAGTTTGCTTTTCCTTTCTTTCTATGTGGCTTTGAAACCCTTAATCCCATTCAAATGTTTATTTTTTCTCTCCTCAGAAACACCACATTTTTCCTCTTGAGATTCTTTTCAGAGGGATCAGTAGAAAACATCAAGATGCACATCGTACTGGCAACAAGCATGCATCATGATGGATAAATAAACCAATTTAATATGAAATTTTATTATTCTAGGATAAATATTGAACTTTGTGTCTAAAAGTTTTGCTTCTGAGCTGTTGTGAGACCTGATGTGTAACCACCACAATCAATATCAAATATCATAACAGTAGTGGAAATGTCAAATAGAATTTTCTACCTGTTAGAGCTTTGATATATTTAACACAATCCTGTCTTTTTCTTTTCTCTTGAAGGAATCAACTTTTTTTCTTTTTTTTTAAATTCCCTGGAGAAGGACACTTTTTGTCACTTCTTGATGACATGTTGGATTTGGAGCTTTACCAACTGCAGATCAAGTTAGTAAATTCCTCTCCTGAACTAGCCTTACTGGAAGCGTTATTTAAAGCTCAAGTTCCAAAACTAGATTTCAGTTCAAGTCTCTGAAAGTCTCTAAATTATTATGGAAAATATGGAAAGAAATTTTGTTTCAGTCATGCCTCCATGAAATATGTAGAGATAAACATCTAATGCAAATTAGACACTGTCTTGCTCTCTTTATAAAAGTGTAGTTTGCCTAGAAATTTCTGAAAAGTGTTCTGATCTCATGCTTATGTAATTGTACTCAAGCATCTTAAAGCTTTTAGGAGTTAATGTCAGAAAAGTGGACGTTATATGAACCAGTGCCATCAAATTTATTTAGAAATATTTAGAAACCTTTTTAAGACTGTACCACCTAATTGAATTCCCAAAGAAGGAGCAGGATAGACAGGATGAAAACAAAGGAAAGTCCATGTGCTTTTTCCTGAGTTTCACCTCAGCAGTGAAGAAATAACCCTCCGCATCTGCTTCTGTTACTTCAGAGGCTATGGTCTTTGCTACCTTAACATCAGGAAATCACAGTGATTCATGAAGATTACCATGTTCATTAGGCATACGATGAGGGTGCTAAGATCCTGGAGCACTATGACAGAACTCAACATGAAATTCTAGAAGCTAACAGAATGAAAGCTCATGGCAAAAAATGAATATTTTAACTTTCTTTCTAAGTCTCTCCCATTTTTTAACTCAGCATATGATCCCTGCTCTACTTAAGTAAACTAATTATCTTTTCTCGTCATCCAATTTCTTTTTGAAAAAGAGAAATGCTCACAGGAAGATCTAAATCTCAAAAATACATCTCTTCAATCATTCCTCATCCTGTAATATCAACATTAACTTGTTTACTGCAATGTTAATCCATTCTTTGACAAAAGTTTTTTAATAGAGAGTTTGTCCTATTCTTGGGAAGTTTTGGTGTCACCATAAAGGCCTGAAACACTAAGACAGATCATTTTTCCCACATGAATATGCTATTTTGAACAACACTGATTCAAATGGTATTGAACAAATCCCAGCCACTAATAGCCCCTATTAGTTGACTAATAGTATTTTAAATGGCGATCAGAGAAAGGGACCTGGGGAACATTTCTCTACATTTAGCCTCCCGTTGCTATTTTACATAAAGCATTATTAGTTATGCACTGAAGAGCTTGGTGGCATTCACTAGCGATTCGGTACATAAATTTGATTAAGTTAAATGTTAAGCAGTCTATTTCTTGTTGATATAAATGAAGCAAATTACAGCTGTAAATATAAGGGCAACCATACTAGAGACAGCATCCCAAATATCTCAAAGTAGTTGCTGCAGTGCACTTGAAAGGTTGATTTTTCTTTTCTTTCTCTGCTTAATTAATAAGGAAAATATACAGCAGTCAAGAACTTCAATGTTCTGCATTAGACGTGCACTTCCTAGGAGCACAGTCAATGTATGTCCTTTTATTATAGAACAGAAAAGCATTTAATGCTATCCAAAATCATTGAGTTTACCCGTGCAAGTGGTCTAGCAGGCTTGCTCCTTCCTTTGAAACACCAAACAGTGAAGTCATGATTTTTTCATCTTCTAGCTCTTCAGCCTGCCCTTATGCCATTTTCCTTGCTCTTTAGTTTTCTTGCCTGTTTCCTTACATTTTGTCTTCTCTCCAAATGAGAGAGAACCTTTGTTGGTTCTCAAAGACAGTGAGCAAGTGGCCAATAGATATTACAAAATTTTGGATTGTATTAATTCCAGTCCGAAGTATCCCATAGAGCATGATTGCTGAGTAAACAAAGATATTACCTTGTAAACAAACAAATATTTGCAGAATGGAAGGTGAGGGGTTTTTTTCCCTATCAGTAAAAAAAAAAAAGTTAAAATAGTTTTAAAAACTAATAGTTCTAACAGAAATTTTGAGATGCCTAAAAAGGTCCAATAAATATCTGTCTCTAAGAAGTGTTCTCCCTTTTCACATCAAAAAAATTACAGCTCAAGACTTTTATGTTCAGGATGTTGCCTTTGCTGACACTGAGTGAATGTTATGACATGAGACTTTTATGAATTTGGTTTATGTCAGATAAAATAGATTCACCTGGAAGATACATCTGTTGTATATTACAATCAGAATATGTTACAGTTTAAACTGTAAGTGAATAACAATAACCAAGATGTGGACTAAGGAGAAGAAGGACTTGCTGACTACTACTTACCACATGATGTGCTGTAATACAGTAACACACTTGAACATCGTAGGACAGCTGTCAGGATAAACATATGTTTGGCATCCAAAGATTTCACAGGTGCTTTCACAAATTTATGAGGGCTACCTGCAGGGTGGTCCGTTCCCTGCACGCTTGCAAAGACCTGAAGTTTAGCTCAGGTAGTAAACACGTCTCTAAGCTGACTGTAAGTAAGATTTCAAATGCCGTGAAAGACATAACAGTATGTGCATTCCTTTAGAAATTTAATGCAGTGGAAACATTGTGAAAACCTCTCTCTTCTGCCTGCACAGATAAAAGCAAACACACTGTGTGTGGCTGATTTGTCGCATTCCTAATTCAGTTGCTCTTTCTAAATGTGCGACAGACAGAACCCTGCACGTTGTGGGCCATGTTAATGCACAAATTCAGCTCCTTTACATTAGCATTTAAAACCTTCCAAAAGGATGGGCATGTGCATTACTTGGAATAAGTCCTGCTGAGGTTGGGATTTACAGCACCTAATCCTAATGATCAGACAGCATAGATCTGAAGCAAAACGACAAGAAGGGATGCTCTAGCTGGAAGACACGCAGGAGTTAAGAGCCTGTGACTCAATTCTTCTTCTTGGTCCTGGGCTGGATACAGAGAGCTGGTAGGGACCACATCAAGAAAGGTCAATTTGGCAAGAGTGTTCCCAGATGAACTAGCAAAGGGCAGAGATTCAGTGGCAAGTTTTTTCCAAGCTGTGACTTGATTATGTAAATAAAATCTGGTTAGGAGATTCATCTTACATAGTCACAGATGTCTACAAAATCTGAGCTAGTTACCTGAAACTCTCAATACAAGAAACTCTTGATTCAGGTAACTCCAATTTCTCAGATTTCTCCAATTGAACCAGAGAAAATGGTTCCATACACAATTCACCTCACTTATTTTGGATTAGGTGAATAGCATGTTAGTCGCAGATTTTATTCTGAAGCTGCTATAATTTTCTAGAGTTACGGTGTCTATTTCACATCTTCCTACAAGGATAGATATGGGGAATGTTGATTCTGTCATCAGTCTCATGGAAATATTGGTCTCTTTTGATAGATGATAGGCAATATCTTGTACATTAGCTCTAAGAACAGTGTGAGACTCTTCTGAATAGAAAAGATACGCTCTGTTCATCATTTGGTTCCTTGTTACCTTACAAATTTCTTGTATATGTGGTGTGATATAATTCACAAAACACAGAATGTCCAAGTTAAGGTGCCATATTTAAATAAGAAGAAGCTGTTGCCAGGGTAATCCTGGTACCAAGTCCTCAATTTTAAAGTCTAGACAGAGAGTTTTGAATTCGTAAGGCATAGGACATTTTATTGCTTTATTGTCCAGCTAGGTGCAGGCTTATTACAATGGAGAGAGGTAAACCCAGTGAGTAAGCCCACTATTAATTCAAGACATATATTATGGACCAACAATTGCCTGTTGCATGATAAAGAAAAATAAATAAGTACTAAACCATGATTAAATACCGCAAAATTAAATGTCATAATAAAGAAAAGAAAAGATTACCCATACTATGAAGAAATGAAACTGATTAACTTATACTCTTTAATCATCGCCCAGTTTCTGGAAGAAAAGTAATGCAAAGAAATCTTTTACCTGCTTCTTAGTGCTTCTTGTTACTCAGATCAATATGCCTTTTTTCCCCCTCTAAAAGAATGAGTGGAAGCTCAGAATGTTAGTGTTCTTCCATAGTAAACTAGTAATTTTAAATTCTTTGGAAATTTTTGAAAATATTACTTGAATTTGATTATGAAATTACCTTTCAAATTTGGAACAAGTGTTAGTTGTAGAAAAAGTAAAACTGCTATGAGACTATCTGTGTAAACATAAAAAATTTCAATGAGTATGTACTTTTATAGTACTTATCTCTAAACTAATACTGTGATAGGAAAGCTCAACTAAAGTAGGTAAACTGTGAGTTAATATAATATTGCATGACCTTCTGCAGGCAAAATCTCTTAACTGCTTGGTTAAATTTGAAGAAAGACGTTTTCATTTCCTACAGCTGTGAAAAGACTTGAAATAATGTCTTTCAGTGTTCAGAGAGGACAAAACCTGTGATTTTCCAGGAAAGCTTTCTGTTGTTGAATTAAGATTTTTCCAGAATTTTTAATATAGTATCCATTTCAATAGGTTTTCAGTAATTCTCTCGATTATTAGGAAAAAATTACTTCTGTAGACATGAACTCCCTGTACACCCCAAATTTCTCGCCCTTTAAGATTTTAACATGGACATCATATGACAAACCGCCTGCCTCCATGTGGGACAGGACTCTACAACACTGAGACAGTAGTTTCCCTTTGCAGAGAATGAAGAAATAAAGTCAGAAATCTCATTTAAGGATTCAGCCATTTGGCATCTCCTATCATGTTTGTTATAACACTGTTCAAAGGTGGTGGTATAAGCTTGCATTACTTTAATCTCCCTTATGGCTTCAAACTTCATATTGTCTCACTACACCAGATAATTTCTGGACACCTCCACTTCATGGTGTGACCAGAGTAAGATAGCTGGAAAATTTAATTTTGTACTTGATATATAATATTCCAGCTACAACCTCCACATGCTTTATTATTGTACAAATAGCTTTATATGGTTCAATTGCACTGATAACAAAAACACACACAAAAGAAATAGCTGATGTAGGTGTGAATTAAGCTACTTTCAGAAAATTATTAAAAAAAAAAAGAACTTGCTGCAGACATTTCTTTATTCTTATCATTGAGTAGAGATACATTTTATGTCTGAGTAGCTAATTTACTTATTTCCTATACTATAAACATTCAAAAGTATGCATGGGATTAACATTTTTGGGTATATTCGTGGTGAATGCTGATATAATAACAACAGTAACAGCAGCAGCACTGGCCTCATTTAGTATTAGGACTTCAGTAGTTTGCCATTTAAATTCTGCACAAGGAACAGGGATGATACAGAGCAAAACACTGCATTTTGCTAATCAATGTTCCACAGTTTTCGGCAAATGCAAATCTCACCCTGTCCCCAGGATCCTAAAATTGGGCACAAGTAGAAAAATAAATGTGTGTACATTTATGTGTATTTGTATATGCATTATGTAAAGACAACCACAGGCTTAGTTTGATTAAAATCCAGCCTTAAAGAAAGAACAGACAAATACCTACTTGCATGCCTTCAAAAGCATGAATTGTAGCAGGGTCTCCTCACACCATAGTTTATTTTAAATTCTGGTAGTTGCAGCAGTAATTCTTCGCCTTTTCCTTTTTCCTTCTAGAAAATATTTGAAGTAACAAATAGCTCATTGATTTAGGCTATTTTAAACTTACCAAGTAAAATACTTCACTTTTTTTTCTATATCATGTTCTCCAATCATCTGGGGAAATAAGTGTTCCTTATAAACAAAACCACACTGAAACAATTCAGAAACAAAGCCTTAGGGTGCCTGCCAGAACTTGCTTTAACGTATATGTTTTGTGAAATTTAAACAAGGGACAAAATATATAAGCCGACACTATCATTATGCAATTTATATATTTAAAAATTATTCCTAGGGTTAGGAATTTTAAGAGCCATAAAAATGTTTATAAATTAGATTATAAAGTGATGCTATCAATCTAGGTTTGTTTAAAACACAGGATGGGAGTCATAAGAACACAGACTTGGTCTCACTTCACTAATGACATTATGAGAGGAGACTTTCTACAACATTTAAACATTCCTAGAAGTAGGAAGGTAACATCATCAGGGAGGTGTGGACACACAATTAGATATGCTCCCTTCAGAACAACCATATCCCTCGTAAACTTCAACCAATCTTCCTCTGCACTTTTGTTCACCAAGACCCATAAAGTTTCTTCTGTGAAGAAGCAAGAACTGAAAAGCTCAGTCAATGTGGCTAATGCCTGTTTTATTTTCTCTCCCCTTTATTTCCTAATGAGACAAAACAAATAGGAAGTGATAATCTGGTGTTGAGCAAATTAGGATGTTGAATGTCTTTAGTATTCCTGCTTCGTTCCATAGACTGTGAAACCAACACTGGGATGTATCAAGGATTTGAGTCATTGCAACTAGGCTGTGTTCCAGGACATCTAAGCCTGCCAGGCTGCTGCCCATTTGAGACTTCCTGGAGTGAGAGTGACAACTCAAAAACTAGGCTTTTTGGGGATTTAGAAACCTTGCCTATATTTCCATCAATAACAGTACAGTAGCACTGCTATCAAAAGTGAGGTGTGCTACACATCATGCAAATCACTGTCTAGGCCAACTGCCTTTTAAAAGATGATTGGACATGACAAGCTGGGTGTTTTGTTTTTCTAAGGGAATCAAGCAGAGAAGCATGTCAAATATTTCTCTGTATCAATGCCCACATTCTCAATCCATTGGTCACTGGATTCACCAAAAGCCTCTCCCATTGAAGACCCTCTGTCATTAAGGAACACTCCTCACATCGACTCTGACCACGTCCCTTCACAATCACAGGTGCATCCCATCCAGTGCCATTCACTTCTGTATGTCCAATTGGCTTAAGCAATTATCTTCCTCTGCCACTGGTGGTACTTAATTTCCTGATACCCTGGCACTATTGGTCCAAGAGGGCACAACTTGGTAATCAGAACTGATGCAAGGAAAACATGGGGTGTCTGTGTATTTCACAACTGTCTTTGTTTTCTGGGGAGCATGCATTCCTAAGAGACAAAGCTCTGCATGCAACAGGAGCTATGCAGCTAGGTGTTAACTGGCAGGATGTCCCCATTACTACCTATGCCTTTCCAGGTCACTGGCAGAATTAGTCAGAGCACAGTCTGACACCTCTTTCTGAACCCCCAGAGCCCTGTTATCCCCCTTGATCGGGTTCAAGACCTCCCTCACCAGTAGTATTGCTGTTGAAATGAGTGAGCAGCGAAGGTCTGAGGGCTGGACAGTAAATGAGATTTTTGTTATTGCTGAGAAAAGGCATCAGGCATTGACCTGCAGTGCAGAGTCTCAGCACTGGCTTACAATTGCCTTGGCCCGAGCTAGCTGTAGATTGGTTTAACAGTTGTGCACTGTTCAGTGACTGCTACCTGACCTGCTTGAGATTGAGCAACAGGAAACTGTATGTATAAAACCACAAAAGACCCAGGGAGCCTGTGTGGAGCAAAAAATAGCTCCTTGGGGTAATGGGTGCTGTGGGCTGCTGAGGAGCGTTTTTCAAACTTCAGTTTAGAATCAATGAGAAGAAATCAATGCATTTCAAAAAAATCTAGCAAAATAATCACAACTGCACCCAAGTTTGATGACCTCATGCTCTTACTGGGAAGGAGGAAGAAACTTCCTCTTCATAAACACCATATTCCACCCTACAAAGACCTTGGAATGCCAATGACCTCCTCTGCTGTTCCTCACTCCTTCTGCTTTCTTGGAAACTTAAATTTTCATCCTTAGAACCCAGGGGTTTATCGGGGGGATAATATAGTTTTTTAATAAAACAGTGGTTTTGTGTAACAAACTTACCTGTATTATTGACAAAGCTTTTTTTATGTTAATTTGGATTGTGGTAGTATTACATATTTTGGTCCTTTGAGATGTTAAAATATAAATTAGCTTAAATCCATAGCTATGGTGTGTTCCCCTTGACACACAGCAAAATGCAGATGACCGTGTCCTGTTCTGCTTCACCACGGAGATCACACTGGATCTCGCAACACCATGTGGTCCCAAGGGATGCCCACGGATCCTCTGTGAGCATGCCTCTCTGCCAGCTGTGGGTTATTTTATTTATCTTGCTATATAAAGAATTTTTTGACAATTCTATTCTGTGTAACAAGTCTGATTAATTAGCTTGAGCCAAGCAGCCTGCTTCACCAAGTGTATGGATTCTCAGAGAGTAGCACTGTATTGTAAGATTTTCTGCATGGTACAGCAAACTGATAGGAGAATTGCTATTCAAGATCTTCAAAGTACAATTTTTCTACTCAGGATTCAGCTACTTCAGAGTGAGATAAACCTAAGCAGATCAGGGCATAAACCTATCATACTTCTAATTTCAGTGGTGTTCACATGATGGTAGCCCAAAGGCACAGCCTCTTGTATTGTGCTAGTTTAGAATGACCTGGAGATCATAAAGGAGGTTGTTCATAATGAATATTTCACTGAAGATTTATTAAAATAGGTAACATGATTTTCTTGCAGACCCCACACAGGCTATCACCTCTGACTGAGTACAGCTATTCTGTCTCTGCAGCAGTGAAGAAACAAACTGTTCTACAGTTTATATAATGGATGCACACAGACCCCTATAAGCACATGTAGGTGTGTGTATGCACACACAGATGCACAAGCTCTGTGTACGCAAAAAACACAGGAAGGAAAGAGAATGGCTCAGTTGTTCCTGTATCAAGTATTAGATTTGTTAAAAAGCTTTAAAGCAAAATCCTACAGGAAGAAAAGACAGACATTATCTGTGTCATAGTGTATGATTCATGCTAAATGCTTGCTTATGCTTGCTTCTTCTAAAAAAAAGTGTCTTTAAATAGTCACAAACCCATATCCAATTTTTCCATGAATTTGAGTGTTAATTTTAAAGCTCCTTTTTCTTTTCTTTTTTTTTTTTTTTTTTTTTTTTTTGTCTGGCATATATAACACAAATAATTCACTTAAAACTGAAATTTCTTAAAGAGCACTGAAGCTGTGCACTTCCGATGACCAATTATATATTATTATATCAAATAGCACAACACAGTATGTCTTTTAAAACAATTTAAAACAATTATTGCCTAGAGGTCTAAGCAAAGATTCACATTTGGTGAATTTTGCAGGATGAAGTTCCCCAGACTCTGAAGTATTATTTCTCACACATTCTTGTATGGCATTTTGGCATTAACAGATGAGTTTCTCTTGGAGATCTCATGTACACTGCTTGTCTCACAGAACATTTTCATGTACAAGTCATTAAAATATGTTCAAATACATCATACACTTCAGCGTTTTGACTTTGCAATAAAAAATACAGCTATTAGAGATATTTCAAGCACTAGCTTGAAATATTTCCCATGGATTCCAAAATATATTTTTTTATTTCCCTTTTCCTTATAGGCCCATGGAAGCTTTTGAAATTGTTGGAAGTGTATTTGCATTAAGACACCAACTAGAAGAGAATTGGTTACATTTCAGCAACTTGGGTGGCACAGTAGCACTACCTGGACTGAAGTTAGACACTTCCATTTACTTTGCAGATGAAAACACACATCATTACATACAAGTAACAGATGAACTCTCTGCCATGACATGATTTCTAGAGGGTTATTTATATTGTGCTTCTCACATTACAGGGAAGTTGCCCATTTTGCGGTTTCTGTGCTGGAGGCTGCTGTTCCCTTAGCAGGGATGGCTGACTTGATACCTAGTCATAGAATCATAGAATCACAGAATCATAGAATTGTCTTTGTTGGAAGTGACCTTTCAGATCATAGAGCTTCAACTCCTTGCCACAGGCAGGGCCACCAACCTTCAGGCATGATCTACACAAGGTTGCCCAGGGCCCCATCCAACCCAGCCTTCGACACCTCCAGGGATGTGGCATCCACCACCTCTCTCGGCAGCCCATTCCAGCACCTCACCACTCTCTATGTAAAAAAATTACCCCTAATATCTAATCTAAACCTTCCCTCCTTTAGCTTCAATCCATTCCCCCTTGTCTTCCAATTATCTACCCTTTCAAAAAGTTCATTCCCCTCCTGTTTCTCTGATCCCTTCAGGGACTGGGAAGCTGCAATGAGGTCCCCCTGTAGCCTTCTCTTCTCTAGGCTGAACAAGCTCAGCCTCTCTTAATAAACTTATTTCTGGACTTCTTTTGCCTATACTCCAGTATATTAGCATGAAGTGAAATCAATATCTGTTTTACCTTAACAGTGGGTTATGAGCTGCAGGAGTCTAGGAAATGACTCATGAGTTCTGAAGCAGATCCTTCTGCAAGCTATGTTAGTGAATAAAGGGGTCTGTGAGCTCTTCTGAAACCAGCATTTGTGGCCCAGAGTCCCTCACCTTGCAACTCATGATGTTTCCCAGGTATGTACAAGGTTAAATGGAATTTTTAAAGTTAGATGGCCTTTTGAAGCTCTCAAGGGTAACAAAAGAGTAGCTAGCTCAACAAATTAGTTTTACCTGAACCTGGGCTATTGTCCTAAAGGAATCCCTAATGTAGTCCAACTGAGCCCTGGCAGCATGTCAGTGCAGAGAATTACTTGTGTACTTCAGTGTCGGTGCTTCTAATGCAGTAACAAACTTATAATCGAATAAAGGGAAAGCTGGATTAAAACCACAACCTGAGCTGCTTCTGAGTCATGGGCTTTTGCTAACTTTAGGCTAAAATATAGCACTTGTCATCCGTGCTTATGACAGCCTCAGCAACTTTTAAGATGAATAAACAGCTTTCATTTCAAAATGGATTTGAATATGACAGGGATAAGAAATATATAAGGCAACTAGAAGGGTGTCTGTGAGTCAGTCAGATCTATGCCTCTAACATACTAAGTTACGTTTCTTAGCAAAAGGATTTTCAAAAAAGTTTTAAGCATTCCCTACGTACTACAAGCTGTGGATCTGGTCCTTCAGAGTGTTGGTAGAGATTTGACTCTGAACAATGCAGAACATTAAGCTTAAATCAATATATGTCACATACATTTTGTAAGGCAGGAGATATATGATTCTCATTTTCATAATGTTTGAAGGTATAAGAGTCCGTATCTCCAAGCTGTATTATTCTGCTACTAAGAATCTGTATCCTACAGAGAACCAAACAGGCATTTTATTAACAAAGATTTTCAGATGAAAAAAAACCCTGCTCTCAGTTCTTCAACACTTCAAGAAAATATGCACTCATAATTTCCTCTGTTTGTAAAAGGAACAGGGTGCCAGCCACCATGTAGATACTGTGCAGAGGCAAGACTGTCCAAAATATTTTCACGTAAAATACGAAGCGAATTAAGCATGGGAAGGAAAATTGTATAAAGGACTGAATTAACTTATGGGTAATCAACATCAGTAATTTTCCTTGGTTTAAATTGTAAAGTATCTCTTCATGTTATAGGAACTGACTGAAATGTAGAGAAATCTGTGGGAAGCAAGGGAAATAAATCTTTAATGCAGGAGCAAGAACTAGTCATGGAATGACATCATTTATGACAGAAAAACAATGGACATGGTTTTAAAATTATATTTATTAAGTTATTGACCAAAGTAGGGAAAGCAGGTGGAAGATGATGCTGGAGTGAGCCACCAACAAGCAGAAACTGTGGGAATTGGCTTAATAATATCTAGGTCCAATTTTATCTGATGAGACTTCACCCTTCTTGTTTCTTCCTGCCTGCAAACATTGTCTCCTCAGATGAGGTTGCAGAAGGTGTGTGTGTGAGTGAAAGGTGGAATGGGAAGAGGTTGAGGAATGTGGTTTCACGGCATGTATGACAGCAGGAATGACAGGAAAGAAAAAAGAAACATTGAACATTTTATGCTTTTGTGAGTGAAGAGGTACCTTGCTCTGGAATTAATTTTTCTGTTTAGGTTATATTTGGTCTTCCCACATTGTTACACAGAAATGAGAAAATTTACTAACTGAATTTGGTAAATCTCCATGGAATCTAGCACAATTTTTGTGTCATTGCAGGCTTTAATGGTCTATTGGGACCTTTTCTACTTTGGACTGAAGTATGTTTTGAAACTGTGCATCCCTCCTGTTCCAACGCCTCTGTTCTTCCAGAGTGGGATATGATATAATCACTTTGAATTTGGGAATTTTTCTCAAAATCCTTGAACATCAGAGGAACAAAAAGCAGGCATTGTTATTCTTTCTAGAAATTTCACCTGTGCTTCTCTTGCATACTATGTGCATTCCTCTCAGGCTCAAGATTCTGGTGGGTCAGTGTATGCACAGGTGCAAACCAGCATCCTGTGTATCAGAGTCAGAAAGAGCTGATCATCTATACATCTTCTCATCACATAGGCCTGAAGATACAGCTTTATGTTTCAGGCACTAAATCTGTTGTCTCAATGTTTTCTAGTAAGCAAAACCCCTTAGTTAGTCTTTTTGATATCTGGCTTGAATAGGTTGATAAATTGCTAGTTAACTAGCTTACCAAACTAGCAGTCCAAGGTAGTTTGAGGGAAAAATGCATTACTTTTGTTTACCTAGTTGTCTTTGTTAGCCTGAAGTTCCCTAGCACCTAGCAAAAGGTGGTAGGGATAGATTCCTAACTATTAAAATTGCCCCACAGGTTGGATAGGAATTCCCAAGTCAGTATAAAGATATTTGTGTTGTAAAAAAATATAAATCTTTAAGAACAGTCTCAGCATTAAAAAAGAAACCCAAATCAGTCAAAAGAGGCATTCCAGTTCACTGGCACAATAATAATGACATGTCAAACACCACATAACTTGAAAAATAATAATTTTTTCATTAAAGCAGCAAAAAATCCAAACGAACAGTTTCAAACTGTGGCTTTATCTAGTATTAAAAGATCTATAACAAGTAACTTCCAAAACCAGCATGAAACCTAATTATAGAATCTCTCTGCTCTAGTTGTTTCTATTTACATGTCTTCGAGCACAGAAGCAAATATTCCAGCCTTTCCTAGAACATCAGCATGTTCCTGACCTTTCTTGATGACACTTCTGAATGAACTTACCATTTTTTGAAGGCTGTTGCTGTTGACATTGAGGTTTATGACAAAGTTTCAGTTTACTCTGTTGGAGAAAAACTATACATAAGGTCAGACATGTGGTTGATTATATGAGAATACTTTCACCTTGTCCATTCCCCTCCTGTATTGCCTTTATTTCCTCTCCATTCAACCCCTCCTCAAATCCCACTCTTCCTGGGCAGTAGCAGAGGCAGCAGCAATGGGTAAGATGCAGGTGTATTTACCACCACAGTAACCCATTTGCCATTTTATTCCTTGTGGCTATCCTTCCACAATATAATCACCACATGCCTACACTCACCAGGGCAACTTCTCTCAAGATTTTCTTCAGCCACTTGAAACACAAATTAATATTTATTTTTATTAGCATCAATTCTCTGTTTAAAAAACAAAAGACGTTAAAAAACAGGGAAACTGATTCACCACTCTATACAGAAACCTATACAGAAAACTGAGAAATTATTTATGCTGCAGTTATAGGAGACCTAGAACTTAATTGTTAGCATCTACTATGATGTGCTGTATCTGGAAGCTCTGATGTCCATCCTTCTATCTTTGCCTGGACATGTCAGTCACATACAGATAAACTGTGGTGAATACAGTGGTATGAGCTATATAAAATTGTATTTGCAGTGTTTTGTCTTTTTCATTAAAAAAACCCCAAACCCCTGGGCTAGCGGCTCAGACTGCATAAAACTTGCATAGAAGTCAACTATATTTCAAATGTCAGAAAAAAATCACTGTTCTCTCATTTGTTACTGCTCTTATGGCAAGAAAGATGGATGCTTCACTAGCAAGCAGACCTGTGGCAACAAGACCTTTCATCTGAAGTTTGAGTTTTTTTCTGTTACTGATCCTGCCAGCAAGGAGAGAGAGGGAAAGGAGGTGAAAACTCTCCTCTGTAACAAAACTTTACTCTGAAAAATGACCTGGCAGTTCACAGGCTACTGCTGTCTTTCAGATACTTTCATCTCTAAATGTGCATCCTCTTAAATTATCATTGTAGTCTAGTTTTGCACAGGTATTCAAGAACAGTTGGAATTTGAGTTGCAATAGAATTACTCAAAGTATCTCTTTCTAGGGTAGTGCCACACTACTGCTATGTAAAATAACACTTTCCGGACAATTAACAATTAATTAATTGGTTCAAATTAGAACAACTGATCTTTTATTCTTTTCCCTCAGTTTATATTTTAGCTCAATCTAAGTTGTCCAGCACCAGTTCTAAGAGATTTAACAACTTGAATTCAGAGTCATTGTTATATATATTAGATGTTTTATAGTTCAGTTGGAGATGATGATTGTCTCTGAGCAGTCCAGCCTATGCTTCTTTCCAAGCATCTCCTACTTTCTAGATTAGACAGACAGTAGCAGTCCCCATGCATTTTATTTGGAGCCTATGAAAGCTTGTTACCTGAAAGATAGACTTCCTAGTGTTAAGTTTCTGTTTAAAATTTGCCTACTGTGGTTGTTTGTACTACAGACCATCCCTGGCTTATTGAGCAAATGACCTACTTTATTTTGTGTTTATTTTGGTTGTTTACACATAGATTCTACTGCTGCTTTGCAATGTTAAGTAGTTTATTAATTAGCCTGAATTGTAAACACCCTTTTCAATTTGCCCTTTAAGGAGAATAGTATGTGCTTTTACACTACTTCCCAGCAGTAACTCTTTCCCCCACTCCACTGATGACCTCTGTATTAATCTTTTCAAAATTATAACATTTGTTTCAGGCTTTACAGCTTAATGTGCATCCCTTTAGCTGAATATATAATCATTTGTGAAAGTCTATGTGACATTTCTTCTCTTTACTTGCTAGATAACATTGATTTTATTTGTCATATATTATTCTGCACAGAATAGTAGCCATGATATGTTTCTGTGTCAATATCCTACGAAAAGCCAGCAGAATAATTAGTTACATCAAGGCTGTGTTAGTGACATTGTCTCTCACCTTGTCAATAATGGGTTTCTGTAGCTCAGAATGAGATTATAAACTTCTGAGAACAATAGTAAAAATAGTCTTGCAGGGATTTAAAGTGGTGGATTTTTTTTTCAGTCCTAATGCCTTAAGACTGTAACAAGAAGCTTTCTGGGACTCTAATAATCAGTTTTCAAGATTAACAGTATGGTCAGTTGATGAGCAGATATAGTCACAGGAGAATTAGATGGCCTGTTCAGAAGGTAAAAAAAATTACCTTTGAATCATATGCTTACCATTGTCATCAAAAATGTGTTTAAAGTAAAGGAAATTAAAAAAATATTAAACTAATTGCCTTGCACAATACTCCTGTGACTTTGCAACTATCACAGTATTCATTGGGGGTAAAAAATCTTACATTATGAAATTATTCTGAACACATATAGATTCCATTTTTTAAATTGTGTTTGCTTGTCTAACAGGTGATTGTTTATCACATTCTTGATTTCTTTCTGAAGGTTCATCAAGGAATGTTGTATTTGACTATTATGAAGTAATCATGTTTTACCTAGGAGACATGAACAAATAGTTTATTTGTCCAGAGTAGCCATACAGAAAGATCAAACGTATATGGAAAGAATGTGTTTGTATATTTAAAAATTGATACCCTTTCAGCCAAACTTTAAAGTGAGTGGAAAGCATGTCTTCTCAGCAGCTATTCCTGTATGAAATTTTGAAAATGCTTAGAAATACATTTTTATTTTGGTACCTTTCTTTCAAAGGAAAAATTACCTTTCTGAATCTTTCTGGGTAGACATGGGTTACGTATTCCTTTCACTATCCTTCAGCTCACCATTTGGCAAAATGAAAATGTCATAACAGTTTTGTGGTTTTCACAACATCAGAAGATGATATGTGATACCTCAAAGGTTAGGCAAGGAAATGGGTTGTGAAGAAGTCATAATTTCATACATCTGCACTTCAAATGTGCCAGTGAAGCACACTTACATCAGCTCAATTCACTAGTCACTTCTACCTGAAGTCTTATTCACAATTAGGTGTCTTTGAGGGCCCAAAATAAAGGAAGACAAAGGCTTTTTTTGAGTACAAGCTGTCATTCGAAATCTGTAATAACATCAAAAGGATTTATGATTGCAGCAGCACTGTGAGTTGCTTCATATAAGTTAAATATGAAGACCAGCACAGTCAGTGATGTGACTGCAAAGTTTGACTCCTCTGTATTATGATTCTCTCATCATCAACTGTTAGGAATCATGATAAAAATCTCAACATTTTCCCACATTTCGAGCAAAGTTGTCTTAAATATTAATTTGTAACTAAGTTTGTAAGTAACAGCTTGGAAAAAATGTCTTATTTCCTTTCCACTCCACTTGTAAATCTGGTGGGATATGACAGAAGAATTGAAGAGCTGTTTACAGCCAGGATAGACTGAAATTCTCATAAAATAACATGCAATTTGACTGTTTCCCTTTAACTGTCCTGGGATTTCCAACATAACACTCCGATTGCCTTTCCACAAGGTTTTTGTTTCCTCTTCTATGAGATCTTCCTTCAGTTTTCCTTGTCCCTTCTCTGTAATGAGAATCTATAGGTTGATGAAAATACAGTATGTTTATACTCCCTGCTTGCCATGCTCACTGCAAGAATTTGAATATTGTCTCTCCTGAGAAGAAAACTCACGTGACTGATTAATGTTCAATCTGTATTGAAATCTGTTGTATTTACTAGTTTTCATCCTCCAGTTACACCAGGCTGCACTTCCATGTAATTAAATTAATTTTGCTGAATCTCTGCAATACCTAAAAAAAGCAAAGCATGCAAAAAAGCTAGGGAAATAATTTTGGTATTATGTGTATGCCCTTCATGCTGAAGAAATTAAGACCACAGTTATAGAAACTGAAGTCCATCAGTTTACTTTTCCTGCCTCAGAGAGGCAGGAAAAGTATAGAGGCAGGAAACTGTATAGGGAGAAAGGCAGTAGAAATGATTAATAATGGAAACAAACTTGCAGAAATTTTGTGCTGCAATTTCTTAGTGATTTTAATGTGTTGCACATTAGCTGGTTAGCAATTTTGTACCTTTCTTGATTTTATCAAATAGGGTAATATTTTGCCCCTACATATATTGAAATTCACCATACTGATTCCAGAACAGTACTGAAATTTATTGTGAACATCTGGCATTTTGATCCTGTTCTCTTGAGTTATTTTACCCTCCTCACTTTCTGTAACCTAAAAATTTTATAAGGAAGCTCACCACTTTATCTTTGAAGTCACTACTGAGACATAGAGTCAAGGGTTGACTAAGAATACTACTAAGAATATATTTAGCTGTGATTAGAAACCACTATTTTTACTTAAATATATTTTTTCATAAAGATGTACTTTGTTCAGGCCTCATTTGCAGAGGTTTTGTGTTTTTCTATTTTGTTTTTCTTTTGTTGGTATAATACCATATAAGGCAGCATCTAATACCTGACAAATGTGATGATAAAATTAAGTCTTATAATTGTCTTTATTCCTTATTATTTCTTGGATGCTCTAACAGCTGAGAGAGATTCCATGATTTTTGGTGAATTCATGTGACATATTTATAACTTCATCACTTATCAGATCTTCCTTTTTGTTTTTTAAAGAATATTTTAATTTCAAAGTCATGCTGACTAGCCTATAATTCCCCAGGCTCATTTTTTTTTAAAACAAGTAGACCATTTGCTCTTTTTCTGGTCTATTAGCATTTTACCTGTCATTAAGTTCTCAAAGATAATCACTAATAATTTTGAAAATGCTTTCACCAGTTTCTTGAATTCTGCAGGGAAATAAAACAGAGTGGTTACTTGATCCAACTTACTTTTTCCTTTTCTCTAGATTATATTCCTGGTCCTGGCTCTGTACTCCAATTTAACTTAATTTAATTGTTGGCTTATATTTGGATTTTTTTTTTTTTTAAATTAGAGCAAAAAATATTTAAGTATTTTTCAAGATCATCCATATTTATTTTTGAAGTACAAATATGTAGGATGTTCTCAAGAAATATCTGAAACCATCCACTTATTTTAATAATTTCCAAATTAAAAATTTTCATAAAATTTAAACATTACAAATTCTGAACAAATATTATAGGTTTTTATTTAATTTTTCTTCAGTCCATTTAATTATACCTATTGCCAAGATCAGAAGAAGAAGGTAAAATGTAAGATTCAAAATTAGAAGATAAAAAGAATGCAAAAATAAAATATGAACCTACTACTCTGGGTAATTCTGCTATGGAAACTTCAGTTTAAGTGTGTAAGCCTCTCACACAGCTCAACAATCATATGGTTGATACATTAGGCATGTAAGTCCCCATTCAAAACTCCTGTAGCCATTTCCAGTAGCATGATGAACTCACCTCTGCTACTAAATTAATAAAATCCTGTTGATGTTACCATCAGTGATCCTGTTGAAGAGTTTTGCCTCACATCAGCTTCCTAAGATACATCTTCAATTGCCTTTTTTCTCTGAAAAGGTACTTCTTTGTCTGATGGGACAGACAAGTTTGCTATCCCTTGATTAGAACTTTCTACATATGTAATATTATTGACTTTTGGGTTCACGGCAAATAACCCTGCTCTGGAAGATGTGATTTTTTAATTTATTTTATTTTATGATATTTAATGTTATTTTAGTCTTTTAATTTATTTAAATATTTGGGTTTATGTTTTAGGTATGTATTTATTTACCTCTTATTTGAACCCATGGAATCTTAATGGAGTTAAAAAGCTCCAGCGGAGCTCTAATAGAAGACACAAAGCTATAGTCCTTGACCTAATTCCAGGTGCCAGTCACCAGCACTGTGTGAGTTAACAATGTGATTTAGTTTTTAGAAGTGTCACCATACCTGATGCAGGAATGAGGTACATTTTATTTTGCCATCTAATTTCAATATGTTCTATTGATTCAAATGGAGTAATATACTGCATTTTATACAGAAATGAAGAAACCATTAAAAAACCCCTCAAATATCTTTCCTGTGTATAATTAGTGACTTTATTTTTTTAAAAATATATTTGTATTCCATTGAGAGATGCTTTAAGACAATTACTTTCTCATTGTACCTTCAGTTTTAATTATGTCATGCTACCATAAATAAATAACAGTGAACTATGTACATTTTTTTCTTTAGGACTCCTTTGTATGACTATAATCTCTGAAGTTAGAATCTGAATGTCTTACTAACTATGAAAAACATGCTAATTTCTGAATAACTGTAAAGTTGCTAACTGTTCCAGTGCTCTGTTACCTTCAGAGTCAAGTTTTTTTCTCATGTCAGACAGAACTCCCTGTGTTCTACTTTGTGCCCATTGTCCCTTGTTCTATCACTGGGCACCATTGAGAAGAGTCTGGTCCCTTCCTCTAGAGATGGAAGACTCTCAATGTCCTTTTGATATTTTATAAACATTACTCAGATTCCCTCACAATCTTCTCTTTTCCAGGCTAAAAAAGTCCTTCTTGGGTTCTGGTGTTGTTAATCTTTTGATTGAAAGTCTCAGATATTAATTGTTCAAGGAGCACATAGAAAAATTAGATGTCCAGGCTGGATAATTTTTTGACTAGTTGCATGTGACCATCACAAACGAAGATTGCTTATGGCTTTCTTTGAAAAGACATAGTTCAGGCTGTCTTCAAAAGGCAGGTCTACAGTGTGCTCTGACTGCTGCTCATGTTACAATCTCTGACACCATCAGTTTTACCATTAAGGCTGTGATTATTTGAACTAAATTCACTTGTCTGAGCTTATTTCCTTTATCACATCTCCCTGAAGGATTACGTTTAAACTTAAACATAAACCTGAAATGGAGATTTGGAGGGCTTTCATATTTGCTCCTGGTTGTGCATTTTACTTTAGAATGGTTACAGCAATAAGTTCAGCATGTTGAAAAAGTAGTTAGATTTTTTTTAATGATTTGTTTCTGTCTCACTGTCAGGAAAAAGATGGAGCAATACGGTTTGCTTTATGTACTAACATTTCAAATAGTAGCAACAACCCTTTTTTTTTCCTTACAAAGCAAACTTTCATTTAAAAATGACAATTTCATTGAACCTGAAGTGCTTTGTATAAAAGATGTGGGTTGGCCTTCACTGGGAGAGGTCTATTGAAGGTTTTAGGAAGCACTGGATCTCTTTTGCCACAACAGTCAGGATAGCTCACTATGTCAGCCATCTTTAATCTGGATTCTTTTAGAGGACTTGTCTTCAACAAGATAAAGTTATCTATCTTGAAATATACTTCTTTTCATCATTATTCAACATAGTTTACTTACCTGAGATCATTTATTTAATGGAAAATCCCCATGAGATACTCACTTTATTAGAAGCATTTATTCTGCAAGAGGACAAAACCCATTCTTAGGATTTCTTAATTTAATCAAAACATTTAATTTTAAAGCAACCTCTAGATGGAACACTGACCAATGTTTCTTCTTCCAGTTCTACTCTAAGATACAATCTAACAACACAATTAAATTTCTTCCCCCTGTCATATGGCAAGATGTAACAAGATCTGAAAAAAGTCATCTTGAACTGTCCCCAGAATACTTTTTTGTCTTTGAGTCTAGTAAACCATAACCTTTACTACAAATTATCGCCCAATTATAGATGTGCATTACTCCTTCTATAAGAACACTTAATGAACACATCCACTTTCTACACATCTAGAAACCAAATTCACGATAACGTTGCTTTTGTATTATCACAATTCCTGTACAACTTGATGAGAAAAATCTCTTTTCCATATTCCATTGGCTACAGTCTTCTTCTGGCTCAATGGTAATAGTTGTGGCATCATGCCATGGAAACTGTCAAGTTCAGTGTGATTCTCATGTTCCACTGAAGAGCTATGCTTTCCATTTCACAGAGTATCCCCCATCTAGAAATGATTCAGCCCAAGAACAAGAAAAAAAAAACCCAAATCTCTACAGCATAAAGAAATTTCACTTTAGCACTGTCAAATAATAGCAAAAATATTATGACTTACTCCTCTAGATATACTTTTAACTATAAAGCAAGTAACTTGCAGTGAGGATTTAAGTGTGTCCCTTACTACTAGTCAAAACCTTTTCTCTTATAATGTTTATCGCTGGCAGTTAATGTAGTGAGCTTCATGTGCTTCATTTCCAGAATGCTGGAAGAGTTCCTTCTGAATAGGCATCTGCAAAACTTTTTCTATCAAGAAGAAAGGAAAAGGTCTGTTCCAGCCAATTATTTCCCCATCCCTCTTATTTTGATCATCTCCAGCATCATATGGAAGCCATCACTGTTAGAAAGTTAAAATCATATTTGTACCAGACAAACCGACTCCGAATACAGATTTTATTTTGGATACCACTGCATTTGACATGCTCACTATAATAAGCCATTTCTTACATCTAAATTGCAAGCATTTCTGTGGTAATTAGAATACAACATATTTTCTGTCAGATGACTGCCTGACTTGGGTAGTTTTCAGGATAACAATTGTCCAAGAAGCTCTGGTGCAGTATGAAAAAGTCAAACAGATGGAAAGTTTTAGTTTATTTCAGTGTATTTCTAACTTTTCGTGAGCTAAAGCCCTGGACAACAAAGAGTTTAATAAAATGTTAAATGATTAATTACAAAGGCATATCATTCATTTAACGCCCTGGTATGTCAATGTACACAAAATTGTGGTAACATCAACAGGACAGGAAAGAAATTTATAGTGGTCTTTTTAGGAAACACTAAATTATATTACAGAGCTTTTACTGGTCAGAGCATGAAACAATAGAAATGAAAGCTTTTAAGCGACTGCTCATTTAACATCTCAGTAGAGCAAGTATATGAATATGAAAGTTTGGATAATTTCACATTTATAGCTGTGAATGTTTGATTTTTCCCAAGGTAATGGAATTTACTTTGCAGCAACCCTAGTCTGGTAATAGCATTTCAGCGTCCACCTTTGTTTCATATATATTCCAAGATATTTTTTTTATTTTACAGGAAGTGATAGAAACTTATGAGGTAGTTGCCAGAAATAACCTTGGTTTTAACTCAGGATTCACGACTGACTCATTGTCTGACTTTGGTGAACATGAAGTTAATATTTCAGACAGTTCAAACACTAACAAAATAAAACGCGGGATCTTATTGATCATCAAATTCTCAGCTGGAATGTAATTTCTGTGTTAATCAATTACAACCAAACAGAAAAATCAGCTGGGCTCAAAGAGCTCAAACCTGGATCAATAAACAGCAGCAAAATTATGTTGTTAGTATTACAACTTTCTGCAGTGGGAATTGGGATTGAGATAGAATATTTTGGGCAGAATTATTAAAAGCTACTAATTTACAAGTATAGCAGCACCAAAGATACGCTAATTGCTTCTTAAATGTTTGAAAAATATTTTTACCTCACTTAAAATTCAGATACATGATAAAAAACTACATGATTTTTATTTAAGTAGACATTAAATACAGAACAAATAAAAACACTCTTTCTTTTGGCTGAAAACATTTAAGTTTGGCAGAGATAGATTGAAGTGTTGAGACCCAGTAGGACAATATGTGGGAAATGGAAGACCTCAGTGAAATCTAAAGTGACGAATGTCACTCTGAAAAGAGCAGAGCAAAATATCTTATTTTAATTTATTACTGGAAAGACTAGGGATATGAAGCAAACTTTGCAGATTAAATGTTTGTCAGTTTACTTTTTCTGTTTTCTAACTGCGTTACGTGAAAAGAAAATGTAGGGTCAAGGAAAAGTCTACAAAATCCCCCACAATTATTTGCTCTAAATTATTTTAGTAATGTTACTCACAGAGTGATTAAAAATGGCCTAATTACTGGACTTTTTAGCTAAATTAGTGCAAGACTGATATTCTGCTTCATTAGTGCTAAACAAGGTCGAGGTTTCAACAGTGTTTATAATAGCTGTCCCAACCTGAAGGGTACGAGTGTGGAAAAATCTATCATTTCCCCTGAACTGTTGGATGGGAAGTAAGGGACAGGGAAGTGTATGTAGGAAATTAACTTGGTTGGCAGGCTCTCAGGGGATAATCTTTTTACAGTGTATGATGTATTTTGCGGCCTAGCAGTGTTCTCCATCTGTTTGTTCAATGTACATACACATGGGTAGTGAACCTTTTAAGACTTTTCTTCTATATATACGTAATTGAGAAGGAGATTTATTTTGCAGATGGTTTGCAGCAGAGCTTAAGGATAGTTTAACTGCATTAATGGTTAAGATTTATTTCCTTTGTGATCCTAGTCTCCAGGCAAGAAAAATCAATAAACTTTGGGGCCTTGTTAGGATTTTGGAGGAAAATAGGCTTTCCTACCTTTTCCCATCACAGATAGCAATATTCTGTTTCAAATTTGCTCTTGCTACCCAAGTTTTTTACTCCTAATTAGGACCTGTGGTCTGTCTCACAATTTTTTACAGAAGGGAGAAAGTGTCCATAATGGAGATGACAAACTTTGCCTTGTTATTATTCAGCAGAAACCCAGCAGCCTCTTCTACAAACAGATGTTTAGTTCTCTAACTCGCTCCAGTCCTTTGATTGCAAAGTGAAAATGGGGATGGTGTTACTACTAATTGCTGGAACTATACTGACACAACTTAAGTTGTGAAAGTGGCTTTACTGAAAATTTTTGGTTTGTGTTAATTCCACACAGAAAAAAAATTAAAGCTAAAAACTGGACTAAAACAGTGAGGGACGAAAGGAAGGGAACCATGTAAGTGAAAAATATTTCTTATATATTAACATCAACATTATCAGCTATTCTCTCATATCCTGATACCTGAATGTCAGTTAAAGCTTTCCTTTGCACTTCACAGAAGAACAATGGGCACAGAAAGGGATCTTTGTACCTAAGAATACATAAAAGCTGAAAGGGCAATTCAGAAATATAATTCAGAGTCACATGTTACAAACTGCCTAGAAAGGGGAATCCATGCAAACATTTATACAGAGAAGAGCTTCAAACAAATTTTCTCAAGAGCAAAAATATAAACAAATTAGAAACAGAAACATCAGGCATTCACGTGGCTGGATGGGTCATATTATTCACTCTTGAGACCCTACAGCCTTTGCTTTTAGCGCGCATTTGCAATAGGCTTTTCTTAAACTTGGGTATCCATGAAAGCTGGCATAGTTTTCAAAGAACCCACAAGCATAAATCAAAATACATTTTACACTATTATCTTTTCATTTTTTGTCTCTCAGTTCAAATTAAGTTTTATTGTAGCTTTTGTTAGTTCTCAGAAGTACCATAGAAATTATGCCAAATGTTTTCCAAAGATAATTTTGCTCCCTTCTTATATGGTGAACTACATGACATCAATTGCAGCTATTGCAGTGCCTAGTGTTTTTTTTTGATCTCAAATTGCCGAGAATTTTGAGGTCCTGAAGTGCAGAAACTCCTGTTATGACTGTTAATTAAAACTTCTAATTTCATCTAGAGCAACAATGAAAACAACAGGTTTGCTATAATACATTGAATTAAAAAGCTTGTTTTACCCATTTGTATATTCCCCTGATTTAAACAACTAGAATTTGTCACTGCTATCTAATTAATTTTGTATGCACAGACAACATTGTTGTCAAACCATGCTGACTTTATTTTTCAACTTGCTTTTAAAAGACAGAAGTACGTGGACCTCAAGCTGTTCACTATTATGTTTCAGTAACTCTGTATAATGACACATTTCAGCAAAGAGTATGGACATTTTCTGTTTTATACCTGTGACAGATCTGTCTCCAACTCTTGTATGGTTTTGTTTAAAAGGAGTAGAGGTTTTGTAGAACAGAAAGTACTTAAACAGAATTATTTCTACTGGATATTATCAAAGAAAAAATGAGCGTGGTTGAAAATCTGATCCAAATATCAGCTTGTAATTTTCCATTTCCGTGCACATTTAATTATTTTATTTTACAAAACATGAATTATAATTCATACTTCTAAAATTACTTATAGACAATTTTCCAGGATATAAATTTGTTCTGAAAGACTAATATTAAATGGCATAATTTCATTGGATGGTCAAGTACAGAATATACATGTACTTAACTAATTTAAGTACGCTGGGAAATACAGTCATCAAATAAATGCAGTTATGTGACAGTTTCAAATATTGATCAGATTTTGAAATAAATATGAATGCTTGGAGTATTATATACCATAGTGTGATTGCAGCTGTACTGTCAGTCCTATAGAATGATCCCAAACTTCATTTAAACAGACACACTTAAATTCTGTAGGAGAGATTCAGATCTCAATTATAGAACATAACTCCATTGTCTTCTACTGGATTTCTTCCAAAGAAACTGAGATCAGAGTCTGGCTGGCTGATTTTCTATGATAGTCCTGGCACTCTTAACCTCCCCTGATGTTTACTGCTGGCTCCTGCAGCACTTCAGAAACTCTTACAGTGTCTTTAGGAAGGTAATAAATATGAGGGCCTGACCAGTCCTGTAGATTTTTAGAGACTGGTTTACTACGAGAAACAGATTTGTCTCGTAACTTCTTGCCCCAGTATACAAGTGTATTTCTGAGATCAGTACTGAAGAATGGTGCATTTATTTTGTTGAAACATTTATTTTAGTCTACTCTGAAACTCAATTCACTTGCTGAAATTCCATGGTAGCCTGTAGGCAGAAGAGTGAGGACCAATAATATCAGACATTTTCCTTTAAGGTTCAGCCTGTTGAAAATTATATGGAACTGTCTTAACTCATGTCTTTTCCAAATGGAAAACATTCATTTGAACAAGATGGACTCTTTCCTACAGAAGGAGTTTCATTTAATAGACATTTAACCACATCTAATTGTGTGGTTTGATGTCAGTTGCATTATTTGAGGTATAATCTCTGGCATTACAAGCTATTCAGCAACTTTGGTGAAAACTCTTAATTAGTGTATTCAACTAATTTATTTGTATTAATAGTCAAATAGCCTATCACTAATAGAAGAGCATTCAAATTTATTAAAGAATAATCACTTTATCACCTGAAATGGGATTAACTTTCACACTTCCTGTCACCTCTTCAATTTTTTTTACCATGGATTTCTCTGATCCTGCCATTTAAGATTTAGTTCGTGGACTGAGTCTGAAAAGAGTTGTAGAAATGAATGTTGTACTTCAAAATAGGAATTGAGATGTAGGATTGTATACTGCATAATCCATGTATATTCAGAGAAAAGTGTCCTAGACAGGTAAATAAAAGAAAAAATATATGAGAAAATAATATGACAGAGAAAACACTGACATTGTAATGAAACCCTTGTCAACATGACACAGGATTGAAAGTATGTACATCCATCTATATGGAATCTTCTTAGGACTGTGACTGGAAGTATGCTCTGAACAAACAAACCAAAACCTGAAGCAAACCCTGGATAGGTTGAGATCAGCAGTACGCCAGCATGCTATGCAGAGAAGAGCAGGTTCACAACCATCTGACAACACTGTATTGAACAGATAAGGTTAAGCCGCTTAGCAGGGAATGAGCAGTCTTGAATGATAATCTTATAATTCTTCTAACAAATTATTCTTCAAAGCAAAATATGTAAGCAGTTTTTGGAGTTGTCCATCCCATATGATGCTGAGCTGTTAGGTGTATTCTTTAGGAGATGAGGTTGAATCTGTTCAAAAAGAAGACTGGAATGCAGATTTCTCACTCCAAAGTGTTCTAACACTTCTTTTTTTTTTTTCTTTTTTTTTTTTTCCCCCAGTAACTTCTGGTAAAAGACAACTAGGATGCTATATATCACACTAATGCCAAAATGGGATGTATCAGATTGCCAAACACCCATAGAAGTACAAATAAAATTTAAAAAAGAGAAATAAAAATGTACACATTCCAAAACAGGCAACAAAAAGAAAAATGGGGTAAATTTTAAGAGGCCACTTAAAATGTCGTTAAAGAAATCAGAGTTAATTGACAAACGTATGTTTTTTGAACAATCAATCCAGGTGGATGTTCCCTGTAGGGAGTGAGACATCCTGGATTCTGTATCCAGAAAGTAACTCAGAATTAATTTTTCTACACTTCTGATGTTTTCAGTATATGTTAAATAACCTTGGAGCGTATCTACTGAATTAGACCTCACAGGGGACTTGTGTACCTATTTTTCTAATCTCTTTTGCACTTGGTTGAGACTGTTGTGGACATGAACAAATATTGTCCTTGGGCAGTGGTCATTGAGGGAATTACCAAACTAGTTCAGGCATGCCCTGAAAAGGTGGTTTGTTTTGGTTAAATGTCAAGAAAGAGATATAAAGTCTGTCTAAGTCTTCTGGTTCCAGACACCATCCTGACATTTCAGTGAGATATGTGTTGTTTCCACTAATGGAACAAATACTGCATCTTGGAATCCTGACTTTTTACACTGCTAGAATACACAGAAGTGTGGATCCAAGTCTCTTTTTTTTTTTTCCCGTCAAATCTCTTCAAAGGAGAAAATATGTTAGGAGTCTAATTCAAAAGTTTGCATTTCCTGCTGCTTGCACCAAATTCAATCCTCCAAAGTTCTTTCAAAAGAAGATACCTTTTCATTTAGGAATGACTTGGAAAATATGCTTTGGATAGGATTTTTGCTAGTGTAATCAGTATTTTTATTTATAGATATACTTTTCTGAAATAATCCCTTGTATGCTTGAATACATACTTATCTAAACAAACTTGGAGTATTTATAAGATCTGCTCTATTGCCAGCTTTGACTTGATTACGTCCCTGGTGTTCTCTTTAGTTTTCCTTCTGTGATTATGCAGTGGTTGTGAATGGTTTTGAAGCAGCCATTTTTATTTCTCTGGTAAATCACATTTAAGACATAACTTTCTGCAGCAAACAGTTACACCAAACTTAAATACAGACTACTACAGCTCTGTTGAAGAATTCGGATTAACTGCAGATACTAGCACTTTGGGGCAGTTTGTCAACTGGGAAATCAAAAGGTGCACAGGTCTGACTGCCATTTAAGTAAAGCTGTGCATGCTATGCTTTGTGTAAGAGTGGAAAGATAAAGCATTCAATGTAAATTTGAATTTCATAGCCTTTTTCATTTCATGACACAACCTTACAGTTTTTCCAGCTTAATTGTCTGTCCTGATGGCAATTTGTTCTATATGGTTTTAACAAGCGTGTGTGCTGGAGAAAGGAGAGTTTATTGATAGTAATAAAGCTTTGTTACAGATTTAATCTTGTTTTCCTTCACATGTTTTTTTCAGTATTTCTTTAATTGGCATCTTCCAAGCACTGTGACTAAGCTGCATGCAAGGACTTTGCAAAGCTACAGTGCTGTTTATCACGAGAGATAAGATTCTGAGAGACAATGAAGAAGATGGGATACCATATTTAAATTAAGGGACCTTGAAGCCTTTTGAACTTATGAGTTCCCTTTAGCTTGCAAAACAGCTTGTGCTTCAGCTAAAATACTAGTTTTGTTTTCACAAATGAGATGGAAACAAGCTTGCAAAATGTAAAAAAGTTACAGATTTCAGATGACTATTGAAAAGTTACAGATTTCAGATGACTATTGCTTTAACTATTAAAAAAATTACTAACTTCATTAATTTTATAAAAAGAAGGATGCACAGTCAAAACCCAGTCTTTGCTATTAGAAATGCTGAAAGTAATACAGCTTAGTGAAAAGACAAACAACTTGTTCAAATACTTTTCTTTTAAAATCTCACTTTAATATCTTGAGAGATTTCTTTCTTCTGTGTAGTGATATGAGTATAAACTATCCTTTGCATATACTGAAAAAAAATTCCATCTAAACTTGCTGTTCTGACCTAATATGAGGTCCCAAAATATAACAGCATGTTATGCAATGCTTTTAGTAATTACTTTTGTGTGTCAGTAAATGGATTATTAGGAAGCAAATACCTTTTATTATTTGTTATTCCTCGAGTTCTGGAGGGGATCCTCTGAGAAGGATGTTGCAGTGTATCAAAAGACATAATGTTGCCCTCAAGATAGTATCACACCGGGTTAAAAAATATACACTTAGTGCATTTTTCACCTTTCATGAGACATCAAGTGTACAACCACAACAGACCTACATTTCTAGAATAGCATTTTATTGTCATCTTTCCATTTGGAAGTAGAAATTAGTCATATGCATAATTATATGTTTTGTTGACATTACCCAGAGGGAAAAAACATTTGAATGAAGTAATTCTATTTATTTTTTATCTTCAGATAGATTCTAAATAAAGGAGTATGCGTACATGCCTACATATATATATGTATACTTACATATAGTTCTGTTTAAATTTATATATATATATATGTATACACCTACACATTTTATGTATATACTGCTAATTTTGAAATTAAAATGTAACAACATGCACAGTTACCACTTCCATTATTTTATTTTTGGCTTGCTGATAAAATCTTGTTCCTTATTGGTGAGCATTATTTTTGAGAAGGCAGTTGATGAGACCTCTAGCACAGACTTATGGAGACTGTTGTACAGTCTTTTAAGGTTAGTTTCATATACTCAGGTTCATCTCAGTTCTGTGAAGTCTCCTGAACTTCTTTGACATTACATATTGTGTGGCTTGTTTCCACTTACTACAAAAACCCTGACATCAGCTGAACAGTTTCTGACTTAGAAATATTTCAGAATACATGTTAAAAAGGAGCTTTACTTGGTCATTCTTATGAATGACAGCCAGTTAGTTGAAACCTTCCATAATGAGGTACTCAAAAATTGATTACATGTATATACTCATTCCTGAGCATATTAAGCAGGATTATCTCCTGTGAAGTGAAACATTTTGTATTGTCTGCAGCCCTGCAGAGCATTCAGCTCTGGGGCCCCCAACAGAAGAACACAGTCCTGTTGGAGTGAGTCCAGAGGAGGCACACAAAGATTAAAGAAGTGGCTGGAGCAAGTCTTCTGAGAAGACAGGCTTAGAGAGTTGGGGTTGTTCAGCCTGGAGAAGAGAAGTTTCCGGGAAGACCTTACAGCAGCCTTCCAGTACCCAAAATGGGAGTGCAGAAAAGCTGGAGAGGGACTGGTTACAAGGGCAAGGAGGGATAGGACAAAAGATAATGACTTTAAACTGAAGGAGGGTAGATTTAGATCAGAAGAAAAAGGGAGAAATTCTTTACTATGAGGGTGGTGACAAACTGGAACAAATTTCTTAGAGAAATTGTGTGTGCCCTCGCCTGGAAGTGTCCAAGACCAGGCTGGCTTTGGGCAACCTGGTCTAGTGGAGGGTGTCCCTGCTCATGGCAAGGGGGCTGTACTGAGATGATCTTTAAGGTCCTTTCCAACCCTAATCATTCTATGAGTTTATGATTATTTATTAAGAATTACATCCATTTTCCACAAAGGGCTCTTCAACTACTACTCATTATTCCATCAGTCTGGGAAGATTCGTTTTTTAGGGTAAAGATTTGTCTTTAAGGAACAGTCCTCAAGATTCTCCCCAAACCTACTGAAACCTCAAAAATGATTAATAGGCACATGGTTTAGTGTTGGACTTGGCAGTGTCAGGTTTACAGTTATACTTGGTGATCTTAAAGGCCTCTTCCAACCTAAATAATTCTAGGATTTTTATACAGACTTTCACGTCCAAAAGTCTTCCATGTCCAAAAGAGTCATATAACCAAAAGAAAATCGAAGGGTGAGACATCACATGGGGCAAATGGAAATTGAATCATTAAAGTCATAAGATACTGTGATTGTGGTCCCATCTTTTTAAGCAGGGTGATACTCTGCATGTAGTCTGAATACAACTCAAACTTCTTTATTTCAATCCATTATGTATTGTGGTCTATTTTTGTTTCAAAATAAATTTTCTTTAATTAAACCCTAAGATTTTATTTGTCTGAGTACCTGTAATCGGCTTTAAACTTGCTCTGTAGCACAAATAGCATATTTATTGTAGATTGTCCAAGCATTTAAAAACAGCTAAGAGTCTCTAACACTGAGGGAACTTTAGTGTTTTGAGAACTTAACCAGAGATAAAAATACTGTTGTGTTTTATTTTTTTTCCCAAGCATTTAACCAGGGGAAAGAAATATTACAGAATGTGTCTAGTAAATAATTTAACAAATATTCTTCAAACAGCTCTAATTGTCAGTTCCAGAATGCTACCAAGTTAATTTGTCTTTGACATTCTTCTCTGCAAGAACAATGTCTTACAGATAGAGGATTTTTTTTTTATTTTTAATATAAATGATCTCAAAACTTTATCTATTATTCATAGTAATAACTGTCTCTCCAGCTGACAGCTTGAAAAAAGCCAGTGCTATATGACACTGAAAGAATATTCACTAAATACCTACAGCACTAGTTAATCCCTTTTTCAAAGGGTGTACTTTTAGCATCATTCCAAAACCAAGTTTGAGTAGCAGATAATAAGTTAGACTAATCTCTGCCAAGTTATGAGAAATATTTCAAAGCAGCTTGAATAATAGTTGAAATACAATTATAAGTCAGGCCAGAGGTTTTATGTGCCCCATGCACACAAGGAAGTCAACAGAAGTCAACAGAAAAGTAACTCTGTACTTTAATGAGTGCTGAATCTTAAAAACTACACAGTGGGTGGAGGTAGGGACGTGTATGTCTTTTTTGAGAGTACAATGAGATTAACATGTGACTCTCTCTTCATGGAGATTATGCTGGTTTATTGGAAAAAGTCATCAAAGTAAGCTCATCAGATGGCTACACAAAAGAACATATTATTACTTATCTTTTTAATGTGGCAAGATAATGAGCAATCTGAATTCAGCTACAGTTTAGAGAGAGCTCTTAACACGAAACAAAAGTTACAGATTTCACTTTTCTCTAAATTCATGCATTACCAATAGATTTTTGCAAGTTTTTTGCCAGTAAGACACAAAGAGTTGTTTTCCCCACAAAGCTCATCTTCTCTACTAATTAAAATTAAACATAGATCACAGTGAAGTGTAGGAGCTGAAGGTCAAATACTCTATTTTACTTACCTTCACTCAATTTTACACATGTGGCCATCACTATTCAGGCATAGAATCATAGAATAGAATCATAGAATCATTTAGGTTGGAGAAGATCATCAAGTCTAACCATTAGCCCAGCACTGCCAAGTCCACCACTAAACCATGTCCCTAAGCACCCCATGCAAAGCTTCCCACAGAAGAAAATTCCTTCCATTGCTTTTTATTTTCTTTTTCTTTTTTTCTTTTGTGTAATGTAGGCGAAAATAAATTCAGATTGCTATCCATCCTTTCCCACTATTGTGCTCCTTTCTTTTATATTTTCATATACAGGTTTTTATGAGACTTCTGTATTTGAGAAGAATAATGCCTTGGTAAGTAGAGGTGAATCACAGTAATGTATACAAATACGAATACATAAATGTACATAAATGAACATAAATACCAGAATTGTAAAGGATTGCCCTAGCATATTGTAGCCCTATAGCCTGCTCCAATAATTTAATGTTTCTGGCCATCAGTTTTTAATTAACCTGGGTATACAGCTCTAGCTGGCTGTATCTATGGCTCTGGCAGCCATGGCTTTCATAACCATTGCGGCTGATTTGCTCAACTGTGAGACAGGACAATCAAATCTACTTTTGATGGTATTTGGGGTAAGAATTGCTTGAGACAATAGTGTGCCTGCATGCTGATTTTGGCTATAATGGTATATGAATATTATTATGAATAATGAATGTCAGTATATGTATATACTGACATTCATTACTTACCAAAATATCTCTAAACTATGGCTAAACTGTGATGTCACACAGTAACATGGTGACCGGCAGCCACTGTAATTTTTAGCAGGATTTACCTCTTAATCTGTTCCGTCCAGCAGATAGTACATTAAATGCCAGGCAATTAGTTCTGAAGTTTCTTCATAGTATCATATGATTTAATTAAACTCTGATGAGCCGACAAGGTAGTCATAATACTAACTTATTTTAAAAGCTATTTGTGTAATGCAACAATCCCAGTTCATTACTCTTAAAGAGTCCCTACTATATCTTCATGTAGCTTTATCTTGTCAACTTTTAATTAGTGGCAACAGCATGAGAAGTCTTTAATTTCTGGAAAGTTGGCTGTCATTAACTGCTAACTTAATTTGAATTAGTTTGTTACTCAAACAAGATAACTGGAATCTAGAATCTTTGCCTATTGGTAATTTTTACCTGTACATTGTCTCATGTGTAGGTATGTTTGTAATTTGAAAAAACAAACAAAAATAAAAGCTTTAATAGCTGCCTAATAATTTTCTACCACTTCTTTATATTGTTAAATTATAAGCAAACATTTACGTTGAAATAATTTGTATGGCTTTTTTAGTTTAATGGGACCAAAAATAATACAAAGGCAGCTGCTCTGAACAGATTTTTCTTGTTTTGTGCCTTGATATAACTCTAGTCTAGTGTTAGTGTTAAACATTAGGTGACATGTTCTTGGGTTTATCTGACATTTACTTATCCACTGATGAAGTGTTCGTATTCTTCCTGAAACTGTAATATCAAAGAAAGCTGAAATAATGCTATTACATTTGACATGATGTGAATCTGAAAGTATTTAAAAAAATATGCAGGAATCAATTTGTTTCAAGTTAAACACGCCCTTGTGTCTCTAAAAGAACTGGTAAGATACAGCCAGAATACTGAAAATACACACATCTTACTCCACATTCTTCTCCTCGCATTGTCTGCTTCTTGGCCTGCAGACCTTTCAGATGAGGCATGGCCTGAACCATACATGATTTCTAAATTCTATTTAGTAATTGAAAACAGATTTCTCTTCTGAACACTCTGAAGGGATTTTTTTAAATTTTGTTTTCTCCATCTTTTGAGATATGCTTTTCAAAGGAACTATGATCAGCAGTTTGTCTAAAGACTGACGTGTAGCATTCTTGCTCCTATTGTACTTGTAGAAGGATTGATAATTCCTTTTGATTTCTTCAAATAGTTATTTCTCAAATATTTATGAAATAATATTCTTCAGCTTGAAATAGGCAGTGAAAAGTATCTGTTATAACAAGATGATTATTCGGAAGGTAAAATCAGTATTTTTGTTAATAGAACATCTTTCAAGAAAGATTCACCTTCACACAATGGGTTAAGTGCACAGTTCAATATTGGATGTCAGATATTTTTTACTTTACTTTTTTATTTAATTACCTACTTATTTTGATTCTTAATATACCTGAATTTGAAGCAATTTTGCTATTCATCTTGTCCATGCATTCTAACCTGAATACAATGTTCCAAATGCAGCTGAAAGCTTAGAGAAAGTATTTCTTCTTGATTCTATTTCATGATGACACTCATTTTGCTGTCAATTCAAGTGGCAAACTTCTATCTGACAAGACTTTACACGTAGATCTTTTCCAAAATTTCCAGACTTCTTTTTTTTTTCCATTGCATACATACTTATATGTGCATATATATATATATATACACACACACTTTTCAAATTGCTTTTCCTATCTACATTATTTTCTCTCTTAAAATTCTGCACCATATGGAAACACTGATTAGTCAGTACAGTTATGTCACGTCTGAAAGCTCTGCCTTCTTGAGAAACCAGGAAGCATCTATATAGCAGTAAAAGGATTTCAGAATTCCTCTATTGATCTATCAATTTGCTGCCTTTATCTTACTGGGCTTATCAAAGGCACACAATGAAGGGCTGGTATACAGAATGATTTCAGGTTTGTGGAAATGTGCAATGACTTGAGTCTCATCTAAACAATTCTCTCTATGGTTGTTGTGCTCTCAGTGTTATATGGTAAAGACATCCGTGATTACACTTATTTAGTTCTCTTGCTGCAGGCTGGGTGATTGCAGATACATTTCTTTTCAAAGGATGGCTTTACATGTACATTTAAGAGTAAATGATCTTCACTAGGAGAAAAGGGGTGGAGGTGGGGCAACAAATCCCAACCTTTAAATAAAATGGTGAAAATGTTACTAAACCTGCTGTTGGAGACATACTGATTTTTCCACTGTCTCCGTGCGTCCTCAAGAGTATCAATTTTAGAAACCATGATTGGCAATTTGCTTCAGCTACAGCCACCAATCACTGGCATGTGGGAGAAAACCATGGTAGAATTGACAAACATATTCTTATGGCATGTCAGAATTTCTAAACAAAACACCCATAAACATATGCTCTCTCTTCTGCGTCTCAAAATAGCATTTCTCAGAGACAGAGAGAAAAAAGGAAAAACAGGGAAAATAGAAAAGAAAATATACTGAAATTTGGTGGACCAAAACTATGTGGCACATCTTGTTTTGTTATGTGTGCACATCTGTCAGCTTGTGCCACATTCAAAGCCTGCCATCAATAACAGGAAATCATGTACACAACCCTTACTTGCTTGTTCAATGCTGCTCTCAGCCGTATCAGTAGTGGAAGCATGTGGGGGTGGAAAGAATTCAGTATTTGTTGTTTTTCAGAATTATTTATCTCAGAAGAAAGTGCTAATAGAGGACTTCTGTTTCTTCTGTGCATGTGTGCACATGTGCACGTGTATGCAGACTCCAAGTGATGCATGTGTGTTTGAACAAGAAGGGAGCAGAGCTCCTTGCAGCCCCCATCCCCCAGAATACAGGCTAACATATAGGTAACACATTAGATGACCTTTAGGACTTGCTGCACCATAAGCATGGTTGAAAGACTGTGCTGTCAGTCTGAGAATGATAGGCTGATAAAGGTGTCTATTCCGTCATTATAAAATGAAAGGTGCCAGGGATATAGAATTATGGATGCTGGGAACAGGGGCTTCATGACAGAGTGCCTTGCTGTGACCAGGCAACAGTAACATCTCCTAAATACCAGGAAAGAACTAGAAAAAGAGGAGAGAAGAGAGCATAGTGAAGGAAATATCTGGATTCTGGTATAGACCACGTGGCAATCACAAAATAGACACTTGGCACGTGGTTTAAAATATGTGGTTATCCATAGCTGTTAATTATATTGCACATAAATCTTTGCAAATAATTGTGTCAGAGCATACAGTGATTTAAACAGAGCCTTTACCCTTCAGGAAATTCTTCTGAAATGATCAGCCGTATTTGGGCATGCAGAAGATAATATATTTGAGTGGCAACTTTCTACAGTGTTATTTAAAGTCCCATAAAAATATTTTTCTGCCCCATCTACTTCTTTTTTGCTTTCTCTTCATCTTTTCCTTTACTTTTAATTTCCTGCTTTTATATTGAGAGCCTTACGTAGCCCCTTGCCTCTGCTCAGTTGAAAGAGTAATGAACTGCTTCCCTGGGAGTCGGAAACCAATGTTCTATGATGGTTTGGATTTTCAGGAAAATCAATGTTGTTAGGCTCCCTCAGGAAAGTAAAGTGCAATTTGAGGCATGTTCATCCTGTTCCTTGACCCAGGCCTTAGATTTTTAAATTAATTATTAAGCTGGGTTTTGTACAGGTAAAAAGAAGCCTTTAGACCACGTTAGTTGGTCAGTTAGTAAAGCTTATTTCCACAGATATCACTAGAACTTACTTATCTCCATAGTGAATTTTTGACCATCTGGTGTTTTTGGAAGACAAAATTGTTTTTCCTAACCCAGAACCCGTCTTTGGATTTATCAGGATATGAAACAAAATTGTAAAGGTCACTGGAGTGTACACATGGAGATAATGATAACATAGCCAACCCATTTACAAAGTTGAATTCTTAGAGAAGTCATTTTGTACTGTTTAAAATAAAAATTGTTTATGGTGTCCTCAGACATAAAGAATTCAGCAAAGGGTATTCCTAAGAGAATTCCTTTCTTTTAGAAGATCATTTTCTGTTAGATTTCTTTACTGCATTGTTACGGAAATGAAGACCCTTCTTTCTGTCTTGTAACTGTTCTCTGTAGAATTTTGGAAGGAGAAGAGATTTTGTGAAAATCTAACTTCCAGAGAATCCACAATTTGATATTTTCACATCTGGAATATGCAGTATTTTTTAGCAGAGCTATCTTCTGGTGTACAATCCAGGGGAAGCTTCAGAAGCGGGAGACAGTGTATCATGCTATGTGCTTGGAAATATTCCTCTTTTATTTCTTAAAGGCAACTAACAATCCTTTCTTCACAGGCCACAGGGTTATTAGATTTTTGTGAAATTCAATCAGGTCATATGTCAGAAATACTTTTTGGCCTGTGAATGCAGACACAGAACAGTTTTTTAGCAACTCTACAGCTGTCCTTCAATATTTGAAATCTAAGAAAAAATACATTTCAGAGCCACTTAAATGTTCTTTGCTATGTTGATTAGTATCTTAAAAATGTGGAAAATGAACGAGAATAAAGGTATCACCATGTCAATACATAATGTTCACTGAATGATTATTGAGCTTTTTCCCCAAAATGCTAGGATTGATTTTCCATCCCCTCACCTCCATTTTTATAGCAGTGATGAATATAAATAAGTTGCAGGAAAATTACTTCTCTACTGTTTCACAATGCTTCTCTTATCTAGCAGGCACAGCTGCCACATACCCCAAATGCTTTTTATTTACGTTGTCTGTGGATGGAAACATTAATGTTTATGTCTTTTAATGGAAAAAAAACCTCAAAAAACTTGCTATCAAAATACATAGTGAATTTTAACTAACCTACTATTTTTTTTCTCTTAAGGTAATGATTAATTATTTTATCCAGTTCACTGAAATATCTTTCTTTTTGTTTGTTTTCTCTCCCTCTCATACTGATGCCTCTCTCAAGATTAATTGGCATAGGCAGACTCTAAAATGCTTGCATACATGAAAAGTTTACCCTTTTTTCT
Source organism: Gallinula chloropus (assembly GCF_964237585.1). Classification (NCBI taxonomy): domain Eukaryota; kingdom Metazoa; phylum Chordata; class Aves; order Gruiformes; family Rallidae; genus Gallinula; species Gallinula chloropus. Next base: position 31,447,206 of record NC_140092.1, read on the forward strand.
GCTCTTTTCTAACTGTACATGCACTTTTAGGAAACCCCCAGATACACTAGAAAAAGTGTCTTGAGTTTAGCCTTGTGAAAACTAAAGGTTAAAGCTTCAAAGAAAAAAGAAATTTCTTTTTCATTAAAATGTCATTCTAGAAAAATGGAAATTTTATACATAAATACACTGGCAATTTTCATGTTTATATTTAAGCAAATGGAATCAATAAAAATGAAATTTATTAATTTTGCTTTTTAGGCTTCTTATGCTTTTAGCTTTATAATACTATACATGGGTTTACAGGTCTTTAATATAACATTTAGGAACTTGTGGAATTTGTAATTTCAAATTACAAATCCACTTAAAATTTTCTGAATGTTTTAAAAATGATTATGTGTGCCTCCACATTTGTTTCAGCTTCTATCTGGAATTGATAAAGAAATTGTTATTACAATAAAATCGTATCTGGTTATGAATTTAAAATTTTGTGTGGTAAACACTTTTATCAAAACCTTTTAACAAGATATTGAAGCTTTTTTAGCGTGAGAGGTATCAGATAGACAGTACCAATCTTGTACATAGCAGAAAAAAATAGGTTTTGTTATGGTTGCAAATATTAGAGTTACATTCATCTCTAGTTACAAAGTCCTCCATTATCAGCAGAGAAAAGTAGATCAAAATATGAAAATATTATGAAATCTACAAAGCTTCATGCAAAGATTTTAGGAAATTCATGTTGTTAGAGTCTGTGCTTACACATCTAGAATTTAGGAAACTTTCATAAATGTACTTTGTGACAGCCATTAAATATCTTTTTTTATAATTCTAATTTTTTTATAATTCTAATTTTGTATAACTACAAAAAGAGGTCTTCTGGATGAAATAATATATGGTATCTGGCTTATGATTGAGGTTCAAACAGAGTAGGAGCATACATTGTACAATATTACATTAAAATCACTGGATAGAAGATTTCATGTGTAATGGTTAGAACTGCATCATTTACACAGACAATTCATAATATCTTTGAAGAACTCAGTCAGTTAAGACCAGTAATACATAGATTTGTATACTGACCTTATCATTAAAATAGTTGAACAACGTCCAGAGTATAGTAAGAAATGTCGACAGCATATGTCAAATGCTTCCCTAGATTTTTTGGGTAATTTTAATTACTTACTCATAGTTTGTAGTAATATGGCAAATATTTATGTTAGAGAAAATTACAGATGTTGTGGCTTGCTCTTGGAGCCAGATGTCTGTGATGATCCTTAACTCCTATGGGAGTTCATTCCACTTCCTTACACTGGTCACTGCAAAATTGCCTTTATCATAAGAAATTAAAGTGTGTTCAAAAAATATGATATCCTCTGCCCTGGAGTTTAAATTGGTTTATGTTAAGGCTTTCAATTAAAAGGAATGAAAGAAATTCTGACCAAAGTTATATATGATAAGGGTTAATATTTTGGTTTACTTCTTTTTTTTTAAAATAAAGTCATAATATACAAAAAGATAATCAAAGACCATATTATTAGAAGACAGCAAAGCTCAGTTATATGGAAAAAAAAGCCTTACCTTGTCAAAGGACTTTCTTTAAGAAAACCAGAAAGGAACAACATAAATATGTTTGCTTTGTACATGCTAGCCTATGACTCCTTCATTGTAGTAGTATTTTTTGAGTGAAAAGCCTTTTGATGAAGAGGATAGCTGATAAAGTTGCTGCTGTTACAAGCCCACATGATAATTCATGAGGTGTGTTAAACCTTCAAAGTGTTCTAAAAATACAGAACAGAAATCAGCCACTATTAGTCTTGTTTTAAAACTAAGGTGTTTGTTTTTAAAATGTATATTAAAAGGAAATTCTCCCACACTCACGTAGAAAATGTTTCCTTGTTTCTTAATTTGTAACTACAAAGTTAGTGAAAGCAATCACAGACTTTTAGCCCAGGACTCTGTAACATTCTATGTAATTCTTTATAATTTCTCCAACATACAAATACACATCAAACTGTATTTTATACAGTGTCACGTGCTGAAAATCATTTTACCTTCTTCCCATATTTTAAAAGAATTGCCTTTCAGTGGGAATGGTAAACATTCTGTATATATGAATACTCCAAGATTTAGAAGAAAAAGGAAATTGAACCCATGTCATGCTTCCTTTGTCAAGATCCCATAGCCTTTGCATGTTCAGGAACTAGGTAGCAGGGGCACTATGCCAGCACATTCCTTATAGTCAGTGCATATCGTGCACTGGGATGTGTTTTCTACTTACTGAATCACAGAATCATTTAGGTTGGAAAAGACTATTAAGCCCATCAAATCCAACCTTTAACCTAGCTCTGCCAAGTCCACCACTAATCCATAACCCTAAGCGCCACATCTACACATCTTTGAAATACCTCCAGGGATGATGACTCAACCGCTTCCCCAGGCAGCCTGTTCCAGTGCTTGACAACACTTTTGGTGAAGAATTTTTCCTAATATAGAATCTAAACATATCCAGGTGCAACTTTAGGGCATTTCCTTTTGTCCTATCAGTTGTTACTTGAGAGAAGACACAAACACCCACCTCATTACAACTTTCTTGCTGGTAGATGTAGACCGATAAGGTCTCCCCTCATTCTCCTTTTCCCCATACTAAACAACCCCAGTTCCCTCACCTGCTCCTGTGCTCTAGACCCTTCACCAACTTCTTTGACCTTCTTTGAGAGCACTCCAGCATCTTAATGAGCCCAAAACTGACCACCGTACTCGAGGTACAGCCTCACCAGTACTGAGTACTGAGTACTGAGTACAAGGTGGCAATCCCTAGTCTTGCTGGCCACACTATTTCTGACACAAGCCAGGATGCTGTTGGTCTTCTTGGCCACCTGGGCACACTGCTGGTTCATGTTCAGTTGGCTGTTGACACACCAGGTCCTTTTTCCTGCCAGAAAGCTTTCCAGCCATTCCTCCCCAAGCCATATTGCATGGGGTTGCTGTAACCCAGTGTAAGACCTGACACTTAGCCTTGTTGAATCTTATACAGTTGGCCCTCAGCCCATTGATCCAGCCAGTTCAGGTACCTCTGCCTTCCTACCCTGAAGCAGATCAACAGTCCCACACTTTGTTTTGTCTGTAAACAGACTGAGGGTTCACTTAAACCCCCGGTCCATCTCATTGATAAAGATATTAAAGAGAACTGGGCCCAGTCCTGAGATCTGGGGAACACCACTTGTCACCAGCTGACAACTGGATTTAACTCTATTCACCACAACTCTTTGGGCCCAGATATCCAGCCAGATTTTTACTCAGCAAAGCATATGCCCATCCAACCCATGAGCAGCAAGTTTCTCCAGGAGAATGCTGTGGGAAATGGTTTCAAAGATTTAAGTAAAATCAAGGTAAATGACAGCCTTTCCCTCATGTACAAATTGGGTCACCTTGTCATAGAAGGTGATCAGATTAGTCAAGCAGGACCTGCCATTTATAAACCCATGGTGACTGGACCTGTTTGGCTGGTTGTCCTGTACATGATGTGTGGTAGCTATCAAGATGATTTGATCCATAAACTTCCTCAGCACCGAAGTCAGATTGACAGGCAGGTACTTCCCCAGATCTTGTTCTGGCCCTTCTTGTAGATGAGTGGTACATTTGCTAATACAATACAGTTTATGTAGGCAAAGCTAAGAGGTTTTCAGACCTTGCCTTGGGGAAATATATAACAGTTCATTGTAAAACAACTTTTTTTTTAAATTATATGATTAGATACAGTTTTATCGATCATAGATTGTTAGCTGTTCACATGAATAAGAAAAATAATGCCTTATGTTCTGATAGGATAGTGTCTGAGTCAAGATCATCTCTTCACTTAAATATCTTTTCTGTTTTAAAGGCAAAGCAAGCAATAAAGCAGCCTCTCTTTTATGAGAACATGCGAAACACAGAGGAAGTTTTCTCACCATTTCAGTATTGTATGTTATGAAACTCTTCAAAATTGCATTTTGGATTTTTTGAATAATGTAATTATCAGTGTAATTTTTCATCAGTAGATACTATTGGTAATAATATCCCTATCTTTCTTCTGCCTTTCCAAGCATGGACAAAATGGATGACTTGGACAAAATGACTTGGAGTCATTTTCTACTCATGTCATGCAAATATACAGAAAAAGGAGTAAATTAATTTCATTCTTCATGCTAAGAATTCAAGCTGACTTGTAGTGACAATATATAGTATCAGCATGGAGTTTTCTCCTTTAAACTAAGCTTAATCTTTATGTGTTTAGCTGTGTATGCTCACTAACGTAAATCTTCTTGATGTTGATTAAACTTCTGAAATTTTTCTCAACTTTTTTGCCCAAAGCTTTCTGCAGTTTTAGGGTTTAATTACCCATTTTTATATTTAATGATTACTGATGCTGAATGAAAAATGCAGATTCATCAGGGGAGTAGAGAAGAGAAAGCTCATTTAAGTTTTGTTTCTACCCCGTGTTCCAGGAAAAAAAAAATACTGCTAGCTGAACCACTTTTTAAACATTCCTAGGCATCTGTTTCTTTTAGCAGGAAGGAAATGAAAGCTTTGGCTTTTTGTATGTCTATTTGAAATGGTCCTTTTAACTTTATCTTTTTGTAGGCAAAAAAGAGTAATTGAAAAGAACTGTACAGAGAGCAAGCCATCATTCTAATTTTTACTAGAAAAAAAAAGAGAAAAAGCATTACATCTTAATTGTGTTTTTCCCTCCACAAATTCCTGTTCTCTGAAGTCACACAAGAAGATGGCATTGGCTGCCTTCCTATACTAATTAGTCATAGACATAGAGTAAGTCAGGCAGCAGGTGACACCTTGAAGCCACCTAGCCAACCTCATGCTTCTTTCAGCAGAGTTTCTCCTGACCTATTAAGTCCCCAGCCTGCACTGCTGCATTGGGTTATTTGAACCCAGGTGCAAGAATTTGCATTTGTTTTTGTTGAACTTTCTGAAGTTCCTTGTAGCTAATTCCTTCAGAATGATGAGGTCCCTCTGAAATCTCACTGGTTGGGTGAGACTAGAGCATTGCACATCCAGGCCATTAATGAAAACGTTCGACCACATCAGCCCCATTAAGACTGCTGAGGAACACCACTTACTGGTCTCCAGCTAGACATTAGCTAAAGGTTGCTAAGGGAGATCATGCTGAAAGCCTTATTAAGGTCAAGATAAACATTCATTGCACTTCTCTTGTTCCCAGAGCTAGTCATGTACTCATAAAAGGCCATGAGGGTTGTCAAGTGCCATTTACCCCTGAAAAGATCAAGCTGGTTGTTTTTCTAATCACCTTCCTTTTCTACATGTATTCAGAAATTACTTTCAGGAGGATTTAGCTCACTGTTTTCCTGGCTATTGATGTCGCACTCCACCGTCTGTAGTTACCTAGATCCCACTCCTTTCTTTTTTTGAAGATGGGGGTAGCTGATACTTGCTTTTTTTCCCATTCATTGGTTGCATAATACATAAGACATTAGTGAGTAACATCCCAACTTCAGCCAGCAGAAGTAACCCCTAACTCAGCTCTTTTCTGTTGTGAGAAGCACTTCCCCTGAGCCTGCCACTAGGCACAGAGAGCTAGGATGCCTGAAAACAGACCTTTCTAGACCAAGGCGTAGGAGCTATAAAGTTCTTCAGTCTTTGCCACACTTCTTTGGCAGTGACTACCATTTCCCTGAACGACACAAAACTTGATCTTATGGAGCATAAAAACTTCATTCTGCTATTTTTCCTTACTCCTCTCAAGATCTTGAACAGCACTACTTTATGCTCAGTTCAGTCAGGACTGACAATGCCTATCAAGCCCTTGATTAGATATTGTTATTTCTGTGTAGCAATAGAGTACCTCTCCTGGTTGTTCTGCCTAGCATCTGTGGCAGAAATCTGTCCCCACTGCATTCCAGAAACCCATGGGATTGCTGACACTCTGCTATGTTGCCTATCTAGCAGTGGGTATTGAAGTTCCTTCTTGAACCTACTAGAGGAACAGAAAATAAATTTCAACATTCTTATTGGTGAAAAATCCCAGTGTATTTAAATCATAACAGCTGAAAGTTCCTCTGTGTACCTTCACATTTTCTGCTTCAATATTGCTATCAGGAACAGCAGCAGGAGAAAGTCAGACAGTTGTGCTTAACCTTTTGTTTGACAGTCCTATGCAGAGTACTCTAAGGTCTCAGTCCTCAAAGGCTATAAAAGGGGACCTTTTGAAGCAGGCAGTGTCTCCTTTCTTCCCTTCATTCCAGTTGTCTTTATTGGAAATGCTCTCTGGAAGGGATAACAACCTGACCTCCTTCACGTTACGGCAATTAAGAGGTGAGTGGGGCAGATACGAAGAAAAAGGATCTGACAGCTTTCTCAGTATAGCTTTAGCAGTGTGCTATAAACCTTTGAAAGTAGTGGCCATCCTTGGAAAAACACTGAATTACAGGGCCAAACAGACACAGAAACACATAACACTTAAAAAAAAGAAAAAGAAAGTAAAAGAAAATTGCTTGATTTGCCACTTCGCAGAGATGGATCTGTGAAAAATCCTCATTCATTACTGCACCGTCTGTTTCAGAGGCAAAAACTTAACACAGCATTAAATGTCTTCCTGTTTGGGTTTCTTTCTTAGAGAAGGTGTTGGGCTATGGCTCCAGTAAACAAAAATAAACATTTGCCAGTCCTTGTCAATGTAAACCAATAGATTACATTAATGTTTATAAATTATAGTTGTATTTTCAATATCGATTAAAATAATTAAAATAGATGTATTAATATTTATATATATTTAGCTCCTTGCAAATATAACTCAGAAAGAGTTACTTAGAATTTTTCTTTGTCCCAAAAAGACCTTTCAGAACATCAATACTAACAAAGTTGAACTGAGGAAATATTCTTTCTCTAGGAAATATGTAATCAAAATACATTTTTCAGTAGTTTTAATTTTACTGTCACAATTTCCTTTAAAATTTCCTTTTAAGTGTTTCTCATTCTTACCATTCTATATTTTAATTATTATTTTTTCATTACTTGCTTCCAAATATTTTTTTTCAGTGATTTAATTCTTTCAAAAAAAGTAAAACAACATTTAAAAGAATTAAATGTTTCCACCAGAAGAATATAATCAGTAGAAATTCCATGCAGGTAGCCAACGAGATATGAAGTTCAAACTCCATATGGATGTAAAATTACCATATATTCATATGTCTGCTTTGGAATAAAAGATATTATATACTAGTGGAAGTTCTTTACTCTTTGGAAGGGGGGGAAACTCCCCAAAATCAACCAAGTTAATTCCCTTCTCCGACCTCCACTTGGATCAAGTGTCACGGAATTAATATACATCCAAATGCCTTTGATAAAGGCCTTTGCCCACGTGTTTGACCTTCCTTACATATTGAAACTAGTAAAACAGCCTTATTGAGTGCATCATCTACTGAGTCTGGTATGATATAAAACCTCTGAGTAACAAAATTGCTATGACTTTCCTCTGAGTGACAACTTAACAATTCACAGTCAAGTAAGCAATGAAGAAATATTCTTGGTTTCAGTACATTTTCCAGACAAAAATACTTGATAAAATAGGTGCAGTGGTTTAAGGTAGGAATACTGGTAATGGCAGTTACCATTGTCATTAATGTACAACCTCATGACACCTGGAGCTGTTATTGAACTTATAATAATCTCATATATCTTCAACCGTGGAAATTCAAAATTGAGGTACCCAAGCAATTGCATCATTACACCCCAGTGATATGCAATAACAATATTCTTCCACTTAGAAGAAAAACAAGTAATTGTCAAAGGGCTAGAAGACACTGATTAAATTTTAAAGAAAAACTATTTCTATATCTTTCCTTTCCGTAATACACTTCCAGAAGCAATAGGGTTCAGTCTGGCTCCAAGTGGAATGCTGAGATAGAAGCTGCACCACCTTGGAACCATGCTTAAAGACTTGTGATGATCAAATAGCTAACAAATGAGATTTTCTTTTGTTCAGTATTCCAGCTGTAGCATTTGTGTAAATAACTTGCAGTTTTTCTATCTTGGAGGCAAACACTTCTCAGTCACACCTGTGTCTGTTGGCAGTTTAGCCAAGTAATTTTCCCTAACTGTAAAGATGTACACACTTTCATTTCTTTATTTTTGTAGTAGAAAGCTAGTCAAATGAGAAAGGCTTGATAGGAGCTTTAAATGAGCAGTACAAGAGAGAACGTTTACTTTGGTATTTGAGATAACATGTTTTCCTTTCTTCAGTATTAAATGCAAGCAGTTGTTTGTAAGGTGACAATCACGACATTATGTAGAGTGAAATCTGCATTTATGCATACCAATTTATCTTATCTTTCTATCTATTCATTATCCCAGTCTTCTCTTTTGAAATTAAGACCATATGATGTAACCATCATTTTACTAGTCTATTCTGCAAAATAACAAGGTAGGTTTCAAGCCAAGAAGCTAAGCAAGTCTTTCTGAATTTTGATTCCATCCATTAAGTTGAGCCTATGCTTTTAGTCATTCCCCTGTGACCAGAACAGGTAGCTGCTATGACTTGCTTACTTAACAGAAAATAAGCAGTACAGATATTGTTGAACACACTGTCTGTAACAGCTGCTTTTTAAAAAATGACTGGCATTGTTGTGTTTCCCATGCCACCTGTATACAGTGTATTTGTACTGTTAGGTTAAGCTGCTTTGATTAACTTGACGTTCATAGGGCTATTACAAGGATGCCCACATGTGCAGCCAAAAAATTCAGAAGTTCAGGGATTGTAGGGAGAGGTAATAACAGACCAGAATAAACGGTACAGTTAGAAAAATAACCTACCAACTAAACAAACAAACAAGCAAAACTACAGGAAAATCACTATTTGCTCCCCATCCAGTCCCTTTTAGGTTGATCTAGATGCAGTCATTTTTTTAAACAAAAGATGATCTCATAGCAGATGCTGCCTTTCTTGACAATTCAAACTCCTTTAATTTCCTCTACCAAGACAGCACCAACAGTACTGTACCACTGTTATACAACATTGAAGAACTTAAGTGTTTCAAATCCCACCCTAGTTATCCTGCAGTAGTTCACAATGATATTCTTTCCTGGCACACCCACATACTATGTGGAAGCATGAATGAAGTGCCAGACAGTAAACGTGAGGTAGTATCAGTGTGAAAGGGACTTCAACTACGTTGTTAGACCCCATTTTGCTTAGGCTTAGGGTATGTACAGAGATAGATGCGCTAGCTTATCTTCTGAATTACCATGTATAGTCTTTTAGAACTCTGCAAAAATTAGAAAACTTATAAAGCTTTCAAATTGAATATCCAACTTCACCAAGCAATATTAATCATGATCTTTTAAAGCAGCAAAATGCATACAGAAAAAATGCTTCTATATCACTTCATTGTAATCTGCTTGTTGGCTTATTTTATGACATATTTCAATCTCCCAAATATATCTTATCATAATTTCTTCATTCAGATCACACAGCTGCTCAGTAAAGCACTTCCTTCTTTACACAAACTATTAATTCTTCTGTTTTCCATTGTAGTGACCATCTGTCCCTTTACCTTGTGACTGATTAGTAACCCTGTAGCAAAAGTTAAGATTGCTTACATGGAAAAGTAATAACAGAAAAATATTCAAAGTATCTAGCTTAAGGTAGCTGCTGGCCACTATAGTTAAGCAGCTGGAAATAAGCAATAGTCAAAAACTCAGTCATTTTCAGTCTGGGCCAAAAGCTTTTGAGACAACAGATTCTCATTAACTTCAGTTGGCTTTTTAGGTCTGTGTTCCATACACATCACAGTGTGAAAACTGAAAGTATTCTGTGAAAATATCTTGTATTTGCTTACATTAAAAATTTATGCAGTTTCTGAATTGTCATATATAAATGTGGATGAATTATACGATTTCATTGTAGGTTGAATTAGGAAATTATAAATAAAATAATTCATGGTACTGGTCATAAGGATTTCAGGTAGGAAGCATCTAAAGACTACAAAAAAATTGGAATACTATAGATAAAAACTGAAAGAGTCTAAGTATTAATGAAGAAGATGTTGCATATTCTAGTTCCAGATGTAAAAAGGCTCTGGTGTTTATTTTACCAGTGTTTCCTCCTGAAATTAAAAATGTAATATTTCATTTAATCCTCTTGTGGTAATTAAAATAAATAATTAAATATATATATATATATAGATTGTATACATATGTGTGTGTTTTTTTATAAGGAATATAAATATATATTCATGTATATATATTGCTTTGTAACGGCAGTTTTGTAAAATTCTTTATTCAGTGTGGGTGACAAGAAATATAAAAAAAAACATTCAGGAGGAAGTTAGATGACAATATCAAGCTAATTTTCTTTAGAAAGTTTTTTTTTGAAATTTGGAAAACCTGGGTCTCCAATCTCTATAGATATGGTAGAAAGCAAATGAGAAAGAAGAAAGTAGTGTATTAATCCAGCAAGCTATCTAGTCCTCTAGATAACTATGTGTAGAATAATACAAAGAAAGATATTTCCTTCCTATTGTCAATATAAACCAGATCTTTAACGTTGATTGAACAGAGTTATTTCTATCTGTTCCATCTTTCCATTTCTACATACAGTGCTCTTATCTTGAAAAAGCAATAACTCTCCTAAACCAACACTATTTTAAGACAGCTGTGGCAAAGGATTTCTTTGGTGTGTTGTGAAATTAAATAGTTATTCTGTTAAAGGTAAAGTACCAGAAAATAAATTCTGTTAAGTTGCAGTGCATTCTGAAATATCTCAATCACAACATTTAAAAAAAAAAAAACTGATTAAAATAATATAAGGATGTTCTTGAACCTTTAGTACTGAATATCATGGTTTCTTTCCATGAGCTTCTAGAAGAGCTTAAAAATTTTGTGTGTGCATATGTCTGTATAAACTTAATGAAACATGTGCTATAGGTAAAATAATATATACTTTTGCATTAGAAACATTAGTATTTTAACACACATTTTTAGCATTTGAATTCTTTTAAATATTTTTAAAAACCCACAAAAGTTTACATTAGTTAGTGATAACTGTTGAAAAAACATTGGTAAAGGGAAAAGGGAAAAAAAACCCATCCCTTTGAAAGGCTTTAGGACAGTTGCATGTTGAAACTGTTGCCTCATATGGGAATTTTGCTTTTTTGGATTTGTGTATTAATTTCTGCAGAGTTTAATGATTTACACAGTCTGCTTGAATACAGTATAGCTGTTACCAAGTATGGAGAAGCATATATTCATAGTGCAATTGGATTTGCAGATTTATCTGGTAGCTTGCTTCATGACCAAACCAGTAGTTTTTGTCAAAGTACTTTTTCATCACCAATTAATTTGTTCTATGCAGCTATGGAGAAAATGTCACAGTGAGAAACACTCACAGGAAAGCTTTAACGCTGAACAGTATCATCAGGGCAGTTCTATAATTTCTGAGAATTGCATAACTGGTAGAATTATTCAATCCTGAGTGCAAGATGCAGAAGTAGAAATGGCAAGAGGCGCAGCTTCTTTGGGGCAACATGAGAGAAGAATGTGGACAAGTCATTGTATGAGATGATAAGAAGGGACTTTCTTCATCAGCGATCACCATGGTATAATCCCAGCCAGTAACAGAGCACCTCACAGCCACTTGTTCACCTCTCAAAGGAAAATGAGAATGGGAAAAATCTCATGAGTTTAGATAGACAGTTTAATAGGCTAACAAAGGAAGTCTTTAATAAGTAAAAGTAATAACAATTATAATAGCTAATAGTACCAGTGACGCACAAGTGCAACTGGTAGAAGGAATAAAAACCTACCCAATGCCCAGCCTTTTTCCAAGCAGTGATTTCACCTCCCAGTTACCTTCCCTAGTCATATACAATATCTGGGAATATCTGTTCAGTCTGGGTCAGCAATTCTGGCTGTGCTCACCCAGCTTCTTGTGCACCTGGTAGGGCGTGGGAAGCTGAAAAGTCCTTGACTTAGTGCAGGCGCTACAACTGCTTGGCAACAACTGAAAACAACAGTGTGTTATCAACATTTTTCTCATTCTAAATCCATAACACAGCACCATACCAGCTACTAGAATGAAAATTAACTCTATCTCAACTGAAACTGGGACAGTGATACAAATCACCTAGTAAGCATGACTTTAGTTTTATAGCCTAGTCAACTCCCAATGTTATAACCATTCAGTTGCCAACCTCCAGTAACCTTCTTACTTTATGGCAAAAACACCAGAAAATAGGTTGTCATGGAGGAACTTTGCACTGAGTAGCCTTTCTTGCACTGTTAAGCAAAATAATTAGCACATGCATTTGAGCTGCCAGGTTAATCCAGCTAAGACACGTTGTTATCAATCTTTCTCCACACTCTTCTATTTGATGTATTTTTAACAGAAGTACACAACTTTAAACATCTATGACGACTTCCATAATTTCATAGAACCACAGAATGGTTTGGGTTGGAAGGGACCTTAAAGATCATCTAGTTCCAACCTCTGTGCTGTGTGCAGGGACACTCTCCACTTGCCCAAAATCCCATCCAGTCTAGCTTTGAACACTGCCAGAGCAGGAGCATCCACATGTTCTCTGGGCAGCCTATGCCAGAGCCTCACCATCCTTTTATTTAATCTAAATCTCCCCTCCTTCAGCTGAAGGTCATTGTCCCTTGTCCTGTCACTCCAAGCCCCTGTAAACACTGCCTCTCCAGCTTTCTTGCAGGCTTTCCTATAGGTACTGGAAAGCTGATATAAGGTCTTCCTGGAACCTTTCCATGTCCAGGCTGAACAAGGCCCAACATAGCACCTCTCTTTGCTATAACTTGGAGAAGGAAGTTATCATCAATGTATTACAGAAACCTCTTGGGTTTCTTATGCTCTGCTGTGTTGTCCCTCTAACAGATATCAGGATGGTGAAAGTCCCTTATGAGGACCAGCGCTTGTGAACATGAGCCTGCTCCTATCTGTCTATATACATCCACTCAGTCTTCCTTGTTGGATGGCCTATATCTGACCCCTGTGTCTCATTATCCCCTGTCCCTCACCTTCCCTTCAATCCTGACCCATAAGCTTTTGGTTGATTCCTCATCCATCCCCAGGCAGAGCTCCTTGTGCTTTAGCTAGTCACTGATGTAGAGGTCCCCCAGAGAAGATGACTAACTGGTTGCAGTGGTTGGAATTCATTTGTGCTACACTTCAGGTGCTTTCTTGCTGATACTTCTGGTTCTTGGAATCTATTTCTGGCACAGGCATCAAATTGATGTGAGTGGGATAGATTTAGGTTCTTCTCCCACTGCAACTTCAGTTTAAACCTCTTCATCAGGTTGGCAAGGTTATGAGTGAAATAATCTTCCCCTTCTCTGATGGACCCCATCAGCCCCAGTAAGCCAGGTTTCTCAAATCAAGCTCCATGGTCTAAGTAGCCAAATTCCTGTCTGTGTCACTAGCCCTGCAACCATTTCTGGACTGGCCCTTTCATACTGCTTCCTTTTGACTGGGAGAATTAATGAAAAAACTACCTGCTCTCCAGAGTCCCTTATTGCTGCTCCCAGGACTCTGTAATCCTTGATTGTCTTCAGGCTGCTCCTTCCTGTATCACTGGTTGTCACATGAAACCATGAGACTTTGTACTTCCCTGGTGACATACCTCATCTGAGTCCCCAGAAAGCAGAAAACCTCTCCAGAGTATATTAGATCACCAAATGAGTGCCACTATACCTCTCAGTACCTCTTAAAAGGCCCATTTTTCCCCATTGTTTTTCGCATGGATTAGTGAATTACTTCACTTCTGGCATTCCCAGATATGAAGCCCATCAAGCTCTTTAGGGGACTAAAGTTCTCAGTATCTTCAATGATGTCTCATCTGACATGCAGCCTATGCATAACAAGACATTTGCTTTGTTCATTTTGCAGTTTGCCTGGGGCTGGGAGGGGGGGTGGGGGGGGTGGGGTGGTGGTGGTGGTGTGATGAGAGTCAAGCTGCAAACTCATAAACTCACTTCCTCATTGAAAAAAGATATTTCTTCATTAAATGTTCTTGGTTTCATTTACGAGAAAAGAAAATGATCTAATTTATGTTGCTTTCTATTCCAGTATTGAAAAATTTGCTTTCTTTTTTATCTTTGGTAGACTTTAGTCTTTAAAATGAGTACGAAGGAGTATAAATTTCACTAAGTAAATAAATTATCCTAGCTTCCTGGGTAAATTACAGTTACTAGTTATATACATTTATTGCCTATGTATTCACTCCTATTATTTGCTATGTTTAAAAACTTAAAATAGAATTTAGGTTTTCCATTGTTTAATGCAGAAAGCCACTGAAACTCAGTCAAAATATTGTAATGAATAGAAAATTTGACAGTGTGAGCACTAAATGTTAGGAATATCCTGATTTATTCAGAATAACTGTTCCTGAATTATCAAAAAAAACTATAAAAAATAAAGGGAACTCTTGATGAGGGGTGTTTAAAGTTTTCATTCTCTTTTTGTACACTTACACCTTCAGCCTTTCTTGACTTATTTCCCTTCCTTTGGGACACAGGTTTAACTAAACCCAGGAGGGTTTCCTAAGGCTTTATGACCACTTTGCATCTTTTCTTCCTATCAATTAAAAAAAATAATTGATCTAAGAATAGTTAATATTGCCTTTTACATTATGAAAATATTTTTTCCATAGCATCGGACACAACTGAGACCCATGGAAACAGGTGCAAAAAGTCTTGTTTTCCGCAGGAACAGTAAGTATTCTACTGGTAAGCAAGGAATATATGCAAATTAATCAAAGAAATTAAAAGATGCTAAAACATAATTTAGACACCAAAGACATAAAAATTCAGAGGGGAATATTGTGTTCCTCACGGACAGAATGTATTAAGACAATTGATGATTTACTTGATTACAGGTAACTTGGTTCCTCTAGGATAAGTCCTTTTTCTAGACCTCTTTGATTCAACTGTGAATCAGTCTTCTATTGTATGAACATTTCAAGAATACTCACTTTTTTAGTGTGATGAAAATATTTAGAAGACATGGTTATTTAGCTTTCAACTCCAAGGTCATCTCATGCTGAATTTCCATTGGTAGATACTTCTTTCATCCATTTAGAATGAAAATGTATTCTCCTTAGTACTCTGAAATAAGCATCATCATATTTATTTTTCTATTACTATTTTTTGAAAATGGCAGTGAAAGCACTTATGTTCAAGGCTAAAAAAGTCTTGTGCTGCAGTTGTTGAAATGAATATCCAGCTTTATGAAACTGACAAATTTTGTATTTCTCCTTTAAATTTAAGACAGTTTTTCAAATCATTGTGGACTGTGATGAAGTGAAATGAACACTGTTCAACATGCCTTGAAAATGAAAAGCTTGCAATCTACAAAAACTATCTGTCATCTATTTTACTTGTTAGACCTTTCAGCTATCCATTTTTCCTCAAAATATGACCTTCCTTTTACCCCAGCTCTCTGTAACTGTTTGGAAAATCAATGGCAAGTTTACAATAACCAGCATGAAGCTTTACACACTAGAGAAGAAAACATTTTGATAAGCAAATGGATTTCAATGTCAACCTTCTAAGCAGTTGTAACAGACAAATGATTTGAAACATTATTGAAAATATACTGGGTGTTTTTTGAGAGATACTTTGCTGCACATGCAAGGCACAGGAAACTGAATTAGCTGTAGTACAGAATTGACTTTGCTGTCATTGCAATGCGTGACCATGTAGTAAAATAAAATCAGTGTCCAACTGTCCAATGTGTCTAGACCTTGCTGAACTTTTCAACCAAAACTATTACATTTCTCGTTTTCTATTTTATTCTTTATTTTTCACCATAAAAGACTTTGTGACCTTTTCTGTCATAGCCATCCATTGAAAACAGCAGTATGGAAAGTGCTTGGTCAATGCAGAACCTTCAGACCAAACAATATTAAATCTTTCATTTTTCTTCTTATTTCCTAAGTCAAATCTCTACATTATTATTTTTATAATAATATTTTTAGCTTTTTCTGTGTCTTTCCTCAATCAGTTTGCTTCCTGGAAAAGATAGTAGACACACACATGAAGTCTGCCTCGCCACTTGGTAAATCTGTGGGATATCAGTCCCACAAATTTGTGTTGTGAGGGCCCTTTTCTTCCAAGATAGTTTTGCCTGATGAATATCAGTTGTTATCTCTAATAACACAAAGTTACATTCCTAGGCTCTGTCTTGTTCTCTCATGTTCTTCCCTGAGACTTGAGTTTCGCTATCAATCTTCTCTACCTCCTCCAATTGTTTAAATAATAGAAATTCCACCTCTGCCTTGGCAGTCAGGGATTTTTTCAAGTAGTATTCTCATCTCAAGAGAACGTGGCAACAGTGAAAAGAACACAAACTTGGCCAAAAGATATATACCCCACAGAGAACTCCATCAGAATGTGCAGTGTTCTGAAAAGTGATTCTACATCTTTTCACCCAAAATCCTCAGGAAAGAGTTTTCAAGCATTTTTTAGATTTTTGTTTTACACATGCCTCCTTTTGGAGAACTCCAAAGACATTCATCAAGGTTTTGTTAGTTCATTATCTTCTGATTTCTAAGACTGAAGAGGGACTCTGATCGTTGTTAGAGGTTGTCATGTTGTTCATATTTACATTTAGATTATAATCTTGTAATTGTCTAATTTGCATATAGGAGGCCAAGAGCAATCAACAATCAGTCTAAAAAAAACACTCTATGCAAAAGTTTGATGGCAGCCTTGCTTTTCTACACCTTGTTTTCCTTCTTAGTAAAGAACATCACAAAAAAACCCAAATTAAAAGTTAAGTTGAAATCTAAATGCCTGCAAGGCAAATTTCACAGAAGCTTTTCATCTGAGCTGGAAAACTGAAATTTAAATGTTAGAATGCATTGTCAATTGTACTAAATAACATATTTAAAACCCAGAAAAATTCTAGGCAATTCCTAGTTTTAGTAGAACACAAGTCATTAAACAACAAATTTATTGCTATTGGATGGGAGTTCCATAAATAATTAAAAAGCAGTTTTTCTTTAACAGAAACAATTTGTTGATGAACTGGCAAGTGACTTTTAGAAAACTGAAAATAATTAATAATCTAAGAAAAAGGTTTACATGATTCTGAGTTAGAAATGCAATGAGAATATTTTGTGAATTAAATTTAAGTTTTAGCTGATCATAATGGATGAAACCATAGAAATATTTCCCCTGAGACTGTGTTTTTCAGTAGTCTATGCTTTTGACTTAACTTTGCGGTGATGAATTTGAATCTACACAACTAAAAATGTATTTTTGTGTCATGTTAACATTTTCAAAAATGCAATTCTAAATGGTTTTCTCACAGTGAAGGGTTAGAAGAAACTGTATCAGCAGTTTGTGACTTTTAGCTTCGTTTTACTTGCCTCCAGAAAATATATCAGTGGGTGTTTTACATATTGTTTTTGTATTTACTAGTGGAAAAGCTTTAGTAGGATCACTGGAAAGGCTGAACTGTTGGTGAAATATGAAAGTCTAAATATATTAACTCGCCACTTTATTTCCTGGTTATTAAATATGTTTTGAACATTTTTCATGTTTTATAGATTATACTGAGAGTTGATTCAGGTTGCATCTGACTTTAAATTCCCTAAATTAATTTGAAGTTGACATCAGCAGCAAATCCAATTGCTTCTGGAGGAGATTCTGTTTCAAAACTGGATTTTGAGGAATCTGGGTTCTGTAAAATGTTCCATATAGAAAGACACATGTAGATTTAACAAGCAAAACAGTAACTTTGTCCTACTCTGCTCTGGTGAGACCTCACCTGGAGTACTGCATTCAGCTTTGGAGCCCTCAACACATGAACATGGACCTGTTAGAGCATGTCCAGAGGAGGGCCACAAAAATGATCAAAGGACTGGAGCACCTCTCCTATGAAGATAGGCCGAGAGAGTTGGGATTATTCATCTGAAAGGTGCCTGTAAGAAAGCTGGGGAAGAACAGTTCACAAGGGCATGTAGAAGTGGGACAAGGCCTAAATGTTTTAAACTAGAAAAGGGGAGATTTAGATTGGGTATTAGGAAAAAGCTCTTCACTATGAGGGTGGTGATCACTGGAACAGGTTTCCCAGAGATGTAGTGGAGGCCCCATCCCTGCAGGTATTCAAGGTCAGGCTTGATGGGGCTCTGAGCAACCTGATATAGCTTACTTCAGAGGGGTTAGACTAGATGAATCTCTAAAGGTCCCTTCTAACCTTATACATTCTATGGCTATGATTCCATGATTTCTGTTGCCTACTTTTACTGCAATACCAATATTGCACTTAGGTTTGTGAGGATCATGAGTGAAATCCTCAAGCAATAAATTTGAGAATTAAGGCATGGTGCCCATTTCCAGAACTGTAATTCATAAGCTAGATGTCTCTAGGAGACAGGTACACTCCATCAACAGATCTGGGTATGAGGTTTACACTGCCTCAGGCTAAACAGGCAAAACTCTGAAGAGAGATGCTCAGGAAATTTTCCCCCTCTCCTGGATTTAAGCACTTAAAACTAGGCCTGAATGAGGTGCTTTGTGAAACTGGTATGCACAAACCATAACTGCTTTTGAAGCAGACGAGAAAGCAAAAAAATTGTATTCATCTAATCCTTACAGGCCTGGGGCTTATAAACATTCCATGTTGATAGTTTCACATATGCCCAAGGAAGTTAAACAAAGCTTATATTCGCTGGAGACACAGCTCTTCAGACCTCTTAAACTCTACATGGAGAAAAAGAGAGACCATTGGAACAGAGTCCTTTGCCTAGGGCCTGGAGCAAGGAACTTGCAAGTTTCATTAGTGAAAACATAGATGGTTTCCAAAACTTCAGAATACTGCAGCTCTTTATTTGGCTCATTTTCTAATTCTGAACAACAGAAGGAAAAATCAAATATGTAGTAATCAAAAAAGTCCCAGACTATCAACAGCAAATTCTACGGAAAATTTAAATTCCCAGCTGCCAAAATTTGTAACGCTTAAGATGGGAAATTGTATTTATTTTTGTGACATTACAGGAAAGCTGTAGTAACTTACATTAACATTTTCTTGTTTAATTTTATGCAGTAATTTTATTCCTGGAGTATATTTGGCTAGCCACATGTGGAGGAGTGTTTTCCATGGATTTTATTTTTAACTTTTGCACACAAAGGAGACGATGTGCAGAATTATGGGGAAAAAAGTAAGACGTAAGGCCAATAAGGATTATGATAGATCAAGGGGATAAATTCATGTTGTCTCTTTCTGTAATGAACAGTGTATCAGGACTGATAGCCACTTGTAACTAGCCTTTCTGATGCAAAATCTGTGTTTTCCTTTTACTGTCAGAAAAGTAACTCTTGGATTGTTGAAAACCGATCTGGCAAAATGGCCTTGAGACTTGTATTTTCACAGAGGAGTTGTAAGACCTGATAAGAAAAGAAGAGGAATTGTCAGTCAGTCTGGTTCTTATTTTTGTTTTCATAAAGTATGTGATATTCGTACTTGATGATTATTCATACATATGGAATAAATACTTATTATACATATTATATTATATAGTAATACATCAATATAGAATACACATACTGAATGATATATATTCATATATTAATATATCTGTGGAATACTTTGCATATTCTATCATTAATATAGTAATACACAAGTTTGCATAGTGTAGGGAGGTGGTTCACTCACCATCCCTGGATGTATTTAAAAGACATGTAGTTGAAGTGCTTAGGGATATGGTTTAGCAGAGGACAGGTAGGTTGGACTCGATGATCTCAAAGGTCTTTTCCAATCTAGTGATTCTGTGACCTATCTGCATTTAAGCATATACTTTTGTAGCTTTCTTAATGTAAACAAAATCTATATGGAACATCTGCAGTGTTCTTTTATTAAAGAGAATAGAGTGGTACAAGACTTTTTGCTTATTTATTTCCAGTTGACACTTTGACATTTGTACATTCGCAAAATCACCAGGACAGGTGATAATCACTGGTCTGAAATAGCTCAGAGAAGCTGTTTGGAAGGTTTCCAAGAAGACAGACATCATGTGGTGGCCAAATGAGCATTTTGACATCAGTTACTGGCTCGCTTCAGAAACAGCTGAGAAGAAGCCAATGACTTGGCTACATTGTAGTCTTTACAGTATGAGCTGAAGGATGATGCAAAGCAAATGTAGACCTTCCTTTGAAAATCAATTCTGATCTTTTAAAGGAAAACATGCTTTTCTATACAACTTTATATAGCTGTTTATTGACAAATATTTTTGTTGTGCAAGATCGGAGTTTGAAAGATTGGTACATAGAGTACTTAACATAAAACACTTAACATTAAGAACCAGTAAGAGGCTTTAGGAAGAGAAACTTGAAAGACATCCAGTATGAAATGAAGTTTGCTTCTGTGTGACCTAGCCCTTGGATTGTCTGTTCTTTGTTGAAAATACTGCTGCTTCCTTTCGCACAGTATTGCAGTGGTGCAAGCATTGCTGCAACGCTTGCCTTAAAGGCGTCATACCTTTCATGGTACTCTCCACTGCAATATAAAAACATGCATTGCACTATTAAAATAAAACACCAACCCTTAAAAAGTTGCCAAGTTAAAAGCAAAAATGTGTATATTTTCAAATGTCTGGTTTATACGCTTTTAAGAATAATTGAGATACAATTTTGAACCATAATGATATTTTAAGAAAATGAAAACATTAAAGCCAAATTATGAAGCTGAGGAAAAAGAGACCATATTTTTTTCCTCTTCTCCCCATATGCCTTCTTGGATACATACGCAACATGATAATGTTTCAGTTCTTTTTTCAGCTGAATGCACTTTTAAAAGTGGATGCTGCAAATATTCAAAAAAGTTGTTTTGAGTGTGTCTTCTGTGGTGGTCCGTGCATGTCATGTTGCAATTAATTTTTAGTGAGGACTAATTTTAGATTTTTTTAATCACCTAAATGTTTCTTGGAATTAAATTTATATGCAGGGAAAAAAAAAATAAAAGCAAATGGGAAGTCATACACATCTTCCAAAATATAGTTATGGAAAGTGTTTTGTGATAGTCACCCATCTCTAATGAAAAGAAATACAGCACATGAATTCTACATGATGAAAGGAAATCTAAAAAAGAAAAATATTATCTTTATTTTTGAACTATCAGTTCCTTTGGGAAATCATGTAATTTTAAAGTTTATATAGATTTTTTTTTAAGTATTTGAAGAAAATAATAAGAAAAATTTATTATTTATAAAATGAAAGAGCTAAAAAAAATGGAATTTTGAAGGAAAAAGGTTTTTATAGAGTTCTTCCCCATGGAAATTTGCTTTCATATTTATATAGTTGATGACACCCAGGGCAAGAACATGGACAAATTGCTGTTTCATACTGATACTTTGCCTTGCAACGGTTATGTACCCAAACAGAATTCCTCAGACACTAACATCTGGTTTTCAAGATGAACATTGATTATTTATAAGACTTAAGCTGTGAAACCAAACTAAACCATAGGCTTTCAGAAAATGTCTAACATGGCTGAAGTTTTGAATGCATGAATGCACCAACAGTTTTTATAGCAAGATTAAGGATATATTTCCCATAAATTTGGGATTTAAAACTTAATCATAACAACCTTTCCCTCCTTATTACCTGATACAGTGGACATGTTTTTATATTATTGGCTATTTTTCAATGTTTCTAATAGGGAAAATGTTTAGAGTTGGTTGAATCCTATAAAATGGCTTTAATAAAAATTCTTTTAAATTGAAAGTAAAATCCATCACATATTTTTCCTCACCTATTTGTCATTGCTTTTTACTTCTGGACAGTGTGGTGCAATCTATTTGCTTTTCACAACTCTTGAGTCAGAAACTACTGGGTAAAAGCTGAACAAAATAAGAGACAAGCTGTACAAAAGCCAAGAGAAATTGCAGCAGCTAAAGATCAAATTGATCTGAGATAAGAAAATACAGATCTTTCTGAGTTTATGCAATGATCTTCCATCTTCATCTTACAGAAGTGGGTGCAAACTCTTATCTTGGACTTAGAGGTGAACAAGATAGGGTGCAATTCAGAACTCCGGACTCTGAGGTCAAGATGCTTAACCCTGAGCTCAGTGAGAGGATAAGCAGGTACTTGTGATGAGGCTGGCAAGGTTGACACCTGGCCTGTGCTAAGCACATGAAAGCTGGGGAGAACTTTAATTCAAAAAGAGTTATGAAACAATAGGAGAATAATGGCACTGCAAGTAAGATGTTACAAGAGTATTGCCACAAAAATCGTATTCAGATAAGAATAAGGATCAGCTTAAACAGGCAGTGGCTTGTGAAGAGGAAAAAATAAAAAATAAACAAAGCACTAAACAAAGAAAGATGTAGTTTTTCTTGGGGAGGAAAAGGTGAAAGACATTCCCAGTATGTGAGATGATAGGCAATTAATCTTATGTTTCTGTTAAGCACCACTGTTGCTGGTATGCTGTGAGGTACAAAGAGAGAATCTTAGAAGCCCCTTGAGAAAGAGTTCAGCCTTGGTTAAATCACACTGATAACTGTAGACCCCCACATGGTTACAGAAGGATATCAGGTAAAGAATAGCAGAAAAGGGGAATTAGTAATTGGAAAAAATGTTTGCTAATTATTTGTCCCTTTCCAGTTATTGTGAACTTGTGTCTTTATGTGCATTTGATATTTTGACTGTTTACTGGGTATTGCATACACAATCAATCAGAATTCCTCTGAAGAAAATTTCTGTGCAACGTAAGTAGGAAACTTTTATTCCTGGCAGTCCCAAGGTTCATCCTTCAAAAACTGCAAAACTACATGGATCAGGGAATCATGTCTAGAAACAGACCTGTGTTTATCACCAGCTATTCTTTATACCCAGTAAGGAGAACTGATAGTTCTTAGGTCTAGAGTCTTCTTTTTTGATCTTTTGATCTCTATTTTGACAACGGATTAGAGCAGCCCTGAGGTCTTGAAGCTGTTGATTGATAAGAAGCTCAACATGAGCTAGCAATGTGTGCTTGCAGCCCAGAAAGCCAACCATATAAGCATGACCAACAGTTCAAGAGCGATGATTCTGCCCCTTGAATCAGCTCTTATGAGTCCCCACCTGGAGTTCTGTGTGCAGCTCTGCAGCCCCCAATACAAGAAAGACACTGAACTGCTGGAGCAAGTCCAGACATGAAAGATGAAAAAAATGTCTGGAGCATCTCTCCTATGAAAAAAGGCTAGGAGGATTGGGCCTCTTAAGCTTGGAGAACAGAAGGCTTCAGGGAGACATTATACAGCCTTCCAGTACCTAAGGAAGGCCTACAAGAAATCTGGAGAGGGACTGTTTAAAAGGTATGCAGTGATTGGACGAGGGATTTTATAACTGAATGAGGGCAGATTTAGATTAGACATGTGGAAGAAATTATTCACTATGAGGGAGGTGTGGCACTGGCAAAGGTTTCCCTGAGAAATTTTGGGTGCCCCTTCCCTGGCAGTGTTCAAGACCAGGTTAGACGGAGCCCTGGGCAACCTGGCCTAGTGGACAGTGTCCCTGCCCATAGCAGGGGGATTGGAACTAGATGATCTTTAAGGTCCTTTCCAACCCAAACCATTCTATGGTTCTATGATTCCATAATCTGTGCTCAGGGATAAAAAAACTTGCAAATTTATCTTCCTTGCTATTCCCCAATACAGCAAGGTTATTCCCTCCAGAGCAGAGAAGAAACAGTGATTATTTCTGATTTGTTTTGCTACAAGTTTTGAAAGTGGGTCTCTCACCACATACCTAGCTGAAGGAAGTTTAGCCCTCAGGGAAGATCTGGCCAATATTGTGTCTTAATATATAAAATATATTTTTTTAATTAATTAAAATTCCAGTGAGTAATAAAATCAGTAAAAAAACCCCATGTTAGTTCTTCATTCTTTGTGATCCTTTTTACACAGCACTCAGACCAAGAATTACTTAACCACTGGTGACATAGTTCTGTATGTCCAGCAAATACAAAACTGCTAAATGTATTCATAGTAAAACAAAATTGATCAGCATCGCAGATCTGATGTTTATGTTGTGTTTGGAGAACATTTGTCATATAGCAGAAGAAAATTGGAAGTTTTTCTTGAGCATTGTTGTTCAATGTCTCATTAAACTTATAGTTTTCTGCTAAATTGAGTAATCAGTTTGAATACTGAAAGCCTATTCATCACATCAGAAGTTACATTATGTTTGGGGAAACCAACTGTATTCTGTTCAGAAATCGGGCTTCTCATCTACAGAATAAATCAATTTCAGGTTTTTAGCATCTGAGAAGGTAAATTTTTCCTAGTGTTACTGTAGTAATCATCTTAAATATCAGACTACAAAAATAAGCATTATATTAATTTCTATTTGAAAAAAAATTAAAGGCTTCATCATTATCAAATCCTTCAAATTTATTCATGGGAAATGAAGTGGTCCTTTAAAACAAAAACAACTCAGTAGTTTCTTTTTTAGAACTTATTTTTGTTAATGGAAAAGCTTCCAAAATATGGAGGGGAAAATGAGTTAACTAGCACATGAATTAAAGGGGCATTGCTTGGTTTAAAAAGTCTATATGCTTCAAGGGTTTACAAATATTTTAGGAAAAGCTATGTAAGTGCTACAGATTCTTCTTCGTTAAATATATTGTTTTAGAAATGTTTATCTCCAATGGCATGTTTTCCTTCTTTTTAAATTATACAGATCTTTACCAGGATCGCAGATTCAGTCGCTACTTAATTCAGTCCTACATATGTGCTGAACTGATGGATACAACTCCAATAATATATTTGATTTCTTTCTTTCTTTCTTTTTTTTCTTTTTAAAGAAAGAGCCAAGCAAGCTTGTGTTATGGAAGATAAGGAAGAGAATATAATTACTTGCTGCAAAGACATACTCAGGGTTTTATAAGGGCACTTTTTAATGACACAGACAATTTTAAAATGTGGATACAAAATACTCACGTGAAAACATAGTACTTCATGCAAGTTAAGTTAATAAAAATTAGTATCAGAAACTTCAACTAACCTAAATGTTATGAAAAATAGGAAAAGAACCCTTTCACATGAGCACAAAAGTATTTCCAGTTAATCAAATTCTGACTACTGTGGGAAAATGTTGTAATCCAGGGAAAATAGATCTTTACACAAGGACCAGCCTACCACAAACACATTCTACTTGTATCAATAAATCTGTATAGAATACATTGTAAACCCAGAAATTTGCTGCAGTGAAGTGAATAATCAACTGTTTATCTACAAGTATTAGCTTGTTTTAAAATAAAATGTTATTCTTCATATCAATGTCCCTTTTATGACTGCTTTCTGCCAACATTCCATTAATAAATTTACTTCCATGAGAATAATCACAGAAAATAGACAGCCTTTATATAGTCTGCTTCATGAGAAAATCCCAAAGCTCTTCATAACTCTTTTGGGAGCCAGAAAAATATTTTATTCCTATTTTACAGTAGCAAAAATCGGAACTGGGGAGTCAAATGCCTTATGTAGGGTTACATAACAATTTTGTGGTTACTTCTGTAATACAAGCCAGAGTTTAAAAATAATTGTTTGGTTTTCAACTCCACAACAGAAAAGTGCTAGCTTCCTTTCCCTCCATGATAAAAACAAGCAATATTTGCACAGACACATAATTTAAAAAAAAAAAAATCCAACCAGCCAAACAAACAACAACAACAAATATTTAAAAAAATCAAACCTTTTCACTGAAAAAGAAACAAGATAGATGCTGAATTTAAAAGTTCTGCCTCTGAACTGGTGTCATCCTGCATTGCTAGTTACTAATTTTACATATTGTTTTTAAAATCCAGTCATGAGATAAAGTTTCTGTTTGGCCCAGAGATCAAAAATCCCCCTGTCTTTGTGTTGATTTATTTATTCAATATCAAGATGTCCATCATACTAAAAGTAACAATCAACAAACAGTAATACCATATAATTAACCATTACTTCGTGTAAGAAACTTCTAGTATTTTCATTGGTGCGTTGAACTGTATAAGCACATTAATAACACATGAAAACTATGAAGAACTTGAATATAAGGGAAAATAAACATAAGGTAAAATACTCAGAAGTTTTTTTTATTCATCGTAGCAGTAGTCTTATAAAAGAGAATTCTCCTTTAATACAAATGATAATAAAATAGTTATTCTCCTTCTCTTCAGTTCATTGGCTCCAGTATTTTCACACAAAACAATTGGCCTAATTATGCTGTAATTTAAGGAGGACAATATGTTTAAAGAGGAACCTAGAAATTAGAACTATAAAAGAGAAAATACATTCCCTGAAGTCTTTAGAATCTTTAAAAAAATCTTATAAAATTTTGATCAAAAAGGAATTATAGAAGAGCAGCTAGGAAGAAAAAGAAACACTTTGGAGAAAATCTGTTTTACTCTGAACTCCAGCAATTTACCTAAATATTGATGGAGTCAGGCTGTTATTTAGCAGAAAAACATGATTTGTTTATGTTCCTTCTCCCATGTATTTGGCTTTTTGTTTGTATTCTTTCACAAAAGTCTAGATTCTGTGAGTCATGTAAGTTCTGTGATTGTAAACAATGTAATGAAAAGTCATGTTTTGCTGAAACACATCTAGAGTTGAGTAGATAATTTCCTGTCTATCCTAAGGCTTCATTGTGCTGCTTGAAAATGTACATGTATTCAGCTCTCTTAAAAACTGGCTGAAGACTAGAATTATTAAAAAAGACCATAGCTGAATAACAGGAAGTAATTCAGGCTGTTTTGTGTACTTGGAAAGGGCATTTATTCTTCTTTGTCATGTACCTTCTCCCTAAAAAGGTGTGCTCTCAAACTCCCAACTTGAATGTATGTATTACAGAAACTTGTGAAAAGACATTGTACTTTGAATGATTAAAAACTGGAATCCAATTACAGTTCAGAATGTAAACAGTTTTCTTTTTCTTAAGAAAAGAGAAGCCCTTAAACTATTGAGTTTGGGCAGGAAGGGAGAGCTCAGGGTCCTGACACATATCAAAGAGGATGTTAGAAAATTCTTTTGCTGCAAAATATAGTGCTTTCTGAGCTCTGTCAGTGGAGGTGCAGTTGGATATGGCCTTGGCAAACCCCCCTGTTACCTCCTGTCTGCAGGTCTGGAGTACCAGCACAAATGAGGTAAAATATAGCAGGCTCTGAACATGCTTCTTGCTGTGGGAAAACCTGCAGCTAAAGGCCATGCAATAAGACAGGACATGTGAAACACTAGCTGGCAGCAAGAATTAGGAGGATATTTAGAAAGACATAATAAACAAGGAAAGAAAGTAAGAGCAGAACAGCAGGACTGATCTCAGCAAGTATGTCTGGTTTGCACGTCAATAACTACTAAATCATTGATTCATCCTGGGCTTTACAGTGTAGATACGTGTTATTAACAACTCTCTTCTATATTATTTCTCTTGCACACTGTGCTGCTTTTCTTGGCCTAAACTCACTCCTTGAGTGAGATACACCATCTGTTGTAGGTATCCTTTCCAGCTTGCAAATTATGATACTGGTTTCTAAGACTGATGTTTTCTTACACTGTCCATATTTGGGAAATATGTAATGATGGATGGAGTTTAATATAGGCTAAGCACAGGCATGATCATACATATTAACCGTGTGTTCTCAAGACTGTGGGGCATGGTGACATCAGCTGACTAGACAAGAAAAAAGTAAAACCCTCTGAAAGAAAAAAACAACAAACAAAACCTAAACTTGAATAAATGAACTTCAGGAAGGGAGAAACTCCTTTTGTCCTTAAAAAAATGAAGTTATGGGAGGTGATTTTTTTTCATTTCAGTACAGTTAATTTAATTCTGAATAATGCTTAATATTCTCAAAACTTTAGTTAATATGTTCTCATATATTTCAGTGTAGCTTAAAAGACATTTATTTAAAATATTAATATTTATGAATATTTCTTACATTTACAGTCACAGATTGGTAAGCACTGCTTGAGATGCCTTCTGAGCCATTTGTATTAATAAAATTTCTCTAGATGAGATCACCAAGTAAGTTAAGTTTATTAGCAGATCAGGGCATAGGACTCTTCTTTTTACTTTCACTATTGGAAGTACTTTCCTTCTCTCAAATGAGGCTAAATGACTCTTTAAGGTTTTAGGACACAGATAGCTTTTCTTTTCTCATTGACAACTCAGCCCTACTGTTCCCAGTTTTGGCAACATGAATGTATAGCTGGCAATATGATTAAAGGACTGGAGCATCTCCCCTACAAGAACAGGCTAAAAGAACTGGGGCTGTCCAGCCTTGAGAAAAGAAGACTGAGAAGGGATCTTATTAATGTTAATAAGTGTCTCAAGTGTAGGACACACCTCTTTTCAGTGGTCTGTGGGGACAGGACAAGGGGCAATGGCTGCAAGTTGGAACATGGGAAGTTCTGCACCAATATGTGGAAGAACTTTTTCACAGTGAGGGTGAGGGAGCCCTGGGACAGGCTGCCCAGGGGGTGTGGAGTCTCCTTCTCTGGTGATATTCAAGACCCATCTGGACGCCTCCCTGTGCGACATGTCCTAGGGACCCTCCTTTGGCAGGGGGGTTGGACCCAATGATCTCTTGAGGTCCCTTCCAACCCCTATGATTCTGTGATTCTGTGATTCTGTGAATACAGAGAGAGGTTCATTACTTCAAACAGAGTTTCTAAATGTCAGTCCATCATTTGTATGCTCAGCATTTTCAATTTTATACAAGCCCACTAGTTGTTTTCCTGCATTAATAATCTCAGGCTTCAACATGTCAGTTATTATGGAAAGAATTACATATATATATATGGTAAGTTATATGTCAAGTTCCTTCAAAATAAGGTTTCCTTCATCAGCTCAAAGTTATTGTCAGTATCACTACGCAAGGACCTATATGATGTCATCGGCAAAGAGAAGGAAGAAGAAAGTTTAGGATAACTTCATACCTTATAGCATAAATAGGACAGGTAAGTCTTGTGACTTATTGTGTGATCTTAGTGTGAGAACAGTTGACATTATAGAATCATAAAATCATAGAATGCTTTGGGTTGGAAGGGACCTCAAAGATCATCTAGTTCCAACCCCCCTGCCATGGGCAGGGATGTCCTCAACTAGACCAAGTTGCCCAAAGCCCCATCCTACCTGGCCTTAAACAACTCCAGGGATGGGGCTTCCACAGCCTCTCTGGCTAACTTGTTCCAGTGCCTCGTTACTCTCATAGTAAAGAATTTCTTCCTAACGTCTAATCTAACCCTGCCCTCTTTCAGCTTAAAGCCATTGCCCTTTGTCCTATCACTGCACTCTCTGGAGAACAGTCCCTCTCCCACTTTCCCGTATGACCCCTTTAAGTATTGGTAGGCTGCAATTAGATCACCCTAGAGCCTTCTCTTCTCCACACTGAACAACGCCAACTCTCACAGCCTGTCTTCATAAGAGAGGTGCTCCAGCCCCTTGATCATCTTCGTGGCCCTCCTCTGGACTTGTTCCAACAGCTCTACATCTTTCCTGGACTGCATCCATCCCAGAGCTAGATGCAGTACTCTACTAGACCAAAACCAAAACCAAACAAACAAAAAATCTGACCTAAAGAGAATATTAATGATTAGGTATGAAGAATTGTATCAAACACTTGTTTGGAAATCAATTTAATCAAGGATTAGTTTATATGATTTTAGCAATAAATATAGGGGATAAAAAAAATTTCCTCTCCCAAAGTGATGGCATAATCTTTTCAGAAGAAAACAGAAAAGACATTAACTAGGTGATTATACAGTCCCCTGGAATGCTTCAGCTCAATGTTACAGCAACTTCTAAAAAGACAATGGCAACAGCATGTTTCAAGTCAGGTGTGTCAGAATGTAGACCCAGGGAACTACAGACTGGTCAGTCTCACCTCTGTGCCTGGTAAGATCATAGAGCAGATCCTCCTGGAGCCTGTGCTCAGGCACATGGAGAATAAGGAGGTGATTGCTGACAGCCAACATGGCTTCACTAAGGGAAAATCATGCCTGACAAACCTGGTGGCCTTTTATGGAGTGACAGAGATGGTGGACAAGGGAAAGATGATGGACATCATCTTCCTGGACTTGTGCAAGGCTTTCAAAACTGTCCAGCAAGCCATTCTTTTCTCTAAATTGGAGAGACATGGATACAACAGCTGGACAACTGGCTGGATAAGGAACTGGCTGGATGGTCGCACCTAAAGAGTTGTGGTCAATGGCTCAATGTCCATGTGGAGGTCTGTAATGAGTGTTGCTCCTCAGGGGTCAGTACTGGGACCAGCACTGTTCAATATCTTTGCCAGTGACACGGACAGTGGGATCGAGTGCATCCTCAGCAAGTTTGCCAACACCAAGCTGTGTGGGGAGGTCAGTACGCTGGAGGGAAGGGATGCCATCCAGAGGGTTCTTGACAGGCTTGAAAGATGGGCCCCTGCAAACTGGCCAAATGCAAGGTCCTGCATGTGTGTTGGTGCAATCCCAAGTGGAGCTACAGGCTGGGTAGAGAATTTAACACAGTTTACCAGTTTGACATAGAACATTGTGTCAAATTCAAGGAAGCCATTACTGGTCACCAGTTGTAGCATTTTATCAAATTGATAGAAAGATATAGTCACTATCCCTACAAAGAAGCAAATAGATATAATTTGAAAGGACATTTGCATGTTTCTTGACCCTCAAAGTAAAATAAATCATTGCAATTGATTAATAGATTAAAATTAGTCATCTGTAGGGAAAGTCATGCAACACAAGAGAAGCTCAGTAGTTCACACGGCTGGTTATAAACAGATACAATATGCAAACTTGCAGAACAGAGGGAGAAATGACAACATCAGCAGAAATGAATTTTCATGTTTAAAGTGAATCCAGAATTATTCCTGAAATTAAGTGCTACTCAATAAGATGAAGCATTTCAGGCTCTATCCTTCAGTGTTTGTGAAAGGAGTGACATTAATAACCCTGTCTTCAAGGGCTGCCTGTCTTCATTCACATAGGCCTATACTGACACCTCAAAGTAAGCAATTAGGAATTGAGTTGGAAGCAGGCAGACATTTGCTCCTCTGAGGGTTGCTCGAGCATCTGGACCGACATGCAAGACAAGTTAGCTGTTACACAAGAGAAAGTTCAAAGTAACTTATATGTCCCACGGGGGAGGAAAGAAGAGTGATGCTCTGAATCATTCTCTGCTCCTCAGGTGGCACAGCTATGTGCCACTCCTCACCACAGGCAGATCACAAATTTAGAGTTTAGCTCATACAAATATACCTTTGCAAAATCCTTCAAGCTGTCTTGTGTGGTCTTCTTCTAAGGGAATCAAACTACAGAAATGGTTTGTCTTGCCATGATAAATCTGTCTTTGTCTTCCCTGCTGAGACTGCCAAAATTATTATCAGCTGTGATGTCAGCAGTTATTATATAGGCATTTCTTAACAAGGACTTGACCCATACTATCAGCTCCCTTTGTACAAGACTCCTAGCAGAGAGAATATATTTCACAGCCTTTGGGATGTACTTGTTTTAAAACAGATATATGTATTTCAATCAATAGATATATTTAAGTCAATATATTTAAAAGTGAGCTTGGTTGTTAAACTACTTCTGCACTCTTAAAAACCATGCCCAGCACTGGCAAGAAATTAAATCATTTTGAAAAGGAGTCCTTCGCTTGTCTGTAAAGAATTTTATTGAGTAAGTTTAGGGTTTTTTAAAATTTTTTCTTGCAAAGACATTTCTGCTGTAAAAATAGATCCTTTTTTTTTTTGTTGCATCTGCTTGAAATATGTCCTACTGAAAGAACTGTGTACCAGTGAAGACATAGTACTGCACCAGAAAAAATTAAATTGAAAAAGTATATTTGATGCAAAGCTTCCTAGGAAATTAGGACAAGGTCTTTCTCTTAACAGTTCTGTAATTGTCTCTTATTATGAAGGATGCACATTAATGTTACAATCATCTGGCACAAAAGCTGAGTAAATAACAGGAAAAAAATAAGGCATATAGAAAAGCATAAAGAATATTTTATTAGACATTTAGATGCTAATGATAGTACAGTAGGAGGCTCAGAGAAGCATAATTGCTAGAAACAATTAATGCATTTGAAATCATAAAATTTTTAATGAAGAGACATTTTAGGTGGGAAATACTTTTAATCTACTTGTAAGCATCTGGATTATTAATAACTGAAGGATTCTTGTTTTGGGTTTTGGGTTTTGTTTTTCTTTTAAATTTCACTATTACACTGAATATTTTGTAAAAACTTTTCACATTGTGTGAACACATGTATCATTGTTTTCTTTACCTCTCTTTTTGGAAGTGTTATCAAATACCATACTAGGAATGTAAATAGTTTAAACCTTTTCTTTTTTGCTCAGTTTCACATCTAGCACTTCAAAAGCTCTGTGTTCAAATTGTTATCTCACAGAAAACTCTTCTATTTGGCTGGAACTCTTTCTGAGAGTACTCAGTCCTGGGCTAAAATCCTTATCTGTAAGGACCAGTTGAGGTGTTATGAACTAATATTCCTATTTTTATATTCATATCAATAAACAGTATTGATTTGCTTTTACGTACAGAAATAGGTAATATTTATAAATAAAGGGATCTTCTAAACTAAGATTCTTCATGAAATATTTTAAAAATTTAGTTCAGGAGGAGTGAGACTATTTAATGCGAATTCTCTTTCACTAAAGATGGAAACATAAAATAGAGCTATGCATATTGCAAGTATTTAATGTGGACAGGTAACACAGTGTAGCTGGTTTTTTAAACAAGATGATAGGTGTCAAGCTATTAGAGTGGATCATATAGCCAAGTTAGTAAACAGAGTCTAACACTGGATATAAAACATTTTAAAATGCATCAACATTCATTTCTGAAATTCTAATTTATGATGACAGATAACTTGAAACCTTTCATTTTCAACAACCACAATTATTGATAAGCAGTTTTAGACCAATGTTAAACTATCAAAATCAGAAATATAAAGGTGTGTATATATATGTATATACACACTATTCTCATATTTTGGCTTTAGATTGTTAATGAAAGTTTCTTATATGTTAGTTCCTACTTGGAAAAACATACTGTATAAAATAAAATAAATCACTTATTTTGTGATTTTTCATGATTAATGCTTTGTACTCTCGATTGTTGCTTTGATCCATCCTGAACCACGAATGAATAAATAATCCACCTTTAATATATCTCACTTTCATATAATTCCAAAATGAAGTTTCTGTCTAGTGACATCGTTGATTTCATAGTCATGTGACTAGTCATGAGCCAGCAGTGTGCTCTGGTGGCTAAGAGAGCCAATGGGATCCTGGGGTGCATCAGGAGGAGTGTGGCCAAAGGAGGTGATCCTCCCCCTCTACTCTGCCCTGGTCAGGCCCCACCTGGAGCATTGTGTCCAGTTCTGGGATCCCTGGGATAAAAAGGACAGGGATCTCCCGGAGAGAGTCCAGACAAGGGCTACAAATATGATGAAGGGCCTGGAGCATCTCCCCTAAGAGGAAAGGCTGAGTGAGGTGGGACTGTTCAGCCTAGAGAAAAGAAGACTAAGGGGGGACCTTATTAATGTTTATCAATATCTTAAATATGGGACACAGGTGGAAATGGGCAGCCCCTTTTCAGTGTCTGTGGGGATAGGACAAGGGGCATTGGCTGCAAGTTGGAGCACAGAAAGTTCCGCACCAACATGGGGAAAAACTTTTACCCAGTGGGGGTGAGGGAGCCATGGGACAAGCTGCCCAGGGAGGTGGTGGAGTCTCCTTCTCTGGAGAGATTCAAGACCCATCTGGATGCCTATCTGTGCAATATGAGCTGGGGAGCTGCTCTGGCAGGGGGGTTGGACCCGATGATCTCTGGAGGTCCCTTCCAACCCCTATGATTCTATGATTCTATGTTATTGTCAGTGTTGTTTTTTTTTTTTACTGGTAGACACTGAAATATACATTTGTATTATACATTATTATTATTATTAACAAAACTATGTATTGTTCATTGTAAGTCTCCATCTAGGACATTCTTGCTATGGCCATGTCTCAGTGCCTCCAAATAGTAGATTTTTACTTCTGTCTTGGTTTTGGATTATATTACCAATGAGGGAGGAGAATTAAGCAGAATTTAGTCTCTGCATTGGAATATCTCATCCTATTTTAGCCTTTTCCAATGACCATAAGTGAACCATTCATATTCCCTAAACCACATTATTCTTCTTTGAAATTATGTCCACAAAGTATATTTTTTCCTCAATACTCAGGAGATTGAAGTGTAGTGCAGAATGATCCTTTTGTTCCATTAATGAGTACATCTTGGCCTGTAAAACAAAGGTTGGATTTTCACTCCTTCCAGAGAAAGGGTTCAGCTATACTAATAAAACTGGATTCTTGGTTGCCTTTGTAAATGGTAACAGCCTGTCCATTTAGTTAGGTTGCCCTGAGCAGCTTTTAACCTGAGACGATGGACTTAATGTCCTTTTGAGCAACCTATTTTAGGTGCTTCACTTTCCTCTCTCTACTGTTTGAAATACCTTGATTATAGAGTGTCAATATTTCAGATGTTATCTAAATAAACTGTTATTATGCAACCTAACAGACAAGCAGAAAATGGTTTTCAGAGTCTTGAAGGGATCTTCTTCACCAGTGCCTGAGTTTTTGCTGTTCAGTGGTGTAAGCATGAGTTGTTGTACAGCACATTAATGTGTTCCAATGGGTCTATCAGATACAGCTCATTTCATCATATTTGCTATGATTGGAAAAGGCATTTGATAATGGTATTTGATCTCTCATGTCGTGTGTCATATCACACCAGTACTGAGCTCCCAAAGGCCTGTTGTTAGGTACAAATGCATAGCAAAGGGTACAGGTCTTCCTTTAAAGATCTCATAGTCTAATTCTACAGGAAGATACAGAAAGTGGATAAAATATAAAAGATATTAATGAAAGAGTAAAAAATTATCTGATTGTGATGAAAGCTTGCAAGGTGATGTGCACCTTGAAACATATCTGTCATCTTTTTAATGTATGTTTTTTTCAGACACGAAATTTTGTGGAAATCCAACCTTTCAAATAGATAATTTCAATTTCTTTGATTTGAGACCAAAGTGCTTAAATAAAATGACAAAATGAAGCATAGCATGAGTTCTCAAAAAATAATGGTCCAGAGGAATCAGGAAGAGTCCGTAATGGTCTCATCCAACAGATCTATCTCAAAATGAAATGTGTAAGATATTACAGGTATCTACTGTTTCTGGTCATGTTGATCTGCTACTCCTTTAGTATACCTGCTCTGCTAGAAAACAAAAATGGTAGATAAAAAAATACTGCAAAGACTTAATTGGTAGAGTCTGCTAGTAAGTGTGGGGTTAATTCCGCAAATGAAAATACTCTCCTAATACATGTAAAAATATCAGAAAAAAATGAATGTT
This sequence comes from Gallinula chloropus, assembly GCF_964237585.1. Lineage (NCBI taxonomy): Eukaryota > Metazoa > Chordata > Aves > Gruiformes > Rallidae > Gallinula > Gallinula chloropus. The sequence continues at coordinate 31,482,591 of NC_140092.1, forward strand.
TTTCCACTACGTGTAGCAGGGGTATAGAGAAAGGATGAGCTCAGATGTCGAGGGATTACATTAAGGAATATGTTGCTAGTAGCTTCATCTGGCACTTCAGAAGTTTTCCTCATGACAATAACACTTGGTTCACACTTGCTACTACCGTGTCAGCAGTTCTATTACGAACCTTTATTTCAGTGGTTTATAAATCAGCCTCACATTTCATTCCGCTAGACCCATAGAGTCTCACTTTATGAGTTAATGTTCTCTTTTCTAATTTTTGAAAAAACGTCCTCCCCCCAAAAGTCCATTCTTTCTCTGATTTCCATGTCTGTGAGAATAGTGAAATGTTCCTTTTGATCCCTTGAATATAAAAAGCACTTAACTGATTCCATTTCATAATGTATCCACATAAAATAATGAAACCATTTAGAAAGGCAGCACTATTCTTTTCTTCTTGTGAGAAGAAACTGCACTGCAGCCACTGAGGTATCCTCAGCTCATGTAGACTTATCTGAACTATATAAAACTCCCCAGGGTAGTTTTCTGCTAGCAGCAAAATTATGTCAGCACTGAACACAGTATAGGTTACAAAACTTACTAAAATCCTAAAAAGTCCTAAAAAGTTTTCCTGTGAGCTGAATTTTATTCCACTATGTTCATAGTCCCAGAAGCCCCTGATTTGGGAACTTGGAAAGTCCTGGGATATGTCTGAAGGCACTGCAGATGACGTAACCTTTGTATGAGACATATGCAGAAAATGTACTTGCATGCCTGAAGCTCAGGTGATTTCAAGGGATTTGTTTCCTTCAATTAGGGCTGAAATAAAAAGAATAAACAACAACATGGGGAGCTAATACCTAAATTGACGTGAATAGTATGACTAACTAAAGTCAAGGCTACTGCTACTTTCGAAATGCACATTTCTCTAGATAAAATAAAGCTATACTGTGGAAAAAAGGCAAACTGTTTTGTACTGTCATGCTGTTGGTCTCTGGATTGGGCTTGAGTACATTGATCACTTTTCGCTTCCTTTGTTGAAAAAATTATTCAAAGATTATATTAAAATAACAAAACCTGTGTGGGTAGCAGCTGTATTGAAAATTTGAGGTTGTCACAGCAGCACAATGCAGCATGTCTTTAAAATTAGTTCAACTTCCTTAACTTTCAGGTTATAAAATAAAAAGTACATGTTTTTGTGCGCGTGTGTAAAATTGTTTGGCTTTTGGTTTTTATTTTGGCATTTTTTTTTAAACTATGATCCAGTGAAGATAAAATCTGGAAGCTAACCTTTAAGGCAAACCTCTGGTTTTCTGAAATAAGAACCAGCTGTATGGATTCTGGCAACAGAGCTGAATTCTCAGAGTGACGAATAAGCCATGAAAGATTCTGGCTTATTTTGTGCAAACATTGCCTTTGCAATAGTAGAAGTAGTAAAAGGGAATATTTTGGTTGCATTTATGGAAGCTCTCTCCTTTTGTCCACTTTCTCAGTGATTAGTAAATTTACTACATCACATTTCTCAGTGTTGGCAAAACGTACCACTAAATATGTCAGTTAGAGCACTGGATGAAATCAAGCAGCATGAAACTCAGTATGATCTACTTTGTCTTACAGGAATCTGGAAAGAGAAATAAATCAGTCTTTAGCAGTTTTAGGATGACACGCATATGATGTTTTTGGAACCTAAGCTAATACGTAAATCTGGGTAGATTTGCAATGCTGTATGGACACACTCTTAAAATCAAACTTTATTTCAGTTCTGTTTTCTTTAAAAAATTATTGACTTTTCTCAGTCTTGCTTATATGAACATATTCACTCGGATACAAGCATTCCTGTTTCACTGATCCCAGATTTACACTTGGGGTAAAATATGGCGTAAATTCTATTTCTTGAAATCTAAAAATGCTTTGCTTTCATGCTGCAGACAATAGTTGCTGTACTTTGTACCTTCTAGTTACTTTTTCTATTTCCATTTCCTGGTTCAAAGAACTGACAGCTCGTAGACTGAAAGGCTAATTTTGACACAGTTTCTATTCATTAGCTGAAACTTAAACAAGTTTTTCTTGGAATTGTGCTTTAATTAATGAAGTAACAAAACCATGTCTGAGGCAGTAGCTCCTCTGCACTGACAGTAAACAGAGGCAAGTACTGTAATTATTTTCTTGATATAGCCCTAAAAACCATACAGATGTCAGGTTCAAGATGGGGATACACAGATTTGTTTATCTTTGTGCACAGTCAGGGTAGAAAAAATCTATGTCTGTGTTTTCATGCTGTATTGACAGCCAGTCCCATCCACATACTTGCAGCTTGAAAAACTGTACAGTAGGCAGAGTTTGGTACTGACATGGTCCCTGGTGATGCAGCAATATGAAGGTAAATGGGCTTCTAACAGTTATGGGTTACTATCAATACAGCGTAGCCAGCAGGACCAGGGAAGTGATCATCCTCCTGTACTCAGCTCTGGTGAGGTCGCACCTCAAATACTGTGTTCAGTTTTGGGCCCCTCACTACAAGAAAGTCATTCAGGCCCTGGAGCCTGTCCAGAGAAGGGCATGAAGCTGATGAAGCATCTGGAGCACAAGTCTTATGAGGAGCAGCTGAGGTAACTGGGACTGTTTGGTCTGGAGAAAAGGAGGCTCAGGGGGACATTATCATTCTGTAATTACCTGAAAAGAGGTGGTGGTAAGCAGGGGCTCAGCCTCTTCTTGCAGAAAACTAGCAATTGGACAATAGGGAATGGCTGCAAGTTGCGCCAGCGGAGGTTCAGGTTAGAAATTAGGAGAAATTTCTTCCCAGAGTGGTTAGGCATTGGAATGGGTTGCCCAGGGAGGTGGTAGTCACCTGATGGTTAAGGAAAAGTTGGGTGAGGTACTTAGGGACATGTTTTAGTAAGTAATGTACGTGGCAGGGGGACGGTTGGACTAGATGATGTTGGAGCTCTTTTCCAACCTTAAGGATTCTATGATTCTACAATATTAGGGTCAGAAATATTCCCTTTTTCTCCCCTTGTTTTTATCCACAGAAGGTGCAGGATTGGCATTTAATCATTACAGCAATTTGTGTGTATGTTAGGTCAGTACATTGAAACAAATAATTGCATTACTCCAAAGGGAGCACATATGTTTTACATAAGTGTAGTTCTGATATAATCACATAGGAAAAAGAATGAAATGATTTTTATAAAAGTACCATGTCCCAAAAAGATCATGTCTCAAAAGACAGACAGACATGCCTGCTCCTTGAGTCCCTGAACTATTGAAGTGAATGCTAAAACTTCCACTGCAGTTGGCCTTAGTTGTTCAGCCCAAACAGAGGTAGTTCCTCAGTAATAGCTAGTTGTTCAGCCCAAACAGAGGTAGTTCCTCAGTAATAGCTAGCTGTTCAGCCCAAACAGAGGTAGTTCCTCAGTAACAGCTCCTTACACAAAGATCTTAAATGCTGTAAGATAAAATCAGTGACCCATTAAATACCATAGTTACATTCTTAACACAATGTAGTAGTTCTACCTGCCATTAAGGTGGTGTCTAACTTTGCATTTTGCTTCATCAAACTGTCACCTCCTCTTCCCCTCTACCACTGCCATGCAATAACTTTGCAATAATTCTGCACTCCATCTTAACTGAGAAGATTTGGGGTGGGCAGTGACTTGGCATTCAAATCACTGCAGGATGGAAATTGTAAATTACAATAGTCTGGCAGCATAACCAGGAAAGGAAAAATGTTTTCATGTTAAATTTCTCTGCCCCCCGCCCCTCTGCCCTCAACCCAACCCAAACCAAAACAAACCCCAAAAAGTTCCAACAAAGAAAACAACAAAACAACAGAAAAGAATATAGTTAGAAACACTTCAAAATAGCTGCCTGATGTTCTGGTTTCTGGAAAGAAAAGACCGTCTTTAACTGAATCAATCTGGACCTTGGGTGAAGAAGAGGAAGTAATAGGAACAGATTTGAAACCAAATGACTGTATAAAAATATAATCTTAGTTCAACCAGGCACCTCTGAAACTGTCACTTTCTTGACTTTTCCCCTAAAAAAAGGAACCCTGTTACTTTTTAAAGGAAAACATGACACGTCTTATGGTATCCAACAACCCCAGAATGTTCTGTTGTGTGACCTCCCTTCTGTGAATGGCACTTTTTACTTCATTCTGTGCTGTATTTTATTTGCAATAACAGCTCTTTGGGAAACAAACATGTCTGCTTTTGAACATCTGTGGTTTTGTATACAAAGCTCAGTAGTTGTAACTATTGTTAAAATTAGTACTACAGTTTATACTTTTCCAGTGCACAGCTGTATATAAAACTATCATAGAAATAATTAATTAAAACACAAATTGTCATTGGGTCCATGTGCTCATTCTCTCTATCACAGTAACTTCCAGGATTTGTAAATGAACAAAAAAACCCCAAACATCCACAAAGATATAGTTAAAAAAAATGTCCCAATCAGCAATGTTTTGTTTTGTTTAAGGAAGAAGTCCAGAGTTGTATTAGGTGGACAAAGGAATTTAAACTGTAGAAAATATAGGAAGAAGGACTAAGAAATATTTTAGCAGGTTTTAAAAAAGATTTGCACAATCATGGTGTCTAAAATGAAACTTCAGTTTCCTAAAAATAAGTCAACTGAGGAAGATAAAAGTCTTTCTTAAGTGATTTAAACCTTTACTTTGAAAAGAAATTGAATCCAGAAAGTGTAGAAAATGTAGACATTTTAACTGGGAAGTTCAAGCAGATAACTTGATCTTAGCTGAGCAAGGATTTATACAGATCAGGAGTGTTGATTCTCTATTAATCTTGGAAGACTACAGAATGGGAGGAAAGTTAATGTCTGACAGTACTAAAAAGTATTTGATTCTGTCAGTCACAGTCTCTGTAGATTCTCAGCTGCATTCATTACGCTTCTAATGAAGCACAGTTATGAGGATCTGTCATATATTGTTCATTCCTTCATCTCCTCGTTGAACAGAGTTTGGAATTTCTTACTTGACTTTGCTTATTGAAATAAATCTTTGAGTTTATTCTTTTTACTATTGTTTTATACGTGTAAATGCAGGAGTGGGTAATAAGTAGAGCTCTTAGATCCTGGGCATGTCATTGCACTGAGAAAGCTCGGGTTTCTAGAGGAATTCTGGGAAGTGAGCATTATCATAGATTATGCATCTGCTCATCTGATATCCATTCTAAAAAATGCAGCAGATTGGTGAGAATAGGCTTGAGGCCACAGAATCAAAGCCAGTTGGCATGAATTTAAGGAAAATGGAACTTGTTAAAATCAACTTGATATTACAGGTTTGGTTGATAAAGATAATGGTGTTTGAATGCACTTGGATTTTTGTACAGCTTTGTATCACATGATATTTTAATTAAGTGCATATTAAATAGATTAAAAATGGTAAGTTAGATCTGAGTACATCAAAGGGAAATTTTCACCAAATGAAATTTGTGTGCTTCTGGTTTGTCCCTGAGATCACATCTTCATTATGTATTATTCAAATTTCCATCGAAATGTAGTCTGAAGAAACAAAAAAAATAAAACCAGAAAACCATTACTGAATGTGTCTGCAGATGAGAAAAAGAGGTAGTAGAAGATAAGGAAGCAGATAGCCACTGATGAACAATTACCAGGATGTTTTGTGATGCAAAAAGACGGACCTGTATGTTAAAAGCAGTTATAAAGTCTTGTGCATTTTTTGATTCTGTGTTTTGGAAAGCAGAGACTTTAGTAAAAACTTAGTAACTAAATTGTATTCATGATTTTTTACTTTGATAGGCTGATAAATTAATTACTGAATGAATTCACGTGACTCACATAGCAGATGGTAAATATTAGACACTGTATTTTATTGCTGGATCTTGGTTCAGTTCAGATTTCTGCAGTTAGGGTTGGGTATTGAAATTATTTTGGAAGGACTGCAAATTATGCCTAATTAAATATGCCTTTAGTGAATAACATTGGCTTCTCAGAAGAAGATGGGTTGGGTAATCTTATCACAGATTTGGAATCTGGCATAACGAACAGAAAAAGGAGTCTTTGCCCATGGAACAAATTATGATAAGGTTGACAGTATCAAAAATAGTCTGTTTTTAAATATGGCTCTTTTTGTGCCTCTTTTTTTTTTCTTTATTTTTTTCTTTTGTCCCAGTGAAAGAAAATTAGAAAAGTATTTCAATGCTTCTTCAAATCTCTCTCTCAAGACAAGAGGTCTTTCTCTGAAAGTTTTGGTTTATTTTTGACTGGACTTGTTTCAGAAAAGTCTCCTGACATTCGTTATCTACGGGTTAAAACTAGATGATAACAGTGGTCACTTTCTATGAATTATGACAGCCAACCACCATTCTAATTTAAATGGAATTTCAAACCATTATTTCAGCCTCATCTCATGGAGAACATTAAGCAGTGGATGAAATAAATCAAGGAATTAACATACAAGTAGTATCTTCTTCTTTGTCGTGAGTACCCAAACTCATTAGTCTTTGTTATATCTATATGAAATAAGCTGTCCCTTGTTAATATTACAGTAGAATTCTAAAGCCTCTCTGAAAAGTTGAAAGCCCCTCCAGGTTGAAAAAGTCAAATTCCAGGAAGAACATAGTAAGAGATGGTTTCAGCTCTAATGAATTCAATGTCTCATGTTTGAAGGTGTAAAAAAAGGAATTACTTGCCTACTAACACATAGTCATCCTGCAAGAAAGCTAAAAAAGAAAAACATAAAAGAAATGTCAGTCTTCAGATCCTCAGAGCAATATTTTCTGTTATTGGACCGCATTTTCTACCTTTATTCTATTTCAAGAATTGAAGATATTGCAGCTCAAATATAAACAGACCTTTTCATATGCTGTTGATAGAGAACATTCTCATAGTGCTTCAGTGAGAAACTTCTATAACCGTTTATACATTTTAGGTTCTTAGAAACCATATCCTTGGAACCTATCACATTCTTCACATTAGTGTAGAAGGAGGAAAGGAAAAACATAGCTAGAGGACTATTTCTGCATAATCTATAGACAGATTCTGTTAGACTCCAGAATCTTTTGATCCCAAAGTAAAGGAAGTCTTCCTAACTAATGTTATACATCAATGTATCCTATACCATCTGCCTGTTCAATTTTTCTTAATGGCAGATAAATCTTGACTATACAAATGTATCTGTTTATAGAATTATGATAATAATAATCTCACACAGCTGCACTAAAATTTGCATGAAGCAGCTGAATTTAAAAAAAAAAACACAACAATTTGTTATTAGTTAAAAAGAAAAAAAGACTAAATTATAAGGCTAAATTTTAATAACTATAGTACATTTAATTTTCTTTCAGCATTTCTTCCCTTAAAATTCATAGGATTAAATTCCTCCATAAGTTTCAGCTTTGTATTGTGCTCTCATAGAGGAGAAGAACTGAGAATATAATATAATAGTGTGATTCCAGGCTTTAAGTTTCCCTTTAATGTAAGGACCAAAAGACGAAATATTCCATGATTAAATAGTATTGGCAGCAGGCAAGACTGAGTCCTACTGTCATTTCATAAAATTCCATGCCCAGATAACTACTGCAACAAGTTAAATAGACAAATTAGAAAGCAGTGCAAAGAAGAAAACGCAATTATTTGGATTTATATTGCTGAGAGAATTCACCATGTTAGTGCTTCCTGTTGGTTGAATCTGGTCCTGTAACACAGATACTCAAGCTATATAAAAACATACTTCGTTTTTCTGTGTACTAGTGTCATAAGAACTACCATAGATGTCATAGAGTTCAATTGCAGTGAAGTTCAAACCTGCAAATTCCTCTTTCTTTCTAAAAATCATCCTTTGAAAAATATGAATTCTCTTAAATATTTGTCTCTTTTCGATGTTGCTAATAATGGTTTGATCTATTATTACAACTTTTTTAAATGTACCAATATATTTAAATGTCCTGGCTATATACATTCCTCCATCATCATTATTCATAAAGAAAAATGTCCAAGAAGTTGAATAAGTATTTTACTTTACCATACTTTAGGTTTAAAAGCATGCTACAAGTAAGAGTATCAGCCTTTGCTGGAGAACTTTTTCACAGTGAGGGTGACAGAGCCCTGGGACAGGCTGCCCAGTGGGGTTCCGGAGCCTCCTTCTCTGGAGATATTCAAGACCCATCTGGACCTGTGGGACTGGTCCTAGGGAACCTGCTTGGTGGGGGGGGGGGGGGGGGTGTGGACTTGATGATCTCTGAAGGCCCCTTCCAACTCCAACAATTCTGTGATTCTGTGATTCTAATATTACTACCATCAAATACTTCATGAACAAGTCACAGAGGAAAACATATTTTTTCTTATGTTATAAATCTGTATACTGTCACTGAAACCGAGTGAAAGAAATCCTATTAATTGTTCTTGGGGAAAAATAATTAGCTATAAATACACATTAATTTACTTCTGTAATTAATTTGTTAATATTTTTATGTGGTGTGTTTGGTTTTGGTATTTTTATAATGTATCTCATATATGTACATACACCCACTGATTGCACCCACTGATTTGAGGAAGTTAGGCCCTAGGGTGTCACTCAACTGCTAATGAAACCTCCAATGGAAATAAAAATTGCTCTTCAGTCTCTGTTTCATAATAGTAGTTCCACTGCCTCTCTTGTCACCAAAGCATTTTATCCAAAAGAGAAAGTAAGAAAGACTGAAATATAAAGATTTAAATAAATATCTATATCTATCTATATATCTATATATATAAAAGAGTTAGCTTCAAACTCTGGAGACATTTCTATTCCATGATATCTGTGTTTCATGTGCAGTACCTAGCTTGTGAACTTCCTTTTACAAAATTAATGTAAAATAAAAAAAGAATAAAATTACAAGTCAACTTTGGGCATGTGAGACTACGAGTTCAGGTGGGACTAGGAGTGGGGTGTGATCCACAGTTTTTATAAACAGACTGTCCTTCTGAGGATCGAGGAGATAGTTGGCAGAATACTTGGGGCCAGGCAACAGTTTCAGCTATTGGCATTTGTTCTAATGGGATGTGTTCTGCTTCTCCAGCAGAAAGAGTGAACATTTTGCTCTGTGCTTTAGGTAGCATGCTGTGGAGTAATATAATGTTAATAAAGGACAATGGAAAGCTGGGGAAAAAAAAACCCTCTCCCAGTTCTTTCCAGAATTTTGTTCAGTTATTTCATGCCAGAGTAGCTGACCAATACAGCCTTTCTTTTGCAGTTTGCAATTGGGGTAGTATCTACCCTGTGCATGTTTTCATCTTTGCATTTCTCTGCAGTGATAGATTTGAGGTTTTTTCCTCCTCCTGTTTTTTTTTGGTGCAAAGAATAGAATTGTATTCTTTTTCTTCTTATGGAAGGAAAAGTTGGCAAGCGACTGCCTGTTTGGTCTTGCTGTCAGGCTGTGAAGAACTTGACACGACTAAATGACAGAAACAAAATAGCAGTTCTGAGACACATATTAAAGACTTAAAACACTTATTTTCAGTTGCAAGAAAAGCTATTAAATCAGACTGCAGCTTTTATAGCTGAAGGGCTTGCAGAGTGGAAAGGATGAGAACACTCGCAAGAAAAGGATATTTTATCTGCTGCTCACAAGGCAGACACAAACCCCTACTGAGCCTTATCCTTTATACTTCATTGCACTGTCTTTGGGAATGTCATTTCTGCTATCAAATAATGTTCAGCATATGTACATTTTAAATCATGTTATTAAATGCTGAACCAAAAAGTGGTTCTTCAGGTAAGGACACTTGACTTTAACCTTTTTGTTTAAGACAAAGCTAAGAATTAATGTGAGGACCATAATATATTTAAGGTGCTTTTTTCTTTTTTTTCCCCATTCCCCCTAGCTGCTTTCTCCAGTATATGAAAATCAATGGTTTAGGTAACAAATGCTGTTACATTCTTTATGGGTCGAAAAACCTACTTCCAAGTCAAACTAGCCCAGGTGCTGTTTACATGTGATTTCTCCTACACCATTAGACACCTAGAGAAAACACTATTACACAGGTAGAGAAGGTAAAAGTAGAGGCTCAGTGGAGGATTTCTGAACCACATAGCCATATTCTCAGAAGTCTTCTGCTGAATGTAGATTTTGATGTAATTGTCTTTATCATGGCTTCCAAAAACAGGGCTGTACTGTAAGGGATTGGAAGACTGAGCCATGCAGTAGGAAAAGATCTAGCTCCTCTAAAATGAGTTAAATGTTTTTGCAGTATTTAAGCAGGATTGAGGCCCATATAATTAAGACTCTGGGCTTTAAAACAGCACTAAACACTTAGCTCATGAGATATATAAGCTCCATATTTAAAACCTCAATTTTGAATATTAAAGCTGCTTCTGAGCAGGCTACAGAAGTCTCAGACTGAACCTTGAGGAGAAGCAGACTGGTACCCAGTTGGAATCCAAAGTCATGGTCTGCCTTGGAAATAATGGAGGGGGGGGGCACTTTCAACCAAGTCCCTCATATGGTGAAAATTAATGAGATCTTCAACCCTGCCAACCCAGGTGAGAATCCTAATAACTGCACTTCAATGTCATGCTCCGTCTTTCTTACCCTTTTGGAAGAAGCTCGTGTTTGCTTATTTGCTTGCTTGCCCAGGTTTTGTATGCAGGGAAACTTCAAAAGGAAAAGTTGGGAAGCCAGTACACCTCAAAATAGATAAAAGCAATTGTAGCAGTACCGAAGCAAAAGGTGACAGTAGTCTGAGCTGTGCTGAAGCCAGGGAAGGAATTAAACTTAAGCCTTCACATCCTCTGCAGGGGCTTGCACTTAATGACCTGTGTAATTGTAAGACCACAGACATCTTAAAAGAAATGATTAAGATACTTTTCTTAAAATGCATTTTTTTCTTAAAATTATGGGGAGAAAATGTGGAAAACACATGGTGATTTTTTTTCTTAAAGTAGATGATGATCTGAAATTCCTGATAATGTGTGAAAACATTTGCTCAGTAAAGCATTTACATTCTTGAGGGGGAGGTTAGGAAATGTTGCCCTAGTTTGCAGTTCCTTACTGGATGATCAAGTTAATGTCCATCTAACATGTTGTTGTGTGGAGTCCCTTCCTGACAAATCTAGCCCATTGAAATTCTAGGCACATAGATCAGGTTTTTAATTCAGTGCTGGGAAACAGATGATCTAATACAGTTTGGTTTGTTTTTTGTTGTTTTTTTAATCTAGCTCTTAATGACTTTCCATAGTCACACAGTAATATCAAGAAACAAATTTTTCTGAGAGTTTCAGCCTGAAAAGTTATTTTTATTTACCACTGCATTCAGGGTTATGCAGCATTACTGCAGTCATGAAGCTGATAAATTCCATTCAAGATGTTAGTGGAATTTTTTTATTTTCCCAAATTCACAGAGGTTATTTCACTTCCATGGTCTTTGTCACCTGGACATTTAGGTGAATATGAGGTAATGAGTGTCTTGCATTCAAGTGTATTACAAGTGTCTCACCTGCTAAATTTGCTTGTGTGTTCTGTATCTCAGGAACAGCTCAAAGTAGGGTTTCCAATTTCTTTTTTGGATTTCCAGTTACTTTTTATTTTCCCTGAAAACAAAGATGAAATATTGCATTAAATAGATTTAAAAATATTTAGGACACAGGTACTGCTCTGTACTGTAGGAAACATGGAAGTTCTGAAAAAAAAAATTAAGATGTGTTTTTGCAAAGTCACTGAGTGATTTTTACTTCAATCAAATACAAGCATGCATGTGGACAAATATAAAATAAACAGGAAAAATCTATTATCTTCTATTTCTCCTTTGAAATGCTAGGTTTAAATATTATGTTTCATTAGTAATTATTAAGATTCTCTGTTCTGCACTTTCATGCTTACTGCATTGCTACTCACTTTATGATATACACTAGGGATTTAATTGGCACTGTTTGTTTTTTTTTTTCTTTTTCTTACTAGCATGCTATTTTTGTTACAGATATGTATTATGTTAACACAGACTGACATGTCAGTGATAGGCATGTGAGATACAATGTGCATATGAAATTCTCCATCTAGAAAAAGAATTATTATATATATATATATAAGATTGTGTTTGGGGATTGTTTTATTAAGAAGGTTATTATGTAATGTAAAAATGTACAGACTTAGAAGTTATACTAAGGCATTTAATTAATTCCCCTTATTTTAAGTATATACATTTTAGTGTAGTCATAAATATCTGTATGGCCAGAAGACAACAATCCTGAAAACCACTTATGTCCTGGTGCTTTTACATTACACTATTAAAAGTAACAAAGAACAAAGTTGTAGAAGGCAATGTGTGTCTGTGTGTGTGTCTGTCTGTGCACTTACGTGCATGTGTACTTGTGGACAGACATAGTTCAGAAAACATCAAAAGAGAAAAGTAGTATGGACATGACATGTAGTCAAAGTATGAACCCAGACCTGGAATTCTGGAAGTACCACCATGTCTCAGATTTTCATAGCCTACAAGGATTTCTGTGTATCAGAAGTGATGAAGAAATATGAAGTCACAAAAATATATTATCAGAACAGTAATAGTATTAATAGGCTAATAGAAATTCTTAACAAATTAGTACTTAACTTAACTTAGAAGTTCTTAACAAATGAGACATACAGCAAGAAGTTACCAAATAACCAATCTGAAGGTACTGTTTCTGGATTCTGCGTATTTCAAATACTTTTTCTTTCATTTTCTCACTTCCCACCCCCATGTAATTAAGCTAATCAGACATAATGGTTCTTCTAGGAAGCCTGGGCCTTCATGGATGGTATTTTAGAAGATAGAATAATTCTGGAAGCCTCTGAAATATTTCTGTATAGACTTTCTTGAAAGTATTAAACACTCTAAAACATTGGCAGAGGTACATTTATTGTGTTCAATAAGCCAGTGCTTATGTCTCTTACTACAGATTATCAGTCCATGGTAAACAGCTTGCAATGTTCTTCCTGTCAAAACAAAATGTTAAAAAAACTTCTTTGTGTATCTTGGGGTAAATGCATTGGTTTTATGTATGTTCAGAAATATTTAGAAAAACAATGGAAACCCTAAGAAAATATCAATGTCATCTTATATACAGAGTGTAATTTCTCACAAGTGTTTTGCACTTCTTGCTCTGTTTTCTGTATGATATAAAGAAAACTACTATGAGAGGCTGAATGATGTTTGTCATTTCCACTGTTTAAAAAATAGTAACTCTAATGATTTTTTAATGATTTTTTTAAAAAAATCTTTTTTTAGCCTAGTATTCAGAACTAGCAAACAGCATAGGTATTGCTATATATTTCTATGAAAATTCATATTTACTCTCAGAAAAATATCAAGCTCATAAAATGTCTGCAACACTGGGTTATTTTGGTCTTTGAAGGCACAATTTCTTGTCTTTAGCTTGCTTCATTTTTTTTCTAGTTTCCACATTTTCTGATGTTCAAACAGTATCACTCAAGCAAATATCAGCCCTAACTGCTGCAAGCTAGCTTGCCACAGTTTAACCACACAATGAAAAAATGACCATTTTTCCCTTGCAGAACCATATAATGGCCAAGTTTTGCTCAAATAGTTGACTAAAATGAAAGAACCAAAATTATATGTTCTATGAAACAAACTGAAAATTATATGTGCTGCATTTTACAAGCTTGTAATTAGTTCTGTAAGAAGTCTACTTGTGTTGGTAAATTCTTGGGGCTTTTTAGCTTATCTTGTTTGACTGTATTCATTTTTTTGTGAATCTCCACTGGGTATCAATAAACTCTTCATAAAATAAGTAATGTGCAGTAATAAGTATCTGTTACTTCAATGCCTCATCTATGATTATCACCTCAGTAACAGTGTTGCTTACTCTTTCTGACTGAAATATTAACAATGAAACAAACTAGGATATTTTAGCTATATATATATATATATATATATATATATATATATATATATATATATATAAGCATTCTGACACTGTTGTTATTTTCAGAACTACCCAGTCTTTGTGAGCTGTTAATATACTAGCAATTTATATCAGAGTGATGAAATCTAGTCTGCAATCCCAATTAAATGCTTAGGTTCAATATCTGCAAGTGGTGTATGTGAATGTTCATTTGATAGTCTTCAACTGTTACGATTGCTAAGCATATTGCTAGAATGCTCAGCAGTTTAGTGGTAAGTAGATAGTATTTCTGTTTTCAAAATTTACTTAAAATTATTATTAAAAAAAAGTTGTTGGCTTTTTTTTTTTCCAACAGCATCATCAGAAAATCCTGGAAGCTAAAGTCTTTCATACCTATGAGTCACACATTTCTGACTCTAATCAGCAAAGCCAACAAATATGTGCATCAATTGAAGTAAACAAATAGTTTGATTGGTTTAAAACTGTTTACATTCTTGTGTTTAAAGTTATATATTTAAGTGTTTTTCTTGATCACAGTGTTAACACTAAACTGATGCTCCCTTTTTAGTATCCAGATTGAAAGACCCAAAAGATTTGTTAGAATTTTTTTTCAATGCTGCCTCTTGTCCTCCCAATATAAACTGAACTGTGACTTTGGTTGCATAGAACTACAACTATCTATCTATGTTTTCTGTTTGGTTTGTTTGCTTGTTTGTGTTTTGTTTGTTTTTTAAGCAAGAGCCTAGTTTTCATTTAAAAACAAATTAATAAGTAAAGATGAATGGTGGAAAGAACTGGTGGAAAACCTTACTGGCATTCTAGTGTGATGAACATAGCATGCAAACACCCTTCTCCAACAGCTTTCTCTGATTTGCTTTCACATGTGGCTAATTTCAGAATGTTGAAATTCAAACAGTAAGCAATTAGAAAGTATAAATTTCTTATGTTGAAGTCTGTTAATGTTGCCTTTTATTCCAGTGTTTGATTAAAGATCAAGAAAATTAAATATTAGCTACTTTTGTGTTCATGTGAATCATAATTTAAACAAAGTATATAGTGTAAATAGTATATATTTCATCAGGCTACATAAACACAGCTTGGAAGTGTTTTAGTATCTGGATTAAATTGCAGAACAGCATTAAATTCTATATTAAATGTGAATTTCTCACATTCTTTGCTTTTACAGTAGTGATTGTCTAGTGGGATGAGAAGTTAAACTCAAAATCAAATACTCTGCCCCTCATTCTCTTAGTAGAGTTTAGTTCTCAGCCAGATATGTATGGAAATTCTGAGAGCAAGAACAATGACTTCTAATGTACTCTTTTGTCAATGAATTAAGGAACATTTAATGAAAGTCTTTCTACCATTTGTCTACCTGTCATATTATGCCGCTATAATATTTTCTCTTGGTGACTACAAAATTGAGAATTATGGAGCATGCTCTTCAGCTCAGTAATTTTAAGCAAAAAAAAAGTAAAAAAAAAAAAAAAATCCAACATCTCATTTCATGGATGGAACTTATAAAAGTAATGGGCTGTGTTATGAATCCCAGAGTAGTTGCTTTCTACTATTACTGAATTAGAGATTTTAGAATTTCTAGCATGGCTTGCTGCTTGCCTAACTTCATGGAAGTTGCAAATATGAAAAATTTATGCCACAAATGTTACGGGTTTTTTTTTCCTTCTTCCTTAAAGGTGATCTTTGCTACCTAACCCAGAGCTGCAGGGTCACTTCTGTTCTTCTGTTCTTGATTTTTGGGTTGTTTTTTTTTTTTCCACTGTGGAAATCTGAGATTATGTATGTGTTGGTTCCACACTATTGGCTATTTTTTATGAAGAAAAGTACTGTAAGATTTTACTTCTACCTCTGCTAAATCTGTGAACAGACATATATCACTATGTCTCACTTTTTCTTTACACTTCTTGAATATATTTTGCCCTCTCTGTTTATTTAGCACATCAGTCAGGATTACAATGATTGCTGGATTATTTTGCATTTAGCAAATAGGGAACGCAACACTTTCTAAAGAACCTTCTATGTTTCACATTCACTTACATGGAAGGGGTGGTAGTACTGCTGGCAATACAGAATTGTTCATTTTCACAAGATTCTTTGCATTACTTCTGATGTGTCACATCTGTATTTATCAAATTTCTGCAACTTAAAACACAGAGGGATAGACTGCTCCAGAGGTAACAAATGTCTGTGTGCAACATGTATACATGCAAGCAGGTAGCCCTGTAAAGCACTGGCATTCTCATGAGCAGCAAAGTGCTAATAAATTATGTTTGTACAAAAGATCTTGAGTAATAAAGAAGAATGCACACAGTCAAACTGACAGTTACTCAGAAATCAAATACATTCCACAAGCGTCATTTTGACCATAGCTGGCTAGATTTGAGTCCTGAATTTTTGGATTCTCTGTCATGTAACCACCATATATAATTTACATTTGATAATTCCTTGTTAGGAAAAGTTTTGCTCATTTCTGGTCAACAAAGAAACTTTAAGCTATGCATAAAAAATTGTGAAGCCTGAAAAATGAGGCAAAACTAAACTAACTGATCGTGTAGAGCATGACTGAAGTCTGTAATGGAAAAGCGGTAAAGATTTAAAATAAAGATATAAAATACAATACTACCAAAGATGAAGAGGCAGTGTTTAGCATGGCATGCAAAGAAATGACTGAAACTAATGTGATGCATTTGCGATGGTGAGAGAAATATTAATGTTCTGGACAAAGAAAAAATGGAGTGGAAGAGAGAAAAATGGGTAGATCAGCACTAATTACTCTTTTCACAATTGTTTGATGACTTTTTTTTTTTTAGTATTTACATGAGTCTTCAGGGACAGTTTAGATAAAAAGAGAATAGTGATCTTAAGTGTCAGGGGAGGAAAAAGTTTATATGAAGGAAGGGTAAAAGTTTTTTACATTACAAGAATGAGACATGATATCTTATTCAATTAGATGAAGACCAAAAGATTATTAGCAACAGTGAATCAGTAGAAGAGTTTAAATTGCCACTAGTAATTAAAGAGAACTAATATAATTTGAGAACTAATATAATAAGGATTCAAATTACTGGACCTTTATAAAACTTGACGGGCCTTACTGACTCTGGGAAGCTGTATGAATACATCCTCATGCAGCTTAATAAACAATTAGTCCCTGAAACATAATCTCTTACTGCTTATCCCAATATAACTATCAGAGACATACATCAGAGAAACTTTTAAAATTTCTGCTATTCTTAAAATAATACCCTTAACATCCTCTTTAACTGAACTCCAAAGATCACTACTAACATGCACAGAGTTATCAGCAAATGCTGGAGTAATTTCCCAAAATTTCTGGAAATACAACGTGTATTTATCAACCTCTCTATGCCTATCTTTATAGAAAATACAAGAGTTCCTTGTATTACACAATTTACAGGATCCCACTTGGAAAAAGTGGTATGTGCTCGTAAGGAGAATGCGATGTAAGAAGAGAGAAGCATATCCAGTCCTTATCACTAATCAGGACTGTATCTCTATAAGAAGTAACTGGAAATGTCAAACAAACAAGCTGTTGGGCAGTACAGCAATCTCACCTCTCAGTAAAAAGTGGTATTTCTAAGACCTCATTATGATTACTTTACCTTGGGATTCTCAGCAAGAAGCAGACTAGTTTCTTTTTTACCAACCTGTACCTTTTGATCAGTGGCACTCCATGCTTACTTTGAGGACTTCCATGCACATCGTGAAAGATTAAGAATCCCTCATGACAAGAGTGTAGCTTGTTTACCCTTTTATTTCTCTCCCTTGGTCCCACAGACATGGCATGTTAAATTGATATCTCCTAGTAACATTTGCGCATTGAGCATAAGAAAGTTGTGTAAGCAATCATGATTTAAAGATGTGGGCAAAATAGTAATTATTGCATGAAGAATCTCTGATCACTTTTCAGCCATTTTTTGTTTAGCCCTTCACAACAAAAAGACATTTTCAGATGCATTTTCAGTATTTCTTCAGTGTTGAACCGAACAAAGCTGACCCACAATCCCTTAAAAATAGAAAGCCTTAATGACTCTGAAGAACTAATAAAAAGGGTAGGTGAGATGCTTTAGAGTTGGTATCACTCAGCAGTGTTTCCTGAAAGATTTCCTTTGCACAGCACCATCCTGGGAGCATCTTAACATAAAAGTTACACTGATAATTGAATTCTTTGGCTGTATTCTTATAGTATATTCAGTGAATATGAAGTTTAGCTCAGTCACAAGTGCTGTGCTTAAGGGAAGATTTGAAATAAAGGGTGGAAACTAAAAGCCTGGTACTGAAACCACTGGTGTTTACACATGAAAAAATAATATTCAGGTTTCCGAGGCCACATGCCCCTCATACTTCATACTTGATGACAGACCATCAAAACTTTGACTAGCAAAATCCAAGCAGAAGGCTAAAATACACCAAACAGATACAGAGTATAAAAAAGAAGTATGCTGGAGAAGTTTGTGGCAGCAAGGCTAGATTTCCAGAACTTTATTGTTAACATAAGCCAGAGCAATTTAGAAGAGCCCTCAAGCTATTCAAACACTCTGCATTATGGAAGACACTCACAGCACAGTACTCTGATGATGGCAGCGCAAATGAGGGTTTTAAGGCAATTCTGTGCTTTCTCCTGAGATGTCTCAGACTTGATTGTAGGGGGGAGTTCAACAAAAGTGCTCACAGATGGTTGATTTCTGCACAGTGAACACTGATCAAATCAATACTAAAGCTTGCATGTACAAAGAAGAATGAGAAGACGGCTAGAAAAAGCACTCATCCTTGGTCACTACTGGAAGTCTAAAAGATGATGATAAGCTTGTGCTATTAAATCAAATTGAGTTTTAGTTTCATACAAGATATGATATGTCACTGGATCTGTTCTAGAGTGTTGCTTCTGAGAGATCTTCATTTAAGTATTGGAAGTTGTGCTACCAATCAGAAGATAAATTTCTTGTCAGATGGAAAATGACATAAAATGAAACATATTATTAAACCAATAACATGACAGTTTTGCAAAAAAATAAGTAAAGCAATCTGAAAACAAGGAGCAGTCATTCTTTTGTTACTGATACACTGGACAGGAAGGAAGCACAGGAGCTACAGGGCATATAAACAGCCTTCTCACTTATTCAAATTCAGCCCAGTTAATTTACTTTAAACTTCTCTTAATTTGGAGCTCAATTAAAAAAAAAATCCCTTTTTTAAAATCTAGTGAAATAAAAGAAGAAAACGGTGCATTTTTTTCTGCACATTTAAACCATTAACTATGAGTATTGGCAAAGTGAATACGTTTGTGCTAATTTGTGTTTGGTTGGGGTTTTTTGGGGGGGGGGGGGTGAGTTTTTTTATGAGATGAGCAAGCTTCCATCATGGATAAGTTACTTTCTTATCAGAAATTTTAGAAGGCTTACAGAGGTAAAAATTAACAATAAAAATAAATTGGCAGACAGAGTAACCACTATGTTACCTGGTAAATTTGACTAGTAAAACTATGTATTTCAATTGTCTTTCAGACAAAGGAAAAGGCCCAGCCCAATTTCTGTGACCCCAAAGATTTGTCTGATGCAAGATGAGAGCAGATGTGCTTTAGCTCTCTCTCTGTATGTCACAGGCCAGGATAGGTCCCAAAACACTGAGGATCAGTCTTGCCCAGCAGCATTTCATCTAGAGGTCTATAAAGTTTGATGCAGGAGGCTGGCTTACAATATGTCTATACAAGTATCTGCACCTGGTTGCAAACATGTGCCTACACAACCCAAGATAAGCAGTGCCAAAGACTATGCTGGTGAGTAGTTTGTAACAGGGGAGCCTATAAGGAATTTGGAAACAAATTTGCTCACAGTCATGCAGCAAATCCTTGAAGAAATAGTAACAGAACTCTCCAGCTCCTGGCAAGTTGCCATTTTCTCTGTTGTTTAAGAAAAAAATAAAAATCACGTAATTACTAGCAAACTCCTAGTTTAACTTTATGCTACTAACAGAAAACGTAAAAAGAGCAGATTCCAGAACTAAGAACTGAACTGCAAGAAACTGAAAGCTTGCATCAACATTTGTGCAATAAAGATGAGGATCTTACTAAATTTATGAGACATTTTGAGCTACCTAGGTGAGCCCACACCTGGAATACTTCATTAAGCTCTGGAGTCCCCAGTAAAAGAATGATTTTGAGCTGTTGTACCACCTCCAGAGGAGGGCCACAAAGTTGATCAGAGGGCTGGAACACCTCTTCTGTGAAGACAGGCTGCGAGAGTTGGGCTTGTTCAGCCTGGAGAAGAGAAGGCTCTGGGGGGGATCTTATAGCAGCCTTCCAATACCTAATAGGGGCTTACCAGAAAGGTGAAGAAGCACTGTTTACAAGGTTATGTAGTGACAACACCAGGGGTGATGGCTTTAAAGTAAAGGAGGGTGGATTAAGATTAGATGTAAGGATGATTTTATTTTTTATAAGTGAATGTGGTGAGGTACTGGCACAGGTTTCTCAGAGAAGCTGTGGCTGCCCCCTCCCTGACAGTGTTCGATGCCAGGTTGGATGGGGCTTTGGGCAATCTGTGTTAGTGAAGGGTGTCCCTGGCAATGGTAGGGGAGTTGGGACTAGATTAACTTTTTCCTTGTTCAGTGTATGCTGGTTCATCAAAATATTTCTTTTAAAATACTCAGTAAAGTAATGCTTTAGAATATTTCAGATTTTCAGTACGTTCAGTGAAAGAGTGGAGTGCAGAATGTGCAAAAAGAGCAGGCATACTTCTGAAGCCAAATTGCAATGACTTTAAGGGAATCTTTGAAAATTAAGAAAAAGTGTATTTGGAAAAAAAGTCAAATTTTACATCACAGAAATAGTAGAGAAGACCAGGCTATATAATTTACCAAACTTTTAAATGTGGCATGCCTCACCTTCCCATGCTATTATTTGCATTATTCTCATAGAATAAGATCTGTGATCTCTTGGTGCAGTGAAATGATGTTCACACACTTTAGTGGGTCAAGAAATGAAGGGAAGCATTTTAAAATACCTGTAGCAGCATCCTCTTCAGTCAAATTTAGTTTTAAAAAGATTATTAATCTCATTGATAAAGCACATGTTGATTTTAAATGGAACAGTAGACCAATGGGGAGCTCTACTGCAAATGTCACATTTTCATCATTTTACACATTTGGTGATATATTACAGTATATTCATTCAGCATGAATGAATCTTAGCAGTCGGATTTGCAGGGTACTAAATAAGTTGGGCGATAAAAGATGTGTAGAGAAGCCTTATATAAATCGAAAATATTTTTTATCAAATAATAAATTAATATCCTAATAGTGTGTGCTATTTTATATTTATAAACAAAGTATATGCATCAAAGATGATTATACATGCAGATGTATGACTGATGAAATCACAGAATCACAGAATCGTAGGGGTTGGAAGGGACCTCGAGAGATCATTGGGTCCAACCCCCAAAATCTTTCCTAGACTCTCAAGCAGATCAAAGAGATTGTTCTTATGTGCACCCGCTTTATAAAATGTAAAATACTTGTAGCCATCTTATGGAAAAATGTGGATAAATGGGAAAGGCTAGAATTACTTATTATGGTTTCATTCAGAGTTTACAGAAATTTTATCTCCTATATATTCCATAAAGCAGATTTTAATACATGGTTTGGAAAATTACATACCAGGGTATTCTATTTTGATTTATTATCTCTAATACTCATTTATGTAGTATATACAATGCTCCAGAAGATTAAAATTGATAAAAGTTGTAGTCAGAAACCAGGTATGGAGTTTAGCCATTATAAATAGATCTTTAGATTAATAGAAATAGTGTGAAACTGCAAATTCACAGGTCTTGCACATTAAACCTGTGTTCCCATTATAAATACTTTATGTGCTGAAGAAAATCTAAAAAAAAAACAAAGCAGGAATTTGAGTAATGTTCTTGAACTTAGTTAAACTTACTATTCCTGGAGTGTCATCGCTTTTACTATCACAGATTCCCCAACTCTTTGTATATGATCCTTTCACTAAGAAAAACCTCCAAATACTCCCGATTATGCATGATATTCTGTCCCATTAAGTAGAGCCTTTGCTTTGCCTATTGCCACTTTCAACATGAAAAATGCAAACTTCAGGAAGGAGTGTAACATGACCATGAGGAGGAAATTAACAGCTGAATAAACTCAATTTAATGTCATGGTATGGTACTGTAAGTACAAATCTATTTTTATTCAAAAGCCTGACTTTCCGAAACGGGTCCTGTTGTCTTGACAGGGGGAAAATAGAAAACTTTAAAGCAGCCTTTACATAGCATAGAAAATCATTCCAGCAGCACTTCAGTGGGCAGAATTAGAAGTCTGTCATCATTTCCATTATAAACTTGTATTTTCTGGGGCTTATAACTTAGCTGTAAAATTCACTCCAGACTGGAATTTGGCGTGAAAGTTCTTACAATGAAGTATTGTATTTTTAATATACTTATATAGGGAATATACTTGGAAGCGAACTTGCAATATACTAAAAACACTTTGAGACTTCTTTTTTATAAAGTTAACTCGAGGCCACTTTAACAGAGAAAAAAATTCCTCCCCAAAACCTGAAATATACTTAAAAAATAAACCCAGTCTTTACAAGAGGGGAGATATAAAAGCTCAAAACCTTCCATTTGTGCAGCAAGTTTGTGATAGTACAATAAAGGGCAATTTTTTTTTTATCTGTGGTTTTGGTCAGGATGGAGTTAATTTCATTTGTAACAGCAGATGAATGCTGTGTTTGAGAGTAAAATGGGAGTACTGCTGATAACACCCTGATGTTTCTAGTTGCTGTCAGACAGTCAAGGACCTTCTCAGCTCTTCATGAGAAAGGAGGGGCGAAGCCAGGACAGGTGGCCCAACTGACCAAAGAGAGTATGATGTTTCTAGTTGCTGTCAGACAGTCAAGGACCTTCTCAGCTCTTCATGAGAAAGGAGGGGCGAAGCCAGGACAGGTGGCCCAACTGACCAAAGAGAGTATTCCACGCCAGTTACGTCCTGCCCAGGATATCGGGGGCTGACGGGAGGAAGGCCTGGGGCGGCTCCGGGACGCGCGGTTCGTGGGGGACGGTCGGGTTCTGGGACGGCTCTGGGTGGCACGGCCTGAGTTGTGTGGTTTGGTGAGAAACTGCCTTGTGTATCAACAGCTTCATATATTTTGCTTTGAAGTCCTGTTAGTATTGTTACATTGTATCTTTCTGTTATATTAGTAAACTATCCTTATCCCAACCCACGGGCCTCTTAATTTCTTGATCTTGGGGTTATTTGCCCCTTTCTCTTCCTTTTCCCTTCCCTTACTTCTCACCCCCCCTCCCCTTTCCTTTAACCTGCTCTTTTCCTTAAAGGAGCAGGCAGCTGCGTGGATCTTGGCCCTCAGCCGGGTGAAACCACGACAGTCTTTTTGGCGCCCAACATGGGGCTCGAAAGGTTGGGATAACGGTAGATCTGACCCTGACTGGATTGTAATTAAGTCAAAGTTGTGATAAGTACTTTGATTTAAGCAGTCTCTGGTCACGATGCTCTGGTATTTACTTACAAGGCTGTGCTCACAGCTGTGGCAGCAAAAGCACTGTCTGTTGTATGCAATCCTAGCAGGATCCTTTAACATCCTGGGACTGCAGCTCCTGTTTTCATTCCCGTACCTCATTTTGGTGTATTTTATGAAAACAGTTTATGATACAGTGATATCGATGATCATGAACGTGTTCTGGTATGTGTATGAGATTTTGCTGCCCTGTCCATTCTTTAGACAGGGAGGAGTTAATAATGGCAGCTGGTATGGTGGGAGTACAGAAAGAAATATCTATGCTGCTTTCTCTTCCTTTGGGCTAAATACAACAGCTCTGGTAACAGTTTTTGAAAATTTCCAATATCCCTGGGATGTTCAAACTAGCATTTTGCTGTTGTTATGTTTGGTGAATATGGTTCTGCTTTTGTTAAATATTAAGCAAAGGTTTATGAATACCACTCAAGAGTGTTCTGCGAGGCCAGATAATCACGAGTGGCAGGGTACGTGGCAGAGTATGGGCAACTACCTAGGCACTTTCTCACGTCCGATGTTTTGGAGTTTCACTCCCGAACAGTTACAGGACCCTGATAAAGTGGCTGCATATCTGAAAAGAAATTGCCGTAAGTTTCCCAGAGATGCACAGCTTACTGCACTGTGCTGGGCCCTGGCCACTATTTACCAAACACTGCTTGATAGCAGTCAGCACTGTCAGAGGGAAAGGAAGGAAAACAGCCCAACTGAAACTGCAGCTACTGTAACCACTGGGACTAACACTGAGGCCACTGTAACTTCTATGACTAGCACTGTGGCTACCGCAACCTGCCCAACTGATGCTGCAGCTACTGCTGCCCCTACAGCAGATACTGCCGGTAAAACAAAAAATCAACCCACATCAGTGTCTGTTGCTCCCGTACGAAAGAGAAAATACACAAAGAAAGTTGTTCCTGTAGTGAAGGATGAGGATGAGGATGAAACTGAATCAGGGCCACCCGATGAAGGTCAGGATAAAGCAGGGTCATCTGATGAATGTCAGGATAAAGCTGGGTCATCTGATGAATCTCAGGATAAAGCAGGGCCATCCAAACCATCTCAGGATAAGGCAAAGCCATCTCAACCATCCCGGGATAAGGTTGTTCCATCTCAACCATCTCAGGATGAGGTTGTTGTCACACGATCCCTGTCCCTGAGTGAGCTGCGTGAAATTCGAAAAGATTTCAGCCGCCGCCCAGGTGAGCACATCATCACTTGGTTGCTCCGATGCTGGGATCACGGGGCCAGTAGTCTGGAATTAGATGGCAGGGAGGCCAAGCAGTTGGCATCCCTAGCTAGAGAAGGAGGCATTGATAAGGCAATTGGGGAAAAGCCTGAAATCCTCAGCCTCTGGAGGCGACTGCTGTCAAGTGTGAGGGAAAGGTATCCCATAAAGGAATACATCACATGTCAAACACCCAAGTGTAACAACCTAGAGGCAGTTATCCAGCACCTGAGAGAATTAGCTGTACGGGAGGTAATTTATTATGATCTAGACAACCCACAGCTTCCCTCTGATCCTGATGACGTCCTATGCACTCCAGCTATGTGGCGTAAGGTTGTACAAAGTGCACCAGCAGGACACACCAATTCATTGGCAACAATGGACTGGAGTGATGTATATACTGTATCTGAGGTATCCGGCCACCTCCGGAGATATCAGGACAATGTTTCCCTCTCTGTGATCGCAGCAGTAGAGAAACTGGTCAAGCGACTTGATGAAAATGTGTCCATCTCCCAACCCGTATGCAGCCATGTTGCAGCTATTGGGAGAAAGCGTCCATCATCCCAGAAGGGAGGATACAGTAGGTACACACCGCGAGAGACGCTGTGGTTTTACCTGCGTGACCATGGTGAGGACATGATGAAATGGGGTATGCAGCCCACCTCAGCCCTTCAAGCACGAGTAAATGAGCTGCGAGGTAAAAGAATTGCACAACGCGGTTCTGCCAGGAAGAACGCTGCACCAGTGAACAGCCAACACAGTCAGCAACAATAGAGGTGCCCTGCCTCCAGCCAGGTGGAGGAGAGGGATAACCGTGTTTATTGGACTGTGTGGATCCGATGGCCTGGCACGTCAGACCCACAAGAGTACAAGGCTCTGGTGGATACTGGTGCCCAGTGTACGATAATGCCATCGAATCATGTTGGGACTGAACCTGTTAGCATTTTTGGAGTGACAGGGGGATCCCAACAATTGACTGTGTTAGAGGCTGAAGTGAGCTTAACTGGGAAGGACTGGGAGAAACACCCAATTGTGACTGGCCCAGAAGCTCCATGCATTTTAGGTATGGATTATCTCCGTAGAGGGTATTTTAAAGACCCAAAAGGGTACCGATGGGCTTTTGGAATAGCTGCTTTGGAGACAGAAGAAACTGAACAATTGCGTGCATTGCCTGGACTCTCTGACAATCCTTCTGTTGTGGGGTTGTTGAAAGTCGAAGAACAGCAAGTGCCAATTGCTACAACAACCGTGCACAGAAGACAATACCGTACTAACCGGGATTCCCTGATCCCCATCCATAAACTGATTCGTCAACTGGAAAGTCAAGGGGTGATCAGCCGAACTCGCTCACCCTTTAACAGTCCCATATGGCCAGTGCGGAAGTCTGATGGAGAGTGGAGGCTGACAGTGGACTATCGTGGCCTAAATGAAGTCACTCCAGGTATGAGTGCTGCTGTACCAGACATGCTGGAACTGCAGTATGAACTGGAGTCAAAGACAGCCAAGTGGTATGCCACAATTGACATTGCAAATGCTTTCTTCTCAATACCACTGGCGCCAGAGTGCAGGCCACAGTTTGCTTTCACCTGGAGGGGCATCCAATACACATGGAATCGTCTGCCCCAGGGGTGGAAACACAGCCCCACCATCTGTCATGGACTAATTCAGACTACACTGGAAAAGGGTGAAGCCCCAGAACACCTGCAGTATATTGATGACATCATTGTATGGGGCGATACGGCAGAGGAAGTATTTGAGAAAGGAAAAAGGATAATTCAAATCCTTTTAGAAGCTGGTTTTGCTATAAAACAAAGTAAAGTCAAGGGGCCTACGCAAGAAATCCAGTTTTTAGGAATAAAATGGCAGGATGGGCGTCGTCAGATCCCAATGGACATTATCAATAAAATAGCAGCTATGTCTCCACCAAGCAACAAAAAGGAAACACAAGCTTTCTTAGGTGTTATAGGTTTCTGGCGAATGCATGTCCCAAACTACAGTCTCATTGTGAGCCCACTTTACCACGTAACTCGGAAGAAGAATGATTTCCAATGGGGCCCTGAGCAGCAGCAAGCCTTTGAGCAGATCAAACACGAGATAGTCCATGCAGTGGCCCTTGGGCCTGTCCGGACAGGGACAGATGTTAAAAATGTGCTTTACACTGCGGCCGGGGAGAATGGACCTACCTGGAGTCTCTGGCAGAAAGCACAAGGGGAGACTCGAGGTCGACCGCTGGGGTTTTGGAGTCGGGCCTACAAAGGATCTGAGGCCAATTATACTCCAACAGAAAAGGAAATACTGGCCGCCTATGAAGGGGTTCGAGCCGCTTCAGAAGTGATTGGAACTGAAGCCCAGCTCCTCTTGGCACCCCGACTGCCGGTGCTGGGTTGGATGTTCAAAGGGAAAGTCCCTTCTACACACCACGCCACTGATGCTACGTGGAGCAAGTGGGTTGCACTAATTACTCAGCGGGCTCGAATAGGAAACCCTAATCGCCCAGGAATCGTGGAAGTGATCACAGACTGGCCTGAAGGCAAAGACTTTGGGATGTCACCAGAGGATGAGGAGGTGACACGGGCTGAAGAAGCCCCACCTTACAACAAACTGCCAGAGGATGAGAAGCAATATGCCCTTTTCACTGATGGCTCCTGTCGCCTTGTGGGAAAGCATCGAAGATGGAAAGCTGCCGTATGGAGTCCTACAAGACGAGTAGCAGAAGCCACTGAAGGAAAAGGTGAATCAAGCCAGTTCGCTGAGGTGAAAGCCATCCAGTTAGCCCTGGACATTGCTGAGAGAGAAAAGTGGCCAATGCTCTACCTTTACACTGATTCATGGATGGTAGCCAATGCCCTGTGGGGTTGTTTGCAGCAGTGGAAAAAGAACAACTGGCAGCGGAGAGGCAAACCCATATGGGCTGCTGACTTATGGCAAGATATTGCTGCCCGGTTAGAGAAACTTGTTGTAAAGGTACGTCATGTTGATGCCCATGTGCCTAAGAGTCGGGCCATGGAGGAACATCAAAACAACCATCAGGTAGATAAGGCTGCTAGGATTGAAGTGGCTCAAGTAGACCTAGACTGGCAACGTAAGGGTGAATTATTCCTAGCTCGATGGGCTCATGATTCCTCAGGTCATCAAGGGAGAGATGCAACATATAGATGGGCTCGAGATCGAGGGGTGGACTTAACCATGGATGCTATTGCACAAGTTATCCATGAGTGTGAGACGTGCGCCGTAATCAAGCAAGCGAAGCGGTTAAAGCCACTTTGGTATGGAGGCCGGTGGATGAAATACAAATATGGGGAGGCTTGGCAGATTGATTACATCACCCTCCCACGCACCCGCCATGGCAAGCGTTACGTGCTTACGATGATGGAGGCAACCACTGGCTGGCTAGAAACATATCCTGTACCCCATGCCACTGCCCGGAATACAATCCTGGGTCTTGAAAGGCAAGTCCTATGGCGACACGGCACCCCGGAAAGAATTGAGTCAGACAATGGGACTCATTTCCGAAATGCTCTCATAGACACTTGGGCAAAAGAGCATGGCATTGAGTGGGTGTACCACATTCCTTATCATGCACCAGCCTCTGGGAAAATTGAACGATATAATGGACTCTTAAAGACTACCCTGAAAGCAATGGGTGGCGGAACATTCAAACACTGGGATACACATTTAGCCAAAGCCACGTGGTTAGTTAACTCTAGAGGATCCACCAATCGAGCTGGTCCTGCCCAGTCAAAATTTCCACGTACTGTGGAAGGAGACAGAGTCCCAGTGGTGCATATGAAAAGTGTATTAGGGAAGACAGTTTGGGTCATCCCTGCTTCAGGCAAAGGTAAACCCATGTCTGGGATTGCTTTTGCTCAAGGACCTGGTTGTACTTGGTGGGTAATGCAGAAGAATGGAGAAGTTCGATGTGTACCCCAGAGGGATTTGATTTTAGGTGAGAATAGCCAATATAATTAATAAGGTAGAAATTGTATTATAATAATTGCTCTGTGCATTCATTATTGCTATTATTGCTGTATGTTGTTGTATGTTGTACCAATGGAGTTACAGCCGGAGTCATACAAGTCAATGAAGGAAGAGTGCCACGATGACGGGACCAAGACCTGGTGTTCCAAGAACTTTTTCCTCCTTCCCTTTTGAAAATGAACATCTTTGATTCAGAGACTATGAACATGGACCATGTCAGCTGTATCGGCCGAGAGCCCGAGATGCAACGATCCAATGACGCATACTGACACCATGAGAGACTGTTACGAAGAATGAAGCCTGAAAAGCATCATGGACTAAATGTTCATTCACTCAACAAACTCAGAGGAATGGACTAAGGGAAGAATACCTGTATGCACATATGTGCGTATACATGTGTGCACACATATATGTGTGTCTGAAACAAGAAATGGTTGGATTTGGTCATGACATAAATGGTATGGAATAAGGGGTGGATAATGTCCTGGTTTTGGTCAGGATGGAGTTAATTTCATTTGTAACAGCAGATGAATGCTGTGTTTGAGAGTAAAATGGGAGTACTGCTGATAACACCCTGATGTTTCTAGTTGCTGTCAGACAGTCAAGGACCTTCTCAGCTCTTCATGAGAAAGGAGGGGCGAAGCCAGGACAGGTGGCCCAACTGACCAAAGAGAGTATGATGTTTCTAGTTGCTGTCAGACAGTCAAGGACCTTCTCAGCTCTTCATGAGAAAGGAGGGGCGAAGCCAGGACAGGTGGCCCAACTGACCAAAGAGAGTATTCCACGCCAGTTACGTCCTGCCCAGGATATCGGGGGCTGACGGGAGGAAGGCCTGGGGCGGCTCCGGGACGCGCGGTTCGTGGGGGACGGTCGGGTTCTGGGACGGCTCTGGGTGGCACGGCCTGAGTTGTGTGGTTTGGTGAGAAACTGCCTTGTGTATCAACAGCTTCATATATTTTGCTTTGAAGTCCTGTTAGTATTGTTACATTGTATCTTTCTGTTATATTAGTAAACTATCCTTATCCCAACCCACGGGCCTCTTAATTTCTTGATCTTGGGGTTATTTGCCCCTTTCTCTTCCTTTTCCCTTCCCTTACTTCTCACCCCCCCTCCCCTTTCCTTTAACCTGCTCTTTTCCTTAAAGGAGCAGGCAGCTGCGTGGATCTTGGCCCTCAGCCGGGTGAAACCACGACATATGTCCTGTCCTATAAATCAAAAACAATATCATGAAACAATCACTATACAACAAAGCAGCTGTTATGAGTGTGAATCTGAGAGACACAACTGAAAATTAAAAGAAGGCAATACAGAAACACCCCAACTCTTTGAAAAGGTTCTTTCAGGATTTGTTCAAAAAGGAACTTAATTCTTATTTAAATGGAGCTATCCTGCTTCTGACCTGTTTGACATGGTCACAGTACAAACTGGAACAACTTCACCTTCACGCGACTGTAACTATATCCTGTCAATGAAGACCCTTGTGTCTGTTGTATGCTGAGGCTGCAGTGGCCAGCCTGCATGTAAACTCCTTCAACATACCACGTCCTAATGCATTTGAACATCTGTAGCTTTCTTATGTGAAAGGTCAGCCCAAAATGTATGAAAATTGGACAGCCTCTTTAAAAAAAAATGGTGAAAGGGTATTTGGAGGAAAAAAAAGTTAATAGGAAAAAATAAAAAAGATCATAAAGCAACATGCAATCAGTTTCACTTAAAACCATCCAGTTATTTAGACTTATTCTCCCATATGGCTACACTACCTCTCTCTATCTCAAATACTTGCTTCAAAACTTTTGTTCTGTGTTTGATGATTTTTATTGTCCCCCTGCAGGAATACATCCTGACTGAAAACTGAATGAAGATCCAGGAGGTCTGACATGGTCCTTTGATTTCTGAATTTGGGCTGATGTAGGGCTATTTAGGATATCATTGGACAGCCAATGTTCTCCTGACCTTACAGGAAGTTCTGTGACTTCAGAAACCATTTTGTTCCTCACAAATGAATCCCAAGTCCTGTCAAGATTTTCCAGAAAATATTCAGGAGAAATTCAAGAATAGCAAATAAAATATGACACCTTGCAATGTGGATGAGCTTGATTTGTGTTCCTGTTACCTAGTTTATGAGGGATATATAGTATGGGTCAATTGCCCTCTTACACAACTATTGGTTGTAGTAAAATAAAGTAGAAAAGATTAATGACGATGTCTACTAACATTGAAAATATTTGGGTTATAATTGCATCTGATATATAATATCATGCAATTGATTATGGTTTAGGTTTCATTGAAAGGAGGCATGGAAAACTCATGGGAAAACTCATGGAAAATTCATAGAAAATGTCACGGAAAATTAAAACCCAAAAGATTGGACCAAAACATAGAATTCAAGATCCCTGAAGCCTGCGTATTTGGCTAGAAACCCTAGCTTAAGCCCAAGCTTAAATAAGAAGTAGAATTCGTCCTCTAGGTACATTTCTAAAAATTATAATCACAAGGATTATGGGTTTCTTTCTCATGGATTTTTCATTTTATGGCCCTTCTGTCTTCAGAAGTATGAGTCTCCTCTCATAAGCAAAAAAATCTTCATTATTTTTCTGACTTGGGTCTGGTTCTGCTTATAGACTTACCATATCCCAGTCATTGACATTAGGTGATTCGATGATGATGTTGTATGGATCCATATTAATCTACACACGTTATAGGTTAAGATTTTTCATAATTGAACTTTGTTGTACACATATTTCATGTTTAGGGACACTAAAAATACCAACTACAAGCCTATTAAAAACACAGATTTTGAATAAGGGACTTCTGAAGTTGGGAGATGTGTTAACTGTTTCTTCTCATAAAAAATTAATTATCTTATTTTTTATAATAAATTCTGATTAAATAATTGATTGTCATCTCGGGGCACCCAGATGAATGATTTTTTAAATAAAATTCACGATATCAGAAGTTAATGTTAATCATATCTTAAATCCAAACACTAATAAAAAAATAGACACAAAAGTTTCTAGTATTTTTCTTTTTAAATTATTAGAGGGGTGAGTAGTGAAAGTGTTGCTGCAATTAAAGGAAAAGTATGACTTTGTTATGAAAGATTTGCAACATTTAGAGAACAAAAAAAAAGTAACAGCAAAGAAAAAGAGTATAAATCATCTATATTACCCTCTTTGACCTAAAACTGAGCAGATGTTTTAGCTCATTCTAGAGTTAAGCTACAATTAAGTATTTACAGGACTATTCATACCCCACAAATTGCGTGCAGGAAATTAACTAATTTTTTTAAACTGCACTGCTTGCACCACAACTACCTTGTTTGTTGGTATGTTCATCAAAGGTTTATGTTAAACAAAAAAAATTAATTCCAGGCTGTTGTTGGTCATGATGTGTCTAATCACTGTCATATAACATGCATTGGGATGTGTTTATCATGTGGAGAAACAGATGTGGTTATCTTGTGTGAAACCAGGGCACAAAGATTTTTTTTGGCCATGAGTTTTAAAGAGTGCAGTTATTAAGGAGCTTGGTTTTAAAAATACATTCCATTATCTTGAGTCAGTCCTATGTTACTTGTTTATTCTTTTGCCATGTTGAGAAGAATCAGTGAACACAATATGATCACTGCATTAGCTCTGTTAGAAAATTATTTGTGGTGTTGAAGGAAATACAAGAGGTAAGACCTTCAGTGTAAGCACAATTGTAAACCACACAAAAAAGTATCTTGCCATTCTGAAGTAAGCATTTGATAACTTCCTTTATCTAAACATGTTTTCACCTCATCACCACTGGCTGATACTTGCGAAAGCTCAAGGATTCTGGTATTTGCAGGCCAAACCAGATACCTAGACCTAATAAAACATTCACCTGAACCTTAGAGAATCCAAATATTTTTTGGTACTCCAAAATTTTCCCTCCAATAAAGACAAATAAATTTACTAGATAATATATTTTTTGTTTCCTTTTCCAGTTCCTACAGTTCACTAGTATTAAAATGGCTGTCTAATGATTACTACTTAACCAGAAATTAGCTAAAATATTAGCCATAAACTTAATATGAAAGCGGTATGGAAAAATAAGAATGAATTTCCAACTTCTGGAAATTAAATATCAAATTTCAATTTTCAGCATCATATGACTAAGTGCTAGAGTTTCTAAATTACTGCAGTAGTGTAAGGAGTGGTACAATTTATCATTAATTGGATGTGGTGGTCTGTTTAATTCATGCTGGAACTGAACCTTAATGAATCTTGAGTGCACTGTCATATTTTCATGGCCAGTGGCATTTTGACCCTTCCCTACAACCCTTCATCGTATTTTCTGAAGCAAGTAACTGATGCACTCATTGAAGTTTTAAACCTTATCATATAAAGAGATATTGAACAGTTTATTAAATCATAAAGATAAAAAGATACCTACATTTAAAACAAGAAAAAAAACCAAAACCATGAGCCTCTTAATAAAGAAAAAAGAAACTGAAGGTCATCTTAGGATCTGAAGTTACCTCTGAACATAAAAACGGAAATACTTATACCATGACAGCACAGTTCAGTTTTCTGCTTTGCAGAAACCAGAATTATTTTTAGGTGGTATGAATCTAATCTATACTGAGAGGCCAACTTCAGAAAAACAAAGGAAAATTTTTCACCAATTTGGCTGGCTAAAGTGAACTTATCCACAATGTTTCATCTTAGCAGAGTGCCTAACTGTGAAAATTTTTCAACCTGTAATTCTCCTGGGCTTGCCAAAAGGGGATTAAGAGCTGAAGTCAGTGTTGCAGGAAATGTCACCTGCCCTTCTGAAAGACTAGCAATAGATTGAAAAAAAAAAGTCTTGTTCATCTAAAAAAATGGCTATACAGTAGCTGTTATTCTTTATTTAAGTAGCTAAGCAAATAATGTATGAAGTATTTCACTGTAATTATTTTATTTTAATTTCTGCTTGATTGGTTTGTAATTTTTTTGCAATATAATGAACTGCCTTTCTATTGTGCTCACAAAGAAAGGTGCATGATAGCTGACTAAAGGAAACTATGTGGTAATTGATGAGGGTTCTATCTAGGTTATCATGACAGGGTGTAGGATTTTTTAAAAGAGATTAAGGGTTTGTTTATTTCTTGAGTAATTTTGCTCCAAAATAACAACAGCAAAACAATAACTAAGTAGAAGTAAGAAAAATATTCATTTTCAGATCCCATATTAATACACTGTGTTTAAAACTAATGGAAGAAAGCCTACAAAACAAACATTAGCAGGGATGCATTTTGTCTGCTTATTTGCTCTTCTCCTGTTTTAATCATCTCTCAAGAGACACAGGCAATAAATACTGTCCGTGATGAGTACATTTTATCACACCATTGAAAGGAAGTTATCTCCCCCTGGGACAGTCCCTGCCTTGTGGATATTTATGAGTATTGTGATAATGTCACTTCTTCTAGGAAAATTACAATTAATTATGTATAGTTATTTGTTATTCTAAAAAGACCAGGGAGAGAGTAAGATTTACACGATAATATATTTGCAAGAAGCTGTTTTCCCTGCCTCCTCTAACACTAACATTCAGGAAGCATTATGATGTCACAAACCATAAAGGCAATGAAATTCACAGGTCAGAAAAAAATACACTTTACAATTTATGCTTTAATATTAACGTACAATGTGTGCCTGAAGGTTTCCATTCAGAAAATCAGCCTTATTTAGAAAAGCCAGTCTAGCAAGCGCTTAAGTTTAGCTGAACACAATGAGGCTAATGCTCGTGCTTACAGGCTTGCCTGAGCTGGAGACGGCAGTCAAGTCTTCAGCATGACAGGCCAGGTGGTGCATTTCACATTGACTTGCCCTTTCTTTTAATAGATTTACTAGAAAGCCTAGCAGAATTGGAAAGCAATTTTTGTTGGAAATTTTCCTCCTTTTTTTCTTCCTTTTGATGTTTGAAAGCCTTGATTCAAAGCTTGCTGAAGTCAGTGGGAGCATACAGTGGGTAAGTTATCAAATAAGTTTTGTAAATGTTAAATGCCTTTGACTCTTACATTTGGGCACCATCAGTATCTCTGAAAATTATGATGAAGGCATGATCCTTGAATATTATCAGAGTTGCTGTTTGCAATAATGCAAGCACCTATTAACAACCTGTAGCTTATGTACAAAGACTCCAGCATACATTAAACGCACCCATGGTAATGTGCAATGCCCAGGCTCACAGAGTATCTCCTCTAACTGCGAGCTGTAGCAACGCAGGTTGGGCAATGGCCAAGGCGTGAGGTCTCCTCGCAGGCTGTGAGCATTCCCAGCGTGCCTCACAAGCCTCTGCACTCCCCAGCACGCTTTCATCTTCCTTCACCTCAGGCTCCAGATGTGGGAGGCAGCAATGCGATGGGAGTTCAAAGCGGCAGACTGCGAAACGGGCTCATCCAGGCTCCTCGATGGGGAGGCCCCAGCTGGCAGACCCCTTTCCCCATCTGCAGTGCAGCGCAGCAGTGTCTCCTCCACGCGCCGCCTCGATGGGCCAGGTGCAGCTGGCGGGCAGATTGCGAGCCCTACCGACAAGCTGCATCTGGTAGAGAAGACGGTGGAAAGCCTGGGAGATCAAAGGGTGGTAAGGTGTGGCGGCAGCTCCTGGCTCTGAGCCTTGCCGGCTGCAGCTGCTTGCTGCCATGAGGCAAACGGGGTGGTGCAGATCATAGATGTGTTTGGTTTGGGGAAAACGGGAGTCTGCAGTGCCTCTGTGCCCAGAATCCTGTACACACCAGACTGGGAATAGGAAAAGGAAGTAATGTAAAGATGGGTCATGGGGGGGCTGCAGCCCTGAGTCTCTATTTGCACAGTGGGGTGGGAAGTACACTGCAAGGATGCATGAAGTTGCTGGAATTGGACATTCAGGCAATATAGATACTGGAGATGGGAAATGCTCAAAAGAGGTTTAGAAATCTGAGCCAAAGGCCCGCTTGCTACTTGAATGATATTTTATGGTCCTGAGTGGAACATGAGTGTATTACTCTAGCTCTTTCCTTGCCAGCATATATCATGTTACATATTTAGCCTCTGTTTTCAGAAAACATAAGCTACTCTTGCGTAAGGTAAATCTCAGAAAGTTTGATCTTTTTCAGGTAAAAAGGATCAATATTTGCTGGCCCACAGCTTGCAAAGCTTGCACAGCTTGAAAAGCTTCACCTTTTAAAAGATCCGGTACATTCCATTAAACAGGGTTTTTTTTCTAGCAAACAAAGATGGCTTGCATGGTATTTTTTTTTTTTTTCCTCTGCTTACACCACTTTATAGACAAAAGTGAATATTTGAAAAAGAAATGAGCTTTTGGTCAGGAAAGTGACAAAGAGAACACCGACCCATGGAAAAATATTAAGTATTGCAAAAATTTCAGCAAAAATTAACCTCAAATTTACACACGACAAAGCATGTCTTTGCTCAATATAAAAACTCAAAGCAGTTTTAAAAGAGACAATAAAACTAAAAACATTGCCATACAACTTTTAAAAGCACAAAACCACCCCAACTTTCATAAATAAATAAATAAACAAACCACAATTTTTG
The DNA here is from genome assembly GCF_964237585.1 of Gallinula chloropus. Lineage (NCBI taxonomy): Eukaryota > Metazoa > Chordata > Aves > Gruiformes > Rallidae > Gallinula > Gallinula chloropus. Next base: position 31,518,764 of record NC_140092.1, read on the forward strand.
TAGTGCTAAAGCACACAGAAAGCTCATGTATCAGGATGAAAAGGTGAACACTTTTTAAATTGGGCCTTTTCTGAGGCAATACATTTCTTTTATTTCCTATTCTCTTTTTTTTTTTTTTTTAAGTAAATGCTATTACTTTGACACTCTCCTGGCATTTTGCAAGCAATAAAAAAGGCAAACAGTGTTCTTTTCTGTAAATTGCTCCTGTCTAGCCCTCTGTGTGCTTGCTTAAAAAGAATATGTTACTACTTCCATTCTGCTGCTTTTCAGTTTGATAATTATTATATTTGCAGGCAAATAAAGTCACAGAAATTTCCATAAAAGCGCAGGATGAGTACTACAAAAAGCATGTTTCAGATTGTTTCTTTTCATTTCATACTTCATCCTGTTTCCTTCAGGAAACATCAGACAGTCAGACTCAAGGCAAAGCTAAGACACGTTTTTCTTTAATTAATCACAGCAAACATTTAATATTAGGACTACTGATCTTTTCTTTAAGTGGCATTAACATCTAAGTTATGAAACAATTCCACTGTTAACCATCTTTCTGTCTCAGCAACGAAAGTAGACTCACCCTAAAATAACTTTTTTTTTTCCTTCTTTTTCAAGGAAAACATTCAAAAATGTTCTGTATGATTTCAACCATTCAGTATAAATGCTTCATTTCTGCAGGCAAAGTGGTAAGTATAGTTTTCCAAAGGAGTTCTTGTAAGTTCTAGGACAACTTATCTCAGGAGAAACCATTCAATTCTCTGGCATCACAAGCTCCTCCGCGAGACAACTCTAAATCTCTCCATCTCTGTCTCCATCTAACAGGCTCTTAAGTTGTCTAGTTCCATAAGCAAACAATCGAGGCTGATCACCCTCCCCTCACACCAGGTTACCTTCTCGCTGCCTGTGTTACTGTTGGTAACACACCTAACTGACTTTATGGCATCCCTGCCTCTCTTTCTAGATATGTATACAATTATCCATGTTATTCCCCTGAAACAATGTTCATTTTTTTTAAAAAAATGTACCTCCTGTGGAACTTTCTGCATTTTCAGCTTTTGTGCTTCTGTGAACACCAACTACAAGTAAAAGAGGAAATAGATAATTTTTTTTGCAGAGGATTCCCAGTCTTTGCAGAGTTCTAGTAAATATGCTGCTGTCACCTAGCAACTTTATTTTCTCTCCTTTTGGTATTGGAATGTCAATATGTGGAGAATGGTAAACTATCAGACAGCTCTCCTTCAAATAAATCTTCAAGAAATCCCACATGAAACTGACTTAATTCTGTCTCTGCGAAAATAACCCAGAAAAGAAGTTTTCTCTAATAAGGCAATGTTTTTCAGCTGGTGTCTCAGGTGAGATCACAGGTCTGAATCCTCTGCTCCTGAAGGGATTTTCCATAACATAGGGTTCACTTGGACCCAGCTTCAGAAAAGCATTTTCAGGAGAGCTGAGGAACACTTGCAAACGGTGACCACCTAAACGCAATCTTAAACATAAGTACAACAAATATGTGTTTAAGCTGCAGTGTGTTGTACTTAACTGGGAGGGATTTAGAGTTGCTACTGTAAAGATCTTAGAGACTTGTCATTCACTTTCTAACTTGTTTCCAAATCCTTAATTAGTTGATGTATCAAAAACTCCATAGTTCTTCAAATCAAACTTCAATCTGTGGCTACGCCTGTATTTTGTCACAGAAACAGACTAGTAATTTAATATTGAAAGAAACCTCTTAGCAACTGTCATTACTTACCCTGGTAATGTCTTGCACAAATGAGGAATGTTACTACTACAAAACATAATTTTGGAAGAGGAAAAACAAAAAAAATATGATTTCTATAATTGTTTGGTTTTACTTTTCAGAGACAAAAATAAATAAATTAAAAAATACTACTTTAGCACAGAGATGCAACTACTTTGTATCTGAGCAATCTTAATATGCAGTTGTAATAGAATAAGAGAAATCAATAGTTTGCAGATGGATGCAATACAGACAAGCAAGAATGCCAAGTCTGAAAGGATGCAGTCAGGTGGAAAGAGGGGAGGAGAAAAATGGGCTAGATGAGACAACTAATATTTGGTACCTTCTTCAGCTGTATGAAAAGACACAATCTGGATTATTTCAAATTCTTGTAGCTACACAATGTGTATTAAAACCAGGATGTCTTGAAATATTCTATAATCCAAAATAATGTACATATATGTACATGCTCTTAAAAATAAAATAAAAGAAATAATGTCAATAATCCTGGCAACTCACAATGCTTCCTAACTGAAGATCTCCTGTCCTGTTCTTCCTTTCTAATCAAGTCTGTCAGAATCTGCTTTTGGGTGTAGACCTCCATCATCACTGAATGATTGCTTGACTATTCTAAATGCTTCATTTCTTCCAAAGGACAATCTACTATTTTAGCAATCTAAGACCTGACTCAAATGGCATTGACATTAATTTCCTGGGAGTGGTTTTTTCCACTGAGTTTGAATTTTAGCTGCTACAAGTGACTTTCTGTATTTTAATATCTATTGTTTGGGAGTTTTTAATGTCAGTGCTGCTGATAGAGTTGTCATCTAAAATGCCAGGATATTTATAGCTTTCTTACAGAGATAATAATGCTAAGGAATTTCCCTTGTGTTAAAATTCAAGCTGTCCCCTCGTACAGCCTGGCTCTGTAAGAGTAACGGTACAAGTCACTAATTTTTCAGCATTTACTAATTCTTGTGTGAATTCCAGACAACCAAAAATGTGCAAACACACGGAAGTAGGACAGTTCCTGCCTGAAAAAATGTATGGCTTGAACAAAAGATTTCATAAGAAAAAACTGGCAAAAACGAGGGTAAACAGGAAGAATATTGTTCACATGATTGTAGAAGAACCAAAGCTGTTGAATTTGTTCAGTATATTGTGCTTTTAAGAAAGGATTTGAGAGAAGGGAAGGAGATGAAGGTTTGCACTTAGTATTATACTGTACCTCTGTGCGGGAGTCAGCATAAGAAAGCACAAAATCTCTTTGAAAGTCGGTGAAGTGTTTGAGGGTGGTTGAGATCTTGAGTTAGTCAGAAAGAAGTCAGCCTTTCCAAGTCAAGCGAGAGGAAGTGGTTAAGATATTTATGAGAATCTTAAAAAGTGAAATTGAGTAATATCAACACAATAAAGGAGTGGGAGCCAGTGGAGAGATGTTGGACTAGATGATCTCCAGAGGTCCCTTCCAACCCCTATCATTCTCTGTTCATGCACCAATAGAATGGTCAAAGTAATATGCTATGAAAATAATCTTTAAAATGGCTCCTTGTGAAAACAAACAGAGCCCTCTCATTTACAGGGGAATGTCAGCATGGGCCAGAGGGACTGTGTTATATCATAGCTACTTGAATGACTATAGCTTTATTAATTGATTAATATATCAGACCTAGGAGGGGAGAGTGCTTTAGTGAGTTCATACCTTACAGAGCAGTATGTCTGGGAAAGGTACTTTCAGCATCCAGCTGTAGAAACTATTTCTGTGCATGTTGCTTCTTTCAGGTGTCATTTAATAAGACATAGACTGCTTGACACAGTATAGAAATATTTTATGAATATATGAAAATTAGGACCTCTTAACTGCATTATCACACAATGCTGGCCAGAATGGGGACATTACATCTTTCAAATTCAGCTGCTTCACCCCTACCAGAAGTGTATGATCAGGATTTAACTTGACCATTGGGCTAACATAACATAAATTTTGTCTAATGCTTTTTTACACAAAAATAGTGGATTTACACATAATAGGTACTGTTCTTACTGCAGGTTTTTGGGATCTGGAAAATGTCCTGGGCACACAGGAACTTTTGCATTAGGAATGTCTATCCAGCCTCTTCTTTCTTGTAAAAATCTGCTGGTGGGGTGATGTTAGGAAGATATCTGGCAGCATGTTCTTGGAGTTAAACATCACGTTTATATGAAAGAGGTATTTAACATTGCTCAAGAGTACTATTATGAACTGCTTGGATGCTCGAAGCCTGTTTCTGTTAGGCACATTTGCAGGATAAAATCACATACCTGGCAAAATGAGTATGTACTTCCCTAAACTACACAGATCTACCTTCCTTAAACTGGGCTTCTGCAAACATTTTTAAAGCTTTTAGGGGAGAAGATGTCTCTAAAGTGGAAAATGGAGGCCTGAAATATGTTTGTATAGTTTATATAAATTTGATCCTATAAAGTAAGGGTCCTAAAATTATGTGCTGAGTAGGTAATTTGTCTGATAGTGAAGTATTGATCTGCAATCACTTTTTGTCTCCACAATCTCTTTCTCTGATATACTTCACTTATCTGACATTCAGTCCCAATCTGAACACTGGTGTATATTTGGTGGTTCATTTAAATTTTCTTACGTTTCAGGAAACATTAACAATCAGCTCTTGAACATGCTCATTTAAATCAAAAAATTTCTTTTCAGTGTTAATTATTCCAAGAAAACTGCAGGGCTATAGTCCTGGGGGCTTAACAGACTATAGTTCTATCTCTTCCAGGAAAAGAAATCTATTGCAAATTATCTGTGACTTATGATGCTTTTCTAACTTTCATATAAAAGGAAATGCTACATGACTACAGTACTGTGCTACTTTTATCTATTTTTTTAAAAATATTTCAGTCAGGCTTACAGATGCAATTAGTATTTACAGTGTCTGATAATATCCTGTACATGGTATTTAGCTTCAAGGTATGTTTTATTCTTTTTCAAGGAGTAATTTGTGCAACTGAAGGTACCATAGACTGAATTTTTGAAAGCTTTATTGCAGACATAGCAAAAGATATATTTGAGTATCATGAGAAAAATGTGGTTCTGCTTCAAGGTTCTTGATTATTTGTTTTATTTTTCACAATTTTTGTTTCTTTAGTTTCCAACATTCTGGTAATGAATGTTATACAGACATAAGTCCATTCTTAGAGGAACTCATTATTCCTCAGGGACTGCTGATGCCAGTGTAAAAATCAGGAGAGGATTTGGGTTGATTGGTGTTTTAATAAATGGCAAAGGGCCCCTTTGTTTCAAAGTTCTTTCTAAGATGTAGTAGGACAATTGAGCATTTGAGTTCCCGCTTATGTGAATATGCAACTGGGATCAATCAAAACCAGTCACATTAGGAGAAAAACTTGCAAAATATCTCAGTTAAAATCTTAAGTGAGACCTTTAAACTAAGTTCTATCACGCAAAAGAGAATAACCATATAAAGTAAGAAGAATCAGAATCTGTGAAAAATCTGTGAAAGTTTCAGTGGAAGATCTGTGTGCGAGATGATCATGGTCTTACTTATACAGCAAGATGATTTAATATTTGAACTTCAAGTTTTTCATATTTGTTTAGTTAAAGTGTTCAGAAATAAACTAAATTAGGAACAAGGATGTGTTGGTCTCAATTTATTCTGAGCAGGGAGAAAACATCTTTTTCTGACTAGATGATTATAAGACTCTATTGTTGTGTCTAGTTCAAGAAGTAGTGTGGAGCTACTAGGTGGATTTACAGGTTGAAACAGTTAGTTCTTGATATCCATATTATCCATATTTTGAGGGGAATTTACTTCAGATTAGCCTCAGCTTTGTTCCATGACCTAAATAATCAGATGGACCATATAGTGCGTGCTCGTGGAGTCCATCCTCTAGTTTCATTGCATCCATAAGAAATTCTTCCTCATGAAGAATGATCATCCATCTCTAAAGTGACTTCTTAGAAAAACAAGGTGTTGTTTAATCACCATGATTTGGGCTCTCATTAGTTAATTTTAGTAGTCCCTGATAGAAATTAGTATATCAGGAAAAGTAAAATTATTCCACTTCCCTTAATTATAATCCTTCTGTAGAGAAAAAGACACTTTATTTTATTAACCTCACTGGGTTGAAATAAATTTTTTAAAAAAAAAAAACCAACCAAGTTGCAAAAGCAACAGATTTTATTGGTCAAATATATGTATATCACTTTTTAACCCAAGAGTATGGGTCAGTGAATCACAATGGCCTCAAGTCAAAAGTGAAGTCTGTAGTTTTTTGGCATGATAAGGTACACAAAATATCAGAACAGAGCAAGAATACGATTCCAAGTCCGGGGTATTAATCCCTTCATTCCAGCATAATTCCTTATTGGCCTTCTAAAACTGCTCTCAGATCAAAAGATGATGAAGTCATCAGTGCAGTTTCATACCTTTCATATTCTCCTGATCTCCCTTTCTTCTGCTGACCAAGGTTACCTGAGTTGTTCTTCAGTTCTCCATTTTCCTGCAATCTTGTCATGTTCCCGTCAGACAGAGGCCACTTCTTCCCCATATTCTTATACAAGACCTAAGTCCTTATTTTTACCTATTCTTTCTTCAAGACTACAACAAATGCATCTACTCATGCTTGTGATTTTTCCCTTAATATCTGACTCACTAATGCATTTTCCTTGTCACTTTCCTTTCTCCTCATCCTCTTCAAGGTAATTGCTCAAGCTTTTATTCTTCTGATTTTTTTTATTTATTTTTATTTCTCTTTTTATGGGTCCATCTCTTACTGCTTTCTGTGTCTGCTGTTCTCAAGAATATAAGGACAGTTGTATATAGATGATTCACTTACATTAGTGGTGAACAGAAGACAGTTCAAATAGACAGTGTTAGTTCCCATAATACTGTCCCAAATTCCATAACTTTTAACCTCAAAGGCTCAAGATGGGCTGAGTCTCTGTAGGCCAGAATCTGTGTCCTTTTGCAGAAGGACCACAGCACTGATGAAACACAATCCAAAATTAAATAGATTGCAGCAGGGCAGGGGTGGGGGGGTGAGGGGGAGAAAGAGGAGAGAGGACAAGGGAAATGCTTTGAGGATATAATCTTCTTGTTCTTTTCAGCCAGCTTTGGCACTTGGTAAGGTAAACGTGTCATGCTAAATTAAAATTACTCTAACAATTTTCACATATTAGTGCTATTATATTATCTTCTCAAAATTCAATTGAGTTTCTATTTAAAAGAAGTGAGAAGTCCTTAGAAGGGAATCAAGAAAAGGGAAGATGGAAAACCAGATGCATTTTCCATCCAACTGTTAGATATAATAACTTAAGTCTGCCAAGTGGTATGAAATGCAAGTCCATGAATATGAAAAGTTGCTCTACTCTTTTGACCAATGGAAATGGTATTTTGCAAAGTTCTTTCTCAAAGCCTTCCAGGGCACATTTGTTTATAATTTTGCCAAGCATATCCAAATGGTGAGGCTAAATTAAAACACGCACACTAAAAGCAGAACAAAACCAAGTAATAAAAACAATTTATGGTCAAGTAACGTGGCCTTCTATCACCCCACTCAGGAAGTTATGAAGACTTCCTGAATTTCTGGCTGAAATATTTGATGTTTGGCTGAATTTTAAGGTGTTTTTTAAGTAGAAGTCCTCAGACTTGTATCATAGCAACTATTAATAAATGTTTCAAACTTAGCAAAATCAATCAAACGTCTATGAATACACCTAGTGAACTGCCAAATGGTACTGCTGTAATGATTTTGTTTGTGGTCTTCAAACGCTATGAGTGCAGTTCTTATAATTTTTGAAAAATAAATAAAATCAGCGACAATTAATCTCTACTCAAAACAGATCCAAAGTCCTGAATTGTCAGTCAGATTTCAAACTCAGGTGGCTTTTTAGACATCCAAATTTTGCCTTTCGCAAACTTAATCACTAGACTGAAGATAATTCACAGATCTTCAAATAAACCTAACACTTAAAAGCATCAAAGGAGCATAAGCAGATGAGTGAGCTACTGAAAGACATGCTTCAGTGTGAGCTTCTTTCACATAACCTGTATGATAAATGTGATGCCTCTTAGTTCTCTGTTATTACCTGGGCATAAGCTACCTGGGAGCATTTCTCATTTACCATCAGGTAGGATCAAGTACACAGAAATGACAGCAGCTGGCATGAGTTAATGTTCACACTACGGTACCTGAGGGTAACTTATTAGTCTACCTGTTCCTTAATCATATCAGAAAAATGTGCTTGAGTTCCCGAAGACAGTGAACCAAGACAATCTTTCAACATTCCTCCTGGTTTTGTACTTCAGCATCACATACCAAACTGCTGAAGACACAGCATTTAAAAAAATGGAAATGATGATAGCTTCTTTTCATCCCTACTACCCATATTCAGCACCCTTCTCTTATCCTCAGCACCTTCATAAGTCTACTCAAGAAAGGCAGTCAGCTGCCACAGACAACCCCGGATGCTATGTTAGGACTGTGATTGAAGAAAAAGGATTGCCATCATGACCATGTAATTCTTTACATATTGGCACCTCCCAGCATAGTTAGGTGAGCTCATCTTGAGTTGGTAGCTGTAGATGTTCATTAATCATCTTAGGAATATGAATTGTTGGCAAGGTAGTGTTATATACATAGATCTGTGAATAGATTGGCAAAAAAACCCATGTGGATTCATACAATCAAATAATGAAGCACAGGGCCATGCTGTTTGGAGCAAGGCTGGGTTTGCCTGACAGAATGCTGATGGGTGCATAGAAGAGCCGCTATCCTGCTTAAGTTGATTTAAAATTCAAAGCATCTCAGAACTATCTCTGCTGCTGTGGAGATTTTTTTCTCAAACTTTACTTTTTGCTGAGTTTTGACACTGAGTGACTGTGAGAAGAGTTGGTTACCTATGCCAGACCTAGCTCTTGCCCAGCCCCTTGCCCAAGGAGAGGTATTTATGGCATTTTTGGCAAAGCATGTACTTTCAGCACATTTTCACTGTCAACAGAGGTGAGAAAGAAAAAGCAAAATCGATTCTGTTTGTTATTAGGTGTGATTTAGTCAACCTTACTTGCAAAAGTCTTCAGCTCCTAAAAGTAACAGCATTTTCTTACACTGGTGTAGACAGTTCCTGCCTTACAAGGATGGTTTGTGCCTCTGAAGGCAAAGTGAGCTGTACAGGGGTGCTCCAGACAAAAAGAACTGACAGCAGAAACAGCACTCGCTGCCCTTGTTGAAGAACAGCACATCAACACAATTAAGCTGTGGTAAACAAAGCTATTTCAACGTCCTCTCAGCTCAAAAGGCACAAAAGGAACATAAATTACATAACTCTGGTATTAAGATGTTAAAATTGCTAATAATCTCACTCCAACTCAAAAGGTTTGCCACATAAACAGACGTATTGTTTTGACTTTTAAATTGAAGTGCACAGCAGACTACAGACACAGAAGCTTAATTTGGTATTTTTTTCTGACAAACCTGCAAGAACAGATACTCTCAAACACGTAGATATTGTCCAAAGTTAGCGCTTGTTTCTTCATTTTCCCTGTAAGGTTAAGTGGGTTTAGGCCTTTTTCAATGTCACCGATGACAGTGCACTTTAGATACTCCCTTTAAGAAAAATATTTGAAAGGCCACTAATAATGAACCTTATTTGGAATCACAGGTATTGCTTGTGTATTTTTAAGCAACCATTGTCCTTTAATACAGAAGCAAGCTCAGTAGAAAGAGCCAAGGAGGAAATTGCATGCTATTTCTACTCTAGGCCAAAGCGATGAGCTGTGCGGTTACGTAAATCTCTATCTTGGCTTAAAGGGCAGTGTCAACCAATCACAAAGAAAACCAAAAAAAGTCCCTCACCTCCATCCCTTTGTGCACAGTAGCTGTCCTCAGCCAAATATGTCAATTTATAGCACATTGGGTCAGTTGGTGGTGGTGCCAACAGTCTGCTTGTGGTAGGAGAACTGGAAGCGTGTCAAGGAGCAGACTCGAGCTCTGAGGCTCTGCCAGCCTGACCAGGCCCATTGCCACCCTCAAGCTGTTGACAAGCTTTTGTAAAGCCTGACATTGGCTTCAGTTTACCCCTACGCTGAAATGTGAGTGTCATGAAAAGCTACCCACACGTATCTCTCCATTTCATAAGCCAGAGAGAAAGGGGGAGTAGAACCATTAGTGTTGGTACAAATGCTCCAAATGGGAGGAATTTTAAAGCTTAAGGGATCATTGAAGTGTCCTTTTTTGTGTGTGTGCTCTCTTTCTTTTTGAAATAGGACTTCTAAGGTATTTATTTATGTAATCCTAGCTCAATTTTCTCTTACAGTGGTTTCCTGATGTGTTAAGGAAAAGAATCAGTTCAGCTTCTAACCAAATCATTACGCTTATCTGGGAATATTTTTTGCTGCCTTAAGGGCAGCTGTATTAGTTACCTGCAGTTCAAAAATCCTTCCAGTATATGTGCTGATCTCAAACACCAAATTAAACAGCAGTACTGCTCTTTAAAGAACATTCACTATTTCAACAGTACAAATGTGCAGATGACTATATATACTTTTCAATAAAATTCTTCCTCTATTGGCAGCAAAAGCCCTTTCTTACACTTAAACTCTATTTGTTTTATTGCTTGTTAGCTTAGTTTATAGAAGCTTGTATGGAATTTTTATTGCCTCATGGTTTTATTGTATTTTTTTAATTGTGATATAATGTGCCAAATCCCTTGGCAAGAAGGATCTATATTATAGTTTTATAATGCAGTTTTTTGAGGAGCAAAGTCTATGAGGAAGGAAAGTGAAGAACTTGTGACCTATTCGGTCCAGCAACATAAGATTGAAGGATTTGAATTCAGCATTTCCATCCAAACTTCTCTTTTGTCTTTTGAATTAGGGACTCTAAAGTTAAAAGTTTTGTGTTTGTATACAACAGTCCCCTGAAGCGTACATCAAAGAAAAATAGTCTTTTTAGTTGTAAATCACAATTCACTGTCCTGCACAGAGAACTCTAGCAATAGCCAGATAGGCCTCACAGTGTATTTTGTAATTTCTGCAGATAGCTCAGATATTTTTTATTTCCCATTTTAAAGTTAGGAGACACCATACAGAAAGTCTGTGACTAAGAGCTATATAAATTTTCTGGAGTAATCAAAGCATCTGCCTATGAGCGAAGAAAAGGAATAGACTCAAATCCAGAGATCTCACTGAATTAATTATAAACTCATTCTTGTATCTTTAATGCTGATTAACTTCCACAAAACTATTCTTGGATCTCTATCAGTAGATAGAGATCTGCATTTGTGTAACAGTGTAATTTTTCCAAAACCACTTTCACGTCATAAGTTTATTCTGCCATATTAATTAAGCTAATGAATACATACTGTCCAGTAGAGGAAAGAATTTTCCTTATTTTATAGATTTTTTTTTTCCTTAGCCATCTAAGATTTGATATTTAGCCATTATGATGGTGAATCTAGTAAGTCTGCACCTCTCCTCCTGTGCAAGGTGGCTTCAGATACAATGACGCAGCATCAGAAAAAGGTTAAAACTTATTGCCAAGGAGTGGTATTCAATAGTTTTATTTCTGTTGTTGTTCTTTGGTTTGTTTTCCTTTTATTTTTTTTTTCACCCAGTGGAAATTATTTCTTATCCATACCTAGACATTTGATAAGCTAATGTACCCTGGATAAAATAATGGGATTATTATTTTGACTATGTTCTTCTCCTTTCTTTTTTCCAGCCTATCCCATCTTCTCTACTTTAAATTTCTTTCACACTATGACTCATCTTGAAGACAGTAAGGTATTTGGAGGAAGAAACTAACTTTTTCTGTAAAACTTTACCAGATCGTTACTGGACTCTCCAAGGAATAGCACTGCAGAAATTATTAACAATACAGTAAATTAAAAAATATAAATGACAATATGATTTCCAGATGAACTTTTTCTGTTTTGGACTGGAAGTTGACCTGAAATCTGACTTTGCAGTTTTTCTTTCCTGTAGGAGTTCATCTGCAGCCTAACAATATGTCAGCTTTTCCCCCACATTGAGCATCTCAGTGAAATCCTGAGCTTTCAGCAGTACCATCTCCATCAATGAGCATCATGTCATGTCCGACAGCATTAAATGCACTTGAAACTTTCACACCGTAGTATAGATGCTTGAATGAAGTCAGTCAGGAAGAAACATCTGAATTACATCATGCTTCCAAGAATATAGCCTGTCTGTTGTGTTTTGCCATCACTACTGTACTGTAAGCTTTTGCTTTGTATATCAAAATCCCACACATCTGCTGTGCAAAGACGCCCAACCATATTGGGAATGTGAAGGGGAATTAAGACAGCGATAGCTACAGAGACCAAGTCATAAATTAAATATATAACTATTAAACTCTCTAGATAGGCATGGGTTTCTCCCAGCACTCTCTGCCACTGACCACACTGCATCCTAACTGAAAGGGAAAATGTCATCCAAACCTCAAAATGTAGTTTCTATAAAGTTTTACAAATATGTTATTTCCATAGATAGGGGTGTCCAGGTGAACACACTTGTTCATATTGTTCAGGTTCACTTTATGTAACAATTTGCTTAAGTAACTCGTGGCTTTTTCTAATCAGAGGTCAATGGAAAACTCATAATTTCCTTAGGGTATGTTGTAATTCAGCCTTCATCATCCAAGACAGATTTGGCACAGCTATTTTTAGAAGAAATAAAAGTCATTTGATTCCTGCTATTTTGGAATTGCAACAGCCATCAGCAGACAGAAACCTTTATATTTCATCCAGAAGATAAAAGTAGGTCAAGCAGCATTTTTTTTTTGAAGCAGGCAACGTTCAGTAGTTCAGCCTGGGGTGAGGGTTTGGCTGACACTTGCCTCTCTCAAGGCTTTAAACAAAAGCCAGTGGAGTTTTGTTGACACTGTTTTCTCACAGTCCTGCAGTGCTTCCTCATTAATGAATGTACTTGTTCCTCCTGCAGCAAAATGCACAATCTAGAAAAGCACTCTTCATCCGAGTTGTGTTGCTGAGATATCTGTCTCTATGATAATGTTCCAAGGGATTTGCATGCTCAAGTTACCTAGCAGTTTGGCATTTCATTCCAGGCTGCTTCGCAGCTACAACAAATTGCTCAAGTTTTGTCACTGAGGTCAGGGTCAATGTACTACCAGTCTGCTTGCTGATCATTCAAAGGGCTCTGTTGCATATGACTCTCTGGATGGCCGCTTTTGGCCAGGCATGGTTTTAGGAGACTTGTGCATTCAGCTGTTAGTAGGGCTGCACTCCAAAGGACTCTGCAGCAGTGCCTTTTTCAACTAACTTTTTTTCAGCTAACTGCTTTTTCTCTAAATGCTGGGGGGAAAAAAAATTGCAGCATATGTTTCCTGGTGTTGGTAAAACTAGAAAATATTTATCTCTTCCTAGATATTTGTATTTATTTTTTTTTTTCATTCTTGTAATTATTTTTAAGGTAGCAGGTAGAAGTCTGGTACTTATTCTTCTGTGGAAAAAAAATGGAAACTGTTAAATTTTGACCCCCAAAAAAATTATTCTAAAGGCAATCTGGTTTTATTTAAAAAGCCTAATTGTGGTGGAAATGTTATGAAATTCTGCTCAGTTGTCAAGATGTCAATCTCACATCACAAATGTGAGATCACATTTTTTCAGCATCCAGAATAAACAACAAGTTCAGGCTAATGAGTTCCAAACCAAACTAATACTGAATTTAATGCTGTGATTTTTTTTTGGAAGGGTGAGATATAATAAGGAATGGATGGATTGTATTCCATTGCTGATAGTGTGTACTGTAATCCATAGCTACTGAAAGCACTCCCATATGACAGTGTATTATAAACCAAAACCATTTTTTTGTTTGAAATGTTCCTTTTGGAAAAGAGGAAAGAAAAAGCAGTACAGATGATTCTTCCCCCTCCATTACATTTATGTAAAAGAAATCCTAAGAAGAAAAATATTGGGATATTTTTCACTTTCTTATTTGATACACACAGCAATTAAAAAAAAAAAAATCCTACATTCATTTACTGTTGGGACATTTCCAGTCTTCTGTGATGTTGTTGGAAGTAGAGAAGTGTAAAATGGAAGCTTCTGTACTAGCAAGTCTACCACTTGACACAGAAATAAAAGCCTTTTACTGGGAATCCATTTGTATTCACCCTGGATTTCAAAATTATTTCCATTCACTGACAGCTTTGGAATCTGTGTACTTGTAAATGCAAGATGTGCAGATGTGAGGAGAGCCTGCCAAAAGTCTGGAAAAGCAGCAGAAGCTGGTGTTGTCTGGTTTGATCAGGAAGGGGTTGACAGTCAGACAGTGAAAAGATCCATTTTGTATGACAAGAAATATTTCCATATATAGAGCATTGATATGTGTGATCCTTATTCTCTTTGAAACTTGAACGCAAGTGTGCCCGTGAGGATTTGTCTGTGTATTTAGAATGGAAAGGGACACTGTGGTCTGGAAGATCAGCAAAAAAGATGTCAAGGGGGCTAGAATAACAAATGTATTGATGCTGGAATTATTGCTTTGTTTCTTCATTCATATTGCACTTGGTATAAATACAGTGATTTTTTAACTGTGGAAAGTAGGGAACTAATCCTTTCTGTTTGGAATGTATTTAGCATAGTGGGGAGACATTGCTTCAGTTCCACTCCAGGGATAAACTGGAATTGTTAGTTTTGCACTTGGTTTAGTTCAAATACATAAGTACTGGGAGATACTTGCCAGTAAGTACATTTGTTAAATAAGAAGTCTGGAAATAAATATGCTACTTAAGATACTTAATGCATAGGGGTTTTTTCTATATTCATACAGGTAGGGACATTATTGATTTCGAAGCATTAAAAATGCTTATTTTAGCTGTTTACTTAATAAGTGTTCTGATCTGAAGCTTTAGCTATTATTTTATTCTACTTGCATGCAAAGGGAGCTATCTATAAAATGGGTGCATTTATAAATTAGCCTGTTGAGGTTTTTTTACTCTCAATGGAATTTAACATACATTTAAATGCAAAAAACGGTGAGAATATAATGAGAACAACATGGCCCATTGCTATATTGCCTAATGTAAGTTGCTATGTGCAATAACTCTCATTAGTCAGTAATGTCAGGCGTGCAAAATTCCTGAGACCAATGTATGGCAGGAAGTTTTGTAGCTGGTATCAGACAATGTTCCTTCTACAGGGCTCAGATACTGAGCCTGATGGGCAGAGCCTGTTCCTCGAATGACAGTGGAAACTGAGGAATGTGAAGGCTGGAAGCCAATGCCTTCTGGCACCCAGAGGAAGGCTCCTTCTACACTTCAATGTTTTCAGCTACAAACCAGGTTCACTGCTCTTAAACCTGAGGAGATGGGCTTGCTTGCAAATAGAGTGTCCGGATCAATTTACCCGGAGCCATTAAGGAACACCTGGAGGAAGTGGTCACCAGTACCAGTGGGCAACTCCCAACTGCAGGGGACACTCACCTTATCTGACCTGTCATGTGGAGAAGTTGCTCCTTCCCAGGGGCTCAGATCCAGAATGCCATATGACAAAGGTTGACCAACCCATAACTCCCTGATATTCTTCCATGTGGGCACCAGTGATACTCTCAGAGACAACCTCAAGAGTATCAAATCTTGACTACAGAGCTCTGGAGCATTGAGGCCAAGGTGGTGTTCATCTCAATCTTGCCATTGAGGGAAAGCATGAAAGGGAGAGGTGAATGAGACTAGATGACCTTTGAGGTCACTTCCAACTGAGACCATTCTATGATACTATAACCTTCTCCTGTGAAATGACTGGCTTGGTAGATAAGGGAAGAGCACCGGGTATTATCTACTAATACTTCAGTAAGGCTTTCAACAATGTCACTCATAACACCCTCAAAGAGTAGCTGATGAAGTATAGCCTGGATAAGCAGACAATGCAGTGGACTGAAAACTGAGTGAATGGCTGAGCCTAGAGAGTTGTGATTATGGGTACAAAGTCTAGCTGGATATCAGTTATTAGCAGTGTAGCCCATGGGTCAGTACAGAGTCCAATCATCTTCGACATCTTAGTGATCTGGATGATGGGGCAGAGTACACCATCAGCAAGTTTGCTAATGACAGAAAACTGGGAGAAGTAGCTAATAAGTCAGAGGGCCATGCTGCTTTTCAGAAGGACCTCAACATGCTGGAGAAACAGGCTGACAAGAGCCTTCTGAAGTTCATCAAGATAGGTGCTGGTTTCACTCCAGAAAAGAGCTCTGTGGTATGAGTTCGTTAGATATAAAGCCTAATTTTACTCCTTAATATGTCACATATCGAGGCATAGGTAACTGGGGCAATACAGGTGGTATCCAGTGACTCCTCGTAGTCTTATAAAACAGCAGGGCTTTTCTAACAGTGCTTGTGCATGAGTTCCAATTCCTTGCTTTACAATTCAAATATTGTTTTTTCCTAATTTGTCATTAATTTTACTTTATTGTTAGTTTAACTTCTACCTGCCACTCATATACATGACACTCATTCTGAGGGGTCACATCAACACTCCAATAATATTAAATAGGTCAATCTGGCACTCAGCTTAAATTGATGTAACTTAAGCAAAACAAAGCAAAATTGTAATTGCCTAAAAAAAAGAAGGTGACAAATCTAAATCAGTCTTTACAGGTTTAACTGTCCTAACACCACTAAACAGGAGAAGTTTTTGAAGGTTAACACAGCTGACAAAAGTGATTGGGAAAACTTGCTAACCTTATTGAAAAGGGAGCACAAAGCCCTTTAAGTGCACTGTAGTCATTATGTTTCAGTGTGTCAAAATCCTAAAATACTGCTATATGAGTTATCATACATCAATATTATTTAGGGGAAAAGTTATACTCTTACCTGCAAAGAATATTGAAAGACAACAGAGATGTCTCTGGTTAGATCTTATATCATTTCATATAAGTTGCTAGGCTCATCAGACATAGGAAGGAGTGTACAGCATCTTCTGCAAACAATTTGAAAAACAATTGGTTTAAAAAAATTATCTCCTTGCTGCAGTTTCTGCAGAGATCACATGGCACTTCAAAAACACAGGATTTGAATTTCTGTTTAGGATGGCAAATAATTTTTTTAGAAGTATATCCAGTCAAAGTAAATAGATTTCTTCATTCCAGAAGAATGAAATTATCTCTTTTTTTTTGAGCATTCAAATGGAAAAGACAAGAAACTGCATTTCAACAGTTGTGATTTTCTACCTTTTTTATCTGCCAATAGCTGCTGTTGCCTTGTAAACTTAGGTGTTGTAATTTTCTCAGATTGCAAGGCCTAGAAGGCCTGATTGTATATCCAGAGTAATTACTTACATTTTCACCTACAATATTTTGACTGCTTTATGTGATTATTACAGTCAATACTTCACTTAGGGAAGAGGCTCTGTATCTACACAATGCAGGCTCCAGTTCTCAGGGGTTTTGAGGCCAGCTGTGTATTTTATGCAGGTGCAAAAAGGGGGGTAATGGACATGACTAACATTTCTACAAGGATAGATCTGTGATCATACAATTATGAAATGATCTAATGCCTCTAATTAACCAGTCAACCTGGAGAAGCCATAAGATGTCTGCTGCCTTTGCTCAGACAGAATAAATGATATGCAGAGTTTTATGGACTGTCTGTGGAAATGTATGTATTATATAAACCTCATTTCCATTTCAATTGGCTTAAGTTATCAAAAAAGTTTTACTTTTTGAGTTAAGTGCACTTTGGAACTTTTAGTAGAGAAATTATAATTGGCTGTACAAAGCGATTAGGTTCATGTCTGTTGTTTATATAGTTTAATAAAGTGATGCAACTGTAAGCCAGCTTTTTTACGGCTTTCCACGGTGTGATTCTTTGTTATAGTACAGTGTTTTTTACTTTTATCTTATTATTACCCTTAGCTTTAAAAGATTAATTTGATTTTATTCCTCAAGATTCAAATTGTAGTGTCTTGACCTTGAAGGATATATACGTATAACCTGCAATTACAGCTACATTCAAACAACAAACCTGCTATTGCAATGGGTTTGTTTCTCTCATTCCAGATTTTATCCCATCCTTTCAGTATCATTTGAAATTCAGATTGAAAATATAGGATGTCAGTGGAAAAACAGCACATTTTGAACAATAATTTAGGAAATAAATCTTCAGGGATTAGGAAATAAAACTTCAATAATGAGGCTAAAATATCAAAACTTTTTGTGTATAAACAAAATATGCTAGTGTGCCTCAACCTGGAATTGGAGAAAGTTTTTGGAAAAGAGACATCTTATTTCTATATCCATGTCATTTGTGGTAACACTGCTGGCAAGAGTGCTATCTAAGGGTAATCCAGACGTTTGTTATGAGATGTGATGTCTACGACCTTTGAATATTTTAAGATATGCATAGTAATTATGTGTTAACTGTAATCCTTCTTTTCCAAATCACTTTTCAGACAGTTTTTGCCACTCTGAAGAACAGAAAATGCACAACTGAAGAATGCAAAGATGCTCAATGTCCTTGATGAGTGTCTGCAGGCCAGACAGCCTCTGTCAGGGGAGAAAGCCAGGCTCTCTGACCTCCTATCTCCTCATCCTCTGACCCCGATTTTCATAAAGTTTCACATCAGTATTTCTTCTTATGAATCCTTGAGTTGCTAATACTGTCTCAGCAGTTGTACTTCTGCCTGTGCTTTCATTTTGCATATCTTTCTTTCACACGCTTTCTCACGAGTTAACAACTACTAGTAAAACTGAGTCAAGGTCACAGAGCCATGTGGTACTAAAATAGGGCATAAATTAGACACATCAGATCCCTGAGGAGAAGGGTGACAAAAATGAGACATGTCTGAACTAGTTTCCTGAAATGAAGACTATTGTATAGTTATGATCACTGTGCAAATTACAGATAACTATTAGTATATTTCCAATTAAATACTGCCAAAAAATATAGTGGCAGAATTCTGTATATAGTTTAACAGTATTTTTATGATCTTCTTATTACGATACTGTAGTTTAGTTTGGAGGAAAAACATGAATGTATATTTAACATAACTTCAGAAAATGGGAAGCACAAAGACTTGAAATTAAAATTCTAGAAAACTAAAAACTGATTTAAATGCTCACATAACTCAAAAACTAGATGCATACACCTCTTGACAGGAAAACCAAACTCTTACAGTGATTCTGTGGATTTCAGTAAGATCTATCAATTAAGCTAATGATATATGAAACTACAGATTGACACAAACCTCCAAATGGAAGCTAATGGGAAGTTTGATTATTGAAGAGATGAGAAAACAAAACATCGGTCAGCATTCCTGATGCATTTTGGCTCATGATAACATTTACTTATTGACTCTTACTGACCACTATAAATTTCTTTAAATCTATTGAGAAATTTTATTTAAAGAAAAAAAGAGGCTTTACAACAATTATCTAGTTCTTTGACCAACTTCTTCCCTTATTTTGGAATTGAAAAGTAGACAATTTAAAGACTACTCTGGACACTGCTTTTCTTCATCCTTGAAGAATATCAACAACATTGATAGTTACAAGTATAGACAAATTCCTTTTCTTGCTTGTCACTTCCAAACAAATTGCTTTCCAGAATTAAGAATTGTGGTGGTTGAGCCCCATACGCCACTCGATCACTCCTAGAGGAAAAAGCGCCTCCATGGGTTGGGATAAGGACAGTTTACTGACAAAATCATTACGAATGTAGAACTATAACAGCCAATTGCACTCACACCCAGTGATAACACAGAGTACCTTACTGTTACTGCACGTACAATCACTGAGTGCTGCCGAACACAAGGACCCACTGAGCTGACACTCCAGGCACACTCAAAACTGTCCAAGAGGCACCAAACCTCTACCTTTCCCCAACCAGCCCCTTTTATGGGGGAGTGATGTCAGGTCATGTGGAAAAAAACGTGTGGCTGCTTGAGGAAGTTGAATGTGGCCTGGCCAGAACCAGGACAAGAATTACAAAAATAGGAAGGATTTTGATGATTCCCCAGTTTATGTACCAATACAGTGAAAAACATGGCGGTTCTGAGGCTTTTTGTACAAACTCTCCTGAGAAATCTTCCTTTTCTTTTTTTCAATATTGAATTCTAAGCTCTGCCGTTTTCACATTGTTCATTGTGCATTGGATCAGATCTTAACAGAACTACTTATTATTTAGAACTGCCACATGTATAGGGAGAGGTAAGAAATTTTAGAGCAATAAGTATATAACTTGTCCTTATATTTTTTTCAGATTTATATCCTAAAAATTCTTATGACTCGCACAGATCAACAAAAGTTTATGAAAAGCTTTTGGAAGAAGTTCTTCACCTGGCTTTATTTCTGAATGCAGGAGGTCATCTTCTGACCTATTTCCTGCTCTTTTGCAGTATTTTTTCCCCCAAACCAGTATTTAAATAATAATGTTATACTTGTGCAATCACATTGTATTGAAACAGCAATATAAAATGATAAAATTAATCTTATTTTTCACAAGGACACATACATAGATTGAATGTTAAGATCTCTGTTCCACCAGGACATGCCTTTCTTTC
The DNA here is from genome assembly GCF_964237585.1 of Gallinula chloropus. Lineage (NCBI taxonomy): Eukaryota > Metazoa > Chordata > Aves > Gruiformes > Rallidae > Gallinula > Gallinula chloropus. The sequence continues at coordinate 31,539,040 of NC_140092.1, forward strand.
TCAATCCTACTGAAAGTATGGGATTCAGACTGCCTAGTTAAATATGTCTACTCTACAGAAACCCACCTGAGAACCAGCCTCCAGTTGCAGTCACGATCAAGTTATAGGCAGTTCATCTGATATATCTTAAACATTTCTTTTAGGATGGGATAAATCTCATTTAAGGTTTACCTAATTATTTCCATTACCTTTGCCTGGAGACTTACATGTCTAAGATGTAAATACAAATTATAATTACTTATATAAACTAAGATAATGCATTTTTCTATAAATCAGTATGAAGATATACCTTTCCAATTCCTTTGATGTGCCCCTTTTCTTATCATACATCCTTTTTTAAAAAATCTTTATTACAGAAATATTATTCTAACATCTAGAATCACAATATATGGCATTATTTCCACTCTCTTCTTCCCACTTTCTGGAAACTTCTTAAAAAATTATATACTCAGTAAGTTCACATTTCAGCAATGCTTTCTAAACTTATTACTTACCACATGCATCAGTGTAACTGAATTTAATGCAGTTAAATAAAATTGAAAATAAAATGTAATAAAAATATTTATTACATAACTCTGGATCCTATTGACACCTGAGTTGATATCATCATAATTGTCTATTGATGGGAAATCATATAGGGTTTTTACGAATTTTTATTTCAGCAATAAGTCCTCTGGCTTGATTTTAAACTACTCAACTCATTTTATTTGTGCTTGTTTATAAAACATGAAACAAAGAAAAAATATGTCACACAAGCATAAAATGTCATGACTACAACAAAAAAGCTAAGCATTTTTCATTATATATCTGATTTTCCCAGGGCGTGCAGAATCACATCTTAAGCTGATGCCAATACATATCAGGAAATGAGCACATTATGGGGAAAAAGAACATAATTAAAAGTTGATTGGGTCTTGTAGAGAATTAAAATCCAACTGCCAGTTCAGATAGCACTAGAAGTTTAGAAATAAAATTTCATGTTCTCACACTTCTGCAATGTTTGCTTTTACTACAGCTCAAGAGGTTAAGATAACAAGATCAGGGAAAACCTTGTAACTACAGGACGGATTGACTGATTTCCACTTCAGTTTTAAATTCACTCATGGCCATTTATGTGTACTGCTGATTTCTGCCTGTGGACATGTTCTACTCTTGTGGGTGTGTGCAACTCCAAGCTGGCTGGAATCAGATTAATATATTAAGAAGTCCACTGCAATACAAGAAATTAATGTATGTGAGATGATATATGGGCTTTCATTGTCTAAACTAATTGTTCTGAAAGGCTATGCTATCAGAACTGTGTGGCTCATGAAACTGCAAGTTCTTGAAAAAAGGCATCATTCAAAACCAAAATGATCATGAAACTAGTTTATGATTGTCCCAGATACATAGGAGCTTTATTAATAGAATTTAAATATATATTAACTAGAGTTAGCTTGTAAAAAGCATTTACAAGATGGAAAACATAAGTGCTCTCTCTTGATCTATCGGTACTTTCTCATCTATCTAGAAGTACTTTTATACACCTTAGAATTTGCTTGTTTCCAAGACATAAGCAAATAGGTCAAGCCCTAATGAGGTGGGAATTGATGTTTCTGTGTTCTGATAATTACCATGACAATGTTACTGAATACCTTTCACTGTGGCAAAGCAGAAAGGTTGATTTGACCTGAGGAGTTGGCAGCATGCTTATTTACACAGTGTCACACAGCAATGAAATGGCATCTAGAATATGGGCTGATAGCTGCTTTGATACACTTTCTCTCCTTTATTCCTTTTCCTTTTGTCCTCGTCCTGCATTTCTGTATTATTGCCATTGCCCATCCTTCCCACCACAAGGACTGTAAATGCATGCTTAGTAGTCCAAGACTTTCTTATAACTAATGGAAGAAGTTCAGCATTTCGTTCTGGTTTTCTCCTCCCAAAAGAGACAATAATAGAAAAATGATGGACATTTTGGTTCTTATCTCGTGGGAAACATATCATGTAATTCTTCTGGTTTCAGCTGGGATAAAGTTAATTTCCTTCAGAGTAGCTAGTATGGAACTATGTTTTGGATTTGTGCTGAAAAGAGTGTTGGCAATATAGAGATGTTTTTGTTGTTGTTGAGCAGTGCTTGCAGAGTCAAGGCCTTTTTTACTTCTCACCCACTCCCACCAGCAGGATGGGTAGGGGTGCACAAGAAGTTGGAAGGGGACACAGCTAAGACAGCTGACCCCAACTGACAAAAGGGATATTCCATACTATATTATGTCATGCTCATGTTATATGAGGCTTGGAGAAAAGGAAAGACAGGGGCAGGGGACAGGGTAGCAGTGTTTGGAGTGATGGCATTTGTCTTCCCAAGTAACCTTTATGATGGAGCCCTGCTCTTCTGAGGTTGGCAGAACACCTGCCTGCCCATGGGAAGTAGAGAATGAATTCCTTGTTTGCTTTGCAAGCATGTGAAGCTTTTGCTTTCCCTATTAAACTGTCTTTATCTCAAACCACAAGTTTTCTCACTTTCACTCTTCTGACTCTCTCCCCATCCAACCCAGGGGGGGATTGATTGAGAAGCTGCTTGGTGCTCAGCTGCTGGCTGGAGTAAAACCACAACAGTAATAAACTTTTGTTGGGAACAAGGTTATATTACATTCTGTTGTCTTCTCTGCTGTCCCCATTGTTTCCAGGTTCTGAGCTAGGTTCAGATATCTGTGAGTACACTCTAGTGCAGAGCAAACATATTTGGTGACCACGTAATATCACGAAAGGCACATGCTGTTCACTACTCTGCAGTCTTTTTTCTCTGTCTGCAGTGTGGTAGACACCCCAGAAGGAAAGGAAGCCATCCAGAGGGATCTTGACAGGCTGGAAAGGTGTGCCTGGGGGAACCTAATGAGGTTCAACACTGCCAAGTGTCAGGTGTTGCACTTGGGACAGAAGAATCCCAGACACAGATACAGACTGGGAGAAGAGCTTCTTGAGAGTAGTCCTGCTGAGAAGGACTTGGGGATTGTGGTGGATGAGAAGCCTGACATGAGCCAGCAGCGTGCTCTTGCAGCTCGTAGGGCCAATGGTATCCTGGGCTCCATCAGGAGAGGAGTGGCCAGCAGGGACAGGGAGGTGATTGTTCCTCTCTACTCTGCCCTCGTGAGGCCCCATCTGGAGTCCTGTGTCCAGATCTGGGGCCCTCAATACAAGAAGGATGTGGAACTGTTGGAGAGGGTTCAGAGGAGCCACAAGGATGATTAGAGGGCTGGAGCACATGCCCTACAAAGAGAGGCTGAGGGAACTGGGCTTGTTCAGCCTGGAGCAGAGAAGGCTGCGGGGGGACCTCATTGCAGCCTTCCAGTACCTGAAGGGAGCTTATAGGCTGGAGGGGATTCGACTTTTTAAAAGAGCAGATAATGGCAGGACAAGGGGGAATGGACTAAAGCTAAAGAAGGGAAGGTTTAGATTAGATATTAGGGGGAAGTTTTTTATAGAAAGAGTGGTGAGGTGCTGGAACAGGCTGCCCAGAGAGGTAGTGGATTCCCCGTCCCTGGAGGTGTTCAAGGCCAGGTTGGATGGGGCCCTGGGCAGCCTTGTGTAGCTCCAGGCCTGGAGGTTGGTGTCCCTGCCTGTGGCAGGGGGGTTGGAGCTCTATGATCCTTGGGGTCCCTTCCAACCCAGACCATTCTATGATTCTATGATTCTATGACTCTATGATATTATTATAGAGTCCTGGGATAACTTTTCCAAACAAAATATACTTTTCCCACAAAAATTAATTTGCAAAAACTTTCAACAGCGTTAGACTGTGATTTGGGTTTTGCAAGGTTATATACTTTTCAGTGAGTATCTGTTGCACTGTGTGAGGACTAAAGTTTGTCTACCTTTTTTACTTCTAAGCCACTTTACTGTACATAACAAGGCAGCTAACTTAAGAAACCAAATCATACATGTTTATGCATATATACACATACATACACACATATAGCAAATGCCCACTTTTTAAAAAAAAACCACAAAAACAACACCAGATATGTCAAAACTGTAATGGGTGAAAATCCGATAAACCAAGTTTTACATGAACATGCTGCTTAATGTTCATTTCTGTATTTTAAGTATCAAAGGCAAGGTTTTGTACAGGATGTTGGTCACTGAGTAAGTTAGAAAGTCTGTTCTCTAATGCTGAGTATGAGAGTGCACAAATTAACTAGTGCCTCTGTTTCTAAGCAATGAATTCTTGTGGCTAAATTTAAATACTTGGACAGCCTCCTGAATGCAAGTGCCATAGTTACCAAATACAACGATATACACATGCACTCCATCTCAGCACCTAGGCACTTAAATCTTGCCTAAGCTCCATCACAATTCACAAATGAACTGGAAAAGAACCAAGCAACAACTGAATTTATGGTAGCTACAATCCAGTAGTTATGCTGAGACCATGAATAAGTTTTGAGTTTTCTTTGGGTCACAGAAGTTGCATTGGTTTCATACAAGAACTTCCCAGGGAAAAATGAATCTGGGATTACTCTTTAGTACCAGAAGATTCATAAAGTTATGTAATATAAGCTACAGACTGACCCAGAATGAGAACATGCTTCACCCAGCTAGGAAATACTCAAACAAAGTTATCTAAAGTGATCACAAACAGTATAGCTTTTACTATGGAAGATGATTTTCTGTGGGGTGATCCTGTACAGAAGAAAAGCTGTCGTGTACTTTGGGAAAAGAGGCAAAAAGATTCTTAGATTTCAAAATCGTCTGAAGAGCAAAAGTGAATTCCTCTTATACTCGGAGATAAGAATTTTTTGGCAGTCCGATTTGTGATTTCCAGGTCAATGCAAAGCCTAGATCCTTCTCCTGGTGGTGGCAAAACTCATGTGTAGTGGGCTCAAGGATGAGAAAAAATTATTCAGACATACAGGTCATGATAAGCATCTATTCCCATATGTAAACATCTAAATGCTTAACAGAAACCAGTGATTTTGCCTTGTCATCTGGGAGATGGGCAAGAGATACCCAAATGTTCTCTAACTATCAAATAATTATTTCTTACATCAGGATGTATGTTAGTGCAGGACAGACTCAGAACTTCAATTTCTGGAAAAGTAATTTTGAAAATATGTGTCAAAAGTATGTTAGAAATGTAGCACTCAAAAGGGCCTTGAAAAGACTGAATTCAAGATGTTGAAAAGAAAAAAATATTATTAGAGACAAAATTCTGGCATTCAGGATCACATGGTATTTGCTGTATTTAGCTAGTACATAAATACAGTTCCATTATGCTGACTTTTTGGTGGCAATCCTGCATAACATACAATAGATTTGTATTTACACTGAGACAGCCAAAAAATCGTTTTTTTGTTGTATGTTACATTTCAGTTCCAGAAAGTTTGGGAGATGGTGACACTTGTGATGTTCAGGAAGGAAGTCTTCCATTCACAGAGTGATAATTCTTTCTTACCCATCTGGGTGATACTATAATTTTATGAAGATTCTAATTTAGTTTCATTCACTTTCTTTTAAGAAATCAAATTAAAACTTTATTTCTTATTCTAATTCTACCAAAGTAAAAGCAGTAGAAGATAACTCCAGATCCCACTGAAATAAAAGAGCCTTTTAGTAAACAGGATAATCCCTCCTCCCCTTGCCCCTTCCTGCTTGCAATTCTTTTTAGCTGCCAGTTATATAGAACTGGAGCCCTTCCAAAATTGAGAGTCATAGATGCATTATGCTAAATTCAGTTGCAGCACACATTTCATCTTATTTTTCCCTATATCCTAAGCTCTCATTTGAGGAAGAACAAGTTTAATTAAATATGTATTGAGACTCTCCTCCACAATGTCAGCCCAGGATGATGATAAATGTGAGTGGCTTGCCAGTAATATGGCTACTCCTTTAATCTCTCTCTGTTTTTCAGCTGCCAGCAGAAAAGTCCCCCAATCTAATGTTTATAGACGCTGTGCTCAGTGTATATAGACATTTTATGTTTGAAAAGATTAAAATGGTAAGATAGATGACAAAAAACTGTAGTGAGACAGTATTAACACAAAATAATGCCAGATAAATTATGTTGTGCTGCTCTACAAATGGAAAATTATACATAAAATGTGATGCATATGAAACAGATCTGTTCCCACGAGTGTTCCTGCCCATGACAGGGGGTTGAAGTAGGTGATTCCATGATGCTATGTATAATCCTGTATTTTCTCGAGGAAAAGTCCAACCAAATGTAGTGCTGAAATAAACAGGGAAGTAACCTTACACTAAGTTTCACAAGACAGAGCTTTCTCCATGGATTTGTGAGTATGGTTTTGTTTTGAGGCTTTTTGTGCACACTGTTAATTTTATACTTGCTAGGGTCTTAAACAATTTGAGCACTCTTTTCTCCATCTCTTTTGGACTACTACTATTAACTACTATTAACTACTACTTTGGAATCTATTTGAAAAACTATTTTGGACCAATGTTACATTTTCTTAGTGTTTGAATTAAAACGGTTCTCACGTCTCAAATCAGAAGTAGGGTTTCACTAGAGAAGTTATTCAACAAAGGACTCTGTGTGTCCATCTGAAATGCATAGATGACTTCCTTGACTATAAAAATAAGACATGAGATTTGATGATCTAGATGGTCTTCCTAGCACGTGTGTCACTCTGTAGGAATACTGATTCTTTACCTGGAATGGTTTTTAGTTAAATACATCACACCAACATAATCAACTTAACCATGTGGCTAGACCAGCTGAAACACTGATACACTCGCATGGCAAATTTCCCCACTAGAATTACTTTGCCACTACTCTGCCATTCTCAGGTGTATGGTTACAGCATGTGTAATACCTGCCATGGAAGTGCCTAACATAAACTGAAATGCAACAACCACACAGTGACAAACAATGGGAAAAAGACATTTTGAACAAAACAGGAAAAACTGTGCATTATGTGACCTAGGTATGCCATCTTTTCATAGATGGAATGCTATTTCAGTTATTGCATTTGGATCTGTTTCTCTGATACACTTTAATACAGTTGTCATGATAAAAAATTTGTGGATTAGATGCTGTTGCTGATGATGAAATGAAGATAAGATCTTCATAATATCCCTTACCCTTGAAGTTCTGCATGTTCCTAAGCACAGGAAAGGAAAAATATTTTCAAAGGAAATATTTCAAATACTGAGATAAAAAGATATCCTAATTTGACTATATAGGCCAAAGGGAGTTGTTCAACCACTATATGTGAAATTTTTGTTTTATATATTAATTCAATTTTATATTAATTAAATACATACAAATTATTAAACCTCCACAGACTTGTAAGCTTACTTACTGGTATCCTATATGCTTGTGTAGAACTGTGTACAGGAAGTCCAGGAGGGAAGCACAATCTGCCTCAGAGTCACATCATCAGTACCTGCTGATAACTGAACAAATGTTTGGAAACTTAGCCTATGTATTTAGCTACCCATACAACAGAACAAACATCTGTTTTTCATGCACAAACTCTGTGTGCAAATGTGTGTATGTAACTGGATATGCAAGCATTAAAAGGGGTCAGTGGTGAAATGCAATTAGACCACCATAGAACCTTTTATGTAACTTTAAATATATAATTATATGCATAAATTTGATTTATGTGTGTGTATTCAAAAATAAATATGTAATTATTTATATTTAAACATATATAAACCTTAGGGAGATATATTCACTTGAAAGCAATAGAGCCTTCTTGCAACAGTCTTGAATATAGTGAAATGTCTTTCCTGCATAAGTGTGCTTTTTGGCAGTATGACCAAGAACTAGCTAAAGGTCTATCTGTGTAAAACGGCTTTAAGTCCATCCTTCTAATCACTGCAGTCAAATCCTGGACCTTTTCATTAATCTCCATTTAGATATTTAACAGCATGCAGGGGTGTTTTCATACTAGACTGTTTATTCTTCTGTAAAGTTATATTATTAATGTTACATGTATTATTTAATGTCACTTTTACACAAAAAATTAAATATGAATGTTTATTTCCTTCGCTTGTGCATTCTCAAAGTACCAAAGAAAGCAACTATTTAAATTATTACACTATGCATTCTTTTGTTTAAAAATCTTACATATTACATAGTTAATCTTCATAACAGTGCTATAAAAAAACCAGCATTCCAATCAGTGTTATGGTGTATTATAGCTGTACAGTGGCACAGTTGTAAGAATGTGCTGCTGATATAAAACCATAGAAGTCTAAAAATCATATACACATACATTCTTCCTCACCCCACCATAACATTTTTATTATATTTTATGCACTGGGAACGTATGTCTTAACATTTCTATTTATTTTCTGGAAGCTGAAATTGGAACTCAGGCATATTAGGGTAAAGTAGGAATTAAAAAAAAATAAATTACAAATACCTGTAAGTAGTGGATAGATTCTAGAAGTACAGTGGGAACCTTTAATCTATAGTATCATAGATTATCTGTAAGATCTGAGAAAAATTTATGTCACCCTGGTTTTCATCAATACTCAACTGTTACAAAGCCACTGATACTTAAGCCTAAGCCTTTACTGAAATGCAGTCTAGCCTAGTTCAAAAGTGGTTGCGATTCAATAGCACAAGCTGCAGTAAGCTACAACATAAAGGAAGCTTGTGTCAAATCACATGACAAATAAGCTTCCTTATTACTGAAACTTTGCAAAAACTATCATGAAAGGAGATTTTACATGTCCTAGTTTCATTCTCACCGTTGTGGAACTGTGCTACACAGTACAGAATCACAGAAAAGATGAGGGGCTCACCTGGCCCAACTCCTTGGCCTTGTCCAGATGGCTTTTGAATATCTTCAAGGATGGAGACTCCACAGCCTCTCGGGGCAACATGTGCCAGTGCTTGGTTACCATCACAGTGAAAAAAATGTTTTCTGTTGAGATAGAACCTCCTGTGTTGTAGTTCGGGCCCATTAGCTCTAGTTCTGTCTTTGGACACCTCTGTCTCTGCTCCCACAGCCCCAGTGGGCTACACTGCTAGTTCCTGGACTCCATCCAGATTTCATGCTACTAATTTGTAGTTATAAAAAGAAAATCTGTCTTCCCATTGTTTTTGAAAACAAATATAGCATGAAGGATTTGTTTAGTAAAGCAGAATGCTGTTATGAAAATTTGAAACATCACAAATGCCAAGAGATGGGTTAAATTAGTCAGGTTTAAAAAATAACTTCAAATTAAAAATGAGCAAAAGAATACACAGACTATTGCTGAAAAATGAAAATAATTCTGTGAGACAAACAGGAAATGTCTTCAAACCACAGTAATGAAAACTCAGAAAGATATTTGACATGGAAGAATACAATCCACTTGTACACCAGCATATAGAAAAAATAAATAATGAATGAAGGAAAAATGTTCATGGAAAAAGAGTTGGACAGTGTAATCTCTGTTTCCCATATAGCTATATAAAGTGTAGTTTGAGGAACTGTCATTTTAAGGGTAATAAACTAAGCCAAATTTTATCACAGGTCAAGGAATGCGTATGACTGTAGAAATAAAGCTGGCAGTTATCTATGAGGATAAAAGCGCAACATTACTATTGAATGTGCTGAAGATCAAAAGATAGGGTGCTCTTCAGCAGATGTTTTCTTCCTTTTAAATTGACAGATGTTTGAAACTGTTCAGGCTGTAAGAAAAATGCCCTTTATAAAATTCTAGCCAGAGTATCCAACTAAAATGAGGGGGGGGGGGAGCAATTGCAGCCAGAGAGAGGAGTGAGAATATGTGAGAGGAACAACTCTGCTCACACTAAGGTCAGTGAAGAATAGAGGCAGGAGGTGATCTAGGTGGCAGAGCAGAAATGCCCCCGCAGCCCATAGAGAAGACCATGGTGAGTCAGGCTGTCCTCCTGAAGCTCATGGAAGTTGATGGTGGAGCAGATATCGAGCTGCAGCCTGTGGAGGACCCCATTCTGGAGTAGGGGGATGCCCAAAAGAGGCTGTGAACACATGGGAAGCCCACACTGTAGCAGACCCCTAGCAGGACCTGTGACCATGGGGACGACCCATGCTGGAAGAGTTATGAACTGCAGCCCATAGGAAGGACTCACATTGTAGAAGTTGGTGAAGGACTGTCTTCTGTTGGAGGGACCCCACTCTGGAGCAGACGAAGGGCAAGAGGAGCCCCTGCCCTGTGCAGGAAGGAGGGTCAGAGACGATGTACGATGAACTGATCATAATCACTGTTCCCTGTCCCCTTGTGCCACTGTGGCAGGGAAGTAGGTAGAGAAATCAGGAGTAAAGGTAAGCCCTAAAAGAAGGGAGGGGTGGGGGAAAGGTGTTTTAACATTTGGTTTTATTTCTCATTATCCTACTCTGATTTGATAGGTAATAAAATAATTTTCCCCCAGGAACCTTTTGCTGTATTTTCTTTCCCTTGAGCAGTTAAGGCATGAGTGATAGAGCAGCTTTGGTGGGAACTTGGCATTCAGCCACTTCTTATTTCTTTTCCCCCATATGATTCCACTATATTTTTGGGACATAATAATTTTATAATTTCCTACAATAGCAGGATCTTTTAAAACTTGCTGTTTAAAATATTTGTTCATAGGTACTTTTTTTCGTAAGTAGCTAATACTTAATATTTTTTCAAGCTACTCCTTAGATCATCTAGTGGGTTTTTTGTACAATTTTGTACCCTTCAACACCTTCTGCCATTATGAAATGTTACTACACATTTTTTCTCTTTGCTGTAAAATCAACAATACCACATAAAGCTAATCTTAAGGTCAGTTTGGAGGAACTTCTCTAAAAAACTCTCCATGTGCTAATACTTGTCATTCTAAAACTCTTAATTCTAAAACTATCTACTGAATTGAATTCTTCCATTTGAATGAATCCATATTTCCTCCAGTTTAATTAAGAACTCATTGTGGGTATTAAATATCTTGTTGAAAATTAGATAAACCAATTTTTTTCGTTCAAATAGTGAGCCTTTAGATCTGTTTGCTGTTGGATCACTCATGAATGGTATGCTTGCTCTCTACAGTCATCCTGAGTAAAGAAACATTTGATAAATTTTGTGTCAGGTTACATTATATAGCTGAGTAAGGTTGTATAAATCTGATTCCATAAAATGAGTGAAAGAGATTTTCCAGCCGTTAATTGTGGTCAGTGATTGAACCATTACATCTTCAACAACTCGGAGTGTCAGTAATGGTAAGTAGGACTTGGCTGTCACCAGAAAGACCCAAGACAGCAAACCTGAGAAGTAATAATCAATATTCAATATGCTTGAGTTAGTGAATGAGTTAGTGATCCTATGTAATCTTCATCCCAGCAAAAATTCTTTGTAACTTCTTAAAGTTACAGAACTACTCCATATCCCTAAGTACACAATGGCAAAACTTAGTTAAGATACATTTACCCAACTGTTCCCTCTGGTTCTTGTTAACATAACTTCAGATTTATTTCAGTCCTTGACTTTAAGCATGTCAACATATTTTATGTATAACAGCTATATCAATATTTTGTTTCAGTTCGGCTGCTGAACAAATAATTCACAGAGTTTATATTACTCAGACTATAGAAATTAAGTGAATTAGCACTGTATGGGAACACATTGATTTTTTTTAACTATACTGAAACTTGTGAAGATGATACAGTTTCAGCACATAATTTTTTAAATTGAATTATTGCACTCCTCATAATGTATTGCCATTTATTTCAAGCTTTGTGTTGAAATTTGCTGCATAACTTTAATAATTTTAATCTCTGAGGCAAATTCCCAGAGTTTTCAGCAGAACATGTAAATGCTTCACCTTTTTTCAGTCAGAAAATAAAGGTGCTTTGGAAAGGAACATTGGTGAAAAGAACAAGGAAGGCCAGTTTGACAGTTAACCACGAAGCATTTTGTCTTTAACTTCAAATGGATGTAGTTGAAAAATGAACGAATTCACGTTGCAATGTTAAATTTCTGGCAAAATTGCATAATTCTGAAGAAAATGTAATGTAATGTTGTTTGTTATAATTATTTGCTTCCTTTATTTACTCTCTGAGTAGAACACCCGAGCACTTACCATATTATATAGAACATCTACCCAGCGTGTTATGATCTCATAACATGCTGGGTAGATGGAGGGAGAGCAGTGGATGTCATCTACCTTGACTTCAGCAGGGCCTTTGATACTGTCTCCCATGACACCCTAATAGCAAAGCTGAGAGAGCATGGGATAGATGAGTGGATGGTGAGGTGGGTTGAGAATTGGCTGTCGGACCGAGCCCCGAGGGTTGTGATTTGAGGAGCAGAATCTGACTGGAGCCTGTTACTAGCTGTGTTCCCCAGGGCTCGGTGTTGGGTCCAGTCCTGTTTAATATCTTCATTGATGACCTTGATGAGGGAATAGCATCCACCTTCAGCAAGTACGCCGATGATACAAAGCTGGGAGGAGTGGCTGACACGCAGGAACACTGCGCTGCCATCCAGCGAGACCTGGACAGGCTGGAGAGCTGGGCTGGGAGAAACCAGATGAGGTTCAACAAAAGCAAGTGTAAAGTCTTGCACCTGGGAAGGAAGAACCATTTGTATCAGTACAGGCTGGGGGATGACCTGCTGGAGAAGAGCTCAGTGGAGAAGGACCTGGGGGTCCTGCTAGATGACAGGTTGGCCATGAGCCAGCAGTGTGCCCTGGTGGCTAAGAGAGCCAATGGGATCCTGGGGTGCATTAGGAGGAGTGTGGCCAGCAGGTCAAAGGAGGTGATCCTCCCCCTCTACTCTGCCCTGGTCAGGCCCCACCTGGAGTATTGTGTCCAGTTCTGGGCTCCTTGGTTTAAAAAGGACAGGGATCTCCTGGAGAGAGTCCAAAGAAGGGCCACGAAGATGATTAGGGGCCTGGAACATCTCCCCTATGAGGACAGGCTGAGTAAGTTGGGACTCTTCAGCCTTGAGAAGAGAAGACTAAGGGGGGGACCTAATTAAAGTTTATAATTATCTTAAGCAGGGGATGCAGGGGGAATCAGCCAGCCCCTTTTCAGTGGTCTGTGGGGATAGGACAAGGGGCAATGGCTGCAAGTTGGAGCACAGGAAGTTCCGCACCAACATGGGGAAGAACTTTTTCACAGTGAGGGTGACAGAGCCCTGGGACAGGCTGCCCAGGGAGGTGGTGGAGTCTCCATCTCTGGAAATATTCAAGACCCGTCTGGATGCCTATCTGAGTGATATGTCCTAGGGAGCTGCTTTGGCAGGGGGGTTGGACCCGATGATCTCTTGAGGTCCCTTCCAACCCCTAAGATTCTATGATTCTATGAACAAATAATTTCAGTTACAAAATACATGACTTCTTAGAAATCTGATGATTCTAATCTAGGAAAGTTTTATAATGTTCTTTTCTTGTTGCCGAAAGCTAAATCTGGTGGAAGCCTCAGCACCATATCTTGTTTGCAATATCTGCCACTTACAAGGCCTGCCTGCGTAGATCTTTCTAGTTTAAACACTATATGACTGACAAAAATATCTGTGGAGATCACTGTTAGTATTCTAAAAAATAATTACTTGATTTCAGGGCTCAATATGTAAGATACTTGTGCTTGGGTTTTGCTGTTTATGCAATAAAAATCTGATGAACTACATGGAAAAAGATGAAAATAAGGGTTTCTTTAGTAAATTACATCAAATTTTGGATTTATTATGACTAGGCAAAAAGCCTATATGACTTCATCTATGCCACAAGAGTAATAAGAGTTACTAATAGGCTCTCAAAGTTTTTTCTTGTCTGCTATCATGCTGCATATAATATATTAAAACTCAAGAAAAGCAATTATATAAAAGCAATCAGGAAGAGATTATTTTCTTCACAGTGGAAAAGCAGTTTTATAATAAATTATTTAAATGTAGATTACACGATATATAGATTTTACATTCATCATTTCCAATTAAAAGTGTGTGCAGAAAGAGGCCAGCTCAATCAAAAACATTGCTTTAAAAATATACAACGGTCTTCTTTGAGGAAAGAATGTTGACACTGTCATTTAACATATATTGAAAGGAATTTCTTTTTAAAAAAAAATACATCACTTAGGAAAAGCAAAGATTAATGTGCATTTGACAGTCCACCAATGGGCTTAATACACATACACATATGTATAATAATTTTGTATGTACTGCTGGGACATTAAAATTTAGTTAGATCAAAATAGCAAAATGTAGTGGTGGTTCTAGCAAAAAAAGAGGTTACTAACACTTCCAAACATTTGAAAACCTAGAGATAGCACTTGAAAACTTCTCTTGAGAGCCTGCCAAAGTTTCCCTCAGTCTGCCATGCCAGTCCTATATTTCAAACAAATTATATATCTACATATATCTGTGTACATGAATGATAAATGGTACATATATATACACACAGGTTGCACACCTTATAAATTTTAGGTCCAGCCTCTGCAGCATAGCTAAAGGCTGTAAAAGGTAAAGCTATTCGTGACTATTCTCTAAGTCAGAATCCCACAAATAGCAAGAGATTTTCTGGCAGATTTGTTGTGAGTAAGGAAGTGGGAATGGAAGTGTAGGAATGGAAGTAGAGCAGATGAATTAATTCTTCCCTATCATAGAATCATAGAATCATAGAATGGCATGGGTTGGAAGGGATCCCAAGGATCACAGAGCTCCAACCCCCCTGCCACAGGCAGGGACACCAACCTCAGGCCTGGATCTACACAAGGTTGCCCATGGCCCCATCCAACCTGGCCTTGAACACTTCCAGGGACGGGGCATCCACCACCTCTCTGGGCAGCCTGTTCCAGCACCTCACCACTCTCTCTGTAAAGAGTTTCCCCCTAATATCTAATCTTCCTTCCTTTAGTTTTAATCCATTCCCCCTTGTCCTGCCATTGTCTGTCCTTTTAAAAAGTTGAATCCCCTCCTGTTTCTCTGCTCCCTTCAGGGATTGGAAGGCTGCAATGAGGTCCCCCTGCAGCCTTCTCTTCTCCAGGCTGAACAAGCCCAGCTCCCTCAGCCTCTCTTTGTAGGGCAGGTGCTCCAGCCCTACTGCTGATGCTTTTTATTTTTATGATGGAAATTGATAAGAAGTTTAGATGCATTTTGCTCCTCTGATATGTGCCCAATAGAGCTTCCTGGAGATTGCATGACTACTATCATAATAACACTTCAGAAGAATAGCCCAAATCTCCATAACTCTAGAAGTCTGGAAGAAGCATCTTCTTTGCCAGACTGAGGTCTAAAAAAGCTTCCTCATAACGAGGCTTGCATTTATGAAAACCAGGAAAAACAGTAATTTTCTGAGAAAGAGCGGTAGTTCTTCACATCTAACTACAGCACAAAGTAAATATTACTGCATGGATACCTCTCTAAAGTACTTTTTTTTTTCCTATTTTTCACAGCATGACCTTAAAAATTAAGTTTTAACAAATAATAAACATGTATCTGCAAGCTGCTTCTACTTCAGTGTCTGTTGATTGTGCTTATGCTTATTCTTTATTGTCTTGACTCTACATTAATAAAAGTATAGCTTTGGAAAAGCTTTCATGGAGCTGTTTTATAGCGATAAATGTTCTAGGCACTGCTTGCTTTTGTTCATCGTTTGCTGCCAGGCACCTGAGTACTGAAAATAGCAAGTCACCTCTAAATATGTGCCAAGTGACCATAGTTAATTTGAGAACCCCGTGTCGTTTTCAGGTCTGTGAACACCGCCGTGTTTCAGATCTCATGAATCTGTTAAAAAAGAATCAAAGGTAATAATGCCTCAAAGTTTTATTCAGAATCCTCATAATTAGACAGCATCGGGATTAATATATGTATAGTGGATGAGTTTATTCACAAATTCTTGTGGAAATGTCAGTAAACAATGTAATTTTTTGAGGAAGAATGGTAGTTTGATGCACAGCAAACTCTCAAATGCAGCTTGTAGTCTTCTGAGGAGCAAAGGCATTTTATAAAAAGGCTGCCTAGGGAGTTTTAAGTCAACAGACTCAACAGAGTCAGGGTACATACTTATTTCAGTATTTTAGGACTAAGCTATCATTATGTGTATTTTACTCTATAGTAAAATGACGTATAAAACCCACATTTACATAACACTTGAATAACAAAAAGAGCTAAGATAAAACTGATATTTAGAAGTGCTGAAATTT
The DNA here is from genome assembly GCF_964237585.1 of Gallinula chloropus. Taxonomy (NCBI): domain Eukaryota; kingdom Metazoa; phylum Chordata; class Aves; order Gruiformes; family Rallidae; genus Gallinula; species Gallinula chloropus. The sequence continues at coordinate 31,555,125 of NC_140092.1, forward strand.
TTAAAATTAAAATTAGATTATGATACCTCAGGAAACAAGAAACCAAGTTCTTTAATAATTGTTTTGTTCCCTTTAGGCCTAGGTTATCATTCTAGCTCTGCTTTTTACCAATTTACTCCTTATCTTGAGGAGATTAAACCATAGTTGGCAGAAATAATTTAGATCTTATCTAAGAAGGATAGTACTTTTTCACAGCAATCTTTTCTCAGACTAACTGGGACTCTATGGTCTTTCCATGTGCCTGTTTTAAGCAACTACTTATTTCACTGCTACTGCTTTGCAGTAAAACATTCTTTTGAGACAGAGAAAATAGTAGGAGTTTTTGTCCTTCCTATATTTCGTATTTGCTATATAGATTTGAAGTATCAATTAAATAAGTTGTTTGCTTGTGTTGTTTTTTTTTAACAGAAATTATATATACACCATGCAATGGCTGAAGAAGGATTTATCATTATAAAGTTCCTAGATTTGAAAGTCTACTAAAGGTGAAAAATAGGAAAGCACTTTTGAATCCATAAAAATATGTTAGCTTTAAAACCCCCCCACAATGACATTACTATATTGCAAACCCTGGCACATTGATTTTGCTACATTTACCTTACTAAATACTCCAACTTCTGCGGTATGTGCCGTTTACCATATGTTATGCTTACACACCCGTTCATAAGAGGATTTCAGGATTACCACCAAATTACAGAAAAATTGTAAAGACTGAGAATTTCACTAATGGTAATTCAAAATTATGACAACAAACCTAATTGAGGTCTCCTAGCTTCCCCAGGTGTTTTCACGGGAGGCCGAGGGTCTTTCAGGAGCGTGTCACAAAACCGCTTAGGTCCTCTTAGGACCCATGCTCTTATGCCACCTCCACAGAGCACAGTAACCTCTTTCACCTGCCAACAGAAATTCAGCTGACCAGGACACAAGGGCTACAGACGGACCACAGATTTCCTATGCTGACACTGCTCTTTCTGAGGTACTAGCAGGAAATAATCCCAAGGGAGCTCTCGTGCTGTGGCTGCATCCTGCGAGTGCAGAAATTGCAACTGTACTTGGAGCCTGACTACATGAACTCCAGTTTTTTGAACTATTAAGCTAAAGACATACTCTTACTCTGAGTGCTTAAGAATTTAAAATGCTTACCTGTGGTTCTGCAAATTGCTCTTTTAGTTTGGTACTTTTGTAGCATTTTCTTGATCAAGCCCTGGACACCAAAGGTTGAGCAGCTATTTTGTCATCTGCAAAAATGGGAATTACTCATCACTGAAAAGAGCCCCAAGGGTGTAATGGAAAGCATGCACCTCTTACACCCCTGCATGAGGTCATCCAATAGCTCACTACTGACTGACTGACTGAATCTTAGGTACAGTGGATGCCAAAAGAATATGCTTTGGTTTCTCATTTTTCCACCGTTTCTCAAATAGATGCATTACCTTCAGCAGGGTGCACACTTTACCACACTGACAATAGACTCCAGAAAGCCTGTACTGATCCCTAAATGGATTAGTCTGCTTTAATGGGCTTTCATTACACTTAGAGACCATCATTTCCACTCTTGAGTTAAAAAACAAACACAAACTAACAAACGAACAAGCAAACCACAGAAGAAATGCTTCATTTGTGGAGGAAAAAGAACAGTGGAAGTTGATTTTGGGGTTTTTTGGGTGGGCTGTTGTTTTTGTTGGTTGTTTTCTTTTTTTAAATGTGGCTAAGCACCAGAAAGAGGAACACATATTAGAGACATTCTTTTTTTTTTCTCCAGTGGAACTTGTTTTAAGGCACTGGTTTTGTTCTTGTTTTATGAAAGACCTCACCTCATGATTAATTTATCTTGGTGTAATAAAAGTTTGTTCTGTCTATATTTCTCTGCCTTGTAAATCTGTGACTTAAATAAATATATTTTTGTTCCATGTTGTAATAAATAACTTATGGTTTACATGGTTGAATTGTAATCCATAGTTTTGAGTGTAGGATAGGTTTTAGATTATTTAATTATGTGGCATGTGTTTAGAGAAACTTTATATGTCTTTGTGGTATTTTATTTGATTTTGCTAATGAAATAAGGGGTTAGATGCTGGAGTTACTATTCATGCAATCGTCCATTAATATTTTTGGGGGGCTTTGTTCACAGAAGGATTACTAGACAACTTCCATTAAAAAGTGTAATTCTTTCTGAAAGTTATCATGATGGGCATTGCCTACCAGCATGATAGAGCCCTTACCTATTTGTAGTGAACAGCTTAAATAAGTGTATATACATATCTATTAAACCAAGAGTTTCTTTAGTTTATCTTCTTCATTTATGCTTGCATAACTTGTAAAATAACTAGGTATTTGAAGGTCTTTAAGAAAACAAACTATTCTACGGAGTGGAGGAGCTGAATTGACCTAGGCCAAATGAATGTCCCTACAGCACACTCTTGGAAAAGGAATCACTTTAGAGAAAAGTGAAGAAACCCACAAGCTATGTGCTGAGTTCAGCAGACTAAGTGTTAGCATGAGCTCAGCTTCGTTTAGAGTGGACGAAGTAGATCATGGTTGTATCCTCTCCTTAAAGCTCTATAACTAAGGAAACTTGGAGAAAATGCCTCTTGCAACATCAGGGCTCAGTGGCTTCATAAGGTCCACAACAAAATTCCTGCTATTCTTCAAAAAAGAATAGGCCCCTAATAATTTATAAACAGTATCAACTAACCCTCCATTTTCTTTGGAAATAGACCGAGTTCAAATTTTTCAGTCCAGGGTTCATCTTGAGATCATCGCTGTACTCATGAGTAACCTTCCCCCCGCCTACGCTGCAACTTGAAACGCGTTCAAAAGCCACCCCCAAGGCATATATTAGTTTTCAGTCACTGTACTGTGTGATATTCCCTTGTCCTGTGGGAATTAGGGCCCTTCTAGGAGTTTAGTTACATGTTCTCTGCCTCCCCACCTACTGAAATGCAGGGTACCTGGGAGGAAGTCAAAGGAGGACCTTGTGCCTGGGAAGTGGCACTGGGCCGCTGCCCATGCTTGAAGCATGCAGGCCCAGGGATATACTCAAACATACAACATACCTGGGAGGTCACTGTGTGCAGGGTCAATCTGGCAGCTTCAGTACTCTCTAGGGATAGCACGGACTGCTGACAGGTTATAAAAGCAGGCGCTGCAGCAGAGAAATGGCATTTACAGACTTGAGTCCAAGTTCAAAGAGAACCTTAAATATTGTCATGGATTTAGCCACTTGTGCATGCCTCGGGAGACACCCAAAGAGGGAACTGTGTCACACTCAGGCAAATGCTTTTCTTTAACTCTTTGCTTTAGAAAAAGGATATTCAGGCTGCCTTTTCCAAGCCAAGCTCACTTTTCCCTTGTGCTTGCTTAGCTCTATCAATATGAGTTATTGAAGGATTGACACAGTTTGATGTTTTTAACTCACTGGGTCAGCTAGGAGTAAAGGTAGGAAGAAATACAGATAAAGAGGTTCTGAGTCCTGCTGTAAAGTGTTTTATGTTAACAGAGCATCACTAAACCTACAATTTGTCATCTAGGTCACTATAATCTTACAAAACATATTTCTAAACTCATCTGTGATGGCAGTGTTGGAGTGCTGAAGGCATTCCTGCAAAAAAAAAAACCCAAACATGGTATGGGATACTAGTGCTAATAGCAATAGAAAACGAGTGAGGACTATGGTTGCGGTATATATTTTCAGGAGTGGAGTCTCTCTGTGTGTTACTTTGGTTGCTAAGCATTTCTTGTTTATTTTCTTGCTTTTGAAAGTGAGTAACTTAACAAGCACGCTGCTGATTAATTCCTGTCTCGACTTGTGAGAAAAATAGTAGCCCTGAGGAATGCAACCTCCTTCTCTACTATGTTGTCTCATGGTTCGAAAAAAAAGAGGTGTAAAATTTGAAAGATTGCACATCCTTTTGTTGTCACAATGATATGTGCAAGGTAAATAATGATTAGCCATTGTTTTCTGAACAGCAATTTCAATCTCCAGGCCCCGTACTGTACAGTGTTGGGGTCTATGAATCTTAATTCTGTGACAGAGAGCTCTAATGAGATATTATATGGATCAAATGGAGGTAAAATAACCTTTCTGGCAGCCCACAAAATATGTTCTTCAGCTTGAAATACCACATTAAGGTTTAAATGGTCAAAGGGGAGATGCTAAGAAGTTATTTCAGCATCAGCTCCATCCATTTTTTGTGACTCTTTTCTGTATGTGGCAGTAGCTGCAGCTTCTCTCTCACACTCAAATAAATAGCCAACATCAACTCAAAATGAGCCTTACTTAAGCATGCTTACATAACTGGCTGTGCTTTTTAGTGGTTGTAGTCCCGCTAATCACTAGTTTCTGACCACACTAAGGGTCAGTGAGTGGGTTATTTTCACTTACTGCTGGAATTCTGAGACCTTTTTACATAAATATTCATATGGGTAATGCATACCCAGGAATTTAAATCAGACTCTTGCAAAATCAATAACATTTATCTGAGTCTGATTCCTGTGTTCTTTGCAGACATTTAGAATTCTGCCTAAAAATGCCAGGCTTCAATTAATTAGAAACAATTTATCTTAATTAGTATGAGTTACCATCCTAACAAGAAATAAATTATCTCAGCACAGAAGGTGGGTTTTGTGAAATGCTAATGGCCATCTAAAGCCTTTTTGGAAAATAAGGGGCAACTAGGAATTTGGGTGTTGGAGAGACAATTTTTGCTACTTCTTTATTCTAAATATTCCTGGCACTGTGAAAAAAAAAAAACAACAAAACAACTTAGATCATATCCCTAGATTTTCTCAAACCCTGTAAAAATGAAGATCATTTTCATTCCCATCCATATTCATTAAATATTTAATAAAAGAAATGTTAAGGTCAAAATTTCCTTTGCTTAAGCTATTTTCAGCAGGGTACGAATACTACCTGCAGGTAATCTATCTAGCAACCCATAAGCTTCTGTCTCTCCCTCTTTGTCTACTCCAATATCCACAAAGAAAAGAGGGCCCAACTGATAAGACTAAAACAAATCTTACGCCTTTCAGGCTGTATGGGAGATAGATTTCTCTTTGTTCTTCTCTTCTCTCTTAACTTCCTCACCCAAAACAGTGTTTGACGAGATTTCTGTAAGATTAAGTAAAGGGAAGAAGTCACATTTAATGTCATCCTAAAGCCACCCAAACTGTACTTTTTCATTTGTATGAGCAGACAGGTTAATCAGTTTCGGTTTATTAAAGTCTGAGAACAAATTCCTTGGCTTATTTGTAATTTTTCTGTCATTTTGAGCTCTTAGTATAGTTCACAAAAATCCTGATCCTGTGTTTCCAGGAGTGAAACTTGTAGCCAGGAGTAGTATACTCTGCAGGTGAAGGTTGTATACAGGGTCACACTTAGTAGCTTTACTCTAATGAAGGCCCAACTGACCTTGTAAATTGCTGTTCAACAAAATCAGCAAAATGTTGGAGATAGAATACCTGACTCTGCTGAAGCAAAACTAATGCTAATCCAACTTAAAGACTATATGTTAAGCATGCCCATGAAGGAATGGAAATTACAGAAGACATTCAGATATCAGAGAGAGAAATCTAGCGTTATATTTTAGATCTATCTGATAATCCATGTTGCGTGATTTGATACAGGACCTGTGGAAAATTCATGACTTTATTGAGAAGAACCTTGATAAGTTACGGCATCACATATGCCATGGATCCTGATGTTTAGGTGGGCACTAGGAGCTGTAAATTACATCTGAGTGACAGGTAAAATAATAGGAGAGATCTCACTGATTGAGGTGCATAATGTGATAGTGGTACTGGAAGTTGAAGCGAATTGAAACAATGAATTCCCTCTTATAGTGGTCGTGCCCTCAATCACACAGGGCACTAATATCCATCTAGCTGTAGCTGGGCATTTGTCAACCATATTCTGCAAGGTATTCTGAATAGACTGAATAAAAGATTCCTCATCTTCTCTGAGAAACAATTTTTGGGATTAATGTACATTTGTCTGTGCTTACCTTCTTATTCCTCATCTTCCTTTTCCTTTTTATTCCGTTTACTTTATTCCCTCCCCTTCCCCCCCCCCCCCCCTTTTCTTTTTCTCCAATCTCTACCTTCCTTGGCTTCTACTAGAAATAACTTGCTTGGGTAGCTAACACCTTACTTTTACAGTTCTTCTGAGAGATTAGGAGTGAAAAGGTAGCTAAAACCAATAATTTAGGAAGTCTGATGTTAGCACAAACGTGCCGGGCCTCTGAGCAGTTGATACGCTTTGACAATGCTTTGATTCTGTTTTTCTTCAGCAGCAGGACTGTATAGTAAGTCAGTAAAAGAAAAACAGAGCTACATTTTGTGTCATTCTAGTTCTTTCTTTTGTCTTTCTGTATGTAGTTTTATCATGTTTTGCCTTCAAGAAAATAAGATTAAGCTGAAACAACAGACAATAGCTTCAAATGCATGTCAAATAACTTTTCCATTTTTCCAAGTAAAAGGCAATTTATACCTTATTAATGCCATCTAAAAGCCTGGTGAAGCAAGTTGTTTTACCTTTGAAAAAATTCCTCAGCTGAAGAAAAATGCAAAAAAGCAGTCAAATTGTGCAATATGATTTTTCAAAGTACATTTTTAAATATCATATATATATATTAAAAGAGGTGCAGGATATTAAATGTTGATTATTTGCACTAAAATAAAGCACAGTAAGCACATGCATTTAAAACTTGAAAGCTTCCTTAAAATGTTGCTCTGATTCCCATTTACTTTGGCTAAATACCCATGATGCTTACAATAGCAGTATGTTAATTAGTTATGTAATCGTACTACTCTAGCAATTGGTCTACAAAGCTATTAGAGCTAACTTTGTTTCTGGCATTGTGAATAGAGTGTTCTTGCATTCATATGAAACAGTCTTGCATGGCCTCCACTCCACAGTCTATAACCAACCAATCATTGTTCTTGCAATAAATCATTTCAACAAGTGACATTTGTTATAATTAACACAATTTGTCATCTCTCTTTGAGAAAGCAGCTCTGGAGTCATCACAGTGTCATGGGCTTTAAACTCCTCTGTAAAAGCCAGGAAAGGGACGTGTTTCATTGTTTTGCAACACTTCTTACACATTTAGAAATTGAACGGAAAATACACTTTGAAGTGCTTAGGTAAACCTGGGAAACTGAAGATACTAAATTTACATGAGATAAAAATGCAATTAATTCTATTTTTCCAGCACTAAATGTAATAACTTCTGTCAATCTGAACTGAAACTGAAAGAAAATATGTATTAATTATAAATCCTTTGATGTTAACATCTTCAAATATTTTGGGTACCATCAAGTATGTTTAAACTAACAGTTATTAGGCATTTCATCCGGAGAAATTACTTACTCTGCTGTAAAACCAGAAATAGATTCAAATTAAAATGAAAGCATGTACACTTAGAAAACATTGAGTCTCTCACTTGTTAATATGGCACCCATGTTTTGCCTCATATGATGTATGATTTATAAAATACTAGGACAGAGAAGATAATGTTGAAAAACAGAAAGAATTACTCTATATTTGAAAAAGAATTCAAAGAAGCTTCAGAGAATCCTAGGAAAAGGAGAGTCATCTCAATTATATTTGGATACCTGTTGAATATTTTTTTTTTTTTTGAAACAGTAAAAAAAGCCAACCCAAAGTCAAAATCTTAGAAAGCCACTAAGGACAAATCATCTCTGCATGGGAAAACTATCAGGGAAGGCCCAGAAATTCCTCTCCTCTTTTTTCCCCAAGCCACCGGAGCAAGTAAAGGATAACATTAGTGTTAAGACCAGTTTATTTCCTTCGTTGGGAACTGAAGTTCCCTTTTTAAACCCTTTATCTCAGCCTGACAGAGAAAAGATACATTAAACTGGCCATAAAATAAATCACTACTCACCTCTAGGCTCTTGTAGACACTTCTCAAGAGGTCTAAAAAGGGCCTGAAGTACAGATGAGAATCAGAATCTTGTGGCTTGAATATATGGAAAAATATCAACTTAAGCCAACAGAAGATCTTGCTTAGAGGAATAATCAACCGTGTTGGACTATTTTCATGAGAAAAAAAGTAATAGACATGTTCCCGTTATTGTGATTGTTATGTATTTGAGGATATTTCTTTCTAAGCCCTTACTCTTACCGATTTGCAACTAGACATAAATCTCAGTCTTCATTAAAAAGACAATGATTATTCTTTTCCTGTTATAAAGAGAAGTTTGAAAATTCATCCTGTGAAGAAGGGCAAACCCCCCTCAAATCCAACAGGCAGAAAGATATAATAATGTATTTTAAAATAATTTCTTTGTACTGTAAACCAAGGTGCCTTCTGAAGGACTAATTCATTATTTTCAGTGGTTTGTGGTTTGAGCCTACTGCACCAGCATAGTAGGATTATTATCGTTTGTCTCAGAAAAGAAAACAACAGGAAAGGCTAAATGACAGTGTGGTGTAAGATTCAGCAAAATGTATGTACATGGATAACAGTGTGCATATATTTGGAAACCTCTATCTCATACAAGGAAAATGTCATCCAGCTCAGGTAACCTATATTTCTGACTTATTATTCAGTTAGTTTCATTTAGGTTTGATTGATTATATTTAGGCTTCACTGATTATTGAGAGTGAACTAATTTTAACCATTTTACTAATACCATCATATGACTAATTGGTGTTATACAGTAAGGGACCCGAAGTTTCTTACATCCACATGACAGAACGAAGAAACAGCAACCCAAGTTTAAAGCATGGTTTTGCTGAAGAATGCAGAACAAACACATCCTTATGTCATATTTCCATTCCTAGGAGAAGGATGAGATCCAGACATGACATAGTGAAAAAGATTTTGCCACAGGACTGAGTCACCAAAAGGAGCTCCCTCTGACCAGTATCCCCCTAGGAACTCCTGAGTGTTTCTCAGCCAGGAGGTGGGGAAAAGCAAACATACATTCTCATATGCTGAGCAGCCCTTACATATTAAGCAGGATTTTGAATATGCATTTATAATGACCAATGGAAAACAGAAGAATAACATTGCTGGCAGAAAGCAGTAGGGTTGGAGGGGAAAGCAGGCAAGAGGTCATTCAGTTCATTTACCTGGGGAGAGCAACTGCTTTCCTCTGTTACCAGACAGACTCCTGTCTTAGCTTCTGAAAGCTTCTTAAGGCTTATTTTTAATGTGACACGGATTCAACAGTTCTCCCAGACAACAAAGTTATGAGTTTCCTTCAGCATTCCGTTGAAAAGATCTTCAAAGACTGTCCTTGAGTATCCATTTAAGGCTATTAATTCTTGTGCCCTTCATCACAGACAGATAGACCAGATGGCTGATCAGCAGCAGTTTTTTAGGTATTCAAATATTGCTACACCCTTCTTAGTCTTCTTGGACTAATTAAAACCTCTAAAAAATATTATTGTTCGTGTTGTTGTCCCAAAATGGGATCGTTTACCTCGTGTGCAGTATGCCAATATACACACACAGAGCAGACATATTTGATTTATTTCATGTCTGTGCAGGTCATGTTTTCCAAGCTTTTTCTCTCCTCTTAGCTGTTTCTATCACCCAAAGGTGTGCACAGTCATGTAGTAGTCTTCTACTTATTGAATAAAGCAGTATATGTCCTAAGACTTATGTTTATAAACCAGTATAGCTGTTTTATTCACATGAAAAAAATATTTTCTTCATGTCCATCTCAAGATGCTCTATAATCTCACTTTTTCGGTTCTTTTCTGCTATATTATTACTTGTTACTACTTAATCCAGCCTTTTCCCTCTTTATAGACCTGTGCAAATAATTTGATACTATCCTGCATGGCATCCTTGTGTCTGGAGGGGACATGGATTTGATGGATGGACCACTTGGTGGATAAGAAATTGGCAGAATGGTCACATAGAGTTCCAGCCAATGGCTCGATGTCCAAGTGGAGATCACAGATGTGAGTCATATTTTTCAGGGGTCAGTACTGGGACTGTCACTGCTTAATATCTTTTTTAGTGATATGTGATTGTGTGTACCATCATAGTTTGCCAACACCAAGTTGTATGGTTTGGTTAACATACTGGATGGAAGGGATATAATTTTCTTTTTTCTATTTCTTTTTTAATTTGGTGTCTTGATTCCTACAAATTAAGATAGTGACTTTTCATAGACCCAATTTTCTGCATTGCCATTATTCAGATTGTGTTGGATTATTGGTCCCTTTGTCTTCTGTTAGCATGTGATGACACATATTTATTTTTCTGCTTCTCTTGCTTGGGCATAAGCAGGATTTCTGATGCAAAATTCAAATAAAAACTATTTAAACTGTAAAGGTGAATTGCACTTTTTTGAAGAGACACAAAAGTCCCTTCCTTGAATTAAATCATTCAATGAAATGACTGTCACAGAAGAGTAATGTGAAAGGTATTTTCAGTAAACCACTGTCACTGCCATGTATTGAGTAGGCTGGGATTGCACTTCTATAGCAATGGAAAGTTTGCTGTGAATAACATGTTATAATCTTCCAGTGTGATAAAATGTCCTAAGGTGATAAAAATTTGGCAGCAGTTACAGCCTCCTTTCTTCTAAGTGTAATGATCAGCAATCATTAGCCTTTCTTCTGCCTCATTCTTGTAAAAAAAAAAGCCAACACCCCAAAAAATTAAACGGTATTTGCTATCTACTTTATGAGAATGTGTTAAAGCAAGTAGAACTACCTCTGAGCAGAATTTGGAGCAGGGATTTAAAGGAGTTAATGTTTTTCCAAGGGGAAATATGAGGTAACCTAAAGGAACATGACAGTTATCACTGAGGCTTGCTGACAGAAATAACTGATACAGAGACCCTGGTCCAATGTCAGCACACAGAGCAATATTTGTATGCAGGGTAGAAGCAGTCAGACTCATTTGTGCTCCCTGGTAAGCTTGAATCCCAGACTCTGGTCATTTAACCTTGGCCTGAGATAATGTTTCAAACTCACCTGACATTCACAGCTTTGCAAATTTTCCTTATACAGAGCAGGTGAGAGACTGTCACTTCAGTTGTGTCTCATGCCAGGACTGATACTAAAAGCAACTAACCCTAAAGGAAAGCCCCTCCATGGATTGAGGCTGCAGAACACAGGCTAGCAGGGAAGAGAAAGTCAGTGAAATGGGCAGAATTTCGCCTCTCTGAAATGCCCACAAGCACTTGGGCTCACTTTTCTGAGTAACTGCACTACTTTTCTACTATTAACCGGGTAGCTGTGTTAAAGCACCTGAAAAAAATCACAGAAAGATGTCAGCCAAGATGTCAGCCCTGGTTTTGCAACAACTCGAAAGAGCTGTCTTTTCTGAAAGCAAGCAAACTGAAAAAGGCACCTGGCCTTCAACTCCCAGACAGGACAAGTCAGGAATCCCAATCTGATCCCACGCTGGAATTTTCTAATGCTATACTTGGCAGTGCTAAGGGAGTTTAATGTAGTGGAGGTAATTTGCACACCAGCCAAACCCTTCAATGCATCAGCGACTGACACAGTTCATGCCTCTGGAGTTTAGTTTTAAAATGCCATCAATTAAAATCAGGGAGAGGGGACTTAATTACTCACAAGTTTTGCTGGGCTTGTAAGGCACAGAATAAGATTTTTATGAACTGCAGAAAGAAGCAAAAAGCATTTTTTTAGTGACATTTTGGAAGGAAATAACTTTGCAAAGTAAGGAAATTAATTAATTTTTGAAAGATACGTGGGTCTTGGGAGTTTGAAACAAAGAGAAATGAAGTCTAGTTCATCAAAAAAGTAGTTTGGGGTCAGCATATTCAGAAGACACTGCAGTACACTCACTATTACAGTGTTTGCTGTTATAGTACAACTCGCTGATGTTTGGCATCTCTTAGAGAAAGGAATGAATTATGTGCTTCTTATACTTATTTCAAATATAAGGCCTATGGTGAATTATCTGAAGTTTTCCTCTACATTTCTGCACTGTCCAAGGCTATGAAATGATGCTAATGGCCAATTATTTTTGCATGGGCTATTTGTAGAGATGAAATTTATTTTAATGTTAACATTTCTATGAAAGTGTGCACAATGTGTTCTGCTATAGTGTATTGTCAAGTGATACTGAGTGGTTCGGTAATTTAAATAACTTAAACTAGAAGATCTCTCCTTTAATAGATCATGTTTCTGTGCAATTTTACTTCATTGACTGAAAAAAATCCCACACTAATTTCTGAGCTGCTTGGGAACTAATTAATTTTAAATCTGTTTAACTGTTATACAAGTGAAAGTAATAATCTGTTGGAGGTAATTGCAATGGATTTTTTTTTTTAAGTTCCAGAAAGCAATACCTACATTTTTAACTTCCCCAAACTATGTGTCCTATTAATACACATAATCTCAGTTTCCATTAGCTGACAAAAGCAAGAAAATAGAAAGGAAGTATGTAAAACCAAAAAGAGAGGAAAAACTCACAAGAAATGGAAAATGCACTGTAGAAAAAAATTAATTGGCAGTACTATAATGCAGGACTCAGTTATCACAGGAACTATAGCAAGATAAAGCAATAGTACTCTGGACTGCTATGCTGACAAAACTTTTTAAGACCTGGTCTTTACAGTGATGCATTCTTTTTGGTAGTGGTCTGTGAAATTGCATATTGTATTATGGGTGCTTTCCCACAAAGTGATGGAAAAGAAATATATGAGTATATATTTTCAATTCCCTGAGTTGAAAAACAGCAAGTTACCTGCTGACACCCAGGGACTGCACAGTTACCTGAGAAGATGTTAAAACTGTGTGCAATCTTTCTTTAAACGTGTGGAACAAACTCAAATTACAAACTTGTCTGGGAAAGATTTTAGATAAAATCTGTAGAATGAGTAAAGGGGGAGATATAGGAAGTTTATGAATTATATCTGATAACTTTTCTGGATGTGCAGAATTCTAAGTTACTTTCAGGTTCAAAAAGATGGTAAAAAAAATACTGCAAGTATTAACCTATGGGAAGATACAATTTCACCTTATTACTACCAGCTTCTGCCATCTTTTAGATTCAATGGCATGGCATAGAGGGCAAAATATACTGAAAACCTGCAAGCATAAATTTGAATATTAACCTCAGGAAACTAGAAGCTCTTACTGGAATAAATTCAGCTGCTCATGAATTTTTAGCAGCAGAAGCTACAAACATCATAGAGGTAAAAAGCCATTGTAAGATACATGCTTACAAGAGCCTGAAGTTGTGGGAGAGAGAGAGAAGAGGGCAAAATAAGAGAGTTGGATAGAAGATAGTTTACTGCCCCTTTCTGCTTCTGAAAAATTAAAGACATTGGGCAACCCCATAAGGAAAAAGTTGTTTCAGCTACAACAAATTTTAAAAATGAGTGAAGGAAACCCTATTGATGTTGCAAAGTGCTATCATTAAAATCGATTTTTTTTTTTTAACCAGAAAATGAAGGAAATAGTTACACATAAGTCTATGATATTTTTTGAATGCTCAGGGAGAGACCTTTAAGGAAATGTTTCAGGCCTGAAAAAAATATTACAGTCAGACTTTAGACCTCTTAGAAATGGATTTATAATGAAACTGCTGACACTACCTGAGCTATAGTTGAACAAATTGCTTCTGTCCTGGTGTAATGAATAACCTTAGCATCAGGGAACTTTCCTTTCATACAGGAAAGGAAAAGTCTAATTTCCTATTTTTAAACTTCCTTTCATCTATCCATTTAGATTTTTTTTTCTTTTTTTCCCCCCTTCTTTTCTTTATGCAAGGTATCTGTCCTATTATTCAGAAGTTGTGCAACAGTCCTGTGTCATTTTATCTCCACAGTAGTACATTGTATAAGACCTGTCTGGTTATTATCTCCGCCACCCAAGAGCTTAAGGTATTTCTCTCTCTCTCCACACCTCTAGCACATAGCCCCTATCTGAGGCTCACATGCACTAGCTATCTCACATTCACAAAATGTGTGGGGTTCCAATAGGGTGAGAACAGTCTAAACAGGCGTAAATTTGTCTATTTTCTTCTTGATTGCTTGAACATCTTCATTGTGAAAACAGTGTATCAGATAATGGCTGGATTGAGTGGACTGTGTATAATATAATTAAGGGTGGGAAAATAAGCATCAACATTTGTATCATTTCAGATTAGAGGTTCAGTGTATTCTGATTTTATGATATGACCATAAACCAGCTCTTACAGAAGGAAACTGTCATATTGCAGCTTATTTACAGTGCCTCTGAATTTACTAAGGAGAAAATTATGTGACTATCTCTTGAAAGGAAATATAAGGCTTTGTAGGAGCAGTTTATGTGATTAGACTAACCCAGTTAATTTAAATAAAAATAAAAAGCCAGCATACAGTAAACCCTGATAGGAAAAATCTGTAATATTTCCTTCATTTTTTGGAAGCAATGTGAAAGTAAATATTATTCTAGCAGTGAGCCACATTCCAGGCACTGATGTCAGTGAATAATTCCCACTGTCATTGGTGAAACTGCAGTCATGTGTCTGTGGGAGAACGATTTTTTAAGGACTGAAATATGATCTTGTAATGCCAGTTGGAGTGTTTGCAATACCTTGTCATCTATTTTTATGAGTATAGCACTAGATTTGGTGTTTAGTAGGCCCTCCTGAAAGAATAGCTGAACTAATACGATTACTTCTGAAACATTTACTTTGTGACACAGTATAAATTCAAGAGCTTGTTATGATATTTTCTTATCTTACCTAACCAGAAGAAAGTAATGGCAATCAAACTATGTATAGTACACACAGCCAGAATATTGGTTTTTTGAAGATTAATCAAAGGTGCTTCAAATGAGCTCCAAAATAAGATTTCAATCTGTCCCAAGAGATATTAGAGACACCGTTTTAGTTTGTGTTTTGGACCGTCAGAGGCTCACAAGTGTTCTTTGTGGAATTACAGCCAAAACTGGATATACTCAATTAAATAAATTTATATGAGGTTTCAACTGTGTAGGATTAAGTTCACATGGGAACAGCTAATCTTCTTTCCCCCACTGATGGTTTATTTGGAGGTACACAGAGTAAGTGTAAATAAGTAAAATATCGTTTTGCTTTTGCATATAGAACCTGAAAATGGTTGATTCCTTTTTCTTTTTTCTTTTTGGCCCAGTTAAAGTGAACTTGAGTCAGTAAGTATTATTATATCATTGATCTTGTCAAAGGTTTAAACCAAAGGAGCCAAAGATTTTCTCATGACTTTGTGATTTTAATCTAAAATAAATATTTTTGAGCTATTGTAATTGGAACTGGAGAGGCAGTGGCATCCTTTATGGCCTTTCACATTCAACCGATAAGTACTGCTTTGCATCCATGTTGTTCCCTTTGGGGTGTTTTTGTGCAGCCTCTGAAATGTGGAACTCTTTTCCTGAAATGTGACTCACCCCCAAAAAGGAAAAAAAAAAAAAAAAAAGGCACGTAGGCATCCTTTCATTTCATTTAACAAAGTGCCAACTTTGTATTTTAGCTCAGTAAGTATTGCTCATCTCTTTCTAATGTGCCACACTTGTATGATTGCCTAATACTGCTGAACTAAGACAGCAGTAGCGACTTGTGCAATGCCAGATCTCCTTTGCATCATTAGGGATGGTCTATGAAGCAAATGTCATTAACTCGTGAGGAAAGGAAGCAAAACTGACAAACCCTCATTGACAAACTTCCCTCCATTTGTTCATCAGTCTTTATTAAATAACAAATTTAATCTCAACATCCCTGCATAAGACAAGCCACTGAAGCCTTTCACCATGAAAATTAATGCTGTTTAAAATTAAACTTGCTTTGGGGTTTCATTTAAAAATTAACATTGTAATCTTTGTATGCTATGCTGTGAAGCCTAAGTGAAAGTTAGATAATGGAAATAATAAGACACGGGAGCATGTGTGTGGGTGCACTGTAGTTCACGCAGTGAAGTGTTAATTAATGTAACTAGTGCTGAGAAATCACAGAATTTATTTCTGCTCTTTTTCTCTCTGCTGCACAATGTGGAAAACCATGGAGCAGTAATGTGACAGATGTGCAGAAACCAGGGTCTTTCCACACAGATTATTTACTTAGATTTCCTGGAACAAAATATTAAATAATCGGTTTCTTGATGCAAATGTCTAATTCATTCCCAGAGCTGTCTGCATTAAAACAAGGCAAGTAGTAAATCCAAGGAAATCTCAAAGAGGTACCTTTAGGCAACTGCTTCAGAAAGCTAATGTGCAGTGTGGATTTCTTTAGTGCAAGAGCATATATGTTAAAGGAGTGGTACCTTCTTGCCATCAAATTCTTTTCATCAGGTTTTCCAAGCTCTGCAATAGCAGCTTGTTTCTGTGACAGCAAGCAGAAAGACTGGGGTCTTGGTATCACTTTAAAATCCAGGATTTGTATTTATTTGAAATGATGACATTTAGTAATGTAACATTTAGTTTAACCCTCTAGTGCGGGTGTTGCTGCCCATGGCAGGGGGCTTGGAACTAGATGATCTTTAATGTCCTTTCCAACCCAAATCATTCTATGATAGTATGATCTCTAATTTCAGTATCTCCAAGAAGTGCACTAGGCAACCTTATGTTTATGTAATCCACTATTCCTACCCCACTTCACATTTTATTTCAGGAATAGTTACTGGCATGAAACAGAGAGAAAAAGCCCTCAACATTATTTGAAAAGGGAAAAAATGCTTTGTCATTCATTTCTATTCCATTCTTAAGAATTTTGCTTTGAAAGTACCTCTTTCTCCTCCTTTCTTATGCCTGTGAGTGGCTGAGACATTCCCTGGCCTAGGTTACTGTCTGTATGCTATGAAATAAGGGCTGGAAATGGCTGAGCTGTGAGCTGCTAAACTGTACCTCACAGAAACCCATGTGTGTGGAAAAAAATGTAGCCAAGAGTCAAGGATGTTTCCTACCTGATTGCAGAATGATTAAAGACATGAGAACAGTAACTGTTAAAAAAAAAAAAAATGCCAGAGTAAAGTTTTTAATCTCCTTCATAAATATAAGATGAGTCTTTTGGCTAACTTTTTCATATGGAAGCAATTCTTTTCCCCTAGAGTTAGACCTATGTGCACAGAAAACTGTCTTTCTGGAATATCTGTATATGCATTATAATTTAAGTCGAGATCTATACTGATTCCTTAAGAGACTGTCTGAAGCTTCAGTGGAAAATGAATAGCTCACACCTCTCAAACAGAGACAAAAGTGTGTAGCTGCTGAATGGTAAATGGAGTCTAATTGACTTCTATAAACAGAAAGTAATTGGATGCAACACTGAAAATGTACATAAATATCTGCCTTTCTAATGATGCTTCCAAGTGACCACAAGTATGTGCAGGGAAAATAAAAAAGGTTTCTTTCTGAATTACTTTGAAATTTTAGAAGAGAAGCCACCTACAAGTCCCTGAAATACAGTATTGATATTACATACTTGTTTGCCAGTATTACTTAAGTCATAGAATCACAGTCATAGAATGCTTTGGGTTGGAAAGCACATTAAAGATCATCCATTTCCAACCTCCCTGCCATGAGCAGGGACATCCTCCACTATACCAGGTTGCCCAAAGCCCCATCCAACCTGGTCTTAAACACTTCCAGGGATGGGGCTTCAACAACTTCTCTGTGCAATCTGATCCAATGCCTCTCCACCCTCATAGTAAAGAATTTCTTCCTATCTTCTAGTCTAAACTTACCCTCTTTCAGCTTGAAGCCATTCCCTCTTGTCCTATCACTGCATTCAAGGCAAACAGTCCCTCTCCCACTTTTCTGCAGGACCCCTTTAAGTATTGTTAGGACACAATTATGTCTGTTTGTAGGATCCAACTCTAGAGAGCATTTGTGTTTCCAAAAATAAAAATACTAACCTGATCACAAAGAAAAATGGAAAGGGCATCCTTTCTCAAGTGTTTTAATTTTCATGGGAAGAGGACTCCACTCTGCAGAACCAAGCAAAGTTATGACAAAGAGGTCGTTTCTGATCAGTTTGATAGAGGAATAGGAAGTCCAAAACCATCTAAGTGAATGAAGAGATCATAAACACACCTGAAAAGGTGATCCAGTAAGATTATACATGAGTGCAGAGGAGAAATGCTTGCTGGTATAAAGTGATGAAGATGTGCAATTTATCCCCTATTTTTATTCTTGAACCTGTATTTGTAAAATAATGATAAGTTTTGGATGATCACTAGATAATTTTCACTGAGAAGAATGTGGTCTGGAAAGAACTCTGTATACCTACCAGAAACCTGCTTCAAACGTGTTGCAAATGAAAACACATGAACATTGTCTCTATTTCTAAGCCCAGTAACACACATGAAAGTAAAATTGAGGCAGTGATTATTCTGGATACAGTCAGGACATCAAAACAACAAATGCATTGTTCATAGTTTTGTGTAATGGGTTGTTAATCTGTACAAAAGTGCACACTGGACACAGTGGTTCCTTATGATGCTTTTGCCTTTTGAGAAAAATCTGGAAAACAATGAGTTAATAAAATAAAGCAGAAAATGCCGTGTAACTGTGTCCTTCAGTAGCACGAATGAAAAAAGCCATATGAACACAGTGGGTTCTGTCTTAGTCTTAATGTGACAAGAGAAAATGTGGTTTTCTCAGCCACATATAAATCTGGCTTCTCTCTCTGTCCTTTTCAGAACGAAGATATTTTTTTGATTTATGTTCAACCAGAATAGAATGCTCTGTCTTGTGGAAAAATTGGACAGGAAAGGTTTAAAATCTTCTAATTAAATTCCTTACGCCAGCTTGTTTCTCTAAGGTGTTTCCATTCAGCCTCTGAGAGAATGAAACTTGCAGAGAACCTCCTTGTTAATCAAGGTGAAAGTATCCCATTAGGGATAGGGTCCTATGTTAAACAGTTGAGTGATTCACAGCTCTTCTTTGTGAGAACTGTGTATTTCAGTTCTTTAAGATCAGGTTTTTTCCCCCTTTATTTTTTTTTGATTCTGAAAGACTTTCTCTTTAAGTTTCTCCTTCATGCCTCCCCATCTCAAATGTTTTGTCAATTAATGCACCTGGTCCTAACACACCGTGATGACAATCCTAGTTTTGGGGGAAAAAAATGATTGGAGCTTATGCAGCTTGTATTGGCTTTGAATAAACTTGTTAGAGCAAGAAGGACGTGAGTTTTTACAAACAGCACTAGCAAAGTGCTGCCTGGTCTTCACATCCCTGCATTCTGTTTTGCTGCAGATAGTTTCAGGGTTGCACAGGTACATCTACAAGAACAGCAGTCATCAAACCTTGCCCACAATAAAGCTCTTTTATGCTGCTTTGACACTGCTGTATTGCCATACTGAAGTTATAACTGTAATTTACACCTAGTTCACCCTTTTTTATGTTTCTGGTGGGCTATAAAGCCACCTTGGTGTGAATAAGGATCAGTGAGAATTAGATTCCACTTTTTAAATTATGTTTTTCCTGCCTAGCCACCCCTGTAAGCCCTCATCTTTCTCTTCCACTGCCCTTCTTAACAGTATACATGTGAACATTGCACTGCTCAGTGACCTAGGAGATATTTTATGTGATGGATTTGTTTCTGAAAAGCTTGCAAACCACATATAAGCAATTAGAGGCCACTTTAATTCCTGGCAGTACTAAGGGCTCCTACTGTCTGGTTTAGTACTGGCAGATGCAAATAAGGCTTTGAAAAGATCACTGTAAGTCATTCAGACTGATGTAGTCCTTTCATTCTCCACAATGCATTCAAATCCACATGAAAATCTGTCTCACATGGTATCGGTAGTCAGCCAAAGCTCTGTGCTCAGATTTCTTCATTCATGGTAGAAATCACATACTATTTAACAGAAAGAGAAAGAAAAGAAAATACAAAGCAATATCCTTGGAGCCCAAATGACAGGAGAGTTTTGTTAACATGATGCAGTAGTTTTAATTATTCTGAGCTTACACCTTCAGAGCTCGCCATTTCTCAGCCCAATTAACCTGTCCTTTTGTACAGTCCGTGTAAGGCATAAGGCAATTAACATTTGTGTCGTAAATAAACAATTAAGGGATGTTTTGATTTCTGGTTACACTTTTTGTCATTCAAACTGTGCTGCAGTTCCTGCCTACCAGGGATTTGCTCTTTTAAACATTTCCCATTTCATTACCAAGTGTCTCTTGACTCTCTAACATCCAACAATACACCATATATAAAAATGAAACTACAAAAAGGTGCCAGTTCACAGATGTAGCAAGCAAAGAATAGAAATCACAGGCATCCCTAATCATTTAGCAGCTCTTGTCACTAAGCACTGTTTAATTTTACCAAATATTTAAAGGTATAGTAAGAATGTTTTCTGGTTTTAATCTGGAGTTCATTGCAACTGAGAATAAACTCTGGTCCAGATTTGCAAATTAATTTTATCCAGTTCTATGCTATTGACATGTATTCTCTTCATTAATATTTCTGACAACACTACAGTCTTTATATCTATCTATTTAAGGGTGACTTTTGTTAGGTATAGGTACAAGGTTTCTGGGCAAGGAGTGGACTTCTTTACCAGTGATGATCTTGGGTCATTTTGATGACTCTGATAATGACTGTCGCTTTGATTAAGGCCATAATTTCTTAATGCCTATCTATAAAATAGCTAGAATTTATAGGACCCATAGGTTATGATTATTAAATGAGAAATTCATAGTAAAATGACTTATGGAATCATTCGGGCTGTTAATGGAGCTAGTTAATCACATCTATTAATGCCATTAGCTTGTTAATGGCTAGTTAATAATTAGTTAGTGACATCTATTCAGGCAGTTTATGATACTAGTTTCATAACTGTCTCCCTGTCCTGTGCAAGTAGAACCATTGAGGTCAATACTGTCCTTCACAGACATGAGGGTTAATCTGTGGATTTATCATTGCAACTTTGAACTAAAAAGCCACGGATGAAATAGAAGTGAATGGAGATGAAAGGAGAGCAAGATTTTAAGATTCATAGATACTAAAAACATTTGTAACACAACCCACATTTGCAACTGTCCAAGGATAAAAATGAGTTAGAACTACTGTTAGGTAAATGGTTCCATTAAATGTGTAACAATGAAAAGGAAAGTAAATAAGAAACGTGTGCTTTGGAATTATTTCTAGCTTTTAGTATGCTATGGTTAAGAAATGGGAATCAGAAGTGCTTCTAGCATTGTCATCTTTACCCAATCATACATTAAAAGAACGCCACAAAACTTGTAAATTTAATAATTATCCATTAAATGCAGCCTGGTTATTGAAATTCCCCACCCTTTCAAATAATAAATGGATTTTACATTATTTTTGTTGCAATTTATATGCTGTATGAAAAATTCTAGGATTAAGCTAGCAAAAGCCAGGACACTAAAATTTCTAGGAAACGTATTCATTCAGGTAAGAAATGGCTTAGGTGTAAATAGTCCATCTGAATGAAAAAGCAGAAGTTGTCAGCAGATGACACATGCTACCTAGTTTAGCACCATCTTAAAAAACTCAAGGCCTTAGAGTTTCCTATTGACGAAATGTACCCATACACTGCCAATAAAATTAAATAACTGAACATCTAAGCATATTTGTCCCCAGGAGAAAACCTTATTTCTTTTTACAGAAGTTATATGGTATGAGACTAGTCTGAGCAATAAAATGGGAAAAGTCCCAGTGGACAGATGATATTTTCTATGAGAAGCTGCCACTGTAAATCATACCAGTTGCAGATTACTGTGTGCTTGTGTTTATTCTCCACCAGCGATATACATCCTGGAAATGGTTTGTATTTTGAATGTAAATTGCGAAGGGTGTGAATTTCAGCTCATGTAAATATGAAAACCTATTTCATAACCATTATTCAAATCCCATTTAGCACAGTAGTTTTCATTGCTTGCTAAGTGCTTTCCCACACTTCTTTGTAAGTAGGAAAACAATATGAATGGTGCCCATCTGTTCTTGTATGATTTTTATTTCAAGGCGATGTTAATTGGTTTATTGGTTCTGACAAAATGAATAGAGTACATTTACAGACATTTGAAAATTCCCTGTATGCTACAGATTTTGGAGTTTTCAGTCCATTTTGCAAAAAAAAAAAAAAAATAGTCAGTGCTTGTGGGAAAACAGATGGAAATAAGGGAGTAGGAGAGTACCTTTAGTGTGCAGCAATTAGGGAGGTAACACACAATAGCATGTTTGTGAGAAGAACAAAGTTATGTACAGTAGATCAAGGTGGAAGAAGTCAACGATAAATATGAATTATATTTGATCCAGTAGATAGCAGGCTATTGGACCTTAGATAAAAAAAAACTATTAACTCACAAAATAAACACTGCAACTGCATTCCAGGACTGAGAACTTCAAAGTTTGGTATGCCTGAAATTTTTCAGTACATTTATCTCAAAAACTGGTCCAGTTTCTCTCTGACTCTGAAATAGAAATAAACAAGATTAAAAAAAAAAAGATTAAAAGATAAAGTGGCCCTTGTGCTGTTCTTCATAGCAGTAAGTACTATGCTGTGAAGACAAAAATACAGTGTCCGGTGACAGGGTTTTGTTTTGCATCTGACTTTTCCTGTGAGGAAGAAAGCCTGAAATGGTATTCCATCTGGTTGAGCAGTTATTCTGTATCTTCTTTACCTTCACTGTCAGATCTTCCAGGCCTAAGTCACTTTTATCACTATCCCAAAGAAAGTATAAAAGAATGACTGCATTAATCTTAACAACTGAATTATTATTTTCTATTAGAGTAACCTGACTGTGCTACAATTTTCTACTTGTCTTCCTGTACTCAGAAACACCAGACACATTGCTATGGAAAAATCAACTTTTAAAAAAGCTGAGCATTAACCTGGAAAAGATTTTGAATATCTGATTAGTCAACCAAAAAATGATACCAGTTTATTTATTAAACAAATAATTATATATATATAATATATATAAAAATAATTTTATATATATATATATATATATGGTCTATGAAGAATCTGACCTAAGCTTTTAAAACTTATTATTGCTTTAGCTATTTGGAAATCCGTTCACAGAATGATGCAATATCCTGAGTCAGAAGGCACCCATGAGGAACATTGAGTCTGTCTCCTGACTCCACACAGAGCAACCTAAAAGTTCAAGTGTATATCTAAAAGCATTGCCCAAATGCTTTTTGACCACTGACAGGCTTGGGGCCACGACGACTTCCCTAGGAAGCTTGTTCCAGTGCTTGACCACCCTCTCAGTAAAAAACTTTTTCCTAATACCCAGTTCACAATGCAGGTGGTCAAATGACTTGAAGATGCGACTTTTAAGTGATTTTTAGTACATGCTAACTTCACCTTTCACTCGATGGATACAATGCTTGGTTCAAAAGCTGGTTTACCTCAGTGAAAAAGTTCCAGTTGCTTTTAATGAGTTTTGGCCAAAACTGAGCCCAGGAAGACACTTAAGCACATACTTAATTTATGGGATTGTTCCCATCAAAATAAAACTGAAAATAAAACTGAAGTCATGCTTTTGTACTGAACTGGAACTTTGTTATGTCAACAGACATTCTTCTAACCACCAATTTCTTAATGAAGGAAATGGAAATTAACTACATTTCACGCAATATCTGCTACATTGTTGCGAACACTGGTTTCTGCTAGTCCTTAAAAAAGCTCCTCAGATAAATCAAAAAATAAATCCAAGGATTTTGACATTAGTTGGCTCATGTTCTAAGTCTACCTCAGGGCTGCGAGACTCCTCTGATTTACAGTTACATAATTGAGAGCAGAGCTGGCCTTTTATCTTAAATTAGCTCTAAGAGAGTGCCAAATAAGATAGCTCGTTTAAATCAACATGCTCAGGATTTACCGTACTGTAATGCGTATAGGCTGACCCTGGACTTCCAGCCTGCCGGGAACAATCATCAGCTGTAAACTCAGGGTTATGGGGTATCCTGAAAGTTTCTTCCTCTCTTTAACACTGGAGCTGACATGTAGCTGCACTCAACGGTGAAGATATTGAAGCTTACATTATTTATTAACTTTCTGTTATACATATTTGGATTGTTCAAATTCCTGGGGCTTATCCTACTTTCTTTGAAATCAGTAGATTAGTCTGTTTATGTGCAGGAATTTGATTTACAGATGATACAAGATTTATTTTCTGTGACAGCATGTGAAGCAGTTTCACTGTTAACCCTTAACTGACTGTCGAGAACTTCTAATCACTTGGCCCCTCTGAGAACAAATTGCATATTAGAATATTTTCATTATATCCTGGTTCCATTCAGAAAATAATATGCTGTTTCATTATTTTTGCTCCCCAGCTCAAAGTTCTCTGTTTTAAGGGGTCTAAAAGGACACAGTGTTCGCCAACAAATACCTAGCATTCCCTTCTAGATGCTGGGAAAGAAGTGTGATCATGAAAAAGGATGCTAAACGATATATTCCAGATTTTAAATTTATAGACAAAAGGTTTTTTAGTTGAAATTCAGGGTTGTGTACTTTTCTAGGGAAAATGGGCATGTGTACAGGTTGTTACTTATTGCAGATAATGGGAAATTAGGATGACTCAAATAATGAATGCATCAGATAATAAGGTTACTTAAGGATGTGAGAAGACTGCTGGCAGAAATTTCTAGGTCACTTTTCACAGAAATAGTTCAGAATTAGGAGAACTCAAGAGAATCTTCCACTTAAGACCTGATTCTATTCCAAGTAGAATGTCTAAGTGTAGAGAAACTGGAGAGAAATTAGAGGAACTTGGAATTTTCAGGAGCTAAGACTTTGTGAACGTGTCAACTTGTGGATTCAACTGGCATTTAAAATAGTTTATCTATGTACAGCAGTGCATGACTTATGAAAGCCTGATTAGCTCTATGATTGTGTTACCCTTAGGTCTGCATCCAAAGCATGTGCACGATCCTTGCACAAACCAACTGAATCTTTGACAGATGATCAAGAGCTGTCAGAGTGTTTCCATACACATTCACACTGTTCTGTACTTCAGTTTGACATTTTCAGTAGTTGATTTCTTAAATGGAGAAAACACACTCAATGTTATCCAGTTTTTAAATTTTTTAATAATTTTTGCCCACAAAGTCTATTTGACGGTATGAAGAAAATCTAATTTATATGTTATATGAATGTATCTCAGGTTTTAATAATGCCTAATTTACATAGTTGTGATTTTCAAAAGAACTGCAATAAGTTATATCTATCAATTAATTTGAAATGCTAACCTAACTTACAAATGTCCTGAAAATCCTATTCCTAATACCTCCACTTCTATAGTATTATTCTGTCCCTTTCTTCATTTAAGACATGGAAGTGTGGGTTTTTTAGGGAACTGTCTTAGTGTGTTACACAGGGGGATATCTGAAATAATTTTCTCTGAAATCAATTTTCCAGGTGAACTTTTACAGCATAGTTTAACCTAGGCATGTGAATACTGGCTAAACCAAATTGTGGATGAAAATCTGGGTCCCAACTCATTGCAGAGTTTGAAATTACAAGGGAAGTGCAATTGAGATTGAGCAGAGAATGAGAAGAAATTCAGCACTAATGTTAACATGTCACATTAACTAAAAGTGGTACTTTATTTATTTTAGTTTTGATCAATGATGCTGCTCAATGATAAAGCCTAAACCCAAGTTTTTTAAAGCCCTCTGCCCTCACAATGTAAGTTTTCAGGACGTGATGCAGAATACTGGCAGTTAGCATCCTCAAATTTTCCAGTGCTTCTATGTTTGTCTTTTTAGGTTATGCTCACAAGTGGTCTCAAATGGTACTGCACTGCTGAGCTAATTGTCCTGGGGGGGGGTCATGGTCTAATTCTCTATGTCTGCCTGAAGCAGGGTGAAGCTCTGCAGCGCCCAATGGAGTGAAAACTGCCTCTTCTCTTCCTCTCTGCTGAACCGAATATACCTTCCTTCACTCCTCAGTACCTTGTAGAGACACTTACTGTATTGGCAGCAGTGATGTGTAGGATGCTTAATTGTTGCATTGTTGAAGCGAAAGGTTTTGATAGACAGACTCTGTGAATCTTAAGCTGACCCAAAGGTCAGGTAGATGCCATGTCAAGTTTTGCCTCTGCCAAACACCAGTCAGACACAAAAGAATTACCAGACTGGAACATGTGTCTCACATCTCAATACTATCTCAAAACAACTTCAATGCAAAAGCTTGTATCTTAATTACAAACCTGCCTGCCTTGCTCTTTTAGGATGACATGTGGGAAGTGTCTCCAAAGCAGCTAAACACATGAATACAGTCAGTTCCTCTGCTCTGTTTTCACGGCAGTAAACTCTGTCTGAAGGACTGGCTATGTTACTAGGAGTGGAACTTCTTGAATTGCTGTGGCCAGATTAGTTGGGTTATTAAATGGTATATGCTCAGCAGATGCATTTGTTTAGGCTTTGAGGCAGAACTCCATTTTAACAAGTAATACAGCAGATTCCGCTAGTAAAAAAAATCAATGTCATGCCTAACTTCCCCTTCTTCTCACTGGTCCTGCGTTCTATATATAAGAGGTCATTTGGATTTAATTAAACTAAATAAATGAATTATGATATTAATCTAGGTTCCCTATTAAGAAAAATATGACACCACTGTTGCTGGAAAGATGTGACTGTAGTGACATCCATGATGCTTTCTCACATGCCAAGTTTATCACCTGTTGGTTCTGAATGTGGGCTTGTTAAAATGGTCAGTTTTCCAGATTTTGTTCTGGGAAATGGGACTATAAATCCTCATTAGCATTTGATCACATGCTATATGAAGAATTGTAAACTAGATGGTGAAATTTAATCATTCTTACTACACAAACCAGCTGGTTTAGTAGGTCTTTTATACTAAGTTTGCATTGAGAAGTGGGTTGTATCTGTTGCTGTCGTGGTCACCATCCAGTGTTATTAGAATGACTTATCTCCTTTAATTTCCTTGGAAGCTCAGTGGTGCAGAATCCAGGTTGTTAACAGATGTCATGCCTTGGAGCTTGATTGTCACTGCTTTTCAATTATATTGAATGGGGAACTTAGTTACAGAAGCAGGGCTTTTTTTACAGTTTATGGAAAATTAGTGCTGCGTGGTACTGAAAACTTATGGAAGCCAGTATTCTCAAAAATAATGACAGATTTGTATGGATATAGTTATCAAGCAAATGATATAAAGAGTATTTAATATACAAAGTAAAAACCAGTTCCTGCATTTGAAGAGTGGTTCAGTGATTTGTTCAGTCATCAAACAGTGTTTTGGTGATTCAGCTGTCCTATGGTTTTGGTTTATATTCCACTGGGTTGTCTAAATTCCCTGTTATAACACAGTGAATAGACATAAAGTTTTCACCAGTGAAAAGGCAGTGTGGAAGAAAGATTATTCTTTCCCCTGTTACCAATATTTATTTGACTTATATTAAGAGTACTTTCCCTTTGTGTCCCTGAACACTAAGAGTAAGCAGTTAGATACATTGTGGTCTTTCCCCTCCTGTAAGTTGCACATCATTATATCTTCATTTATGAATCATTAAAGAAGACTTTAAAGCCTTTCATATGCAATAATACACATCTAAATAAAGATGTTGAATTAGTGAGACAGAGGCCTAGTAATTAGAGGGGGCTCATAAGAAAGAATTCACCTCTTGTGTAAAACCCTCAGACAGCGTTTTAGCATTTTATGTTACACCAGGAATAGATTTTCCAAAACCAATCAGCCTGCTTAGAGAAGACCAAAATAATCTAAATTCTAAAAAAAATCAGCAACCACTGACATTTGAGTGAGGAACTTAGTTCATAATGCAGGTGAACAAAAGCCAACTCAACTCTAGGAATGTATCGAAATGTGTATCATGAGCTCTAACCACACTTAAATATATTATTGCTCAACAAGTTCACAGCTAGCTTTTATGAACCCCCTGCACACTGTGTGCTGGATTCTTGATCTGTAATATAGAACAAATATCACAAGCAATACTATGTCTGATAGGTATGTCAAGATCTTAATGCCCTTGATGATAGAAAAGGGCAGCCCAGAGGGGTGACTACCAGGCTTATGAATAACTGAGTTTAAGGTATCAGTGAGAACTGCAGAGACATTTATGCACTTACCGATGAATCTGTTAGGAGAAAAAGATATGGCATCTAGATAGTATCTGGGAAGTATTTGAGGAGATAATTGTGATTGTATGCACACACCTTCAAATAACATCAGGTCAGGGGAGCAAAATAATATACCTTTTATAAGAGGTGAAAAAGTTGAACTGCCATGGTGTTTTCTTCATGTCGCAAATATCACAGGGAAAGAAAATCCTTGTAACTGAGTAGGGATTTTAACTTTTTGCATTCAAAGGAAACTTTTGGAGTAAATGGAGACTTCACAGTGAGGAACAGCTGTATAATAGAAAGTGGAACCACTACTTAAACTTAGTATAGGGAACTGAGAAGAAATATTTAAAATTGTTATGTTCAAAATTATTTATTATTATTTTGAAGCCATTGTCTTTACACAAATAAAGGCTGGGTTAGGCATGAAAAAGTCAGTTAAAGTTAGCAAAGAATAGCAAATAAATAAAAAATCACATTTGAGAAGGGCATGTAAGATAAAGAGCAAAATCAGGACCAAATGAATATTCACTCTGTAAATGAGAAGGCACAGAAAAAGCTGGATAAAGTGAATAACTTGATTTCTATGATAATATCAATGCAACTAACATTTCATAAGATTAGTACATTAACAATAATATGTGGGACATTGTGATTGGACTGGATTTTACATATCTATGTCAAGAGGCAGCAAAGATATAATGTTGAATCTGTTGATTGCATTGTGATCTTTTATCCCTGATTATAGAGGTTAAAACTGTTAGTCTACAGCCTGTGCCTGTTTCTTGCAAGATAATATATCCAATATGATTATTTCCATTTCATGTAAACATTAAATATTAATCATTAAAATGGGCAGAGTAGGTCCTCAGTGGGTAGAACAGAACATGATGCCATAAAAACCAATGCAAAAAGATAGCGTACACTAGAAAACTCCATGTTCCTCAACCAAAAGAACAGGAAAAATTTAGAACAAATTAATTAGAAGTCATGATGGTCAGCTGCCAGTTTTCATCTAGAACTAATCGCTCATAAATTTAAATAATCATGTGGCACAGAAGGAATTTCTCTTATAAGTATTTCAAACCAGCACATTCTTAAATGGATAGCAATTAAAATATTTCCTGAAGGAAACTGGTATTTCTGCATTGTAGAAAATTCCACTATATATGTAGTTTCATTATGAACTGGAATAAAATTAAAACAATTCCTACTAATGAATTATTTTAGGGAAAAATATCTTTTAAGTAGCCATATGTTACATTTTTAGGTATATAAAAGTTTTATCACTGATTTGCATATTTTGCTTATATTATTAATATCTGCAATAAATTTTGAAACAGTCTTTCAATGGAAATAGAATGATACCATTTTATGATATTTGGAACATCTGACTTCATACTGTTTTGATTTTCTTAACAAAAACATTTAAAAATTGACAGTGTATAACAACAGTGTAATTATGAGAACACAGAACTGGAAAAAAAGTCTCTCATAAACTTCTAGCGCTTCTCTGCTTGTGAATAAGTGAAAAGGTTTTGAATCCATCATGGTGATTTTATACCTGTTTTCCTTAAACACTTTTTATTAGGTACAAGTCTGGGGAAAGTAATCCTGACTGTATAGTAGAAGTAAAGATACTGCAAAGTAAATCTGAGATCAACTTCAGTGTTTCCCATCTTTGCATAAAGAATTAAAAATAATCACATGGAAACCTCATCTCACTCTTTGTCACACACACATACGTGGACAATGCAACTTTATTTTTCACAGCTGTTAAACAACAGGACCAATATGTAGATGATCAAATAGGAGAAATACTTAAAATTCAATGACTTTTTATTTGACTTACCTAAATGTTCCAAGTTAATCCACTATTGATTTCGTTCAAGTGAACAATTAAATGCAAAAATGTAAGAGTATGTTGTTTTTTCTTGCTATTTTACCTTCCTACATGTAAAGCTATTATGAACATGCTGTGAAAAACTAAAAATGAAAACCAATCTCAATGTCTGTGCAAGAGAGAAACATATTCCAGTGAAGTTTACAGAGCACAGTGAAATAACATATACATATTATTTGCTAGTCAGGTTAAGAGTTGTAGCAAAGGATTTCTTGGACCATACCTACACTAGCAAATAGTGGCCATAACAGAGGCTAGTATGGAGACTGAAATATCTGGTCAGAGAACTAGTCAGTTAGTTGCCTATGTTTTGGTGTGCTTGGGGTTGGCTGTCTCCTGGTCACAAGGACTGAACAGTTTGTGGTTCAAACTCACTGTGCACACTTCTGAGGAGAAGCTCTCGGTTCAGCTTTATCCATGCCTGCACTGCTAGACTGCCCCATGATGCACAGCAAAATGCCACGTGTGGGGAGAATTAAGAAGCTTCACTTCAAAAGCTCAAGCCTGATCCAGATTAAAATGTTAATACTGTTCCTTATGAGAATGCCAAGATTGCAATGAGATTGTGTATTACAGAGTGACTGAAATTGTCCAGTGGCTATCCTTCATCAGATCATCCTTTAGCCCAAGATTAGCTTTGAACTCCTAATATACACTGCTTGCACTGAGGCAATTTCAGAAAGTCACCAACAAAAAGCATCCTTGCCATTCTCTGACTGCCAGCAGAAAACATGATCACTGCTCTGAACTGTTATCAATGATGTAGGTTGCAGTCTTTGTTTAGATTACTTCATGCTTTCCTTACATGACTTATGTGGAGTTATAAATTTTAATTTTGTTTTGTTTTGTTTTGGTTTGGTTTGGTTAGGTTTGGTTTGGTTTGGCTTGGTTTGGTCTGGGAGTCAGATTTTCTTATGCATCCATGACTGCTTAAAATCACATGTAACAGTTCTTCCAAAAAGGTGATTTCTTCAATTTATTAAAGCAACATTTATCTGTTGAATCAAATTCAAATTAGTCTAAACAATAAAAAAGCTAAAAAATATAATTTTGTTACTTCTGGTTCTGTTTCTCAAGAATGGCAACAAGCCAAAACATGAAGAGGATCATCAAAATCTTTAAATATGTCTTCACTAGATTTTTATCTCAGATTTCACAGAATTTAGAACATTTATTGAGTATTCCATTTAAGATGCTTTATTAATAAAACAAGCAAAAGAGGAACACCATGTTAGGCACAGGTTGAAGGAAATACTTAATCTAATCTTTTTTGAACAGTTTTGTCATTTATGAAAAAAATTGCTATGGCAAGAGGTAGTGTCTTCTTGTCCTTCGAGTTATAAGTACACTGACACTTAGGCTTTCTCAGTCCACACATTCTAAGCATCCAAGATCACTCTGCGATTCAGTGACACCTTAAGAGCAGCATTAAATCTTAGTTAATGCACCTCTCAATTTCATTCATTTTCCATTTATTTGTTTGTTTATTTGATACCCGATTTCTATCTTCTTTTCCCAGTATGATTCCAGCCCAGAGTTTCAGTTTCTTAGCAGATCTTCTTTGCATTTTGTGTAGGGTAGAAGTATAGCTTCAGGGTCTCTTACAGCTATGTTAAATGCCTGTCACTGATTGAATCTCCCAGGTTCGATGGCTTAACTTGCCTCATCACAATAATTTTGGTTTGATACAGTTTGATGTGTGTGTGTGCATGTCTGCATAAGCTAATTATAAGGATCACCTATTTATAAGGCTGATCTTTAGAAAAGATGCTAACATTTGTCTAAATTACTTCTTTTTATTTTTTTGATTGATTACTTACTCTCAGGTTTATGTTTCAAGGGAAGAGTGCCAGAATGTTTCTTGTACTTAGCTCCCTTCCGCTGCATCATATATGTGTCCTAATTTCCAACTGAATGCTTTTTCACAGTGGCTACATGAGATTTATGACTCATCTTCTACAGTTTACTCCTATATTAATTGTATTTAACTGTTGCTTGTTGTGTTTTCACTCCATTTCCTGCTTTTTTTTCCTCCTTACACTTTTACAGAAGTATGCAAATCCCTCTCTGCTGCTGCATTTGAACTCCCTGTTCGGGACTCTGCAGTTGGCTACCAGCATTTTATTATAGCATGGTGATAAACCAGGTGTCATCCTCTCATTTTGTGTTCCTCAGGCTGAGCCACCTGCTCGGATTGCTGTCTCATGAGGAGCTCCACAGTATAATCACCTTTGTTTGCATTGTCTGTGACGCTGCCAACAATTCACGCCTAAGGCTTTTAGTGTGTCGGTAGCAAAATGATACCTGAATATCTAGAGGTGAAAAGGCAGGCTTGTAAGCTGTTAAAATATAGCTTAGCAAGAGATAGATACAGGTTGAGTTTTGAAGTATGTTGTGCAGGGAAACTTTTCCTCTAGTGTGAAAAGCTGAAACAACACATCCTGTTCACCGTAAAGAAGCAGAAAAGTTCATTTTTCAGGTCAGAAACCATGTTTTCTTTCAATAATTAAAAAAAAGCGCCTTTTGAATTATCTGTGTTTCTACAATTGAAATTCCAAGTAGAAGAAATCAAAGCAAATATTTATTACTTAGAAAATGTTGACAGTGACTATCCTGACAATTTCAAAACCTTAAAAGACATTCCTTACAAATAGTTGCATTCCTCAAAGTCAGCCATTCCTTGCAAAAGTTTCTGGTTTGGTTCATTTTATTTTTTTCAGCTGAAACAATTCTGTAAAACAGTTCTGTCCAGCTCTGTAGTGGAATTGCTTGTCTTTATTATATAGTGTTATATTTCTCAACAAAGTTCATCATATTTTGTCAATTATGTGGCTTCCGATGGTATTTTTTTCCCTGTACTTTGTAAATATTCCAATACACTGAAAAGTGATCATATTCTTTGCAATGTAGTGTTTCTAAATGGTGTGATATTTACTATCCAAATCCTTTAGAAATATTTGTGCAAAAAGTAAATGATCCAAAAGCTCATTGAAATCAATGGGAGACTTTCCATTAAATTCAGTGGGCTTTGGTCCAAGCTGTTTGTAATTACAGGCTGACATTTTGAAAGCTGCCTAAGGGAACTGGAAGCCTAATACTCATTAAAATTAACTGGGCATCTAGCTTTACTAGGGTGCTTTGGAACTCAGTACTACAGTTTATATAAATGAGTGACCTGTTTATGAGGCTCAGTTAGTTACTTTAGCGCTCTAAGGAATCTATAAGCATGTGGATTATTTTCTGTGTCAAAGAAATGTGCTTTAGATCATATTACCATTTCGTATGTATGGCCATTTCACTGCAGAAAAGTATTATCTAATTTAAAAAGAGATGTATACATAAAAATTTATCCTAGAACAGGCCCAAAGTGTTTTACACAGTGGGTTGCTTGCTAACTCAATGGTTTTTTATATTTTTTTAAGAAATATTCTTAAATATTTGGAACTTAGTTGTAATGAGAACTGGATCACTTTCTGAACAAATAATCCGATTTCGAAATTACTTCACATTGTGATTTTTATATCTGCAGCAAAGATATACTTGGTTATACCTATGTCATCCATACTGTTATCTACATCTACATCTTCGTTTAATTCTATCTATATACTGTTTAAAGAATTCAGCTAGTAGTCCTTCATTTGAGAAAGTTGTTTGAACTGTGACTGACAAATGTTGGTTCTAGCATTTCCTATGGATGCAGCACTATATTAAACCAATATATATGTTAAGTTACTTGAGCTACAGTTGCTTATACACATTATGCAATACCAAATCAAATTTGTGAACTCTGCTGATTCTGTCACTTGTCAGAGAGTAGCATGTGGTTCAGTAGTAATACATTCAAATTCACCTTTGATTGTAAGCTCACTAGTAGTTTCATTCATACGCCTACAGCTAAACAGTTCACTGTTTAACTGTATTCTTCAGGGACTAGAAATTTTGGAAGCTAAAGGAATGAAACTTTAAAACAATTTGGGAACAGAAGGACAATATTGTCATTTTTAGGGGTTCTCAATGATGAGAAGTATCAATAGCAATGCAACATTCGTTTAGGTAAAATATTTGTGTGTGTGTAGCATGCAGTTCAACAGTGAACTTGTTTTTATTTAAATTAGTTGTGAATGATAGCATTATTTCCCAAGATTTATGGGTTATGATTGTATAACAACAGTGTTGTTGCAATGAAATCATCACTTAGTAACCAGAAGTGGGTACAGAGCAACATCGCTACCAAAAAGAAAACCCAGAACGGGGTCAGATGCGAGCAGGTCAATTATTTAAACTTATCTTGTGTACAAATTGAAAGGAAATAGAAATAATTTAAAGTTTATACTTTGACCAAAAATAAAAAGGCTGCATAGATAGCAGTTGAAACTCCTCAGCTGGATCCTAGAACTATGAAGTTTTTTCAAGTGGAATTATATTCCTGTTTCAAAGAAACATCAGCGTCTTGCCTCCCTCCTTGCAGGGGGCTTTGCATACTGCCCAGTGAATAGTGATAAAATCTGACTCCAAGAGGAAGAGTAACTATTGCATTTTTCTTAGTCACATGATGTTTCATCTCTTACAGGTCACTTACCTTTTTCTGCTTTTGAGGCAGCTGTTGGCCTGCCCTCTTGCTTGAAGAAAGGGTGCAATTATTTAATTTCAAATTCAAATAGATACCCCCCACCTCAAAAAAAAAAAAACAACAGGGAAAGGGAAGCCATTTCTCAGGGTATAAGAAGCACAAAGCAAGGCAGAAAATGTCATGAAGTAAAAACGACAATAAAAATGCAGAAAACACCTAAATACACTGAACTGGACTGAAGTGCTATTGCTTTACAGAGCTATTCTATGGCATTATCTGCCATCAAACATACATTCTGCTACTGTAGTTGTCTGTTTGTGCAATTTTGTCAACTTTAGTGGTATGACAGATATAAAATGTACCCATGCATGTTGGTCCAGCACCAAAATCCTTGTAGGCTCTGTGCAGGTAATTGTTGAGATCTCCACATCTCTCTCTGAATTTCCACTGGAAATACAATGTGCTATTTCTAACCTTTTTGCACTTGAGATCATTTCTTCTTTAGGGCTCATGAAGTTTCTCAGGCTCATGTCATTAGCAAATTTCATTAGCATTTTCTCATTCTTAAGCCAAGATCACAGCTGAAAATACTAGCATGAACCTCAGGATTGATCATGCATTTCACTGCAGGTCCTCTGTGCCACACCGTTGTCATTGACCCTTCAGCTACTTATTTATCCACTTCCCAGTTCTTATCCTAATCATAATCTTCTCTAGTTTAACCAATAATTTCCTATTAAGCATCAAATGCTTTCCTGGCTTCCAAATAGATTAGATCTAGATTAGACCTATTTCCCTTGTCTAGAAAAGCAATTATCTCCTCAGTGAAAGATATCAGGTTAGTCTGGCACAATCTGTCTTTGTCAAACCCTGGTTGTATTTTATCACATTTTCTCTGTACTGCTGTGCCTTCACTCTTTCCCATTATAAAATACAGCTCAAACCAGTCTGACAGAGTCACAATCAAAAGGATTACCCTTTTCTATTTTCTTAAATATGTTTAAAAATTAATATTTTTTTTCTGCTGCGTGACATTTCCTGAAATTTGATGGATTTCAAGGCTCAGCAAGGGGAGCTGCAATACTGTGACAGTACCCTCATGATTCTGGGATAGTGACAATCCATCTCAGTTTTCATACATGAAGCTCTTAATGTTTTTTCTCCATATAAAATGTTAATTTTTATCCTATACCTTGCCTGTAACCTGATTGAAAATGGAACTTCAAAATGAACTTTTCTTAATCCTTATCTCAACTTCACTGTACAATGTTTTCACTGCATGCTAGTTATCTTTTATTTATAAAATTAAAAATTGGGATGTGTTTCATAAGTCTAGTTCACTCTGACTTTGGAAAATTTTTCCATATACTAAAAGCACTAAAATTTAAAGCATAATTTTCTAATCAACTCCATTGTCAATTCCTTTAGTCTTATAATCCTTTTTTTGTTATTTCAATACATTATTTATTTATTTTTGCATTCACTCATCTTTATTTTACTCTTGCTCCACATGGTTTCTGCAGTGCTTTGGATTTTTTGTTTGTTTGTTTTGAGGTTTTTTGGTAAATATTCAGATACTTTTTGTAATGAATTGCTAACTTGACTAAACAGCACATTATTTTATTGAATTCCTTACTTTGGATCAGAAATTTTAAAGACTAGGTTGTGGTTTTCTTTCTATTTCATTTAAAGTGAATAATTTCATGATTAATTCTTTCCAAAGTTATTTTCTACAGCTAGTTTTTATACAACATGCTTGCTACTTACCAAAGTCAAATAAACATAGTCTGCAATAACAAAGTATGATTCTATCTGGCACACAAATGTGTTGGTTACTGAGTCCAAGACCATATAAACCTTCATTTTCTTTTAGCACTTATTCTCCAGAATGTATCTGGGCAGCTAAAGTCAATCCCAGTAACAGAATTTGTGGTAATATTTCCAATCTCTTTCTGTATGAAATACAGATTTTTTTCCATCTTTTTAAAAGACCAAAGTGACAATTCATCTGTTATTCTTGCTTACATCTTCAAACTTGACTCACACAGCCCTATTCTTTATTTCTATGTGAGAAAAATGCCTGCTCTTGAAAGCTTATGTGCGTTTTGTGTTTGCTTCTCCTCTGTACTCTCATTATCCTTTTGCTATCCTCATGTTGTCTGCATTTCTTATGCTGGAATGTAAACATTGCACTTGTTTGTAGAGATATCAAATAATTTACTTGCAAAGGATTTAATTCTAATTTTTAACTGTTTGACAACTGTCTTATTTTTTTAGTGATTAAAATTAATTAATTTGAAACCGTTTAGTTATGGGATTTTCAATAGGTGAGTAATATTTTTCTCTTCTTATTTTTTTTTACTCTCCAGTGTTCCTTTATCTATTGTTTGCATTCTCTTTTTCCTTATTCTTTTTTTCCTGATAGCTCTATTAAAATTCAGCTTTATCAAAATAGGTGTTAAAATGAGTTACAATGACACTTTCAATGCTTTTAGTTTCATAATTCTTTTATCACTTCTGTTGGTCATAACTGAATAAAATTTATACAAACAGAAAAAACAATTCACCAAGAGAATCTTTTCCAAGTGACAAACTTGTCTAAACTTTCCTTAAAGCACCACCTTCCAGACTTATCCATTGATCTTTGCTACTTTGTTTTTGTTTGGGTTTTTTGTTTTGTTTTGTTTGGGTTGGGTTTTTTCTAATGAGTCCTGCAAGATATAACCTAAGACCATATAGTTTAGTATTTTTCCTGTCCTGGAATAACCATCTTGTATCTGTTCCAGCTGAACAGCAGTAATGACATATATGTGGCCTCAAAATCTGCAGCAGTTAGGACTTTCAAATTTACAGAGCCTTGCAGTGCATCTCTTCTTTTCAGCATCAAGCCAAATCTCCTTCTCACCTCAGAGCTCAAATTTCTGTGGGAAAGAAACAGGCACGTGGGCTGTAAGACCTATGGCAGTGTAGCTGGAGAAGAAAGGAGAGAAGGGAGATCAGGACTTCGCACTCACCACCACACACACAGTGCCTATAAAACCCACCAAGTTCTAGGTAATGTAATGGACAAGACTTGAAATGTCATTGCTTCAAATTGAGGCAGTTCTCTGTAGAGGACAAAAACTTCTTTGAAATGGGGACAAATATGTTCTAAACTCAGTGTAAGACTGTGTACACCCCAAAGAATACAAAATAATCTCTAGCCCCCCACTTTCTGCTCTTTGATCTTGTCTTCTCTAAAGCAAATAACTACATACATGAACATTCAGACATGTTAAAAAATTCTAAATAAAGCACCTCAGGCATTTCCCCTGAATATATCTTTGCCACTTTATTTGAT
Organism: Gallinula chloropus; assembly: GCF_964237585.1. Classification (NCBI taxonomy): domain Eukaryota; kingdom Metazoa; phylum Chordata; class Aves; order Gruiformes; family Rallidae; genus Gallinula; species Gallinula chloropus. The sequence goes on from NC_140092.1 coordinate 31,592,945, forward strand.
ATTCTTTGTGACATCCACACTGTAGAAAGCCTACAGACTATAAAATTGGCTTCTGAGTTCTTCACAGTTATAAATTGCATCACTCCAATAACCTGTCTTGGCCCAGCACAAATGGGAGTGGACTGAGGAACTAAGAGTTTCTTTTAAAGACTGAGGTTTCAATTGTCTTTGTTTAAGACAATCAAGGCATTTTTATTTTTTTTTTTTTAGGAAAACTGACATTATACAGCTTCTGCTATAGTCAAGTATTTTCTTCTATTGCCTTCAGCTGCCACTGAGGGAGTTCAAAAGTACTTCTGCAAAGCAGGCCACAGTCTCCAATCAGGCAAGGAAAAACTGGGAAACATATTTTGTGGCCACCTGTGAAAAGTTAGCAGAAGTTTACTATGTTCTCCAAGGTGGTGTTGACTGAATTAACCATTACAACATTCTTTTCCCAGCCCCCTCTACAGTCTTTGCTTCAGACACTGTACATATTCCAATTTCTGCTGCAAATAGGGGATCCAGGCCACAGTGATCATTTGTACTGTACAACCTTGTTTTGGTCCCAGAAGCATCTCATCTTGGATACTGAATGAAGCATGCTTCCTGAAGGAGAAAATAGCATTCTGCTATGGGGTGGTTTTGGTTGGCTTTTGTTTCTTAGTATGTGCCCACAGGGACTGCACAAAAAAGGTTGCTCAAACAATGTCTACTCAAGGATTACCAAATTTGGAGTTATGACATGACTAATTGCAACTGCCACCAGAAGACTCCCACACATTTCTTAATAATACTGATATCTATGATTGGAAATACTGCATTGTTACGCAAACTACCGATAACTTGAGCTAATATTGTAATGGAGCAGTTTAGGAGTGCTAGGTTCCTTTCCAAGTTCAAGGAAACTCTGCCTTTATTTTCACGGATTCTCCTGCCAATTTCTCAATGACTTACTTGCTGATCTTATTGTCTTCCAAAGCCTTGGGATCTAAGCATCGTTTTCTCCATCGTATCAATTACAGTCTTTAGTCCTTAAATTCTTCTGACACATTCCCCAATACAAATCCCACCTTTCCCCCTCTTTTTACATTACAGAGCTGCAGTCTCTCAGTGCCTGATCCCTTTGACGTTCCTCACTGCACCTATTTCCCACAGCTCAATCCTTTGCCTCTACTTGCCTGAAATAGGTGTTCATGCTACTGGGCTCAACAGACTGCCTGCTTTCACTTCTTGTGACTCTCGCTTTAAAATACCACAGAGTTAAATAACCAAGGGAGTGAACCCCTCCACTCCATGCCCAATATTCTGTACTCAAGACATGAGAAAACTCTGCTGAGCCTGAATAATTTTTGCTGCAAAACCTTGCAATTTACAGTTGCAACAAAAGCCAAATTTCAATTTTCATCCCACATTGTTATCCCCAGCTGCCAAATATCAGTCTACAGCTTTGAATTATATTAAATATTTAAATAACTTCTTCCTTTATCACCTTCCTCCCTCCTTCTCTCCTTCTTTTTGATTTATTATTCTGAGTGAAACAACATACTTTTTGCCTCATTCTCAGAAACGACTGGTTTGTTTTGGCAAAAAAGACACTCTAACACGTGTTTTAACCACCTTAGAGCAGACATTAAGGAATATTTGAGACCAAATATCTACCAATTGGTGAATTGAAAAATACTAAAATCAGCATTTTATAATGGAAACTACCAGGAAACATTAGTAAGCATAGCTAAAAGACCATTTTTGGACTTCACCAGTTTATTCAGCTTTAGCCAAGTAGCACAAAGTCCCTGGTTCAAGCAGCACCACAGAGTCTTTCAATTTCACAGGTGACATGCCACTGGCCCAGCTGCCACTGCACAATTTGTGGTTTTGACTGTATCTCACGTTACATGAGGGAATCCTACAGAAACTCATGCAGAATATCTGCACTTCCAGCTGTTCTGCACTGGGGTAACAGCAAATCAAGCCCCTTCCAACAGGTATACAACTGGAAACTTTAAACTTTTACACTTTTTATTAGAGAAAGATACACACATATCACCCAGCATTTCTGTTACTGAGATTCCCTCTTTGCATTTAAAACTTCAGCCTTTCTCTGTGCAGAACTGTTTTTGAAAAATGGGGAGATGGTTTGTTTGTCTTTAAGAAAATTTAATAAATTAGCAGATTGCTACTAATGAAAAAAGGCTGTCACATGACACACCCACACTCATTTTGTCTAAACAAAATTAGGATAATCATTTGGAAAGATGTTTGGTAGGTAACTTAGCAAATTGGCTGCAGCCTTAACTAGTAGATATTTTCAATTTGAATTGATCAAATAGGTGTGCTGTGTGAAAAAAATACTGCTGAGATTAAATCAACTGGAATCAAAGCATGCTAAAACCAGTGATATGTACTGTAAAAGGTATTTAAATAGATAGCAGAGCTGTAAACAAAAAAACGCAAACCCTCCACATCAGTAAAGAAAAAAACCCCACAAAAAAATCTCAAACATTAATACATATGCATGTGTAGTGTTGAATACATAGTATTTACATTTACTGCCAAAGGGTTTAAAAGTACAATTAGGGAGTGCAAAGGAATTACAGTCCCTGTAGTCTATAGATCCTATAACAGTGCTTTTTGCAAGTAGCACAGTACGATTATGGAAGACGCAAGAATTTTCCCCTCTGGAAAAAGCTATTTTAATCCTCAGCCATCAAGTATCTTTGGGAGTGTGAATACACATGGAAAAAGGAATCAATAGATTATCCCCTAAAATCATTACAGCTGAAAGAATTAAAAGATACTGTGAATTTATACTACTTTCTAGAATTGGTCTAATATATGCAGCTAAACCTTTGCTAACCACACTTTTTGTAAGTGAGCATCAATTGATTAAAATTGCATATTGAAGTGCATAACTTAAAATATGTAGTCACAGTGAATCTGCAAAATGGTGTAGAAGGAAATGGTATCACAAGAAGTTGTATTACTCATCGAATATTGCTCTCATTTCACCACATATTACATATGTCCTTCTTCACTAGGGAAAACTGGTAGTGGTCTGAGACTGGGGAAATGTAACAAGTCCAAACCCTTCTTCTGGAGTAAGTTGATTCCTATCTTAAGGATAGGACGGAAACTCACTGTGAATAAGGGAACTGTGACTCATTGTCTGCTTTGTGTTTCAAAGAGCAACAGGAGCTTTCCCATCCTCCTGTGTTTACCCTCAACATGTAAATTCATGTCTTGGCTTGCATCATCCCTTGCTCACGAGAAGTTCCCATTGAAGTCAGTGGAATTTTGAACATGTAAGGAGTAGCTTACATATTTAACTTCTTTGAGATTTCTGAGTAAACGTCCTAAATATCCCTTTCTGCTATTCAAAGTTCCAAACAACAAAGTTTTCTTAGTTATCTTGCCATGGGGAATTGTAACCCTTTTATTACTTACACAGATGATCTTCCTTTTTGCTGATCCCATCTACCAGCTGTGTGTTTTAACCAATACAGAAAAGACAAAGCAGTGCAGGGCTGTTCTTCGTAGAATATGCCACTTTTACCATTTTATTTGGCTACCATAATGGACTTCTCCTTTAAATGTGAAATGTGTTCACATAGATCACATTTTCTTTGCATCCTTGCTTCAGCAGAAAATTAAAATATAGTAAACAAACTATCCTGTCCTGTTGTAGTAAAATACTACTGCAAGGAAGTGTTTCATGTTATCTTAAATTAGACCAGAATACGATGAAAACATGTTATCTTTCCTTTCTTTAAACTCAAAGAGCTTGTCAGAAAGTACTGGTAGTGAGGGTAAAAGTGGAAACTGTGCTCAGCAGCAGTTCTCAAAGAACTCTAGTTAGTTCCTGAAAGAAAATTCTGAACTAAAATTAGGATGGCTTCACTAAAAAGAAGCACTGGGAAGTGAAACAATTGCTGCATTATTCACAACCCTCTTTACAAAACCCATGGTCCTTGGCCACAATAGCCCTCATGAAATATTTGGTCTGAAGGCTGTAGATGACTTTGTAGGTTTCATAGACAATATAGCTGGTACCATGATACCTAATACTAATTTTAATGTATGAGCATAAAAAGCCTGTTCTCTACCTACTATTTTATGGAACAAATGAATCTGATCAAGTGTTAGACTGTAGTAGGCAGGCTAAAGTTCCAAAAGTACCTCCTCTATAACCTCTACAGCACTTCAGACCTTTGAATGCCTCTTATACCACTGTGTCCTTCATATCTCCACCCAGAAAGAAGTCTTTCTACATGACGAAAGCTTGGTGCCTAGGACAGGAGACTGCTGGGTAGAGTAGCTGGATAGCAGGGTGCTTCTGCCAAACATTGTCTCAAATTTCCTACTTTGCTGTGCAGCAGCTGCTCCAATAGTCCTAGGCAAAACCTTGTCACAGATGGCGGAGAGGTGAGATTTTGGAAAAGGAAACAAAATGAGGAGAGAAGGAGTTCCACCATGTCTGGGATAGGTCTGTAATCTATGGCAAGTAAGTGGAATAATTTTATGTGAAGCAGGGTTGCTTGATGTGGGACATATAGTTCACAGACCACTTAGATATGCTTGTAAATGTTTGTAGTTACACTGGAGAAGAGCTGAAAATTAAATGAGTTGCTAGTTTTGGCATAATGACAGAATGCATGTATTTACAAAGCAGTCTCATTACTAACAACTCCTTAGAAGCAACTTTGCTTGATGATATTGAAGAAGGTTGATTATTTTTTTCTGTCTAATTGGTGTCTAATATTAAGAACTTACTCTGACATAATATTTCTCCTTTTTTCCACTCAAGGCATGTTTTCTATTTGATTCATCCTAAACAGTATGAGAACCAGAGCAATAATGGAAAGTATCTTATGAGGACCAGGGTTTTACAGCCTGGGGAGTTTAGACCAGAGTACACATCAGACAAGTTACATGGAAAGAGTCGCAAAGTCACATGGAAAGAGGTTAATGTTGTTTTGCACTGAGAAGATTTGTTTATGTCTTACTCTTCAAGATTTACATATTTTATATTGGTTGCACTGCATATATACATGCATGATTGAACACAAACATTATGCAGACTTAGCTATTATTTCGATGCTTTCAGTGAATTCTGCTGTTAGACTTTCAGACTCATCTGCATTTCATGTTTTTGATTTGTTCCAACCACCAGAAGGTTTTGAAATAATTGAGAAGTGTTTCTAACTAAGTATTAGTAGTTTATAAGTCCATGGTAAGTGGATCTTGCTTCCTTTAATACATCCTCTTTTTCTCTGCTGTCTCTGGGAAGACGGTTGATTAGATCCTGTGAGTGAATGCTTGTGAGACTTGTTAGTTTGTCATAAATATATGCTGGTGTCAGATACCGAAACTAATTGGCAGCTTTTATTATTAGTAGTGTACTTTTAAGGGAAAAAAAAACTCCCCAAAGATGTTCATAATACGGTACAGGCATCTTCCTATCTCTTTATTCCATTCCATTACTTTCAGTCTTTTGTAAATGAATGAATGATATTACAGTGGCTGTTGAAGTGGAGAGCCTTGATTTCCAGATTAGCCAGACTCAGTGGGTTACTGTCGCTGGCATTTCACTGTAGAAGGGTGAAGTCTGAAGTATCTGTTAACCATATCAAGCAATCTGCAGGTGTAAAAAGAAAGAATGCATGCTCTGGAACCCTCCTTTACAGATTAAGCTGCTTGCCATGACAAGAGGTGAGTGTGGCTAAGGAGGAGCTTTGCTGATGCACAGTGGAAATGCATTATACAAATGAAAATCAGGTAGGAACTTATTTGAAAAGAAAGACCCAAAGTCACTCATATTAGTTGTGTCTAGATTCAGACAAAGTTTCTTGCTAGTCTCCCTTTTGAAGGTTTTTTTCTGGTTTGCTAATTTCTAGCACTTTAAATAGATAGCTCTGTATAAATATTGAACCAGATTCAGGAAACAAAGCAAAATCCAGATTCTTTAATTCCTAAATCTCTAAGCATATCATAAAATCTGAAATCACACAATCACAGAATTACGAGGTTGGAACAGACCTTTGAGATCGAGTCCAACTATATCTGTCCTCTACTAAACTGTAAATAATGCAGAATACTGTGTGAATAGGTGTTAGTATTTTCCTTTTTTAATTTTTTCAGCTTGTTCTTGGCTAGGAAAAGGTAAAGTATATTAAAGAAACAATGGTTACTTAAAATCTGAAGGGAAGAAGAAATGTCATTGTTGTGGTTTTACCCCAGCAGGTAATTGATCACCACACAGCTGCTTGCTTACCCCTTACCCCACCAAGGAGATGGGGAAGACAATGGAAAAAAAGTCTTGCAGGCTAGGGTAAAGACAGTTTAGTAGGATAATAAAGGAAGAGAATAATAGTAGTTGTAATAATTATTATTTTATATATATATAATCGCACCTACATATATATTTTAAAGTGATGCGCAAAAGCAATTCCTCATCCATCAATGGAAAAATAAACTGAAACCAAATGTCCAGACTGTTTCTAAGCAGCTTCTGTAGATATATCTGGAGCATGACGTTATATGACAGGGAATATCCCTTTGGCCAGTCTGGGCCAGCTGTCCTGGCTGTCCCCTCCCAGCTCCTTATATACCTGGAAGGGTGTGAGAGGTTAAGTCCTTGACTTAGTGTAGACACTATAATTACAGAGCAAAAAAAAAAATTACCTACTAAAACCTTCAGTACGTTATCAACATTATTCTCATTCTAAATCCAAACCACAGCACTATGTCAGCTACTAAAAAGAAAATTAACTCTATCTCAGCCAAAACCAACATAGTCATCTAGAACATTAATAAATTTAGGGACAAATGGGACAAAAAGAATAAGGAAAATAATGTTTAATTGATTGTTCATTTGTTATGCATGAAATGTATTCAGAGACGGTAATGAAATTTTCCCTATCTCAGACAGACAGCACTAGCAGAAGAATTAATGAAATTACACACAGCTTCAGCAAAGTACTAATAGCTGTAGTTCAATATTTTGGTTGCCTAGTGACCTGATTGATTTTCAAAGTAAGAAATAAGAAAACAAGCCCTGTATTGTGTGTTAAGCTGTAGTGAAGTGTGCACATAAAGTATTACCTTAGCTGCCTGGTATGTGCAGTTCAGCCAAATTCTTCATTAATTACCCTTGTAGTGAACAGGAAACCAACATCATTATTATAACAACTAGAGAGATTGTCAGATTTTTTCCACTAGCTTTTACGGTGATGAATACTGTCTACAGTGTTGTTTATAATGCTTAGACAGACTTCATGATTGCAGTGTAAGAACAGCACCTTAAATAGTTAAACATGCAGTCATTACAAAATGAAAAACAAATTAAATACAGCTAGTGTATTGCCAAATTATTAAATATTTATATTAAAGCACTGAAAAGTGTTTCCACTTTTATTCTCGCTGTCACAATATTTTTAAAAGATAGCATAATTCTGAATGAGGATTTGGAGATTTTTCCAAGGAGCTGCACTTAGAAAGTCATATAACAAACCAAAGAAGTTAATGTTTGCTAGGGTAAAATGAATTAAAATTCTGAAATAATGGTCCATAAAGCAAGTTTACCACTGACTCTCTCTCTAGTCATCTCTTTTATCAAGGCTGTGCAAAACTCAGTAAAGAAATCTGAATCTGAATATGTCTGCAGGGACGTGTGATCCTTCTGACTTTGCCTGGCTTTTCTTCAGTTATGATCAAGGATGAAAATTACATGAGCATTTAACATCACCTTCCTTTCCCCTTCATTTTCCTTTTCTCCGGAGCCCTTTCTCCCTCCTCCAAGACCTTTATCACATGGAGAAGAACAAAATCAGCAGATCGGTCCAACAGTCGCGTGGTGGATTTGCATGGGGTGTTTGGCCAAGTTTAAGCCCATTCGGCTGGGAGTTCATAGGTTCTCATTAAGGTCCCTGCAGCCGACATTCCTGCCATACCTTGCAGGGCTCAAACTGTGCTTAAGATGCAACAAGTCTCAGCCTTGCCCTCAGAAATTCAGTTGCAGTCCGATCCAGCTCACAGGTATGTTCTGCCCTTGGATGCCAGTATTTGCTTACCTGGGCAGACTCTAATCTGAATCCTTCACCCTTTCCTATGAAGCACAGGGTGTATTGGGTGACTTCAAACCTGTGGAAGATAGAAACACCAGACAGAAAAAGACCAGTGGTTTTGCTGTCAGTTCTATTTGTGCCCAGTAATTACGTGATTGTAACTTAACATTCTAATCCATTTTTTAATAATTCTGAATTCAGAAAGGTGCATTGTTGTTAAAGTTCTTTAGCACAGTGCATAACGCCATCACGACTTGCAGGAATAGTTAAATCCATATTTAAATGATTTATTGGTTTAAAATGGATGACAGATGTGGAAATGAGAGATATGTTTATAATGATGAATTCTTGTGTTGGAACCAAGTTAGCTTTCATCAGCTACTTTGTACTATTTTATTACACCATTGATCTGAAATCTGATTTTTGTACCTTGACATAAAATGAGGCTTGAAATATGTCTTCAATATTACCTATCTATAAATTCCATCAGACTGGTCTTATTTTGATTGTGGTAAGACTCTCTCGGAGTTGCAATTAATATAAAATCAAAGACTACTTTCTCATTTTATTTCTATTTCCTCCAGCAATTCAGAGCAATGATGGATGGTCACTTCAGGATGTTCTCTGTGTTCTGAACTGTAAACAATGTTTTCCAATGACTCAGAGATTAGAGTTTCTTTTACAGTGTTTTATTTGGAACTAGATTCTTATTTTATTACTTCTTTTTTCCTGAAAAATTAAAACAACAAAGAAATGGACCTATTTCAATAAGCAAAACAATCTCTTATGTTCCAATGGTTTAAGACCAAAGAGATGTTATTTTCCAGAATGTACAGAAAATGTTTTCAGAACATTTAGAACACGTATTCAATTATACAGGCAAATAAGAAAATCCAAGTTTACCCACAGAACTTCAGAAAAACTTATCCTGGTACTTTCTGTGACTGTCAGTTCCTATTTGGAGTATCATGGCTCACCTTCTTGAACACAACTGTGTGTAGACATGTTGCTTGCCTACTAGTCCAAGGTTTTGAACTTAAAACTGAACTTAGACCATTTCCATAATGTGAATCATCTGGCTGAGATTCAGCTTTTGTGCCTCAGTTTCCTCTGACATAAAAGAGAGATAGTGACTGTTCAATAAAGCTTACATAGTTGTGTTAAAATGAGTTTGTGTATGACTGCTACTGCTACTTAGTGGTATCAGAGTCATTAATAATAGTAACAATATTAGGATAGCAAGACTTCATTAAACTCAGCTTACCTTTGGTTCATGTTACGGTTCTTTGAAACATGTCTCAAAAGAGTTGCAGATAGCCTTATATTTAGAAGCAGTTAACATGTTTAAAGGTTCATGATCTGTCCCAGGGTCTGTAAAGTCTAATATCACCCTATACAAAACTGCCTCTACTGGACAAAGATACCCTATCTCACAGCTATCCATCTCACTTTCACAAACTCCTCCCTGGTGAGCTCAAATGCCCCCGTATTGACAAAGAAGAGGGCCCATCTTCCCTCTGTCATGAACTCCAGTTTCACTCAAGCAGCATTCCTACTGATTTTGAGTTAGCTGTGTTTTGATAGGTTTTCTATTTTTCAGCCAAATGCTGTGTGTTGTTTGTTATTTTCTAGTTAGAGAGAACCTCAAGCATCTCAGCAGTAACCAAATTTGAATTCCAATATGCCAGAAGTCAAGACAAAATAATGTGTTCATGGAATAGCAAGAATTAATTCTATGAAAGTAACAGATTTGTAATGGGGAATGGAGCTGAGATGGGAGCAGGCCTCTCAACAGACTCAGAGAAGTCAGATAGATTGTGGATAATGTGACAGGAGCTGGGAAATGTCTGTATTTTGACGGACTGAAGGTTCAGTAATCTCCTCATGTCCCCCTTTCTAAGGTGGTCCGAACTCTAAGTGCAAGGACCCTTTCTGGAATCCACACGCCTTTCCCACACTATTCAGAAAATTACCCAGCCTCCTCTTATACCCAAATCAAGATTTTGCCTTACGGACAAAAAACCAAGTTGCCCTAAGTGCCAAGCTAGATATCATGTGGAGAATCAGATTATGGATCTTCTGTGATTGAGGAAGATGAGGATGACAGGAGTGATTGCTGTTGCTAAGGAAAAGGAACGCCCTAAAAATTCCACACATCCCTTCTACTTCCCCACTACCTATATCTGTCTGTTTTCAAATTGCATGGTCTCTATCTCTTCTTTCACCACAAAAATAAGGGACTGGGGGTGCATAGTGTCTCCCCCATGGTCTGTCATGCTATGGAAATAGCTGTATTTGCCAAGTCTAAGGGCAGCACCATTGCCAGGTGCTGAAGTTGCAGCTCTGTTCCTTACTATTTAGAAAGGTTGCGAAACTTGTCCAAGAAATTACAAAGGCACTCAAGGGCTCAAGTAATTACAGTCTTTAAAGTGTTTCTACTTTCTCAATGAACAACTCGAGACTTTTAAAGATGCATTCATTTTATAGTGGAGGGCAAAGTCAGTCCAGGGGCTCTCTGTTTTCTTAATTTAAATCATGTAAATGCCAGAAGTTGTTCCCTGACCCTATTGTATGAAGATAATATCCCATCCTACACTAATATAGTAATACCTAGAAAATAATTTCATTTCCATCAGAAATTCAAATTAGAGATTAAGGATTGCAGGAAAAATATTTTACAAACTGTGACATTCTGTAAGAACAACAGCAAAAGAACATATAAAGATGATTTGTACAATTATAGCTTTATTGTAAAAAAAATCTTTCTAAGGGTACTTAAATCTAGATAAAGATACTTTGTTGATAGTGTATCACTGCACAAATACACTTCTCTGCAATTTTGCCTTTTGTGTCTCAGTTGTGCCCTGCCTTCAAGAGTGCAAAGTTAGTTCCCTGGAAACTAAGACTAGAGAAATAACTTTGGACCAGTCCAATTTTACATTTCCTAGTGTTTGATTAAAGTCACAGAAGTACTTGCTGAGCAATGGTTGATTCATGTCAGCAATTTCCACCAGGCTTAGTTTCTGCATTGTTGGTGTTTTCTTTCTTTGTCACTGGTAAATTGCCAATTCATTTTTTTTCCTTCAGTGACTCACATGCTCAAGTTAGCTTTTCTCAATATCAGGGCAGGCAAATGAATTCCAGACCAGCATGATGCTCCCTTGTTCTTTAGAACTCTACTTTTAATTTGCATAAAACCCCATGATTGAGTAGTAGGTGTTGCCCCTCTATAGATGGCTGATATGAATGTCACAGTAAATGTTTCCTGTGTAAAGCCAGAAGTTGTTCCCTGACCCTATTGCATGAAGATAATATCCCATCCTACACTAATATAGTAATACCTAGAAAATAGTTTCATTTTCTTTTAATGTAGCAGGTAGGAGACTTGTCTCAGCACTCCAGATACTGTAGTACATTTTCCCCCAGCGCTTTCTTCCTGCAAGAGGATAATTAATTTCCCTGACGGTTTAGTGGCTAGTTCATCTCTAAGGTAACTGCTGAATAGTCTGGGATTATTTAAGTTTCTGGATAGAACAACAACAGCATACCAAATTTTCTTTCTTGCTATTCTTCATTGTTTGCATAACATGTTCTTACCCTAGCAGACAGGCATGTTTTGTAATTCAAGGTCCTCAGAAAACAACAGGGAATTATTCATGGAGGAAAGGATTCACTAAATTTGAACTCATGTTGTGAATTCATAAAACATTTTCTAAAATTTGTGACATTTGGAAAACATTGAACATTAAAGAGCTTTCGTTGCCAGACCTTTTTGAAATTTTTATGCTTAGCTGACCCCTCTCCAAAACCATAGGGTTTTAAGATACTTTTTTGTTGCTTAAACAGAAGACCTGGGTTTAAATTATTTAAGCAGACCAGACAATCAAAATAACAACTCCTGGGTTTTAAAAAAGTATCCATGAACATTTGTTGATTTGGTCTTACAAATTCTACCCTATGATTTTCCTTAATGTTAGATATTGATTTGTTAGATGTAATTCCTAAATTTGTCCACTGAAATTATTTTAGACACCAGAAACTGAATCAAAAATCTACTTCAGGGTAAAGTGCATAAAGAGTGTTTGTTTTAAAAGCTCTTAATTTTTTGCTTTTAGCTTTGTGAGAGACTATATTGCTCTCAATTCCACAAGGTGCTATCTTATCTTGATGGTACTGCCACTGAAATCTATAGTTTATTTAGAAATAAAGGCTACAGTTATATATTAAGTAGTGTAAGTCTTTTTTCCCTTTCTCCCCCTTCCCCTTTATTTTTTTTCTTCTTTTTTTCTCTTCTTTTTTGTTATTGTCAAATAGGGTAGTTAGTAGCATCAGTCCTATATTGACAATTGGAAGGTAAAGTTGAGCTGATATAAATTCTTTGAACCTGAACCTCTTAAAACAGCTGCTGATGAGCCATGTCTGCTACCCATTGCCCTCAGAAGCTATTTTCTAATTCTTTTCCTCATTCAAAGAATCTTGCACACTTTTTCCCCCACTGAGATCAAGATGTGTGCAAACCAACAGGAGATTTACATTACATGCATGCCAGTTTCTTAATGAAAGGGAACTTGCTGTTATGCCCCTTAAGCATTCGTATTTTCTCTTGTGCATCAGAGCTGCTTTGTGCCTTAGGGGTAAAAGTCACAGCTTCTGTACCATAAAATCAAGCTGCATTCTTCAGAGACTGTTTGAGAGAGCTTCGGTTCTGCCCCGAACCAGTTTTCTCGTGTCAGAGAAGCAAAAGTAGTGAAGCAAAAGTGGTGTTCTTGTGATTGACTCTACTTACTGCTTGTTTAGTTCATACACTTGTTTTCCTGACGATATTTACTATGGAAATATATATGCCCCAGGTAACATACCTGCATCCATAATTTTTTCACATTTCTCAGAGCCCTTATTGAAGGTAATAAATTTGTTTCCTTTATAAAAGGAAAACTTAAAAAGTCAATAAAATTCTTCTACTTGCTTCAGGATGGGATACATTGACAAAAGGTTAGTGGTTTTGTTTTATAATAGAGTTTAAAGAGCATATTATTCTAACTCAGCTTTAAAACACTGCTAACTTTCGCTTGTTCTGTCTGGACACGTATATAAGTGATAGGGATAGTAAGATGTGGACAGAATGTGATGAAGTGATAAAAGACGGCTTTCCTTTCTGTAACTATGAATGTTTCTGTTTGGGGTTTTTTAACCATTCTGATACTCATGTCAAAATATACAACTCTGGACTAAGTAACAAAATATATTCCAAAATCTCCTTGAATCCAAATGTCTCCAAGAAAAAAAAAAATAATTACTTTTCTTTAAGTTAAGTAATTAAATGTAGGAATAGAATATTACAAACATTAGCAGTCCCTGTCCTTATATCTCTACACAAATCTCTCTTGGTCAAAGTCTAGCTATGTTTTTACTATTTTAACTGGTATTAAGAGGACCGTACTTCTCATATGTATTATAGAAATTTCCTTTTAGTAAATGCCTTGTAGAGAGAAAGCATTTCCAGAGAGAAGTCCTTTCCTTTATGAAGATACAAAAGATTATTATAAATTGTGCACGAACTTACTTCACAGATATAAAAATAAGACTGACAGAGACTTTAATAGTGATGAGCCATTTAAAAATAGCAATTTGCAAGTGGAATGGTGATAGACATTTTGGAAATGCTAGCGGTGACAAAAAGATAAATAGATGCCCTGCTACACACATGCACATGTAGGATAAGCTGACTCCGATTCCTTGATTTCATTCCAGAAAGCGGTTTTCTGGATAGAGGGGAAAATAGTGCCATTGTGCTAAACAAAGTTTAAATATATGGATGAATATAGAGCTTTAATAGCTGCAGCTGCTGATCCATGGCTGGAACAGCATACAACGAGCATGCGACAGAAATTCAGATGCATGAAATATTAACGAAGATTTTAAGATGACTACACCTTTTCAAACAATGCTCAATTTACAGTTGTGCTGTCAAAATCTTTCCATTTCCCACATAATTGTCTGCTTCTAAATTAAAATAAATATGCTTTATTTAAAATGCATGGAAACCGAGGATAACAGTCTACAAATTTACTCCAGATGCATACTAAGTGCTAGAATAAACATTTCAGAATACGGTTTTTACATAATACACTTATCTGTTTCATTTGACTGTCCCCATAAACTCACTACACTCCAAGCATAAACAGGTTGTTAAGTACATTTAAGGATTTTAGAATGAACACCAGAGCTGCCATTATCATTAAAATGAAGTGCTGATATTGGAGTCAGGCCACACGGAAGCGTTTACCCAGCACTGAAATAGAATTTCAATTTTTTTCCTTCTCTCCAGCACTAGAATATATATGGCTCTGATACATCAGCTTGAAATCATCATTTGCAGATCAAGTGCTCAATGCATGTATAACAATCTAAACATGCAACTATCCTTTTCTACACGATGAGAAGACATCATAATGTTAAAACTGTTGTGATATGAATTCTCTGGTTTTCTGGTTTGTTTTGCTCTTAGCTGGGTGCTGAATGCTAGCTCTAATGCAGGTCACATGCGTGCTCCTGACCTGTCAGTAATGTTTTGTTTCCTGCATGCAAAGCATCCTGCACTTTCTTTGAGTGCTCCAGATCACAATATTGAGATAATCTTTGAAGCCTTTGATGCCAAAAAGGGAGGAGAAGAAGGGATGAGGCAATGCAAAGCCTGGAATCAGAAATAAGGAATAAGAAATAGTGTGAATCAACTGTAAGTGTTGATCACCTTTTTTCTTTTAAAAAGACAGCTTCTGATTCATTTCATAAATTATTTCTAAACCTGTGTCATGGTTTAACTCCAGCCAGTAGATTAGCATCACGCAGCTGCTTGGTCCCTTCAAGTGGGATAGGGGAGACAAATTAAAAGAAAGTCAGAAAACTTGTGAGCTGAGATAAAACCGGAACTGATGCTCATCTAATTCCTGAGCTGAACACCCACAAATTTCAATACATGGACACATAGGCAAATTATTTCCTTATTGTTGAATCATTTCATTTTCAGAAAACATTCAGTGGAAAGTAGCCAAAGTCATAATATAGATACAAAGAATGGTCATTATTTTCATATATCATTCTGTATTCTAGACCAGCCTTTGACATTATAGTCTGGTACAACTGATCCTTTAGCTTAGTTTGTGGAGTCATTGGTTCTCCTGGCCCATTCATGCCATGGGAATGAACTGGATTTATGATTAGTGGTGCTTAATACTCTTTATTCAATTTTGTTTATTCCATTTTGTTATTCCAGTTTGTTGTAAATCACAATTTTTCAGATCAGAAGGTTCATATTTTCATGGACCTGGTTTACTGTACATATATTGTATACTCTATAATTAGATTTATTATCTATACTAGGAAATAGCATAAAATCTGCAAGACATCAAGAAAAGGATAAACCCATCAATAACACAAACTCTGGAAGAAAAGACATTGTCTTTTCTGTCTTCAGGCTCGAGATTCCCCTACATCATATACTTCAGAGTCCAAAAAAAACCCCTGCCCATCTTTCACTGGTCAGGATAGAAAACACTTCAGCATCATTATAGAATGCATTTCTTACTGCTACTGTGACAGATCCACCATCTTTGATGGATGTTTTCTATTTTTCTACTTCTTCATACTTTTACTGAAGATCAAACCCTTTTTCTTTTTAACAGTAGACCAGAAAATTACATGACAGAAATAAGAAAATTGGGAGCAGTGTGGATGGAATACTGCAGCTCTTCTACAGACCAAAAAAAAACCCAACCCAACTCCCCAAAACCCCCCAAACCCCGAGGAAACCCCACAAATAAACACTCAATGTAGCTGAAAAGATAGATGTGGTCATCATCCAGATTCAGAAGCCAGTAGATGGTTTTAATTTTAGGAAAGAATTGCAGAGTTGCAAGCCAGAGGATGTTCTTTGTCAAATTATGGTATAATGAGAGAAGGCAATGAAAAGGTAAAGATGGAAAGGAAAGCCAGAAGAGGGAAGGGAGGAAAATATAAAAAGATATAAAAAAAGGAAAAGGGGGAAGGGAGAGGGAAAGAAAAAATGATTGATGTTTAAATTCTCAAGTGTCATGTCATTTGTGAAAAACAATGCTACCCAGTTTATATATATATATATATATATACCATCTCAAGATATCAGTGTTGCTTTAGCAAACTGAAATGAAAACTGCCTGATGTATCTCGTGTGAAAGAAATGTGATGCATATCATTTGTGTTTGTGGATCTCTCTTTAGATTTGGGACACGAAGTTTCTGAAAAGGTGTAATCTCTATAGGTGTAACTGATAGCCTATGTTCATGAACTTGTTTTTTTCCAGGAAAGCATGAAAGCTTTTCCTCCAAAGACCTATTTGACATATTGGCATGGCTCAATGATTTACGTTTTCACTGACATCATGAGCTTTTATGTTATGACACATCTCAGTAAAATGTAAAAATATGCACATCCTTAAAATAGTATTTAGTTTATTTTAATTTAAATTAATTCAGGCATTAAATTATTTTTGCAGTTGCTTACAGTACTTTTGGCTTCTCAACTTTCAGATGCTTCTTCTGTACCATAAATTAAATCTCTCAAAAAGAAACTAAATGAAAAAGAAAACATCAACAAGTACAAAAATTGGATTTATTTTCCTGCTTGTGTAGACACACCACTTATGACCGAAAAACATGACAGAACTGCAATTTAAAGGTTAATTTCCTTAAGAGGGCCTCTGGGCTTATCATAACATCCAGAGATCTATTTCAATTACTGAAAAAATAGAGTTTAAAATGGCTGAATGCACACAGTACATTTTTCTTTGTTAAAATACGAGTGAAAAATTGTCTCTCCATTATCCTTTTGATGAAAGTAAACTCCTGTTTGCTTCATAAAATATTTCCTGTTTGAATGGTATGAACTTGCTAAAGACTTCCTCTTAAAATTGCAAAGTAAATAAAGAGATTTACTTGGGCATATGGCAGAGAATTAGAAGAACTTAGTTGTAAATCTTAACTGGCTTGTAAATCTTTGTAAGCGATTAATTTTGACATTTTCAGAAAACTACCAAAAAAGCAAGGAGAAGGCTGAGAGAAAGAACACAAATGCTGGCAGTAATAGAGAAAAAAAATTTAAAAGAGACAAATGGGTGACCTTTGCATGCCATGGGTATTTGGAAGGTTTCTTACGTTTGCATCAGTCCCCATCATGTTCCTTATTGTAACCAAATCAGTGAGAGATTTTCAGTACTTCCTGGTGCAAGTTGGGATGAGAATTCTTTCTATTTTTATTAAAACACATCTTCTCATATCTCCTTAAAACTGAAAAACTTTAAAAAAAATCTTCCTTTGGCTAGCCTTAGATTGTGTTATCTTTTTAGGCTGAAGAGCATATATTGCCATTCAGAACTATACTCCTTATTAGTCTGTAAAGGGTGAAATTAGAGGAGGTGGGCAGTAAATGTTTCAGAACGTCACACCATTATCTGAAGTAAATGGTGTAAAACATTTTATTGTTTTTTTAAAAAACCTTTTTTTAATTTTTAATAATGCTTTTGCATAGATAGCAGACTTGAACTTCAGGTTGCAGAAATTCTGGATGATGACCATGTCTATCTTTGTGTACTGTTTGTGACTATTATATAGGCAATCAGAGTGAAACAAATAAATACTTGCCATCATCTGCTGTAGTTCCCAAATTCCTGTCAAAGGCAAAACGCCTGCTGGCTCTTTTTAATGCATTTGTTAAAAGAAGAAAAGAATGGCAAAATAATGTCAATAATCCTCACCCTTCACAAATAACATCTTAGGAAATGGACATATAAATTCCTTTTGGGCAGATATACATCATTCTCTGACCTTTTCATTCTCTACCAATATTACCAATGACGAGATAGAATTCTCTCAATGTCAGACGTTATGTTTTCTCTGCGATATGGACACCAGTCACAAGGAGCTCAGCTGAGACTAACAACTTGCTTAGCATAGGTCGCTGCACAACTATCAATGCTCAAAACTCTCAGTGACAACTGACTGCAGGAAATTCAGAGCAGTGAGTTAGAGGTGAAAGACTTCATAAACCATTTCCATTCCGCTAAGCCATCCAGTATCCTCCTCCGCTCTTTTTCATTATATTTGACATTTTTTAGATTTAATCTTGGTTCCAGACTAGTAGCTTGTAGCTGTGGGCTGAGGGGAATGAGACTTTTCTGAGCTGTAGAACATATTAAAAGGGAAAAATATGAAAGGTATGTGGAAAATGCAGGCCATACAGAGTTTAATACAGTTAGTTGCTAGGCAGAGGCACTTTCAGGAACGAGTTCAGTTTCTACTGTTACTCCTGAAAGTTAAACCAATTTAGTGACAAGGGAGCTACTTCTTCAACATCTGTGATTCCTCTGTGAAAAACTGCATGACCTTGGCACCATAGAAGGGACAGAATTGTCACTGAATTTTAGTCAAAATTGTTGAATTTGCTCCTATGTAGGGAAGGAGAGGTTCTAGCTCTCATTATTTGCTGAACAGGCCTTATTTCCTCCACTGAGCTCTCTTTCTCATTCTCATTCCGGCCAGAAAGTCAACTGGAAGGATACAAATAAAAGTATAAACACATGTAAAATGTCTGGCAATATGTCAGGATACTTCTCCAAGAGGCAAAAAGTTAACAAAGAAAAACTTTTTTATTATTTCATTTGATCTTTTAAAACTACATGCACTTGCAAAAATTGTGTTAAAACTTAAGCCTAGACTACAGAATAATTTGTTCATTTTAGGAGATTCAGAATAATACAGTAAATTGAGAGCTAAATCCATATTTACTTATTACACCAAAAACCTAAATTGTAATCCCAGCCTGACATTTCAGTACTCCGTGGCAAAGTATTAGAAGCAGTCTAAAATGCTTAGGAAATGCGATTAGACAGTTTTCCTATCATTGCAAAGATCTTTTTTACTATTAGACAATATTAGTGTGCATGTGGCTTTACACACGGATAAATTCTTTCTGGAGGTTTAGAAAAATGTCCGTGCATACTCATACATGTACGAAATAAGAATAGGGATTATAGAAATATAGAAATAGGTGGCATGTATTGTATTTGTGTGTGTATATGTATATCTCCAAGTGTACCCATGATTGCACATGTTTCATGATATATAACTACATATACAGATCATTTTTTTATAAGGATGTATAGGAAAGCATAGGGTACACGGGTGTGTGTGTGCATATTTAACTTTTAGAGTGACTGCAGGAACACAGATATTTGAAGCATGTTTTACATTACCCAAGTATGCTTGAATAATTCAGATTTGCTCCATATTTCAGTATAGGCTAAAATCCACAACTGTTCAGGTATTGTGATTTACATACTGAATTTTAGCTAAAAATACTGAATTCAGTTGGGATGAATGAAAATCACATTTGATCTATTACTGTCTGCCTGTTATGGAAAAGGAACAGATTTGAAATGTGTTCTTTATATTACAATATATACCTGCTTACCTTTAGTAATAAGAACCTAAAAAAAGGCAACAATTAATACTAACTTCATCATTGGCTAGTAACTGCATGATGGTTAAAGGTCCTACGTAGAGAGAAAATGTCTGCATATGTACAAAGAGTTATGACATATGAACGTTTATACTTTTCTGTGCTGTGGGATCATGCAGTATAAAGAAGAGAAAAACATTTTTAAAACCATTCTTGGTTAAATTTTTCACTTTTTAACAAGAGTGTAGCATGTCATATTTCTATGTCAGAGAATACGCACATAGGCGAGACCGGTCCACAACTGAAGCACACATAAGCTCTGCTTTACCTTCAGTTTTTTCACAGGGACAGTCCCAGGGCTGGCTTTAACTGAAGAAGACTGAATTGCCCCCTTTGGACTACATTCGTGTAGGTCCCATGTTTGATTTCGGTAATGTGATTCTAAGCATTAGACACCCCAAGCCTTTCTTCATCTTTTAGTGTGGGATGGGGGGAGAAAATGCACCAGACCTGTTCTCTCTGTGCCTGTTGCCTTGAACTGGCAGAGGGCCAGGCAAACCATGGAGATCCCACTGCTCGGCACTAATCCAAGCTCTGCAGTGGACAATGGCTCAGAGACACTTTATTTCTCTACTTTGTAGCCAGTGCTGAAAGTAAAATGAAAAAAGAAGTGCCTGGTGTTTGGTTTTGAAGATGTGTAAAGCTTTTTTCCAACTGACATTTCACGGTAGCTCATATGGAGAATGTGAATGTTAGAATAGGTATATTTTCCATGGATCACCAAGCCTATGTATAAACAAAATCGATAAACTTGCCAGCAACAGAAAGATTTCTTATTAGTTTGGGTTTTTTTTTCCTCTGGCGTTGCTGTGAAAGACAGAGTGTGCACCTAGTACTTTGACCTAACACAGTCTCAATTTTTCTCAGAAAAATTCTTTCAAAATATGACTTTAGATTATAACATTTCTCACCATGGGCACCAAATGTCATGGATATTACAAAAGAAAATATTTTACTACTCATTTCTATTAAATTTCAATTCAAATGTGTCTGGATTATATTTCTAATGATTTCCAAGGTTCTTTTCCTGCCTTTTTGATGTAAATTTTATCTTTGACTCAGGAGGAAAGAGGCTCAGAAGAAACATAGGAAATAATGCTCTCTAAAGATAAACACTTATAGAAAAAAGGTAAAACATACCCTCAATAATTTATCAAACAACCATTACCTAAGTCAGTTACTAAATCATCTGCACCATGGATTTATAAATTGAAAAATTTGCTGAGTTATTCCAGCACTTGCAGCTTTTGCTTTCTGTTTCCACCTGCTCCAAAATCAATCAGCACTAAAAGTATTCCGGGATAATCAAAATAGCAGTGTGTGAAATTCACATATTGTTATTTCATCTGATTTTGTGACTTCATTTCAGATTTATCTAATCTCTAACATTTGAATTTCACTGGTTGCCTATAAGTCGTGTATTCAAAGACAGACTGAGATAATGATTTAGGAGCTATTGTTATAATTGTTGAGGAAAACAGAAATCTTTTAATGCCAATATCTGAGCAGTCTGTCTGTCATGTAATATTTTTCTTACAGAAACCTAAAATCTAATTGTCTCTGTCAGTGAACGTCATTGTATGTTGATAGATGAACAAGTACTGTCTTCTGAAATGAGAAGAGATGATAAAAGATAGTTTTTTTGTTCAAAACTTTGATAACAAATGCATATAAAATGTATCTTATGTGATAGTCATTTTTGTTTTATACATGCATACTTTCCTAGTCTAAAACATATGTTCTTCTAAGACTTGGAGTCATTTAGGTTGACTTATTTGAAAATATTTTCTGGTCTTCAATTATAATATGCCTATGCCAACCAAAATGTCGTATGTCTTTGTAGTGAACAAACCATAACAGGAAATATTCTCCATCAACTCTTCTCCACTTGGCTGGCTCCATGTAAAGTCAAGATGGGAAAATGGTAGGATACTATTGCTAGTACTGACAAACAGACAATACCTCAGTCATGCATGAGAGCACACTGCCCTTGCTGTCCAGCTGAACGCAAATACCTTTCAATGGGACACATGAAAGAGCACGACAGACGTACAAAACAAAACATAAAGTAAACCCCTCTCAAAATAGAGAAGTGCATCTTCTTTTGATCAGCAAGCATTGCTGAGCATTTTAGATGAAAACAAAATTGTTCCGATTTATAGGGTGTAACCACTCAACAAAGGAAAGGCAACAAAAGGAGGCATTTCCTATAACATGGAATACACAGCAACTCCCTCTCAGGAGCCATAAAGGATAACCATAATGCAGCACACTGGAAGCAATGGGTGTTTCAGTCCAGTATGACCATGGACACCTCAGTTTTCACCTACATCATGCGATGGAGTCACTGCACATTGAGGCAGGCAAGCGCATGCTGATGCTGAAACATTTCTGGCCGAAGCAGCAAGGTTTAGTTTGCTTCCTTATTGCTGAATTAGCTCATTGTCCAACTGATCTGAAAATCTGCATGTTCAGTTCATTTCTTCCTAAGGAACTGAACACCTTACCCAAACTATAGTAACAGTTTCTATAAAGGTAATTGATATGCTGAATAAAATTTGGTTCTCTGACACCAGTGGCAAAACTCCCATTGACATCAGCACAGCAAAAGTCCAGCAAATTGAATTGGAGTACAGCAGTAGGAAGCAGAGGTGTTTTACGTGTTCTTCTGGGAATTTAATAGGTTGTAAACTTTAGTAGTTACACAACTCCCATTAGTGTCAACAGGAGAAAAGTGGCTAAAATGAGTCAGTTCTTTCTGAAAATGCAAATGACAGTGAACTTAAGGGTATATACAGCAAAAAGTTTTATTTCAATAAAAAACATGCCTGGGTTACTTAGTTCCCCCAGGGTCTACCCTGGTATTTAAATGAAAGTTTACCAGTTAACTTGGGGAAAAAGTATTTTGTGAAAATGGAGCTTGTGACACCAAGGTCATTTTTACTAGAAACCAGCATTTAACATTGCTGGCCATAAATAGCACTGCACATAATTTTTCAAAATTAAAAAAAAAAAAAAAAAAAGTAGTATTTAATACTATAGCTTTCTGAAAGGAATTGCAGATACATAATCTTTATACATACAGGAGTACAGACTGAGTGGGTGAGTGGAATATTAGCAAGAATGCTTCAGAAATTAGATGTCTGAAGTAACATATGATCTTCAGGATGAGGACCCTAGGAACTGAGAGTAGAAAACCATCTGGCTCCCTGGCAACTTAATTAAGAGAGTCATCTCATAGCTAGTCAAATGGATTATTTACCTGAAAATCTTGGTTCTAAATTGATTTCTGGAGAAAAAACAGTGAAAATATAATGGCATGAAGGGGAAATCTAATATCTTTGTACTAACTCACGAAGCTGTAACAGTTGTTTGGTGTTTCCAACACACAGAGATGATGATGTTTCTAAGAAAGAATCAGTCAGTCATTGAGATTTTTGTTTTTCTATGGATGTTTATTAGTTTATGATTCCATGAGCCATCAGGTAGACGAATCCTAAGGGAAGTGGTGAAAATATATTCCAAAATATATTTATGCTGGCCAAAGAATCTGTTCAGGTTGTCCTGAATATCTTATTTTTTAACAATTTCCTTCACGTGGCACTTGAAAATATGAATGTTGTATAACAAACAGGCTTAACCAACAAGCTTGCCCTTATTCCATTAATATTAGTGGTGTCTGAGTTTGAATTTCCAAAGATAACCTTTCAGTATCAATGCTGAATTTTAACAGGCAGAACGAAGCAGAGTGAAAAAAGTAGGAAATGAAAGTAGCAACAGTAAAAACATGCAGAATGCAGAATATAGCCAGAAAAATTGAAGAGAAAAAAAAAAAAAAGAAGAACCTGATCAAGATTTTAGTACTACTGTCTCTGTGTTCTCTTAAAGAGGCAGATTGCTTCACTTTTAGCACAGGCAGATACAAAAGAGAAGCTAGTTTACTATTGTTCCATGCCATTTATGTGACACAGGAGAAAAAAACCTAAATTCCATTAAAGTGATATTTGATATTTCTTAATTGTTTCACAGACTAAAACCAGGACTGTATAGAAGGTTAATATATTTTGTTGAAGCATTGCTAATAAACAATTATTAAATTGCTATTACTATAATAAATATAACAGACTTAATATTGTAATATAATTCAGATGATATTTTTAAACAATCTTGTCAGGACAGGTGATAATCTCTCTTTGTTCTTTCAGACCTTTTCTCTGACATTCACACTGAAATGGAACGTCTGAATTTCTACGATGCTGTGAAATTGCTGAGATGGACCAAGAAGTGTTACAGAAAGCTCCATTTGTTGTATGGTGTTAAATGAGTTGAGAGCCAGTTCTTTGGATCCAGTGCAGCAGACAGCTGAAGAGCTAATTTGTACACCAGAGCTTCTTCAGCCGGAGCTCAGCATATTGTCTTTGGTCCTATGACAAAACCATAGATATCAAGAATATTTATCAAAGACTGTCATTTCCAACTGTGCCAAGCTATTGAATTTAAATCCACAAAGACGTCTTGAATCCCCTAAGCATCACTGATAAATTTTGCATATGGATATGGCCATTGTAGTCTGCAAGAGCTATGGGATTGACCTGGGGATTATATACACTAACTTCTATTTTCATGTCTAGTCGGACTTTCTATTGTAACTTGTGACTATCGCCTCTTATTCTCAGGTTCTGCATCTGCAAGAAGAGCCTGTCAGAGCAGCTGCACCATGAGGAGAGTGGACCATGTCCCTCTTTCAAGATACTCAGTACCAAACTGGACAAGTTTCTGTGGAACCTGGTCAAACTTTGAAATTAGTCCTCAGTGAGCAAGGGGTTAGAGCAGATGACTTCTAGAGATCCCTTCTAGCCCATTTTCTTCTGTGATTCAAGCTTCTAAAGATTTTTAATAAGAAAAGACTATTGTTATCCTTGCCCTTCTGTCTGACCCTTTTTTTTCTTTCTCTCTCTCTCAGCATTTTTGGAACTTAAGCATCCCCCAGTTGCCTCTGGAGCCTTCATTTTCTTGAGAAAGTTTCTTTCAAATAAGACACTACTTTTTGCTATTACTTATCTTTAGTTCAGAACAAAAAGTACTTTCTCCAAGACTATATCATTAATCTTCACACTCTAAAAGACTGGCTCAGTGCATGAATTACAATTGAACTGTGGCATTCTCCACTCTAGTACCTGTCCAATTTTGTTGTAATGTAGGGTTTTGCATTACAGATACAGGTACTATAACTCAGTACAATTTGCTTCTTTCGGCAACTCAAAACTGATTCAAAAATCATAAATCTTGAGGAAATAAGAACATATTCCTTTTAATTAATCAGTAAATTATTTCTGTTAAGAAATAATTTAAAGGTCTAATTCTAGAAGCATGCTGATGATATAATTTTAGGAAGCCTGGAAAGTCTCCATCATACATTGTTTCTTCACTCAAAGATCAGCAGAAGCTCCATTGTCAGGCAACAGTGTTAAAATGCAGTGGCCTGCCTGGGGTTAAGAAGGCATGATGTGCTAGTTTAAAAGGAAAGGATTGGGTCATTTGATGAACCTGCAGGAAGCTTCAAAGTAGCAAGAGGGTTTCTTTTTTTTTTTCAGTGCCTTGACTTAATACGCATTCTAAAGAAGTCATTGAGATTAATGAAATTTAAGATGCAATTAAAAATTCCAGTAATTCACATTTTGATTTAGGGCTCAAAGAAAAGAGAATTTGATGATGATAAACACATATAACCCATTGGCTGCTAGAGGTTAGGCTTTGCTATTTGAACTCCATCTGTTACAAAACTTCAAAACTCCACTTCTCTGATTATATTAAAGCTCATAATGCATAAATAATTTGACTATGCTAATGAAGTTTTGGTTATAGTTTTTACATGCACTGCAAGAGAAAATGAGAACAAAAAAACCTTAAAAGTTTAAGATATGATCAAATAATTTAAACATAATTCTGTGGCTTAAAGAGAACATTTCTTTTTATGTGAATAATTTTTCCAATTATGATTTTAAAATTATACCAGTTTTCATTAAAATGTGCATTTCTAAGTCAGAAATCATCTTTTATCCTCTGATCTTATTAACATCTATTATATCTATTTTCATATCTATCTCATTAAGCTGTATTTCCTTTTAAAATTTTACCAGCTCTATGACTCTGCTATTTGAGATTCAAAATGAATTTCCAGTGAACCTTGGTGATCTGTGAACCCCAGAATCCTACTTTTCTGTTCAAATAGAACTTCAGCCTGCAAATGGAGCATATTATCCAACTGAAACAGTAGTATAAAATAGCAGTGGATGATATAAATTTTTGAAGAAACTGAAAGGGGATTTTAGGGTGTGGAGTGGGCAGGAAGTTTGAGACTCTAAATTTTTCTGATGGCTTTCAATTACAGTTGCTTAAAACTGTAAATATAAGGGAACTTCTTTCTTCAGTTTTCCTCAGCAACAAAAGGTTCTGCCTTCTCTTGTCTTGATGGGACAGTTAATTGTTTGAATCTTTTCAGTTTCCTCAAGGCAGTTAAAGTGGTTTTGCAATAGGACTTGAGAGGCAAGAAAGGCAAATTACATTTGTTCCAATTTCTTATTTCCACTTTGATAGTTCTATCCTTTTCCCACTCAAGGCCAGAGCTGTGAAAAAGTGATCATTCTTCTTCATTCCTTACTTAAGGATATTCTTTAGCCCTCCGACTAACACGATGACAGAAACTTGACTGAGAACTCTGGTCTCCCAATATTTATTTTGATTGTTTCTTCAGTATCAGCAAGAGCTGGATAATCTTTTTTTTCCAGAAACTAAATAAAGTCTTGCTAGTTCATACCACATTATTTAAGTAATTAAAATAATAAATGCATAAAACTTAAAGACTATATTAATATCCAAATTATTGTGGAATTGCTTTCGTGCTGATTTCATATAAACTTCATCAGAAAAGTGACACCTCAATGACTACTGAAATGTCTATAATTTTGTATATCTGATTTCTGCTATTTTTGATTGAACTGCTTTAATTTCAAAATTGTCTTAGTCCAATTTCTTAAGATGTTAGAGTGCAAAGGTCAAAATAATTATTTACTTTTTAGGACCTGAGCCCTCAAAATATTCAGCATTTTAAAATAGATACAGAGCAGCTGTATCCATTATCAGATTAACTGATAGATGGAAATTGAATTTTAAACAACTTCCATTATTTGATGAATGAGAAGATTATCTTTACAGTTAGTTCTACCGTGGTTTCTCCTCTAAGGATGCAAATGGAACAATATATTAGAGTGGCCTTGGAGTAGTGGCCTTGGAGGACTGTATTCTTTTTATTATTAAATTAAACTGTAGTTGCGTTTGTGGTGTCTAGCTGATGTACTCCAGTTGCAAATGGACATTCAATCCATGGGACACAACCAGTATTCATCTGAAGTTGAGGGGAGGGAAAAATGAGTGAAACAAAGACCAACTCAGAACCTCACCACCAACTGAACTGTTCACTAATGCAGATGTAGACAGATAACACAATGACTTTTTTTATTTTATTTTACAATAAACTGTGGCCACTGTCAGCCACTCATCATGAGAAACGATATCACAATTAACTGATCTAGTGAAGATGTCCCAGCTTACTGCAGGGGGGTTGGACTAGATGATGTTTAAAGGTCCTTTCCAACCTAACATATTCTATGATTCCATGATTCTATGATTGTGGTATTATGATGTTCAGTAGAGACAAATGAAATTAATATTCATCCTTGAACAGAGAATCACTTTTATTTCCTTCTTCACTGGGAATGGAGTGCCATAAGCAATTACCATGGAAGTATTTGAAAATAAAAAAAAACAAATTGTGGCTGAACCCAACCAGTGACTAAATTTGTCATATGCTCCGTGGTTTTCCACTGAAGCCGGGCACACATAAAGTCGCTTCCTTTTACAGAAAGTTCAGTTCAATTAATGAGTTGTAAAAGACAAAAACTTCTTTTCCTACCACTTTTAGTAGTTTCCAGTTTTAGACTTGAGCTTAGGAAATAAGGCTGAAGATAAAAGAATGATATAAGATTTGGTAGTGTATTTTGCCTTCAGGTTAGAGAGAAGAACCACTATGCTGAGACTGTACAACTGCTGAATACTTTGACATATTTTTACCACTTTTATATATAGGCTTACACCAGCATCTACATCAACTCAAATTTAGAAGCAACAAAGAAAATTCCTATCAGTTACTCTAATTTCCTGTTTGAAAATGGCTTTTATCTGGTTCTTCAGTGTAATACATGGAGATTAATCATTAGCTGTAATAAAAGTAATCTAAAGGATAAGTTTATTTAAAAAAAACCCACAATCTAATCCCACATACCGAGCTCATAGAACATTTCTTAACTCACAATTAATATTTATCAAGCACTAAATTTTTCCTTGGTTTTGATTTGTCTTTTACCTGATGGTTTTCATTTGATAAAGACCATCATCTACTCTTTCACAAATCAAGGAGGAGCTCAGGACTGCAATTTTAACCATGCATTTCAAGAGTATTATTTTTTCAGTAATGATTTCTGTTCTTGTTACGAGCATTATCATAAGGGCTGATTAATTTTCTGCCATTCCCTGTCCTTGTTACAATTTTTGCTCTGTGAATAAGACATTAAACTTTTCATGTACAATATATTATACACTTGCTGTACTGCATTAACCTTTCAGATCTTCTGTGTTTTAGAAGGCTGGTAATTTCATTCCTTTTAAAAATTTGTCTGGGTGGTGAAAGGAAAGGGTGGCAGAGCCATCCAGTCAGATTCCAGAAAACTGACAAGGTCAATGTAAAACATTTCTACTGAGCACAAATTCAGGAGAATATGAACCTAAATCTTAATGACAATATTATCTGGAAGACAGGAAATTTATATCAGTAAAATAGATTGATGAAAAATATTTTTTAATTCCTGCTTTAGATATTTTTTTATTCCTGCTTTAGATGACAGCTTTGTACCATGTGTTGTTTTCCTAGCCTACAGTTCTCATTAGCAGTAAAAATGTCGTCTTCTTTGGTTCAGTTTTCCTTTTGTATAAACCCTTTGCTTGCAGCTACTATTTGTGAATGAAACTGTTAAGCATAATAAATGCATATATAATGACCTTTTAAAACCCATAAAGATAATTCTGGTCACTAGAAGGACTTCACCTGAATGAAAATTTTAGCTTGCTCTTGATCTTTAAAAATATCATTAAAATAGTTAGCTTTATGCCTAAAGGTCTCTAGTTAATTTAAAACTAAAGTCCAGTTAAGCACTGGCTTCTGAAAGGACAACTCACTGGAATATCTCACTGAAACCATAAAAATACAATGAAATCATAAAAAACATTGAAGACAATGCCTGATCAGGAATATTCCTCTACCTTTACTTAATCACATAAATGTCAGGCAAGTAAATTACTTCTGCAATTCCAACTCTAACCAGAAGGAAATTAACAATGTTACAAATAAAATTTCTTTTGTCTTTTCATTTCATCCTGATACCAGCCTTGAAAGAGTGAATTTGCAGAAACACTTTCAAGTAATTTAAACATGTAGTCTAGAACGATAGGTTTAATATCTTTATTTTCTTTAGAAATGTTAGCTTAAATCTTTTATTTATTTAATCTCTTTCTTTACATGTCAAGAAAGCATAAGATGAAGCAAATTACTGAGTGAAGAACAAAAGTGAATTATTAATATTTGGAATATCACCTGCTCTCTGGATGGGCTTATTAAAAAGCAAACCATAAGATGTAAAGTTTTGACACCAGTTTATGGCATTTGACTCAATATGAAATATGATTCAAACAAAAATAAACAATATTGTAATCATCTTCTCATATTTCTTCAAATTAATAAAAATATATACTCAGATTTTTACTTTTAAAAAAATGGTTAAAAAAAGCCAGATAATATGTTCGTAGTAAAATATTTTTTTTGATAGAGAAAATAAGTTTTTGTTTAATATCTTATTCTAATTTTTACCTTTGAATATAATTTTATTTTAGAATAGCATTTCACAAGTGAGGACAAAGATATCTGACAATCTAAATTTATAGTCCTATTTGCAACATAGCAGCTGATCAATTTGCATGCAGATTCATTAACAAAGTCACTAAAATACTAGTCTGTATTTCTCCAAGATAGTCTTGGAATTAGGTTAATGACAAGGGAAAGTTGAATGGATGAACTGACTGCCAAATCTGTCAATCAGGGCTTACAAACTGTGTTCTCTAGCTGTGCTATTGACATTTTTGAAATGCACAGAAACTCTAACAAAGTAATAGCCAAAGTAATTAAATGGAAAGGTGGAGATTTTAATTCTGGGATCTATGTAAATACCAGTCATGGAGGTTTTATTTTTACACGTTTTTGCAATTTTCTCCTAAGATCAGATTTAATTAATAAATTTCTGCTTTACTAGCATAAGGTAACATCTTACAAGAAGATTTCTGTAATTTGTTTTAAACTACACCTGTCACAGAAGGAGAATATGTGATCTGTATTTAAATACAAGCTTGAAAGTGGCACTCTGAGACTTCTACATCTTTTGAAAAACAGGCAGAATCTTTATTTATTGGCAAGACTTATGATTTCTTTTGAGAGAGGCAACTAGATTTACTGCTGGATTCTTCATTTCCTCAAACTCAGGTCCTCTTAATGATTCTGTCTTTCTCAAAGAGAGCTGAAAGTTGAAGTTTTCCTGGGGTAAATAGAAAACTGGTAAATTCACTGTGATCGTTACTGTTTAAAAGCATTGGGGTGGCTCAGCCTGGAAAAGAGAAGCCCACTGAGAGACCTTAAAGGACCCGAGGGAGCCTACAAAAAAGATGGGGAGGGACTTGTTAGAAGGGCATGAGTGACAGGATGAGGGGGAATGGTTTTAAATTGGAAGGGAGTAGATTTTTGAGCCCGGGATAGATGAGTGGACAGTGAGGTGGGTTGAGAAGTGGCTGTTGGACCGAGCCGAGAGGGTCGTGATCAGTGGAGCAGAGTCTGACTGGAGACCTGTGACTAGCGGTGTTCCCCAGGGCTCGGTGTTGGGTCCAGTCCTGTTTAATATCTTCATTAATGACCTTGATGAGGGAATAGCATTCAACGTCAGCAAGTACCCGATGATACAAAGCTGGGAGGAGTGGATGACACGCAGGAACATTGCGTTGCCATCCACAGAGACCTGGACAGGCTGGAGAGCTAGGCAGGGAGAAACCAGATGAGGTTCAATAAAAGCAAGTGGAGAGTCTGGCACCTGGGAAGGAAGAACCATTTGTATCAGTACAGGCTGGGGGATGACCTGCTGGAGAAGAGCTCAGAGGAGAAGGACCTGGGGGTCCTGGTAGATGACAGGTTGGCCATGAGCTAGCAGTATGCCCTGGTGGCTAAGAGAGCCATTGGGATCCTGGGGTGCATCAGGAGGAGTGTGGCCAGCAGGTCAAAGGAGGTGATCCTCCCCCTCTACTCTGCCCTGGTCAGGCCCCACCTGGAGTATTGTGTCCAGTTCTGGGCTCCTTGGTTTAAAAAGGACAGGGATCTCCTGGAGAGAGTCCAAAGAAGGGCTACGAAGATGATTAAGGGCCTGGAGCATCTCCCCTATGAGGAGAGGCTGAGTAAGTTGGGACTCTTCAGTCTTGAGAAGACTAAGGGGAGATCTAATTAATGTCTGTAAGTATCTTAAGCAGGGGATGCAGGGGGAATCAGCCAGCCCCTTTTCAGTGGTCTGTGGGGATAGGACAAGGGGCAATGGCTGCAAGTTGGAGCATAGGGAGTTCCGCACCAACATGGGGAAGAACTTTTTCCCAGTGAGGGTGACAGAGCCCTGGGACAGGCTGCCCAGGGAGGTGGTGGAGTCTCCATCTCTGGAGATATTCAAGACCCATCTGGACGCCTCCCTGTGCAATATGAGCTGGGGAGCTGCTTTGGCAGGGGGATTGGACCCGATGATCTCTCAAGGTCCCTTCCAACCCCTACAATTCTGTGATTCTGTGATTTAGATTGGATATTAGGGAAAAAAAAAAAGTCTTCACTACAAGGGTGGTGAGGCACTGGAACAGGTTGCCCAGGGAGGTGGTGGATGCCCCCTCCCTGGAGGTGTTCAAGGCTGGGTTTGATAGTGCCTTGAGCAGCCTGCTATAATGAGACGTGTCCCTGCCCATGCCAGGGAGGTTGGAATCTAATGATCTTTAAGGTCTCTTCCAGCCCTGCCCATTCTATGAGTCTATGAAAAGATGCTTTTTAAATCTCTCCTTGAACTAAGTAGGTATTCATAAATATCCACTAATGTTATGTCCAGGCTCAGTCAAGATTTTTTTAGCCTTACATTTTAATTATTCTTCATACCAGTATCTTTCATAAGATATTTGAAGGGTGAAATATCCTGTGGCAATGGAGCAAGACAGATTTAAGCAAAAAACCACCATAAATCAAGTGTTCTTTATTGTTATGGCAAACCTAATTACAGAAGATGAAATTATGTTTTGATTAAGATATAGAAATCCCAATATAAAATAATAAGGTAAAATTCAATATGATTCTTTCTTTTTTCTTTTTTCTTTCAAAAAAGCCTTACATGTTTCAATCAAATATTATATTTTTTGTGGAGGATATAAAAAAATCACCAGCCTATCTATGGAATCTCTCTGTCTAATGCAATGAATAGCCTTGCAATGAAGAACCCAACAAACTACAAAATGTACTGTGAGCTGGAGAAATCTATGAAAGCTTATTTATCAGGAACAGAATAAACCCTTCACTAAAATAAAACAAAAGAAATCTCTTTTTCTATTGGTACTGCAGTTCACCTGGTGTTTCTCCTGTGCACCTGTATCACACAATTTAACACACATTGTCAAGATGTTCATTCTAGATTAGCAGAACCCATTGGAAAAAAAAATGTTTCTTAGGATCACTGAGTAATGGTACTATTTTAGTTAAGTCACTACCTATAAAAAAGAAGGGGGAGAAAAATCCTGTAGCCTCCATGTCTGTCTGATCTTGGTAATGTGCTTTGCTGTAATTCCTTCAGTTAGTGGGAACTGTCTCACTTATTTTACATGTTTGGCTTTCACAATTATAGCCCAATTTTACAAGGGAAAATTAGCTTCCCTAAGGTAAGTATTCTCTTGTTACATGAGAGGCGAGATCCAGACACTGTGAATTCCTGGCAGAGACCTTGGCTTTCCTGTGTTTTCTACATTTGGTGGAAGCAATTTCAATATTCTTTTATATTTTGGACCAGAAAAGATATAAATAAGTTTTAGAAGGGGAAATGTATTTCCTTCCAATCAGAACTCTATTGTTCTTACTAAACCTAAGATTGAGCCCCATAGGTATATGCACCCTGTATTTTATGATACAGTTCGTAAAACTTTCAAGACTAATTTGAAACTATTATTTAGACAAAGCCTTATGTCTTAAAATAGGACTAATTAGTTTAATTAGTCCTTTATATTGAAAAATTAACAACTTCCATCTTTGCATATTTTTCAGTAAATTACTTTAAGGCACTCTATTTACTTACTTTCTGTTTATTGAGTTTACATTTAAATTTCTTTTGCAATAAATCTGCCAATTTAGAAACAAGCATCTCAAGCCACTTGGAGAAAAAACAATGCAATATGTTTTACTTTAAAAAGTTCTTAATTTCTTGTTCATTTTTGTTATGATTTTTTTTGTGTTCAGTCTTTTGCTCCAGTTCCCTCAACAGCTTCATCTATCTTTTCAGTTATTTCTTTCAGCTGAGAATACAGACAGATATATTGCTTACATAGAAATCATGATCTTTTCTCCAATTATTTAAGTGAATTATACATCTGAGTCCTGTATTGGTTTAAATTGGGATTATAAGGATTAAATTTAGTAGCATCAAAGTGTCCTGGCTTTGGCTGAGATAGAGTTAATTTTCTTTCTAGTAGCTGGTATAATGCTGTGTCCCGGATTTAGTGTGAGAATAATGTTAATAACACACTGATATTTCCAGTTGTTGCTTGGTAATTGCAGTGTCTACACTAAGTCAAGGACTTTTCAGGTTCCCATGCTTGGCCAGGTGCATATGGAGCTGGAAGAGCACAGCCAGGACAGCTGGCCCAGACTGACCAAAGGGATAATCCCTACCATATATTATCATGATTATATATAACTGGGGAAGTGAGCTGGGAGGTGGAATTGCTGCTCTGAAACAGGCTGGACATCAGGTTTTGTTGGCTTTTTTTCTTTATGTGGTTATCAATTGCATTTGTGCATCACTTGTTTTATATAGTAGTAGCAGTAGAATAAATACTGTTATTGATAGTCATTATTATTATTGTTGTTGTTATTTTCCTTAGTTATCCTATTAAACGGTCTTTATCTCAGCCCATGTCCCTTCTCCTTCCCATCCCCTTGCAGTGGGAGTGGGTGTGCAAGCAGCTGTGTGGTGTTCAGTTGTGAGCTGGGATTAATCCACAATGCAGTTATAATCCATAACCACAAAATTAGTGGATATACTTCAGATCCAAAGAATCTCCCTTCATGAGGTGCAATAATAACTGATTTAAGCTATGCTTTTGCTATCTTTATAGCACGGTAAAAGTCCTATTCTCATTTTTGTATATTCTTTTAATCTTTTTCCTCATTTTTTATTCTTTCATTCTTCCCACTGTTTTTGGTTCTCATATCTTCTTAGAAGTATTTTGTACTTTGTCTCTTCCTGAGATATGCTCATACTTACTCACCCATATCTACTTTAGTGTAACCTTATCCATTCTTCATTCATTTCTATCCATATTTATTCCTTGGGTGCCCTGATTCCTTTAACTTTTACTCCCTACTTGTTATCCAGCTAGCTGGCCATCATTCAAACTTCAGTGGAACATCTGTTCGAATGATACATGGGGCATAAAGACCATACTTTGAAGAATGACCCAGCCCAAAACACCACAGGGCAGAGTCTATAGGTCAATCCATTATCTTTGGACATCTCAGGTTTCAAAAATAAACTTGATTCTGAACGATAGTGAGGAGCAGTAAAAGCAGACCCGAAACTTGTGTTATCTCTATTGTATTGCTTTGTATTTTAATCAATTAAGTTTTTAGGTTATAAACTTTATGTTATCAAACAATGCTACTTCAAATATAGATGTGTAAACACAATGTCTTTTATGGGGAATAAGATTTTTGGAGTTATAAAAAGGCTTTGGAGAACAAAGCACAGAGTTGCCACCTCAGGGGCATTTCAGTCTGCTGTGTTAACAAGGTAATCTTGAAAACCATCCTAAAACCTGCATAAAAATGGGCATGTGAAGCTATTTGAAAGCTACACACACTCTTATTTTCAGTGTCAATGAGGCTATTGTGCAAGAAACACAATGGTGGTTTCCCAAATCAAGACAATATCCCAAAAAAATGTAAAGACCAGTGAGGCTCCTAAGGGTGAAGCTTAGAAGAACATGCTTGGATTAATATTGCTCAGCAGTTACAAGATCTGTGTTGATCATTTTGGGGCATGAACACAGAGAAATTGTGTGAAATTTTAGGCAGTAAGCAGCAATTCTGATACTCTGTGTTGCTTAAAGATGTCTAGCATAGCTTGGTGATTCCCATGTACAGCTAAGACAAGAAGGAAAACAACAGTGGTAAAAACTAATTAAAGATAAATAATGAAATAAGCAATTTCATCTCTTAAAGCTGTTATTTCTGCTTTGCTGATGAGATAAGACATATGTGAACTCTTGCATTAATTAAGCTGTTAATATAGCAACTTGTCTTCCTTTACAAGACTTCATTAAGTCCTTAGTTTCCTTCCTCATTTCTTTTGACTCTGCAGTGGGTTGTAGCTTTCTTTCTCCCATTAACTCTGCATTAATGAAAAAAGTCCTACTACCAGTTCAGAACAACTTTTTTGTTTACTTGTGTATGACAGTGGAAGAAACAATGACAAAAAGGACAACCCTATGTTACTGTCAGAATGTGTATTTGATAACATTTGAGACCTTGTGTTTGCTTTTCGTTCTGTGCTTATTTTATCTTTTATTCCTATACAGCCATCTGTGATCATTACATAGAATATAAATCCTTCCAGGATGTTTGTGCAGCAAAGAATACAAGGGCACTAAAAATGCAACAGCCGTTAGGCACTACTTGAGTTCAAACAATGACAATAGCAGTAGATTGTGTTTATATGTTCCTTCTGATACTTCACAATTTTTGCTGCAAAGCAGAATTTACGGTGCTGCCCCAAATATCTGTGTTAAACTAACCAACAAATAGGACATGAGAAAAAAATAAGCAGAAATGCTCATGATGTCATTATAATGTCTGCTAATTCTATAAAATTACTCTGTTCTGGTAAAAAATGAGGAACTTTTTCTATTCCAGAACATCTTTGACAAAGACAAATTGCACAGCTGCAAC
Organism: Gallinula chloropus; assembly: GCF_964237585.1. Taxonomy (NCBI): domain Eukaryota; kingdom Metazoa; phylum Chordata; class Aves; order Gruiformes; family Rallidae; genus Gallinula; species Gallinula chloropus. The sequence goes on from NC_140092.1 coordinate 31,628,921, forward strand.
TAGTAGTATGCACTCAAACATGGACATGTGGTCCAAATCCCTCACTCATGTGCATCATTCACTTGTCCATCCCATTGTCCCTTCTCATTTGAAGTCTTTACACACAGCTGTCCTAAGTAAGGACAAAGCATTACAGATCATATGTTTACATCTTTAAGGATACGGGAGCTTCTGAACTCAGGGACAGACAGACATGTCTAACTAATCCTGTCTGTATGCTAAAAGTAAATGCTTGTCACATCTGAAATACCTATCTGCTCTTGCAACTATTTCTTCTCCACAATTGAAGTGGACAAAGGGAAGATCATGAGCTGGGATGAACAGAGAGGGGAATTCTGGACTTTGAGACAAAGAAAGGAATCGACATTAAGGAATCATGAAGGCTCACTGAAGAAACACTTCTTTCTTCTCCAGGGCTGGGAAAGCTGCCCAATATAGTTAGCATTTATATTGCCTGGAAATTACATTAGAACATTTGGGAGAAGTTTCCTTAAAATATGGATGGTTTCAGGGCCAGATTTTTGGAACTGTACACATGCATGGTATATTTGAATGTTGTGCAAATATTTACATGTGAGTAATATATCAGTTACTTTTGTCGGTTGTGCTGAACTGTTTGCTGCATAGACATTTTTGTTGCTCTGGAAATCTGGCACTTAAACAGTGATAAAATAGTTTTTCAGACCAGAATGGAAAATTTTGACTTGGTTCTAGGAAGAATAATGCTGAAAGTAGCAACCATATCATGCAGATGGACAGATTTATCTTCAAGTCACCGTTGTGCTTTCAGGAACTCAGATATCTGAGAACACACAACTTTCTGCTAGTGCAAAGGTGCTCTTTGGGGGCTTTGTCTGAATCACGATGCTGCTTTCTAGATGCCTTCTGTGAGCAGAAGAATTGAAGCAGGGTCACAACTGTCCTGCTTTGCTGGGACATGTGCACAGCTCCGTGGAGGGGCAGGCAAAGTCCCTCCTCACACATCCTGTGAGCCAGCTCAGCAGTTTTGGGGGCCAAGTCAGGCAAGATAGATCAAGATTTTAAGAGAAACAAAGTTATATAATTGAAGGTTGTAATTTCCAGTCCTCAGAGATTAAATAATTCTAGGTGTATATAGTGTCAGAATCTTCTCTTATGATATTCATAGCGATTTACTGGACTATGAAATTTCAGTTTCAGTACTTTGGATGGTAGCAAACTGCCTCTCTGGGCCTGAGATAGTCATCTCCTTATGTTAAAAGCAGACTGATAGAAAGGCCAAGCTAAGTGGAAATGGAAAAAGATGTGATGGGTAGACCCATAACTTGCTTTTTGACTGCTGCTTTATCCCGCTGCAAATGATTTTGGTTTTTTGCATTGATCAGATAGAAACCTGAACCACTTCACTTCTGCATGAATCTAATGGCAGTGGACATCCCACCATCTGTCTCACCAAGGGCTAATTAGTCTTTCCTCCATTCTTATGTTGATGCTAGAATTTACACAGATGTATCAGGAATTGTGACTTTAGCAGAACTTGTGAAGAGCAGTATGAGGCTTGTGGGTTTGTGTGGGTCATGGCCATCTTATTTAAAAAACCAAAACAACAGGCAAAGGAGAAAAGTTTTCCAAATCTGTCATTACATGAAATTCAGCAGTTTGTTACCATCAAGCAGAATTTTAAACTGACAAATATCTATGTGTTCTTCTTATTAGTTAAAAATGTAGGTGCAAATAATATTTTATTTTTCCTGGCTACATTAGAGAGAGGAGTCTGCTTTCAAAATTCCTCATCCTACATCTTGAGTCAAAAGCACTGACAGTGCCAAATTATCTCATTTCAGCTACAATATACTGCTTAAAGGAACAATCTAATGTCAATAACAGCCTTTGCTCTGCAAAAGAAAAAAAAAATATTCCCTTTGGCTATATTTATAGAAATAACGTGATAACTATAGGCTGTTCTACCTACTTAAAAAAAAATACTGTAATATGAATTGCAAAAGGCTTAGAGCAAACTAGTTAACTTTTCTGTAACTTCCCAAAGATTAAGATTTGCAGATTAATGTAGTAGTTGATTTCAAATTTCTATATAGTTTTCGATCCACCTTTAAAGTGGATTTTTTTAGGTGGATGATTTTGGTGGGTTTTTTTTTTCAAAAATATTATTATTCAAGGTAGGAAGTTTGATTGGCATGACCCTTATATGTACACACACAACAAAATGAGTATGCTTTTCTCAACTGCATGCCTTTGAACCTAACATGGAAAAAAAACCCCTGCATGGGAAGGCAAAAATCCCACTCCTTTCAGCATGTGCTTCATCACATGTTGATGGTATCAAATAATGATAACCTCTAATGAATTGTAAAGAGAGATTGAGTGAAGTGTTATTGTGTGGTAATGACTAAAAGGGAGACATTTCAGGTGTTCAATACCTGATGCAGAGCATCTTTTCCCATGGTGGGCTTGCTGTTGACCTCCTCCACCTTCCACCAGTGCTCTGGGATCACAGATCGCTGGCATATGGCTTAGCATATTCGAAACCCCTGACCATTCAAACTCTTCTCCTGTAAAATAGTCTTTTAGTAGACTTATAAAACAGGCTGCTTCTGATTTTCCCAAGAGGCTCCAAAAACTAGCTGCCAAGTGAAATGCAGAGTTCTGGGTGACCCTCCATCACAGCGATCGATACCTCTCAGGCCGCAGGTCTGAAGTGTTAAACATATGACTGACATTTTGGTCAGAAGGCTGTTCTGGCTGAAATGTTGGCGGTGTTTGCTGTTCAGGGAAAATAAAGATGTCACTCGAAAACTGGAAGAGCCCTGACATCTGAGTGATTGAGTTACGCTGTGCTGGTGAGGTGCAACAGGAAAACAATCATCAAATACCAGCCTTTTTAAGGAATACAATGTATTTTTACAAGCTGTCTAAAACCCATGAAATATTGCAGCTGTGCAAAATAGAATATTTTATTTAGTGAAATCCAGAATAACCACACAAGTCAGAAACATAAAATATTTCAAAAATGGGACTATATATTTTATTCATACAGGATGACATTATCTTAGCAGATTAGGTACAATTCTTGCTAAAAAAAGGATATATTTAAATATTTATGCAGCCCATTAATCAGGGAAAGAAAAAAATATCTCCCTCAGCAGTAAGGATTTGTGAATGGCTAATTAGCAGTATATATTAATTTTTAAAATACTATTTTTTTTACTATACATATCTAATATTTGGCTTACATCCATGGAAATTTTTGGATGCCTGCAATACTTAAAAAGGGAATTAATCAAGGCAATACTCATTTCCAAGGAAGTAATTTACAGGAAGGGATTAGATATCCCTTATAGTCCTGACAAACAACACACACACAAAAACTTTGCATGTTTCTTACCAACTCACAGAATGATTTTGGACCCATCGTTTCCACAGTCCGGGTAAAAGAGTTTTGCCTGCCAAAGTACTTTATTTTGAGAGTAGCTGCTTGTCATTTATTGTTTTTCTTGGAGAAACTCAAAGGGTTCAAACTTGATCTCGATGCAGACTTTTGAGTTGTGGTAGATTTTTCCATCACAAGCATGGTGCAAATTAAGACTTGATGATTTCTCTAAAACACGCCTCCTTACTCAAACACAAATATATTTAAAAGCAATTTTTAGCTAGTATCATGCAGCAGATTAATTCAGGGGTGCCTTCTGGCTCTGTAACCCAGTAACCTAAATCACAGAAAAGTGACTTATTTTTCTGAAACTTGATTTTTGCTTCCCAGGTAGCCCACTCAATGTGTCTGCATTTTACAGCCAAGCTGACATTATGGAAAGGATTTAACTTGCCTGAAGTAGCCTTGCCCATAATATTTGTGATGTCTATCCTTCTGGCCTTTGCTCTGAGCAATTTGCAGTGGGGTTCTTTGAGATCCCCTGTTTTCCTGTCGGACTGGGGCAGCCTTCTGTACCTCTCCACTTCATGGAAATCCACAGAGGAGATGTAAGGGCACACGGGGATGCTAAATGGAAAAGAGGTATGCTTCACACTTCTCATAAGCACACCATGGTAAAATAAAGTGGACATGATCCAGTATTAAATATGTCTGCTTGTTTTTAAAAAGTCTCTTCACCTCAGTGCTGAGTGCACCCTCAATTCTCTGCCTGTGAACAAAGAAACTTGGATGAGAGGATCCAGGGAGCCCTTCAGCTTTCCTGGAGAGGTTCTTGACTATCTGCTTTAGATGTTCTAACTGCAAAGTATTTGTAAATACTAGCACGCACTCACCTTGATCCTGCTGACTAAAGTACCTTGTACAGTCCTATGCCTCTATTCCCCACCCCCCACAAGAACTGCATTTTTAAAGGCTGTCCTGCCTGCCTGCGTTCAAGTGCCAAGGTCAGGTAGCAGAAATTGTGAGACAGAGATGGAAGATGGCTCTTTGCAAGAGTCATTCCAATGATTTCTTTAAGATACCCTCATTCAAAGGCCATAAGGAGCGGGAGGGGAGCAGAGGCGTGCTCGCCAGTTACTGTGAGCCGCAAAGATAAGACTCTCATAAAGTCACTGGAATGCAGATATTGTACATGATTATTTAGTCCCTTACAAGATAGCATTGGTTTAGAAAAAAAGCACAGAAACTTGTCCTTTGATATGCTGCTACGAAAGTTTTACCTCTTCTTCCTTTTTACTATTTTTTTAATTATTTTTTTTTAATTCTAAGAACTAGGCAGTGCTTGCCTTAAAGGATGCTATGCTATTGCATGAACGTATTTTTCATATAAAGTAGTTCCACTGGGTACTCAAATCATGTTACTTTTATAAGTATAGATTATTCTTAAACAAAAGTATTTGTGCAGCATCCTGCATATGGCTTAGTTTGTTGGAAAATGTCTCTCAGGATTTAAAATATTGGATGTTAGAAAAATAATATCTGATAAATAAATACTCTGGACGAATGATAAACATATAGGTAGTATTAAATAGCATGATTTCACTGGAATATGAATTGGTTCAAAATGTGAGTTTTACCAAAAAAATAGAGAACCAGTTTAATTACTGTTTTGTACCTTAATAATAAACTTCACACATTTACAGTTACGTGCAATTTAAACAGTTGGCATGAAGAAAACATACGGAAAAATGTAAAAGAAACTAATTATCAATACTGATTGTAAGAGGAGAGGAATCTATCTTCCACTTTACAAGTTGTAGAGGCTGGAAAGGATGAAAACCCATGAAAAATAAAAGATTTATTTTGATTTAGTAACAAAGTAAGTGGTAAAAAATCCATATAAGTTCTATGCATGCAAACGTGATTATCAAAAAAAACCTAAATTGCAATATTAAGTAATAGCACTATAAGTCTAAGATACCCTTCCCTATTCTTTCCAGTCACTCTTTGGACTTATTAACAAAGTAAACCCAAGATAGGAAAGCCTCTGTCCTGTGGTTACCTCTACAGGTACAGGAATTGCTAAATTGTTCAGAGCTGTTTTGATCACACTTTCACCATCTCTTCTCAGAAATCTCCATGGGACATTTTTCAGTTTTGTACCAGTTAAAGCACATTACTTTGGGTGAAATACTGTAAAATTGCAAGGCTTGAATTGAGTTTTTTTTAATTTAAATGTTATTTTCCAAAGTTCTGGTCATAAGGGACATATTCAAGTTATTTTCCCATTTTAGAGAATGCCTCCAAAGGTTTGGGCTTTACTAAAAGCTGTAAATGTGCTTAAGTGAAAAAAAAAAAACCAAACCCAAAACAACCAACATATAAGATGTGCTGAAGTATAGTCACATCAAAACTAAATAACAGTGAAAGGCTAAAGTCTGAACTTAGCTGAAAATACTGAGTAGTATAAACAAAAAATAAATGTTAAAATGAATGCTACCTAAAGAAAAAAGGCTGCCATAATCAAAATCATTTTTGATGAGACTCCATACAACCTTTACTCAGGTATTCTGACATCTCAACCACTTTGTTACTTAGAACTTGTTCTTAAGCTCTGTGCTGCTCTGTGCCATTACCTTAAATCCATTATTTTGAAGACTTCAGAGAGGTAACAAGAAAGTGCAAAGTGGGTCCTCATGAAGATGAAGCAGCAAGTAATGTGGGGCTTAATACAAAGTTCTTACTGTGGAGGCAAGGATGAAGATACTCTTCCTCACACACACAGATGTTACGCATTTGGAGGTATTCCATATTCAGGTGCCCTTACATGCTAATTATTTTATCCATCTTTTCATTTCTTCAGTCCAGATGACTGCAGTCTTTCATGTCACCCATCAGAATAACTTTATTTCTTAGTTCCAGTAATTGCTCCTTTATTCAAATTTATGTGCTGCTCTGGTCTTAAAAATCCTGTGTAATTTTACTTTTCCCTGTGAAAGCACAATGCTCATCATGAAATCCATTCTTTTTGGATGCCATGTCCATAAAGTGGTAAACACTGCAGAGTTTTGGGGTTTGTTTTAAAAATTTTTCCCATATAACCTGAGGTTGGAATCATTCCTCTGGTATTTGACTGAGCATTGTTTTCCAAGCCATAACACTTTTGCATGCAGCTCTCTTGATAATTCCTTCATTAATTCATCCAACTGCAACTGAAAGAACCACTGGCCATCTCTTCTGCTTTTTTTCAGAAACTGAAGAGGCCACAGAGCTCATACAACACTATGTCATACCAGCTGCATCTCATTCCCAGAATCCTCCTTTTCCATTGCTTGAAATCTTCATTCATGTCACCTCACAGTGACAGGCTGCTCTTCTGCGTATGTAAGAATAAGGCCATTGTTAGTGTAATTTTAGCAGTTATTTGGCACCAATCTGTAGAGATTAATGGAATTCATACACAAATAGGAAGGAGCAAAACTTTCTAGTGAGATACGTGACACTCTTGGACCGGGCTTACATCATTTTTCATTCTCCACAAAAATGGAGGGAAAACACTTTGACTGTTGAAGGTCTTAAGACATACACAGTACGTATGCACACACATATGGAAGACCAGATTCTGCTTGTGAAGAAATCAGTCTCGCACAGGATAAAGCTGGCTTTCAAAATTCCAGCCAGGGAGTTAAGGAAACTTAATGTAAACATGAAACCGCACCAGCTATTTTTGGATATGAAAACATAACACATTCATGTCAGCTAGTACTGGCAGATAGAAAACACACCAGTGTAACTGCTAGGTGATCTGAACTTTGAATGATGGCAAGCTGTCTACATACTGGATTATTTTGTTCTCTGTGCTAAAATGGAGAATGGCATGGCAAAGTATGTAAATCTACATAAAACATATATTTTTTTGAAAAGAACTATTCTTCTAAGTGAGTATTTCTAAACAATCAAGTTTTTAATAGTAAAAGTTCTCCAACACATATGTGTAGAATCATACTAAGCCAGTGGAAATACCTGAAAGCTGTTTCTATCCTTATCATTATCTCGATTTAGTGCTTTCTCAGCATCCAAATGGAAAAATATATTAAGGTGTCAACCTTATCTGACTGAGAGTCATAGCTAATACCCATAACACCCATCTCTGCATATCAGCTCCATTCACCCCACTGATAAAGCCTGATCATTATCCACCAGTACATTAATTACTTTATTTACTTGATGAGTTCAATCCAACTGCTGTGTTAGCACTGAAACTGAAAAAGGAACGCAGATCTCATTTGGCATGGTAGACAACTGTTCCAATTTCTGTGGGACCAATTTGTGATGACTGAGGCCTTGATTCCGAGCTCAGCATTATAGGTAAGGGTTTCACTTCACTTTGGTGGATTTTTGTTTGGGGTTTTTTTTGGGTATTTTCAGTTTGAATTGGGTTTTTTGTTGTTTTTTGCTTTGCTTTTTTAGGTTTTTTTCAAGGAGTGGGGATTGATGAAATAGAGTCAGGTGACAGTGTATCAACTAAAAGTGATGAATTCTTCTGGATTTTCAGTTTTGTCTGAACACATAGCAATCTAATCTATTCATAAAGCAGACAGTTTTCTTCCTGTTCATCGAAGGCTGATGTCTTAATTTCCTCAGAGCTGTATTAGATCTTTTGGCCCTCAATGGACAAGTAGAAACTCTACACTGGCAACTCCCATAAAGGCAATTATATATAATTGCCAAACTTGACTTCCACCTGGCAAAACTTTCCTCTAGAGAAGTTTAAAACTGCTTTGAAGATGCTCATACTCACAAGACTCTTTTGAATGTCTTGTACAGTGGACAGAAACCACAAAATTCTCATCTCAGGAAATTTTCTGGATACATTTACTTGGGAGTCCTTGCTGAGTAAAGTACTCTTACTGGGCCTAGGGTCTTTCTTTCAGTCTGTTTTTCAAAACAGCTTGAGGGGCGGAGCAGTCTGAAAGCAGATATAAAATATTTTCTGTGGAATAATTAATAATAATAATTCATATATTGTGTGAAGCCAGGTATTTTTTAAATGCACAGATGAAGAGAAGAAGTTTTTTTAACAATGTGTTGCACGTTTAAAACCAAAACAAACTGGGGTGCATCCAGAGGAGTGTGGCCAGCAGGTCAAAGGAGGTGATCCTCCCCCTCTACTCTGCCCTGGTCAGGCCCCACCTGGAGTATTGTGTCCAGTTCTGGGCTCCCTGGGATAAAAAGGACAGGGATCTCCTGGAGAGAGTCCAAAGAAGGGCTACAAAGATGATTAAGGTCCTGGAGCATCTCCCCTATGAGGGAAGGCTGAGTAAGTTGGGACTGTTCAGCCTTGAGAAGACTAAGGGGTTGGACCTAATTAAAGTCTATAATTATCTGAAGCAGGGGATGCAGGGGGAATCAGCCAGCCCCTTTTCAGTGGTCTGTGGGGACAGGACAAGGGGCAATGGCTGCAAGTTGGAGCACAGGAAGTTCGGCACCAACATGGGGAAAACCTTTTTCACAGTGAGGGTGACAGAGCCCTGGGACAGGCTGCCCAGGGAGGTGGTGGAGTCTCCATCTCTGGAGATATTCAAGTCTCGTCTGGACGCCTATCTGAGTGATACGTCCTAGGGAGCTGCTTTGGCAGGGGGGTTGGACCCGATGATCTTTCAAGGTCCCTTCCAACCCCTATAATTCTATGATTCTATGATTCAAAAGCATTTCAGAACTTAGTGAGAAACATAGCATCTCAATGCTAAGGATTTTCAACTCGTTGAATCAAAAGATTTCTTTTTCACGTGGTTAAAAAACCTCAATTCCCCCCCGCCCTCTGCCAATGAAGCCTGTATACATTGAAAAATATGATTTTGTGTAGTAGCTTGTAGCAGCTGTGGCATTTTCAAAAGAAGATATTGAGCAAATGAAAAATGTAAAATGACTATTCATTATTCTTATGCTCATAAATCGGATGAAAATGTGAACTCCAAAAAGAACATTTGAGAAAATACAGAAGTAAAACAGATACAATGTCTGCTTCCTATGGAAGCATTTATACAAATGAAAAAATATTGTCCAAAGATATATTATAATCTTACTCAAAATGACAAAGCAGTCTGGTAACCTTAAATATTCAGAATCCATTTAAATGGCTTCAGTAATCCAAATAAGTAGATTTTTATGGGAGGTTATTTAGTTTAACAACATGAATCATTTTGATCTAAATTTTGGATTTAGAATTTTGATCTGATTCTACTTTTACTTAAGGCCAATATAGAACCACAGAAATCTGTGTAAGAAATAAAGAAATTATTTTATTCTCCAGACCCAGGTTACATTTCCAGGACTTTTAAAGCGAGAAAGAGAGAAACAGACCTTGATCTAAATCTAGAACATTATTTGTGGATTTGTAGAAACGCAAATGCACATACTTTATATATAACCTGACTGTAATTTATATAGAAGTTTGAAAACAGCGTGCAATAATCATGACATACTAAATACACCAAAACAAAATCTGTGCACCATGATGCTTTGTGTAGTGCAATTGCACCATGTAGAATAAAGCTGCAGTTACTGCATCGACTACGGTAGTTGTACCACCTCAATACACCAACACACTCTTCTGTGACTGTCTTCAGCAAGAATTATTCCTCATTCACCTTCCCACCTGTGCATGCTCCACAAAGTTTTACAGTTAATGGCATAACAATTAAAATAATGATGTTGCAGATGTACTGCTTTAATTACATCCTCCATTGCTGCTATTACACAAATTATAATAATGTTTCCCAAAACTGGCAGTGGCAGGATTATAGGTGGTGCTACTGATCTAAGCAAGTCTTCAGTTTTATGTTATCTAACTGATTTTTGGCTCAGGCTTATCAAGTGACAACTAATATATGTTAACTCCCTGTTAATGGCTCAGCTCTATGGGATACACTCCTTTCTGCACTGGTACTTGTGCCTGGCAGAATACGGCCAGGCACTCTTTGAGCTGAACCTTTGTACAGAATTAGAGGTTGGATCAGGAACTGAAGGGTAGAAGAGCTAAATGCGAAGGAAATGATACACTTTTGAACTTAGTTACTTCCAATCTTAAATAATTGGATAAATAGAAGATTACTAAAACCCATCAGAAAAGCAAAAGCATTGATATTGTATTCTCAGTAATTAAACTAAAAATCACCCTGGGGGCTCATTGCTCCACCCAGACAGCAGTTCCTGAATTGGATAATTTAACATCACAGGAAGCTTTTGGATATTCCATCACACCATGTGCCTTACCTTTTACATCCCTGTCCTGACGCTGATGGGCCTTGCTGCAGAGCTCCAAAGCTGAAAGGCAGCAGCACTGAGCCAATAGACTGCAAATTGTTTTGCCATCCCAATTTTCTAAGTATTAAAATCTAATCACCATTTTCCTTCATCAAATTTTTAGTTCAGAGCTATGCCAAATATTTCCTTGAGCTATTATATTCAAATTTCTTCTTTCTTTCTTCCCCCCCCCCCCCCCGCCCCGTGTCTCCAAAATGAATCCTCATGAGAAACAAATTTTATTTATTGGAGGTTTTTGACATCTGTAATGCTGTGTTTCTGTACTTGCCTTTTGTCATCTTAGAAATATACCAGTGTGCATTCAGGGACAGGGGACGACTAATTTAAACTTTTACATGTATTAGTTTAATATTCAGGGATATACCAGTAAATTGAAGATAAAAAAAATTGCAAATAGATGGTATGTTACAATACTGGTGGATATTTGACAGGATGGTTGCAAAAAGTTCCCTATTCTGCACGGTCTGGTATATATTTTGAAATTTGTTAGTTTTTCAGCAAATTATTGATGCGTCAAATAATTTAAATGAATTAGCCAGTTGTTAACACTGATTACTTTTTTTACTATCTGTAAGTCTTAAAATGAAAGCAATTTCTTGAGATTACTGTCAAAGAGGACATCTTTTTTTCAATTCTTTCTATTTATACTAATCCCTAAAGGTGACAGGAAAACATGAATTATTATTTTTTTAAAAATTTTACTTTCTACATCTGAATAGCTATATTGAAAATCAGATTTATGGTGATATTTTGTTGGTTTACATACTCCATTTTGAACCAATTTTTTAAAAAAGCCATACTCTGCAAGTAGTAATAATATCTAAAAGGAAAAATATGCTCTTAATTATAATGAACTTTAAAGAAACTTAACAGCTAGATTTGAACTATAGACAAAAATTACAGTAAGCAATGAGGTTAACACGGCGATTAGGAAGTTAGAAAGGAAAATAGTATTAGTTAACACCTTGACAAATTTTTGTAACCAAAACCCAGAAATATAAAGTTCACAATGAATCATTCTGTAATTTTGACAGTTGATACTTTATTGATGACATCTCAAAAATGGCAATGATCACCTCCATTTGCATTAGAATTTAGAGATCAATAACAGGACACAGGTTGCCTACTTGTTTTTAAAAGTTATTTAATGGATTAAGACAGAGATTCTAATACAATTAAGAAATACTACAATTCTACAGCTTTTAATACAAAATATCTGGTGTTTAATTTAGGAGCTGGAGACATTTTGAAAAGGCTGATCTGTGTAGAAAATCAATTCAAGTGGCAGCCTGGGATAAGCTGAAATTAAATGCAAACCTTTAAGGAGAGTTTTGGGAAGATTTAAGAGTCCTGTACTTAAGCTGGGTAGTGAGGCCCTTGATAAACTATCGTTTGTAACTTTAATTTTATGCTTTAATGATTATATAAATGAACAACTTTTTAAAAAACATTTTCCATGGAACAAAATTCAACCATATTTTATAGGAGAAAAATAATAAAAAATGAGAGAAACTTGAATAGTTATTTATCCTTTTGGGGAAAAAAATCAAATTAAAAACTCCCACATTCCAAAACCTATATCTAAACGCTAACACTGTATATTCCACGTCTTTTGGACATGTAATTAGGGAAGTTTTTACTTCATAAAACAAATCATACAGAAACTTTCAGTAGGACTGCTGTTTATTTCAGTGTACTACTTAACTGCCAAATCATCACGCTGCATATTATTCTGCACGTTGAGAAAAGAGACATTTAATTGTAGTTGAAAGCAGAATACATTGGAACGAGCAGCCAAAGGCAAGCAGATAAAAGTTAAATTAGCAAAAAGATTCGTACAGACTTGCAATATGCTGTTGGATGAGCAATCGATGGAGGCATCATAGGTGGATAAGTAAGTAATTAGCCTTAACTTCAGCAGCAAATGCTTATTGCACCAATCACATACTTTTGTTGGGAGTAGATTCTACTATATGCATGCATATATACTCACACACATATATGTTTCATTAACAATAGCTTGAAACACCCTTTCATAAATCATAAATTAATTACCAGTAGATGTAATGTGGTTAGGTTATACTTTCAGTAATAATGTATGAATAATATTTCATTTATTAAAGTGGACACAAGTCTGAGAGGAGTGAATGTCTTGTAGCATATCATAATTTGTTCTCAATTTCTTAAAGGTGAGGTTGTAATTTTAAGTTTTTTAGGGTCATCTTCTTTCAGGGATCTCACACTGATGGACTCCAATCAAGAAACCAATAGCCAACTCTCCAGTCCTGTGTAGATTCAGGAGCTGGACTCGATGATCCTTATGGGTTCCTTCTGACACAGGCTAGTCTATGATTCCCTAAACTGAATGGAGAATATCTGGTTGGTTCTAAACAATTTTTGAGTGTTTACCTTTGTAAACTTTCTATAACAGTAACTGTAGAAAGATGCCTCAGAGTTGTACTTTCACAAAAGGCTTAAAATCTCTCATTGGCCTTTTCCTTCCTCAGGCAGAGAGATGTACACATTACATACTTCATATTCCATTATGAGATTATTTGAGTATATAGATAGGTAGCCTTCTGGAGCTATCTTTTCTGTCTGAATATAGCACAGGTGTCTTCTAAATGCAGTAGCACCATAATAATCAGGAAGTATTTCATGCATTTAAATCTCTTTTCTTTTCAAAGATAAACTAAGGTTCCATTTGGTCTATGTTAACAAAAGCTCAAAATGGGTTGAAAAATCTTCGTGACTAATTAAGAAAGCAGTTTTCTAATGGTTTCATACCTTTATTTCACTTTTGCTAGGCAATTTTGAAGATACGTCATTTTAAAAAACCTCAAATGCATCCATTATTCTTTTCTCCTAGAAAGTCCTAGTAAACATCTGCAGCTACTGAAGCTGCTTTAGAGTAAGAAAGAACAAAACCAAAAAAAACGAACCCCTAATCCCCCCTTCCAAATCCCATCAACAAAAAAATTTCCCTGAATATAACATTACAGATTATCCTGCTTGTACTGGCTTGACCTTTACTGGATGGCACGTATCTACCAAGCTGCTCTACAACTCCTCACCCCAGCAGGACAGTGAGAGGAGAAAAAGAATTTGGGAAGAAAACCTCATGGGGCAAGATAAAGAAAGTTCAATAAAACAAAAGCAAAAGTACAGAAACAAAGGGAAAAAAAACAACCTAAGGATTTATTCTGTATTGCCCATCAGCAGGTGATGTCCAGCCACTTCCCAGGAAGCAGGCCTTCAGTAAATGTAGCAGTTACTCTGGAAGACAATCATAAATAAAAAATTCCCCTCCTTCCTCTTCCTGAATTATTCCATACTCATACAGTATGGAATATCCCTTTGCTCAGCTTGGGTCAGCTGTCCTGGATGTGTCCCCTCCCAAGATCTTGCCCATCCCCAGCCTGGTGATGGTGGTGATGGGGAGAGGCAGCCTTGATGCTGTGACAGGACTGCTCAGCAGCAGCCTAAACATGACTGTGTTATCAGCACCATGCTTGCTACCATCACGCAGTACAGCACTGTGAGGGCTCATATGGGGAAAATTGATTCCAGATTATTCAGACCCAGCTGCATTTTGTGGTTACAGTTCTGTGAAGGAGGATCCCCATTCAGTAGACAGTCGTTTCTCCCCTACATAGAAGCAGAAAACTGCATACCCTCCCATGGGTGCTCCACCCAGCACAAACGGGAGCTCTCATGGTCCCTGAAGAGCACTGGGATCCCCACCCCTGTTGTCTTGCCAGAACCCCACTTGACAGGCTGTAGCTGGCATTAATTGATGGCACCTCACAGTAGTTCAGCAGGTACCAGTTCTCCCTCAGGCACCTTTAATTCACCAGCTCAGTAAAATTCGAGTGCTACAGAGAGCACATCCTCATTGCTAATACCTATATACTCCTTGCACTCTCCTATTTGATGTCCAAATAGAGGATTGCTGAGAGACTGGAAGAAATCTGTGATCATTTATTTAAAGAACTTTACTTCTATGCAAGTAGAAGTAATACTGTGTGGTTGATGATTTTAAACAAATATTAAGACTGACCAAGCTATTGACTGCAAACTGGTAAAGCTGAAAACAGGTTTACTGTGGAAATAAACCCAATTTCATATTGCTTGCCTGTGGTGGTTTCATTTGGAACTAGCTATAGCAAATGGAAATATTTCCCCTATAAAATTATATCCCAACTTTAATATGCAATCTGCTTGTTAAGGCATGAGATTTGATTATTCCTACTTGCTTAGATGCAATGTGACTAGTTTGCATGATATAAGCAGTCCTTCACAGTCCTTCACAGTATTTAACTCAGCATTTGACCTTCCAAAGAAATTATGCACAGATGTTCTGTCCAGTGAGTAGGATAATATTCCCATTCTTTTGTTTAAAATGTGCTGCTTACTTAATTCTAGCGTGCTACTGTTTTTATTTTTTTTTTAAATAAGAACATCTTATGTAATTATTTGTGGAAACAGCTGAAAAAAGAAACAGATGATAGTTATTACTATGTATCATCCTAAGAAACAAATTCCATGTCTAAGGGAGAAGAGGAATTGTTCAATTAGGAGATTTAATATTTTTAATGTTTTTTTCAGGGGGTGCTCATAGAAAAAAGCTGTAGGCTTCATAGAAGCAGATGCTAGCCTTACTGCCAGTGTCAAAGAGGTCAGAAATTCTGTTTCAGAAACAGAAGTGGAATCAAATCCCCAAGTCTGGATTAAGGTCAAGACACAAATTATCTCATGGTTTAATTTTCAGGGATTCAAAATTTTGATTGATGGCTGTGTCTGCATATATTTCTATGAATATCTTGCTCAAAGTGGGAAAATTTCCTCTCTGTCTTGAGATAACACAGTTGTATCTAGTAGATAGTGCTGCCTGAGTTGTTCTGACTAAATGAAAGCCTGCTTTCTCCAGCAGATTTTCAGAAAATGAATTAATTCTTCAAAGCAGAGAGAAAGAGGAAGGATGTTACGAGCTTTATGCAGGAGAACAGACAATCAGACGACAGGGCTGCTTCCAGTAGGGAAATCTGATACAGAGTACTGAATTTACTCCTTTCACTTCTTTCCAAAGAAAAGTAAGCAAATTTTTATATTACTTTTGTAGTTCTAAAGGACATTATTCAACATTGTACCATATCTGTATCTACCTACCCAAATAGACCAAGGAACAATCTCTTTTGTGGACTCCCTGGATGGGTATGTGATACAAGGAAACCAGGAATTGTGACTTCAGGGGCACACCACCCAGACCTTCCGTAGGGATGCTGTGAAACAGCTAAACCACTTTTTCATAGTTGTATTAAAGCCATAGATGGTGTTTTCACTGACATCATCAAACTCACCCATTTATTTTAATGTTATTCATCCCTCTAAGCCTTCTATCTTATTTTACTTGTTCCCCTGTCTGCCCTCTACCAAGGATTTTGTGACATTTGGCATTTGAGGTTTTTTTGGCATGAGCTCCATGTGCGTCCTCAGCCAGTTTGTTCTCTCTCTGGACTTGTGCAGATAATCGTCTATGATTGCAACATTGTGGAGAACTCCACTATGGAAATGCCACTCAGCAAACTTTACAGGTACAAAATGGTTTTTAATTAGCCTACATTTTATATACAGATTGCATTATTGCACATACCTAAATGGCTCAATTACGGACAATTATTTTAATGTAGCAAAAATGAATTCATACAGGGGCTATTGAGGAAAGAGTATTGGAGAACTGTCAGCTATTATGAAATGAACAAAAGCATTACAGTCGCTCCCAGCTTCTGTTCACCAGTTAAAGTTATTTTATTTGTCAACATTTATAATACTACATAAGTGCCATACTAACTGTCTTGCCCACGCAAATATATCTGTACTTATATGAGCTAACCAAGGCAAGCTGCAGCTTTTCATGTTTACAGCACAGGGCACTGAAATGAACGGACTCTTTACGGTCAGCTTCAGTACGGCAACAATTTTATCTGAGCCGTCTTTTCCAAGGTCACACAAGAAATGCATCTTTGTGCTAAAAACAGAATCCAGATGTCAGCTGAACATAATCAGCAGAAACGTGTCTGTAGACACTGCTCCTATCAGAATAGCACTAGGTAAGTGTTTAGTATCCCTTGCTCACGCTTTCGACTCAAGCTTTCCTTTCCCCTCCATGACCCTTTGACATATTTATGGCACCAGTCAAGTGATCTGTGCTTCCAAAACCTGTCAAAGTCTCCCTCGTGTCATCAGATAAGGGATGTGCTGAACAAGCCTGCACATCTGACTCAACTGAACACGCTCTGGGAGCAGGGCTGGCATTCACCGCAAAGTTCCAATGAAACAGAGCATGTTCGCTGTTTGTAGAGTGTGTTTGCTGTCTGTATATCAATGTCAGACCTCAAACCACACTAATCTGGAAATAAACAGAGTGAATGGATATTAAACGTGAGTAGCAGTCACTGAAATCACTAAAGAGTATTTGTAACAAAATGCTAGGATTTACTATTCCCATTAGAGTTAATATCAGTTCTGTGGCTAAAAATCCAGGCACTAATGCTCCTAAAACTAAACCACTCTTCCATTTTCAATACCATTCTAATAAAATCCAAATGAAGGGATTTAAATGGAAGCCATCCGCAGTGTCAATGACATGCTGCTGTTGGTTATCCCAGGATGTTTGGTATCAACAACTGGGCAACAGTGCTGAGTGCATGGACAAAATCCAAGAACCTTTTTTTAGTGCTTAACCACAGAGGAAATACAGCCTTTTCCCTTGTATAACACATACTGAGCTATAAGGTTGCCAAAATAGCTTGTTATGTGGAAACCCCGTGCTACCAGAAGATAAAAACACTGAACTAACTGTTTATATTAGGGCCTCCAGGCCCTGTGGCATTTTGTATGCAAATGCACTTGGGCTTACATATGTATTAAGCCAAATCAGTGAAATTATCACCATAGAATGAGCTGAAATGATAGAACATTGCCTTTAATTTGAAAAGGATTTGCAATTCAGCACTTCCATAGAAAGCTAATTGAAATGCACTTATGCTGCTGAAAAGCAGTGATAAATTTATGAAATCCACACAATTATTTTTAGCTGTCAAAATACTTAAAATCATAAGCTGTAGATAGATAATTAACCAGCTAGTATGATTGAAGACATATGATTTAATTTTAAAGATGAGTCCAAAAGAACCTGAAATACAAGAGATGATCATTCTGCAGAAATAAAGACATAATAATTAAAAAGTGCCTCTTGAGCAAATATGAAAACACATACCTAACTCTAAGCGTATGACTGTTCCTGCAACTTCACCACAATAGCTTGCAACATTTTTTAGCAAGGTCTTTAGCGAGGCTTAGTAAGGTGCTGGAGGAGTTTCTCAGACAAAACTCTCACTGAATGATTTAGCAAAATTCCAATCACAGCTTTCTCTCTGTGAACATAGATTTGCTATTTTAATGGATTCCTTTTTTGGCAAAGAAGAAGGGAGAGAGGAAAGGTGGGGTAAAATAAAGAAGTTTAAAATACAATGAACTTTTTACATGATATAAGTCAATGTAAAATCACCATGAGCAGTCCTAAAGAGTTTAATAGTTTATGCATAACAAAAAGAACACTTACTTTTCTTACAAATTATATTTATTGCTATTGCAGTATGTTGACTTTAACTGGATGCCAGGTGCTCATCAAGCTGCTCTACTGCTCCCCTCCCCAGGAAGACAGGAAGGGGAGAAATCTAAGTTGAAAAAACTCATTGGGAAAGATAAAGGCAGTTTAATAAAGCAAAAGCAAAATACCATGCATGGAAGCAAACAAAAGCCAAAAGATTTATTCTCTGTTTCCCATCAACACATAATGTCCAGCTACTTCCCAGGAAGCAGGGCTTCAGTACATGTTGCTGTTGCTCCAGAGTACAAATCTCCTAAATAATGAATCCCCTTCCTCCCTGTTTCGTAGCTTTTACTGCTTAGCAGACACCATAGAATGTGTAAGGTTGGAAAGCATCTTCTATCTAGTCCAACCCCCCCTGCAGTAAGCAGGGACATCTTCAGTAGATAAGGTCTCTTAGAGCCTCATCAATCCTGGCTTCCGTGGGTGGGAGGCTATGTCTCTGGGCAAGCTGTTCCAGTGCTCTACCACCATCACATTGAAGAGCTTTTTCCCAATATCCAACCTAGATCTCCCCTTTTCTAGTTTAAAACTATTACCCCTCGTCATGTTGCTACATGACCCATGAACAGTTCTTCCTCAGCTTTCTTATAGGCACCTTTCAGGTATTAGAAGGCTGCTATAAGGTCACCCCTGAGTCTTCTCTTCTCCAAGCTGAACAAGCCCAACTGTCTCAGCCTATCTTCATAGGAGAGGTGCCCTTTGATAGTTTTTGTGGTCCTCCTCTGGATATGCTCCAACAGGTCCATGTCCTTTTTGTGTTGAGTGCCTGCTTCTCCAGCCTGTCTAGGTCCCTCTAGATAGCATCCTGTCCCTCCAGCACATTAAATTCACCACTCAGCTTGGTATCATCAGCAAATTTGCTGAGGGTGCTCTCAATCTGATCACCGTCAATATCATTAATGACGATATTAAACAGCACTGGTCCCAGCGCAGACGTGCGGTGTGGAATATCCCCTTGGGCAGTTTGGGTCAGCTGTCCTGCTGTGTCCCCTCCCCAGATCTTGCCCACCCCCAGCCTACTGGTGATGGTGGTGGTGGGAATGGTGGACAGACAGCCTTGATGCTGTGCCAGCACTGCTCAGCAACAACCAAAACGTGTTACCAGCCCAGTGCTTGCTACCATCACACAGTGCAGTGCTGTGAGGGCTGCTCTGGGGAGAAATTAACTCTATTTCAGCCAGATCCAATACAGCTATTTATGTGATTTTATAACAGAAAACCTTTCAGATCAAAGGAAATGTACTGAAGTGTGACAAGTAATTTCAGTTGCCTAGATAACCAAACCCATAAGTGTTGTGTTATTTTACTGAAAAAAAAATTAAAATATTCAAAGTATTAATGGTACGTTCTTCCATTTCCACTACAAAATTTATTTTTCTTTTTTAGTTTTGGTTTTGTTGACATATTTGCTCATACCTCTATATAAAAGGAAATAGAAAAGAGGAAAACAAAATTCATCTCATTGCACCACTTTCTGTATTTCTTTAGTGTCTGACAACCGAAAAATAAATAGAAAAACAGAATGTGATAAGGTTTTCCGCTGAAATGGCTGATGTGCTTGCAAGTACCAGAGAGTTCAAAGAAACAGTTTGGAGAGTTTTGGGAAAGCCTGAAGCAAATATTTGGAAGGTTGTTTTGGTTTTGTTTTAAATTAGGTGGAGACATTACTCACCCCCATATAATTTCCATAACAGGTGCATAAATATAGTATTTACTATGTAAAGAATCCAATGTGAATTTTCATACTATTTCTTTGTTTATTTTTTCTCCCTGTGTTGCTTGAAATCTGTGCCCATATAAAGGGTATTCAAACAGCTTTTTTACTAATGACATGAATGAACCATCAAGATGATCTCCCAGTATATTAAAAAATTTTCAAGCACTTGGATCAGATATTTGAGAACAGCCTGAGAAGGTGTGATTATTTTTAATTATTTTCAACATATTGTTTTGTAGCTTGAAATTTATGGGACCACGAATGTGAAGAATTTGGTAGACAAATTTCAGACAAATTTTTTCTGTGTAAAAGGCTGGTTGTAAAGAATAGCGCATATATATACATAATTTATATATAAAGGAACCAATACTTAAATGCATATCTTATATATAGTCAAACAGAACCTTGAAAGGAACAGCTCTGCAGACCTGCTCCCAAATATGCTTTTTTCCTACTTAGAAATACTTCTGAGATTCATATGTGTATAGGGCTAGAAAAGACTGCCTTGGTCAAGTGCAGTCACTGTTATCACAGGCAATTGTTTTTATTTCACCACAGTTCGTGGAACGTTTGCCACCTAGTCAACAAGCCTCAGAAAAACACTTCATTCCTTGGGAGAGACTAGAGACACGTAACTGGAAGGTCACTGAAGAACTGAAGGCTATAAAATGTCTATAAAAACTAGAAGAAAACAGACCAAAGACAGTTATATCAGGGATATTTCAAACTGATGGCTAGAACATAGTTCATCTGAAAACATATTGTTTAATATAAGATCCAATCTTTATTGCATTTTCAGGTATGTATAAGGACCTGAGAAGAGGGGAAAACTGCACTAGTAATTCAAAATTATTTTCCATTCTAAGAGCAATAATAGTTCCTTAAACTCAAAAGGCTGTTTATTCCCTATTGTCCCATTTTAAAAGTAATCTTTTGTGTTCTAAAAGAAACGCGTTCCTAGTTTTCAGGTTTAGTAGCACTTTTTGCTTTAGATTTGCCTCATCACATGGAAAGTATTTAATTTCTTTCTCTTGGTAAGAAAATTTTTCCCAAGCCACAACACGAGAAAATGGTCTGCCATTTAATGTTTCCTGAATGCCATCCGAAATGCAAATTTTCAATATTTTCAGAAGGAGTAAGTATTTTTCTGTTTTATTTTTCATTTAATAAACATTCACAACTTAAAGTTCAGAAGTAGTATTGTAAACAGGGCCATTAAATCCAGAAGTACCTAGAACATTGGATTATCATGACTAAAATCCACGCAGTTCTAAAAATTCATAACTTTTTCTCCTTGCATTGCAAATGCCAAAGTCCCCATGCGACTTTCATTCTGTATCCCAGTGTATAAGGATGAAGATTACTCAGGGACAGCAGTGAGACACAGTTAACACGCTTTATTTACAGTTTTCCTCCCAAGAAATGAAGTGTCAAGAGAAAGATGAAAACATTAAGTTTTGCTCTGCCCTGAATTTAGTGAAAGCAGTCAGCATGTTTAAAGTAAGAGATGTGTAGTTGTATTCCTTTCAAGACCTCCAGACCTATTTTGCTTCCTAGAGATTATATGAAGGAAAAGGTAGACCTATATCAACTCTGACTTCCGATTTCCATTGAAGAATACTCCTGAGTCTTGGGCAGGTAGCCCATCTCCCACCATCATCCCAGCTCCCCACCCTTTATGACAGACCAAATTAAAACAATCTGTCAACCTCAAAATTTATCCTTGAGATTCAGATCAAAAAGATATGGCTAAGAACTATTTCTACCTTGTTATTAATTTAAAAAATAAATACATCTCTATATAAACTGACGTTCCATTTATGCCTGCAGGGATCTGAGCTATATTGGTACATTAAGGCAATAACATTAAGGAAAAAGAGAAAATAGGGGTGTTGGAAATGTAAGTGAAAGATCATACAAGTGAGCCGTAACATAATGTGATTTCAATTTGATTTTGTTTAATTTCTTTAACTGTATTGACATCAATGGAATTGTCTCACGTATTGACAGTAAAATTACTTTGAAAGAAAAAAAAAAAACCAACCAATTTTACTGTTAGGGAATGAGATAGGACTATAAACTCTGATAATCTTTTCAAGCTGTGAATTCTAGGTCCCACACAGGGAAAAGCACACCTTCACCCTTTTCTTTCAGATGGCAAGGTAAAAGGGGAAATTCTTTACATTGCTCTCAGTGTGGAGAAAGCACTACAGTTACTTCTCTTGAATTTAGTGTGTCTGAACATTAGGTATCTTTCCTAAAGTTTTTGGGAATGATTTTTTTTTGA
Organism: Gallinula chloropus; assembly: GCF_964237585.1. Classification (NCBI taxonomy): domain Eukaryota; kingdom Metazoa; phylum Chordata; class Aves; order Gruiformes; family Rallidae; genus Gallinula; species Gallinula chloropus. Next base: position 31,651,293 of record NC_140092.1, read on the forward strand.
TTTATCTTTTTTTAATTCTTTTCCAGTCTCTCTGACTTCCCCTCGAACTTCTGTGGATAGACAGAGAACATTATATTGACCAGAACAAGCTTGGATGCAAAATATAAGATCATCTTAAAACTTTCATAGATATTTAAGTTACAGCAGGATCAACATATTCACAAGATGTTCAGAAGATTTTTTTTCCTTACTTACATTAGTAGGAGCTCTGTGGAATGTTTTCTTTGGAAAGCTCTGGAGTTTATATGATAAGGATTGCCAAAATAGGACTACTTGAGTTTATCTCAAAAGTTAATTTTATAAGACTCCAGGGATTTTAGGTTACTGACAGGACTGAGGTTTTGTTCTTTTCTCATTGTAATCACATACTTTAATATCCTAAAGATTGAGATGTTTTTGTCTACCTACAGCCTTTAGGTGGACTTAATGCACTCCTATTTCACAGTTCATAGGACTAGAAAAACTGACCTCATTTGTCCTTAAACACTTGGAAATTAATCACAGTTTCTCTTTTATATAAGTAAACATTAATGGAAAAGATTCAAAGGAGCAAAACCAGATCAGCTCCAACCTTGATGAGGTCACTGACTTTCAAGGACTAAGGGGCAGTTTAGAGATTCACAATTTCTTTGGATTTCTTACATAACAGAACATGATCTACTTTTCCTTTGGCTGTTCTTTGCATATTGCTATGCTAGGAAAGATGGGTAGAAGATCGAGATGGGAAGTCCATTGCAGCAGATTTCTTCTAAGAAAAAAAATTCAGCAAAATCTTTGGCTTTTGACACTTCTTAAACCACACAACCATCAGACAGGCTGGTTCTCTTTGTTCGCAAATGCTCGAAAAACCTAGCTGTGATTCAATGATGTTTTATGTTGCCCCCCAAAATCCCATGGGCTCATGGAATGACTAGGAGTGCATCATCAGTTTTTTCATTTCCAGTTCATTAATTCATTGGAGTTATACAGTATTTAAAGCTTATATCACCAAAAATGCCTTCGGCAATTAATCTATGATTTTATAGCACAAGTAAATAATCCCAAGGCAGATTTAAATTTGTTGCCTATCTCTGAGTTTAGAAAACTTAAATTATATCAGATCTTTTCAGCTAGTGACTAGCTATCATATGCTAAACAGATTCCAGTCTAAACTGTTGTCATCCTGATGGAATAATCCACTAATTATCTTACCATTTAACTGTAATTTTTTTAATAGTTCTGTCTGACCTTCAGTTGCACAGCTATACATGATATTTTTAATATGCTAATATAATACAGTTATTTTTTAAGCATGTCAGTTTCGTTAGCTTCCTTCTAGCTTCAGCAAACAATCCCTTGAGCATTGCAAATAATGATTTTAAAAAAAAGTTACTTCTGTTATTTCTTAGATAGAGATTCATGCACATATTAATTTACGTAAATGTATATAAATGTATCTGAACATAGAAGAGAGAGGATTGTTTAAGAACTATACTAATGTTTCTTTTAATAAGTGTAACTTATAAATAATTAATTTCCTGTGTGTTTCTAGCAACTTCAAAATGGATTTTAAAGCTTCCCATGATATCGCAGACTTTATTACTAGGAACTCAGTTACCAGGTTTTTTTCCAGATGTTTTTATTTTTATGAAACATTTTCCATTTTACAGATTTAACACAGGTAAATAAGACCTTGAGATCTATTTTTAAGATAGCTAATTATTAATATTGACAAACATTATTTAATATTTCTTAAACTAGTTTAAGAAGAAATTATTTAGAAGTTTCATTTATTTCATCACTGAAAGATTGAGGCTGAAATGTCATTATAGCTATAAAACTGAGACCTTTATTTAACTGCACAGTCCATATCTGTGCAATCATTTAATCTTCTCTGTTAATATGAAAATTATTGCAGTATCAGCCCTTAGAGTTTAAGAGTACAACCGCTCTTAAGAAAATGTATCTGCCCTTTTTCTGCTGCTCATGCTCCAAAACAAGTCAGAAGCTGATACTGAGAGTCCTTCGTCCTCCAGCAGATGCTAAGGGAGACATCTTCATGGGGAGAAACACATGGCCAACAGGACACTTCCAAACACCTTCAAGAAGTCTGATGATAATGCTGACCTATCTGTAACATCAGTTATGCAATGATTACTTTAGTGAGCATAAGGTTTTGTAAGATAATAGCTGCTCTATAGCAAAAAGCTCTGCTGAAACTAAGAACAAGTCAGCGATTAGTCATCTGGGCATCAGACAAATTTGCTGTTATATGCAGAAAAATCTACACAAGAGGCATCTAACCAGTGGGCAATATGCTGTTACAGCTGAAAACAAACTAAAACAGGCTGGGGCCAAGTCATGTTGAGACAAGGCCTGACATGTCCTTATGTTGCTAGGTTATGACAAGGCTTGTGCCAAACAGAGGCAACACTGTATGTGCCTGGCCCACCGGCTATGCTCGATAAAAAGTGACTTTGTTCTAAATCCACATTTTTGGGTTACCCTATATTCATGGAGATATTAAAAATCATCATGGATGAAAGGTGCTATTGGTGAGAAGGGGATTTTCACTCACGTTCACAGGAGCCATCACTGGTCATCAGATGGAGTAAATCAGGTGGACTGCTCAGGGCATCAATAATATTGAGACAGATCTGGCAATAGTTCTGTAGAGCTGAATTCACAAGCCTATTTTTTTTAATCTGGAATAAATTGGGAAATGCTTTGTAGATTAATAGATCACCCTAGGGGTATAGCAAATGGATGTGTTAACTATGATATGAACAGTATCTCCAGGGACCATATGACTCTCCTTGTAAGGAAATAGGTGTCTCCACTGAAGCAATAATGGCTGTAGAACTAAATTTAGAAACTAGATCACTGATAATGAATCTTCAGTGTATTTCTACTTTTTCAAATATCAAGTTCTAAATTCTCTATCAATTTTTTAGATAGGAGAGATTGTTGCAAGATCAAAAAAATAGATTATAAAAAACAATGTTAAAAGGATCACAGACCTGTGGCTCAAATTGAGTGACATTGATAATTTTTGCATTTTATATAATGCAGGTTAGATTTTTTACAATCACTTCTTTAGAACAACTAACCAAATAAAGAATTTCGTAAATCAATTAGTTTGCCTGTTTGGGAATTTTTTTTTTTTTAATTTTTATGTAGTGAAATGGATGAAATGCCAGTGTGTGTATGTTTTTTCTAGGATTACATCAACAGCACATGTTTTACTACCATCTCCTATAATGCACAGTGCAATTTTTCGGGATGGAATGTTCCTTTTGTGAAAATTCTTTTCTGCTTCCAGAACTACTTTTCAAATCTTCAGTAGTGAATAACTGATTGAAAGGATTATGGCTTTGCAGATTTACAATCAATTGTTGGGGGATCTAGTTTTGGGTTTGGTTTTGGTTTTGGTTTTGTGGGTTTTTTTTTAATTCTGAAATAAAGCAGAAGGACTAATTTCTCACAGGTCAAGAACCTCAGGATATATCTACAGTAGTATTTTACTTCAGGGAAGGAGTGCATTTTTGAAACAGATCCTGCTTATTCTCATGTTCTCATAATGTATTTGCATCGTGGAACTGTCTCAGGAGTTGTGTTACTAGCAGTGACACTAAGCAAGGTGTGCTTCATATTTTCCAATGAATATGCTCCAATTGCTAATGGGCTCTTATTCTATAGGATCAGCTGTTACTGATTCAAGATAAACCCTTCAGAATACCTGTAGAGTGGTTTCTGGGCTCTTGGCACAAACAGTCCTGTATCACAGATTTGTTTCTCTTGTGCCAGGTCAATGACACTGGGTGAGAGTTAAGGGCTTTATGGCTGGATGACTTACATGCTCAATTTAATTGTCCAGTCATCTCCTGACCAGAGCTTGGAAGTGAACTGTTGCTTCTGTTTTGACGAAATTTTTCCTTCTTATAGAAAAAGATATTAGTATCACCAAAACTTACAAATGATGGCACATTTCCTGTTTCAAAAAGAGGTAATAATAGAATCTCTAAATAAAAAAACAGTATATAGAACTAAGGGTAATTAAACTTCCTTGAATCTATCTCCGAATCCATGGAACAAATCCTGTTCATGTTGCATTTTATGATTGAACTTGATCAATTCTGGCCACTTCACCTGAAGCACAAGATGCCCTAGAAGAGACCTAACACCCAAAAAGCAGCAACTGTGCTGTTCAGCAGACCTATCATTTCCCCAGCATCATCGGCATCCCTCTTATTGTGATGGTCTTTCTGGTACAATCCCTGTTCATTTAATCTATTTTTCTTTCAGGAAGAAGCCAGTACAAAGCTTCCTCCTGTGGAAATCACTTTACTATCATTTTCAGAAGTTTTTTGGTATTTTTTTATGACAAGTTGATTATATTATGAAAAGAAAGATGAAGAAAAGAGACTGAATGCGATTGACTCAACTTCCAGAGCATTGCTTGTGGAGCAAATATTTAAAATTATAATTTAAAATGTTTAAAAACATATAGTGTACTAAAGAACCCAAAGAATGAGTTGGGAAGAAAACACTCCCTGAAGCAAAATACCAGGTACTCTGGAAATGAGAAACATCCAGTGAAATATTCTATGCATTATTTAACATTTCCCATGAAAAGAAAAAGCAAATATGACTTGAATTGGAAACTTAGTATACAGTCATGCACATCTATGGCTTTGCTTAAAGCTACTCTTGACCATAGGATCTAGCAGTACCAGAAATTGTGCTATTCCCTCAGAAAGAAATTGCATGTCTTTGAAGATAGGCACAGATAACACTGGCCTGTGCAAAGACTGGGACACAGTTTAAATTCTCCAAGGGGGGACTGCATAAATTTGTAGTAGTAGGAAGTTGTTCTGTGAGTACTCAAGAAAAAAAGGGTGTCTCAAGGTGCTTTTAGAAGTGTTATAACTTTTCATACAAATTTGGATTTGTCTCTGGAATGCTTGTCTGATAGTTACTGAAAATGTAATGGAGCTCAAAGATGGAAAGTTTCTCACCTCCCCCATAGAAAGCATTTGAACAACACTGTACATTATCTGGCATTTCATCTTACCTTGGTTTTTTTCAGTGTTTAGAGTAAAAATAATGGATTACAGACACTCATTCATATACTACTTGCTACGAAAGATATGAATAAAACTGATGGAGCTGTGCTTGGATTTTATGCAGAACTAAAGTGAGTACAGAATACTAATGCAATCATAAAGGCACTGCAGCTACAGCCATTTGTCAGGATTTTTTGAATTTCTATTTACAGTTAGTTTGGAAGGACAGTAACAAAGATTTTTCCAAACCTGCTCACTTCTGCTCTTGTCTTACTGTAGTTTTATGCTTAACACTTGTAGCTCTGATTTAAAATTTTGCTAAAATCATACATTGTTTAATTTTATACTCCACTGAGCTGAAGCAAAAGGCCGTAGTTGCACACTTGAGTCACGAATTGCCAAAATGAAACACAGTTAAAATTATCACTTTCATCCAGTGAACTGGTCCTCCTCATCTTTCAACTCTGTTGACTTTCCCTCTACAGGCCATAGGAAACCTGTATTATTCTATTATCTCTACTGCATTATTCTCTTCCCAAAAACCCTACTGAGATACCAAATATTATCTCCTGTTTTATTCAAAAGTCAAAATCTTTGGTGGGTTTTCAAGTTATGGAAAAAAGTACATGGCAGAAATGCCTCGGGAAGGGAAGGGAAGGGAAGGGAAGGGAAGGGAAGGGAAGGGAAGGGAAGGGAAGGGAAGGGAAGGGAAGGGAAGGGAAGGGAAGGGAAGGGAAGGGAAGGGAAGGGAAGGGAAGGGAAGGGAAGGGAAGGGAAGGGAAGGGAAGGGAAGGGAAGGGAAGGGAAGGGAAGGGAAGGGAAGGGAAGGGAAGGGAAGGGAAGGGAAGGGAAGGGAAGGGAAGGGAAGGGAAGGGACCTGTCTGCCCTTCGGAAGTGGTGAATGAATTTCTTGTACTGCTTTTTTTTTTTTTTTTTGTCAGCATGGCTTTTCTTTAACTATTAAACTGAATTTACCTGAACCTCACTTTCACTCTTCTGATTGTCTCCCCCATCCTGCTATGGGAGGAGTGAGTGAGCATTGTGCCCCGCTGCTGGCTGGAATTAAAACACGACATCATGCATGATATGTATCATCCTATATTTTAAAGGAGTTTGATCTCTTTTTCTCGCATTTTCTGATAAAAGAGAGCATGCTCATAGTTACAATAGAACCTTAAAAGTCTTAATTTTTTAATAGAAAATAATTTGAAGTGCTGTCACAGACAAACTATTTATGCTCTTCAGTTTGTCTTTAATCTAATAACATCCTAGAGAAGACTGATCTCATTTACATCTAATTTTGGTCAACAGAATATTCACTTATTGTTTCATGTTCTTTCCAATATTATTAGTAAAGAAAACTCAGAAATAGTTTTCTTCTTATTTAAACTATCTGTCTTTCCTTCAGAATGACTCATTTTTTCGTTACTTTGATAATTCATTTTCATTTACATATGCTCACTGGTAGGCTGCAAATTAACTCAAGTGGGAAAAAAAAAACCCCAGAAAAAAAAGAGAGAGAAGCATTTGTGCCATTAGGGAAAGCTCAGTGCAAAGCTATGCTTAACATGCTGCAGTAGTCAAAGCAAACAGAACGATAGCATGAGTAAAGAATGGTTTCCTGATTATGACAAAAGAATTGCCATGCCATTTTATAAATAGATTGCAAACTTTCACCCACAGGATTGTTTTCAGCCTGGATCCAGTGAAATCTTTGTAAAGCTATCTTCTGATTCCAACCGGGAAAGGATTTCATTGAGAGAGGGCTGTGAACATAAGTGTCAGCCAGGAGAAGAGCCCTTCCTCCCTGCTCTGTCAGTGATCCATCAAGGTGGGCGTAGAATAGTGGTCAGACTTCGGGTGGAAAAAAGATATAGGGATTTGATGAGTATTTTTTTACAGTGTTATGCTATCTTTGCAGAATCTTACTATTCAATAATGTTATGCAAAATAATTAATAAATAGATAGGCAACAAATAGATAAAGAAAAGGTGTCAGCATACGGTCTTACAGAATGATTTTCCTCTGTTTGACCTATATGCATGTCTTTTTGAAAACAACGTCCCTTTATTTTAAATCTGCTCATTGTAACACTGATTATAATCCTCTATAAAAAAAATCTACAGAACAGGTTTATGACCTTCTAGAATGCAGACTTTATATTTTGGGGGGGAAGACTGAGGAAATCAAAACACAAGTAATGACCCTTTTGCTTTCCATATTGCAGTATGACAAACATTTTGAAACATATGTTATGGAACAGATGCAAAAAAGTAGCTTAAATAAATTGTGCTGGCATCCAGTGTAGTATAATCATCTGAAACTGTCACATTAATGCTTTCAGCTTATCCTGCAAAAGCAAAATGTGATAAAAATATCCAGAACAAGCAAACACTTACTGGAACAGTAATTCCGTGTATAGAAATTATTTTTCTAATACTTCACTTACACAGCATATCAGTTAGTATTGGCACTAAAATAGATAGTTAAACACTAAAGCTTGACTAAAAATTATTCCATAGTTCCTTCAAAATAATGCCTGTTCCTTAGAGGCTACAGTCCTTTGAGTAATCAGTGCCAGGACAGCTTGACTGCCAGAATCAGTTAACCATCAAAATCTCTAAGCCTCCCCAAATTTATGCATATATGTATATATACTTGTTCCAAAGTGCTTGTAAAAATCAGTAGAATTACAAATTATTGTTGTCAGCTTCTCCTGGTTTCTTTCTGAGGAATCCTTTTCACTCTATGCATTGTTCTGCTTTGATTACGTAGTGTGAAATTAAACAAATTTGGTCTTACTTTTAATAAATTTAATTTAAAATGGATCAACACTTTTGTGAGGAGAGCAACCAAAATAAATAATGCCGTTCTGTTGTTTGGGGTTTTTTCCTTCAGAATTATGACTGATGTCTGGCTTTTAAATGTGCTGAGGAATGTTATAAAGATAATTAACTATCCAGTATGACAATAAATGAAAAGAATAATTTACTGTTGATCACACAACTCAAATTTTAGAAACTTAAAATTAAGGAAAAATGTTATTGACTGTTGCTAATTACTTAGATGTCTCATTAAAAGCTCAGTGTTTTACTCACTGTAACTATATGATTCACCACTCTTCAACTACCTCCCACTGCTTTGGCCTTCCTTAACTTTGGATGTTGCAAGAGATGACTTTGTAAAGACAGCTGGATGTGTACATATTTCATCTAAAATAACTAGTTAAATAAATCTGTTCATACCTGCAGTGCATGTTATTATCATTACAAACATGTGCAGCATATTTCTACTTCTTTTCCTCCTCTTCTTGGTGCTACAGAAAATGCATGGGTAAGATTCCTAGCCCTTTTCTCCACAACTGAGTAATAGCTGTGAGTATTCAGGGAAAAAAAATACTTAAATTGGGTTGTGACATTTTTATTTCATACAAGAAAACGAGTTCCTAGTTAAAGAAAATGCAGTTAAGCTAAAGGCAAAACACAAATATTAGAAATGTTGGTATGACAATCTGTATCATGCCATTATCTTGTCAGAAACTTAGAGATAAAACATGCAACAAGAGATAAATAGGAACCAGGAAAGCAGTCAGAACATAATGCCATTTGCAAAAGAAATGTCATGGAGTAGGAGTTCATAAATCCACATTCTGCTGATGTGTTATAGCAAATTCAAATAACAATAGTTGCAAAGACTGCATTATCACATTACCTACTTCTACCTGTTTAAACATTATGAGGGAAAAGTAATACTTGCTACTATTTAAAAAGCAGCAAATGAAAGGGCAGAATGTTCCTATTTCCGGTGGAACTGAGTGATCCTTGTTCTCCAAGAGAACAGTTTGCTGCTAATAGAAAAAATAAACAACAGATGGCCTAGGGGGAATTTTTTTTTCTTTTAATGGGTTTTTACTTAACAGAAATCTGTAGCTTAAAGTAGGTCATTGTTAGCTGGGGATAGAGAACTACAATAGTTCTTAGCAGTTTAGATTAACTGGTGAGAAAGACCACCAGCCTGCCAGGGCTGCTGGGTTGCCTGAGGAAAAATTAATTTTTAAGCAGAACATTGGCATTTAGGCTCATTGTTTTATCCCACATTTCACCCTTTCTCTTCTGCATGTTTCAGTTTATGATAAACAGTACATTAATTCAAGAGTTTTGTTTGCTTCGTTTGGGTTGGTTTGTTTGCTTTTTTGTCTGAGCTCTCAACTAGAAATGTAGCAACCATCTGATGCCAAAATGCAGGAAATCAATGCAATCTTCTGTCATAACAGTTTTCCACCCTTTGCCTAGATACTTTAATACATTTCTTGCCTATATCTTACATTTTTTAAAGAAAATGGGTTTCCTTTTAAGGGATAAACTCAAGACATTAAGATGTGGGGCAGGGTTGAGAGACATGAATATATACCTGCCAGTGAAATACTGTGAATATAACTTGTACAGCACAGCGTAACATTCAAGGTAGCTTCAAATCCTTTTCTTTGTGCAGATGGACCAGGAATCATCCAAAATCTACAAAACATTTTCCAGCACATAATTTCAGATTTCAGACTCACTAAAGTTTTTTTGAGGTAGATAGAGGACAGCAAGTAAATGAAGGGGTTTTATTTTGTCACCAGTCATTTTATCCCTGAACTTTTGAGAATCTTCTTTTTTCTTTTACTACAGAAAGCTACAAGAGGCACAGCTTCTGACTGCACTCAGAAAACACAGCTTTCCATAAACCTGGGTGTTTAACTTCAGCACTTGGCTCTTATGTCACCATTGAACCTTAATGTAGACTTTTCTCTTGAATCCAGAAGGTCCAAAGTTCAAGAGAGAAAAGCAGTTGAAATAGAGTAATAATAAGCATGGAAAAGAAAGAGGAAATTCATGCTATTGTCTGTTAGGAAGTCTTCTGGTATATTGCTTTGTAACAAACAAGGGATCCAATAGAGGGAACCTGAGAAAGGATAGTCCAGCAGAGAACTAGAAACTGAAAATATCATAACATGGGTTTGGATGAAAAACTGCTTAACTCAAGAAAGAATCCAGAGGGAAAAATAAAAAGAAGACAGAAAGAAAAGTCCAAAGCAGTCTGGTCTGTGTCACACACAGTGTCCCAGTTGATGGGTAAAAGCACTGTACTGTGGATGGAAACAGAAACTGACTTGTGAAGTGTAGCTCAAGGGATAGATCAAGGACTGCAAAATGTATGGTACAAAAACCTTACAACTATAAGAGACTCTCCAGCCAAAGGAAATGATTCTCAGGTCATAGACTTTAATTTAAAACCACTTCTTCATCACAGGCTGATAACTGAGGGCAGGGCTGGGGGAAGCAGGGTTCCCTTACTAGTACCAAGAAAGGCTTAAAACCGCAGACTGAGCAGGAGAAAAACAAGGAGGGACAGTCTAAGCTTAGTCTAAAAGGGCCTTTACATGTCAGTAAGAATTAAAGCCAAAGATGGATAAAAAGCAAGAAATGTGTAGTTATTAAAAACATAAAGTAAAAATTTGTTTCTGTAACAACTGGCAAAGAAACTATCAGTATAGCATTTGGCTGACTAGTCTGATAGGGAACTAGATTTAGTGGGTTCACTCTATCCTAATTTGGTTGCTTCAGCAGAAAGACAAGGGGACAGTCTCTAACAGTCTGGAGATTGCAAGGGAGCAGATGACAGTTCAACTGGAAACTTTTTTTCTCTGGGCCAATTTCTCATGCTTGAGCATTTCCTTTATCCCTAGTGCTAAAGCAGAGGTGCAAGCACAAGCACTGATACATCATTTCTCATATCTAAGAAAGAGATAATTAAGATGACTATATACCAGCATATCTAGTGAAGATAAAATCTTGTCTAAATTTGGAGTAAATTACTCTGGAAAGAATAAACCCAAGGACAAATAATGAAAGAAAGGAGAAGGATGTAATACAAAAATAATAAGTCCACTGATCTGTTAAAATAAACCTTAGTGTTCATCTCTGTAACATTTACAAGGATCCAAAATTTTCTCTCATTCAAACTAGATAGTGTTTAGTAACAGTGGTAAGCATGGGAATTCAGAGTTATGTGTGTTCTGAGTTTGTGCAAATGAAAATAGATACATAGATTTTTTTTTTTTTACTCTTAAAAATAATCAACAGAATGTTCCACATGATTGTCAGGTCAATACACCAAAGCAAAGAATAACAAGTATTTCTATGAAGGCTGTTGATTAAAATATAATAGCAATGATATGTTGTACAGTACCACACCACCTACCAGAGAGAAAATTAACTCTATCCTAGCTGAGCCCAGGGCATTATATGCATTTTTAGGATGATTCACATACCTTAAACGTCAAGATAGAATAATTACATACTTACACAGTCTCTTCCTCAGTAAGATATTAAAAAGCATGGAACATGGGCAGTGGATGGGGACTTAAAATTCATCACAGAAGAGGTAAGAGTGAGCTTATTTGCAGAAGTAATTTCTTTCCATTGCGATGTTCCTCTTTTTGTCTTTTCAAGATTCCCTTAGCAGGAAGGTATGAGAATCTAGTCATTGAAAGGGAAAAAAAAAGGTGAAAAACTTCAGATGAATGAGAATAGGCCAAGTAAATTGAAATCACTCACAAAAGCTTTCAAGTAATAACCTTCTAGGTCAATATTCCCTGGGACACCTCCATGGGACACTGTTGAATTTAACACAATGGTGCTCGTATATCAAAGGGAAAAGACATGAATTTTTTCTTGTTTTTATTTTATTAAAGAAGTGACATTCCTGTTTATTAAAATTATAAAGTAATAATCATAACTGACAGAAGTTTCATAGTTCTAGAAGCAGGCTTTCAAGCAAGACAATTTAGAATTTGTAAACTGTTTTCCTAAGAGTTATTTCACCAATTATCACTATAATAAGTAAAGCTTGTTGATCGATGTTATATGGCGAACTGGTTAGCATAAAACCAAGCTGAAATGTGCACAGCCAGAAAAAAAAATGAATGTTTAGCTATGAAAACAGATGTGATTCAGAGGCTTGTGGGCTGTGCATATGTTTTAATTATCTACCCACGTATGATGTTGGTGCCTTGATAGAAACAGAGTGAAAAGAAAGTGCTGAAAAGAATTTTATTTTCTTAACATGCAGCAGTTAGAGTGAAGCAAGAGCAGTTAAAGCATCGACTCATGGATTCTACTTTCCTAGTGTAATTCAAAACAAGATAAAAAATTTAAAATTAACTTCAGGATAAGAAAGAACAGTGAATATACCTGTGTGGTACGTGCTTTGTGTCTGATACCAACCAAGAAAATGCAAAAATCTTCTCTTTCTAACCAAAGGCATGGATAAAAGATAAGCCTCTAAATAAAGCAATGATTAGTACTTTCTCTTATAGGAATACTTTTGTTCCTCTTATGCTTCAGTATTAAATATATTTTAAAAAAAAGAAGAAAGAATTAAGTTTCTAAAGCTTTCTTTAAAAAAGAAATATTTAGAGGCATTATTTTTAACACATTGGTGTGAAATGTAATAGTAATTGAGAATCCAGATGTTTCTGAACAGATGAGATCCCAAGTCCTGAAAGAGTTAACTAATATGATTAACCTCAATGATAGGAGGACCTGGGTTGGTGTGGAAATACCTAGATTGCATTATTCAAGAGTACATCAAGATAGCAATTCAACTTCTTGAGAAGAGACACGGGTATAAAATATACCTCTTTACATGCACTGATTTTTGTGGGAAGCAAATCCCATTTGGTCAGGTGTCATTTGAAGGTTTGGAAAGTGAAGATCTCTGGAGGCATTTGCCAATGGAAAAACAGTGTAGTTGCAGTCTATTTTTACCAGGTGGTTCCATAATTCAAACATGCTTATAATTATACTATTTGTAGCTGAATAACTTCAACTCATGGTTTCCACTAGAACATATTCATTGAGACTGCCATTAAAATGTCTGCCATGTGGTGAAATAGATTTTAGAGGACTTTGCAGAGATATATGGACACTTAAACAGAGGAACTTCGAGGGATTTTGAAATAGCACTTAACAGCACCGTTCTGTTTCGATGGAAACTTGGCTGTAGGGCCCTTACAACACAGGACAAAACAGGATACTGTAAGAACAAGGACACAAATCTCATGTGATGAGATTTACCTAGCAGTAAGATACTTACCTTCACTCACTACTTATTTTAGATTCTAGAGATCTTTAAACTATGGAGTTTGGCTCTGGACAAGTTAACCAAGTTTCCTACTCAACTTCCTTTGCAATCCAAAGACATGCTGAGAGAGCAATCTAAAGTCTATCCAGAACACTCATAGTCATGATTTAGTAGAAGTTTTGAACTTAACAATTTGTAGTTTGTTATTGTTGCCACTTACATAAAATTTACCCCAAATCCTGACCACTTTAAGAAGCACATTGCACTCAGTCAGATTTCAAATAGGAACATTTTTTAATAGGAACATTTATACAGCCTTCAGCTTAAAACTATTTTAAGAAATTTCATTGCATTCAGTTTTTCTCTAGTAAAACTAAATTAGATTGTTAACATTTATTGCCATTTTCCCCTATTACTTAAAATTACCTAAAAAGAATATATAAAACATTAAATGGATACCAGAGGCATTCTAACAAATTATCTTATTACATTTTTTTTTCTTAACTCTCTAAACTTTCTGCAGTGCTTTTGTGTATATTTTGTGTTTCTTTTTAGTCTTTGCATTGTCGAACTGGATACAACTTGATGCTATATAGAAAGGGTGTGAGATTGCACAGTTCTGGTTTGACTGTGCACCTATAAGTAACTTTCTAAACTACCTGACTATGTTAAAACAGCCACAAATTTAGCTTGTGGTCCAAAGAAATCCTGCTTGAGTTCCCGTGTTACTACCCATTCAAATTCTAATGTGCTTAACTCAGCACTTTCCAGGAACACTACATTAGACACTAAGCAAATCACTGTGCACTGCGAAAAAAAAGAGGGATAAATTGCCCTCTAACTGAAGTCCATGGCAGTTGGAAATCAACTTCACAGAAGCCAAAATACAATCCTTGGCCTTATTTTATTCTGTGGGGCCATTGGAAAACCTATAGCAACTTTTGTTAACGTATGAAGTCTGTTACTTTGGTCATTCGCTGCTTACTTATTAGCTGCAATTTCAGCTCATAAATCAAAGAAGGGAATGTAATAGCCACCAGGAAAAAGGGGAATACCAGCGAAACTTTGGGTGGAAAACAAACAAGTGAGCAGAGGGAAGAAACCAAAATCACAAGGAAAACTAAATGAGCAAAGAGAAAGAAACTTAAACCTTTTCTAGGAAACATAAACAGAATGGTACATTCTCTCTGCTACTTTGATTATGCCAAAGTTACCATTTCACTGTTTGTATTACAATTTAGTCTTGTTGGTCCTGTTTTTTGTATCATTAGGTATCATCTATGGTTATGGAAGAGCTCTTCCCCAAAGACCTTCTCATTTCAGTCATCTTAAATTCTTCAGCCATAGTCTGATAAACAGATTTGTCAGAAGATAAATCTGGATGTGAAGACAGCTTATGATTTCTGAATATGAAATATTGACTAGAAAATATTCTAGAAAGGGATCAACATCTGTTTTCTGTCCTTAAAACAGCTGATGTAAGTAATTTCAGGAAGCTGTTGTCTGTACCTTTCAGCATTTCTGGACTTTACCTAAAGATAATATGTGACATTTCACCCTACTCTGGAAACTAGATAGTAACCAATCTAGGTAGGTTTTTTTCTGCTGACAACAGTTACTTACCATAACTTTGGATTTGACATGTTTAGTGACCAGATCTACAGCTTCCATGCTTGCAAATTTGCTTGTAATCCCTAGTTCATGACAAAATTTAGCATTTCATTGTGGTTTTCAACACACTACAAGGTAAGGCAAAGTTTAAAGTGGTGTGAAATATGAGCAAAATTGTCTCATAAAAAAGTAGATTCTTTATAAAATTTAGTCTAAGGTCCATCTTAGCCATGACTGTCAAGTGATTCTGAGACTGAGTTTGTTTTCCCTTGCTAGGAAGTTCTGTTGTGCTGTTAGACTGTAGAAATGAATCAGAGCCAAAATACCATCTATTCTTGGATCACTTTCCATATCTGAAGCATTAATGTCTTCTCACCAGTGCAGTATGGATCATTCAAAATGTTTCTGTCTCTATCTATTAGAGAGTTTCTAATTATTTAGATAACTTCAAATTAGGTAGATTCTTTCTTGCACTTTTTCACAGAAGTGCATCTGTCTGGCTTTACAGAGTATCACTGTGATTTAAATGGCCAAAAGTGGACACTTTGCTCTGTTCTTAGCAAGTTTAACCCACTGCTGAGGATTGTGACATATGGCGAAGAAAGCCCAGCAGCAGATACCCTGTCCAAGCTATTAATGCAGTTCCATTGTTTGCAGACTGTACAGGGATAGTTATGGACTGGTTCAAGCCAGATGGAAATAAAGTGAAGTTTTCATCAGCTCTTTCCTTTTATAACCAAAGCCTGAATTGTTCCAGATGAAGCTGTGAAGATGTACACAATTACACCACCTTGCTGCTGTTACTGGCCTTTGTTGGAGCTGTGGGCATCTCAGGAGAAACTGGAGAAGTGATGCACTGTGAATCACTAATTTCTTAGCTTTAGCTTATTATGTTAAACACCACTACCAGCCACAAAAACCTAGCTGTTAATCACTCTGAGTCCTCAACATCACTGAATATCTGAGAGGAAAGGGGAAGGAGTATGGCCAATAACAGCAAGCTGAAATAACACTTCTAGGAGAAAATATGTTGGAAGGATAAGGAGACACCCAGCCATCCTTACATGATGGGCTGTAAAAATAACAAAATATTTCATTCCTGTGAAGTAGAAAAGTCTGTAGATTTGTTAGAAGACAGTCTGCCTCCTTCCTTTCTCCTCCTCCATCCTGCATCTGTGAAGTATTATGTTTTACAGACATGAAAATAGAATGAAGAGTTTTAATGTTCAAAGACATTTTTGTTAGGGAATATTAGGGGTTCCCATTATCCTGTCCACTTCATAGATTAATCTATGTGGTGGTCTCCTATAAATTCTACATCTATTTCTTGACCTAGTCTGGTACCTACTTCCTCCTTTGCTGCCACAAGTTTTCCACAGGAGCGAAGCACAGGCACAGAGGGATGCTGAGAGAGCAACCACACACAGGGATGTTGCTGTGCCACCTCTGCTCAGTAGAGATGTCAGGGTATCCCTGTTGCAATATTACAAAAAGCTATCCTGTCTAGATCCAAATGTTATTTTTCCACTTTGCTCAAAACCACTTATTTTCTTTTGGTCCCAGAAGGTTAGTGTGCTCCTCCACTCAGATTACTTAGCTGTACAAAGAGACTGATGTTGTGGTGCTGTACTAGACCCCAAACTACATTTGACTGAACTTTTCTCTACAAAGCACATTACAATACTACATACGAATTTGCATTTCCACAGAACTGACTGTTGCAGTAGTGACTTGTGCTGCTTCTCTTATCTGAAAGTAACTGAACTTTGTAAATACAGACTTTTAAAAATCTCATATTTACTGAATGCTACTATTTTATTATTATACTAACAGCTGTTTAGTCCTAAACTGGGTATGTGACTTTTTAAGTAAGGAGAAAGAACTTTTTATAGAATTGTGGAATCAGAATTGTTTCCATTGGAAAAGACCTCTAAGAGCATGAAGTCTGCTACTTCACTGTTTAGAAAAGATGTAAGGAATCAAATTGTTTGAGTAAAAATCAGAAATAAGCAGATAATTTGTAACCATTTACTTGTCTTTTTTATCTTTGTTCTTCCTGCAAAGTGTTGATAAACAGATCATGAAGTCTTCTTTCAGAAATTATTAAGTTTTATTACACTTCAAGATATTTTTAGAAATCTGAAAGATATTTATGAAGAAGATTGCAAAAGTTGTACACTTTGTCTATGAACAGTATGGTAAGTTGTGGAGCTAAACTAGAACAGAATAAGTTGTAATACAGCCATTAGATTTTTCTGTATATAAAATGATTAATGGCGTTAATTCCAGAACAGTAGCTCATGAGCAAGATTGCAAGTGGTAAATCCTCACATTTAGGCCTTATCAACAAATATAACAGCCTGGAGGTTGGTTTTGAACTGAAATAAATGAAAATGAGTATAACAAAAAAGAAGACAGCAGGTATTTTATTGAGATTTAAAAAAAGGAAGGATGTTACATTATATTTCTTATCCACATGCTTCTAAAGACTTTCCTGCTTCAGGCATCTTTAAAGGCAGTCTCAGATCTGTATAGGTCTGATCTCAAAAAAGAACAATTAATACTGCTAGGTGAGCATATAATCCAGTTCAAAGTACACATAGAAGAAATACTTTCGTGCTTCATAGCTTGCCTAGTGTTTTTATGACTATTCTGTTTGGATTATAGAAGGCCTTACTACCTAAAGTAAGTGTCTTACCATCAGGAAGATCAGCATTGGAGAAATGTGACTTCCCACCAGTCATTTTGACATTGTAGACTATTTCTAGTACCTCAAAATGTGTTTAGTATTTTCATTTGATAAATCACCTGTTTACAACTAAATATTTCAACTGATTCACATTTTAGAATATGATGTTCAAAGCAGCTATGTAAATTTATAACCAACATTGGTTAATGGAAAGTGTAAGTATTTGTTATCTCAACAAAAATAAACGTCATAGTGTAAGGTATCAGGATCAATTCCGAAGAGCCTATATCAGAACGTAGCTGGTTTTGTGGTGCAGGACTGTCTTGCCACTGAAATACAAACCTCACTGCAAGGGTGGACTGCGTTCTCTGTTAGTTACTAAATGAAAGCCGGGAATAATAATTTACTTTCTTTAGGCTCTTCCAGCACTAAAACTTTTCTAATAATTGGGGATTTTTTTAAAACTTTGAACTTTCCACAGAACAGTTATTTTCTGTACTAAAATATGTATCCAGTTTAATAAATATCTAAATAGAATCTAACCATGCCTAGTAGTGTAAGGAAAATTGAAGAAACTGACAAATAATCAATGACCAATCAAATGAGGTAAACCTTAAAATTATTTGATAAGAAACATAGGATAAACTTCTTCATACTGAAGTAGAATTGGTCACTAGTGAAGTGATGATTTAAGTTTGCTGGACCTGTTTTATATCTCAACTTGGAACATTGAGTCATTTTTATCACTGAACATTTTGTTTGGTTTGTATTAAACGTCTAAATTATTTTCTTTGGCATGCTAACAAATGATATAGCAACTTCTGGATCTCATATGTTGCTCAGTTAGGTTTGTATTGCAGGATGTGGAACCTTACTTTGCTCAGGGAAATCATTTAAACAATGCATTCTACCCTTAACCTATGACTCTAATTCCAGAGAAGAATATCCCGAAGTATTCTTTTCTAGACCATGTCAAGAGTATCCACAGTTAAAGATTTCTGAATATTTTACTGTGAATATAAGATGTGCTATAATTAGGTTTGGGTTTTTTTTTTCTATCTCCCAAAGTCTAATTAGGATATTAAATCATGGTCTGCAAAGGAATTGATAAATTCTTTCTGATCCTGTACCATTTACTTTGCTTGTTTTATAAATAGAAAGAACTCTAATGATAGTACAAAGAACAGGCATAATTGTATTTGTTACTACTCCACATGCATCTGTATCAATTTCATTGACCCCCCAGAAAACTACTCATGAATAAATATGAGCTACTCCTTATACAGGTATTTGAACAAATAGGCAAAACACAGGCAAGGAAAGGGAAGGGAAAAGGAAGAGGAAGGGGCAAATAACCCGAAAACCAAGAAATTAAAAGGCCCATGGGTTGGGATAAGGATAGTTTACTAAGATAACAGAAAGATACAATGTAACAATGCTAACAGGACTTTAGAGCAAAAATCTATGAAGCTGTTGTTACACAATGCAGTTTCTCACTGAACCCACAACTCAGGCCGTGCCACCCAGAGCCGTCCCAGAACCCGACCGTTACCCAAGAACCACGAGTCCTGGAGCTGCCTCTCTCTTCCTCCTCCCATCAGCCCCCTGATATCCTGGGCAGGATGTAATTGGCATGGAATACTCTCTTTGGCCAGTTTGGGTCACCTGTCCTGGCCTCGCCCCTCCTTTCTCATGAATAGAGAAATACGAAGAGCTGAGAAAGTCCTTGACTGTCTGACAGCAACTGAAAACATCAGGGTGTTATCAGCACTGCTTTCATTTTAACACTCAAACACAGCATTCCATCCGCTGCTACAAATGAAGTTAACTCCATCCTGACCAAAACCAGGACATTATCCACCCCTTATTCCATACCATTTACGTCATGACCAGATCCAACCATCAAGACAGCGCCAATATGAAAGAACAAGACTGTACTAATAGCAGTGGCCACAGGTAATAACTTTTTTCCCCCCAGCATTATTTCTAAATGTTCTCAAAAGGTTTTTTAATAAATTTTAAACAGATAAACTGAATTCTTGAAATACTTTTCTTGAAAGAAGCATTAACCCTATTAAAGTGTGTCAAGCTGAAACAGAGACGAAGGGGAGTAGATAATTTATTTATTTCTACTTTAGATATACTTGAATAAGTAAAGATATTAAAAAAACCCACAAAAATATTCTTTTTATGTATATAGTTTCTCAATATATCTAATTTATTGGGCCTTCCTGCTCTCAGTCATGTAATGGCTAAGCCGCATTTTCAGCATTTAGGGCCTTCTTCCCCTATATATTCCAACAATGTCACAAATATAGTTGCTGGGAGAAAGTCAGGAGAATAAGTTAAGGTTTAGTAAGACATTAACTATTTTATATGATGCACCTCTGGGCAGTCTATAACTTTTTAAATCTATTTGATATTTAAGTTATTAAATTTGAATGCAAATTAAATAGGTCAATGAATCTGCATGTATATAGAAGTATATAAAACATACACCTATGTACTCCTAGCTTTTTTACCAAATGTATGTATTGTATACAATTTGCCAAATACTACTTAATAGACTTCAATACCCATTTCAATGATAATTCCTCTTTCTTGGCATACATTTAAATAAAAGAAGCAGAACAAATCGATTAAGCCAATCCATGAGCAATTGAATTCTGAATATGGTTTAAACTGGTGTTATCATAAGCATAAAATGTTTATATTTTTAATTATTTTTTTAAACTGTAACAGTTCTTCTGCTTTTTTAGAATCATCAGGGTTGGAAAAGACCTTCAAGATCAGTAAGTCCAACCACCAGCCCTACACCACTGTAATCACTAAACCATCCCCCCAAGCACTAAATCTACCTAC
Organism: Gallinula chloropus; assembly: GCF_964237585.1. Classification (NCBI taxonomy): domain Eukaryota; kingdom Metazoa; phylum Chordata; class Aves; order Gruiformes; family Rallidae; genus Gallinula; species Gallinula chloropus. Next base: position 31,671,627 of record NC_140092.1, read on the forward strand.
TTTTCGAACACCCCTAGGGACAGTGACACCAAGCCTTCTCTGGGCAGCCTGTTCCAATGTTTCACCACTGTTTTGGTGAAGAAATTTTTCCTAATAACCAATCTGCCTCCCCTGGCACAACTTGAGACAATTTCCTCTTTTACTATTGCTAGTCACTAGGAAGCAGAGGCCAACACCTGTCTCACTATAACGTCCTTTCTGGTAGCTGTAGAGAGCAATAAGGTCTCCCCTCAGCCTCCTCTTCTCCAAGCTGAACAGCTCCAGCTCCCTTAGCCTCTCCTCATAATATCTGTTCTCCAGACCCCTAATCAGCCTACTTGTTTTTCTCTACACCCTCTCCAGCACCTTGATGTCCTTACTATATTGTGGCACCCAAAACTGCACACAGTACTCAAGGTGTGGCCTCACAAAGCTGGGTACAGGGGCAAGGTCACCTCCCTGGATTTGCTGGTCACACTGTTATTGATACAGACCAAGATGCTGTTGGACTTCTTGGCCACCTGGGAACACTGCTGGCTCATGTTCAGCTGGCTGTCAACCAACATCCCTAGGTCCCTCTCTGATGGGAAGCTCTCCAGCTACTCTTCCCCAACCCTGCTGGGGGTTGTTGTGGACAAAGTGCAGGAGCCAGCACTTCACCTTGTTGAAACTCATACCATTGGCTTTGGCTCATTGATCAAGACTGTCTAGGTTCTTCTGCAGGACCTCCCTACTCTCAAGCAGATAGACACTTCCACCCATCTTAGTTTACCTTTAGGCAACAAGTGCTAGAAGGTAAACAGGGCATAAGAATAAAGAGCTGACACCAGCTGTTCCATAAAATCCAAAATACCACACAGTTCCATGTCCTGGACACTGAAAAACAGGACAAATTGTGGTCTGGGAAAAGATGAAAACAAATGAATTTTTAACAAGTCTTTGGTTCTGAAGTTCAACAGGTTCTTACTGCTGCAATGTGCAGGAATCTCTCTGTACCAGTGACACTTGAAAGCAATCTTTGCTTTGTAGAACAGATCTAGCCCCTTCTTAGTAAAGTACATCTTCCTGCAGTGCATCAATGTGTTTCCTGGAATTTTTGCATTCAAGGCACTGTCGTATGATGATACTGTTTCCAGATATCAATTTCCTTTTGAAGGAAAAGAAGAAAAAAAAGCAAAGCTGCCCACTCCATATAGCATCCAGTTCCAGAGATGGGTGTGGTTTTAGACAAAACTGTTCTTTCTGCTGAAAAATGCTGTGGACAACTGTGCTGTGACCAGGCATTGAGCTGAAGCACTGCTTTTCTTACTAAACCAGAAACCATGTGGGTTTTTTTTAGGTTTAATTCAAAGTTCTTCTGATTAAGTTACAGTGTAAACATGAAAAGTGTTTATTAAACTTCTAAACTGAATTGTACTCTTTCTTGTCTTTACAACTGTGCATTGATACACACTATTTAAAAGAGGTGCTTAATGCATTTGTTCAGTTAGTGATACCAGGAATAAATACACCATTTACAGGACTGTGACTACAGGGAGGTGCTCTGCATCACATGATACAGCACTAAGATCTGCACAAATAGGTTCACTGGTGTATACTTAGTCATGTCATGGCTTCCTATACCTCTTAGCCATTGTCAGTGTGGTATTTATTGTTTTCTCAGTTCTAAATTGCATACATGCAAGAAGATTTCCAAGCACATAATTTTGCTCTAACCTCAGGCTATAGACAGGCTTGAAGGACAGATTTTAAAACCTACAGATCAGAAGGTTCCAGGAATCAGCCTGCAAGATGTGGGAAAGCACTGGATGTTCCCTGCATTTCAGTCTTCATCTTGGAAAAGTACCTGTACTACACTACTGGCAACATGTGCCCTGCAGCTACAGCAGCAAACTGAAGTGTCCTTTAGTGATACCAAAGCTAGGCCTCATTCAGCCAGGTTCAGATATGAACAACAGTCCAGCTGCAGCAGGACAGAAATGACTTATCCTTCAAGTTACATGTATGACTTTAGCATAGACAGATCCTTTCTCTAAATGTGCTTTCATAGCAGGCATACGGATAGCTTTGTTGTTCAAGCAAAATTAATCTCAGCAATTTTATAGTTGGTCTCAAAAAGCCCTTCAAGTCTTACTGAGGATTTAATTTCTAGAAGAAAACTGGCAATGTACAAGATTTTTATTGGTTCTTGCCATATCTCTATTTGGTCTTTTAATTCAAATTATAATTCTTCTAAAGATCTGGAAGTTTCTATTTTTCTTTAATAATTGCTTAGAATAATTAATTACTTGGCCCAGGTGGCCAAGAAGGCAAATATTATCCTGGTTTGTGTCAGAAACAGTGTGGCCAGCCCGACTAGGGCACTGATCATCTCCCTTTACTCAGCTTTGGTGAGGCTGCACCTTGAGTACTGTTTTCAGTTTTTGGCCCCTCACCTCAGGAAGGACATTGAGGTGCTGGACTATATCCAGAGAAGGGCAACAAAGCTGGTGAAGGGTGTAGAGCACAGGTCTTATGAGGAGCAGCTGAAGCAACTGGGAACTGGGGAAAAGGAGGATGAGAAGAGGCCTTATTTCTACAACTACCTGAAAGGAGGTTGTTGTGAGGTAGGTATTGGTGTCTTCTCTCAAGTAACAACTGATAGAACAGAAGGAAATGTTCTCAGGTTGAGTCAGAGGAGGTTTAAATTTCTTCACCAAAGGGGTTGTTAAGTAAGCATTGCAACAGGCTGCCCAGGGAAAGAATGAGTCACTATCCTTAAAGGCATTTAAAAGATGTGCAGATGTACTGCTTAGGGACATGGTATGATGGTGGACTTTGCAGTGTTCCTGGTTGAGCTTGATGATCTTAAAGGTCTTTTCCAACCTAAATGACTCTATGATTCTGACAGCCTGACTGCTATAGAAGCCTGACTGCTAGAAAACAAGTATTGCAGGAAGAGAGAACATATACTATTTTACCTAATGTTATTTGTGGGCCTTGTGGAAATGCACATCTGCAAAAACACATTCTGAAAGTAATTTCCATGCAGCATTAGCAATACTGCATATGTAAATGAGTTGCTATAAACAAGCAAACAGAACAACTTCTTATTCAAAAGTTAGCCCATCACAATAACGCTGTACAAAAATTTCCCCTGGTTTGGCTTTTTACCAGATTCATTTAAAATTTTCATTCAGAACTGTTTGTGATGAGTGCTCAAAATCTCTAGTTCATTTAAATTTGAGATACTACAGGCTAAAACACACACCAAAAAACCCCAAAAACCAAAAACTCTAACTCCATGAAAGTGCCAATTTTCATTCAGCTATATGTATCATCTATAGATTTGCTGAGGTTCACTCTGATTTGGATGCTCAAACTGGAAATTCTAATTCACAGGAGGAAGTTTGGTGGATTACAGCCTCTGCCAGTGAGACAGATTGAACAAAATGGCTCTGTGCCTTTGTTTTATGGCCTTTCAGCTAGGGAAATCTGCCTTGTAAAAATAATAATGCCCCCTGGAATACAAGCAGAGCACTAATACTTTTTGATTCTTTAGTGAAAGTATTGAACAAACATGAATTGCCTGTGCCAGCTTTTTGCCTACTTACATTTTCTTTCTTTCAAAATTAATCCTTCAAAAAAAAATGAGAGACACACCTAACACTTATCTTGAATTTAGCTATTTTAGCATCACATTTTTCCACAGAGTAACTAAAAATCTGTGTATATATCTCTGAGGAGGTAGGTTGTTCACAAATAAATGTAATTTAAACATTCCCAAACCTGTGAATAGGCACCTACTATATTGGCTGGCATGCAGTCTGCTTTTCTCGTTCTAAAATTCTCTTAACCTCCCTTGTCTTCATGCTCTGTTGTTCAGCACTACATACTTCTCATTTACTCACTTCCATTTTCTTCAGAAAAGATTAAATCTTACCACAAATTATTCTTGCTTTATCACATTGAGCAGTATTTTATGGACAGGGCAAGATTTGGCCTATAATGTCAACTAGCACATAAAGCAAATGGGATGTCATTTGTAGGTTTGTCTCAAAGATTTGTAGGGATATTTTCAAATTGCTACTGGCAGCACAGGTTTCTAATCTGCCTTCTGTTAAGGAAACTGCTTGCCATTTCTAAAGAAATGGTTAAGACTTCCTGATTATCAAAACCATGGTAAATATCAAGCCTTTTCCCTTTGAAAGTGCTGTAATGGTAAAGAAGCGCCAGGGAATTATGACATGGCTAAATAGGTGAACAGGTTCTGCTTTTCATTGCATTGCACAATATTTTAGTGTGGGTCTAAGCTTCATAGACAATTTTAAATCAATAGGAGATAACCTACTAAAATCCCTTACATTTATGGTGAAAGACTGCGCAGAATCCACAGTCATAACTGAAGCCAAATTCCTGTAGAGATTATACAACCACACGGGATGATGAGACTCTCAAAAACTTATGACCAGGCAACTAGAAATAAACTAGTGAATTTTACCGTATGCAACGTAATACCATCTCAAAAAACAGTAAATCAGTTTCATTAAATTACAGCTTCTCTACCCATACAGTTAACGTTGATTGTATGTTATTTTTGCTGGAAACAAGATACTGACTTTACAGGGGCAGAATTTAGTTGCTCTGTCTGGTTTACCACAATTTCCCAATAGCCTTATTGTATGAGGCAGATGTTATTCTTCCTGCCTGGTATAAATGCACAGTATATGAGAACCACAGATTCTGAAAAATTGTTAAATTTAGTACTGTACTGATCTTTATTTTTTTTAATAATTTCTAGTGTAGACATATCATATGTTATGAACTGTAGCTGCTCTTTTCCTAACATGTTTAATTTTGAAAAGAGCCAAACACATGTTTTTTGTACATTAGACTTTCATCTCTGTATGTTAATTTGTTAGGCAACTTACCTTATTTCACAAAAGGACTTCAAACTTGCCCATGGAGATAGGGACCTCTCCAGCAAATTCATTGCCCATTTCCTAGATGGAGGGTTTGTTATTTGCTAGCAAACTTTTTCTACAGGCAAAATCCCACCTAATATATTCTTGGCTTGTATGTAATTCTCTTTTCCACTTTTATCATAGCAAATAGATTGAGTTTTTTGAAACTCCACTTTTACAGTTAAAACACAGAAATTAAAGACTTTCATTAGAAAAAAAAAAGCTATTACTGGGTAATCAGACATAAGTCTGCATAAAATTACTGAAATGTTTGCATTAAGCAAAGAGGCCAGAATTTCCACATGAACTCTGTGGAGTAGGCGAAGATAACTGCACTCCTTTTGCCTTCTTATAGAAGTCATAAGTCTGGAGTATCATAAACACCAGAGGAATCAGTGCAGCTCATGTGCCAGTGAACAGTAGGCTCAGGGGCGTGAAGGTGTAGCTAGCAGTTTTGGTACATTTACACAATAGCAGAGTGTTCTGCAGAGAGGGTTTGACACAGGGAAAATACGTGCTTCTGTTTCTGAGGAAAGGCATCCTGCTCTTGCATGTAGAAGGATTTCATTAATGAGTCATTTCATAAACAGCAGATGGTATGAAGAGTGTAAACACATGAAGATACACACGAAACGAAGACAGAAGGTCAAGGATCCCAGCAGAGTAGCGCAAGGGCTAATAGAGCTAAAAAGAGAGCTAACTTGCCTCAGCTGGTGTAAACCAGAGTAACTGTTGGTACCTGCCAAGCTATCCTGATTTACATGCTCTGGGGATCTGGCCTAACTGCTTCTCCCTGAGTGTCAGTCATGTCTCTGCATCCCGTCTTTGGATATTCTGGGGATTTTCAGTTGTTTCAGTAAATCAGTACTATAAAGTTTTCCTTACAATCTGCAGAGAAACGCTCTGTGAGACTGTAACGTTGCCCCAGGGCCGGTTGCGCAAGAGTGAAATGAAAGAGCTGAGGACATGGAAAATGTGGGGTTTTTTGTTTTGTGGGGTCACCACAAAATAAAATGGGAGAACCTTGTAAGATTTTATTTCCCACTGAGAAAAATGGGGATGTGACAACATCCTGGTGACTGCAGAGTAACTTTAAGATACCTAATCTAGCTGCAAATTACTCTGCTTTTGTACAGGTGGTAGCTTAGCCATGAGGTTCACTGCAAGCTAATTTACCCTGCAGAGATTATCCTGCAGAGTTGCTGATAAATGCTTTTTTTTTTTTTTTTTTTTCTGCAGAAGTACTATTCTGTAAGCAGAAAGGTAGCAAATGCACGTCTGAAAGTTATTCCACTCATCAGGACTACTGTGGAGGATGCTCATGAAGACAAAAATAATAATAATAGTAGTAGTAATAATAATAAATCAGATAAATATTGAAGTGGCTGAACAGAGAGATGCAGTAGCCAAGTGTTACTGATAAGTTAGCATGTTTGAACAATTTAAACAATTTTTCATCTCATTTTGTATTTGGTCAATACTTTTTCCCTCTGTATTTGATCAGCTATGCTCAGTTCAGCCTTATGGTAATGTCTTCTAGTTAGTGAAATATATTATTCACCACTATATCTAACCAGTCCTGGAGAAGAAAGTAGAAGATAAGAAATGGAGAAAAGACATATTCTGAGTTGTACAGACCATGAAGTTGTACTTAACCATGGGCAGGTCCCAGGAGCTTTATGGCGCTAAGGAAATTTAGAGCCAGCCAGCAGAAATATTTGTACAGGGGAAAAAAAATGATTAAATGGCCAGAAGAGGAAATTGTTAGGAGTAAACACAGTAAAGTCAAGCAGTAGATTATAATAATAAGATTCATGAAGTTACTACAAAATGTGATTTATTTTTTTTTGCAGTTTAAGAATGAAAGAAATGGGATGATGATGATAATGATGATGATGATGATGGCACTGTGTGAAAGAATTCATCCTCCATATTTCATAACTATGTGATCTGATAGCACAACAGGGGGATCAACATTTAGCTGCTCTGTAAAAGAAAAAAAAAATCTACTGAAGTAAAATTTTAGTCATCTACCACAATTTAGCAGCCTACAGTTTGCTAAATCAAGGCAGAGCTGTTTCATAGGATGCATGCAGAAAGGGTATTTGAAAGGCCAGTCTTCACTGTTTCTTGGTTGTAAAAATCAGAAATGAAGATACAAAGATAAGGGCACTTGAATTGAGGAGTCTCATTATGAGTTTGATTTGGCATTTTTAATGTTCATGAAACACCACTGCCTGAATTGTAATCGGTGTTGCTGGGGGGTTTTTAAATGTCTGAAAGAATGTAATGATATAACTTCCAAGACAGACATGACAGCAGAAAACAACCTCTCTCTAGTAAATGCCATTGAAATGCAGAGTAGGAAAGAAAGGGCATTATATTTCTGTGATGAGCTAGATCCTTCCTTACACAATGTTTCATACAGAAGTAAAGTCATTCTCAGGTAGTAAAGCCTTTCTGTATAACTGCACATCATCTTAAAACGTCACAACTGAATCATATACCAATGCAAATTTTAGCATTTAAAAGCACACATATTAGGATCTCTTCACTAATATTTACAATCCTGGAAGAGCTGAGAAGATGGTGAGTGAAAAGGTGCTTAAAAGGAATATAAATGGGTTGCTTTCACAATGACAGAATTGCCATAGGCCTGCCCTGGGTTAAGGACACGTTTAAATGCTAATCTGTAGAGCATTACATAAATATATCGACCCTTATTTCTCCCTTTACAACTCATTCAGTAGAGGTGCTTGAGGTAAAGATCTCCAGATTTGCACATTTGAGAAGAACTGAATGTTATAGTTGAGAAAATGTGAATCTGAATTTCCTCTTCAGGGTATAGGATAAGGGTCCTCTGTTTAAAGAAGTTTTTGATTAAAGTGGATGTATATTGTTTAATTATGGGTTTAGTCTTATGCTATGAAAATGTTAATAGTGTTGTGCATTCTCCTTACTTCTCTATGAACTTTGATGTACGTACATTAACACAAACATCTTTTGAGACAGGTTTGCCCTTCTTTGTCGTGCAGAGTGCATGTATTCATGTGCCAGAGATGGAGAAGTAAATTCCTGCTAGAATTTCTCAAGCATCTCCTGCTCCCCCCTGTAACTCCAGTCCTAAGTGACTATTGTTTGCCAGCAAAAATCAGATGGAACAAACAGAAAATGTAAAGTTTCAAGCTTGTCAATAAACCCAGTTAATAGACCTCAGAATTTATCCCCAAGGCCTGAAAGTGCAGGCAACTACACTGTATAGAGGAGCTGAAAAGATTTTCAGTGCCCTAAAGATATACATATATATATTTTTACTCACTTGCCTTACATAACTCCCTTCTAAGTGTTCTGTTTTACTCCCTGAAGGAGTATGCATTTCCTCTTCATTGTAAAGATTTGATGAATTGGTTAGGGAACAGAGTGCTGCAAGGTGACTTAGGCAGCTGTTCATACAGCTTGAGGTTTGACTGTTTGGTGGATGTTCATGCTGACAGTAATTTGCATAGGAAACCTGTGGATATTAATTTGTCTATAAAATTGGTCATTCAGCCAACATGAATAATGATTTGCAACAACATACAAATGGATGAAAGTCAGTTCTGCATAAAGCCCGAGTGTTAGAAAAAAGTCTTAGGGTCAGATTCAAATAGTGCATAAGCATATTTTCATCTATAGAAAATCTCTTCCAGATAAAAATATAGCAGTTGAATCTGACTAATAGTGTTGTCAGGCTGAGTAGTCTAAAATATTGAGTTTAGTCCTTCACCTGGACTAAAATGGGAGTTGTGTTTGATGATTTACAGATTCATGGATGCTTAGAAGAATAGGAGGGTGAGGGGATGGTTTCTTTCTTATAAACTTCAGTCTCCAGTCACACCACAACTAACATCAAAAATTGAAACATGGAATTTTAAAAAATATACATACATTATATGTATACATTACATATTATAATATATATGTACGTACTGTATACTTCTTATAGAGAGAGAGTTCACTGAAGTCAAACTGTAACTGGAGTTTGAGTTTGAAAAGCTATTTGTATGTGTTATTTACTTCCTAAGTAAGCAATTAATTCATCAAAATACCTCTTAAGCCCTTTTGCTCACAGATATTGTTTCAACAACTGTCCCATAAATTTTGTCGTACCACGGTCACAAATATGTTAAAATTTGTGGTATTAGAACTTCTGTTACCGTGGTATCACTGCTCATAAACCTGAGGAACTTTGTAAGCAAGCCATCAGAAGTACTCAAAACTTTTTTTCTTTTTTTCTTTTTGTTCTTGGCAGTGTAAAAACAACAAACACAACAACAAAAGGCCAGTTCATGGGTCAGAGCTGTCACTTCTGGCATCATTCTAAAACTCTTATTCTGTGGAAATCAAGAGACTTACCCTTGGCATGATTCTGAATTGTGGTCAGAGTAGCAATATTTTAAAAGGCCAACATGCAAACTTTTGGTTTTGACGTTGCTGAAAATAAATGGGTGCCAGCAGGTAGGTAGAAGATTTCTCTTTGGGATTAGTGTTTCTTCTCTTGCCCTGATAGGATGTATAAGTGATATTTCACAGTCAAGAATGTGCAAGTACAAGATAAACCCTGGTCAATGGCCTCTCACCATGAAAACATATATCACAAATCATGATGTTTATTACATATATTTAATTTTAAAGTTTTTCATTCTTCTATTGAAACAATAGAAATACACTTCTCAGCGAAGACTGTGGGCCAAGTATATTGTTTGATATTTAATTTATTTCATTTGAAATAATTAGGGTTTTACCAATCATATCCAAAATTCAGGATTCCACTCCCAAGAAGAAATTTATGAAACATCTGCAACATCTATAGCATTCCTTATCATTCTTTACACCAAGATGTAACAAAGCATTTACTTCAACAGTTTAAATTCAGTTAAGAATTTGGCTGAGCTTTATATTTTTAAAGGGCATCTTTAAAGGGTGCATATATTTAGATACGTCACTGACTGAAATATGAACTTAGTTCATTTACCTTTTAAAACTTAGTATGGTAATGGTCCTGTTTTGCTGCTTTCAAAGAACTCACAAATTTCAAAAACCTACCAGGCAAATATGAATGATTCAATACTACCATATAGTTTTGGATCAAGTACTGAAATGCTAAACAATCACAAGTTGTGGACAACTTCACATCCATTATTCTTCAGTGATTTACCCGCCATGAAAGAGATGATAAGTTCACACAGCAAAGGTGAGAAGTAAAAGCTATAAACTCTAAATGAAAACTTTGTAAGGCATAAAAAAGATCCTTTTTCAATCATTGAGCCTGTCTCATGAAGGTTGACTTTTATATGATGGATGAATTTGGACCACTACCCTTTACTTTAGTATACCCATGTCAGACTACCTCATATGGACAAGTTGTCTTGATTAGTTCAGTTTATGGAGATAGATGTCTCTCATTCTGGTTAGCAGTCCAGAATTTGGTGCCAAACTGTGAACGTTCTAAACCCAATATCTGAACTAAGTAGTTGCCTGGTGACTGAAGTATGAAATAAAGTGCCACAAACATTTCATCTCGGAGAATATTTTTTTTCTGTATTGAATGTTTTCTTGTTTATTTATTGAAGTTGGGGGAAAAATTGAGATCAATCAATTTCAGTGCTGGAAATTTTTAGAAAAGTCATTTTGTGGCAATCCAACATCCTCTTTTCTTTTTTTATGATTGGATTTTGAAAATGGTTATGGTCCTATGTATCTCAATCCATTGGGTTTATCTATTCCCAATCTTTGGTTATCACATCGAATGAATAATTATGTTGCATCTGCATCTCTTTACAAGAATTCCACTCTGGCTCTGGAATGTGCTCGGTTTATACAATTTATTTGGCAATATTTAGGAGCCAAATTCTGACAAATTGCAACAGGGAGAAAAGAAGGGAATATGAGGGCAGAGACAGATGCTTTCCTGAACTCAGAAGTACTGTACTTATCATATTGAATACTTTTTTTTAAAGCCTAGGGACACCTTCCTCCTAACTAGATCTAGATTATGGAATCTGCCTGTAGCCAAACAAAAGCATACCTTTAAGTCTGCAGATGTGTTGCCACAGACTTTGCAGTTACTGTATTTCAGTTAAACAACAACAACAACAAAAAACCCCAACCTGTTAGCACAAAGCTGAGTTACTATGGGTTTTTTTCATTTCTACTTCTATATCAAGACTTTGATATACTTCAAATAATATAGTTGAAACTTTTTTAAAAAATCTGAATATGTTCAGTATTAAAAAAAAAAAAAACACCACAAAACCAACAAACCAAACCAAACAAACCCCACAACAATTCTGTTTCTATTGGTAATATATTTTCTGCTCTAACCTCTGGCAGCTTGTTGGACTGTTGAAGTGGGTTAGGTGACAACTTGGAAATTCCATTTATATAATGAGGCCAACACAACAAATTGCTGAGGGGCACTGAAAAATATTTCTCATATTTTTAAATGGCCACTTTAATCTCAAACACTTTTAAAGAGGAATCTGCTAGAAACATCATAGCTACTGAACCATATTTCTGTTTGATAACATCCCTAACAAGAGTTCAAAGAGAAGGTCAAATACACAGTAACTAGAGATCACTGCAATTTTTGTGAGCCTGGTACACAGTGTGATAACTTAAGGGAAAAAAGGAAAAAGAAGAATGTCTAGACCTAAGCAGGAAATATTTATTTCTATCCTAGGGTCATTTTTGAAATTTCAAATATTTTTCTGTCATGGATTGGGGCACAAAGTTAATAGCTCAATTTTTTTCAAAAATCCTAAAATCAGATAAATTGACAAGGGTCAAACACTATATTATATGCATGCTTGTGTGTGTGCACATACATATGTTCTATATATTTTCCTCTGATTGCCACAAGACCGTGCCATCACTGCAGGCTCCTGAACACAGAGACATGCAGCAAACACAAAGAAGAAATGGGCAGGATGAAGAGGCAGACCTGCTGGCAGAAGAAACAGGGCATTTTAGGGCCATTTTGTTCTTGAAGTATCAAGTAAGAAGCTCACTACTATTATACATCTAAAGAACAGATACAGGAAAATATTTTCCCATAAAAAGCAGCATCTACTAAATAGAAGAGCAAAGCTTCAACAGCCACAGTGAAACTCCAAAAGTTCAATGAGTCCTGTGAAACAAAATGTGCTTGCTTAAATCTTGGGGGAAGAAAAGATCTATCATCTTGATAACCATGCCTATGCCTTGTGGCATTTCAAGGAAATGATACAGATTGCAGAGAAACTACTTCAACACTTATCCATCATTTTGTTAAAAGACAAAATTTCCATATGCTTTTTTTCCCCATGCTCCCTGACATGTTTTTCCTCTTTTGTGTTTCCTCTGTATTTTGTGTCTTTACATTCAGTGATTTCTCATAGTTTCTCTTACCCTCTTTTGTTCTTTCTATTTGTATCTCTTTGGAACAGGTAATACGAAGTACATATATTACCCAATTAATGAACTCCATACACGTTACATTGTCTGATACAGACTGGAATAAGAATACTATTAAAACTTCAACATGAAATCTGTAAATGTTTTGTCTTTTTTTTTTTTTTTCTTCAGGGAAGTGTGAATGCAACCACATCTTATGAATGTATGGATGTTTACACATACGTATATTTTTTTATACAAGTAATTATTTTATTACATGGTTTGTCAAGCTGATGATTCCTCAGATTATGAGACATATCTAGTAATCAATCACATAGAAATTGAATTAATAAGATATAACTTTATGGAAAATATAAAGACAATCAAAGTCATGGGTTTCTAAATTGAAGTTCAAACCATAAATTGATTTTGGGGGTGTTTAAATACCTCAGTTTTATACTGTTCTTGTTATGAATTTTTCTCTTTTGTTCTTTTGCAAAACAGTCTTACTCATCAACAAAATAAGACAAGCTAAATACTGTTTAAACTCCCAGGAGATGAGATTTTTTCCAAGTCTCCTAATTATCCAGACATTCTTGCAGTCATGAATGTGGTTCTTAAGCCAAACAAAAGTCTAGAATCAAAATAGCATGAGAACTGCAAAGTCTCTTTAAGTGCTGGTTGATGTTCTTTTCAAGCTTCATACTTTGTAAAGGTTAGAAACATACTACCTGATTTACATGCCAGTTTTAGTGGCCTGTTTTGCAGTAGTTGTTTTTTAACCATTAGGTTTCTCAATTCACTAGAGAAAGCTAGAAGTTTCTTATCAAAAACCCTCAAAACAAAACAAAAATCCAAACATCTTTGTCTCTGCCAGTCTCTCCTGGTCTGGTTATTAAGTTGTTCAATATGTCTTACTTTTAGCTTGTTTTTTATTAATAACTTTGAAAGTCAACGAATAAAGAAGAATCACGAGGAGAAAGGGGATGGTTTTCCTTCTTAGCAACAATTTTAATATCAGATCAACAGAAGACAGGCCTTAAAATTTCCTGATGTTATTACCCCCAGCAATATTTGTTTTAACTTGAAGCAAATCTCCAAAGCTTCAATGATTTCTTGAAATTTATTATGATGACTTTGTATATTGTCTTTGAGGAAAAAGTTGCAGCCAAAGGGAAGATAATAAAATGATGTTTAAATATGATAAAATTTGCTTTTATATTCTCTAAAATAAATTTAAAAAGGTGTATTTAAATTAATAGATTCATTCCTTCAAATCTCATTGTCTAAACGAGGATGAATCTCCAAAGGATTCTGGTTTTGGGTTTGGGGTTTTTTTTCATGTTTACTGGGTAGCTAAAACAACTGGCATAAACTCCTCAGCTAACTTTTAGATCAATATCAGACAGAAAGTTCTCATGGAAATCAGTAAGGCTCTTTCTACTGAATGGAATGTGATTTTGCTATATAAGAAAAAGAGAAAATTAAGTATTCCTCCTTCTTTAACATTGTCAGGAGCTTAGATGAGAGAATTTATCCCTTGAGAAACTGCTTCAATCTGTAAGTACTCCACTGTGATCTGAGAGTATCTTACCACTTTGTATAACATGGCATGAGCCTCTGATGGCTTAAAATACTGTAAAACACCCCTCACCTTCCATGGAGAAACACAACACATTTAAAATAAATTAAGTGTGGGTTGAGCACTCTGCCAAGAGACAACATCCCTAATTGGCAGCTGCTGTTACAGAAGAGAAGGTTGATTAGAGATGAGAGAGTAGTAATTCTCCACAGAAAGGAACTGTCTGATATTATTAAAAATTACCTGCTTGTCACAGATGTTCACCCTGCTTATTTTTAGCATGAGTTTGAGTTCGAAAGACTGGAATCCAAATCCTTCATTACTCAACATGCAAAGAATGTTTTTGGCAGACATTTGTACACTATCAGCAGAAAATGAACTAAAATGCTTGAGAAGTTGTAAAAATTCAGAGTAATATGTGAAGGTGTTTGTAAAAGCAGCTTTTCTCCCTGCATTTTCTGGTGGAGATGGCATTAGCAGTCCATAACACTGGAAGGAAAAGGAGGGGAAACCTTAGGCACAATGTCGTGGTTGCACCCCGGCTGAGAGCTGAGATCCATGCAGCTGCCTGCTCTTTAAAGGAAAAGAGGAAGGTGAGAAGTGTGGGGGTGGTGAGGGAAGGGAAGGGAGAAGGAAAGGGCAAATAACAACCCCAAAACCAAGAAACCAAAAGCCCGTGGGTTGGGATAAGGAGAGTTTACTAGAATAGCAGAAAGATAAAATATAACAATGCTAACAGGACTTTAGAGCAAAAAATCTATGAAACTGTTGATACACAATGCAGTGTCTCACCGAACCCACAGCTCAGGCTGTGCCACCCAGAGCCGTTCCGGAACCCGACCATCCCCTAAGAACCGTGCGTCCTGGAGCCGTCCGCTCCTCCTCCCACCAGCCCCCTTTATACTGAGCAGGATGTAATTGGCATGGAATACTCTCTTTGGCCAGTTTGGGTCATCTGTCCTGGCTTCGCCCCTCCTTTCTTATTAATAGAGAAATATGAAGAACTGAGAAAGTCCTTGACTGTCTGACAGTAAATAAAAACATCAGGGTGTTATCAGCACTGCTTTCATTTTAACTCTCAAACACAGCATTCCATCCGCTGCTACAAAAGAAGTTAACTCCATCCTGACCAAAACCAGGACATTATCCACCCCTTATTCCATACCATTTATGTCATGACCAGATTCAACAATTTCTTTTGGGTACTACCAGTTTCTTGTTTCAGACACACATATATGTATGTACACATGTATACGCACACACGTGCATACAGGTATTATTCCCTTAGTGTATGGATCATTCCTCTGAGTTGAGTAAATTAACATTTAGTCCATGATTTTCAGGCTCCATTCATTGTAACAGTCTCTCATGGTGTCAGTATGCGCCATTGGATCGTTGCATGCTGCATCTCGGGCTCTCAACCGATAAACCTGACATGGTCCATGCTCATAGTCTGTGAATCAAAGGTGGTCATTTTCAAAGGGAAAGAGGAAAAAAAGTTCTTGGGATGCCAGGTCTTGGTCCCATCATCGTGACGCTCTTACTTCATTGACTTGTATGACTCTGGCTGTAGTTCCATTGGTACAACATACAGCAACATACAGCAATTATAGCAATAATGAATATGCAATAATGTGTTATTTAGCAATTATTATAATACATTTTCTACTTTATTAATTATATTGGCTATTCTCACCTAAAATCAAATCCCTCTGGGGTACACATCGAACTTCGCCATCCTTCTGCATTACCCACCAAGTACAACCAGGTCCTTGAGCAAAAACAATCCCAGACATGGATTTGCCTTTACCTGAAGCAGGGATGACCCAAACCGTCTTTCCTAATATGCTCTTCATATGCACCACTGGGACTCTGTCTCCTTCTACAGTACGTGGAAATTCTGACTGGGCAGGGCCAGCCCGATTGGTAGATCCCCTAGAATTAACTAACCACGTGGCTTTGGCTAAATGTGTATCCCAATGTTTGAATGTTCCACCACCCATCGCTTTCAGGGTACTCTTTAAGAGCCCATTATATCGTTCAATTTTCCCAGAGGCTGGTGCATGATAAGGAATGTGGTACACCCACTCAATGCCATGCTCTTTGGCCCAGGTGTCTATGAGAGCATTTCGGAAATGAGTCCTGTTGTCTGACTCAATTCTTTCTGGGGTGCTGTGTCGCCATAGGACTTGCCTTTCCAGGCCCAGGATTGTATTCCGGGCAGTGGCATGGGGTACAGGATATGTTTCTAGCCAGCTGGTGGTTGCCTCCACCGTTGTAAGCACGTAACGTTTGCCATGTCGGGTTCGTGGGAGGGTGATGTAATCCATCTGCCAGTCCTCCCCATATTTATATTTCATCCACCGTCCTCCAGAGTTGGGCTGTTCAGCCTGGTAAAAAGAAAGCGACAGGTAGATCTTGTAGCAGCCTTCCAGTACCTGAAGGGAGACTAGAAGAAAGCTGGAGAAGGATGTTTACAAGGACATGTAGTGATAGGATGAAGGGTAATTGTTTTAAACTGAAAGAGGGTTCCCTGATGGCTGTTGACCAAAAGTCTTGTGTGACTTTATGTGCCTTTTGCTTATAATGTAGGCACTATATAATGTTTTCTTTCAATGAATTATGTCAGAATTTAAAAGAAAACAAAACAGTGGAATTATTAAAGATCTAAGAATAAACACAAGCATTAAAATGGCAACTAAAGGATATAAAAGGAAACAATAGTATTTTAAAGTTTGTGGCAAAGCTTTATTGCAAAAACAGGAGTAAAGAAGAAACACACTAAAATATTTTCATATGGAGTTTATCTTGTGCATGAATATTGTAATCTGATGAGCTGCCAAAGTGCTAGAATATAGATGTTTTTCTGTTCCTTTTCAGCACCTATTTTGAAGCTTCAAACATTTTTAATGAAGGCCTCTCTTGATGCTTCAGAGTCCTGATGCTAACTATTGCTAAAGCACCTTTTTCTTTTTATACGAATTGCATCTGCTACTCCATCTGCACTGCTCTCAACTTGCAGAGATGAGAAGTAGCTTACTAATAGTAAAGCAAAACTTTGCCTGTACCCCATGAAAACCACAATTGCCTACAAGGGGCAAGTTTCAGACAGGTATGTAGGTAGTCAGTAAACCCTTAATAAAAAAAACCAGAATAAACCAGAGGTTGCCACTTAGTATCAAATTTACTTATAAGTGTCAAAACCCCCCACAGATTCAAAATCATAACTCAGAAAGATATCTGGAGCGTCTTAAGTATTAAAGACGTTTAAGTCTTAAGTCTTAAAGACATTTAAGCATGTAGAGCAATATGTGTATTCTAATTACATTGGATTTACTTCAAGTTACTTTTGATTTATATCAGTACCAGTAAGAACAGAAACTGGATCACTGAGGCTGACATCGTTCTCCTTTTGAAGATGATAGAAAAATTTGTATGGATTTCAAGACACTTTTTTTTTAAAGCCAGCAAGATAAGCAGAAGTAAATATAAATTATTGACAATACAAACCAGTTGTGATTTTTTTTTTCTATAATGGATAATTATCAAATTATTACTGATTATAGCTTTGGAAAACCCCACAAGATAAAT
The DNA here is from genome assembly GCF_964237585.1 of Gallinula chloropus. Taxonomy (NCBI): domain Eukaryota; kingdom Metazoa; phylum Chordata; class Aves; order Gruiformes; family Rallidae; genus Gallinula; species Gallinula chloropus. Next base: position 31,689,135 of record NC_140092.1, read on the forward strand.
TGTTGCAAAGAACAGTCTATTACCGCTAAGAATACATTTGTTTCTTTGCATCTGTTAGTAGTAGCAGAGTGTAATATTTCAGCAGAGTATAATGATAATTATGGGTCTGCACTTTTGACATGGGCAAAAAATCCATATAAAATAAGATGAGAACTTATGAGTCAAGTTGTTTTTTTTTCTTTAAAGTATGTTTGATATTGTTCAGGTATTTATCAAACCAGGAAATACACCCACTGCTATAAAATGGTAAATTATAAGGTAAGGTTTTATTTTCTTTTCCTCTAACTTCATAATCAAGAATAAACAACATAATTAGGGCCCCCATATCACTATTTCATGAGGGGCAGATATGAAGAACACCCAAGAATGAGTAAGGGATAAATCAGAATGCTATTACAATATTGTTTGCATTTTCAGATAGGTTCTTTGGATACCCAAGTGAGAATTTGTGAAAAACTGCCTATTTGTATATTCCTTTATAGTTTATTTGAACATATAATCAATATGAACGTTGGTCTCCATGAAAAGGAATTAATTTTCCCTACCTTATTGTAGGTACTTAGTGAAAAATAATATGCCTTACCTATGTAGTCTTCTGTAAGGGAACAAATTCAAAGTCTTCATTATTAAATACTCTAGTGGGAAAACAGCAAATTATGGGCATGAAAAGATCACTATAAAGAACTTGTCTATTTTGCTGAGATACCAAATTTATTGATACTTCCACGATCTGCAGCCAACCTGAGAGCAGCCACAGCACATTATGGAAACCTGGAAGTGCTGTAACTTTCCCACAGACAATTCTTTTTCTTCCACTTGAGCTCAGGGCAGAAAAAAAAAGAATAGAAAATTGGTGTGTTGACATAAATCTTTTCCAGTGGATAATGTCTTTTCCCCAGTGAAATCAGTTCTAACATTGATGTTCCAGGAGTTTCAACCAAAGTAAAAGGTGAAGCTAAAGACATTTATTGCAGCTAAATTTCTTCCACCAATTGAGGTTTATGTTGCCTGGTATTATATTCAATTATGTAATGTCTATGTTTAGCTTGTGAGCCTTATCAGAAGTTATAAACTTAAATGGTTTTAAAGGATGAGACTGTTACATATGATATCCTATATAGTAAATGTATGCATGTAAATACATTGAAAGTTATGTATATTTATGTATATATCATGTGCCACATATATTCTATACATGTTATATTCGGTATAGCTATATGTACACTGTGTATTATATAGTATAATTACACACTTGATATTCTGTATTATTTATTATAAATTCTAAATTTTATACATTAAATCATAAAGTAAATCTGTGGAGTTTTCTAGATTCCTCAGTCTATGCAATAAAGCAAAAGATTGTTGGAAAAGGTGAGCAGTAGCCTTAGTCAGGACATTATGTGAGGCAGAGCTGATTTATTGGAGCATTCAGGGTCCAAGATTTTAATTCTGGACTATGTGTTTCCTTTGGAAGCATAGCTTCTTTCCTCTACTGTTTTTTCTGTAGCACGTAACACAAAGCAGTCTTCTAATTATCATGAACATTGATAATGAGTGGTATTTACATTCATATATCAAAGGATGAGTTACTGGAAATCCCAAATACTAGTTTAATGACAATTCTGATTTCAGTTAATATGTTACTAGAAAACTGAATGGAAATTTTATTTTTAAATATATGAAAATGGTTTTCCTAAATTGCTAATAAATGCAGTATTTACATATTTTGGTTAAACTCAATTAATATTGCAGAAGAGAGAATGATAAAATACACAAAACTTTTATAGGACTTTGGAGTTTAAGTTCTGGTTTTAAAGGTGTTTTTAAAATGTAGAAGCTTGAATTCTGTTTACTTTCAACATTTAGACTCATAAACTTCATGTCTACTCTTGAAATTTCTAAGAACTTAATAATAAAAAAGACAAACAATAAAAAACCCTACTTTGCCAGACGAAATATACTTCTTGTTTTTATTCCTGTTCTCCCACAGTTAAAAAAAAATCCCAAAGTTAAAAAGTAATCCCAGAATTACTGACTATGGAAACAAATAAATTGTCATCATATTTTCTTGTTGTATGAACAGAAAAGGCAAGACATAGGAGAAAGGCAAGATAAAAAGCCACTGTGGAAAAAAAGTTTATGTTGCTTATGTTATCCATCTATTCTTTTTTCCTTGTAATCCTGTCTTCTTTTCTTAAAAAAAAAAGAGTATATGCTATTTTTCATGCAAATTATGGTGAAGTGATACGTTGTGATTTGAAGAAACATAGGTAATTGCACTTAATTTGAGCTGGGTAGTTATATTATGGTGCCAAAAAAAGCTAAAAATAAGTGTCATACAGATTGACCTCAAACACTGTTTCTGCTGGTTTGTAGTTATATATCATTAACTTACAGACATGGGATCAAACAGCTAGAACAGAGTCAGAAGGAAGAAGAAACATCTGTCAAGTACTTCACTTCTGTTGGAATCATAGAATGTGTGAGGTTGGAAGGGTCATTTAAAGGTCATCTAGTCCAATCCCCCTGCAGTAGGCAGGGACACCTTTAACTAGATTGGATTGCTCAGAGCTTCATCAAGCCTGACCTTGAAGTCTCCAGGGATGAGGCCTCCACTAACTCTCTGGGAAACCTGTTTTAGTGTCTCATCACCCTCCTAATAAAGAACTTATAATGTCCAACCTAAACCTACCCTGCTCTAGTTTAAAACCATTGCCTCTGTTGCTACATGCCCTTATAAACAGTTCATCTCCAGCTTTCCTGCAGGTCCCCTTCAGGTACTGGACGGCTGCTATAAGGTCTTCCCAGAGCTTTCTTTTCTCCATTGTAGAAACCCACTAGGTTGGTCAAGCAGGGCTTGTCCTTGGTGAAGCCACCCTGGCTGTCTTGAATTGCCTCCCTGTCCTCCATGTGCCTTAGCATAGCTTCTAGAAGAATCTATTCCATAATCTTCCCAGGCACAGAGGTGAGGCTGACAGGGCAATAGCTCCCGGGATCGTCCTTTGTACCCTTTTAAAAAAACTGGCTGTAATTATTCCCTTCTTCCAGTCATGAGGGACTTCACCTGACTGCCATGACTTTTCAAGTATCATGGAGAGCGGCTTGGCAACTACATCAGCCAATTCCTTTGGGATTCTTGTGTGTATCTCATCACGTCCTATGCACTTGGGGATACTCAAGTTTCAAGGTCACGAACCTTGTCCTCACTTACAGTGTGACGGAATTTGTCCCCCAAGTTCCCATCTTGCATTCAAGAAAAGGAACTATACATTTTTTTTTTTCTGAAAATACAGTGTGTGTGAGCCTTGGCAGAGGAAATCTTAATGACAGAAATATTCAGTGGTGACTCCTGCTTACAGTCTGTGCCAGATTTGGAGGGCTGGTCTCTAAGAGATTATCAAAAATTACAGGAGAATTACAGATAGGGGAATCATAAATACAGAGACACAGTAATGAAGAAAGGCCATATTCAGAAAGCTGTCTCTAGTGTCTGTAACAATGAATATTTTTTGTTATTAGTCATAAGCACTCTATTTAGAATCTCAGAATCACAGAATGGTTTGCGTTTGAAGGGACCTCAAAGATCATCTATTTCCAGCCCCCACTGCCATGGACAGGGACACCCTCCACTAGATCAGGTTGTCCAAAGGCCTATCCACCCTGGCCTTGAACACTGCCATGGACATCCACAACATCCATTTGAAGAGGAACATTTATCTCATTCTGAAATAATGTACTGGCTTTCATTAATTTTGCAAGCTATTTTAGGCCAAAATTAATCTCTAAGAGTTGCAAATTTATTCCTCAGAAGTCCAGAAGTTAATTCAAGGTCCAGTCGTAAGGACTAAGCTCATCCTCTATCTGGCTAAAACAGCGCTTCAGCTATTCCAAAGACCTCTGAGTTAACCTTTGAGTATGAGAAAGCAAACGAAGAAGATTTGAGCACTGTGTATATCATGGGAGGGATGGGGAGAAGCATATTTTTCTGATAAAAATATACTTGCCATGAACAGGTTCCACAGAATGACAAGAATCCTTTTGTATTAAAACCATCACAAAAATAATGGTTATACTAAAGGCATCATTGACTTTTTTATTCCTTGACACGTTAAAAAAAGCTCTGTAAAGAAAAACCTAGTAATATTTGACTGGTTGAGTTTGATGTTCTCTGCTCAGTTCTGTTGGTTCCTGGTTTTCTGGGACCAAAAATAATGTATGCAGTGAAACACAGATGTTCGGCTCTGCTCCACTAGTAAATCCACCTTCTAATGTACCAACACTACACCTCCTTCATGAAAGCACAGATCCTAATATTACTAATGGATTCTCTGTCCTTTGTAAATTACAAACAATGATTTTATGTGTATGTAATGTATCTAAAGTACTTCTTAACATGGTGAAACCTGAGATTTAGGCTTAACAAAGTCATTCTGGGTGCAACTTGTTCAGAATATTTGAAATTAAAAAGAAATAATTAAAATTATGTGTCAGACTCAAGCCATGTGAAAAAAAAAAAAAAAAAAAAAAAAACCCAAAACCTAATTCTTTACTTAATTTGATTTGCTCACTATTTTGACAAGGTTTCTGCTTCAAAATTTTTCAGAGTATCAAACTTTCCCAGAGTTCTCCAAAGTCTGATGAGCTTGCCTCTCTCATAGAAAGAGCTCAGTGATCAGGCTTAAATTTCATAGAAAGTTATTCCACATACTGCTTCTATCTTCTGGAGATATGGTCTTGTGCCACAGATGTGCAATTTTCATTAGCTTTAATAGAATTTCTTTCTGCCCACCCAGAGAACAATTTGCTGCAACACGTCAGTTAATTTCAGAGAGGATATTTTAAGCTACATGATGACATAGTTATATAGGACTAACATGAAAATGGTTTCAGACTTTTTCCTTTAAGTATAACATTTTAACTTTACATTTACCCTATTTTAACTCTTTTTTCAGTGAGTCCTTCCATATTATCTTGATGGATAAACTAATTTTGTGTATCGTTTCAGGATTTTACCTGTGAAAGCCTGGACAAATCTTGTGTACTTCTTTCCCACAATACAGGAAATAATACACAGATTGTCCGTAAAACTACATAAACTTCACAGAATCACTGAATCACAGGGGTTGGTAGGGATCTCAAGAGATCATTGAGTCCAACCCCCCATATCAAAGCAGGTTCTTTAGGACAGGTTGCACAGGGAGGCAGCCAGACGGGTCTTGAATATCACCAGACATGGAGACTCCACAACACCTCTGAGCAGCCTGTCCCAGGGCTCTCTCACCCTCAACAGGAAGAAGTACTTCTGCATATTGGTGCGGAACTTCCCATGTTCCTACTTGAGGCCATTGCCCCTTGTTCTGTCTCCGCAGACAACTGAAAAGGGGCTGCCCATTTCCCCCTGTGTCCCATACTTCAGATATTTACTAACATTGATCAGATCCCCTCTCAGTCTTCTTTTCTCAAGGCTGAACAGACCCAGCTCGCTCAGCCTTTCCTCATAGGGGAGATGCTCCAGGCCCTTAATCATCTTTGTGGCCCTCCGCTGGACTCTCTCCAGGAGATCCCTGGAGATCCAGGGAGCCCAGGACTGGACACAGTACTCCAGGTGGGGCCTGACCAGGGCAGAGTAGAAGGGGAGGATCACCTGCTTTGACTTGCTGGTCACACTCGTCCTGATGCACTCCAGGATCCCACTGGCCCTCTTAGACACCAGGACATGCTGCTGGCTCATGCCAACCTGTTGTCCAGCAACTTGCACTACTCCTGAATGGAATTCTATTTAGTTGCTTACCATCATGATTATTAAAAGGCTACAACAATGTATTCTGAACTGAAATGAAAAATAAATATTAAAGGTGCTACAATATCAATACCTGTCACTCGCAGGCTACAGGTAAATACAAGGCAAGAATACGTGGGTGAAAGGACTTCAAATAGCAATTTGTTATGTAGTGCAACCTGCAGACTGAAAAACAATAACTGTGCACAAAAACTGCCTTTTTGAAAACCAAATAGATTATATCTTTGTTGCTAAAAGGCAGTAAGAGCCATATTCACTATTGTTTTGCATAAGGTTCAGTTAGATCAGTTAATGGTCTCAGTTGTCTTTGAATATGTGAAAACAAGTTATTTTCTGGTAGTGGTGCTTTAATATCATTTCATAAAAATGCACAAACAAGACCAACATTTAAGAAAGTATTGTCACTGTAAAATCCTAAGGTAGCTACAAAAACCAGATTTGTTTCATTTACACTTAGAGACAAAGGATGAAATTAATCTACTGGGAAGAACTAAAAAAGCTCAAGTGACAGTTGATTTCAAGGGAGACTCAAATTGGACTAAACTCAGACCCACATAACATTTAGCCATTATTTTGGCACTCTGCAGAGAGAAAATTGTAACTTTTGTGAACTTATTAAAGTTTCAACCACCGTGACTCAGACCTCATTGATTTCACTGAAAGCAGCTGGCTAGGTGCAAAAATGAATCCCTGTTCTCTTAGTTTATGTGTGTTTCTGTTGAAAGCTACCTCCTTATCTGCAGACCAGCATGGGAAAATTTCCTCCTGAGCCACATCTTTTCCCATTTGTGCACTGGCACATTTAGTAATTCTCCATGCTTTCTTTCACTGTTTGTTCTTATTTTTCTAATTCCCTGCAGAATAAAGAAACTAACACCCTGGAGCTTCTTTCTTACTAGTAATTCTGTTCTCCAGCTCAATACAAGGCAGTATACTGGATTCTGTCAAAGAAAAAGCAAAGCTTTCTAGCCACTTCCATTTAACTGCAGAGTTATTTTCATGCAGAAATTTTCCTCTGTAGAGGAACCACAGATGTAGTGGCTTGCAGCTGTCATTACTGTGTCATAGATATATGATTAGATTATGCTTTTCAGAAGTAAAATGTAAACTTTCCTAACTTACCTTTTCTTACTTTGCAAATCATAAAGAAACCCCACAATTATATAAAATCATTTCTGCAGAAGTTTGTGTCTCCTAGCCACAATAACATTGTATTTCCTTGTTTATGTTGCTGCTGTGAGACTCTCTTTCACATTTAATTACTATAAAACTCTTCATTTTTCTTTGGAATGGTACTCAGTGGCATACTGAATTTACAATAAATCATACTTACTCCCCCTTTATATAGATCGCTGATGGATATGTATATATTGGGCTTTTAGTCTTTTGTTCAGGACTCTTTCTGTCCAGTATCTACAAAATATTTAGTCAAAACATTGGGCAGCACAAGAAGCATAAAGTGTGCTTAGTTTTCACATGCATAGCAATGTATTATGGAAGAGTGAAAGAAAATGGAAGGACATTTACCATCTTATGTTTTTATTGCATGACAGAAGTCCCCAGGACAGATGAGAGACTGGAAAATGTAGGCCTGCTTTCTATATTTGATGGAAACATATACAGTGAGATTTCCCTGGGCTGCCAAGGGAATAATACACAGTTAGAATGTGAACTTCTCCACACTGGACCAAAATAAACATTGTTTTAAAATAGTAAGTAGGATTCTACTCCATGTCACATTTATGATGCATTTGTTAGTTAAGAAGTAAAGGCATAGCAAAACCTCAACAAACCTTAATTATCTTTACTGTAATCATTTTTTGTAGTTGTATTTTAAATTGCTAGAAATACCAACCAAACATGAAACAGACCCTGGGAAGGTATTTTGTACAAAGTGGAAATAATGTGGGGCCGGGACAAAGTCAAAGAAATACTGATCATCTTGTTAATAAATTATGGAGTGAATAAGTTCTCCTGTATTTATGTTTCTTCTTTTTTATGTATGCAAAAATATGCTACTTTATCTACTCTAACATATCTTCCAGATTTCTACAAGCAGAAAAACAGTTGGAAGCATCCTAGAAAAGTGAATAGCAATTCATGTATTTCTCTCATGCTGTTTCACTGTACTGTCTCAGTTTAATTGAGTTTCTTTCTAATATCTTCAGAAAACTTTACTGAGAAAATCTGCCCTATGTAGCATAGCGCAACCTTTCATTTCCACTGAGGACTCAGAATTCTAATAGGCCTCAGCTCAACTCACTCTACGAAGGGCACAGTGCACAAGCAACCTATTTGAGTTACTTGGTCTTACAGCAAAATTTAAGACAAAAAAAGTAGAAAAAATCTTAGCTAATATAGCCTAGAAAGTTCAGACATTATTTTAATGTACAGCCGTTCTCAAATCAAGCATCCAGACTAAAACTTTAGGATTTAAACTTTAGGATTTAAAATTTCTGAGCTTACCTTTTGTTTGTGTGTTTGATTTTAAATAATAAAAAAAGCCTATTCTAATACCCAGGAAACTATAGCAATTAATTATATATTTTCAGGAACTAGACGAACAGTAAAGTTCACTGCTATTTAGATCCGAGGTGATAATTAATTAATCAAAGGTTTCCAAGTAGATCAAGCCAATCAGAGAAAAGTTTCAGTGAAAGACTTTCAGATACAGTCATAATGCCGGAAACAGAGTTAGAGCCCCTTTATAAGGTAAGGAGAAGCTGATGGTGTAAGTGAGCACATAGATTGTGGAAGATTTCTTAACTGTTGTGAGGTCTGATGTAGGTTTATTTTCCTTGCATTCATAGGAAGCTGTAGTTTATAGGAACCATTAATTTATCTAATGTACATAGAAATAAGTACCAGAATCTGCTTTTCATTTCAGAATGAAGATATAAAGGTAGAATTCTAAAGGGAAGACATGGGCTGCTGATATTGTTGTTTCAATTAAAATATGCAGAGTTAATTACCTTCTGTCTGGATAAGTGATATAGATATTTGTTTATAGTTTGATTAAACTTCTTTAAGTGTTCAAAATATCCTTAGTTCTCTAGGTATGATTGGGTGTCCTAAGAGACCAGAGGGGAAAGCAGTTTTTTGTCTTGCTAGGAAATACTTCTGTATCGTGGGATATTCATTGAAAACGGGAGTCTCTCATTCCTAAGAGTGTAGCACTGAAGGAGTGAGCCATATAATTGTGTACATAAACAGCTGATCTTGTGACCTTAGTGAATGTAAAGAATAGCTTAACTGCAAAATATGCGAGCACTGAATTGACTCCCTTAAGTTCTAAGCAGATATTTTCAGCTAGGCACTATGTAGACAAAAATGATGTAATGAATGGTAGGAGTAGAATTTCAGAACAAAAACTATGATTCCTAAGAGAAAATCTGAGAACAACTGATTTCTTTGAAATTATCCAGTGCTCACCCAGCCCACAAACTTACTTCATGTGCATTTCACTAGCGCTACATTGTTACTGTCTTTTTCTTGCTTTATAAACATGTTTTGACATGTCTCCAGTTATGTCTCTGTCAATAAGTGTATTGCTCTCATTTTACAGCAGTTATTCTTTGCATCTAAATGTATGACCTGCATGGAATCTGGTAAGATTATATTTTCAACTATATTCTGACTAAAAATCTAGAGTTTATTTCCTCTTTTTTTTTTTTTTTTTTTTTTTTTAAACTCTGATGTTCAAACAAGATTGCAAGATTGCAATCAAAGATTGCAAATCAAAGGTTTTGAGGGAGCTCTGGGCCATGACTCTGGTTCCTTAACCAGGAATGGATGATATTGGCATTTGTTCTGGTTGACCTGAAACTCTTAATATATGGATGACTTAAGATAATAAGTATTTAAGTCCAAACCAAACATCCTTAACTACTATTTGTGCTTTAGAAGAATTTTCCTTTACAAAGATTGAGCTTAGTTTCAGGAAGTCTTTTACACTTTTAAAATCAGTGTTGCACTGCTCAGGAACATTCCTAGATTGCACTGTAATGCTTCTGCAGATGCAAGTGATACATGGACAGTGAATTTTCTATAGATAAATAGAAATTGTCAGATCCAACATAGCATGAATTGTTAGTGGGGACTTTAGACTGGGAGAGAAAGAAACAGAAAAGAATTTACAGGATCAATTTACAAGACACTAAGCACCATAGGATGAGTTTCAATTTGAGCAGGAGTCTACCTTGTTAGAACTTATAATATGAGGATTTTCTGATATTCAAATTAAATTGCAATAGCTGCAAGCAGTGTGCAGGGCTGTTAAAACTACTCAGTTGCAAAGCCAGGGGATTTGATGATGTATACAGTTTTTCCCTCGAGGCTAAAAATGTAATTATGTAAAAAATATGAAATGAAAAGTAGTCTTGTCATCTGTTTTCATGAGAGATAAAAGATCACTGTAAGGTGAAGAGGTTACAGATAAGAAATAAAATTAAATTTAAAAAACTCAATATGTCCACAGTACAGCTGCTGAAGAATAGTAAGAATAAAATTAAATACTATAATTAGAAGGGGAAATCATTCTACCTTTACTAGACATATGCTATTAAAATATTTAATTCAACCCCTGATTAATTCACTGGATGATGTGAAGATTATTATAGAGGTGATAAATCAGTAGATTAATACGTATTCAGCGGGGATACATGAGGTAGGACTGAATGAAACTCCTTAGTTCAATAGGAGACAAGTTAGCCTCTTCACTGTGTGGTCTAGAGAAATGCATCTTCTTTTTTATATGTGGTTCTAAATTGTCATACTGCCTTAATAACTCAGGGGAAGATAATTATTTGGAACAGGATTCTGGTGCAAGCAGTTTTAGCTGTTATCCTAAATATTTCAACCTGATTTTTCTAAAGAGATTTTTAGATACACATTGGTAAATGAATTCTTCTTAATTATCTAATAAAGGTCACACTGTCCCTAACCTTTCTTCAGCAGATTGCATTCCCTTGTATCCAGAGAAACATATATCCTTCAGACTTGACACATTTGTCTTTCTATTCATGTCATCCAGCAGTATTAAATGACCTTTGGATTTTGGAGTTGTATGTGGCAAGGTTTTATACGACAAGTCTCTCTTACAGGAACCTGGGAAAACAATTCAATATTCACAGAATGTGTCTACCATTCCTCATTGTTAATGTTAGGAAGCCTTGAAAATTGGAACCTTTAGGATGAATAAGGGTATTTTGGACAGAAGTAAAAAAAAAAAAAAATCAAAGATATTTCTTTATTTAAGAAAAAAATTCCAATAGCTAACAAATGTCCAGATGGTGAAGTAATGCTGACCATAAATAAGACACCCAAATTTAAGCTGTATCCAAACAGGAACTTTTTTTTTTTTTTTATCTTTAGAAACTTTCACTTACACTGATATAATTTGATGGAGTTATCTTTTAAAGCAGATCAGAGAAAAAAATTGCTCTACTTGATATAGACATAGATAAGTATCTATATTGTGGCCAGAATCAGGAACATGGAAATGATGCTCCCTATGCTGAAATTAAAATGTGACTTTTAAGCCTGGTAAATTATAAATCTGTACTTCCTCAGGAGAAGGGTGAGAAAAACTGTTTATTACATAGTATGCAAAACAATTTGCACAGGTCCACCCAACCTGTAATTGTTTTGTCATGAACTGAAGAACTGGATCTGTAACTAAATTGTTTAACTATAACTTAGAGTAAATGTAAGAAAGGTGCTTTAAATTAAGGTAGCATAGTAATACATTAGACCTAACAACACCCTAAGGGATTGTTGTGGTTCAGCCCCTGCCAGTGGCTGAACACCACAAGCCACTTGCTCACTCCCACAGAAGAAGGAGACAGAGCCTCCCTGGGTTGGGGTAAGGACAGTTTACTGCCAAAATCACTGTGAATGCAGAACAATAATAGCCAATTACACTCACGCCCAGTGCTAACACAGAGCACCTTATTGACAGTTACAGAATGCTGCCCAATGGCAAGGGCTGACAGATTGACCTGACACCCCAGCTACACTCAGACTGTCCTAGGAGCACCAAGACCACACCCTTTCCCAACCATCTGCTTTTATGGGGAAATGGTGTCAGGTGGTGTGGAAAGTGCCCAGGGTAACTCAGCTCACCTGTGCTGGCTGCTTGGGGAGGTTAACTCTGGCCTGGCCAAAACCAGAATGGGGATACACCTAATTATAGTGAATCAGAGAAAAATTAATATCTACTGTATTTTTGTTGCTCTAACTGTTAGTTTTGATTGAGTCTACACTGGTAAGTAATCTAAGGCAATGCAATGCCTATTTCTAAAATGTCATTTGTGATCTATCCTATGTATTGCAATTGCAGTACTAAGTGTTGAGAAGTAAAGTACTTGAAGTTTGAATATCTGGAAATAGGGCAGAGAAGCAATCCCCAGTAAACCTGACCAAATCAAAATCATAGACAATGCAGCCCCGTATTTCAGGAGGCAGTTGGTCAACCAAGCTGCGTGCTTGACATATACTCAACAAAATGATTCTTGCTGTACCTTTAGATATTGTCATGATTCTTCTCTGCCAGTCATCACTTCAGACTATTTGCTACTCCAAGACTAGAATAATGATGGTAAAAACCATGCAGATAAAAGAAGGTGCAGAAAAAAAATCGATAAAAGTAAAATGAGAATTAGAGGATATTGGAAGTCAATGTCCAGGAATGGATGAAGGGAAGAGAGATAAAGTAAAATTAAAAGACACTATTGGCTTTTAAGCATGGCTGCCCAAAATTCAGTATGAGAAGTCCTTGTTAATGTTCCTTCAGTTCACCAAATTATTTCTTTTGGCTGAAATGAGGATAGGAGAAGGAACGGACCTGAGACTTTTGAAAAAACAACTGGATGTTTTCTATGCCAGACTTTATAAACATGAAAATCATGGTTCCACTTCTAATTGTTTTAAATACTACTATTCAAACAATAGCGGCATCATGTAAAAAGTGCTGAGTTTATTTTGGGGATATGCACGACAAGGTCTGAAATTGTATTTACCAGGGATAACTCATAACAGACTAGCAGTTCCTGGAAAAACATTAATTTCTTGCCTCTTATTTGTCTAAAACTGTATTTTATCTGAATCTCAAACATTGCATACTGGGAAGTTTGGAAATTAGACTGGAGATAATGAGGTTCAGAGGAAACTTTGAAGAGAGGAAATAGAAGTCAGCTGGTTGTATTGAAAGCTGCCTAACGTGTAAAGAGAAATTAACAGACCATTTCCTTAATGATCTGGTGTAGGATGATTGCTATTGAACAGATTCATTAGCAAAGTTGGTAAAAGTAGGAAAAGTATGTTAACTAATTTTACCATTGACACAAAGTTGGAAGATATCATTAGTACTGAAGGGTTAGAATATTTTACAGGAAAATGAGGATGACTAAGGAATAAGATTAAAATAATCATATCAAAGTCAAGGTCTGAGCTGACAGTAATATATGAGCCACTCTTTATTAGCAGCTCCAGCCTAGTGTTGGCTTTGAGTTCACTGACTAGGACAGAAGGAGGAATTTACTATTAACCACTGAGTAATTATGAGATAGCGATGAAACAAGACTGAAGATTCCAGGTCTGTATCAAAACACTTCATGGAGCCCTTTCCAGTTGAGATGGGCGAGTATCAATGGTCTTATACACAGCTGTGTACATTCTAGTATACTGTCTGCAGTTCTGTAGAGGAAGAAAAAAATCTTTTCCTCCTTTATGAAAGGAGTCAATGACTTAGCTTTTTAAGCTGAGCAAACAAAAACCTGAAAGAAGAGGAAAAAATAAGTTTTCCACTGTGAATCGCAAGCATTCACCAAATATGAAAGACAATATTCTGATATTTCAGGCTGGTGACACTAGCTATAGCAAGAGCAGAAAATGTCATGACATTATGCTATGCATAATGTGTTTTGATTGTGTATGTATGACACTTTCCTTTGCTTGCAGTTCCACAATGGTTTTTATTACATCGGGTAAATGAGGACCATAAATAAGAACTATTTAAACCATATTCCAGCACAAGTATAAGTAGATATAACCTGACTATAAATAAAGCTAGTCTTGAAAATTAGAAGGAGATTTTAATCCCCAAAGGGGTGATTCTTAACAGTATTTTAATGGCCACATTGAAGCAGAAAACCTTTCACTGAAAGATGGAACTTTAAAAAAGATTGAACAGTGTATTTCCTTGTCCAATCAGGGACTAAACTAGATAAACTTCCTAGTTTTGTATGATCATGTGTGTTTACATACATCTGGAATTCAACAATTTCCTGTTTTCCTAAACACAGCAACTGAACTGAGATCTTAAGGATTCATATGATGTGCCTTGTGGAACATGGTACCACAACAGCCATGTCACATAGATCCATTAGGTGTTGATTTGATGTTATTCTTCTTCTCACTGAAACGGCACACCGGAGTTGGCATACATACTGTATTAAAATCCCAAATGCTAAAGAGGTCAGAACTGCACATTACCTGTAATTTACCCAGTGTCAGAGACACTCATGCTTTTTCTTTTTCATTGTCATGACACCATCAGTAAAAGGAATAGAAAATGGCACTACTCTTACAGTTTGATTCTTCTTTCCAGGGGTTTTCTGAAGGTAAAAAATCACATTAAAAGTATGTTGCACAAAAATGTACTAATCCTATCAATATTGATAGTTTTGAAGCCGAGGAAGTCTTGCATTATCTTTCTCCACAAGTTATGAAGATGAAAATCTACCTGGAAGATTTTTGAAAGCAGGAGTGAGTTTTCTTCCTTTCTGACTTTTGCACAAATGTCTCTTTAATTTTCTGCTTCTTTGTGTAAAAACGTAACTTATCTCATAAGAACATTCAGAGCTTTATGAATTGGGAGGAGATATTTTATAAAGACTATTTTGGGTGCATGTTTACATGTACAGGCTCTTCAGCAACAACACTGGATACTAGTAGATTTTGCAATTTAAAATTAACTGGGGAGGGCAGACTGATAATGATGTAACCAAATACATTACCTTAACAAGCAGTTCTGTGCAACAATATAGAAGTTCAACTTATGCTGAACATATAATGATGCTCTTCAAAAAGTGCTCCTTGGTTTAGGATAGGGCAGATGCAGGGTTGAGCGATGAAGCAAAAATAAATAAATAAAACAAATTCCATTGATTACTGCAACTGATCCTGACATTGTTTTATATACAGACCTCTCTGTAGCTTTGTAATAGTTCTTATCTACAGTTACCGCATTGCCAAACTTGGCACTGAGCCCCATATCTGCAGATCCCAGAACATTAAATATTTAGGTTAAAGCAAGTAAAGAAAAGAAAAGCTAGTCAAACAAATCTAGTATTCACTTGAATGAATACACTGACCATTTGTCAGTATAGTAAACACACTGTGTTCAGCAGCATCACGGAATTATAGTAGCACTACATGGTTCACTTTAACTGGTCTTTTCTTGGTGACAGAAAGACACCTGAACAAACATTTTTGCCAGCTGTAGTATCACACGGTAGATAAAGCAAAATTAGATAGCTATTCACTTGCAAATAAAGGATTTTTAAAAAGAGACAAGATAATGTCTGCAGGTGTGATTTGGTAAGAAAAAGTAGTCAAGCATCCTGTGTTTGGGGAAAATCTATAAAAGCGCTGAGGAAAACTACCTAGGACAACTAAGGGCACCAGCTTCAGAAGAAAGCACAGTGGTGCACATAACCTCTGGTTATGACAGGCGATGTCATAAGGGACAATCCTTGTAGTCCTATAAATGATATTTCCCAGAAGGATCTTGACAAAATTAGGAGGTTGCCTAGTTGAATAGGCTGATGATGTAGCCATGAAATGTTTTAATAAGTAATTTGCAATTTTTCAGCATTCTGCTAGGGCGCCAAGATCTCTAAGGGCAAATTATTACAGAATTGCAAAGCCAGAAAGTAAGAGAAGGAAATTGAAAAATTCCATATGGTGATTCTGTAAGAAAGCTTGAAGCTGGTGATGAGTTATGTCTACGTGGTATTAATACATGATATTTTTTTATTGTACCATGTTTTTAGCCATATCAGTATCGTGCAAATTTAAATGACTGGTCAGTTATGTCATAAAATAAAGGCATCTTATGGTACAATTTGGAGAAGAGGTGCTCAGACTCGCAACAGTATCAAGTTCTTAACAAGGAAATAGGCACAAATAACTTCAATTGCAATTTTGCATTATCACATGTTGTGAGATTACCTCTGCTGGGCTCGTTAATGAGAGCCTCAGTTCTTCCTTAAAATTTGTGAATAGAAATAGACATTTTCTTTCCATCTAAAATCCCTCTGAGCATAAGAACAATAGTAAAAACGAGCCTCAGTGATCATAAAGCTGATTCTGTTTTCTGCTGGAGTAGTTCTGATTCAGAAAGGACTGCTGCATTGTGAAATGTAGGTTTTGACCCATAAAATACCCATGGGGCTGGTTACTTTTTAAAAGCAACAGGAACGCATTGAGTAGCAGATAAAAGGGGTGTGTGCGGAGAGTGGGAAAGAAACCTAATGTATGTGGAAGTACAAAAGACATCCCCACTCACCACTTTTGGGTATCATGATGTACCCTGTACCTTGTACAGAGTCCTTACGATTAGCTAGGATCAAGCTGGCTGTAAGGGTGACACAGAATATCTATGTCTGTGTTGTCCTGTGTCTACGTAAATTAACCTTCCCCAAAAGCATGTTTATTAGCCCAGTTTTAGAGAGTGTAACTAACCCAGCAACAGTGTTCCCCATACAAACCTCTGCACAGCACTGCAGACAACCATGGGAAGACAGATCAATTCAGGTGCTCTGAATGCCTCTGCAGTACTTCTACTGCACAGTATGTTATTGTTTATATTGGTGGCATTCCTCTGATTTTGTTAACTGCAGATAGATTGCAGAAAGATGCAGGGAATGAAATCATAGATATCTAGAAAGAGGTATTTCTATAGACAGCAAAATGATGTACTGGGTGCAAGGGAATAAAATTAGGCTAAAAATAGTGTGCCATATGAAAAGAGTTTTCATTTTAAAACATTGAAAATTTGATAACAGGAAAATGTTCTAATTTTTATTTCATGAACTTCATCTTTTCCCCAAAACTCACAACATGAAAAAGAAGCAATTTCAAGTGAAATATTCCAGAAGTATCTTTGAAATTACCATTATGACATTTCCCTTAATACAGAAAAAACTCAAAATTCAGCAATTTCACAATTATATTGGTTTAAATTATAGCAAAAGTTCTCTTTCTATTCCACATAAGAATGATTTTGAGTAACATCAGCAAACACACTATTTGTCTAGCCTTACTTAGGCTTACTGGGGTTAATTTTTTGAGCTGAAGGCAAAGAATTTAATCTCTTTTGCTTGCAACTCACATTAGGAATATTACTTCTGAATTCCACAAGGTTGTTCAATATGCGGACATCAGTGAGTGCTTGGCAATGGTAACGAGGTATGAGGAACTGTGAGTCAGCTGGGAGTAACCCAATCTAAAAATTAGTTTCTATGTGAAAATGTAAAGAAGATAATTAAGTTTTCAACATTCATAAATGTAATCATGCTGATCTCTTATGTCCTGTTTATGTTGCCAATTATTTGAGAGGTATTTTCATTCCTCTAAATATTGCAAATCATGATAAAATGCTTCTTGTGGGAAACAAAGCAATCCTTTCAAAGAAGATATTAAGCAGCTCAACCGGCAATGCAACACGTAGCAAACCACTACTGGGTCGTATACAGGCAATAATACAGAATGACCTCATGGGATAAGACCACGGGTATTTCTGGGAGGACTGTGATTTAGGATTTGACAGGCACAGGCTATGCTGCTTGCTGACTTTGGCATTACTTTTACGGCATGTTGTGCCAAAACAGCTGCAATGTTAATGAACTTGTCTGAACATGAAAACAGATATCACTTACACTATTATACTAATTTATGGTGACCGTTTTTTAATTTTCTTATCTATGGGATGAAGAAAGAATATTCTGTCACGAGCCCTAGCTGATTATCCACAACAACTCATGAGTATTGCTTACTAGACAAACCCACAACACTCAGTCAAGTGGTAACCTATCAGCTGGGAGAAAAAAATATTCATTTTGTGTGAAATATTAATTTTCTCTTTGTTATTCTTCTTGTCTTCTATCCTCCTTCTTATGCTAGTTGCCTTAAGAGTAGATCACAATTCCAAACTGTTACGATATCTTATCTTTTTCTAGACAGAAAACTCACATTTCATAGGCCTAATACTGCTTTTATAAGCCTAGAGATTGCGTTAGCAAACTTCATGAGGAGTAAGTCAATAAATGGAGGAGGTCAATAAATATACCTATGACACATTCATTGACACATTTTTGTTGCTTCCTAAAATTTGATACTGAAACCACAGATATTGTTCAGGCTCACAAAATGTGTACTCACCTCTGAGCTTCCATTATATACTTGTTAAAAGTCTTTAACCATGCTATATAGCCTTAATTAAATACTGATGTGTTTAAAGGTCCCAGTAGCACAATCTAACCTTTCTATTGCCTCCTCTGCTTAATTTAGGGATAGTTTCTGTCCTTAAATTGGTTTCACAATGATGAAATAGCACAAAAGCTCTTGTACTTTGAAAGAAAAAAATCACCACAATAAACTGCAGTTTCATGCTCATTTATTCTAAACTTAAATGTTCCCATTATGAGAAAAATGACACAAGAAGACACATGAATGTGCAAAAATATGGTTTATATCATATGAGTCTCCTTTTCATTTTAATTTTATTATAATATCTGAAAAAGCTCCATTTATCAAACTTAAGCTTCTTCTTGGCACATTCAATGTTAGTTTACTCATTTCATGTCTATAGTCACTGCCTCTTGTGCAAAACTGCATGTATGTGAGTGAGTAAAAAATTAAAATGCTTTAAAATAAAACAAGAAAACTGATTTTGCCAAAGGATTTGTAGGTATGAATCATGTGAGCAGCTCTAAACCTCCATCACCGGCAAGCAATACCTATCCTGACTGGAATGATACTTATAGAAGTTCACCAACACACACAGATTTTTGTATTCTAATCACTGAGATTTACTGGACATGAAAGATAATTATACTAATAATCATTAATAATATAAATTCTGATTGTAGCCAGTGAGAGGACAGTGACAGACATCCCAAAAAGCCTGATTCAGTGTCCATGTATCTACTTCTGGAGTACTAGTATGATTCAGCTGTAGTGATCAGTTCGTGGTAGCATTAGGGAGCACTGAGGCTATTAAGCCCTGACAGTAATAGGAAACCATGAAGCTGACAGAAGCTCCAGAATGCTTTCCATATATATTTTCCCAATCCTAAAAAAAACAAACAAAAAATCCCCAAACCAACCAACCAAACACACAAGAAGAAACTGTGTCTCGGTAACACGATATGATTCAAGTAACTTCTGCATACCTCAGAAGTGATGATATGCCATAGGAAAAGAGCTACTGATCTTTTCATCCAATAAATCCAGGAAAAGAATAAAGGTTTCTTTATAACCTGAAAGAAAACAAATGCTTTTATTGTTATTAACTGTAGTTAGTCATATTGTCTTTGGATGATGGCTCTGACTCTCAGTAAGATGTGCTTGAGTGTCCATAGAGGCTCTTTTTGCACCAAATGGAATTGAAATGCACTGCCGTGATGAATTGAAAATAATTATTAGAGACTAGCAAGAGTACTGATTAAAGAATAATAAACAAAATTCCAGAAAAGGGTCCAAAGGACAGATACATACAGCTGTAATATTAAACCAAGCTATCTTTCACTGCTACCACATGCCAGAGGTGTGGAATAGGTAAAATTATGTAGTGAGGGAGTGATGACAGGTCTGTATCCATACATCATTGCTATTGAATTGCATATGTGCACCTTTTATTTATTTAGGTATTTTTGCTATTAGTCTTGGATGTGTTTCAGCAAGTTAGAATTTCTAATTGACCTAATGGAAACATTCTAAAAAGAAAAAAAAAAAAAGAAAAAATCTTTTCTGAGAATATTTTGCTTATGCTTTTGACATTTGCTTGTTTTTCTTGTTATTAGGAATATTTGCATGAAAAACAGAGCACAGAAGTTCATTTGGTTCCAAGATCTATTTCCCACCTGAAGTCAGAAGCAATTCCATATTAACTAATTGAACTTCAATGGATTTTAAGTAGATTTTACAATTACAGAAATACTCTGCTTGATGCAGAAAAGAAGGTGAAACTGGCTAAAAGCCAGTTTAGCACTCTCCCGCTCCTAGTCTAATCCCCAGTACAAGTTAAAATAGCCTCAGGCTTTCTGTAACTTGCACCAGATGGTAGAACCCCCTAGAGGCTATTACATTGGCAGGGATGACTGGAGCATGGTATGCTCCAAGTATAGTCCTTCCTGCCCCAGTACATTTCCAATAAGCATTTCCTTAGCCAGGTTGCTGCAATGACAGCCTTACATTGCTCAGAGATTTGTCCCATGTGGGATAGATCCCCAGTTAGTCAGAACAGGTTTAATTCTGCTAAAGCAATACATGGCCAACTTGGCTTAGAGGAACAACTGGCCCCATACCATAGCTAATGAATAAGCAACAGTCCGGTTCTGTTCGCCATCAGTTTTCTGGGGGATTTTTTTGCATTATTCTATTTTTTCTACATCCTTTTAACAGTTCATACCTACAGATTATCTGTATGGAAAAATTATTTCTGGTACCTTTCCTAAATTGCTTTTTCTCTAATTGCCATTCACATCTACTTGTCCGATTAGGACAATTCTTCTGGGGGAAAAAAACCACCCCAAAACAAGTCAAACAATTCCTCTCCTGAATCTTCAGGTTAGCATTCAATACAGCATTTCAGCAGCCTTCATTCTCAGGCCTTATGGATCTAAGCTCTCAGTCTGTCCTCATAGCTCATAACCTTTAATCCTGACATCAATCTCAGTGTTCAGTTCAATTAGTGTGGTGCTGTGTTCTGAAAACTGCCAGAGGCTCAAGGGAAGTTTGCAAAAACTTGCAAGTTTCTCATTCATTTTCATTGGAAAGGTGGTAAAATGCAAATTTTCTTTAGATGTTCTCCAGAGTTCCTCCTACTCATCAGTGAGGTATTGAATAGCATCTTTAGTCAGTACAGTTGAAAAATCACAGAAAACTGCTCTGATTGTGTTACTGATTTCTACAGGTTGGCACAAGCCCTGCATGTATTTTTAAATCCCTTGCAGGAGTGCCTGGTGATTTTTCTTACTTTAATCTAGTGTCTGGTGTGAATGTATGGCTCCAACACTAAAAGCCTTAAAAGGATGCTCACCAGAGTCTCTATTTTGTGTATTGAAGGTTCACAATTTGTTTCTAGATCAGAAGATTGTACTTCAGTTGTTATTTCTATATAGCAGCCCTTTCAGAAAACAGAAAAATGCAAGCTGAGGGGCTTTTATGTGGCATATATTCTGGCATCTGAGAACATGAATTTCAAATGGTGATTGTATCTGAGATGAAAAAAAACTGAGGAAAATTTAGCAGTATTGTTCGTGTACCTTCTCCCTACCATCTAAATATTCTGTCCTGAGCTTTAGGGCTTAGAAGAGCAAAACCAATAAGGTGATTCACAGAGAGAAAATCTCATCTGAACTGACATGGACAGGGTTAAAATCACACTTTTATTTTGAAATTAGTGCCCTCACTACCTGTAGCTTACCAGTAAGGGCAGTGAGACAATGACAGGCCATCTACAGAGTTTGAGTCCTGAAGAAAGCAAGGTACACTAGTTTCTGAAACAGAACCTATGCATTGTCTTCAAAACTGCCTTCAGAAAAATGCATGATATGTATCACAACACATCAAGGAATGGTTTGGGATGGAAAGAACCTTACAGATCATCTCATTCTAAGCCCCCCATCACAGCCAGGGACAACACCCCCTAGACCAGGTTTCCCAAAGCCCCATCCAACCTGGTCTTCCAGGGATGCAGTACCAACAACTTCTCTGGACTACTTGTGCCAGTGCTTCACCAACTGCATAGTGAAGAATTTCTTCCAGCCTGAAGGTATCAAATTGCTTTTTGTGACTAAGGTCTCAGAAACAGAGAGAGAATGCATATTTTCTGAAAAGTGAGGATTTTCTCTGTATCTCAACTCAGCAAGGTATGTAGGCTTGGTCTCTGATGACTTTTTTGCTTTGGTCCATTAAGTGATACATTTTGGCATTGGTCTGAGGCTTTATTTCCCTATACATTTTTACACCCTTATAGTATAATACTACAGTATTTCAAGAAAACACACCACTAGTTTGTATTCCACTGCTCACTGCCTTCCCTGGTAGATTCTGTACAGCTTAAAAATCAAGTCTTCACCTTTGTTAACATCATGGGTCTCAACCTCATTGTGAAATACTAATTTCCTCATTTCTTTATATTCTCTATATTACACACTCAGCAGTGACATACACTAGCGAAGCTACTGGTGCCTCAGCTTCACTTTGGACATTACCAGCAAAGTCAGGGTTCTCTGTCATTTGCAGATCAATCAAAGAATATTGAAAATATATAATTTGCCAAATATACAAGTTGAACATTTTACTTCCAAAATATATATATATTATTTTTAAATATTACCAACAGTAATTGTAAACACATATATCACTTACTACAGATTTTTCCCCTTTGTTTCATAATGAAGATCTGAAAAAAAATCCAACCCTGCAAACAAATTATTTCAACTTGGCCTATCTAACTGTTAAGATTGAATAAGCAAGTTAGCATTGCTAGTGTAATGTTTTCTGAATGGTAACACGTAGGTGACAACAGCTCTCATTTTGTCATTCTTCTTTTTTCCTCTCTCTGAAAGTTAAGATCTATGGGAATCTTATGTATCATTCTCATCTTATTAGTCTACAACTTTATGATATTTTAGCAGCTTGGCAAACTGGAATGCAATAATGTTGTAAATTGTATTGACAGCCTTTTTATGCCTAAGCCTCATTTTTATTGTACCTGTATCTTGTACAAATTGGCACAAAAGATCCTATTAGATTAGACAACTAGATTGTTTGACACACAAAAAATATTAAATGTCACTGTATTTTGATGAAGGTCAATCAATACCAGTTTGCTAGAAAATTCCTAGTGTGTACTTCTCAGATTTCAACCCTTTAAGTCCTTTTTTTGAAGATAAAGAAATCAAGAAATAGAGGAAATGACTTAAAATAGTTTGAAAGCAGGGTGTTTACTACAATTTTGACACCGATTAGTAGCCTGTAGAGTGGTTAATGCATCCCATGCAGTATTACATAAAACTTTTTGTCAGTAACAACCATCAACATTTGTCAGTGACTGTGGTGGTTTGACCCTGGCTGGAGGCCAGACACGCACCAAAGCCGCTCTATCACTCCCCTTTTCAGCTGGACAGGGGAGAAAATATATATAGAGAGGCTGAGAAGTTGAGATAAGGGCAGGGGGAGATCATTCCACAATCAGCGTCATGAGCAGAACAGACTCAGTGTGGAACAAAGGAAAGAAAACTCTAACTTATTACACTACAGTGCACACCCAGTGGCAGTAGAGTTGGATCACCAGAAGTGTGACCGGATCTTAAAGGACCTCCCCCCACCCCTCCCTTCTTAGCCAACTTCACTTTAGTCAGGATTTCACTCCCTTCTTCCCCTCCAGTTGTGGCATGAGTAGGGGCAGGGACTGGGAAAACGGGGGCTTCTGTCAGTTCCTCATGAGATGTTCTCCTTCTTAGCTGGGGGAGACATTCCTCACACCCTCCCCCTGCTGCACCATGGGGTCCCACCCACGGGAGACAGTACTCCACAAACTTCTACAACGTGAGCGCCTTCCCACAGGGCTTCAGCTCCTCACCAGCTGCCCCAGCATGGGTCACTTCTATGGGGTGCAGTCATAAATCACAGAATGTCTTTCAGTCTCTCAGGCCCAGACTGTTCCAGCCTGGCCCTCCATGGAGTCACAAGCCTTCCTCCCAGCAAACCTGCTCCAGCAGATTTCTCTCTCTCTCTTGTTCCTCTTTGTGTCTCTGTCTTTCTCCACAGGCTGCAAGTGCTGGCAGGGCCTTGCTCCAACGTGGATCACAGCATCTCCTGTATGTCTCCACCTGCTCCAGCATGGGGCCTCTCCACAGGCTGCAGGTGGGGTCTGTGCCTTTTCCATGGGCTGCAGGGGGACAACGGCTCCACCATGGGTTTCTCCAAGGGCTGCAGGGACATCTTTCTCTCTGGCACCTAGGGTGCCTCCTTCCCCCCTCTTCACCAGCCTTGGTGTCTGCACAGCTTCTTACATCTTCTCACTCCCTTCTCTGGTGGCAAAATGCAGCTGCTTGCATTTTCTTACTTCTTAAATGTGATTCCCAGGGGCGCTGTGATCATTGCTAATGGGCTCGACCTTGGTCAATAAGCTTCCTGTGATCACCTTAATTTTCTTTTCCTGTCCTTCCTTATATCAATATAATAGCTTGTTATCCTTCATCCTGCTTTTATTTTAACACAAAACCTTGATGTTTATAAGATTTATCCAGAACACAAAGCTTGCACCACAGAAAATACTAGTCCCATTTCAAATTCTGACTCAGCCTGACTTTTTGACTTCCTTATGTCTCCTTAGAGACTGTTTTTCTCCTGCTGTATATGTATTTCTACAGGGCATATTTCTGCATGGATTTCTCCAAAATATTCTTTCCAATTCTGTCTTCTTGTTGAAAGAGACAAAGATGAAGTAGATCAATGGTGGCTAGCTTTGTGACAGTATCTCAACATCAAGAGATATGCATTGTCTTTCTCAGCTACAGAGAACTATGCAAACTTTTTATTTATTTATTTGGTTTTATAACCCTCAATATCAGATTATGAAGTAAACCACACAGAAAATTGTACTAGGAGGCATTTACCACACCTGCATTTAGAGACAAAGGAGTGTGATCAACCACAAACCAGGTTTCAAGTTTTCAATAAAGTCTAATTCCACTAAAACCACACATTTTTTACACTGTGGTTTTCAAAGAGAGTCTATATCAGATTATTTCTGTTCTGATTCTCTAGTGATATGTTTCTTAGGATCAATATTTGTCTCATTAGTGGCAAGTTTAGAAATTGCAAGAACCTGTCTTTCTGTAGGTTCTTGCAGACGTATCAAATTGCTCTACAAACCATGTATATCCTCTCCTACTCCAAAGCTATATTTCAAAAGCAAAATGAGGTGTAAAGTTTGAGCAAATGAGCAAGCAAGCAGGAAGTGGGTGTTGTGAAGGAAAAATGGCACAATGATCGGACTGCAATTGTTTACATTAATTTTCTTCAAATCTGACAAATTGCATGTACAATTGTTTTTGTATTTAACTGGTTGACTGCATTTACAACTATTTCCCACACAGTTACATGAATTATTTGGCTATTATACAAAAATCTCATTCCTGGTGTGTAAGGCAGCATGTGGTGATGAAGAAAAGGAAGTTTTGAGTGGAGCTTGTGGTTAAGAATCAGCAGTTGCTACACATAATGACTCATACTGGATGGCAAGACAGTGACAGCAGTCAGTTAAGGACTTTTGAGATTAGGCTTTTCTGCAACACCTTGCCCAACACACAGGAAAATGTAATCTAAAATTAAAAAATAAAAAAGCTAAAATAATGTTGGAAGTATAAACATTTTGGTAGTAGAAAAATTAGAATTTCATCTTACTAATGGCAACACATTAAGCTTCTTAATCTGTGAGGAAATGGTCAGTTCAGGTGAACTAGTTTACAGCAGTGACTTCTTGGACTGATGTCAACGTGCTAAGGATTGCTTTCAGTTCCTTCAGTCTTTCTATCCTCCTCTGCCAGGATTTTCTTGATTTAAGAATGTCACAAATGCCAAATCCTGTTGATTTCTCTATGTTTGAATATCTCTTCCTTCCTACTGAAATAGCTACTTTAACTTACTAACCTGTTTAGTTGGCATACTTTTGTTGCTGCATGATCTTTCCTAGTGTGCTCCAGGAGAAAAGAAGGTTCGTGGACCAAGTAAATTCACTGTCACTCACAAAGATCTCAAAACCCTTTGAGAAAAATTATGTTTAGTCCTCATTTGATGTAAATATCTGCATTTTTTCAGTGTGTTTCAAGAAAGTGCAAAGAAAATGAAGATCCAAGAAGTGATCTGGAATAAGACATGTCTTGCCAAAATCAACCTATCAAGAAGTTATAGATGTAAGCACGAGCAAGTGAAATGTAAATGTTTGGGGGGAAAGTCCTGACTGTAAGAATAGTGAACCAATAGGAATAAATTGCCCAGGAAATTTGCAGGTTTTCTGTCATTGAAGGAATGCCAGGGCAGTTAGACAAATGCCTCTCAAATGACCTTAAGTATGTGGACAGACTATAAAATCTTTCATGTTCCCTATCAACCCCATTCTTCAATATGTAGGTTTGAGAAATACTGAATTATATACTTAATTTTAATAAACAGATTGAGTAGCATTTAAGTAAAAAGTATTCTTTGGCAATGCTGGCAAGTGGAAAAATAAAATCATTGATTTATCACCATTTTATCATTCAAGGTACTTACCATGATGCTACACAAGATGCTACCATATTGAGATAGCATGAAGTTTTTTGTGATCCCCAAACTGCATTGTTCAACATCTCACACTTGATATTTTTAGAGTCAATTCTCACCCTCAAATCTTTAAATATCCACAAGCTCCTTCTATTTTGTTACAATAAAAAATATCAGTATCAGAAAATCCTATTAATTAAACAAAAATCTTGGGTTTAAAATGTGCATATTAGAGTTACTGATTTAATAATCAGCAACAAAAATGACATTTGCTGCTTTGCTTAATTTCATGTTTTTATAATGTGTTCTGTCTCATCCATTTTTTAATGTCAGTGTTCTATATATATATTCATTTATGTACATGAGTTTTCCACAAGTTTAATTTCAACCTTTAGTCTTTAGTTTTGTCTCTCTCTCTTTAGTTTATATATATTTATATTTATATCTATAAATCACCTATCACCGTATTGATAAACATTCTTTGGAAGCACTCTGACGGCAGAGGTAAGGACAGGGATCAGCCTGTTGGTACCTCAGTGCTGCTGCTTCCAACCAATTTAAAACCAAAAGAGAGATATTCAAGACCCATCTGGACACCTATCTGTGCAATATGAGCTAGGGAGCCTGCTTTGGCAGGGGGGTTGGACCCGATGATCTCTTGAGGTCCCTTCCAACCCCTATGATTCTATGATTCTATGATTAGGGTTGCATCTTTTCCTCTAGGTTTAACTTAGATTTATTAATACTTCAGAGTAGAGACTGTGCAGGTGTGAGGCTTAATTACAAAATACATTGGTTCTGATTGAATAAATTATATGACTAAACTCAACTTTGGATACAGAACAGTGCAAGTTATATTAAAAAGTCATTATATTTGGAAGTTGGAGCAAGATACTATAGCTGGAAGGCAATTCGATTAAATTAGCTTTGAGATTACAAGGTTTTAAGCAGAATTTAGTAAATTAATATTAACATGTGCATTTTGTTATAAACCCCTCTTTTTTATTTCTTATTTACTTTAGAAGTCAATGAAATAAGACACATGAAAGACTCCCACACCAATTTGCACCATTGCACTTTGGCTCTGCTCAAGTTCATAAAATTACTCTCCTGTGTCTCAGACACTGTTAAATCAAAGCTGAAACCATCATGTGGGCTACAATAAACTTTTTGTTCTTCTAACTTGTTTTCATCAATGATATTTTGTTTCCTACAGCTGTGTGTCACAGAAAATATGCAGCTGTCTTGTAAAGAGTTCCAAGTATCACTAATCTAAATGGTTAGCACTATCTTCAAGGCATCATAAGAACAATCAATGAAGCCCAGGGAATTCTCTCTTTCATAAACAAGTGTTTAATACTTCAAGACTACTGAATGAGACTGTGCAAGGCTATGAATAATTGTACCTGAGGGCTTATACAATTTTAAAGACTGAGAAATGTGTATGCTATCACAATATCTGTTATCTGCAGATACCTCTGAGCTCTACTGCAAGCCTTTCATGAATATTCTACAGTGCAAGTCTTGTTTTCTATTGCCTGTGTGAAATCTTTTGTTTTGATTCTCTGTGCTTCCTTTCATGCTGATAAAGTGTTATGACTGCATGAAATACTTCCCAAGTGACTAACATAATGTGCCCGATGCCAATGAAGCTCTGAGCAAGCAGATCCCTTTTCCTGAATGCAAAATGGGAGATATCAGTAACAACATTATAAACTACACTTTTTAACAAAAAAATAATATCATAGAAATGCATCAACCTAGCAGGAATTGCAAATAAATCATTGGAGTTAGGAACTCAGAGCCATGCCCAGAGGATTAAATTTATTCATCCTGTTCTTTTCCTGTCTTTTTTATTCATTATGTATCACCAAAATGACATGCAATATCTGTCATATTTCTGGTATACGTCTACCAATTTTTTTTTGGCAAATCCTTCAGACTTTATTTAGACAAGAACTTTTGTTGAAGGAAAAGTGAGCATTTACCTGAGTAAAACCTCCTTATTCGACACAATGCAGCTGTCCTTAGAGACATAACTTGCTACCTGACAGACGACTTGGCTTGATTCTGCAGATGTGTGAGCAGATATAGAAAACTTCATCCAAAATGCATATGAGCCCTCTGCAGATACTGGCACCAGCAGCCACTGGGACACATCATGTCAGTACCTCGAGTTGTTTGTTTATGATACCTTCCATTAGCACTGCTGGGGCAGATTTGTTGAAATAACTTCTAGTTTGCATGCATGCCATATTTGTGAGTGGACTTCTGTAAATACATATGTTCTAGGTTTCTATCAAAAATTCAGCCAGTTCACTTTAGCCTTAAGACTTGATTTATTGTGCAAATAAAGGCTTTTTCTACATGGATATATGAATTTTCTGTGTCTATGTATGAGAGGCCTAGGCAAATATTCCCTAAGGCATTATTTACACCTTGTTGTCACAGATCACAGCATAGTTACATATTATAACATCTTTTGAATCATGTTTAAGGCCATGTAACAGCTGGTGAAACTCAATGCCACTGTAATGACTAAAACCAAGGTACTTTAAATTATAGAGGATCTAGTAGTTGTCAATTTGTTATCTGTAGTAAACATTTGGATGTCTCTTGAAAATAATATTAACATAAATAAGAACAGACTTGTACCTTAGATTGCTCCTTCTCTACTTCACTAAGACTCAAGAACAATTGCTTAGAAAAGCAAGGAAAAGTTTAAGGAACTAAAAACTAAACCATCTTCATATAGAAAACTAAAACTTGGATTCTCTTTCTGCCTGACTTTCTTTGAAATATATACTGCTGCCCACAAGTTAAGTTAGGATGTACATAGGAGAGATCACAGTGTGCAATGGAGGTTGCTATTGCATGGAATGAACTAAAAAGTTTAATTTATTAATTTGTTTCATGATTTATCTATTTTTGAATGTTTAAGATTTTTAACAAAATGTGGGATTCAGATAACCAAAGAGTAATACTCCTTCCAAAAAGGCTGTATTCAAAATATATGCAGTCTCTGAACTCTTTTAAGTGATACTCCAGTGACTTTTTCATCTCCACACTTGCAGAAAGTCACTGCAGGATCTCAGATAACTGTGACCTACAGGAGACAAATTCACCCGTTCAGAGAAGTGACCTCCCCATCTGAAAAAAAACAGGTCTTACTGAGTGGTAAAGAGCTCAATTATTGTAATCAGTGAATGGCCATTTTTAAACTTCAATCCCTGCTCATCCACAAAAAAAATCACGTCTCTGGAGCACTGTTTTTCTGCTAGATCACAGAGATGAAATACCAAAACAGAAAAATTAATATTCTTTCCCCATTTCATACATGCTTCAGACCCTGCATTTACTTCTTTATGTCCAGACATGCAAAGAGAGAAAGCATCTCTCTCTACACAAAATTTCTTCGGCCGTAAGAACTCTGGATATTCCTCCTCTGAGAGTCTTTTTAATGGGAATCTGGATAAACAATCAGGAATCCCAGAAGAGTCTGTACTACTTTCTTCAGTCTCAGTTGTTATTAAGATACACTAAAGATGGAAATAGGGTGTAAATGCTGAGTGACTCAGGTCTGTGTTATTTTGGTAGCATGTGTAAACTTAAATCCCCATTTAAAAAGCAGGATACTTAAGTTCATAATGGAATAATGAAAGATCTAAGCAGTGTTGATCTCAGCCTGTGCCTTGGTTGTTTACTGTTTTATTGTTATTTACAGCTTTCATTGCATTTGTACTCAAAGGCTCCTTTACTGAATCAAACCTTATTCTGTCTGGCTCTATGAGAATAGCTACATATATATATATAGCTATTATATATATATATATATATACACACATAATATATTAAACCCCACAAAACAATCAAACTGATGGCCATTGCTCATTTGTTAGTTCCTTAGTACTTGTTTGTGAAATAGGCTGTCCCAAGCTTCCCCTTTTCCTAACCATTCTAATTCTCCTTCAGCACAGTATATCATCCAAAGTATATTTAACAATCCCTCTCTGCTCCCAGATCACTTATGGACAGCTTAAGTGAATTCATCACATGTGGCTCTGGGTTTATTTGGAACTATAGATTCATGGATAGATAGATAAATAGATAGATAGATATAAATTTATATAGATACATACACACACACAGTTTTACACTAGATTTGACAGTGCTTTTAATTAGGACAGTTAACAGAGCGTTAATTTTCTATGCATATTTCCTATGCTATGTGGCATTATAGATGTTAAAATCAATTTTATATCAAACCATAGCCCATTCTGCTAGAAAGGCAAAGCCAAACCTCAGGGTAAAAGGGCTGGTAGGATAAATATTAAATTTTTGCTTGTTTATCCTAACATTTTAGACTCTTTGTCTCTGAAATTAAAAATAGGTCAAAATCCAAGATGCGTATAGCCATGATAATCTTGACAGCAGGTCAGTCTTATTCAAAGCAATTCAGAGAATCATATAATCATATAATGGTTTGGGTTAGAATATACCTTAAGGATCATCTAGTTCTATCCCCCTATGATGTGCACAGACACCCTCCTCTAGTCCAGGTTCAACAAATCACAGAAATTTCAGTTTCCCCAGAATTGCTCTACACATGTGTTTGGTTATTGCAGTGTATGACATCATATATAATATCAAATGCAAAACAATTATATACAACAAATAGCTGAGCACTATCATTCAGATATATCTAGGATTTAGGTATACTGGGTTGACCACAGAATCTAGTAAGAAAAGCATTGTGTGAATGTATGTGTTAGGTATCTGTGCTGTACTGAAGATCTTCCATTTCTTTCTTGCTCTTGGCTCTGATGAGAAACTCATATAACACAGAGCAAAAGTATGTTTCCAAGTTTGTTGAGATTATGTGAAAAAAGCTTCAGCTCAGAGAAGTCTCTTTTGAAATAACAACTGCTGAGTTCCCAAGCAGTGGTCATTTTATTAAATCCAGCTCCATCATTTCAGAATTAATTTCTCTGCAAGTCAAGAACTTCTTCCACTGTCCTTCAACAGTTTATTTGTCTGAATCAAATGTCTGCTTTAAAACAAAGTAGAATTCCAACTAATATTGACTCTAGGTATAAAATCTGCTAGATTGGACTCACTACTACTACTAGTACTACTACTACTTGTACTACTACTACTAAATGATTATAAAAGACAAGGATCACTTGACTATATATAACATTCTAAAAGCAGCTTGAGGAAACCTTCTGAGTAAGCTCACTTTGTTAAAAGTGATAAATTTCCAGACTAGATTCAGTCCACTTCTCCTATTCACAGGAATGAAATTTCCTGTTTACTTTGGTGACATCTCTCTAAATTCAATTATCAGTGTATTTAATGATTTATGTATACATGCAGTTTAAATTTTCAGAATGTTTTGGAAAAACTAGCAGACATTACAGACAATTGTGTGCAACACAGAAATAATTTCAATTTTCTTTTCAGACCAAATCTGCCAGACATATGGCCCTGGAAACATCATCATTGACTAAAAGTCAGATACTCAAATGACACAGGAAGAGAAGCAAACAAATTGCCGTTGTCAAAAAGAGGCTCAGGAACATTTAGTGCACCAATAACCACAAGGTTATGAATGAACCTGTAAGTGCAGGTAAACAATACTGATGTATGAAAAGATTCCAAGTTTTTGTGTTTTGTTTTGTAATAATTTCCAGGGGGAAAAAAAAAAAAAAGTCTGAAAACTAGAAATGATTCCAATTCATATTTGGGTGCTATTCTCTGAAATGCTCAGATGCTGCAGTAAGCAAGAGTTCTACCACTGCCTTCTGAAGTAGGGGATTTCTAGCACTGTAACCTTCAGCCCTTGCAGGGGGCAAAAAAGAACCCCAACCACAACCCTCCCCCCTCAAACTCCATCACCAAGAAAACCCAAAACAGTGGTGGGAAATCATAAAATTGAAGCATATTAATCCATGATTATTGATTAATAATAATGTGAAAATCTGGTTTTGTAAGTGACTTGAAGTCATGCTATTTCTTGAAAGGAGGGGTGCTCAGGGAAGTATTAAGCTTTAGAGAGATGTTCCCTAGAGTTGTTGCAGGTATGCAACATGAGGCTACACACTCCTGAGTCTTCCTTGTGATCCCTTCCACAGAGGGTGAGGTGGAGGTGGAGATGCAGTGCAGTGGAGTTAATGTGGATGTGTCAGACTTTTTAGACCAGTGTCTTAGCAGTTTGTGGGGTCTTCTGGTTCAAAGAGGATGTGGCATAATCAGTGCCTCATGTGCAGATGTCAGTCAGAACCTGTACCTCCATTCTGGGAGTCAAGCTACCAGGAGAATGACATAATAAATTAAGAAGTTGAAGATAAAAAAGCAAACATAGTTCAGGAAGTACCAAGCATGGGAGACATCTGTCTTTGAAGGACCTGGGTAAATTCTTCCTGTCTCTACTTGCACAGAGTTTCTCAGCAATTTCTGACTCAGAGAGCTGTTAGGCAGCATGCATTCAGTCAGTTTCACAATTTCTAAGCCACATCAGGTCTTCTGCTTGAATGTGAAATGGTAAAAACAAGTTTATGAGAGCTATAGGTATATCAAAGTTGTTACTAATCAAATAAGTCCTTCAAACCAATGCTATTCCTGCCAGCTGTTGAATATTAAATGAGGTGAGACACAGACATGACTGAGAGGCTGAAGCCTTGTCCTTCTAATCAGTGCCTGGAGCAAGAGAGTTTCCAGCTACTGAGGTAGTCAACCAGTACCTGACAAGCCATTCATTAAAACAGAACAGTCTATTAATGTCTATCCTTGTTTCAAGGTTACCATATAAATCAAATTACAAAACCCAAGACCTTTAGAAAGATGAGTAGAGCACTGTGATTCAGAAAAATGTCAAGCTGTAAGAATTCCTCAAAAAAAAAATCCCACCAAACCCTCAAATATAACAACAATTACCACATAATTGACAAGTCTGAAGTCCAGGGAGGTTAACAATGAAGTTTTACAAAATTTTTACTGCATATCTCTAAAGAAAAAGCTGTTCTTAGATAATGCCACCCATTTCTCTTAAAGAGAGAATGTTCTTAAGAAATCTAGAGCAGGAAGAAACTAATAACTGTCAACAAATAAAAATCTACCATGAACTTTGAAGAGAAACTGTGTTCCACAGAACAAGCTAATCCCCACAGACACTACACAGAATTGTGATGTTCTTTTTTACAGTACCTAAATTTGTTTTCTTCAGTGGATCCTAGTAACTGAAGTGTGTTACAGTGCTGTAGTGCAAAAGTGAAAGACTTTTATGGCAACCTTTGTAGCCAAAAGCTACATTAAATATGGCCAATTACTTTCATTCAGCGTGAAAAAGAGAGAATGGCAAGTCGGTTTTCTACAGAACAGTGAAGCTCTTGTGCCTGCAGGCTACATAAAGCATAAATTGCATTGGAGTGAGAAAACTGGACTTTAAAAAATGCATTTATTTTCTCAAAACACCTGACAATTACCTGTAATCCAACTACTTTGCTAAAAATCCAGTTGCTGACAGCCTTAAAATGGTTATTATTTTTCATTGCCATACATATACCTGCTTACAACTATTATTAACAAGCCCACTAATGTGTTTATAAATTAAATAGCATTGGTTTTTCCTGGAATGGTATTTTAAACACCAGGAAAAAAACTTGTAGAAAACCTCAAGGACTTCAGACTGCATAAATAATATTTATTAGATGTTCTGTAAGCTGCCTTTTTTTTTTTTTTCCTATTTATTTTTGTCTGAAATGCATCTTCCAGGCAGCTGCCTCCACTTTAAGCTTCTACACAGATAGTAAACCTCTGTTCTCCTGACTAGGGCTATATGACCTCACCTGAGGTTATGTCACTAGTATCTTTCATCACAGATCCAAGGTGGGACGATATATGTTCTATCTCAACACTGAAACAATGAGAGTTGGCTGCATCTCAAATTGATCATTTGTTTGAAGTAATTGACACTTGTGGATTATCATTTTCAGAGTTTGCTGCGCTTCTCTTTTAGATGTGTAAAAGTAGTTCTGGAAATCAGGCAACAAATGACTCATTCATGGGAATGCAGGTGGGGTTTTTTCTTTTTATTTTCTTTTTTTTTCTTTTTCTTTTCCCGTTCTTTTTTTCTTTTTTTCTTTTCTGATAGGCCAATTAAATTGGGAATATTCTGAAATGTACATGAAGTAGAACCAGACTAGAAGCCTTAAAACTATCGATTAAGTGCAGGTAAAGGTGAAGAGGATTGTTTGTGGATTTTCCAAGACAGCATGTCAGGAGTAGGGACTGAAAGAAAGCCTGTGCAGCACTCAGAGGAAAGAAAGAAGTTGTATCATTTTGGGACTACTGAGTGCTATATATCATCAATGTCTATGCCGAGCATAAGTAGATGCCATATAAATGTATGCAATAAATGATACTACAAGGTCAGGAAAGAGTCATCTACATCTAGCACCTACTGTCTCTAATCAAGACCAAGCCAAATTGTGTTAACTCTTTCCCAGACAGCAAGTAAAATTACTCTCCTACAATCTCTATTCTAAACATGTTTAATTTTGCTGTAAACAAGTCATAGGCTATAACATAAACTATTTTTCAGAAGGGCTAGGATGTGATCTAAACATTTATCCAAAATACACACATGAAAGGGTACTGCACATTAGTAAGTATATATTATGTATATTGCAGATGAGCTAAATATTTTTGCCTTTTCTTTAAACCACAAAAAGACACATAAAGTTAGCTGATTTTGACTTCTAAGAGAAAACTGTTTACTCTAGAGGCTAGGCAACATAGCCAAGCCAAAAAATCTGAATCCAATTTAAAAAGCAAATAGCAGACCAAATATATCATTAGCTGAGGAAGCATTCTAGCTGTTCAACCAAGTAAAAAAATAACCTCCTAAAACTTGAAACAAAACCATATTAATAGAGGAGTGTTATACAGAAAACATCCATTACACAGATCATACCAAATAAACCATTATACCATCCTCAGAGGTCCCAGTCTGCATAGCTGAATTAAAACGGGGATTTGAAAATGCTGAAAACCTCTTCTGACTAGTCTGATTCGACAGATTAAATCAGAGGCAAGCAGCTCTTCACACCATTTGTAAGGAAAACTTGTGTAACCAATTATATTTGAAAGTGCTATTAAATATGATCTATATTATCTGTATATACATAGATATATATAATATGTTGAGAATGAAATATCAGCATTCCCTTACTGCTCTTCTAAATGCTTTCTAAACAATCTCACAAACAGCCAGGACATCAAAAGGACAATTAAGTCTTCTATATTTAAAATAAAAAAGGAACAAAATCTTTCTCTCAACCTTTAAACAAACAAAACCTTTATCGTAGGTTTTGGTTTTATTGGGTTTATTTTAGGGTAACTTTATTGTCTTACAGACAGACTAAATATTACAGACATTAGCTGTAGAACAGATTTCAGGTACTGTCTCTTTGTGACATAATTTCTCTTGTGTCTGAGAAACCTCCTAGTGAAAACTTACTGACAAATACTGTTTTTCAGACAAGTTACTGCTTAACGGTGTTCCAACCAGCTCTGTTAAAGACAGTGTGCTATTGAAAAGCAAACCTGGATCCAAGACAAGTATGAAATCATTCATTACAGCTCACTTGGTTTTATTAGCAATATATTCTCTAGTCAAAAAAGAAAAGGGAAGAAAAAAGTCCAGTCACCACCCTTCCGCCCTCCAGACCTGAAACCATATTGAACTATACGAGCAGGCCTAGGACCAACAAGAAGATAAGGAAGCTTTCTCTGTAAACTACCTTAATTCCACCTTTGGCAGACAAACAACTATTGAGTATGATAGCCAGTTAAATTTAATCCTGTTATTCCAGTATTCAATGTATAGTATCCATGTATGAACTGTCTGGAGTAGTCCTTATACACCATTCACAGTGATCTGAAAAATCTTGGTTTTCCACTTCTGACTAGGTACCAAGATTCTCACCTCTTTTCATGCTGTCTGTCAATAAGCCAATCTTTTCTAAACAGGAAACCTCACAGTAAACACAAGCAAATACTGTCGTTTCCACACAGCCATCTGGCATATGAATATGCATGTACCTATGAAAAACAGCAATTTCGTAAACATTTGTGTTCACATACACCTGTGATTAGTCTCAAAGCTGATGAAAATGGACACAGATGTGTCCGATCAGCACAACCATTACAATTTCAAAGGGTTCACAAACACTGCATTTTGCTATTCAACTGCTTACATTCATGTGTCCCATAGTCAAATGGTCACAAAATTTACCTCTAAAGTAGTTCTTAGCAACAATATGGGGTAGCTATTATTATAGCTATGTATGAAAAGCAAATAAAATGGAAACAAAAAGTGTCCTGTCCTTAAACATTCTTTCTCATATGTATATTTATATATATATGTATATATATGTAAGGTCAAATACTTGGTGTTTTGTACATTAGTGATGTACTGAAATAAGATATGCCAATACTTCAAGTAGCATATATATATTTAGAGCAAATTAAAATTTCATCTGGATTTGCCTTCCTTTCCCCACAAATTATACATCCTCCATATCAGCTGCTTCTTAGCACAAAACCAAAAGAGTCACAATTACAATTTCAGTTGAAGACCAGTTTGTTTGGCTTTTTTTTCCCAGACCCAGCAGAAATTGAATATGGAGAACAGCAATCATCCATTGGGATGGAAATAGGGTAACTGGTAAAAGCTCCATGAATTTTTGAAATCAGTTCAATGAACTGTCACATATCAGTTTTGTCTTTTTAATGTGATAATATAACAATACTATATCATTCCCACAGTGGTGTGTAAAATAAATATATTTGAAGTCGATATCAGTTTGAAAACTGAAAACTCTCAAGAGCTATTGCTGAAAAACACAAACATTAAATATTTAGACATTTTTTGGAACTTTGGCAGAGCAGAGATTTTTGGTTTGTTTTTAATTTCTGAGCTTAGTCTGAATGAAGCTGGCCTCAGTTTTCAAACCATTTCAATTTCAGTGAAGCAACAAATCCTCACAGAAAGGCATCTGCAAAAGTATAATTTCAGAGAAGTAAAGGCACATACTCTTCCACATTCCTTAGACTAGTTTCAATGAAGCACATCTTGAAATGCACAAGGATTTCTGAGTGCTTAGATGGGCCGTATAACCTTTTGCTACTATTGGTTTTGAAATCCTGGTTTAGGATTAAAAGCTTATATCTTGTAAATCATCAGTCATAGGATATAAGGTAGAAAGTTCTCTGTGTGCTGGTTAGAGTGCTAATCACAGAAGGGGTTTCAGCAGGGGTTTTTCACCACTTTTTCAAGGCAAGAAAATCATGCAAATCATTCTTGCCATAGAAATGTTGCTTTCCTCCTGCCTATACTCCTTCAGAACAGGTGATGGAATGCCACAGTTTTGTCTCAAAATGCTTTGTCTGCACTTACACTGGAATCAGTTTTGCAACATGTTGCTATTTCTATTTTAGTAGAAGTAAATAACGAGCTTGGTAATAAAGCTCTTGGAAGAGCTAAATTGCAACTGGGCTCAGTGGGTGTCAAATAACAGAAGTTCTTCAAGTAGACACATATGGAGCTGGGTTTCAGATGAAGAGATCTCACAGCCATCAGCATGTAATCTCTTCTTTTTAACGTACCTTGCAGCATGACAGCTGTGATGCATGAATATTGGGAATGAAAAAGGCCATTCAGCCCACTGAGGTTCATCCTTTCCTTGTACATTATTTTCCCAAGACATATACAATCATTACTTGAATGACCCTAGTGTTTTCTACATTCACAACTTTGCCCTGTGGGGACTTCTCACATTTATTATTCGGCAACTGAAAAAAGTGTTTCTCATCGCCTTGCCTGAATTTATTTTTCTTTCACTTCCTATTATGCTAGAAACTCATTCATCTGTAGCAAGCTGAACACAGCAACTCCAGGTTTCGTTTTCAGAGTGGCATCACATTTTCATTCTTATTAATACTGGGGTTTTAGATAATGTTCTATCTTGGTGCTCTAATTTCTTCTTGAAGGAGCTGTCAATCAGCCAATTTACCTTTTTACTGTCTAGGTCCAGCTACAGATGCAGGTAATAAAGAAAAAGCAGACAGAAAACCCCTTCAGAAAATAAGGAACTACAAAGAACTGGATTGTCCTCCCAAATGTTAAGATACACAGAACTACAGTATATTTCTTCTGGAGTTGTATGCAGATGGACAAATTTCTCCTTAGGTTTCTAAGTAACTTCAATATAAGACTCTCATTAATATATCTTAGCTCAGAATATGGGTCATAAGCGCTGGTTCAGTATTTTCATCTTTGAAAGTGGCGTCCTGGTAAAATTCCAAGAGCCATAAGAACAAGTTTGACTTTATGACAACCAGCAGTAATCTTATGTTCATTAATCAGGAAATATTATTTTTTTTTAAATCAGAATCAAATTATCATCTTCCTTGCCCAATTTGATTCTACAGTCCTTAGATGCAACAAATATTAACAAATATTTTTAAATTAAGGTGCTTTCTGACTTGAGGCCTGGCAGCATTTTCAGTTTATCAGTTTCAGAAGATTTCAGATTCATCAGAAATGCTATGAGTAATTTTCCAGATTCCTTTTACCTCTTAAATTTATAGTATTACTGATTTCTTTTGGTTTTCATATAAGAAACAAAAAAAAAATGCTGTCTTTTGGAATTATAATGCAGTAGGGAAAATAAAAAAAATCTGTAGCTTAGTCTACTAAGACTCAAAGTGTTACCCTCCTTATTTTATTTGGTTTGTTAGTTCAATGTGACATTAATTTAGAAGATTATGCAACTTTAATATTTTTACACATCTCTTTCGGTCACTGTTAATTACATTGTGTCAGCATTTCTGTTTTCAGTTCTGTAATTCAAGGATCAAAATGGCAAAAAAAATTAAATAAAATACCCCAAAGTCCATAATTTTAAACAATAAATAGTGGGAAAAAAAAAACCAAACCCAACAGTACCAAAATCTCAATAATAGTTTGAGAAAGATATTGGTACAGTAGACATTTTTCCTGTCCGACAGACAAAAAATTTCATCATGATCATTTGGTGGTAGGATGTATGTTCTCAAAAGTCCTAAATTAGTTAATTGCCAAATGTTTCTGACTTCCCAACATCATAATTTTCCCATGTTTTCCCATTTCAATTCTTACTCAGCTGTTAATATTTGTCAATGGGAAGTGATGTTATGTGGTTTGAAAGAGACTTGCAGATGCCATGAATAAAATTTGGGTCATCCAGTTGATTGACATTTCCCCTTTCAATGGTTTTGATCTCTGGTAAAAGCATCCTGAGTTTAGCAACACAAGTCAGCTTTTATCCTGGAAACTGACATCCAGTGCAGTGCTTAGTAAGACATCTTGAGTACAGGGCATTACTATATGCATGTGGCTTCCAAAAGGGATCTTGCATACATCTGGCTGAGTAGAGGCTTGGAGTTTGTGACTAGGCATTCTAGATTCCAGTAGAGTTAGATCATGGTACCTTGGTACAACAAGGTGCTTTGAGTAAAAGGATAAGATCACTTTATCTGACAAATAGGAACTAATCTAGCTATAAGAAAATATTTTCATTAGGCTTTGAAATTGCTGATGTTGAATCTTATTATGGTTCTCTTTCAATTCTCTCTTTCTGAAGTTACTCTACTCTTACACAAGTACTTCATGTTTCCGAACTGTTTGTCAAGATGAGAACCACCCCTAGAACCATATTATAACCTTTAACATATACAGAAATTTACCATTTATCACAGGTTTTGTTTTCCCTCCCTTAGTCAATTTTTTTCGTGAGATTGTGTCGTGGAATTCTCACAAAGTCCTCAATTAGTTTAAATGGAAAAAAAAATCAATAAATTGCTTCTATGAAATAGATTTTGAGCACAGAAACTGTCACAGTCCTCCTGTTAGAGATCCTCCTACTATATTTTCAGATTTTTACTGGCAGAGGGAAGCTTCAGAAATACCCCTCCTGGAAAACAAGTTGCACAGGTATGACTAAGGAGCACCCAGTAATTGTATAAAGAAGGGGTTTGTTTTTTAAAATACAGTTATTGTCCATTCAAGGGTGATGATTAGTCAGGAGAGACAGGTGCTGGGGAATTAGAGGAGATGCATGACTTTTGAGGCATGACAACTATATGGAGGGACTAAGATCTCTAATATCTTAAAAAACCACTAAGTATTAGTCAGTGTTCTTGGCTTGTAGAAAATACGTTTTAGGACCTTTACCAAAAACCCCCATATATCTTTTCTTTACGATTCTGTAAAAACAAAAAAATCTGTAACTGTGGGTGCATGGTGATTTTATCTTGAAGTCTTTCAACTGATGAAGAAAGAATTACAAGTACAATTAAAATAAACATTACTATCAGAAAAACTATGATATTTTATGAAAAACTAAAATTTCCTTGAACCTCTTACAATTACAATATGGTTACCTGATACAATCCACAAAACATTTCATTTTCATCTACACTCAAATATTTTCGACAATGCCCTGTGATTAAAATGATAAAAAACACACCCAGACAGTCTGAAGACTATCTGAGTGACAGTAGGTCAAGTCAAGTGGCCACAATCAGAAGCAACATGGCAAAGACAGAGTATGAAATAGTAAAGAAATCTTGACTCCAATAAAATTTGAGTTAACTTTTTGGAGGTCTCATGGTTGTTTTATAATTTATCTTATAAATTTGAGGCATGTCAAGTTCAAAGTCATTTATATAATATTGAGGCCTGAGTTGAATATTGGATATTAGCGGAATTATATGGTTAATAAAACCCTAAATACTATGTGGTCTTCTAACCAAAACATCAAATAAGGTCTTGCTCATTATTTTTTTTTCAAATTAGTGAAAACATTTCCTTCATTGCTGCCTACTGCAAGCAACACTGGGGTTTGTGTAATTTTTGTCCTTGCCATTGCTAGATTCAGGGACAAAGAAATACATTTTTTATCTGGGGCTTATTATCATACATAGGAAAAAAACATAAATATGCTTTGTTCTTGCTACTGCCATGTGGACAAAGATGAATGCATTTTTTTGCTAGCTTTGCTGCTGTTGCCAAGAAGAGATGAATATTATCTTATCTTTTTTGTTTTGCTTAACAAAATCCTGCCCCAAGATGAAGGCAAGGCCAAGGGCAGACAAATATTTCATATGGAAAAGAAAGATAAGTAAATATTCACCACAGGGATGTTTGCTCCTGCATGGAAATGCTAGTGAGAATCATGTGAAGAAAAGAAGTATGTTTACATCTTTTTGATTCACTCTTTAACATAGCATTCTCATTAGGAGCATTGGAACCGTTTTCCACTATCTGGAAACATCCTGTAAAGCATTCCTGCTCTGTGCTGCGTTAGTGCAACTGCCCTTTGTGCACAAAGACTGCTTAAAATACTGGCTACATTATGCCAGATACAAGAACTTCATTATATTATTGAGAAAAAAGGAAAACAGTTAATATTGTGTTCAAAGGAATATTATATCTTTCCCACTGAGCTTAGCAGTCCAAAAGTTCACGTTTTAGGAGTCCAAAGCTGCAGCCTTTGTTCATCCAAATGACTTAAATGGAGAGCAAAATTGCTTTTAAGTGGACTTGAAGATAAAATTCTTATCAGCTCCTTGATAAGAATGATACAAAGATTGTTTTCAAAACCTGTTACATGGACAGGAAAGGTCAAATTCAGAACTGCATCTGAATTTTTTGTTTCTGGTGCTTGGTTTGTGTTTGTTAGTGAAGAGAATGTTTGCAAGGGCTTAAAATGCTGTCAGAGTTTATCTCAGGATTTTATGCCACTGCTGGTCCAAATTCTGCAATATACCCGTGGACCTTCCAGTGAAAATAAGTCTGTACATGTACATGTACACGTATCTGTATATAGAATATGCATTGTATCTCTGTGCCTGTGTTCCCCTTCACTGGGCCCTCAGATGTTTAACAGAATGGGTTCCAGAACTGCTCAAACATGACTTGACTTCTCTTTGTAATGACTTTGCTTTGAGGCGATTCGACATCCCCTATCTGACCATGACTTTTACGTAAACCACCTCCGCTAGACCATCACCGCTCTGATTGATGAGTTTGACTTTAGGTCTTTTTTGATTGTTTGTTTTGGAAAAGGTACATAAAGCTTTCCAAATGTACCTGAGGCTTTGTTACTGTGATTTTAAGTTACAATTTATCAACATTCCAAACAGCACGCTAAGACTTAGAATTCCTACTTATCAATTTAGTAAAGATCCTGTCTTTAAAAAGAACCTTTTTCGAACTTATATTTATTATGGCTGCAAAACTAGCCAATTGAAAGCAGTTTATAGAACTTCTATTCAGCTTCAATAACAGTAGTGTTAAAATAACACCTTGATAACAAATAACTTCTATAATTCCCTTATAAGTAAGAAGTGAGAAAACCAAGCTGTTACAAGCCATTATTGTCAAACATCTTTTCAAAATATACTTAGCTCACCCAGTTATTTGAATTCTTTACACCTAAATGTTAAGGGCTCTGCTTTGAAAACAGTGCGTGTTGCTTATTTAAAATAAATAAATATATAAATAGACTGAGAATGCATCTGATGGTATTTACAGCTACATTATGACAATCACTGCTGGCAGCTTAACTTACATTTATGCAAAGTTTATGCACATAAGACTTTAATACTTCTAGAAGAAAGGAACTAAAAATAAATGGAATTTCAGCACTAATCAAACCATTACTATATTTTGGTGGCAACATTTCAAGTATTATTAATGCCACATTTCCAAAAGGTCATAAAATTAATGTAACTTTTTTTCAAGAAAGAAAACACAATAAAAATGATGAATATCAAAGGGATAAGCTAAGTAATGGTAGACAAATGTTCAACACATTAAAATCTAGACAGTGTAGTTGTACTATGACCTGTTTTACTGTTCCAAATGAGGGAATCTCCTGTAACTGAACTCTATTTAATCTCACTAAAGCTCTGTAAAAACCCTGAAGTCTGCTCATATGTTACCAAATGATAGGTGGATACTGTGCAAACACTCAACAGATGAAAACTGACATCTTAATGACACCACCAGACATATGAAAATTTACACCAGCAGGAAATAGTGAAACATATTTTCAACTATTTTT
This sequence comes from Gallinula chloropus, assembly GCF_964237585.1. Lineage (NCBI taxonomy): Eukaryota > Metazoa > Chordata > Aves > Gruiformes > Rallidae > Gallinula > Gallinula chloropus. The sequence continues at coordinate 31,732,671 of NC_140092.1, forward strand.
TACTAATTGTGTATGAATAACACAACACTGTCTCAAAAAGTAGAATTACAGGAAAATCTCACATAGTTTCACAAGGCAAATCTTAGTTCCATTATCAGTATTTTCATGTAAAGAAAACAAAAAAGTAATAAACCTGTAAATTTCATCAATATCATTTCCTAGAAGACTCTGCTTTATGGGAAAGCTTGTTTGAATTTCTTCTTTTTTAATTTTTTTTTTTATTTCTTCCAAAGATGATATGTCAGGAGCACAGAAATTTATTAAAGTAGTTCTGGAAGATAAACTTACCAAAGAAAGTTTCCAAAGTTGTGAAGCTCTTTTTAGCCTTTCTTGGGGGCATTTATATATTTTTGGTTAACTTTTATATAAATTTGATTTAAACTTAGAATTTCAATTGGCTAAACCCAAGAAATTTCAATAGTGATTTGAACACTTTTGTTTGTTAAGTTTCACATAAATTACAGTAAACCCAAAGATTTTTTCCCAAAACTGAAAAAGTTCAACTCAGCAAGCACAGAAAAATGTTCCTTAGTTCTTGTTAATTTTTAGTGGAAGTAGAGCACTCATTCCTTGTCGAATCGATCTATCACCGCTATTCCTTTCCTTTTGTGAAAGCCAAGTTATGCTGAGAAATTAGCAAGTTTTCTTTCTGTTTAATATTGCATTAAATGCTTAACATATATTAAAAAAAAAAAATCAATAGGTGATGCTTCTACCTGGCTTCTACTCCTAAGTTCTGAATCAATCACTGTATAGGATGTGAGATGTTCTGGGGCATCTCAAATGGCAAGATGAGGTGGCCAACTGAATCAAGTACTGAAGTCTCAGAAACATTTGAAATTTAAGATAAATTCTGAAAACATAAGTCAATTTTTATGTCATTGTGAATGAAAGGAATGCATACAATATTTTGTGAAATTAATTTTCAAATAATGGGGGTAGGGTGGGAAAAAAGTGATGCTGCTAATTACTGACAAAGGAAGTGCAGTGAGCACTTCCAATAAATTATTAGATCTTCCAGTTTAGATTTTAGTCTTAAGCAAAGCCTGTTTCAAGTAAACCCATCTTTTTTCTATTTATGAATAATAACAAGCCTAAATCAAATGAAAACCTGTTCCAAATGGATAAAACCCAAAAAATATTTCAAAGTAATTACTCTGAGCTAATCAGATTTGATCTGTAATCTGGGATACTGACTACTTGTTACAGATATTCTCCTCTCATTGAGCTAACTCTGCCACAGTGAAAAAATTATGAAAACTAGGTTAACACTAAGGACAAAATGGCTTTCAACCCTGAATAGAGGCTAAACTTTCAGCCATACATCAGATTGGATACTATCAGCAAAATAATTATTTAATTAAAAGAATTTGTGTAGCTTTTAACTGCAACTCAAAACCCCAAGTTTCACACTGCCTGAAATAAAGGCAACAAAATAAAGTGCCTAGTTTCTAGTAAAGAGAGTATTCTGTCACTGACACAATGCATTTCAGTAACTTTTAGGGCTTAACCTTCACCCTATACTGTACCACAGCGTAGTGAAACACATAGATATACAGAAATGTGGCTAGCTGAGAAAAAACAAACCCTTTTCCAGAAAACTAAGCTTTAAATAGCTTCTTACCCTAGAAGCTACAGAAATGCATGAATCAGACTAATATATGCTTAATTGACTAAAATTCATGTGAATTCACTCTGCAGAGTTACATTGTGTGTACCTAAACAGTCTTTGAGACAGAAGTATCAATGTCATTTAAGGAAGTTTCCCATTTACTGTGTTTTGTTTTGCATTGTGAAGACTTCCTAGAAAGTTTAAACTGGATTTTTGTAACCGGGGTTTTTTAATATTAAACTGAAGTAGAAGATGGAATCACGTAATGCACCCCAGCTGCAAACAGGCATTGGGTCTTTGGAACCAGACTACAGGTAGTCTGAATTTAAACAAAATAAAATTTTATGTGTATTGTGTGAAGACCATACGTGTAAGTATGAATTTTAGGAATATCTTGAGAAACCTAAAAAAAGTTAGCGATACTGTCATATTAAGATCTAATATTTGAACTAGTCTGAAGCCAAGTGTAACTACTGCATTCCCAAAGTCATAAAACAATTTTTTAAGTTGATAGTTCACAAAATGTCAGATCTTGAGCTTTTTATTAACCTATGAGTAAATGTTCTCTCTTGTATCCCTGCCCAATGTCATTGAGAGCAGAGGATTCCAGTTAGGGAAGGAATATGCCAAGGTGATGGCTTAGTCAAATTATAATTATTTAAAAACTGCTCAGAAGCTTGAAATTGTAGAAAACATTTCTATGGAATTACTGAACACAATTCATATAAGACAAAATGAGTGATAAATACTTCTCAATTAACTAAAAGAACAAGTCCATATCATTTGTGCAACAAATATGTATGTAAATATATTTACATTTAAAGATACCAAACTGGATACATTAAAATGGTTAAAAGATTTTATTCCGTCTCAGTTCTTACCTATGTGTGTATTTGTTTTTCTTAATGGCTATGAAGGAAAATATTGGAACTGAGTTCATATATGATAAATTAGATTCTAAATAAGTAAGAACTGGGTTTAAACTTCTATCTGATTTCCTGAATTCTTGAGGAACATGAAACATTAATTGTGCATTATTGATTCAACAAGGAAGTGCAATCATTCAAAATCTATAGACCTGCATATATCCAGTGAAGTATCTTGCTCACTACCTTCAAAAGGAAATGAATGAATATAAGCAGTCAGGAGAGTAGTTTCTAAACCTCAGACTAATTCTATGAACAAATGTCCAGAAGTTAAGCCAGTCTTTACCGGAGAGTCTAAACATCTTCCTACAAACACACAGGAGTGCATGAATGTTTATGAAGCAAACACTCAAATAAGAAAGGGATATTTAACAGTGCTTGGGATTCTTCTGAGATTCATGCATTCACTTCCAAATCTCCCTGTGTTTTCTCTGGAAGTCTCTTTATGTTGGAGAAATATGTAGTTGATAGCTAACGGAAGGTCTTACTGCAGGCATGTCTTTTATGTCTGAGAATGAAATGAGTACAGAGACTGGAAAATATGTAATCTCTCTAGATAGTGCAAAAGAAGGGGAAAAAAAAAGTCCTTGACTTCAAGAGCCTTAGTAAATGATCACTTGCAAAGCAAGATATGTGTACAAGATAGCTCAAAAGAAATTGGTTATTGGTAAGTAACTTTCCCTTGCTTTGTTATCAGTACACTTTTCAACTGGAAATAACCAAGACGAGATGCTGACTCTAGCTATATTGCTTTAGCATTCTTTTAGTACTGATGTAGTGTCACTTTTGAAATCATTCCAGGCTAAAATAAGCACCCAACTTCTCTGGCTTGGAAAAACTGGCTCCACCATCTTCATCTTGTACCTGAGCTGGGATTTATGTAGCTTTTGGCAAGCACAAATGAGGCTTCTCACCCAAATACCTGAACATATATTTAAGCCAATCACATGCACACATACACACATATTTGCCAAATACCATTGATTTTACTGGCTCATTGTATAAAAAGATATATAAAATTTGGTTTCATACCATTTTACTTATTTTCATGCTGTGTGTGTAAAAATCCACTATTTAAAAATATTTCTCACTTCAGAATATATTCTTCATGACATTTATGCTTGTCCACCTCTCTTGAGATATAATATAAACATGATAAATTTCCCATATCCATTATTTGCAAACCTGTATAACTTGTACTAATCTTATACACTTAGCTAAAAAATTCTGATTTAGAAAGTTGGGGTTTCTTGGGAGTTGAATGCTGACCTATTGCCTAGTGAGAATCTATGCTAAGGGGTACCAGAGTGACCATCCATTTTTTGTTCATGCTGATTCAAATACTTTAATGTGCATTATTTTACTAGAGCTCACTGGGGTTCAACTACCACTGTTGAACATGTAATCTGCACACTTGATGATTTCATTATCAGTAATTTGTACACAACTATGACCTTCAGTTTTACATCAGTATTTTCTAATGATTTCTTTTTAAAATTCATTTTGTAGTTTCTAGAAGATTCTGGCAAGCAGTGATAAAAAGGGAGTGTAAATGCTCCTGTAGAAAGGCTCATCTGCTACAGCCTTTCAAAACAGTATCTCCTCCAAGTCCACAGTGTACCTACCACAGGTGCTACACTTTGAAACTGGGAAAACATAGGTAAAATTCAGTGTATAATTAATGATATTTTAAAATATTAAGCAAATCTATACTTCTTTAAAATTAAGATTTGAACATAAATGATGTCTGAAATACATTACGTATATTTGTGAGTTCTAAATTACATGTTAACAAGGCCTGAAGAACATATCTATGCTTATATGTGTTGGTGTAGACTATTTTGAGCAAGCAGAAATCTCTACATTGTTGAAGATAACCAATCAAAACTGATCAATTCAGAGCAAAACCTGTGGTTCTGATGAAGGGATTGTCGTGGTTTCACCCCAGCTGAGAGCTGAGATCCACGCAGCTGCCTGCTCTTTAAAGGAAAAGAGGAGGGGGAGAGGAGTGTGGCGGGGGTGAGGGAAGGGAGAAGGAAAGGGCAAATAACAACCCAAAACCAAGAAACCAAAAACCTGTGGGTTAGAATAAGGAGAATTTACTAGAATAGCGGAAAGATAAAATATAACAATGCTAACAGGACTTTAGAGCAAAAATATATGAAGCTATTGATGCACAATGCAGTGTCTCACCGAACCCACAGCTCAGGCCATGCCACCCAGAGCCGTCCCAGAACCCGACCGTCCCACAAGAACCGCGCGTCCCGGAGCCGACCCGCCCCTCCTCCCCCCAGTCCCCCTTTATACTGAAGCAGGACGTAATTGGCATGGAATACTCTCTTTGGCCGGTTTGGGTCATCTGTCCTGGCTTTGTCCCTTCCTTTCTCATTAATAGAGAAATATGAAGAGCTGAGAAAGTCCTTGACTGCTTGACCACAACCAAAAACATCAGGGTGTTATCAGCACTGCTTCCATTTTAACTCTCAAACACAACATTCCATTCGCTGCTACAAATGAAGTTAACTCCATCCTGACTGAAACCAGGACAGGGATTTAAAAAATGGGAAATTTAACTACAAAACTGTACAATTTTAGATTGTACCAGGAAAATGAAGGTTATCAACTGCTGTTCCAATTAGTACTGTACTCCCTATGGGATGAACATGTGCAGAGGACCCAAAAGTTCTCTGTGGTACAGCATTAATCTTCTACATGCAGTACAGCTAATGTTGACAGAGCTGTGGCTATTGTCAGGCCTACTGATGACTTTTGAGTTTTTGACTTCAGCTGCCTTCTAGTGATTTGCTCTCTGAAGATAAGTTTGATGAGGAAAAGATAAAAAGTCATCAGCACCTTTAGTTTACAGAGACAGAAACAATGCTGAGTAATGACAGATTATTTTTCTCTAAGAATGTTTTGAGAAATCATATTCCTAAATAATTTCAGAAAATTAGGTAGAAATTTAAAGTTTATTCAATAATTAGGAATTAGGAGAAGAAAACACTACAAAAGCTGATAGAAAGAAATCCAAAGTAGGATCACAACTGATGAATCATAGAATCATAGAATAGTTTGGATTGGAAGTGACCTCTGAATATCATCTGGTCTAATCCCTCTGCAATGAGCGGGGACATCTCAAGTCAATCAGGTTGATTAGAGCCCTGTTCAATTATTCAGCCGTGGTTTGTTTCAGATTTAAGGATAGGAGAAGAAACCAGAAGAGATTCACACTGTTAGGCCAAAAACATTGAATAGTGCAGGTCATGGATTCATTCAAAATGTGTTTTTTAGGAAGACACATATCAGACCATGATAAATACAGAAAATCTTCTATGCCATAAAAAGAACTGCTCAATCATTTTGATATTCTGGACAACTTCCTTTTCCATGGTACTAATGAACCATGGAATTATGATTATATTATTAGCAAGAAATTGGTAAGAATCGTTTGTACCCTTACATCTGAAATTTTATTTTGTGGATAAAAGCTGAACTACTTTTTTCTACATAGCTAAGAAAGGAAGGAATGAATAAACAAGCAACTAAAACAAGAAAGAGCAAAGAGAGAGGTAAAAGAAGGGAAGCATTGGGACAATCCAAAGGACCTGAATTTCCCTGCATGGAAATCATAAATGTCTTAAAGAATTGGATAAAACTTGGATAGAATAAAGGTAAAGATAAATTAATGAAGTTTAGGTGATGTCCATGTGGACATTTAGGATGGGTGACTGGTTTCTCAGACCAAACACCTCGCTTAGTATACATGAAAGCATTCCCCAAAAGCTATTCTGCATTTATTCTCATTATTCCTTTATTCAAATGCCTGAGTTGGAAACAGACACTCCACAGCTCTGTGCAGTAATCACTTGCAACCACCATCATCAGAATTGCAAGAAAATGCATTTCTCCTTCAGTAACAGCTGTGGGAGAGATCAAGGATTATCCTCCTAGATTTAGACCATGTCCACACCAGCACTAGTGTGTTACTAGTTACACAGCCCCAGCTAGGCAAGCGTTTGTGCATCTGGAGATGGCAGACTAACGCAGAGCTCAGAGTGTAAATTTATCCTGTGTGAAATGACCGGGGGAGTGAGACATAATGAATAGCTGTATTGAGCTGAGAAGCGTAGGAGAAGGTGAATGAAAAATAGGAAGATAAGGAATAAAGTGAGAAATAAGAAAGGATAGAAAATGAAAGGACTGTATTCATATGTAGAAAATGTGTGCAAAGTCACTTGCCATTAAACACAGTAAAAATTAGAAGGGACGTCATTGTCCATCTGACTCCATTTATCTGATAATCAACACTTTTTATACTCGTAATCCTGAACTCTCATTTTAAACCCACATTAATGAGATGATCAGGCATTTTTACAACTGCCTTATGAACCTTGCCAAAGAGAACTCATTTTCTCAGATCATTTGCTGCAGTATCAGTCCATCGTCTCATCCTGACCAGACTGTCTCACCTGTTAGTATAAAATTATGCAGACATATAAATTAAAGTGCTTTGACATTCCAGTACTCTTTTTTTCTTTTTTTTTTTTTTTTTGGCTGAGGAATCTTCCTCTGATTGTCAGTAACCAAATCAGCAGTTTCAAAATACTAGCATTTACCCATTTTAACACCACTAAATTTTCTTTAACCAATCACATAGTTTCATATGTACCCAGGTGTGACTTGTTATGCTCTTAAACATCTTCTCATTCTGAAGATTTTTATTTGTATCTGCAAATCAATACATTTATTGTTACCGTCTACTTTTTAAACAAGCACAATGAGGTTCATTTTGACCTTTTAAATCAATGAGAGTTATGCCAGGAGCAGCAATCTTGCATGACATTTTTGGGGAGGCTTGTGTTTCAGGCATACAGTGTTTGCTACTGTTAAGCCTCAGACTTCTGGTCTCCATCTCAAGTTTTAAAGCACATTACAGTAGGCTACGTGTGCCGACCCTAGCTAAAACTATGCCAGCATTTCCATAATAAAAGCTCTTATTTCCAGAGGTCCCAGCTGTACATTCAGCTGTAAAAATGCACTAGGCTAAAATTGGATGTACAGGATTCAATGTGGAATTAATACAAATTAAAAAAACATTCCACTTGACTATTTCTGAGCTATAGCTTCTGAAAAAGTAACGGTTTGTGAGATTCCTTTTTGCCCTCTCATCTTGTAAATCAAAAAGTAATTTAAGTTTTTCAAAATAATTATGTTATTACGTGATGAGACCAGTTCTGCTTCCACAGGAAGGATTCCTCTATACCTTAGACACGGGGATTTATTTTCATGTATACAAGAGGTCAGCATATGTAGTTGTTTACCAAGAATTCAAAAGTGACACACTGTCATCCTGCCTACACAGTTCACTGCTACTGATGTTTTTTGCTCATCAGAATCCTACTCCTGCAAAAGCAAGGATGTGTACATCAATATATAATTTTGGTTTCTTGGCAGGGGGCAGAACTCATAACGCACTCTGTCTTAAACTAGCTGTGGAAACCTTGTTGCTTTTACTTTATTCCTTGTGCTTTGTGCTGTTCTTTTACTTCATTTAGAATAAAGGTAGAAATAATACTAAATAATAAATTAAATTCTGACAGGTCTTCCTATTTCTCCCTAGTTTTATCTCTTTAATTCCATGTAGGTCTCCTAGGCCCATTATTAACGATCCCATGTAACATGCCTTGCCTGCCTAAATGCCAAATTTTGCCTCAGGGGATGCACTGTTTTTCATCCTTTCATTTATGTGGACTTTTTTTCTCTCTGCAAGGTTACCTATAACGTATCCATCCCTTACTGATGGACCTTTCAGAGGAGATACGTGCTTAAGTTTCAGATAATTGATTGCATTTGTTCTACTAGCAGGGAGACAGGAATGTGCAAGGCACTCCTTCCACAGATTTCAGCACAGCCTGTGTCTACTCTGCAGTCATGGGGCAGGTTTGGAAACCAGGGTATAGAGGTGCCCAGACACCACAGGTTGCTGGACTCCTTCCTGCATGGGCAAAGAAAGCAAAAAGAAACTCTTTGCTTATTCAGGTGTGCCGAATCTTTGTCTGCGATGGAAGTAAACAATGGGATTTGTTTTTTCATTATCAACAAGAAAATATCTATACTAAAAAAAATCCTGATGTTAATTGTGCTATAATCGTGTGGCAAGTCTGTTACAGAGATTTAAAATTGGTCTTCCCTTCAGCAGCAATTGTGCCTCCAGCTGAACACCTTTTCCATAAGTATTTCTTGTTGGGAAAAAAAGAGTACACTTTTGTGTATGAAAAATCAAGGTTAAAGCAATCTGGGGCAGCACAATAAAGCAATTTAAAAGTTCTCTTTTACCAATAAGGCAAATGAGTGGCAAAGAAAATGTTTTTATATACCAAATTATTTCTTCCACTAATGTATGTTCAAATACTCAGATATGCATGCAAGCCAATAGAAGCTGAAGTATAATGCTCTTTAAAGTGTTTGGCAGAAGACATGTGGGAGAAGATGCTTTAAAAGCTTTGGGAGTGGCCTTTGTTCCTTCTAATAAAATTAAAATAAATCAAATAAACAAGCAAACAAGGATAAAACCTCTGGTTTACATAACTCTAGCATATATCTATACATCAGAAAATAGTAAACTATGTAAAACAACGAAGATAGAACACATTCCCAAATCAAATTACTATGTTTTCTTATTTTGTGTACAATACAAAATTGAACAGAAAATTAAAGTGTTTATGTTACTATAAAAAGAAATAGGTTTAAATTCTGAATGTTTATGATGTCTGCTGATTTCATTTTCCACAAGCTAAAACCTATAAAGCATTTTGCTTCATAGAACATGAAGTAATGAAGTGTGCTATACAGCCTAGAATATTAAATACATAAACAGGAAAAGCCAACAGTTTCACACTGGTGAGAGAAAAGGGAGTCCACAATAATTTATCCATTGTATAATATCTATAGTATGTAGAAGCACTTCTAAAAATATGAAGAGTGTTCCTGGCTTTAGATCCCAATCCAAACATAATGACTGCTATGATCCCATTGTGCCTTTTTTTCATATGCTTCAGTCTGTAGGCAAGGCTCTGCTTGCTTTTCTTTCCATTAAGGAAAAGTGGGAGAAAGGAAAGAAAAAAAAGTAAAGCAAACCAAGCTTCCATCAAGAACTTATTACAGAATCACAGAATCACAGAATCACAAGGTTGGAAGAGACCTTTGAAGATCATCGAGTCCAACCATTCCCATCCTATGCTAAACATGATCCCTAAGTACCTCATCTACCCTTTTTTTAAACACATCCAGGGAAGGTGACTCAACCCCCTCCCTGGGCAGCCTGTTCCAGCCCCGACAACTCTTTCAGTAAAAAATTTTTTTCTAATATCCAATCTAAACCTGCCCTGGTGCAGCTTCATGCCATTTCCCTTTGTTCTGTCTTCTGTCATCTGGCTGAAGAGACCATCGCCCACCTCTCTACAACCTCCCTTCAGGTAGATTGTGATAAGGTCTCCCCTCAGCTTCCTCTTCTCCAAGCTAAACATCCCCAGCCGTTCCTCATATGATTTGCCCTCCAGCCCCTTCACCAGCCTGGTTGCCCTTCTCTGCGCTTGCTCCAGGACCTCAATGTCCTTATTATGGTGGGGAGCCCAGAACTGCACACAGTTCTCAAGGTGTGGCCTCACCAATGCCAAGTACAGGGGCACAATTACCTTGCTAGACCTACTGGCCACACTGTTTTTGATACAAGCCAAGATGCAATTGGCCTTCTTGGCCGCCCGGGCACACTGCTGGCTCATATTCAGCCTGCAGTCACCCAACACCCCCAGATCCTTCTGTGCCTGACAGCTCTCCAGCCAGCCTCCCCCAAGCCTGTAGTGTTGCATGGGGTTGTTATGTCCCATGTGCAGCACTCTACACTTGGTCATCCCATTGGTCTCAGCCCATCGGTCCAGCCTCTTCAGATCCCTCTGAAGAGCCTCCCTACCCTCAGGCAGATCAACACTTCCTCCTAGTTTAGTGTCATCTGCAAATTTACTGAGGGAGCATTCAATCCCTTCAAGGTCATTGATAAACCTTAAAAACTTAAATTTATATCTGTTAACCACATGGAGATCTCGACTTGACTTCTCATCAAAATCATCATGTCTTCCTTGTCCCTTTGTACCAGGGAAAATCCTGGGGAAATGGGCAACAGGAGGTGGAAAAAGGCCACTTATAAACTAGGAGCTCCTGAAGAGAACGTATTTTTATTGAGGAATCATTGCAAATCACTACCCCCTCTGCTGTACATGGATAAAGTAGATGTGAGTATCCCACTCCTTGGTATTTTAATGAACCCAGAAGGAATTTCATAGGAGGGTAAAACTGATCTAAATCCACCTTTTAGCTTCCTTGGGCAGAGTTTCCACACAGGGAGGAGGTATATACATTTTTTATAACATAAAATGTAACAGCATCTTATATCCCTATTGCTCTATGAGGGTTTAAGTCCAGGTTTCAGGAAAAAAACCCAAAAAAATCATATGAACAAAACCAACAGTCCACTGATCCATTGTTAAGGTCTAATCTGCATCTATGAACATTTTCAAGAATGTTGGTGAGGCAGGGATTAACATTGCAAGAGGGATCAGAATATCCAAACCCTGTACAGCCATGCTGGTGTAATGCATAGACACTGGATACTAGCACATGGATAATTCTGTATACAATATAATCATGTTAATACAATTTCTGCTTGCCATTTGAATCCCTTAGTTAATGTCTTCAACATCCTTTACTGGTAGCTAAAGCCACGCGACTCTCTCTTATCAAATGTATGATAAAAATAGGACTTCCAGGAAAAAGAAGACCTACCACTAAAAAAGCAACAGGAATATTTTGTCTTCTGTCCTTTTGTCCTGTACAGAAGCATGTCAAACATCTTTTAAGACATTATTACTACCCATTTAGCCTGAGGACGTGGGTGAGCAGGAGAAGGGGGAGCTTGGGTTTTATTATCACAGCAGCAGCATAGCTTTTAAAGAGACAGAATAAAACACTGATCCTATTAAAGTTAATTGGGGTCAAACTCATCAATGTTAAAAGATTGAAGATTTCACTGTCTTGTTAGTCAAAACATTTATTCCTGTGACCTCTACAGCAATTTTTTATTACAATGCACATTTTTATATAAATATCCTCCCTAAATATCACATAGTTTATTACTTATTTCTGTTGCTAACAGTGATTGTCTTTTTATGTAGCATTGACATCTAGATTGGCTCCTCTTTCTCTGCTATTTGTTATAAGTATAGGGTTAGACTCCTGCAGAAAAGCTGGGAATAACAATAGGCAATCATTGAGTTATAAAACTGACTGTGCATAGACTTAGAACATGCTATTTTCTTCTATAAAAATGGCTGTTTATTCAGCAAAATAAAAATCTAACCAAACAATCTCTGGAAATGCAGAGATTTCAAGACTAACATTTGATCAAGCAGCATAAAATCTTTCCATGCATAAGGGGGAAGTCTACAAGTAACTGAGATGTACTAATTCATTTTCATTTGAAACTTTGTGGTTTTATCAATAGATGCATGCAGGAAAATCCACTCCCTGTTTTTCATTTTTCACCGTCTGTCTTCTTTGCTTCCCTTCCCTCTTCCTTCTGTTCAATTGATCAGAAAAAGGGATGGGGTTGGTAATAAGTCAGAATATAAGAAAAATGGTACCTTTAAATTCTGCAAATGCAAATTTTGGTATTTTAAACTGTAAATTTAAAATAATAACCTGTGAAAAAAAAGAAAGCCTAGGAATAAGTAAAAAATAAAAATATTAAATGCCGAAGAAACTGATAAATGTTTTGAACAGCAAACAGTTCTTGTACATATCAAGTCATATTTACTTGTGACAAGTCAAAGATCTTAGTGCTTCTACAGTTTTTCCCCAGTGTCATCATACAATGAAGCTCTGCCCACCTCTCAGTAATTAGACAGTAATTAAACATGGTTCTAAGTGTAAAACTAACAGATATATATCCTATGTTTACAATACACAGCATAGAAAAGCAGGTGAGGAGTATTATTTTTTTCCCCCACCCCCGGAGCTGGGGGCCAGTGAAAGTACTGCATTAAATCATTCCAAAAGGAATGAAAACAAGCAGTCCAAAATACTGCATGGCAGACAGCCTAGAATGAGAAGTCACGTTACTCTGGAGTTGGAGAGGTAAATTTCCTGGAACCAGACTCACCAGCTGAGTCCCAGCTCAGCAGTGTGTTTTTGTAAGGTGTTACTACAATGTAAGCAAACAGTAACTGCAGATACTCTGACTTGTTTGTTGACTCTGGTATCTCTACGCTTTCATTATGGTGCCTGGCTTTTTCTCTTCCTCAGAAAGCATTCCTTGAGCTGGCAGCTATTTTACCTTGCTCTCTCTTTACCCACTGCCTGCATTTGAAGAGCTTCTGATGTCTGTGTGAAGAAGATAAATGCTGATCTCCTGCAACCCCAGGACTAGCAAGTTTCAGTCACCCTGCAGTGATCTTCTCAACTTGGGGGAGGGAAGAGTTCTCCCAATATTAAAACAAAATTCGCTTTAAAAGAAAAAAGAAGCCTCTGAAATACTATCCCCTTTAGCCCCTCCCTTCTAAGTATAAAAGTCCATTTGGTGCTTTCTTGTTCTCTAGATGTCATGTCTTAAAAAGGAATGGGGGGGGGGGGGGGATGTTCCCCCATACTCTGTACAACATCAAGAACAATAAGAACAATACCAGCACAGAGAATTATATTATCGATATTGTGATTCCTCTCAGTATGTTCACATTAAATAGCTTATGTTCTAAACAAGTGGATAAAAAAAACTTCATTTTATTATGGATGAAAAGTCCCAAGGAAGAATTTTGAAATAAAGATTCCAATGCAGAGGAAATACGCCAGTGAAAGAATGGGTATATACTTAGAGGCTTACCATTTTGTTAGCTGTGAGAAAACTTCTCTGCAGAACTTCCTGTAACAGTTAATCCTATTCACAGGCCCTGTCTGTAGGTTATTTTGGAATTTCTGCAATAACAGGTAAAAGGGAAATTTTGTTGACTCCTCTGCCAAATGTCTGTGTTACACAAACAGGGGAAAAAAAAGCCCACAGGAAAAAAAAAACCTAAATGTTTAACTCAAAGCCCACCATTCTTCATCACTCTGCTCATTTCAGGTTTTTACTGCACAAATTCATGAAATCCAAAAAGCTTTTCCAACATTAGAGAGAAAACCTGCAAACACACGGGCTCCTGTGCAAATAATTCCAGTCTATCAGGAAAAAAACCCAAACAACCCAAATCTTCCTGTCTACTACTATAAATATTAATACAAGTGCTCTATAGGTATGGGATAAAATAAATATAACTTACAATTTTATTAATGATTCGATCAACATTGAATTTGCATAGGTTAGAAGAGATTACACAGTGTGTTTACATATATGTGCATATATATATATATACACTCTAAATTTTGATAGACAATGATTCATAGAAACAAGAAGAAAACTATCCAGAAAGTCTGGATTTAATAATTAATATTTTAATTCTGAAAGTAAGCATAAAAATATCTTCATTGTATGATGAGGGAATACTTGTAGTATACTAAATGTATGTACATGCTTGCATTCTGTACTACACATATACACACACACCAAAAACCGTACATGCACTAAGAATGTGTGCATTATATTTAGAATAAAGATATGGACAATAATTGGTTAAATCCATTGTCACACCAAAGCTTCTAATGTAAGATCATAATAGTGAGCTGGGTCTATTTGCTTATCCTACTTAAAGACCTGTATCAAATATATTTATTACTGTTCACAGTGATATAAAACACTAGATTCAGTAGAAAAGAGATTGTGTAACAGGAATCTGAGTGACAAGGACTGAGTTTTCTATCCCAACTGTGCCAATCTAATATCCATCTACTGACAGCTGGGCTGGGCCTGCTTTTGTTTTCCCCTTGCATGCTCCATCACTTCTCTTGCAGTACTACCAGCATTAATCTAACCTCATTGTTGGATGACCACAGTCAATATGATCAACCTACATCTTAGACAAGAAGAAAATACAGGTAGAAAGATTAAATGTCTAGACCACCTGGAATACTTCTGAGGAGGTGTAGTATATTAAAAATGGCATAAATGTTCATGAAGTAGTTCTTTCCAATTAAAGTAGCTTGGAATGTAGGCTATGCTGAAAAGGCAGTCTCTGACAGAGAACCTTTTGTATAAACCTCTAAGAAGACATCTGAGAAGGAAAAACACAGACTTTCCTATTTTTATTTTAAGGGAAATATGTAAAATACTGTAAAAAGTAGGTAAAATGCAGGTTTTCAGCATTTTTCAGTTTTGTCAGCACCTTGCATGTATTGATGCAACTCTATTCTTTTTTGAGACATAGCAGCTCAGGAGGTGCTTTTCTGTCCTGCCATGTTGCTTGTGTGTTCAGAAGGGATGTGCTCTGATCCACCCACTGCCCAGGTCAGGGGTTTAGAAAGGAAGAAGCATCATTAGCAAAGCTCTTCATCGCAGCAGCCCATCTCTGTACTGAAGGAGCTTGTCATAGTGACTAAACCACGTCATTTCAAGCAAGTATGGTAAAATTATTTGTAATCTTCATGCCTATCAACATTTTGATTCAGGTTTAAGACAAGCAGTATATAAATATCCACTGATAACGATCTGTGAATGAAGGATTAATGTATTTTTTTAACACTGTATGGACAAGCCCCCATATGTGACATTACCTGTATATTAAATAGGCAAATGTAAATAATTACATATATAACAGATGTAATTATAACAGATGCAATTAAACAATTATATATATAACAGATGTTTGGAGCACTGGAACAGGCTGCCCAGTGAGGTTCTGGAGTCTTCTTCTTTGGAGACATTCAAAACCCACCTGGATGTGTTCCTGTGTGATTTAGTCTAGGTGATCCTGCCCTGGCAGTGGGGTTGGAGTAGATGATCTTTCAAGGTCTCTTCCAAAACCTGAAGTTCTGTGATTCTGTGATATACATCCATAAAAATCCATATATATAAGTACATATTTTAATTTCAAAAACTGTAAACAGATAGGGACAAATCTGTGATGAACCCATACGTACCTTGTGAAATGTGTCTAAGTTGAGTCTTGCTTTTCTTGGTACTGCACACAGCAGCTTCAGTGATGCTGAGTTTCTGTGAATGGACGTAGGAAGAAAAGGCTGAGAACATACACTTTGTTAAGTAACACAACACTGACAGTTTCCTCAGCTGACTCATGGCTATAAATAAAAAGGTCTGGGAACCACCTCATTTCAATTGCCCAAGTATTTGGTAGCATCAAGAACTATGCAGTTTTGCAAAATGCCTGAAAACTTTGGTCAGCAGCTGCATAGAGATTTTTGAACCTAGCTAAAGATAGATCTAAGTACAAAAGGGAGTGGATTTTCCCATAATTTTAAAAACACTTAAGTTTCTCAGGTGCTGAAGACTCACTGATATCCTAATCATGAAAGTGCTGTCTTATACAGATTTTTAACCGTATTTTAAACTAAATACTGCCAAATAGCTTGTCTAAAATACAAAAAATAAGGCTGTAATTTTTGTTCTACCCTTATTTGAACTCCAGCTGCAAAAGAGAACCTTTTATATTTTCCTCTGTTCAAAACCACAAGGACATGTGGAGGCAAATCCAATCTTTAGGGTCATATAGTTTTATCTTCTGTATTTCTCTGGCTATAGAATTTTTTATTTCCTCCTGTGTAGAGCCCACTAACTAAATTAACTCTTCAAGAATGGCTTTTTGTCTTAGTGTGAAAATGTCATACAATGGACAATCCAATACTTCCCTTGACAAAATTTTCCAACTTCAAATTGCTTTTTGCAAACATTTCTCAGCATGGAGCAGGACATCCTTCCATTTTAATAAATGATACCCCCTAACATAAAAATCAGGTAGTAAAAATAATTCCAGTTGGTTTGTCTATAAAGTGTCACTGTAGTCAATTAACGGACCATTTTTTTTTATCTATGTCAAGAAAGCTCTATGAACAGCAGTTATCAGTCTGGCTCTGCGTAATGGAGAGTCTACTTTTAGACAGAATCCAGTAAAATCTAAGGATCACCATGAATCTCAACTGAGTTTTTTTCAAATTTCTATGGGTTTAACTGAAAAAAATCTGGACAAACATATAAACAGCTGAATTAAAGGAAGCCTTAAGAAGTACTTCATGTTGAAAAGGCTGCAGACGTTAGAGAAACATGAACAAAGCACAACAGGAAAGGAAGAAAACAATCCAACCTGAAAATTTAACATATTTCTGAATGTTTTCTTACACTTACATGGTAGGGTGGGTCCTGGCTGGAGACCAAATGCCCACAAAAGCTGTTCTATCAATACCTTCCTCAGCTGGACCAGGGAGAGAAGATATAACAAAAAGGCATATGGGCCAAGATAAAGACAGGGAGAGAGCACTCACCAATTACCACCACAGGGAAGCAGACTCAGCTAGGGGAAATTAATGTAATTTAATATGTAGCAAATCAGAGTCGGTTAATAAGAAATAAAACCAAACCTTAAAAGATTTTCTCCCCACCTCCTTCTACTTCCAGGGCTCAATTTCACTCCCAAATTCTCTACGTCTTTCCCGTCAGCAGCACAATGGGACAGGAAATAGGGGTTGCAGACACTCCATCACATGTTGACTCTGCTGCTCCTTCCTCCTCAAGGGGAGGACACTGCACGTCCCTCCCATGACCCAATGTTGTGTCCCTGCTGCCAGAAGCAGTCCTCCATGATCTTCTCCAATGTGAATTTTTCCTCCGGGCTGCTGTTCTTCATGAACTGCTTCAGAGTAGATCCCTTTCAAAGGATACAGTCCTTAAGGAACAGACTTCTCCAGCACGGGTCTCACAGAGTCACAAGTTCCCCCAGCAAACCTAGTCTGGCATAGGGCTTTCTCTCCATGGGGTCCAGATCCTGCCAGGAGCCTTCTCCATCATGGGCTTCCCATGGCATCACAGCCTTCTTTGGGTGCCTCTATCAGCTCCAGTGTGGGGTCATCCAGGGGCTGCAGGGGGACAGCCTGCCTCACCATGGTCTTCTCCATAGGCTACAGGGGAATCTCTGCTCCAGCGCCTAGAACACCTCCTCCTCCCTACCTTCTTCACTGACTTTGGTGTCCGCAGAGCTGATTCTCTCACATCTTCTCAGGCTTCTTTTTGACTGCAGCAGCCACCGCAGTTTATTTCCCCTTGTTAACTATGTTACCCCAGGGGCACTACCACTGTGGCTGATTGGCTCAGCCTTGTTCAGCAGCACATTCTTCTTGCAGCCAGCTGGCATTGGCTCTGTCACACCTAAGGGAAGCTTCCAGCAGCTTCTCACAAAAGACACCCCTGAAACCCCACCCCCATTACCAAACTGTGCCACACAAAGCCAATCTAAATTAACAGAAGGAAGTTGTTGGTTTTTTTTTTTTTGAAAAGTAAAACTGTAGAAAGCTTAGGGGCAAGTTTGGCAAGAAAAAGAAACATCATCCTCTAAGGTCATACAGTACAAACAATCCCAAGTTATTTTTTCCTGCTAGACAGAAATACAGATGGTGACAGACACAGCAGCTTTACATCAAAAGGCAGATAAGGATCCCTTTCTGTATAGCACTTGATTCCACATTTGCAATATGATGCACAGTTCTGGGTACCTCAACACAAGAAACTTGTCAAGACATCGGAGGAAATGATTAAATGACTAGAAGACTTGATTTATGAGTTACAGTATATCTAAGCAGATACACAGTAAATATAGTGGTATGAATACCTTATAACTACTACAGAACATTCATAAATCTTACCAGACTGCTGCAGAGGACTAAAGATTGATAACCACTTGAAAGGGGGAAACTCTTTGCTGACACCACTCAGATCAATATTGTTCTCAGCCTAAGACACTCCACAGTGAGCAGAGGAGGCCAAATCAATCTTTATATGCATAAAAGATTTTTTTTTTAACTGCAATTGTATACAGAATAGAAAAATAATTTGGAACATTAGCCATCAGAGCAGAAATTATCTTAGAAATTTGAACTAAAAACCCCACAGGTATAACAACTGAAAAAAACCTCTAAAGATTGACCAAAGATGTCCTTCCCAGGATGAAAAGCAGTATACTTCACTCCTGGTTCTGTACTTTGAGGCATGTACTAAATCCTGCTCCCATATTCTCCTTCTCCTGGTTTTTTCTTCTTATTATATTCCTAGTGTTTTGGCAAAGATCAAGTTCCCAGCCCATTACTCCAGTCTCTTCCTTTCTATACGCTCAATCTACAGTTTATCCCGTTCTTTGGAAATATGCAGGATACTACTTTTTTTCTCTATTCTATCTAACCCTACATGTCACCAGCAGTCTGATTTTATTCACACACAGACAATGCTCATAGTCAAAGTGCTTTTTATTTGTTGTCAGACTAGTCAATGTGTTTCATCTGAAGTACTAGGTGAAAACAAAAACATGTATAAAATATTAATGATCTCACTGTTGTGTACTCATTAGTTCAATAAGAAAAAATGAGGTATAAAAATCAAATATAATGAGGCCATTACAAAAGAAAAACCAAGGTAATCCATTTCTAATATATAACACCACTACAATGATATTAGCTGTAATTTAAACCAAGTAATCTACTTTTATTAGATATGCAAAATGCAAATGAGACATTTTAGTAGTGCTCCTATCTCTTGCAGAAGTCACAACAGTGATGCTAATAAGGGGATGATAAGGTTAATAAACATTTTCTTTTATTATAGTGTTAATTTTTTAAAGCTAAAAAATTTTGGTTTGACAACTTCCTTTGCAAAATTGAAAATAGCACATCAGATAAAACTAAGCTTTGCCTTTCACAAACAGAAAAGTATCTATAGACACCTGATGCATTTTTCCTGAAATGGCCATCAAATACCATAACCACATTGAGGCTCTGTATGTATGATAAATCAAATAAATGGAGCAATGATCAGGTTTTTAAACTTCTCCTGATGCTTGAGAGGTAAGCCACTGTGAAAAGGGATGTTCTAATGTGAATTCCCACAAGTGTATTTGTATCACTAATTTATCCTCGGAGTTGTATTTGAGGTCATCTGTTGTTCTCTGAGAATAAAGAATACTGCATACTTGTCCTTGTTCTGGCCTGGACAGAGTTTACCTCACCTGTGTTGGCTGCTTGGGGAGTTAACTCTGTCCTGGCCAGAACCAGGACAACACCTTTATCTACAGTTAGGCATGAATAATAACATTTACAGAATCAAAGCTTTAGTGGGTATAAAATTAGTAAAGAGAACAATACATAAAACACCTGGAATTAGTAAAAGAAGGAAAACCCAGGTAAGAAAGCTTTTGCATTCAATCTCCTTTTTAGTGTTTTCTAAGGCAACTAAACTCTTAATGGCCTAAATTAAAATAGCATAACGTTAATGTAACATAATGTAACATAGTATAGTATTATCATAGCACAGCACAGCACAGCATAGCATACATCACCTCTATAAATTTTAATGTCAAGTTCTGGAGATTCTTAAGACTCTGGGGAGATTTTTAAATATAATAGAAGGGTCCTTTTGTTCCTGAATACTTGCCAGTGAGAAAAGACAGTAACTATGCCCCAAAGAACCAACAGAGCATATTTAGTCTAAACAGGGCTGCCATTGTGCCTTTTTTCAGAAAACAAGCTGAAAATGAAATTCTGCAGCAATTTTTTTATATTTCCATTTTTTTTTAAACAAAAGATATTTCAAAGGTTTCAATACCCTTGGAATGAATATTCAAGCACATAAGTGCACATCTGAACCAAAATATAAGGGAAAATATTTCGAATACAAATTAATTTGTTTCAGCAGGAGTTCCCTTATCACTTTCAGCAGTAGTAATCATTAAGAATACTCTCAAAAGCCTTAGCTCTAAACCTCTGAAGTTCAGACTTCATTCATCAAACTACCTAATCCATTTCAAATCTTCACACTTTCTATGGCAAGTTAAATAATAAATATATGTATAAAACTTAAAGTGCAATGATATCTACTATTTTCCCTAAATCAAGTTTACTGAAGACAAATTGGTAGCTTACAAAGTTTGCCCCATCAGCTCAGAACCTCTTTAAGTGGTAGCAACACTAAAGACCATTAAAGTAACAGGTGGCACAGAATATATCTGAAAAACTATTTTAATTGCAAATCAGCTTTTATCAGCTCATAGTTGGCAATAACCATCTGGAAGGATATAATCTGCAATGCTAACTAGTTTTAAAACAAAGTCTGCTTTCTGCTTTGATTTGGGCTTGATAATCAAAGGAGCAATGAAATGTTTAGTTTTGGTATTACAGCTTTCTTCCTGGGTCTTAAGAAGCATTTAAGATGTGTTCTGAACAAGCTTACATCCTTTCAGCTATATTTTATTTTTCTAAATAATAGATTTCAGAATTAATTTATAGCAAATTCTGGGAAGCATGTTCTGGAAAAATTAAGCCTTGGGTTTCTGGGTTAAACAAAATATTGGACCAATTCTCTGTTTAAATCTGCCCTTTTCCTTTGAAGTTATTTCTGCCTTATTCGAAGACCAGCCAATTTACTGCTTTGTGCCCATTGCTAGAACTTCATAGGCAAAGTCACCAACTACAGTTCAGTCAGGACATCTGTGAGCTGATGCTTACAACTTTATTCTATACCTTTTAGACTTCTGGTCTAGACTACTGAAACTGGATTTTATTACCTCTTACGTAAAATGCTCTCCGAGTTCTCACTGACACAAAAAAAACCCAGTTGAAAGCATTTTAAGCCACATTAAGCAGCTGCAGATTAATCTGATAGTCTTTGGGGAGTTTGATCAATACTTATTGTCAAACACTTATTAAATTTTATAATTGCAATAGCTTGCAGCATGCTCTGGAACATGTATTTATATGACTTGCTGACCCCAGATTTGCTATTCATGGGTAAAGATTTTTACGCTCTATACTACAAAGCAGTGTTGTGCATCTGCTTTTAAGTTGTGTCTCACTTTCATACTAGTTTGAAATTCATTCAGAGACAGTGTTCAATGCTGATTCAATGAACTTGAAGAAAAAAAAAAAGAAAACAAAAATCTGAACTACATTTTTATTGAGGTTTTTTAACTCCTTTGCTAAACTTAGTTCCCTTTGGCAATGACTTTGTTCATGGCATTTCTTCACACCATAGGGAGAATGAGTTTGCTTGTAAGGTATTGCAGTCTCGGTTACTATTTTGCTGAGAGAAGAGCACATTCCCTGTGGATTGCCAGTGCAATCAGTTAGATGAATGAGTTCCTTGAACTAAGCTTAGCACAGTGTCTGTAATAGCCCCATTACTGAAGCACCACATAACACAGCACCCATCCATTGGGGTGGCCACAGGAATAAATAAACACAATGCAAATGAATACTGCTGGTCTAGGCACTTCACATGAGACATAAGTCTCTCAGTAGTGATTGAGAGAAATCCTAACTAAGCTCTTCTCTTTTCTTAACCTCTCTCTCTTTTAGCAGAAAGCATTAAGGTATCTGAAAGATCACTGCTTGACAAGAAAAGGCTGAACAGCTAGGCACTTGAACTTCTATTTACCTCAAAACAACAAAAGAAAAAGTGGGAAAAAAAGAACTCAACCCCCCTATGTCTCTTTAAAAAGGTCTTTCTCCTAAACAGGCTATGAGGTCACTAGTAAAGCAATGTAAAAGCAATCACCCTTGACTCACATGTAAAGTTCCAATGTAAAAAGCTTTAGTGATATAATCTGTTGGCTTTCATACTTCTTAAATTAGAAAAATATACAATGATGCATGTCAAACATTCAGTATCACTTCTCATTCTGAATCTGATTGAAAAGAAGAAATGCTGTTGAGAAATTAAATATTCCTTCACTTTTAATTAAAATGAAACATTTCAGCAAGGCATAGCCTACATACTAGATGGAAATCTATAGGATTTCAGAACAGGTTATTTTTATAAGTAATACAATAATGAGACAGCACAGTCAAAGAAGACCCTGGAAACAACAAAAAAGGAAGAAATATGTTCAAAGACAGCAGATCTATGTATTTATAATAACAGCTACAAAGCTGGATACATTCAAACAATAAGGATTTATCATAAGAAAACAAAAGAAAACAGCAAGGGATTTAAGAGTAGGATCTCGATCTAGATTTAGAATGTAGTAGAACATAGTTCAAGAATAAAAATTAGTTTCTTGTCCAAATAAAAATCACAAGAGATAAAGATTAAGACATTCAATATAAGGAATAAATCACAAAAACATGAACACTGAAGAAAACCCCTGTATTATTTTAAGGAAGAAGCACAATGTCATATTTAAAAAAAAAAAAAAAAAGTTGTTTCACAACTTGATTTTAAAATCTCATTGAAAAAGGTGGTATTATTTTAATTAAATTGACGCAAAGACTTCTATGAAGTGTTAAACACTTAAACATTTTTGATACTCAATGGTATCACTATTTCCCTCTGACACATTGAAAAATATCAGTGTCTGTGGAGGAATTATCTGTAACATGTTCAACCTCATTTGGTGGGCATCTCATGTAAAACTACTCAAGATTTCCATGATTTTCACTTTATTGAAACTGCCAATTGCTGTCTCCATTAATGACTGTTAAGTCAATCGACCGCAGAAGACTCAGCAACTGATAGCTGAACCATGCACATCATGGAACTTCTGTAGTTTCTCTGGAGATGTACAACATGGAAGCTACCTATTGAAAGGAAAATGAGATATGTTATGAATCCTAATGATAACTTTGATCGAATAGCATTATTTAGTCTTATCTTTACACAGATATCCAATGGAAGAACATTTCACTGTCTAAACCTGTCTAGCCTTACTTCTCTCCATCATTTATGCACACACACAAATGGTCATTACAGCTAAAAGCTGTGATCACTGAAGGTGTTGTGATACCCTGAATGTAGCTATATCAGTCAGTACATTGTATTTTAAGTTACAAAGTATGCTGACACCTCTATTGCTGTGATTAATTTTGTTTGACACTCTAGGAAAACAACTTTATCTTTATTGCAACCATTTTACTTTTCTTACTGAAAAGTAAGAACTTTCCAGCAAAATGAAAGCTCTGAGGCTAAACATCTAGTTGAGCAAATTTAACTACATGTATAATCAAGATTTTCATAACTCTCTCCCCTTTACATAGGTATTTAAGTTCAAAAGATACCATTCATTCAGCTAAATATCCAACAAGAAAGGATTCTATTATATTTACTCCTTGTCTCCTTGTAGGGCTTGGAAGGGACCTCCAGAGATCATCGAGTCCAACCCCCCTGACAAAGCAGGTTCCCTAAGACAGGTCGCACAGGGAGACATCCAGGTGGGTCTTGAATATCTCCAGGCCTTTAATCAACTTTGTAGCCCTCCTCTGGACTCTTTCCAGGAAATCCTTCTTTTTTATGCCAGGGAGCCCAGAACTGGATACAATACTCCAGGTATTTTCACAGAAAATATTCACACAGTCTAGAGAGCTCAGGTTCTTCAAGCTTGAAAAGTAAGAGGAGGATGAAAGAAGAAAAGAAATCACTATGGGAAACAGCCTCTTATTTGAAGATATACTCACCCAAGGTGTGCATACATCTATATAAATTATAGCTCCATCTCTGTAGCACCTTGTCACATCATTTTTGTTTAGTAAAAGCTCCACAGATTTGAATGATAGACATCTGAAAAATACATAGTACCTGCTCTTCAGAACTTGCAGCACTGAATAAATACAGAAAAGAGAAGACATTTTGGGAATCTTCAAGGAAAGAGTGATTTGGATTATCTCTTTTTAAGTTACTGTTTTATAGTATCATGGGATTGCTAGAATTAATAACAATAGAGACAAAGTACAATGCTGGGGCTCAATTCATGACCTGATAATAATGTAAAAGACAGGCATATAACTAGTGTATAAAGCAAATATGAAACAATATTTCTCTACAGAAAAGGTATGTGTTGTTCATACCATTTCCTTTTGTTCCAACACTAACAACCATATGTTCATCCATGAAAACCATTGTGATTGATTGATTGACTGTATAAAAGTGAAGGTTTCTAATAAAGGCTATAATGCTAAGAATGTGTAAACCCAAAATGGCACTTTCTTGCAAAGCAATAAGGACGTACTCGTCATGGTATTTTCAATAATTGGAAGATGAGCCCACAACTAACAAAATACTTTATAAAAGACAGTGTTTTCTAAAGGAAAATAGTTTTAGTAAAAGCATCTCATTCTCTAATGAAAAATGTTTTTTGTAAAAGCAAGTGCAATCTGTATTATCTACTCCATATTTTTGATCCACCTTTTTTCTTGTCTGCTGTTCTTCAGCAGTTTAAGGGACTACCAGTAAAAATGTTTTGTGGTTTGTTTTTTTTCTCTCCCTTCCCCCTCTGACCATTATTAAAGCTTAATATTTCATTGAACTGTTCTTCTGAAAAGCTGGAACAATATCATTACAGTTGGCTCTACTTGGAAATCTCAAAGCATTTATTTCAGTGAATGTGAAATTTCCTGAGCTAAATTTGGCTTGGCTTTACCCAAGTGATCTTGTAAGCATGCAGACTATACAGATCTTTAAAACATGAGCTATAAATAAGTAAATGAAACCCCTTTTAGATGTTTTTGTTGAAAAGACTTCTGCATATATCACATATGCAGCTATTGTTTAATTTTTCAAATCCTGTCCTCTTTCCATAATTAAAATGAAGGCCAATTTTCCTCTTTCATTTTTCTCTCCATCTTCTCTATTATGCCAAATTTATCTAAAAAGAGATGGCCAAAGTAAAGCATATGGTGTTCATTAATGTGAACTGATGGATGGTGCCATGTTTTTACACCATACCAAGTAGTCACATACATACACATTCCCTTAATGTCACTATGGGAATAACCTAATAAATTAGGCTTTTCATCCAAATACTCACTGAGTGGTTTACAATCTGTACACCTCACATAAAGAAGTACTTTCCGTAGTTACAATGCTCTCTGTTTTCTAGGTTGACACGTGTTCATATTCCATAAGCTACTGGAAATAAAACAATAGGATTTAAACAACAAATAAATAATAAGGTAGATAAATTGCTACCTGATTTTAAAGGAGCTAATTCATTAAATATATGTATATGATTCACTGGTCCAGGGCCTCTTCTTCTCAGAATGTAAGAAAATACTCTGCCTTGCAAGCAGTTTCATGAGTTTCGTGCTTACACAGGTTCCCATCACAGCTGAACTACATCAGAGCTCCAGGCAGTGCCACTGAAAGTTCAGACTGGTCCTATTGTAAATTCCATCTCGCCTTCTTTAAGCATCTGTTTACTTCCATATTGTCTGAATTCCTCCCAGTTGTAGCAGCTGTTTTTTCTCTCAGCTGTATAACTTTTACTGCCTCTGTTACATTAATGTAAAAGCATACAGGTCTGTAGTCTTCACCTCTTTTTTTTTTCTTTCTTCTTCTTTTTTTTTTTTTTTAAAGAGTTTGGCTTTCTCCAGAGCAAGAAAATTAATGCATATTCCAGCAAAAATCATTCTAAAGGAAATTATTCTGAAATATCAAAAGTTCAGAGTGAATGCTCAAAAATGTCATAGCATGAAAATTGCAGAAAATAATGTTTAGGAACAAATAATTATATAAATGAAAGCAGAAACATGTATAAAATATATATAGAAGAAATATATTTTTATATAAATACAGAAATATAAAAAACTTTTTTCCCTCATGTTTTAAATGAGAAAAATGATTCTGCTTCATTATATTGCACTAAACTTGTTCTTTATTTCTAGCTGGGAGGCGTAATCTCTCATTTGTAACATTACATTTGCAACTGTGCAAGTGCTGAATGCCTGAAGTGGGAAGGAACACTTCTTTAGGTGAGAAAATACAGAAAGATGAAAAGAACTCTTAGAGAAATGAGAATAATAGTCTCAGAGAATAAATTAAATAGTTGAGAATTAGAAACAACAGCAGTACAGGTATGTTTCTAATTAGAGGACTCATCAGAGTCTTCAAAAGAGACTTTGCTGTATCTCATGTTTCTTTTGAGAATGCAAATTAGCACCAAGTCTGTATAAACCCTGTTATGACTAAGTCTGACTAGCTCTTCCACCAGATGAAGAACAGTTACTAGCAAACCACTATTTTTAATCCCCTACCTTCCTGATTGCCCAGGTGAGCAGATCAGCCTTGGGAGCAGACCCAGCCCAGCACCTACCTTGGACAGTGACCAGCTGTCTCTGCTCAGGGAGGAAAGCAATTATGGCAGCAATTTTCTTCCTGTCCTTGGAAGATGGAAGGCACAAGGAGAATATTGTTTGGAAGAGATCATTTCTCTGAGCCAAGACAGACACGTAATGCACTTACGTAAATTTAAATCTGCCTCAAAAAGATGATATCCTGATACACATATATTAGGGGTAGGAGAGAAGTGAATCTCAACCATTCAGCTCTTCTAAATAAGAGGATAACTCCAGTATGAAGAGACATAAATACAGGGAGTAGTACTCATGTTGCCTGTATGTGGAACCTCTGCTTCCGGTATTGTAAATTCAATGAGGTAAAGACTGGTTTAGAGTATATCCCACTCCATTAAAAATTTAACTTAAATTCTTCAGGTGTGTCTTAGGCAGCATGAAACATTTGTGCTTTGTATTCTACATGTAAACATGGCCTACAGGTAGATTTACTTCAATCTGGTTGAAAACTAACCCCACATCATTTCTTTTGAGATCAGCACATGAAAGCGTGAAATAAAAGTGTTCCAAATTATATATATTTTTAAGGATATCAAGAAGCCCATTCTGATTCTGAACTTGAAAAATTGCTTTTAAAAGAAAGCATTTTTAATCCTCTTCAATTATCTTATTCATCTAATGCTAATCTTAGACAATTTACTTGTTTTCTTTTTAAGCATAAATTTTAAAATTGCCATAACCAGCTGTATGGTTCCACGTCATGTATTAAGTCTAATTTTACTCTTGTTTTCCCTTGATGTATGTCAGATTGATTCACTTTGGCTGAACTTCATGACCCTTACACGTTTATCTTGTGTGTTTTAAAGACAATGGGTTGTTCTAGCAAGCATCTTTGTTTGAAAAGAAGCTCAGGAGCAACAATGAAAAGCAAAATGTGGAAAAATTGCGGGGGATACAGAATGATGTGTTTACCCCTGGTAAACAGCTTTTTTTGAACTAGAAATATCTGGATTAAGAAGGAGAAAAAAAATGCTTCCTGCATCCGTGGTTGATGCTTACAGAGTCATAAAACATTTTACTGTAACCCATGTACCTAGAGGAATTTGAGAGATTTGCCAATTTGCTATACCAGATCTGCATCTATTGAGGAATAGCATATTTCTTCAGCTTCTTTTTTTGTAGCACATTGCACAAACTTATCTCAAAGCACTTCACAAGCCAGTCCAATGAATAAGTAGATATAAAAGTAAAGCATGGCAGTGAAGAGATACTGATGAAGGTTAAAGGGAGAAATTTTCAAAGGAACTCTTAAAACACTTGGTTTCCTGGGTTTCTATTACACAACTGTCATTTTACAGAGTGGAACTACATTTTTATTTTGAAATTGTATTTGATATAAAGAAAAGTGTAGGAACATTTATGGACTAATTCTATTTGAAGGTATGGCTAAAGGTAATTTAATATAATATTTATGTAGCTCCACCATTAACAGAAATAATACCATTACTAACAAGAGCTGGCAGTAGCAATCAGGTTTGCACAGATTTTTAGTTTTGTTTGTAGGGTTTTTTTATTTAATAAAATATCAGGAAACATCACTGTGGGCTCAGTGTTTATGATTTTTGTGCATTCCACTTGAAGTGGGAACTGCAAGTACCTGACAAATGGATTGATAATTTGTCTACTAGTCTCAAGGTAACTCTATAGCCTTTGCTATATTGTATCTCTTCCCACTTGTAATCCTCTGAACATATACCCTCCAAAGTAAAAAACAAGATAAAGTAGAGAATATGATGTACTGGACCAACTATTTGTGTTTGATTTCTTTTTACTTTAGCCTGAAAGCCCTTTTTACATACATTCCAGCAGTTCTGTAACACTTCATATTTCTAATTCCTTTATTATTTCTTTGCACCTGCAGTATACAACTGCCATGAGTTGTATACAAAATGTCCTCAGCAGAGGAATCAATACATACATAAAAGTCTTTCAGAGTTTACTACCTTGGACACTTCTAATGGTCTATAAAAAATGTGGCATAATAATGCACCTCTGAAGCAGAAGGACACCTGTCTGCCGTATTTAACATGTTCCAAATAAATACATATTTTTATAAGAAGACTGCTCATGTTTCCAAGGAAGGCCTTCCTTCTTCATGGCAAATGTTCACCCTTTGTAATGTATGCTTTCTTTTTTTTGTGTAATGATTTCTCCTTTCCCAGTAGAAATAGGAAACAACCCTTCTTTTTTGCGTAGTGGAACATCAGTATGTTTTCAGGACCTTTTGTAATCTAGGAACACTTGCCTCATTCATCTGTGTATACAACATAATGCTTTCTAAAACTCTTAATGCTCTTATTTTTTCTTTTCTGGATCCCTTCCATTTTCTAGATTGTTTGTTTGCTTGTTTCTTAATCTTCCAAAAAAAAAAAGAAAACGGGACACAGTAGTCTGAGCCAAAGTCTCACCAGTGCCAAGTGTAAAGCAACTTTTAAAATCAACTTTTAGGCAGTGACATACAGTAGTCAATAATGAAAAAATACAGAGAAGGAGATGTAAAGCAACAGTTCTGATTCAATAGTAATAGACTGTATTTCTAGAAATAGCAAATTTTTTCAACTTTTTTTTTCTTTTTTAAGGAAATGTTAATCGCATTTGAAATACAAACAAAATTTTATAGTGTTGAAGGTGTAAGGGTGGGTTTTACAACAGCTAAGGTTACATAATCCTCATATCAGATCTAGAAAAAGATAGATTTAATTTGCCTATCTAATACAGGCAATAATGAGAAAAACTTTCATGAAAAAACTCACCAAGACTGAAGTCAGCATAACCCTCCATCCCCAGCTCCCCCAAAATACAGAAGGCTAAACAATAAAATGTTTTTCCAGAATGAGAAAACTGCATATAATTGTAAATAAATATCACAGATTAATCTAAAAGCTAATTGACAGTATACAAAAAGAACATTTGGATAGACTCAGATCTTCCTTGATGCATCCAAGGAAGGAGAAAGAGGTAAGCAATTATTCAGTTCACCAGGACAACTTACATCTGTAGGAGAAACTATAGAGTTAATAAATCTAATTTTCTCATGAATGGAAAGGAAGAGTTATTGTGTTTCATTGCCCCAGTACTCTTTCAACCCCCTAAAAATTTGCCACTGTTCCCTCAGGAAGGAAATGCCACATTGTGAGTAATTCAGTATCCAAACATTATGTGAAGAAAGAAAGGAAAAAACAGCAGCAACATAAAATGGATATGATGATAGGTATGCAAGGATTCTTTCTTATAGCATATTATGAAAGCATCGTCTAAGTTTTGAGAAGGTCCAAACCTGCCTAAGGCAAATAAAGCAATGGCTTCTAGAGGAAATATCCTGTCAAATTATTTTTATTAAAATACAGTGAAATCTTCTAGTGGAAGTGGTAGCTGTCCCAAAATTTGAGATATTTTGACCAAGACTTAATAAAGTTTTACGTATCAGAGACTAAAATATACAGATCGTGGACTAAAATGCTTAACTTTTTTTTTTTAGACTCCAAGATTTAATGCTGCTGATACAGTTTTAAAGGCCACATTCATTACTTTTCTATGGCACATACAGGGAATGTTTTTGTGCCCAGGTAAGCTTCTTTGAAATAATACAGTACCTAGTAATACTTCTTCAACTTTCTTTATTGTAAATTCCATGGATTTTATATCGCAAGCACATGGATCAGACACGAATACTTGAAACTATTTTTCAGACATAAATATGTATGTGTAATGCTAAAGGTTGGATATTCTATTTATAATAAGCATGAGCTGCATGTTATTTACAGTGCATGCTACCTGTATCTTTGTACTTGTTACGCCTTTTTGTAATTTTCTATAGGCACTATCTGCATCTATCTAGAAGATAAAAACCCTATGTAAAGAAGTGATTCTGCCTACAAAATTTTCTTAAAGAGGTCTTGGTAATGATGTGCATATTGAAAAACCAGCTACCATGCACACTCCACCACTTAAGAAGATGAGCACTACTTGGCTAAAAAGATTAAAGCCGAATTAAGTTATCTGCTGTAGGATCAATACAATTGTTTCAGGAGCACAAATCTCATCGACTTCTTACAAAAACATGTTTGGACCCCCAAAGGAGATGCGTCCATCTTACCCCATTTTTATTTTTTAATTCCCATACTGCAAACAGAGCCTACTTTCTCAGAGGAAGGTGGCCATCTGATTGGTTTGTAAATATGCAAGTCCTTTTCATCTGCTTGTTTAATGAGATCTAGTATCACCACTTAACTTTTAAATACTTTTTTAATGCAGATGTTGCTCAAAGGAAAAACCTTAATTTCTTTTCACAATGGTGAAATTATTCGTTTGTATAAAAACTCCTGTGTTTGCAGAGACTTAAAGAAGAATGCAGTTACTGAAGTTATTTAGGAAGGGATCTGTCATCTGAGCCCTTGTCCAACGTCATGCTCAGACGTGGGCTAACCTCAAAGTCAGATCAGGTTGCACACAAGCCTGTCCAGCCAAGTTCTGGAAATCTCGAGAATTCACTACTCTAAGAAACATGCCTCAGTCCTTAGGCACATTAAATGCAATTTCCCTATGTGCATGTTCACTTTGTGAACACTGACTTACCTCCTTCTGTGACACTCCACAAAGAAGATTTTAGCTCTTCTCTGACTAACTGCTTTACATAGCACAAGACTGGAATTAGGTTCTGCCTATCATCAGTCTTCTCCAGGTAAAAAATAAATAAAAAAAAAAAATCCCCAAGTTTCCTCAATTTATCCCCAAGTATCATGTTCTTTATTTCACTGGCCATCTTATCTTCCCTCCAATGGACTTCATCCAGTTTGTCAATCTTTCTCTAATACTGACCCAAATCTGGCCACAGTAATCTGGATATGAATGCCTTATGAAGTAACCACTTCCATTAGCCCATTAGCTACACAGTGCAGCAATTAGCCTTCATTGCTGTGACTGTAAAAGTTTTTTTTAAAAGAAAAGTCGAAGTAAAAATTAAAATATAATAAATTTGAAGGTTTTTTCCCAAGGTCTAATTTCCCAGGAAATTTTGGATCTTATTCTTTCTGTTCTTTTCCAGCATTACATCATGTGAAAATGGTGGAACATGTCTTTAAACAAGACTAAATAGTAATAATATTTCCCATTCAGCACTGTTTCATAATTCCTTTCGTAAGAGCAAGTTCCTGCTGTGGCAACTTTTCTCAGATAGAAGGTTAGCCAGTCTTAATTTCCACCTAGGAAACTGTGACCTAGTGAAATAATTAAGGTCATAATAGAATCACAAAAGACATTTTTGGGTATTTCTGGTAACTTCCATGCCCTAATTTGACACAGGACAGATTCAAGTTTCTGAGAACTTGCTAAGAGATTGGTCTCTCCTCTCTATCCCCCCTCCCATCCATCAGTTACTATGGATAAATAGCGGATTACAAGTTAGGCAGCTTATTAAAGCTCTCACTAATCCTATGGGTTTTCAAAAAGCTTGGGGGTTAGCTATAATTGGGTTTGTGTTGAACTTGACCAGAACATTATACCATGGCCACTGAACTCCTTCCAAGGCTGGAAAAGAGACACTTAGATTAGCTGTCTTTACTCGTAAACAAAGGCAGCAAACAGTAAGAATAAAAAGAGCTATTTTCCTCTTTGTTCATTAAATACATCTAAAAGTAATCTTGGTGCTGTTTCACTCATTTCAATAGTCTCAGTAGGGATGAATTTGAAAAAGTACCTCTGCCTCAGAGGAAAGAATAATTCAACATTGTCTTTTGTATGTATCATTTGTCTAGTGTTCACTCTTTATATGAAATAAACTTCAAGAGCCAAAAAGAGGAATGGCTATCAGAAACCAGTGAGGGCAAAAAAGGAAAAAGAAGTTTCACAAAGCAGTCTCTTTCCTTTCACAACTAATTATTTTTCTCTGCATAATAAACTTCTTGGATAAACATTTGTTCACAGCCAACACATTTAAAAATTTAAAGCAATACGGAGACTGCTACGTACACCGCCAAATCCCATATCATTGTGACAGTCATCAGACCCAATATTGTCACAGTTTGTTTGAGGTAGAATCTGACATCAGGTGAATAAATGACATTCTCAAAATACTCGGAACTGACACTATAGAATAATAATCAAATACTAAGACACTATTCTATGTCTTGGGGGAGAAAATACTAACCCTTTCAAAGAGGATTTGGCCATTGAGCAAGAATTTATCTTCTAGTTTTCTCTTTTCATCAAGATGAATGAGGTGGAATAAAATATTGATTTATCGACTCTGAGGACTGGAAATAGTAAAACTTGTTCTTTTTTTCAGTAAATTAAACAGAAATTACTCAGAAGATAGAGTATGTGTGTAGTCCATTTCTTTTGGTGACTTTTCAAACCATAAATTAATTCTTTGGAATGAAATACTTCTGATTAGCCAGGAGAAATAGTTATTTAAATAAAAATGTAATACTTATTTTCATTTAACAGTTTTCTAGTTTCCAATCTCCTATTTTTACTAGTATGAATTAAATCAAATAGATGGATTCCAGGGAGAGAGTTGAGCTTTAAACGAAAAGGGCCTCTGAGCAAGCAGTAATAGCATCCAACAGTTCTCTGAGTGAACAGCACTACAGGAAGAGATTGGGCACAAAAGAAAATAGAAAGAGGTTGTTGATAGTTTTCACAATGATTTTTGTCTTTTAGAGGGTTTTTTGGTTTTATTTTTTCTGGGAGTTTACATTCTCAATTTCCGATTTTTCTCGGAACAGGAATGTAAATAGAAAGGTGTTAGAAAAGGAACATGTCTGAAGATGATGAATTGCAGGAAAATGCTGCAATTTTGTACAGTGCAGCAATGCAAGAGATGAGACGCTAGGAAATGATGAGTGTGAGGGGAAAAAAACCCCAAATTCGGAAGTGGGCCTTTAAACAGATCCCTGTAAAATGAGTCTATGTCTCTTTTATTGGCATATTTCAAGAAAATTGCAGTATGGTAGGTTATACAATTGCAGCATAGACATTTTCATGTTTATGAATGTATTTGTCCAAAAAATCACAGAAACACAATATATTCTGACTAAAAAGAAAGGAATTTTCTCTCTCTTTTAAGCCTGCCTTTCCTACTTTACATACATATATTCTGATACTGAAGCAAAGAGCTTTGGAACATATACATATTGACAATCAAAGCCTAAATAATAAAATGCATCATACATTTGCTCATTATTAGAAATAGTGCTTCCCAGGATATTGTGCAAGCATAAACCCCTAAAATTCTTCAAGTTTAGTTACACAAGAAAGGCCAGGGTAGGCATAATTGGTTTTGGTTTATTTTCTTCCTGCAACCAAATAAATAAACATTTGGGGGGGGGAGGGGGGGATGGAGGGGGAGAAGCATATTGTTATGCAGTGTGTAGTCTGCTGCTCTGCTTTTAGGTTGGGGTATTTTTACATTATCACAATAGTCTATGGTTCTTAATATCTTACCTAAAAGTCATTTCAGTCAGAAGAAATTAAAAGAAAGCAGCAAGTGAGCAGCTGGTGGAGAAGAGATGTGCATTTTCTATTGTCTAGTAGGCATGGGTGTTTTATGAGTATGTTTTTCTTCAGTATAATCAGTCTCGGAAGGACCATCGAGACCCTGCTGAACAAACTGATCACAAACAGCATGTATGACCTCTGAAAAGTCTGATGCTGTTATGACATTTAAGCCCAATTTATTTCATTTGCATTATGATGGAGGGAATACCAGGGAACCATGGAAACTCTACAGTCATTTAAATTCCTTAGAAGATTTCAGTTTTAGCTACAACTAACTAAATTAAGAAAGATTTATTTAGCAAACCACAGATATTATCTAGGGCTTCATACTTGCCTTTGCAATAAATTATATAGTTAAGCAAAAACTATAAAATGCCACTTTTTGTTGTCATTTTGTTTTACAATGAAAAATGTACATGTTGGGACAGATTATACATATAGGACATATTCACATGGGCTATAATTGTTAATTTCCTTAATGAATAAATAAATCTTTTCAACTGTTTGGTCTTCAATGCTTAGATACGTTCATACAAATTGAGATCATCAGTGACAGATCAGAACTGTTCTGTATGTATAATTCAATGCACTGTCTTCTGTAATTCTTCAACTCAGTCCTTACTGTAGCAAACAGATTTAGCTGTCAGATTACAGTGTTTAAATGACTAAAGCTATCATGTAGCCATATATCTTTACAGGTCTTTTTTATTTTTTCTGCAAGAATCACCAAACGACTTATTTACTAAGCTTCTTAACATTCCATTGACTTTATCACACTGAAGACTGAAATGCAAGCAAAATTAATTTTCTTCAACAGTTTGGTTCATGGGAGAAGAAAATGCTTCCTTCTGTTCAACTGCTCGGGGCTTTCTTCTTGGAAACAGAAAAACGATGTTGGAATAAACTGCTGGTTTAGGCTTATAACCTCATCCAGCTGGCATCCAGAGGCTATAAATGTCAAGGTGCCACTCAAAGTGATGAACTTAATAACTACATACCAGGGATGATATTAGCTCTAATATCGCCAATGAATGCAGGCTGTTATGAAAGTTTTGGTGGACTTGCATTCCTTGGAAAGAAAAAAGCCCAAAAAGCTCTTACTACACTCCATAAACCAGTGTAAATAATAGCCATTGGCCCTCAAAGATGTCTGTATATTAACCCCATTAAGTTGTTATACCTTTTCTAACTGCGTGATGAAATGGAGCTGACAGATTCCCTTATGTCATGTATAGAGCTTAAAGCACTTTTTTTTTCCTGCAGTATTCTCCATTGTACATCTGTAGAAAAAGTGTTATATAAGCAATGTATTACTGAATGAAAACACACACTAGAAAATATTTAAATTTAAATTCAACTTGCGTTTTAATTAAGCAAACAAAATTTCTTCATAAACCAATTAAGTACAAGACAAAATAAAATACGAAAAATACACTTTTAACTTCAATGAATCAAGATTTCTTTTCTGAAACAAAACCACAGTTCTATAAGTATCTGTGTCACTAAAGCATCTAGAAAAATAACTTGCGTTTCTTGTCAGATGCACTTTTTGGAACTGGGTAATATTAGAATTACCTACAAAACTGATCATTTTAATACCTTAACTTGTGTCACTGGGGCACAACTGTTGCATCACAGACTTTTTAAAGTAGAAGCTAAATTACACATATCTTTTAAAATACCTTTTAGATAGAATATGCCATTTACAAAATTATAAATGTATTCAAGGTTATAGATATATGTATAAAAATATGACCTACTATATTAGACAAAAAATCATATTTAATATTTTAAGCCTTTAAAAAAATTCATGATTTGCCGTTTCCTTCATCTGTCAACCTTTCAGTGTAATAGAAGAGGTAGCACTTACTAAAGCAAACACCTAGATGTTTATACAAATGATAGATACAATTAATTAGAGATATAACTGATTCCTGGAGGAATTTCAATTCAGCTTCTACTGAAAACCATCACTGGATTTTCCTAACATGTATGCAAGGTCAGGGGGAGAACTAGAAGTTTTATGGTTTGTTTAGGTTTCTTTAATGATGGGTTAAAATTCTTTTATGTGTAAAGGAATATTATATGTTTTGAGAATTTATATGGCATTGAAAACTGGCCTCCATATAGCTATGTGTCATTCTTTGTAAAGAAACATTTTAATCCTGATCCTTACTGTACATATAAATATAATTGCATATGAATATTGTGCTAGTTGATGCATAGCTCACATTCTGTCACCTGCACCACTTTTGTCTTCTTCTTCTATTTGATTTTAACCTACTTATGAATGTAACTAGATGTTCTGGAAGACTAGACACTAATAAACCTCACCAGGGCAGAAACTAGACAGACCAGTTCCATTTATAGTGCCCTGTAGCCCACTGATGATTCTACACCCATCAGTCTAGTTCAACTCAGTCCATCATCTGAGAGCTGAGAATGCATTTGCAAATGCACATCCAGGCTTACAGCCTTAGATGCTGCCCAGAGGGTATCTAGATGACTGATTCCAAGAAGCGAAGTGGAACACAAAGTTACTTTTATATTCTGAATAAAAATATCATCTCTGCAGCTTGGCAGCTGAATGGTATCCAGCCAACCAAAACTATGTGCTCATTCACTGCCTTTGTCATTAGATTATCACCGCTACTACGCCTTTGAAAAGCACTACACACATCTTTCATTTTCTCTCTTCCTGAATAAACAAACTTCTGATAGTTGAAATCCCTGCTGATCCACTAACAAGGAGGTAGATACAGACGGATGGGAAAAGGAAAGCCAGAGACTTGAGTGAGAATTGCATCAGCTATGCCATGACACAGTGACCAAATGTCTTTTTAATACAACCGAAGCATGTGATCTCTAAAATGTATTTTGAGTATAATTAGAAAACATCCTATTGCCACATCTCTCCTTTAAAGGCAAAAAGATGGTAATATGTGTTTAATTATACAACAAGACTTTTAAGTTGTGTCTGGATTTTTTTCTTAAATTACATTTCTGCTTTGTTTTTCATATGCAAATGTATGCATAAATAGAGTAGACATTAGACAAATTTGTTACAGTAACTGAGAACCAAGAGAGCTATTTGATTAATACACCCTGAATGAAAAGAATGAGCATATTCAGTAGAGGATAAGCCAAGAAAAGAACTAGTAATGCATTGGCTTTGAACAAATTGATATATTATGAACATTTATAATTTATTTTGTAAACTTTTCTAACCAAAATGTATACAGAAGTTTTGCTGTATGAATATAGAATGGACACTGTTTTATCCTATGTCTCAACAGTTCAAACTACTTTGGTTATACCAGATTAGAAATGTAAATCTTGTAAGTACTGAGCGAACAATGTCCCTAGCAAAGCTCTCAAATTATTTTGAGTACTCATCAGCCAGGAGTTGTCGAGATACACAGTCCACAGTAGTCCAGAAGATAAGCAGATATTATTTCAGAAAACAATACTTCTAGGATCATTGATTTTATTGATGACAAGGTTGTAGAAGATGCTTCTTGAACTTCCAGTACACACATGATTATCCTCCTTTATCCAACTGAGTCTTTTGGTACTGTTAAAGATCTTTAAGCATTTCATGCTCCATGGTTTTAACCATTTCCAAATAAAGCCCTGGCAGCAAATATATTCTAATACCTTGCAAAGTATAGTCCACCTTAGATTAGGAAAATGAAAGTTTATAGGTGGCTCATTTGAGAGTACACCTATATTTAAGAGCGTTAATATTATATTGGAAGAATCATATAAAAATTAACGAGATTAAAGAATCATATAAAAATTAACACAGGAACACATCCAGGCAGGTTTTGAATGTCTCCAGAGAAGGAGACTCCACAACCTCCCTGGGCAGCCTGTCCCAGGGCTCCGTCACCCTCACAGTGAAAAAGTTCCTCCTTAACATTCACATGGAACTTCCTATGCTCCAGCTTGCACCCATTGCCCCTTGTCCTATCACTGGCCATCACTGAGCAGAGCCTGGCTCCATCCTCCTGACTCTCACCCTTTACATATTTATAGACATTAACGAGGTCACCCCTCAATCTCCTCTTCTCTGCCTTTCCTCATAAAGAAGGTGTTCTATTCCCTTAATATCTGCACTGGACTCTTTCAAGGAGTTCTATGTTCTTCTTGAACTGAGTGAACCAGAACTGGACACAATATTCCAGGTGTGGTCTCACAATGGCAGAGTACAGGGGGAGGAGAACCTCTCCTGACCTACTAACCACATCCCTTCAGATACACCCCAGGATGCCATTGGCTTTCTTAGCCACAGGGACACATTGCTGGCTCATGGTCATCCTGCTGTACACCAGGACCTTCCGGTCCCTCTCACCTATACTGATCTCCAACAGGTCAGTCCCCAACATGTACCTAGGGTTGTTCTTCCCCAGATGCAAGACCCTACAGTTGTTCTTGTTAAATCTCATTAAACTTCTCCCCGCCCACCTCTCCAGCTTTGTTGTGTATACTACTAATATTAGAAATATTGGGTGTTTTGTTGTTGTACCTTTTCTATCCTATTAAATGTCCTTTATCTCAACCCACAAGTTTTAACTTTTCTTTCTTATTTATTCTTTCCCCTATCCCAGAGTAGCGAGGAGTAAGCGAACAGCTGGGTGTTTGTGTTAGCTGCCTACCGGGTTAAACTGTGACATATACTTCACCTATTAATATACAGTGAGGAGAAACTAAATACAAGGCAAGATGTACTTTTATTGTGTGTTTTGGAGTATATGGTTTTATGTTCACAAAAGAAACGGGGCACAGGTTCACAATTAAGAAGGACCATCACTTCAATTAAATGTCCATCCTAATTCAGAGACGAATTTGAGACAGGTATTTTGGGAAAAGGAAAACAGCTGTATGTAATAATGGGAAAATGCATTGTAATTGGTATAATTCTTTGTCATGCACAGAATTGATTAGAGTTTCTCAGTCTATCGAGGGAAAATGAACTTGGGTTAATGCTAGGGAAAAGAAGTATTTTTAATGCGCCAATTAGAAGTTAAAGAATTTCAACAGTAACTATTGGTCTATGAAAGAAAGAGCTGGTAAAATTGAGGAGTGATGCATACAGAAGTCTTCAATAATTATTTTGTGCTATATTCACAAAGAAGTGGAATGATAATGTTAACTCTTTGGGCACTTTTTTTTTCTGTTTGTTTGAAAGAGATGGAAAAGACTGGGAATATTATTAAAACAGCAAGATACGGCATCCATTAATCTGTAAAGATCTAAGGAATATCTCAGAAGGGATGACTCCAGATAATTTGTTATAAATAAAACATGGGAAATCCAGAGGTAAGGTGAGTATGAGTTTGCTTAATTAGAAAAGTGCAGAGGTATTTCTATATAACATATTTTAACTGGTATAAGATTTTTATTTAACACTGAGTTAAAATAGCCCAGTTTATTGTTAGAGTCATGGAATGGATGAGGTTAGAGTGGATGGTTGAGGTCATTTTGTCCAACCACCCTGCTCAATGGGGCCACTTAGACCCAGTTGCCCAGGTCCATGTCCAGGTTTTTTATATCTCTAAGAATGGAGAGTCCAAGGATGGATCACTCTTAAAAGTACTGAAAACATTGACTATCAGAACTCAAAAATCACTGCTGATGAGAAATCAATATAAAACTGAAGTTTTTAATGCAGTTCAGTAGGGATTGATATGAATATAATTCAGAATTTTCATTAATGATATAGAAGTGAATATAAAAACAATATTTATAAAATCATTAAAGGAGAAATGCTAAGAAATTATGAATTCAGTTAACTGCACAGTAATATGGCTCATTTGAAAAAATGACCCATTCAAATAAAATTAATGTAAAGCAAATATGGAAATGCAGATACACAAGCAAGGAAAGGAAGTCGTTATTGATTTTAATGGAAACCTAAGCAGACAAATTAAAATAGGAGGTGGGAAATAAAAGCCCCTATTTTTGCAAGAGTATCTTGCTAATTAACAAGATCTGGAAGTAAATAGCTTTCATGACAAAGATTTCCAATATAGTGGTTTTCCTTTTAACATAGTCTACTTGAATAATCATTTTTAATTGGAATTATTTCTGTTAAAATTGTGGATTTTGATATCCCCAGACTGTAATTATTTGATAAAGAAAAAGAAATCACATCTACCTCTACTGATTAGTTGTTGATACACATTATTAATATTATTTTAGTGGGCCAGATGTCCTGCAATCAAGTTTAGCTTTCTTTTTGGAAGATGTGCTTCTGTTTGACAGAACTTATCAGATCAAATACAAAGGCAACTTGGTAAAATGTAATGACCTGAAATATACAGACAGTCAGGCTATATGATCTAATGGTCCCTTCTGGCTTCAGATTCTATAAAAATCTATTAATCTTTTATACCCAAGGCTAGTGCAAGTGCAGCCATTAGACCAAGATTTATTTGCAACAGTCCACCACAGGGGAAATATAAAATTTATTTGAAATGACCTTTCAATTCTAAAGTTCAATTTGTCCACTATCACATGTCTTTTAACCTCTAGACATGCCTGTCTTAGTCCAAAAGAGGGATCTCAGGAGGCAGAAGAAGGCAAAGACAACTAATACTAATTTTTATACTTACAAACGCTTTCAGTCCCCTCTGGGCTGGCAATAAAACAGGCAAGCAGGGATCGGTTCAGTGCCCAGCTCTTAATATCATAGCAAGACAAATCTTTCACACTCAGGTGAGTATCAGGCAAAAGGGGATTACCAGTGAGTAAGACAAGTTCAGTGTAAGCATGTGCCATCCATAATGTTCCACACAGGTAAATTCTGCTCAAATGCACTTGTTCCATGTGCCTTGAAATCTGGAAAAAAAAAAAAAATCAGCAACTTTTTGGTTTAAATGAACCTGAACTATGTTATTAAAAGTTTCTGCCAGTCAAATAATTTTTTGTCAGTAATCTTAGATTCTAATTAGTTGGGCATGCTGCCAATAGCTTGCATACATTGAAGAAACACTAGCAAATCCTTAAGTCTCTTGCCATATATTGGCACAATGAGCCATGGTATAAAGGCTCAGCGCATTATTTCTAGAACTCTGTATTGGGAAGGTCTCTATTAAATGTTACAGTATAAGCAGTGCTGACAAACTAAAGCTAGTCAGAGTAGCTAACAGGGTTATTTTTCTCTACTCTTTCCTCTTGGCTGTTTTATAAGTGATTTTGTGAAGCATTAGCACAATAGTCACTAATTCGGTAACTATGAGTATAATATTTCTAAATGCACAGTCAACACTACATGCTGTTCACACTACTTGGTACATTGAATATTTACTTTAGAGAAGACCTGCATTAAGAAAGCAATAAAATAAATTTTCCCCTATAATGGAGAAAACTTCAATCCCAAAATCATTCCATCTGTTAGGTTGAAGGGGTACAGAAGCATGGAAAGCATCATGTGAGTCCCAAAACATGCCTTTTTGCAAGAAGCCCACAGTAGAGCCTGCCCAGATGCCCACAGCAAGCTGGTACATCTGGTTAATTGAAATTCCTGTTACGATAAAGACCTGCCACTGCCCTATCTATCTTAATGGCAAGGAAGGTGGGAGGAGGCACTTTCTCCAGGGTTTCTTGGATTTATGTATCCCACTTCCAGTATTCAGTCTGAAAAAGCTAAACTCTAAAAGTCAGTGTTAGGGAGGGGATTAGTTCTTCTTTTACTTCTTTAAATCACAGCCTCACACTATCAAGCTGCTGTTGCTTCCAGCCAGGCACCACTCCATCTATTCAACAACTGAGGTGATTCAGGTCCAGATTGCTATCTGTTAGGTAGCTTTAGGGGAAAATCAGCAATAAACTCTCAATCCTGCTGATGAGTTTGCCTCATTTCACATTCCCAAAGATAACTTCTCAGGTGAAAGCAGTGAACTTTGTGAAGTCTTTTTTTAAAGTGAAAGCCAAGCAACTTCTCTTTGATCCTTCACGTCCTTAGTGAGGATCACAACTCGTGAAATTTTGATGACACTGAAGGAGTACTAGTTTTGCTACCAGACAGGTGAGAGGGACCATCAGGCAAGATATTTTTGGCATGAGGCACATCATCTTGTTCCTTCTTATTTTAAGCCATCAACCAAGTGAAACACACATGAAGGTAAGGTCATCTTCACTACATTAAAGAACATTGACTTTATTTATATGCATGCCATTTCTTACTTTTTCATCATTTCTGATACAGCATGCAGTACAGCAAGTTATATTCAACATAGAGAAGGCACATAGATCTAGAAAGAGTATTGCCCAGACAAAATGTTTCACAGATTTCATATTCTGTGGGCACAGGAACTTGTTCTTACAGGCTAAAGGCAGCAGAAAGTTTTTGCTTTCAAATTCCCTTTGTTCAAGTGAGAAATGTTGATAAGCAGCATAGTTTGCTTTGGCTTGTGTTATATTTAATTTAACAAATAAGAACAAAAGAATCAACAACAAAAATTAAAACCCAACTCCTAAAGCAAGATATCCAGAAGAATATTGCTTTGTTTTCTTATGCCATACCTGTGAGGTCCTTATTTACCTCACTAATCATCTGTTCAAAATCTGATTTTTCTTTTTTGTGATACTTGCTTTTTTTTTTCTGTTAAGAGGTTCAGAGACCTCTTTCACTCTTTCAGGTGCTTTAAACATTACCTCTCCCTACACCTCTCCTTTTATCTCTTCCTGTTCCTTAGAGTCTTTCTGATTTTCCTTCATCCCATCTCTTTCTGTTCTCATACAAGACTTGTCTCCAGTATACTGACCATTAGTACCAGAAGAACCATCCTCTGCAAAGAAACTCTTGCAAGAAACTGTTTCTTAACCCAGGTACTGGACTGACTGTGAAATAGTTTTCAGAAAAGGAATCTATTTCTTTTTGTCACACCCCAGGCAGATACAGCTGTATGCCAGCTGTACGAAAGGATGAATGGCACATGTCATTCACTGTGAAATAGGTCATGTCATCACCCTGAAGCTGGTGTTTTTGAAATCACTGCAACCAAAAGCAGCACCCTGCTGACTCGCTTTTGAGGGTGGGAATCCATGCAGATGCACTGATCATTCCTGCCTGAACTGCCACCTGTATATCCTCAAATGCATCACCTCGTAACGTGTTCTATTTGCTAGCTTGCTTCATTATATGTTCTCTGACTGAAAGTCCCTGCAGTCTTTGTTTGTAAGCAAGCTATCTAATGTAGAACACTGTATTCATTCCCTGCCTAAAGGATCTGAATTTATGAGAGTCGAATATGAAAATCAGTGTCAAGCCAAAATACACACATATGTGTTTACATATATACATAGATATATATACATAAATATGTACACATGTATTTACTTGGTTTTCAAAAATTTAGCATAATACTCTGGCACCAATGTCTGACCTCACATATATGCAATAGCATCCCCTTACAGTGAGGAATCAGAATATATACAAGTTTAGGAAGAATTTATCCTATAAAGTAGTTCCCATGTCTTTTTTTTCCACAAAAGATAAGGTTTATTTAATTCAAGTTTTATGTATGAAGTGACAAAGAAGGAGGAAAGAGTTTAATTTAAAATAACATAGAAATAGAAAATCATAGAAAAAAGTTCTCTGTGTAGAGGTAGCAGTGGTGGATATATAAAGAAAGGAGAGGTA
Organism: Gallinula chloropus; assembly: GCF_964237585.1. Classification (NCBI taxonomy): domain Eukaryota; kingdom Metazoa; phylum Chordata; class Aves; order Gruiformes; family Rallidae; genus Gallinula; species Gallinula chloropus. The sequence goes on from NC_140092.1 coordinate 31,776,667, forward strand.
TGTCTTCTTGGGAGAAGGCAGAATATTCACAGCAACATCTACACTACTATGAGGTATCCCTCAAAGCTGAAAGTCTAGAAACTCCTGAGGCTTGCCAACCTCAAACTGTTTGTTTTGCATCATTAACTGTCAGTTTATAAGCAATTATTGGTACTTTTATTTTCATACTCCAATTTGCTACTGAAACCTCCATAAATTTATTTTCTGGTTGTCTTATGCATATCTAAATTTTGCTATCTAGACCACGTCAAGTCCTGTGCTGTCATTTGTGGTAGTCCATGTGTGCTGAAAATTGGGTCTCTTACCAGTGAACCTCACTTTCTTGAAATACTTTTCATTGAAGGATTTATACTTTTTGTATAGTGTGTGTTTTTGTGTTTTTTTTTTTCTTTTTAATTCACTGAAGCAAGCTATGGGTCATGTTAGAAATGAAAAATAAAAATAAATCCCAACCCCACAGAATCTAATAAAATGTTCTGCAACATACAGGAATACTATTCGTGGTGTTTTCAAACATTCTTGCTTACTCCTTGATCAGATTTCCAGAATTCAGCTAAGACCAAAAGAGAAATGACAAATAAAATAGCTTCCTGTGCAGCCACAAGACTTTATGGGTTTAGAGATGTCCCTCAGGACACTTGAAAAATGAGGACAATATTGACGTTAATAGCAGTATGATGATTTACGCCAATGGAACCTGTTCCAGGAGATGTGTGCTGGAATCCTGCTGGCTACCCTTTTCTTCTCTTTAACCTCTGATTTATTCCTACTACTTTACTTACCTATGCATAAACAAAATGTAGTCTATCTTATCTTAAAGAGAACTGGAATACATTTCACTGCCTTTTAAAAAAATATTTTCAGCTCAGGTTTCAGTTAATATGTTGCAGCCTTGAATAGCTTTTCTCTCTTCCAGATCCATCTGGACTGTTTCCAGACTAGTCTTATCCCTTGTATTCCACTAGCCTGTTCTTTATCAAGTCTATAATAACCTCTGGTAACGCAAAACTCAGAATTGTAGTTCTAAGGCAGGTGCCTTTGGCAATGGCCCGCTTCCTGAAATCTTATTATCCAATCACTGATGCTGTCATCTTTCAAATCTTTTTTGAACACCCCTGCTCAGTCTTCTGGGCTGTCTTCTGCACTATATATTTTGTCATCATTCAAAACTTTGCAGCGTTTACATTGATGTCTTACTGGTTTTCTTCTTCTGACAGAAATATTAAGTCCCATGCTGCTTTTCTGCGGATGAAAACCCAGATATACTCCTAATTGACACACATTTTCTACTTTTTTACTTTTACAGGTAACAGCTTCCATCAATACGCACAACTGAGATGATATCCCAAGTTGAATCTGAAAATATAGTTTCTATCTCAGTCAGAACATCTAACTAGTTTGTACATCTAAGATATTTGCCTTCCATTGTCACCAGGGTAGTGAAATCTCTAATTGAGTCAATTATTAGCTCACACCTCAATTTGTGTCCTGTCTTCTACAACCTTGAAACATACAGTTCTCTTTCACTCAAGCATATTGTAAGGGCTCAGAGGACTTGTCTGTGTGATCTTTTGCAGACTGGCATGATTGAGCTGTGTCAAATACAAGCTGTGTGACAGCACCCCAGTAGTACTTACCAGCTTGAGCCTACTGATTTGTGGCTGATTCACCTCTATGTACCAAGTATCTCATCATCATAACCAGATTGGTATGGAGATGGATGCTCTGTTTGCATCTTGAAAGCCTCCAGTTATGAGAACTCTGACAAGTCCCTGGGAAGGTTGTTCAAGTAAATCACTGTAAAAAAATGTATTTCTTGCATTGAACTAAACCATCTCTTGGTGTAACTTCCACCTGTTGCTCCTTGTTTTCTCCATGTGACTGCTTGTGAAGAGAGAGCCTGCATCCTATTTTCAGTCACCTGTTAAGTACTTTCCTGAGAATGAAAGGTCGGTCAAGTATGGTATCTAAGCTCTGGATCAGCGCAACACTGACAGGAAGGAACCTCAGCTTTCACCCATGGATGATTGATTTTCACTAGCAGATTGTCAGATTTTTCAAGTCTCAGAAATCTTAAAAACTTATTTATGTGAACATGCAAGTCATGTTAAGGAAAAAGCAGTTTGTGGTGTTTTAATGTACTAGTACCCTTATATAAGATCTGTACCAATATGATTGTAGAATGAATCTGATGTGTAGCTTCTGAAATCACTTTTAGGGCAGGGCTGACACTGACATTAAAAAACTGCCTTTCAGCATAGTATTATGCATAAACAGTAGGCATGTCCTTATGTGCACTTAGATATAACTCTCTTTGTAATGCCAAAAAAATTAATTGCTGTATAGTACTGAGTTCAACTCTAATTTGCATTAATTAGGAACATGAATCATGTGTGTGAGAAAGGAAGATACTGTTAAATTAGAGTTCTGTCTTAATACTTTCTTGTTAAGCTCTTCTTCAACTTTAAAATATGCTCCTCTGCCACCGTGAGAGTCAGCAAATTACAACCAGTCTTGCTCTGCATCCTTGGAGAAGGCTATGAAGACATCAGTCCTTTTGAATCTGTCATCCTTTGTGATTCCTCCTCTTGTCTAATGTGTTATTCATCTTCACAATTATCTTTCATTCCCTGAAATTAGATTTTTCCATATGAAGTTTTCTTTAAATATGAACTATAATAATTGACTGGAAATTATGCTTTTGGGAGATTTCTTTTTTCCCAACTTGTTCCTTTCCACATTTTTTAACATAGAGAAAACATGGATTTGCCTCTCTCTGAAAAGAAATCAACATGACCTTAGGAAACATTAAAGTCAAAAAAGAGTACTAATTGCCAAAAATGAACTTCTATAAAATTGCAGTGTAGCCACATTTAGGTAAAGGATATTTGTTGCTAAAACCAAGAACATTACTGTAGTGCAGGGGGCCAAATGCTTGGGATGATTTATCCAAGTCTACTTCATTATATTACATTTTAAGTTTATGTCTATGTGTAATCCTGGTTTTAGTTCCAAAAAAGCAAAGCGTCACTGAAGCTTAATATAGAGGCTTACTCCATAGCATATGCTAATGCCATTTGTGCATCTCTACTTTTAACAATGGTATAAGCTTGTGTATTAGGTAACTGTTACTATTTTAGTAAAGTGGCATTTATTATTCTAGGTTAACGACATTAAAGAACAATGGTAAATTTATTTCATATATCCCAATTTTAATATTGTATACTCAATGAGTTCTATTATTTATATTTTGAGGTGCAATGTATTGCTTTTGCTTCCTTTCAGCTTTGTTGTATTGGTATCATTAAGTATAATCTTACTTGTTTATAGAAAACTGATATAGCTCGATGTCAGAGAAGGTGGAGTATCTGTACTTTGGATCTTAAAATGTTGTGAAATTTAATACATGTATAGATGAACTTGATTGTGAATACATAAGAAGGCAACTGAACTTTGGTTCCCATCTGTAGCCTACAAGGACGCATCATCACATAAAGGAGATGCATGACTTGGCAGAGTGATGCTGTACCAGATCTCACATAAACCTGGTACAACACGTCAAGGCACTATCATACCATCCTGCTTACCTTGGGAGAGTTCTCAATCCAGTGCAAAATAAAATCAGATGATTTGCATGTTCCATTACAAATTTAGTTCTCACACTTGCACTAGCCCCAGTCCTCGTATATACAATTTTACTTAAATGTTCAAGGCAGTTGAGTTCAGACAAATCCATATCCATAGAGAGGCTTCCTTTGTCCTGAACTACCATAGTCCCATGAACCTCAACAGGATTTAAATATTTAAAGCCACTACAATTTTCATCAACGGAAAAAAAAAGTCAAAGAAGGTCTTAAGGTGTGCTGACCCAGTCCTGTAAAATAGTGTTCCAATAGACTGGATTAGAGTCCAGTTTGGACTGTACTCTTGGAGAGAGATGGAGACAAAGAATCCTTCATTTGCTGTTATTTCAGGAAGTGAAACAGAGAGTAGACCAGTTTCATTCCTCTTTAATTGCCCAGGTATTAGGATTGACTAGCCCATCAGATAAATAGCATTTCAAAAATGTATATTGGGGTACATTACTGCTGCACTCCCAAATCCTCTGGAAGCTACCTTGAGCTTTCAAGCAGAATAACTCAGACCACCAAAATTAGCTCTCTGTTACTCACTGTCTATAACAGACTTCACTTCCCTCATAAGCGACCTTTATTCATCTCATTGTAATAATCAAAAGCATATTAATCTATTGCCATTTTCCAAATTAATAGCATATTTTTAGTGTAAAACAATCCTAGATTGTTTCCTTTCTCTCTTTTGTGGAAAAATAAACACAACAAAAATACCCCAGCAAACTAACAGCCCAACACAAAACAGAAGCCAAAACAAACAGACCCCTTCCCTTCTCACCCCCCCCAAAATAAACACTCCAAAACCTCCAGGGGTTTTCAAAATACTTTTTAAAATCTATTCTGACTCTTCAGACAGAAGTTCTTAGTTAAATTCTGAAGACCAAAACTAGCAAGAAATCTCCTAACATTATAAATCAGCCCTCTGACCTTTTAAGTTTAATGTATCAGCTTTGCTGCGACTTTAATTTCACTGCCTTATATCTGATTAAACTTTAGATCAGATGGACATGTTACAGAGCCCTACACAGTATATACCTATAAAATAAAAATATGTTTTATTTATATATATAAAATGTTTAATTACCTGGTAGCATCTGATTGTTGGAGACTTGGGACCTGTCTTTTTATAGCTATTGGATTGTTTCTTACAGGTTTTTCTCCTGGTTTTATTATCTTCTTGTTAACATTTAAATGTTGAGGCCCTTTCAAGCACAAACTTTTCCTCCTCCCTTACATTCTAGTCATTACTTCCTCTCTACAGTCAGCTCTTTTTAGAGACAGATTGAGTTTTATGTTTCTGATTTGACCAGGCACCAAATTAAGATCAGCACATGGCTTGGGGTTCAGGGAGAGGCATCAGTTATTGAAGCATCTGTATGACTGGCAGGTAAAATCACTCACCCAAAAGGCAACCTGTCTTCCCCAGAGGGTGGGTCAAAGCTTTCATTACAAAATATTGGCCAGTTTCTTCCGTGACTTAAATGATCATCTCCCCTCCCACATATACACTGAAAGATAATTTCCAGAGGTCTAGTTATTTCAAATCTGTTTAAAATTCACAGGAGAAAACAATGTCTGCCATATTTAAAGCAAATACACATCCTGAAAAGCTGCTGCAACCAGTCCAGTGGGTTTTTTCATAATTTTATTTATTTGAAATATGTTGATACATATATAAATATGCATGAATTAATATTAATCCATATATTTTGAGTAGATTTTTCATTACAGAATATTAAAAAAATAATCATATTTTTAGTACCACACTAGTCTCATTTCCCAGTTAAGAGAACAACAACCTTGCCAAAGCTAGGAAAAGTTTCTAAATGAGCTAGGAATCAAATTTTGCAGTTTTACTTCTGGTAGCTGAAGCATGTCACAATTTTCTCCAAAACCAGCTCTTACCAGGGCTGTTCCAGAGGTCAGATATGCTATATGGTACAGTTCAATCTGACCCCTATTAATATGGGAGTGATGGCAAAGGGGCAGGGGGGTGTTAGCCACCTCCTTCTGTCCATCACTTTAGGCAGTAGATACCTGTAGCTAATGAGAGATTGCCAAGGGCTAAGAATAGCTTTGTTGCCTTTACAGCCATAGGAATTCCCACTCTTCCCAGAAAGAGAATTATCATTACAGGAATCTGTTAATACACCAATCCCACAAGCATCCCTGAACCGTGATGTTTCCCTCATAGATATTTCAGGGAAGTATAATTCAGCTTTTACCCCACTCAGGATGACTAATGGGCCGATTGCAGCTTCACTGTTACAATGCAGGCATAGGGATTTCAAGAAGCTGCTCAGATTTATTGCAAAGATTTCAAAACATGGGGGAAAAAAACCCAAAGGAGCATCATCACACAAAACTATTGGTAGTGATTGGTTCATACTTAATTTTCAACATCGTTCAAGCATTATTTTTTTAATGTATGAAAAAAAAAACCTATTAAAGACTTTTTAAAAATATCCATATCATTGGTATCACCATCTTCAAACTACCATGACCAGTCACATAAGCATGCTTCTGTTTCTTTAGGTGCAAAATTCTGCTGCAAAGTTGGGCTAAAAGGTTAATTTCTCCAATGCCTTAGTATTTGATTCTACATGGGATTAAGCAGGAGCGAAAACAAAAGGAGAATAAAATTGTTTCCCTTTTTTCTTTCTCCTATGTAAGCAGGTTTTGCAAGTAATTTAGAGAAATGTTATTAACAAGATAACAGGAGATCCCTGAGATAGTACTTTTTAGTAAATTGCAGTCCACATGGAAAAAAAAAAAATCTTTGAGAACTATTATGCTAAACTGTTACATTAGTTAAGGGCTCGGGCAATTTATTCAAACCTAGAGCCACAAATACCTGTGAAGTAGTCAATTGACAATGAGGGTGCATCTGTCATCACATAACGTACTAGAACATTTTTTTGCACTAGGGCTATATGAGAGTACATATATATCAGAAATACTAAATTTATCTCAATCCAAGATAACCAGACATTTCAGAAATGGTACATCCATTCATAGGATAGGAGCACGAGTGTCTTTTCTTAAATTCATTTGTCATTACAGTTTTGGATGATGATTTCTGGCCTTACAGAGGCAGAGATATATTTTTTTACCATGTCAGAATGTATAAACCCAGATGTGCCCCAGAAGAGATACCCAGAAAACTGCACAAGCATTAGCAGATGTCCATGCTAACATGGAGTTAACCTGCAACCAGGACACAACAGTATAGCAAACAAGAAGCCAAAGCTGTCAACAACTTAATTGTTCTGTTCATCCACAGGCCTGTTTCAGAATCATCCAACATCTAAATATTTAGTAAAAGCCGTGAAAAATATCAACTGTCCTGTACAAAAATGTGTGGAAAGTGTGTCCTAATTTGCCAACATTTCTGTAATTTTACTCCCTTCTTGATGAAGGATTGTAAAAATCAATGTTTAAGCATATTGTGACTACAGCTATAAAATAACTAGTGTAATCTTGAAGGTTAGTTCTCCAAATAACCTGAAAGCTTCAAAGGAATGGAGCTGATGTGAATACTGCCATCCCCATATTTTAGATGCTCCAAATCTGTGTTGATGATTTAGCTTTATTAATAAATTATTGTTGTTTCACTCATATATTTATGCATTTGTGATCACCAAAATGTGGCAAAATCAGTTTCATTAAAAACTGAAGAAGGAGGCAGTGAATGGGAGGACCATAAAGAAGGATTTCCTGGCTACCAGTCACATCTCTTTTTTTTTCCTTTAATTTGAAAACTTTTTGTGCAGCATTAGAAACAATGAAATCAATATTCCTATTCATTGAAATAGCTAACTAGTAAGAGATACATATAGTTTGTGTACTTTTTTTTTGCATGAGGTCAATAGGTTAATTACACAAGTAAAAACTCTAAATCCTCTAGAGGCTACTGAAGTGTATAAATAAACAGAGTATTCTGCAAAGTGTATTTAACGTCCATGCAATTTATTCCTTTCCATTCGGTGGTATTGCTGAAAGAGCAGTGGGGATTTTAGTAGCAATTTTCTGTGCTTTCTGCTTGAGAAAGTCTGCAGCCTCAGTCATTTGTATTTGAAGTTGATTAGAATGAAGTTAGAGTGCTCACATTTTTTTTTAACAGCTTCTGAGAGTGTTTAGCTCAGGGGCAGGAAGAAGAAAAACAAATATTCTTTACAAATATTTTGTCTTGAAAGCATTTCCCTAAAAGTACAACTCTGTGTGTGTGGTCAAATGGAAAAGGCATACTCAGGACTACTGACAGATGTATCTTCAGACATCCGGTAGTTAATGAATGCAGCCCTTGATAGAAGCTGTTCTGATCTAAACATCACTTAATAAGTCTACCTGTGAATTGGAAAGGTTAGAAGCTTGCTAAGAAATAGAGATGTCAACTGTATGATGAGAAACCAAGTTTAAAAACCATATTAAAACATCACTAATTTCCAGGGGATATTTGTCCATTTAAACCATATGTATTCTCAAAGTACAGTATAACATAGGCTGTATTTTCTTATTGATTATTTTCTTATTGATAAGCAATGGTGCTTAAAATATGCTGGCACTGACATTAATTGTAGTTTCAGTTTGCCCTAGGAAGCACCTACACTAAACTTAGGTCTTCTGTGTTGTCAGGAGAGTGTTAGTAAGATAATACTTCAAACTTAATTAATTTGCTGTACAGGAAGCCCACAGCTAAGCAAGTGCTCATTCAACAAATGCCATATTTCTGGGTTTTTTTCTTTGAAAAGATCCCACATAGAAACACAAATGTTTTCAGGTGAAAGAACGTAAACCCATGTCTTGTTCATACAAGGAATTTACAGACTTCTAGATTAACATACTATCCAAGCCAAAGTAGCAAGGGCTCTCTGTGTAGAGAAACTCAAGAAAATTTAGCTTCTCTCCAGTTAATTCCTTTAGTACTAGGCATATTCAAAGCATCTCAGCTGACAAAGATATTTTCAGTAGTAAGAAATGTAGATAATCATTGCTTTTGGAAATTATGTTTGTTATTGTAAGTGCTTTAATTCTGAAAATTTTCCCCTCCCCTTTTTTTTATCGTGTGGGATGACATTGCAAATCAGAGCTTTATCTTTTCCCTGGCATTTATTCTGACTCCTGTGTCACAAGAGTAAACACCAGTCATCACTTGAATTGTTACTGCAGTTATCTTAGTAAATTTTACCTTATCAGAAAGACAAAAAGTGAAATTTCATTTTTTAAATGGATCTGAGCACTGGTAATGTGGTGCCCTGCATGTATAGTTTCTTACTTTTTTAGGCATCAAATATGGAATAACACTATTTCACAAATTACCTTCTGAGGAACACTGAATCAATCTTGGCATACTAAAGTATAACCTACCACTAAAAGAGACTTCTCTCCATTATAAATTTCTTTTATCTGTATGAATTTATCATAAAGCATTTGCATTTTCTGCATTTGATACATTTTCAGCAATCAGACACCTATCATGACCGATTCCTATTCACTTTTGAAGGTTTAGTGTTTATGAAAGCAAAACCTAGGTAGTCTATTGCAATGTTTTGTGGCAATACAAGCCAGCAGAAAAGGCAACTTCTGGGTCTTCTGACAATGTGAGCACAATGATATCAAATACCGTATTTTTTACACATGCGCTATGAACAGAACTGCAGCAGAATGACCCCTGGAAATCTGAACATACTCAACTGACGTATTGAAAGCGGTTACATTTCAAAACAAATGACACTCAAGGATTCCTAAATTTTCACTTTCCTGGTTTAAAATTAAGTTTCATTTATTACTCAAACAAAGGACTCTTGTCAATTACTGTGATATATGTAGATTGGCACCAGCCGCGTGCGCGTGTTCCCCAGCTTCTCACAGGCATTTATGGTTATATGGCTACTAATTGCACAGCTGTCACTCTCTTTTATGGTCTGAGCCATATTGTTTGTGTTATTTATATCAAGTAAGCATACTGTTTTGTTCAAAGGGAAAGAGTGAAATCTTTTGTGTTTAGATACCACGTCTTCAAATCTCTGTGTTTGCATATGGAAATTATCAAAAGCACGACTATGGTGATTACGGCCAATACTTGGAGTCCTGCTTCTTTGCAGGTATGAAACTCCTCCATCTTGAGCAAGTCCATAGATTTCTCTAACATGAACCCTATTTGGGTCCTGGAATTCCTCAGGTGCATTTAACAAGTGACTTGTAAAACATTTTACAGATGTAAAATTGTCCTGAGTTCAATCAAAGTGGTAGATGATTGAAACTGAAACCAGGAAGATTGTGTGTACCTTTTAATTGCTTAGGAGTGAAAACTCTTCCCATGAGAAACCAGAATTAAGTGTGTCTCTTGGTCTGAAGATTTATTTCCTGCAAGGTTAGCAGGACAGAGATATTTCAGTTCACCTCTTGAATCTTGGAAAATGGACAGTTTTATCTGATCAAAGTTACTTAAATGACTTTTAAAAATATATAGAGTATAAAATAAGTTTTTACTTTGAAAAATTAAAATAAGCAGCTAAAAATATATTTTACTTTATATGTTACAACTGATCAGTTCTTCAAAAGGATATTTTTTACTTCTAAGGTGTTTGCATGTTGAAAGTTGAAATTGAATCGATATTTGGTTTTGGCTTTCTTATAAAACTGAATTCATCTTTAAATAATTAATAATACCTCTGCTATTGGAACACAGCAATTGACTTGTGAAATCCTGTATTATCATCATAACAGTGTTATTGAACATATGCAATACCTTGAAAAATATATCATAATTTCTATTCAATAAAATAGCAGTGAATTATTAACTTCATTTGATTTCTGGTTCCTTTAGCAGAGATTTAAGTATGCTAAGCCTCTTTTAAGAACATTTTAAAAGATCAACAGTTGCAATAATTATTTTTATTAGTAGAGTGACAAAGAAGCAGCAGTTCAGTTTGCTTTATTTGGTACTAGCCAAATGCTAAATTGTGCCTAGTATAATTACTTGTCCTTTAATCAGGAGTCTTCTGTAAGAAAAACTTAGTCTACCCTTCTTTTTATTTTCTTGAATATCTAGTGATTTTACTTTTCAAAATCCATTTACTTCATTCAGTGCAGAAAATATTCCAAATATGTTAATAATATTGTAAATGACAAAAATAGGGTAGCCATAATGATTCTTATTATAAAACTCTATGTTTAATATTATGGGGTTTTTTGTCCCTTGCTTGGCTTAAAATAGAAGAAAAAAGTCTGTTTTCTTTCTTTCTTCTTTCCATAGCAAAACAAACAACATACAGCAGGCCATTCCCGTCTGATAGTAACTGTGATCACTAAGCAGCTGGTGCCATATGGTTGGTACCTGGCAAGCCTCACTGTGGAAGTATCTTCTCTGATTTGTGTCTGTCTGCATTCCTCATTTGCTGTGAATATTTCTCCCACCCTGTACCACAAAAGTATACGCTGCGTGTACTTTCCTTACTCGCTCAGTTACAAGCAAACTTCCCGATTCACCAGCTGAAACACTCATCAAGTCTTTTCCACATATGACATCAACAATGTTTTATCCCTCTTGGTTTTGAGGTTCTTGTTCCACATGGATTTAGAGAATATATTGGCCTCTTCATACTTTTTTATGTCAGTTTTTATATGCTCCCATTTGACGCCAGCAGCCACTTCTATTTCACTGAAATCTCCTGTCAGACACTTCCAAAACTTGACCTCATATATACTCTTTATATTGAAAAACTTTCCTGGAATCTTTGTTTGAAGTAAAAAAAAATCTACTTATGTATATTTATTATTTTTCAGGTTGTTCAGCATAAGTAATCAGTCAGGAAACAATTTGTCCAAGAAAGACAGTTAGTGAATTGACTTAAAACAGTTCACTTGCTGTTTTTCTAAGCATCTGGCATCTGTGTTATGACCCTGGCCACCTAAAGCACCTGAGATAATTTCTCTCCAAGTGAAATGTAGAAAATAGGAAATTTAATTTCATGGAAGAAGTTTGTGATTTATGTTTTTCAAAGCACATATTTGGGGTGGAGGGGGAAAGATTGAAAGAGAAAGAAGTGAATCCCCACAACATCATGCATCATACTGGAACAAATCCTTAACCTGGAATGATCACTAATTTCATTCTTTCACAGCTTTATATTCCCAAAGAGTATTGGGCTGACCGCAGGTAAAGTAGGATAGGTCAGTGAACCACTTTTGAACTATGCACTTTATCACTTAGGCTTGAGGTCTGATCTACTGAAATAAATATTTCTACTGCAGAGTATAGATATAAATCACAGGCTATTTTGACTGTTCCTTGTTTTGAGATTGGACTCACACTATTTCTCGAAGCAGAGGAACCAAAACCACTATGGGACTCTAGCAGTTCACTCAGAATTAGTGCATGTATCAGCCAGGAAAAGTACATGAAACAATAGGATATCTAAATTCTGGTAATACTCAGACTAAATAGTGTGCTGGTGCTATATTTGCATGTGAGGTAAGCTAGAATGTTAATTGTCTCTGACTGTATTAAAAAAAACCAAAACCATAAAGTTAATTTAGAAAATGAACAATTTAAAGTACCATTTCAATTACCTGAGTAAGTAAAGAAACTTGGTGACCTTTGCATACTTATTTTGCTGCACCAAAACAATTAATTGCTGTGTTTCTATTTCCATTAATCTCCAGGAAGCATTAAAATATGGTAATGATGAGAATGAGTAAATACCCCAGAACTGTAAATCATAAAATTCTCGAATCAGCTGAATTACACAATGTAGTGTTAAATCTCTTATTTCAATACCCACCTACTTTTTATGAACTTTTGGTTACATGTCTTCATTAACAATCATTTAAACAGCACTTTTCTCTTAATAATGGTTGATGACCAATATGAATTATGTAGATCTCAAAAATCAAAAAGAATTAGGCATTTTTATGTTTAGCATTGTCTTTAGCAGGAGTTAGAGCTATTCTAAAGAGCAGATACCATGGGATACAGAGCACACAAGGACTACACAAATCAACATTGGAAGTGAAATTATAAATATCTTCAGTATACATTTTCTGCTCTATTTTCATCACCTTTTCAAGCCTGTATGATGAAGCTTGTATATCAAAGTTGATGTCTGATACAATTCATAACAGAGATATCAGGAAAACAGCTTCAAACCACATCAGCAACCCAAATCCCTAACTTGAATATGCTTGAAACAAAGTTCCAATGAATGCATACACAAGGTGTGTGCACATACAAGGTGTGTAAGAGTACTCAGTGAGTGAAAAAACTTTTCAACAGGCTCAGTAGCAGTGTCCACTGCAGTCTGCGAAAACTTTTTAAGACCCTATGGACTTCTCAATAAAAAATTTCAGCAGGAGCTCAGCTAGTTTTAAAATTTGAAGCTTAGTTCTGTTTGCCCAGATTTCACAGGTATCTTCATGTTCTTTTGTTATTTGGTCATGACTTCTTATGCTTTCAAAGCCCCTAGAAGGATAGTCCACTAACTAAAAGTAAACAAGTATATCTCAGAGAAATATTTTTAATGTACACATTCTGTACTGAAGAAGTACATATATTGATTTTCTGTATCACACTTCCAGGCACAACATTCACTGCTTTTCCTGCACATTGTTTCTTATGAGCTGACTCAAGCCAAAATATGATCAAAGAGACCTTGTGCAGGCCAAGGAATCTGTTGTTTATTGTACTAAAATCACATTATTTAAAGTAAAATTCTGCTCTGTATCTCCGTGCCTGACTGCCTTAAAGCAAAGGTAACCATTATACCAATAGAGAGTGCAGTCAGAAATATATGCTTTTACACTGCAAAATAAACCAGCCAAACCACATTCCTCAGCATGTCTTGGTGAGGGGAAAGGATTTGCTAAGAGTGAGAGAAATTGAAACCTCACTAATACCTCTAGAACCAGAATGAAGAAAATCATGAGGAGTATATCTCAATAGCTTTTTAATATAGGGTTTCAACTAGTTGCAGGGAAAGTGCTTGATATTTCTAAGTTACATTCTTCCTCTTCCATTTCTGTTACCTCATCCAATTCTTACAAGCTTTATCCATTAAAAGCGCTCATAAGTCACTAAGAAGTAACTGTCGAAATATACTCCCAACTCCCTCCTAGCTACATATACACAAAATATTGAAGAAAGGTTCTGTCTGTGCCTAGGTGCCACTTTATTAAAATGTTAATGCTCAATTTTTAACCTGAGGGTGTGAAAAAGAAAATACCTGCTAATGTGCTGGTGAGTAGAGAGTGGCAGATTTCCCAAGATATTTAATAATAACCATATGAAATCTAGCGGAAAAATGCAGGCACAGATCTTTGATTTAAACATTTATTACCCTGCAAGAATGTTAGAGGTAATAAATCTTTTTTTTTTTTTTTAAGGCTTAAAATATGAAATTTCTCAATTTAAAGTTACAAGAAAACTAAACTTTTGAAAATACAATAATTAACAGTTCACATAGCCAAATTCTTAGCTTTTGCTGGACAGTCAGATAAATCTGATCCTTTCTTTCCTGGAAAGATCACAGAATCACAGAACGTTAGGAGCTGGAAGGGACCTTGAATGATCATCTAGCCTAACCCCCTGCCAGAGCAGGATCACCCAGGCTAAATCCCACAGGAATGCATCCAGGTGGGTTTTGAATGTCTCCAGAGAAGGAGACTCCACAACCTCCCTGAGCAGCCTGTTCCAGTGCTCCATCACCCTCACAGTGAAAAAGTTCCTCTTCATATTCACATGGAACTTTCTATGCTCCAGCTTGCACCCATTGCCCCTTGTCCTATCACTGGCCATCACTGAGAGGAGCCTGGCTCTGTCCTCCTGACTGTCATCCTTTACATATTTATAAACATTATTAAGGTGACTCCTCAGTCTCCTCTTCTCCAAGCTAAAGAGACCCAGCTCTCTCTGCCTTTCCTCATAAAGAAGATGTTCATCTCAGTGTCCCTGCACTGGACTCTTTCAAGGAGTTCTATGTCCTTCTTGAACTGAGTGGCCCAGAGCTGGACACAATATTCCAGGTGTGGTCTCATCAGGGCAGAGTAGATGGGGAGGAGAACCTCTCTTACCCTTCTAACCACAGCCCTTCTAATACACCGCAGGATGCCATTGGCCTTCTTAGCACAGCCCTCTGGTGTGTCAGCCACCCCACCCAGTTTTGTGTCATCAGCAGACTTGCTGACTGTGCACTCTATTCTCTCATCCAGGTCATCAATGAATATATTGAATAGTATTGGTCCAAGTACTGACTCCTGGAGGACTCCACTGGATACAGGCCATTGATCAAAACTCTCTGGTTTCTTCCCTCCAACCAGCTCTCAATCCACCTCATTGCTCTGCCTTCCAGACCAAACTTCTGCAGTTTAGCCATGAGGATGCTGTGGGAGATGATGTTAAATGCTTTACTGAGGTCAAGGTAGACCATTTCCACGGCGGATGTGTCAATTTCCAAACAAGACGGAGATGTACATTTTGTTTCACCCACACGTTGCTCTGCTACATCTGATAAAGAACCTAGTAGTGCATGGGAATACTTGAAGTGATTCTTTTCTGCAGTCTTCTGTCTAGTACCCCATAAATTACCTCCAGCTAGGTCATCCTTCTTCAGTGAGACCAACTTGGAAAGCTGCACAAGTGGAATTCTAGAGGAAATCAAAACATTCACCTCAAATACCCAATTTGCCACAAACATGCCATTGCTACTTTCAGGAATGACTGCAAGTGTGCTGTGGGGGTTTTTTCTACTCACTGTTGTCATGTCAGATCTGAGAGGTTCCTCCTGAAAAAACATCCTCCAAAAACAAACTTTAATATATAATAGAGAAATAAAGCCTTGGAAAAGAATACCCTGAACAAGAGCTAAACAGTCATATTGCTACATTTGCAATTTTCTTGCAAAATTTTACCAATTACTCAGCTAATACCAAGTCTTGCAATAGAAATCAGCTGTTGGATCACTCCTGATCCAAACACATGCAAAGGGCTCAAAATTGGCTTTCAGAATTAGAAGTCTGCCATGCATTAAATTGCTCTTTCTGAAAAGCCCGGAACTTGGGATACTTGCATCCCATCTCAGTGGCAAGTCACTGAGGGGTTGGTTTTGCAATGTCCACACTGAGAGAGAATGTGCATGCACATCTCTTTGTGCATGCCCACATTTGCAAAGTTGTGAGAATACTTCAGCATAGAAGATTAGTACAGCTTTAGTAATCTGAACTATTTTCATAACAGTAGAAATGGAATTTGGAGCTTCAGGTTCAGTGTAACAAACCAGTAAATTTAGGTGTAGGTGAGTTGCTCATTTTGACCCCATTCCTTCTCCAGCATTGATATATTCTGGTATTCAGGTTTTTGATATGGGCATAAAGTAAAAATTTTCTGAACTTGTAGCAGCTCAAATACACAAAGGAAAAGGCCATGATTTGGCTTGGAAAATCCTGATTATGAATACAGTCCAAACCTTATTTCTTATCCAAATTATATTGGTACAAACAAGAAATAACATTTTCAAAGATATTTTCTAAACAAGTCTCTTTCAAGCCACCTGACTTAACCCAAACACTATTGATCAGAGGCATTCGAATGAATGAAGGTTTAAAAAGTATTTCCAAGATAACTTTACAATAAATAACTGAAATTGAGAAGAATTTTACAAACATAGGCATCAATAAAGGAAGCATAAAAAAGGGAATAAGAACTCTTCATTGCTATAGTTAAGTAAGATAATTTGTTTTCCTTGTGCAAACACTCAAAATAAATTAGGTGATCTTGTTTATTCTTCCAAAGGAACAGAGTGCTGGTAAGCAACTTAGTCCTAGCCAGAAATGGAGGAATAGGGGCAAAATTAGCAGTTGTATTCCACATTGCAGCTGAATGAGCAGAATGTGAGTTCACTAAGTGCCTTGGAAATCAGTTGCTTGCATTGTGTTCATGATCTCATAAAATGGAACATTTTTATTATAGAAACCTACATGAAAAGGCTTATTACCCAAGTGTATACAGGCTATGAGCAGAGACCAACACTAGAAGCAGTATGCTTCTAAAAGCCTTTTACCTCAAAAAGCACAACTGAAAACAAACCTTAACTGTTTGGCAACAGACAGAACTGCATGGGTACCTTGTTTACGAAGCAGGGCACACCAAAAGCCATCTTCTGAAGATTTTACTGTAAACCAGCAGTTATTAGTAAAACAAAACAAAACAACCCCAAATGAAACAAACAAACAAAAAAAGGTGCATCTGTTCCTCACTGGATTGTCATATCTGCCAGAGAAACCAACTGATTTAGAGAAAGCAGATTTTTCTAGTCACTCTTAAGAGAGTGGAGGAATTGCAGAATCGGGCAAAGAAATCCAGGGATTTCCACAAACTGTAAATTTGCTTTCTTTGTTTTCAAAACTGAACGTGTGTCCTCAGTAGAATTGCTTTGTGCTTAAGTGGCTGTTTTCCCTACTTTGGCTACAACACCCTTCAAGGTAGTTGCACTGGATGCTAAATTCAGACTTGAAAAGCTTTTTGCAAATAACAGAGAACCATGTGATGTTTCATTTCCATCAGGGAAATTGTTGGACCCTCAGAAGGTATAACCTTATCAAAGCACTTGCCCATCCAATAGTTGTGATGAGTGACAAGACTATAGGCAATATTAAGGGAGATTATTATGACATAGAAACTGTGACACAGCTATTATGTAGTGAAGGTTTACAACAGGTCCTCAAATATTCAAAAGCAGGATCTGAGTAGAAATTTAGGGGTCTAGAAGCAAACACATTATTACCTTAGAAGCAAGTAGATATAAAAATCTGGGGGGCTGATTAATTTATCTTCATGCAAATCAATGAGTATTTTATGCATTTTGCAGTGTAGAGGAATGAGTTTTTTAGACCTTCAGAGTCATGTTAAAATTGACAATACGTTTTTGCTATCAAAAGCATGAGTGTGTGATACTAGCATGGGAATTAAGGAATACAGTGATGTGTAATTCAAATATTTAATTCAGAATCAACAGAATTGAAAGTAAGGTAGTTTTTAAAAGGAATATATTTGATTTTTACATGAGGTTTCCCTGGCTACATGGATTGTCATTCCTTGGAACTGAATATGTTAATGTCACAATTCCAGTTGCAGGTTCAGAAGGAATATAACTGATCTTTATGCAATAGTATCAAAATAGATTAAGGACAATGACCCCGTCAGAGACTCTGGTTGGTTTCCAAATATATTTATTATAATTGATAATATTCTCCAGATTCTTTAGCAGATAACATCCCCCAAAGTCAAGACTCCTAACGTGTTCTTCAGTAAGGAAACAGCACTCTGCTTGCATACAACTGAAGTGTTAGACTCCAGTTTCACACATCAGCTCTCCAAGTGGCAGGAAAGTGCAAGAAAATCATTGTTTCAATGCACAAATTGCTTTGAATAAGAAGTAGGATCATAGAACTAAAACAGTCACCTGGATGACTGACCATAGTTGCCTAATATTCTAGGTAAGTGTTTATTTAATAAGTGCACCAAATATACCACATACTGGCATCAACACTGTATTCACTCTTTAAAAAACCTAAACTTTCTGTCATTAATTTCCTTATGGCCATCTATACTCATTAGTTCTCATGGCAGCAATATTCCTTAGGACCCTCCTTAGTGTTTCATCCTCATTGAGCTTCCTGACAGCAATTGTTCTAGTTGTCACCTCAGTTTTCATATCACTTAGCTAAATGTTAGAAATTTTCTCAATACCTCCTCCCATTTCAGTAAGTCTTCTTTGAGTTTTTATTCCAGAATGAATTAATCTTTGCTAAGTGTAGCATAACAAGAGTTATATGCATGTAGGGAACAAGAGTTACACACATATTTTAATTCAGGAATTTAAATTCCCATTTCTATAAGTATTAGTCTAAAAATTAAATTGTTCTTACAATTTTTTTTCTTCTTTTATGTGCAAAACAAAATAAGACTTCAGAAAAATGCACTTACATTTTAGTGGGACTAGATATCTTGCCAGATATTAGATACAAAAAAAATATGTACATTGATGGGGATAAATACTGAAAGGAAGCCTGAAGGGAAACAAAAATGCAAATGTGAAGCTACTTAAAACAAAGTAACAGGTTACCAAGTAAACACATGGTGGTACACAATTCACACTTTTTTTTTGTTTACCATACTGTAATTCTTAAGTTTCAACTAACACTGAATAAGAGGTATGGTGGGTATCTGATGTGCAGGGAGAAATTATTCATTTCCTGTTTTCACCACTTCTGAAGTAACAGAATCACAGTTTATTCAGTTAATGAAGCACTAACAGATAGGATTAATAGAACTAATTTTTGCTTAGTCTAGCCCTCTAAGATTGAACTCAGTGGTAGGTGAGATATCAAGCATCCTCCTCTCCTACAGACACTAGCAACTGCTGCTTACCAGTTTTAGCACACTTCTTGTAGTCTCCTCTTACACTGATACTTGTTTACATGACATGTAGTTCTGACCCTGTAGTTGAACATAGGGAGTCAGTGAAATTGTGCTTCTGCTGTCACCAAGGAGGGTGCATACAGGTGAAGAAAATAAAATGGTAAAGGGAGAGTTTTGTGTCAGGGTACACTCTTGCCATTGGCTCATAACCAGAAAGTCAATTTTATTGCAACTTCACATAGCTCTCTGTAATTCCAACACCTGGAACTATTGTGAGCCATTCCCTTTAACTTCTGTCTGTAAACTGCTTCTGGATTACTATTACAAAATTGTTATTAAGGTAGTGTTAAGAGTTCATTGTTCCACTAAGAAATATATGAATGTATTCAATATCTGTGTGAATTAGATACAAATGACATCCAAAAACTAGCTATATTTTACATTGATTCAAGTAGACATAATTCTCTAGAAGTTAAATTCATTTGTTGTTCAAATACTTCAGCAAACTATTTGGGTTCAAATATTTCAGAACACATCAGCCTTTGTAGGAATAAAGAAAAAGAAAACCCCATAGCCTCATCAGGGAAATAATTTAATCCAAATGAAGTTGGTTTACTTGCTCTTCAGAAAATGGGTTTACATTACTTGATCCTCAGAAAACATACGCTTATATCAGTTTTAATTTTCTGAAAGAGCATTTTTTAAAAAATACACAACTAATCAGAGTAGCTACATCACTTTCCAAACTACACATAGAATACAAGCACTCTGAGACAAAAAAAAGAATCATCCTAATAAAAATAGTTTTTCTGTTTAAAAAATTAGTTATTATTCTTTAGAGTTATACTACTTCAGAGAAAGTATAGTTCTATAAGTACTTCAATACTGATCAAGAGAATACAGAAATCTTTATCAAGTGGTGGAAGATTTATGTTCAAGTTCCAGCAGTGTGAATGCATAAGTACAATGCTTCCAGACATTCTCTTCACAGATCATTTTATAGTTAACACATATATTCTCACAAAGTCAAAAAAACCCCCAAAACAAAACAAATATTAGACTCCCTTCTTAAAACTTCATTCTTTTACATATTTTTACTGAATTAATAAATTCATCAGTTCCTTAGTTGGATTCATCAATAGCTTATTTGGGGAAATGAAATAAAAGCGTAAAAGGATAGGCAAATCTTCCTTTTCTATGTTTTTCAAAATAGACAAAGGGAATTAGGAGCTTGTTTTCAAACTGCTGACAAGATTACTACCTCCCTTTGATTCTTTAAAGCTACTAGCCTAGAAACTCTCTTCCTTTCTCCATGGGGCTGAGCTGGTAAACATGGGGCATCAGTCTTTTTCTGTTCTACTGATACAGATATCAAAGGTTCTCATTACAACTGGTTTGCTACTTCAGCAGCTGAGAGGGCCCTGTGGTCAGCTGCAGGGAATTCTCATACAGAGGCAGCACTGATTAAATTTTAAGAAAAAAAGGAAAAAGCTTTCCCATCTTAAGGCAGGGAAGCATGCCTCCATCTCAGTTATGATGAATGCGTTTATGCAGACTGAGAAAAGGTGAGTATCTCCCACAAACAGGCATTAAAGATTTTCATAAACTATTTATAAGACACTCAAGTGTGTGCTCCATTATCCAGAGCTGTTCCCTAATACAGAAAGAAGTGCTCTTTCATCATACCCTTCGCATTAAGCAGTAAGCTGAGGACAGAAGTGTATTCCAACTGTAAAAAATACTCTTCTAAGACTGGAACACAACTTGTGTCCTGCTCTTTGATGTAGGATGGTTTTCCTCAGCTACAGAGATCCAAACATGCACCATACAGCAGTTAATGGAATGGAATGATGCCTGCTGGAGTACAGCTATAACGCAGTGGGTCTGCAGGTGCTTTCATTCTCAGTCCTGGCACTGTTCGATCAGTGGAAGGCTATACCTACTCCAAAATCTGCATTAACTTCAACTGTGCTTTGCAAAACCCTGTACACATTGTATCTGTATAAGAAAAGCTATATTGCTCAGATTATCAATAGATGTATTAATAGAGTTAGCCTGAAACAAGAGAGAAGCTTTCATACAACACATGAAAGAGACTCTTTGTGTCTACCCAACCCTAACTTGTACTCCTTCAATTTACGTGGAAATGGCTTCATGTTTTTTTAAGTGACAGCAGCTGATAGGTCATTTGTTAATCATTTCTCAGTTTCACTCTCACACTTGACATCCAAAACTGTCAGAACACCTTGCTTGAGTCAGTAGAGATACTTGGATAACATCTAATCCATTTTTGTAACATTATTGTAACATAGTAATGTAATGTTACATTATTGTAACATAGAGTGATGTGGAACATTTAATTGTACCATATACAAAACTCTTACTTGACTAACATACCATACATGATGCCAACAAATTTTAACAGCCAGAGTGCTTGTTAAACCTAATATAGCTAGGTATCTATTTTAATGAAAGAGGCACTCTTGGCTTAGAGAGCACTTTCAAGCTCAAGTGCAGATGACACAAGTGGAAAATGCTGTTTTATCAGTATGATGTCATTAAACATGAATATTTTCCTCTTTTTATAGGTCTG
This sequence comes from Gallinula chloropus, assembly GCF_964237585.1. Taxonomy (NCBI): domain Eukaryota; kingdom Metazoa; phylum Chordata; class Aves; order Gruiformes; family Rallidae; genus Gallinula; species Gallinula chloropus. The sequence continues at coordinate 31,798,307 of NC_140092.1, forward strand.
TGCATGAGTAAAAAATCCACTATGGAGCAGAATAAAACTCCCTACTTCTCCACATCAAATTTCAAACATTGTCACTATTAAAGTTAAAAAAAAAAAAGAATGACTTTAAAAGCTGCAATAGTTTATGAAAAACAAACTTCACCATTGTCAGAAGTAATTTAGTCAGTTTGATTTCCTCAGTTGTGATATATTTTCCTTAGCAAGGCTTATGCTGTGAAGTCTCAGAACAATGAATAGCTTACTGGTCAGACCACAGGTCCTATAGCTGAGATATTTGAGATTCCAACTCTAGATTTGACCAATTCATGCTGTGAGTTTTGAGAAGTGACTTATAGGCAGATCTTTGTTGTGGTTGAGCCCCAACTGCAGCTGAGTTCCAAAAGGCCACTCACTGGTCCCCCCTCACCTCTCCCCGGTGGGGTGGGGAGGAGAATCAGAAGAAAAATCCAACTCATGGCTTTGAAGAAGGGCAGGTTGATAGGACAGCAAACAGAGAGGAAAATATTAGTGACAGCACTATTAAAAGAATATACAAAGTGGGTGATATTCATAATCAAATTTGCTCACTGCATGGAATAGGATGCCCAGTCCATCCCCAAGCAGCGGCCTTTCTTTCCTCATATGGTGGTTTGAGCCTGGCTGGGGGCCAGATGGCCACCAAAGTTACTCTATCACTCCCCCTTTCCAGGACCTGGTATGTGGTCAAAGTTTATTCAATGCATGTACTAACTCTAAGTATCCAACTTAAATGCAAACCTTATTGGTAGGAATTTTTCAGTTGTTCCCTTGCAGTGGGTTGACCATGGCTAGAGGCCAGGTCCTCACCAATGGTGCCCACCAAACCCACTCTATCACTGTCCTTCTCAACTGGACAGGGACAGGAAATTATAATGGAAGGCTTGTGGGTTAGGATAAGGATAGGGAAAGACCACTCACTAATTACTGTCACAGGCAAAACAGACATCAGCACTAACACTTCAGTGTGTTTAACAGTAATCTCTGTTGTTGCTCTCTCAGAACTACATTCTGAATATTTCCAGCTAGTTTTCTTGGGTTTTGCTCATTCGTGGAGTGTTCTACAAACTTCCTGCCAGCAGGCCACCAATTTACCTTCTCTGTTTTATCAGTGTTAGATAAGGTGCCCCTGACTTTAAAATTTATTGAGTTTGTAATCAAGTTGGCTATAAATTACCCAAGATCATTAATCACCAACTTCCTAATGTGATCCTATCTGGGAATGTGGATCTGCCTGATATGTGGTCAAAGTTTATCCATTACATGTAGTAATTCTGAGTATCTCACTTAAGTACAAACCTTTTCCCTGATTAATGATAGGAAGTTTTCTGTTGTTCCCTTGTGGTGGTTGACCCTAACTGGACACGAGGTGCTCAATGAAACCACTCTATCACTCTCCTCCTTAACTGGACATGGGAGAGAAAATATAACAGATAGCTTGTGGGTTGAGATAAGGACAGGGAGAAATCACTCACCAGGTACCATCACAGGCAAAACACACTCAACTTAGAAAAAATCTATTTAATTTATTAGCTATCAACTCAGAGTACAGTAATGAGAGATAAAACTAAGTCTTAAAACACTTTACTCCCATCCCTCCCTTCTTTCTGGGCTCAACTTCGCTGCTGATTTTATCAACCTCCTCCCCCAGCAGCACATGGTGAGGGGGAATGAGGGTTGGGACCAATTCATCACACATTTTCTGCTGCTCCTTCCTCCTTTACTGGAAGGACTCCTCACACTTCTGTGCTCCAGTGTGGGGTCCCTCCCACAAGGTACAGTCTTCCACCAACTCCTACAATGTGAGTCCTTCCCATGGGCTGCAGTTCTTCACCAGCTGCTCTTGTTCCAGCGTGGGCCCTGCACTCTACAGGTCCTATCAGAAGTCTGTTCTATCACAGGCTTCACAAGGGTTCACAGTCTCCTTCAGCCACCCAACTGCTCCAACATGGAGACATCCATGGGCTGCAGGGGAATCTCTGCTTTGACATATGGAGCACCTCCTGCACCTCCCAGAAAATATCCAAGAAGTTGATTATGAACTTCGGATGTATAGCTTTTAGGGAGTAGTGTTCACATTTTTTTATTGACAATATTATAAATTACTGAAAATTGGTGGTGTTAATCTCTGGAATTCACTGAGGTTCTCAAGAAGCAGTCAGATATGCATATTTCAATCCTCACCTGAGTTTCATGACTGTACTTGCCGCACTTTGTTTCTGTTTCCCATACTACAGCAAATGGATAAATCAGTTCAACGCTATGGTCCCAACTTCAGCACTTCACTAGAAAACTACAGACAACTTGCACTTTTCTATTCTTGTTTGCTGAGGTAAAGTATGTCCAGCTAAGATGTTATCAGAATTCATAATCCTGTCTTGATGAATGTAACCACACCTTAGTACTTGTCTTTACATCAATTCATTTCAGTGAACTTGGCCTTTGTCTGTAAGTATTAACACAGGGACTATTCTCAACTTCATGTTTTGTTGGCGGTGGTTTTGTTTTTTTTCTTTTTACTATAAAAGTATGAACTTTTAGAATTATTACGTATCAACTAAACAATTTGTTGTTCAAAAATTATACAGGTATTAGAGCCTACTACTAAAAAGCTGTTCAGAAAAAACTGGGCCACATCGAACTTGCGGCACTAATACCTGTTAAAAAACAAAGTGGTTGCTTCTAGCTTATAAATACAAGTTGCCTAACTCATAATCATGTTCCTCACAAACAGTCAATATCATGCATAAGCTATTATGTGAGCTGCATTTGGGTCATCAATCAAGTTTATATCAACTCAGAAAACATATAAAATCATTACGGAATAAAAGAGAATGCTGAATTACTGTGTTGTCTATCTAGGGCAGCTTCGGTGAATGAATATTCAAACAAACTCTAGGCTTATTGTTAGCTTTCAGAGAGGGATATGATTGTTCAACCTAAATTTTGTTATACTTTGCCTACCACAAAGACAAATCTTTCCTTATAATACTCTTAGAATATTTTTTCTATCAAACTTTTCTATATACTATGGATATCGTCTAATTCCTATGTTTTAATATTAATATAAATTCAATAAAGTTGAATCAAGCTGTTCCTGGGACTTCTTTCCTGGGTCTCCTTTTCAATGACAATTTAAAATTTCCACAAAGATCCACTATCAGAGATACATGATAAGTTGTTATAAAAGACCTTGCCTGGTCTGCCTTGTTGCCTGAATCAGCCCATGTTGTATCTTCCAGCCTGATTTTGGCCCTATGTGCTAACAAAACAGAAATCACAGAAATCACAGAATTATCAAGGTTGGAAAAGACCTAAAAGATCATCCAGTCCAACCATTCACCTATTACTACTAGCTCCCACTAAACCATGTCCCTCAATACAACGTCCAGTCTTTCCTTGAACACCCCCAGGGTCGGTGACTCCACCACCTCCCTGGGCAGTGCATTCCAGTGCCTGACTACCCTTTCAGAGAAGTAGTGCTTCCTAATGTTCAGCCTGAACCTCCCCTGGCACAGCTTGATACCATTCCCTCTAGTTCTGTCGCTGTCTACACGGGAGAAGAGGCCGACCCCTAGCTCACTACAACCCCCTTTAAGGAAGCTATAGAGAGCCATAAGGTCTCCTCTGAGCCTCCTCTTCTCCAGGCTGAACAATCCCAGCTCCCTCAGCCACTCCTCGTAAGGCCTGTGTTCCAGACCCCTCACCAGCTTAGTAGCCCTCCTCTGAACGCGTTCCAGGGCCTCAATGTCTTTCCTGTAGTGAGGGGCCCAAAACTGAACACAGTACTCGAGATGCGGCCTCACAAGTGCTGAGTACAGGGGGACAACCACCTCCCTGTTCCTACTAGTAACACTATTTTTGATGCAAGCCAGGATGCCGTTGGCCCTCTTGGCCACCCGCGCACACTGTCGGCTCATGTTCAGCCGTGCATCAATCAGTACCCCCAGGTCTATTTCCTCCACACAGTCCTCCAGCCACTCCACCCCAAGCCTATAGCGCTGCCTGGGGTTGTTGTGGCCAAAGTGCAGGACTCGGCATTTGCTCTTGTTGAACCTCATGCCATTGGTAGCTAGATAAAGCAACATGCCTGTGTTTTTTACAGAGAGGATAATCCTTTAATGGTTATTGGACTGATAAGTAAATGATGGCTTCATAATAGCTCATGCTGCCTCCTAAAATGAGTTAATATTAAACACTGCTGTATCTGTGCAAGAGAAGGCACTGCTGGACATAAAAACATCTGCTCTACCTTTAGTAAGGCACATCAGCGTTTGGCTGTTTAGTTCCTACTTTGTGTCAGGACTGTTAATACAGGGCAATTATATGGTATAAAACTGGTGTTGCAGAGCACAGATGTTTATTGGATATAAACATACTTTTCTCATAGAGTACTATATTTCATATTATCCATGGGGAAAAAGTAAGTAACAAATTGGAATGTTAATGTTCTCTAGCTGTTACATGCTCATTTCACAGTGGTGCTAATTAGAAGTAACTGGGAGATGGGAGTGAGAACCCCAGAGAAATGCCCAGATCCCGAAGCATTGCAGTATCTGATGCCCTTTGTCTCCCAAGAGAATATAGTCATTTTGCCCCTCAGACCCATTCTCCCACAGCTCTTGATAGTCCTGCTACTCTGGGAAACTAAGCATAAGCACTGTTTCTTAGCAAGGGACAGGCTGTCTATAGGACAGAAGTCACTCTGCAATATCCCTATACTCAAGATACTGAAAGAAAGTAGTCTGGGACAAGATACCTTGTCTATACACAGTCAGGGTTTCCAATAAAAGCTGTGTAGCAATATTTATGGATCTATTTATAGGAAGCAATTTAGAGGAATCTAGATCTCTGACCAAAGAAAATTACTTATTTACTTAATGACTAATACAGTTGAAAGAATACTGCCAATTTTCCTAAATGAAGTTCACCTAGAAAAAAGTTTAGAACCATGCTCATAGGTTAAAAAAAGAGATGTGGCTGAAAGTTAATTAGAAACATTGTTACCATGTGAATTTTTAACTGAAAAATTGTAAAATATTTTTCTCTAGAAAATATCTGTTGTAGAAGCAGAATGTGTCATGTTCCAGGCTAAACTACAAAGCATTAATATAACAGAAAACAGGTTTTGGTTTGGGTTTTAACAGTTTGTTTCCAATTGTTTATCTTGCTTCTGTTTCCACATATGGATTCTAAAGATGTCAACAGATGTTCCTTTACCAAATTACTGTCCCCTGAATTTGTTACAACTTTCCCTCTCCAAGTCATGTTTATTTTGCACTTCCCTGCAGTGTCTTGAAATCCAGAAGACATCTGTGTATAGTCTAAGAATTCTGAAGCGATATAGAAATTCAGACAAGATATGTTATGTGTTTATTGTTATTAATTTACAAAATAAATTGTGAAGAAAACCAGATTTTCATTATCTTGATACTGGAACTGAAGGATTATGTTTACTTTGTTTAGCACAACAATTAATTTGTCTGTCTTTTGGAAATACTGTACTATACATGACAGCATTTTTTTGCATATTTAAGAAATATTCTACTGTATCTACGTAAGAACTGATGTTCTGCTTCTTTAAGCACAATAGCATCATATTCTATAGCAGTTCCAAGACAGTGTTATAGGCAGAGTTAAAACATTTCTCTGTCATGGTTGTTAAAAATAAATGACTGATGACATGACATCACACCACCACCATCCAGGAGCTCAAATTACTAAGATAGAGACTTTCTGAGTATTGCTTGATTTGTATAAAATAAAGTAAAATAAAATAAAATAAAATAAAATAAAATAAAATTATATAAAATAAAATAAAATAAAATAAAATAAAATAAAATAAAATAAAATAATTCACACACACAAAAAACATCCACAAAAAAAATATACAACCAAAAAATCCCCAAACCCAGAACTTTTCTAACTCAAGAGGAATGGTTCTATGAGGATGGAAACTCTGGAAACTGCCTCTGAACTTGCTTGTCTTATTTATAATCAAGCTGAAAGTATAAAAGACTTGGCATTCTGGTAATAACGAGGAGCAACAACTTGCCAGAGAATGCCAGTCATTTTCATGATTCCCTTTTATTGATTAATGCGAGTTATTTCTTTAGCTGTTATTGTTCATAAAAGCTAAAGACATGTACGCATTGTAATTGCAGATTTATCAATTTCTACAATTATGGGTCTGCAAATATCTCAAATAAATAGTTAAATACTACCTTCACTGCCAGAATACTCATTCAATAGCTCAGTGTAGCAAACCACTAGTTAGGTTTGATTATACAGAGTAATTACATGGCATGAGGATTGAAATTAGAAATGCCTGATGTAAAATGTGATGATGATTATTTCTATCATGGGACTAAATTGAATAAAAAAGGTTTCACTGATCTGGAACAGGACTTAGTGTTGTATGATCTGGGTTGGCCTGATCTTTTTTTCCATCTAGCAATGCTGGGAAAAGCTAACAGTCTGCTCACCTCTTTGCTAAAAATCAGCCAATAGCTTACTCTTTACCAACCAGATGTTTCCCTTTTTTATGTCAATATGTAGCTACGCAAAGCAGATGCAAATGCCAGCACAGTTGAGAGCTGAATTATCTAACAAGTATTTTAGCACTACAAAATAAAAACATTGATGCTTAATGATAATATATAGTCCAATACAAAACTTGGTAACATAATTCCTGGGCCTTGTGAGCCTTGTTCCATTAGATTAGACATAGTTTAGAATTAAAAAACACACCCCCCACCAAAAAAGAGAAAAACCCCAACCCAACCAGAATCCAACATACAAACTAAACAAAACAAAACAAAAAAGCCACCTTAAATACACAACAGAATTGAAGTTCTGAAACAGAGAGAAGCTAAGGGGGTTCACTTTACCTTTGGCCCTCTGCCATCTTTCATCACGTTGTCATTCTGTCTGCGACCATTATAAAGAAAAGGAAAAAAAATAGTTTAACACCATTAATTATGAACACTTTTACGTTTATTTTTGTCTCAAATTGATAATCTAAAACTCAAAGGATCAATATTTTTTTAGAAAATATTTAAGGATATTCATCTAATTCTGATCAACTGTCGCATTCTAACTCATTTCATATAGATAGTAAGATATTAGCATTTTGTGTATCTTTATTTCCATTTAGGGAAAACATAATAGCCAAGATGATTCAGCTCCTTTTGCTAAATATGAAATGTAGATTTAAGGGACGAGCTTGTAAATATATATAGCTGCATATGCTCATTCTTGAGAATGCTGTGCAAAAGTAAATCTGTCCATAAAAGCCTTTGTTTATGAAGCCCTTTAGAAGCTTCCTGAGTTGTTTTTTTTTTATTAGATACAGCCAGTAGTGCCACCTACAGTTAAGCTTGCTTGAAGCTTTCCATTACAAGACTTGATCTTTGGTTACTTACATGTTTGCAAAGGTGATAGTTTTGGTAGAAATTATCTTTATCTTAGAGTATTTGTCAGTACTATTGGTTTCATCACAAACAGTTCTACCATTCCAGATGGTGTGACAGGTGATGTATCCACATTCTTACCATTCAGAAGCGGAAAAAATTAAAAGACCATAAATCCATAACAACTTGTGCAATATTTGTGTTCAAAACATCCAGCACTCTCTTGTTTCAGGTAGAATCTGAAGACTCAGTTATCCTGATACACCCTATGAAGCTGAGAACTGTAATGTGAGAAATAGAAAGTGGGAGTAGGAGGAAATTAAATGAAACATCAGAAAGCAACTGTCTGGAGAAGAAATAAGGCTAAGGACTCAAAAGATGGAAGGGTAAATGACTTCCTAGACAAAATGGTAGCCTTAGGGAACTTTTTGTAAGACATCCTTCTCTCTGAAACCTGAAATAGAGCATAAGCTTTCCAAGTTTTCTACAGACATTCGTTATTTTCTTTCAGGAAAGAAAAACCTAAAAAAACCTAAAATAAACAACTATGCCAAGTCCATACTTTCCCAGTTTTGGCTCACAGAAATGAGGATTTAGAACTTTGTAGCATGGATGTAAATATTTCGTTCCCACTGATAGTGTGCTGAGTAGCTTATCTTTAAAATTTAGGAAATTACACTACCTTACTCCATGTCTACTTAGTTAACTATGCAAAAGGAAAATAACAGTTCTAAAAGGCATAAAGTGTCACTGCTCAAAGTTATGTACAGAAAAGGACAGCCAGTTAAGAGATAATAAAAAGTAATCTGTCCTAAACACATAAGTTTTATACAATATTCAACACATCTTTCTGGTAAGGAAATCTTTCTGTAAGGGACACAAAAATAACTATGTTGTATTGTCAGCTCCAATTTATTATTTTGCCTAGTTGAGCTTCCCTACTTTTGTGTCAATCAGACCATTCACTTAAACAATGCTTCAGATACTTCCCTGGTTAAAAATATGAGATTGTCTGTTCAGCTTTGTAGATCTTTTCCTCCTGTGACATTAAAATAAAGTTAAATACTCCTTGTCTAATTGAAATGCTTGAAATTTTTCATAAAAGAACTTTTATTTTTTAAGTACTTACACACTTACACACATTAAGCTATCAAATTTACACTCTACAGTGAACGACGCAGCACATTCCTGAATACTTGAGCAATGTGGGGGCCTTACAGTCAAAAAAGTCCAACCCAAAAAGTAAACATGAAAACAGTACCATTGATTCAAAGGAAATGTAATGCAGAGTTTACTTAAGTAAAACCTTATGTTTTGTTTCAGATGTTACCATCAGAAGTTATTGGAGAACTCTTTTAAAATCTGATCTAATATTTCTTTTTAATATTAAGGTTTTAAATATTTTTTCAAGTGTATGGTAAGTGTCTTTTAAATTCCTAGACAACAAATGACTTTCAAGTTACTTAAATTTATCTAGCTAAGAAATAATGGGTGACCTTTTAGAATAAATCGGTTTCTTCATAGTTCTAGGGTGTTTGTAAACTTATCTGAAACTTGGAAGGCAAATTTTCTTTCCTTTAGATTTCATATCACATTTATTAGCTGTGATCAGCATACTGTTTTAAAGAAAGTATGTAAACAATGGTCAGTGACAAGTCCCATTACAATTTCTATGGGCTTTTTCTTTTACAAAGAAGGTGTATTTTTATTCCAAAGGAAGCTATGATAAAATTAGAAAATGTCAAATGTGAAAATCAGAAAGAGATAGTGGATTCATTTGTACTGTGAAAAGGTTTAGAGATGGAGAACCAAAAATCTTCCTGAGTCAACTATTCTTGGTTTAATTATTTTGGATAACTCAATTTAAAAATGGTCAATAGTAGAAACCATAACTGAGACCAAAGAGATCAATGTTTATTACTCAAGAGAATATCAACTAGGAATAGTCTTGACGCATGTAAGTCAAGTACAATGAACAATCTAAACAAAGTCTTATGTTCAGTTTCTCCCAGGCGTAATAACAAGGTTATACATTGTCTTCAGGAATATCTAAACTAAAAAATTAATGGAAGTAGCTGGAAGTATCTAAAAGATCAGATTGTTCAAATAACAATGGAATGCTCCTAGACATTCAAATAATTACAATGAAAGTTTACATTTAATTCTTCAACAATTTAGAATTGCTTCATCTAAATTAATGTATTGACAATTATTTACTCTAAAATTTAAGTGCTGAACTGAAAAATTCCTCAATCCTTTGTTTTGTGCTGTAATGCCTCTGTCATTTTTTGAGCTGGAAGGAGGTAGTGTTTATACCATGTCTGTAAAAACAAAGGCTTTTTTTCTCTTTATTGTTCTAGCACCTCTTACAAGTTGGTCTTAATAATATCTTCAGCTCATTTCACCTTATTTAATACCTTGCATTACACCCCTAATTGTTTTCATTCTTTTAATTGGAAATTCTTATCTTTAAATTGGTGTTCTTTTTGTTTTTCTTTTAGGTTGTCTTTTTCCTAAGGCAACATTTCTTTTTTATGATTTTTAAATAGGTGCAATTTAAAGCTACCACATAGTGCTTTAAAAATATGATCAACTCTTTATAGAAATTTAAAATGTTATTCAAACTTTCAACGTTATTATGCATGTCATTGACCTTTTCTGTCAACTTCTTTTGTCCTCTGATAGTCTTTCTCATTTACATAAGAAATTGCTGAAATCACCAGATTATGTTAATTCCATAACTGAGCCCCATGCTCAAAGAAGGGTTTTTTCCACATTATTTTAACCATTTGCATCAGAAAACTTCACTAGATTGGTCATAAATGATTAGTAAAGAAAACATAAAATTTGGAAACTATTAAAGAAAAATTTTATATCAGTAAACATTTAATATTTTATGTGTTTCATCTCAGGTATTTCAAGGAGAAAATAACAGCAATAAAAGGAAACATTAAGTAGACGCAACAATCTATTCTGCAGGTTATTTAAGTCAGTCTTCGCTAAAATTATAAAATCTTAGTAGATTTATAAAATACAATGTTTCTAACTGAAAAGCACCTTTCGAGTAAAATTAGTATGTGCTCTGATAGCGTGCATTTCTTTCTACAACTAAAAAATTACAACTTTTTTATGTAGCAACTCTTCCTTAAGAGAAGTCTTCTGATTCTTTTCTGCTAATCTTTTTTTTTTATGTGTGAGGGAATTAATGATCATCTTTACTCTGATCTATTATCTTGGATAAAGGATCTTTCTGCTTATTTTTTAAGAAAAGATATTACTGTTGGTTCAGTGTCTGAAGTCATCTAGATTTACACTCTATCTTCCACAGTATATTTCTAACTTCTAGTTATAGACCTCTTAACTATTTTATGTACAGAGATACCAGCTCAGATCACACCAGTTTATTATTATATACCTCTTTCAGAAAATAGTACAAAGGAAAAGAGTACAGGAAGAAGAAACTATGAAGCTGCATTCCAGAGTTTTTACTTTACAGAAAAGGGGGTCTCAGACTCTGCTTTTCATAGTTTTGTTATTATTCCCCAAATCCCTTGAAATTGTCTGAACACCTCTATTATTAATTACTAAATATGCTTTATGATGAATTAATAAGTAGAAGGATAAATTCTTCACTGGCATACTCTCCTTAGTATTTCTAATCAGGTTTGTATTTGTATCTGTATCAGTAAGAACTTTTAACATTTATTATTATAATTAAGATTCATTAACGGATATTAAGAACGATGCATTTACACTCAAGGCTGATCTGACAACTGAAGGTTTATGTTTGGTTTGGGTTTTATCCCCTCAGGGTGACCTAACTCTTTATCTTTTCTTACAACTACTTTGCAATAGATAACCAATGCCAGGAGGCCAGAAATGTAATTTCAAGGAAACAAAGCTTCCATTCTTTGCAAGTAGCTCCCAATAATTTGAGAAGATCTTCCAAAATATGTCTCCCTTTTCCACTTGTCTGTGCAAGAAACAGTCCCTTGGCTGATTTGCTCTGAATTTCAAGGGACCCAAACAAATAACCACTTTACTTGTTCATCCATGACCCATCAAGTCTAAGTGAGCATATGTTGCACAGATGCTTTATGCATGCACAGTAAATCTGATGTATCTAAAGTATGTCTAAACCTCAGCACTTTTGGACCCAGGGTGCTTGCTGTCCTCTAAGCCAAAGCAAATTTTTTGGACATGAACTTTAACATGTACTGTGGCTGGAAAAAAGCTGAACTAAAAATAGCAATTGTTCTGTATAGACATAAGTATGGACATCATGTACAACTGAAAAAAATACTGAAACTAAAGTAAAAAACCTGTATTATAGGTTATGATTACTTTTGGAATTTAATGTCTGGTTAATGGCTAGTTTTTTCCAGAACATATATATGACCATAGGAAACAGAATGTGCAATGAGGAGACAGATAGTCTGTAAACAATGTTGCTCTTAAGGCAACCTTTTCTCAATCCTTTAGGTCACTGTTTGTCTGCAAGACTGATGACCAGTTGAGCCACTGTCATGAAAAAAACCCCAAACAAGCCAAAACAACAACTCACCTTAAAAATATCCAAAGGCACTGCAAAAGATAAATAGGTAAATAAAACACTGCTTTTCTGAGGTTGGTCAAAATGCCAAATTTGGATCAACAAACACGTTTGTGCCCCAACTAAACAGAATGTTTACTAGGCCCTCTAGCAGGAACACTCTGGAAACTCAATTATTAATGAGATGTGGTAAATCTTATGTGCCTGAAAACTCCCCATATTTAATTTACTGGTGCCTTCCTAATCCATCTTGCTATACTAGCAAGGAAATAAATCCAATGATCTAAACAGTGTTTCTTCCTCAACTCTGATTTCTGTGAATCTGTGTTCTTCATGCTGATGATCACTACAGGGATTATCCATGAATCAGAACCATATAAATATGACAGGCTTATTTTCTTAGAATGTACAATATTTAATTCCTGAACAGTCAGTGAATAGGGAGGTTCACTAAAATTTAAACATGAACAGAAGCAAAATAATCATAGGGTTTTTCTGTTTATTTGTTTGTTAATTCTCTCTAATCACCCTAAAATCAATTTGTAAGTTGACCGTATTTCTTTACTGAAGCAAAGTAAGAATTACAAGAGGCTTAGACTGCTATGAGAAGTTATAAAGTTTCTGAACATTTCAGCATGTATTGAATAAAACTGTGACATTTTTAATAGAGAATATATAAAGGACATTACATTTTTACCACATAACATGTGTGAATCATTTTTAGTGAATATCTCACTAACTGTATGCCTGAACAATGTGATATAACTGTACATTATCCTTAATTGATTCCAATCACTCATTTATAAATAAGGTTTGAGATTCAAAGGACTGGCTTTGTTCATAAACCACACTGTGCTGAAATACATTTTCTCCCTATCACCCCATCCTTCCCACTGAGACTGTCAATTGTTGCTATTTCATCTGGGGCCCTTCCTCTGCTTCACTATGTCATGTTGGGAACAGCTATTGCCATTCGTGGATAGACTACTGAGATATCAAAAGCTGCCATAACTTGCATTAAGAGACACTATTTGTAAGACACCTAAAACCACATGATTTTCCAGAAGTGTTCTGGCTAATTGCTGTCTCCTAGATAGAACTGTAGTTTCTGATATAAGTACTGAAATCCAAATGGATCCTAACTTTTCCAACATGTTTCACCACACTGGAAAGGTGCTGGGACAAGTAGGTGGGCTTATCTGTGTATAAAATGAACAGAGCTGCAGGTTGAGAATTTTCAGACAGGGTTCCTATTTCTATAAGTAATTTCTTCTGTCCGCTTTTAAAAATTAGAAGCTTGTTCATCAAGACATTCTGTTTTGTGGAGACATTTGAAAAAAAGTTGGGTAAGGAGTGTGGTTCCCCTAGATATCTATTTTTTATCTGAAAAAGGGATTTGTTTTGGAAAAACAAATGGATTGTTTCTGCATTGCAAATCTGGCATACAAAATGTTATTCTCAGTGAAGTGGACCTTTAAAAACTGGGAAATGTTTTGGAAGTGTATATTTTTTCAAATCCATGCTAGATAAAGTGGATGGTTATCCTTGACTTCACTGTAAGAAAAGATGTTTTTCAGACACTTATATGTCTGTAACCGTTTTATACCACCAATACTGGTTAAAAGAAAAACCTCTTGCAGGCAAGGAATGAGGCATGGCAAATTGCAGGTAAGGGCACAACACCTTTTGCAAGATAAAAGAGAAAATAGAACAATTTAATGGAGGAGATTCCATTGCTATACAGCTAAAGCCACAATAGTGAAAGTCATTTAAAATTGTGTTCTGAGAGATAGCTTTCAATTCTTAAACAACAGAGTCCAATTTTGCTGCATGCAGTAGTGAAACAATATTATTATAATAGTATATTGGTTTCTATAAGCTATATGTGACACAGAGTCTATGAAATCATGTCAAAACTAACTTAAAGGCTCATCAGTACAAAATGGCTTTGTCACAAAACATCAAACATTTGCTGTTCTCTGTGGATAAATACTTAGCTGCTCCACTAAGAAAAAACTTCAACATTCTGTATAACTCAAGGCTACAAGAAAAGTGAATTACATTTTCTTACATGTGATAAATCTAGGATCCTAACCACGGCTCCTCTGATATTGAGGGATAGAAGACACCCAAATCTGGAGACCAGAGATTTAGTGAGACAATTGAAAAAGCTCAAAATATATTCTCAGAAAGCCAGTGCACTACACTTAATGTATATTTGTTTCTAAAAGTTCTCTACTTGCCAAAAGGAATAAAAAGGTCAATTTTGACAACTCCAGGTAATCATAGCACAGCCTTGTCAATGAATTCACTAGCATTGCCAAAAAAATGTGAAAAGATCTGCAGCATCAAGCTAAAAGCTACCTAAGAAGGTAAACAGTGCAAGACAAAAGAACCCATATTTCTTTAAAAGAAAAGGACATGCTTTTTTTGAGGTGACTAGGAAATCTAAGGGGACTTAAGCATCCAAATGGGTTTGGTACTGAACCCTAAGGCTCATTGCTCTAAAAGTGTCAGGGACAGATCAGAATAGGAAAGAAATGCGGTTATTTTAAAAATGTGTATTGCCAGGTGGGAAATAAGAATTTATACTAGAACTAACTTAAATTTCAGCCTTAAAAGTTTTTCCCCCTGCTTGTTCTCCAGAAGGGAACCTCTACCAAAAGTGAGATTCCATTTGATGAAACACTACCATAATCAGAGAATCATAAAATCATAGAATTTTTAAAGTTGGAAAAGACTACGAAGATCATCAAATCCATTTGCCCAATACCACCATGTCAACTAAACCATGTCCTAATATCCAATATAAACCTCCACTGATGCAACTTGTGACCATTTTCTCTCATCCTATTGCTAGTTACATGGGAGAAGTAACCAACATTTGGGGTAAGAGACCAGCACTTGGGAGAGGAGAGTGATAGTGGTCTCTTTAACAAATGGTTAAAACATCATGATAGTAAAAAGCTATATTGGTGTTTTAAAGGGCTATTGAAAATAGTGTCCAGTTTAAAATATTCATCCTTTGTAATTACTGTTCAGTATCACACAGAAAGTTACTCTATTGAAACAGACAGTATTGCTGCATAATGACGAGCACGTACTATTTAATGGCACTTTTTTGGACTCATATGAGACCTGGAGTTTGACAAGGTATTTTTGTTCTCTTTACATTAGAGGTTGCCAACAGATAAGCAGCACAACAGAGTTATTTTTTTGATCTGAGCCCATTTTCTGAGAATTGAAGCAAAATATCATGGAACACCAATGTCTCATGCACTGAGATGCCAGAATCATTGCAATAGTTGTACACTTGATTCACTGCATAAATTTCCTGTATCTGTAGCAGAATTGGAAGAGTATAATGTTGTATTGAGCACAAGAATGAAAGTACCTGATTGAGCATTATACAAGGACAACCACTGAAACATTTACATATAATGAAGTTTTGTTTCTAATGCATAATGAGCTGCCCCTCAGACAACTGGCAATTCAAACCTCATTGCTCTTTTCAAGTGCTGTGCAGGCTTTTTAAAGTGCATTTTAAATCAGTCACTACAGTTTTCACATGAACTGCACTAAATCCTTTCCTCCTTGTCAGTCCATCTCATTCCTCACAAACAGCTTAAACCATAGAAAGTACTTTACACCTGCTGTTAGACAGAGTGTCTTGCAAATAAAACCTTCCAAATGATACTGTAATAGTTGGCTTCTCTAAATTAAAGTAGTTCTGGTGGGCTTAGTGAAGTTTTACTGATTTACAGCTGCTAAGGTTTTGGCCCTGTGGTTTCTCCAATAATTACCGAGATATTCAGTCTGCAGAGATAAGAGATCTCATTCTGCTTTTCAAGACTTTATTTAAATATCTTCTCTTTCATTTCAGAGTGTTTTTTCTTGACACATGAACCACAGACAAACCCAGCAACTCAAAATTCAGTGAAAAATGATGGCTGACTCCTATTTCATAACGATAATATCAAGCAATGAATCGGTACAAATTCACTAAGAAATGTATCCCAAGTTGTGTCATTTTTTTGTTGAATTAATATGTTCTCTACCATTAGTAATAGCCAGTGCCAAATACATTAATAACATTTCCATAGAAAAGTCATTAGGCCAACAAATATCATCGGGAAAACAGACATACAATACATTGTGAAGTAGAAGGTATGTTTAGAAAACTATACATAGGAGATTTAATTGGCTGGAATGTGTGGGTTTTTTCCTGCCTATCTTCTTATTCTGTATTGAAAAAGAAACAAAAAAAATATTTTTTGATGGTAAATCCAGATGAAAGCTTTCTGTTTCTATCTGACTTCAACTTACCTACAATGGTCACTGACTAGTAAGGCTTTCAGTATTATGAATGAAATTTATGTATCTTAACGAGTGTTTTCTGCCACTTAAAAAGCTCCAAGGGTTCTCTCACTCTTTATCATTCTGAGAAAGAGGTAACCAAGAAATGATGCAAAACCAAAAACCATGAAAAAAACAACCCAGAGTTAATTACATGACATACTATGGTGGCTGAGCTCTGTTCAGTCTGTATGCAGAATGAAGGATGTATTTTTTTCAGATTGCCCTGTGTAGTGAAAGTCTTCTTGTCCTTCCAGGTGACCTTCCTAGGAACTAAACCTAACCCGCTGATTACAGATAAAAATTAAATAATGAATTAAATGGAAAACGATATGACAAAACAGCATTTTTGTTACTATGATGAAAACACATTTCTTCTCATTAACAGATGAGATTTTTTTCTATGTTTATAATTTAATTTATTTTCCTGATAGGACTACAGCTATTGTATCAAGATATATGGACGAAGGGACAGCTATAAAAAGGAATTCCATATAGAGACACATTAACATATATACTTCAAGAATAATTAGTACATTATGCTATTACCCTTTTATTTTTAGGGTAAGAAAACTTTCTGCTTAAGACAAAAACTTCTCTAATCTCAAAAGACTAATAAATCATTTTTTAAAGTACACTGAGGTGTCTCAGTTTGTCATCTGAAAATAAGAAAAATTGCTTTGATTTTTTTTTTATCCCTTTTGATCTTTTATTTCTGCTGGTATTTTTCATATGCATTAAGCAAACTCCTATTTCTCAGTGAAATGACAGTAACGAAATGTCCAGACATTTTTCAAAAGTAACACTGTTTCTATTACACCTATCATCGATAATAAGTGTATTGAGAATAGCAGGCAGAGAGAGCATTAAACTAGCTTAAAGATATATTAAGGAGATGTCAAAGAGAATACAGCAGAGATAAGCCTTCTGAAGCCATACACTAATAAACCCCTGAAAAGAAATGAAAGTTGGGAAGAAAAAAAATTCATTATTACAGAATTCATTTTATCAGAGGAGGAAATAAAGATATTGGAATTTAGCAAGTACTAATAAATTGCTATGGGTGTAATTTGCCCATCAGAATAAGACCTGTGAAACCTCGCCAGTGCCCTGACACAGATGTCTGGATAAGAAATAAGGAATGGAGTTCTATAACCATTAAATGCTGTTGAACTGAGTTGTTCACAGTACAGCTTTGGGAAGGGTCACATTGATTCTGGTGTACAAAAAATTTGAAAAATATCCTGCTCTCCATTTTACCTCAGAGGAACTGAAGAAGATCTGCAGCGAGATGCTCAAAATCTTATTCTTGATGATATTTCTCTGCACAGAAGTATCTTTATTCAGGCTTTGCATGTGTTTTAGAGACAATGTCTCTGAGAGAGGTCACTGTCCTTGCAACCTACTCTAGGTGATACTGGTCTGGCAGGGGGCTTGGACTAGATGATCTTCAGAGGTCCCTTCCAACCTCTACGTATCCGTGATTCAGTGAGATCAGGTTAGAAACACAAGTCTGAGAAATTAAGCTTTAGAGCTTCCAGGAGCAGAGGATAAGGTAGTGTCTTCGCACAGGACCTGAGAGAACCGAGAACGCTTATGTGGAAGCAAGAAGGCATTCAATACAAGTTGTGTAACATCAGGGGTCCAAAACCAGTGACAGTCTGTGCTTCTGCTACTCTGAACCTCTAGCAGGTATGATTTTCCAAAGCTATTCCCTACACCCAAAGACTTCAATGCCTAATGTGTCTTATGTTGCCCTTTTCACTGGCAAGGAAGTGTAGAAAGAGGAAATGAGGCTGTTACTAAGCTATTGTAAAATGTGAATTTTTGTTATGAGTCCTTTGCTACAAATAATTTCCTGAGTGATCATTAGAAGATTGTTCTGCATAAAAGAAAAAGAAGATGCGGACCTGAAAATCAAAACATAACAGACCTCTTTGCAGACCTCTTTTAAAAATTAAATTGGAAGGAATATAAATTTACAGGAAGTTTCTCTGTCACTTTGATTAATAATGTTTGTGCTTGTATGTACTACCAATTCATTTGCTGAGGTCAGAGTGTCTATGAGGATGGTATTGTGCATACGGAAAACATCTGCTCTAAGGCATGCTGATGTTTAGAAAACATTTGTGAAGATTCACTCCCCACAGACCTCTGTAGTTAACTCCTTATGGATATTTGCAGTCCAGACTGCAGGATAGACCGGTCTTACAGAACGAAAAGGAGTGTGGAAGTCACATTGTCTATGTTCTGTGTAATTACAAAATTTCAGAGTAATTATTGCCCTATTGCCAGCTCAGATAATTCAGAATTTCATGCAGGCTACCCTGCCCCCCCCCCCCCCCCCCCCATTGTGTAGATCTCAAAAAATTACAGTGACAGTGTTTTCAACATTGCGTTTGCAAATAGTCTGCCTTCTCAAAAGGGTTACAGTACCATGACTAACATTTTTATATAAAACTGCATTTGAAAAACTTGCAAGCATGAATTAATATGACGTGTATTACTTGTTACTTAATGTCGAAGGATATAAATGTGTTAAAATAAACCATCAGATCACTTTGATCTACAGCTCTTAACCATGCTAGTGAATTTACTGTAAGTACACAGCAATCAAATGGGAGGGGTATGAGGTAATAACACTAGGTATTAGATAAAATTGTGAATATGGTCTTAGTCTTAAGACAAATCTGGTGCTCTACAGCTATATATATGATTGTAGATAAATTACTAAATGTAGATAAATGGAGATAAGTTACTAAACCGGACACCCTAAATCCAATATTCATGAGAAAAGGTAGAACCTGCTGCAGATTTCTATAACAGAAAACCTTTGTTGGATCTGGAAACAGTATGTCAAATTTCTGCCCCTTTTGACTTCCACTTACCTTTACAAGACTGAACTTTGAAATCACAATATACAGAACTATAAAACATTCTTTCAAACTTACAAATGGGTAAATTACAATTTATTTGGGTTTTAGTTTGAGAGCCAAATGGCATACCAAAAATAATTGTCTACCCTCCTCAGTCATCAAAGTAAATTTCTGTTGTTTATTCAACAGTATCATTTTCAGAATCACATGGTAAAATGAAAAATGTCCCATTTTTCATTTGTTCCTCTCCATTAATTTACCTTATGAAAAGGTAGTTGAAGTAACTATATGAAGTTCACAAGGCTATAAGAAAGACCTAGACAGAAGGCCAGATCTGTGCAGCATTGAACATTTCTCACTCAGTGGACTTAGGAGTACTTCAGCATTAGTATTTCCTGTCTTACTTAATCATTGTCTTCAAATACCCCTAAACTCATATTGCATAGGCAAGAAATGTTCTCTGCTTAAATATTTTATAAGTTACTAAGTACTGCAATCAGATCTATATTTGAAGCATATTTAACAGTTTAGTTCTTTTATAAAGTATATACTTTTAGATTCTGAAGTTGGGAGTTCCTAGTCAGAACTGGGTTGGGTTTAAACTCAGACATTTCACTGTTTCATCAAAGCCAAAATAATCTACAGAAAATCATACACATGGGCAATTATTGTACGGGGAATGTTTGTGAAGTCACATACCTCTAAGTCAGAGACACAGAAAAAGGAACAGGAAAATGAAGGGGAAAATATTAAACATTTTTGTAGATTGAGCTTGTTTATATTAGAGAGGAAGTATAGTATGACATTGAATGCTGACATCAAAATAGTCAAGAACATCTTAAACCTACATCATAACTTTTTCTGATGGTCACTTAAATGTCAGGTAGGTAAGAAAAGCCCCGTTATAGCAC
This sequence comes from Gallinula chloropus, assembly GCF_964237585.1. NCBI lineage: Eukaryota > Metazoa > Chordata > Aves > Gruiformes > Rallidae > Gallinula > Gallinula chloropus. The sequence goes on from NC_140092.1 coordinate 31,818,429, forward strand.
GTCAAAACTGTTCATTCTGACTAATTATCTAATAAATATAATTACTTAAGATTTTAGTTCAACTAAAGCTGAGATTATCCAGAGCTTCAGATTGAAAAAAACCCCACACACAGTTTGTGACCTTGGAGGAACAATATCAGGTCTCATTATGATCAGCAGTGTATCATTTTGCTGATAATTAATATCTGACCTACTGTTCTATTATATTTGGCACATCTATCTCATTCACTGCCTACAAACGACCACTGCCTAATGACTTGCAATACTACAGTGTGAAGAAAAAGCAAATTCTTTTCATTTCAAATATTTCATTGGAGAAAAATATATGTTGCTTGCAAATTCACACCAAGTTTTGACAGGCATCTTGTGGGGTTATACAACAAGTAGAAAAAATTACTGAGCAATTCCTTGAAAATATTTCAGTACATTATAATAAGCCCATATCAGCTCATTGCTCTTTGCATGATAGCTGTTACTATTCACATGACAAATACCAGAAAAGAGACTGCAGAGTTATCAACCCTTTGAAGATCTATTTACTAAAAATATGGGAAAAGGCAGAAAAAATATGCATTCAGCACCTACAAGAGGTTTTTTGCACTCATGATACTGTAAGGTCATTCAGCCATCTGAGGTGAAGATCTTCTCCTTGTGCCTCACTGTCCATTAGCCCATTCTTGCATTTATGTAGTATCTCTGATACTCAGTTCTCACTCCTATGAGCTTTTGTTTTGCAGAGCTACATGTTTCCAGCCTCACATGAACAGTGTTCATTTAGTGATTCCAGACAACTGCCTTCTCCCACTGCCTTTGTAGTGTGATATTCAGGACTTCTGCAATGAGCTCATTTGCTTAGATTACCAGGTACAAATTTAGGAGCCTATAGCTAGCCAAAAAAAAAAAGAAAAAAAAAATCTAATGGAAATTAATTTGCTTCTTGGATGATTTAATTTTGCTGTGATTTATCCTCACAGTGTTTTAATTACCCTGTAGCTATCAAAGACAAACTAATAGAAAAGTCTGCCTCTCGTAGCAAGTATACGTGTGTATCATACACAGATGTATGCAAGGCAACCCACCTACTGAGATAAACACGTAGGTGCTTTACAATTAAAATTTTCTGAAGACCTGTTTGAACATCAGTAAGAGTTACAGAAAATTCACAACTCATCAAGGGCAAATAAGCATACCTCTGTAACAGGTCCATGAATAGGAATCAGAGGTATGCACAGAGATACCTTTTTAATTACCATTAAGGTGGATTAGGAGACTAACTTCCAAGGCTTTAACTACTCGTTTTCTTCCTACAACAAAAGAAGACTCTATTGCTTTGCCAGAATAACTATATATACACAGTCAGTCCCTCTGCCAGTTCTGTCAAATTAATTCATCAGGCTAGCGTGAATAATTAGCAGTATGGATGTTCTGGTTTGGCTTTAAAATGTTATCATTTTGATGGAACTAGATCAGGGACCAAATATGTGGTGATGCAGGTTCAATACAGGTAGATGACATACAATCTGAGGTATTTTGGGTTTGAGTGACAAGGTTTCTGTTGTAGAGGGTTCAAAGGCAGCTGCTACAAGAAGCTGCTGGAAGCTTCCCCTAGGTCTGAAAGAACCAGACAGCACAATGATGGACCTGCTACTGACCAAGGCTGAGCCCACCAGCAGCAGTAGCAGTGTCTGGGAAAATATATTTAAGAAGGAAAAAAATCCCACAACCTAGCTATTGTCAGATAAAGGAGTGAGAAGATATGAGAGAAACAGCTCTGCAGAAACCAAAGTCATTGAAGAAGGAGGGAAAGAAGGTGCTCCATGTGCTGGAGGAAATATTCCCCAATATCCCGTGGAGAAGACCATGGTGAGGCAGACTGTCTTCCTGCAGCACACAGAGGAAGATGGAGAGTAGAGATTCCACCTGCAACCCAGACAGGACCCCATCCCACAGCAAGTGGAAGCACCCGAAATACGCTGTGACCCCATGGGAATCCCATATTGAATCAGGCTTCTGGCAGGACCTGTGGCCCCCTGGAAAGAGGATCCCACAGTGGAGCAGTCTGTTCCTGAAGGTGTGCAGCCCATGGAAGGCACCCGGGAACAGTAGGTGAAGAAGAGTAACCTGTTGGAAGGACTCACATTGGAGAAGTTGGTGAGGACTGTCTCCCATAAGAGAGATCCCACACTGCAGCAGGGAAAGGGTGTGAGGAGATCCCTTGAGGTTGAAGAAGTGGCAGAGACAACTCATGATGAACTGGCCCCCAACCAACATTCCCCATATCCCCCTGTGATGCTCTGGGGGATGAAGTTGAGAAATAAAATTTAACCTGGGAAGAACAGGTAGGGGGAGGTGCTTTAAGATTGGGGTTAATTCTCACTATCCCACTCTGGTTTGCTTTGGTAATAAATTAATATTTTTTTTCCTAGTTGAGTCTGTTTTGCCCATAGTGGTAGCTGGTGAGTAATGTCTCCCTCCCCTTATCTAGACCCAGATTATTAAATTTTCTCTCCTCTGTCCAGTTTAGGAGGGCAGTGATAGAGTAGCTTTGGTGGGCATCTGGCCTCCAGCCAGGGTCAACCCACCACATGAGGATAAACAGGAGTGGTAATTTATTTTTTAACATACTTTGGCTGTAACCACTCCAGAATAATACGGCTGATCAAGTATTAACATGCAGCTCTGCCAGAACAGTTCACTAGTATTATTAATCCTGTGAAACAACATCCCTTTTATCCACCTATTAATCAAAATCTTTACCCTTCACAATCAAATAGCTAATTTATACTTGAGCCCTGGAGTAGATTTAAGTCCAAAATTGCCTATATAACCCTGTAAGCCACAAACCCATGCAATTATCCCAAGTGCAAAACCATAAACCTTTATGGAAAATAACAGTCTTTGAACTTCATGCAACACTGCAAAACGAGCAATACTCTCATGCTAATCTCAAATCCAGCTACTGTTTTACAGCAATCAGGATTTAGAACCCCCACATCTTCATGCCAGTATGTATTTGACAGGAGGAAGTTTTTATTTGCCTGGTTATATGAGTGTATGGATAGTGCCTTCCCTCCCTCTCACCCCATCCCAATCTGCAGACATGGAAGACATCAAAATCATGCATGGCTACAATATACCTTTTAGAGTCAAGACCTAAGAACAACTCCTTTCCCTTAAAAACAAAGCTTATTTATAAATGATCAATATGTAAATGTACAGGTCAAATGGCCAGTAGATGAAGAAATAATATTTAAAAAAAGAGACTTGTTCATACATTATGAATTAGCTCTAAACAGGTTAATGAAGTAATTTGTCTCCTTTTGTTGCACTTTTAATTATTTGTTACTAACTACTCATTTTTATCAAGAGGCATTTAATTGCATTTTCACCTGGCCAGCTCATAGGTAATGGGACAGAAAAGGTCGAAACAGCTATAAAGGATATAATTTTTTAAAAAATACTTTTTTTCAAGAAACTTTTAAAGAAACCTATGAATTATGAAGTAATTCAGATTTTATCATGAACATGTAATGATAACTTATTTATTTTTCACATAATAGGGGTTTCTACATTAATCCAGCACACGTGAAAACCAGTGCTCTAATTTGGATGACATTTTTCACCTAATGTAAATCACCCAGAAAAAAGGTAATTATAAGAAGCCTCTGAATTAGAGCATGAACCTGAGATACTTTTAATTTCCTGTAGTGCTGAACATCTGTAGCCATTAACCTAAGATTAAGTTGTGGATGTTCAGATATTCAGTATCTCTGCAGTATAAGTTCAATTATCTGAATTGAGGTGAACTGGATAATGTTGATATCTTTCTTTCATCAGCTGACAATGTTGACATCCTTCTTTCCCCTTCTGCCACAATAATGTATTAATAAAATATATTTACTGCAGAAGAACATAATATTTCTTGATATCATGGAAGTGCTTTGGTAATAAAATTTTCAATATGCAAATGCTATCTAGGGCATATATTTCTATCAATAATAATATACAGTCATTGTATAGTGAAATCAATTTTTTTTCCATTTTAAATCATTGATTGTTTTCTGGTTTTAAGAAAAAGAAGTATTTCATAAAGTAATTGTTAAATAGCTGAAGCTTTCCTTTTCTTGCTGAGATAATTACTATGCATGTTTTTTAGGAACATGATCAAAACCTTTACATTTATTTTGAGGTGTATATAAGAAAAGGATGTCTGCCAACCACATTGAAAACCCGTGATATAATGGAAGTAGCTACCATATATGGTATACAAGACTAGCTACCATCATCACAGCTCAGTCAAATCCACAAGATGGGTTTGGCACTCCAGCAGAGCAAGCAAAAATATTAGTTGGAGGTCAGTGAGGGAAGAAGTGGCTTCCCAGATCTTTTTGTCCAAATGAGTTCAGGTGTCCATAGTTGTTTCCAAGTGAAATGTAGATTTTTTTTAGCTAAGCCACAATGTCCTATTTTTAGCTTCAAACACTGAAAGCTGCTTATTTATCCTTTGTTTCCTATTCATGTCACTGAGAAATGATCCTGATTCGTTTCTGGGTCCTTGACTATATTTTAATTGATAGTGGAATATTTCCTTTCCTGCTGACTTGCCACTAGCTTTGTGTTTGACTTTTGGTCTTTTGGCCATTCCAAATCTTATTCCATTATTAATATAATTGCATTGATTACAATTTATCAGCTATTTACAATGCTGTTCATTGACTAGGAGTAGCATAAGGAGTAAAGACTTTGAAGCAGGTTAGGAAAAATAAGACTTGCTTGCGTACATCAACAGGAAAAATAAAGCAGATTAAAAAAGAGTATTTCTCAATTTATTAAAGTGGGTGGAAATTGTTCTTCATATGTGAACACCCTCTCTTATCCCAGCATAATAAGGTAGCTGCCTTGTCAGAAGTAAGTTCCTAAATAAGATTTCAAAGACAGGAGTTCAAAGGGAGATAAATTTGCTTCTGAACTGTGTATAAAACAAAATCCTGTCAGGGTGAGATGTTGTTCTGGAGTTCATGTAGAAGAAAATGCCATAGCACGTGATACTGGTGGAGCAAGCACAGCCAGCAGCTCCATTTTCAGTGAGATCATATACTCTCCAGTATTTGCAGTGTGGTTCAGCTGCAGAGCTGAGGGGAACGCATGGGATGGCTCATTTCTCACATTCATTGGAAAGGTGGTTTTCCAGACTTTCAAGTTAGCACTGCTAAGTAGTCTTCAAGTTGGTTTCTGAAGCTGCCAAGTTAATGACGTTTCATATGGCCTTTTGGTGACAAAGCTACCTTGGAAGCATTGACACCGATTTTTTTGTCAGCAATCTCCAAGCATCTCATCATTCTCAGTAATCAGTTTTCATGAAAGCATCTGTTAAACATTAAAAGATAAGTTTCTGTCATCAACCATTTTCTCTTCCATGACCAGGCCAGGTACTCTGGTGTAAACTGTGGGATGCAAATCAATAGTAAATAAAATTTACTTCCTTGCCCACTTAGATACTACTGCTTTTTAAAGGGGTATTACAATACACTGATCAAAGGCGACCTTGCAAAACAGTACTTTTTCCCAAGACTTTATCTTCTTTGATTTGTAGTTGGTAGATCATCCACATCTGAAATTGAGGGTGTTTTCTTTTTCTATCATCTAAACATTTTTTTCTACCCTATATGTGGGTTTTTCTTCCAATTAGGAAATCAGCAATGCTCACACCAGACAGTGGTTTTAATGGCTGAATGCTACTGTATGCTTTATGTGCTTTATACTTAAATACACTGGTAAAATAAAGCTAATAACTATCTCTCTCTCTCTTTTTAATATCAGTTTAGTATTAAAAAAAATCTTAAAAAGTGGTAATGTATCATTAATATGCTTCTCTAACTAAAGTCTGGGATTTGAAGCTGAAAGATGCTTTTGAAATTATTTTTAAGCTAATTTTAACTAATTCCTCCCCTTTCCTCTTTTCCCAGTTTGGGATAGTAAGCAGAAATGCATCTGGACCTTAAATAATTCTACCACACAGTATTTTCAGAGCAAGTATGATATGAAACCTATCAAATTTAATCTTGCACACAAAACATCATGCAGTGATTCTTTCTCCTCCAGGTGAAATCAATGAAATGTGGGCTGCCTACAGCTAGAGGAGATTTCCATGCAAGGGCTGTGGAGGCACTAGGAAATCAAAGCCACTGGTTATAGCTGATGCCTCAGGAGGACCTTGCTTTGGGGAAATTGGGGTCCTGTGCAAGGCAAGGAGGCCCTGTGACCTGCTGATGGAGACACTTGATAAGCAATGGCCTGATCCTGCTGCTCCAGCAAAGGAGATAACTCCATGGAGGGAAAAAAATTTGACTTGGTAACAGATGAATATTCAAACTGCTGTAATATTTTCAGCTGTCTGTTGGGCTGGGCAAGGCTTGACATTCCTAAGTCGAGGTCAGATTTTTATGATGTTAAACCAAATAATCTATTTTGTAGAGACAAGGAGTGGAGATTGTAATGGATAGATGTTCAGACTCTTGCAACCTTTCCAGTTTTATGGTTTGCAGGGGCAAGGAGTGAAGTTTATAACAGATACATGATGCACAATTTTTCTTTTTTATAAAGTTATCACCTCTGCAGGGGGTACACATGGTCATAGAATCATAGAATCATGGAATGGTTAGGGCTGGTTCCAACCCCGTGCCATGGGCAGGGACACCCTCCACTAGAACTGGCTGCTCAAGGCCCCATCCAACCTGGCCTTGAACACTTTCAGGGAGGGGGCATCCACCATTTTCCTGGGCAACCTGCTTCAGTGCTTCACCACCCTCACAGTAAAGAATTTCTTTCTAATATCCAACCTAAATCTACCCCCTTCCAATTTTAAACCCCTCTTGACCCTACTATGCAGACGGACAGGCAGTTAGCAAATTATGCACATTAAAGTCGTGAAGGTGTTAAAAGTAGACTTTATAATGTATATACATTCACACAATATTTTGCAGAAGCAAGGGTTAAAATGTATTAGACATAACTGACAAGGTTTGGGCAGCAATAGGCTGCTGGGTGCCTTGAGTGGAAAGAGGCTGTGTCAGATCTACCATTGCATACCAAAATTGCCACCATCCAGAGTAGCACATGGTACCTCTTCTCAAACTTTTTTCAGAAATGGCAGCAAGAACACATAGTGAGGCACAAAGGAGACACATAGACAAGTATGTTGTGGAGAAACAGCTGGAGACACAGTTGTGGAAAAAAGTACTGCACTGCTGCTCAGGGACTGCAGCCCTTGGAGGACCCACATCAGAGCAGGGGAGTCATAAGAAGCAAGGATCAATGGAGAAAATTGTGTAAGAGGCAAGGAATGGAAGAAATGAACCAGTACACTCTGACACTAATGTCCTACGCTGCTCATCGCTTCACTAAGGGAATTGGGCAGGATGGAGAGTGACACGTGGTGAACAACTAAAGCCAAGACATGGAAGAAGAAATTAAAGGTGTTTCCTTAAATGTGGGTTTTTTTAGTTGTTTGCCTTCATTGTTTTCCCCAATACATGAAACAGTAATTAAAATTATATGTTAATTGACAATAACTTAAATTAAATTCCCTGAGTTGAGACTCAACACTCAACAGATGTTACAAATACAGACTAGAAACAATCCCCAGCTATAAAAACACTTAAAACAACATCCATATGCTGTATCCTTCAGTGTTAGATTAAAATTTTCAGGAGAGATCAGATTGTCATATGAGCTTTCCATTTCGTCTTTTCTAACTCAGCTTCCATTTGGCTTTTCTAAAGTTACCTAAAATTCTCACATATTCACCCTTTCATTAGGATACATACCACTTTTAAGCAACCATACATTAATTAAGAATTTAAAACCACTTAAGTGGATAACTTACGGTAATGTTGATTTTAATTCCTTTCCCCTATTATCAGACATGTGAATTTACCCGAGACCTAGCCCAAGGGAGGGAAAAAAGAAAAGGAAAAAATGTTAAGACAAACCAGATAAGTTCATAGTGAGTGGACTGAAAAGTTCAAATTTTAAGCCAACACAAATTGATTTTGTAGCAGAAGCAAATATTTCTTTTTCATTGCACAAAAATACAATTTTTTGAGAGGCACTTAAGCTATTGGAATTAATAAAATTCCTTTAACTGTTCGAATATTACACCATCAAAGAATGCAAAGAACATCTCTAAAACAGTATAATCCAATCAAAAAATGGAAAAAGAGACAGAAGGGGACTCACTGTGTATACAGAGAAGTAACCTACACAAAATTTTCACTCTGTTTGGCCTAATTCTTGAATGAACAACTTGCATTAATGAAGTCCATTTCCCTAATGCTTAGAGAAATTCAAAGGAAAGGATTAAAATTTACCATATCTAGCAGGACATTTAGGCAACTGGACTTTGCACAGTAAGTCAGTGCTCCATGTTCAAACTTAACTGCCTTCAAAGGGGTATTATAAGGATTTATAGATAATTTTTGTACAATACTTAATAATGTGTTGATGAGAAACATTAGTTAGTGATATTTTGCCTAAGTAAACGATTAAATTAAAATATATCAGTTAAACCACAGATGTAGTTTTAGTGTCTTGACAGACCTGTATGTATCTGCATAACATAGTATGACATTTTACCCCTTAGAATTGCCCTCGTGGAAGAACAGACCCTGATTCCCTGTAAAAAGACTCATTTTTCCTTCTGGCTCTAAGCCCAAGCTGCTATAAAGGGACCAGGATACAAGAAAAGGAAAAGTTGGTGCCACAGTTCTCCAGCCTCTCACTTGTGACACTGCTGGGCAGCCAAATACAACCTTATACTGAGAGCTAATAAAAATGACACAAATTACCCGAGGAATTTTTAGACATCAAGAGCCAGAAAACCTTAACATTTGCATGTTACATCCAATTTTAAGACATCAAGGTTAGAGTGCTACACTATTTCATTGGCAATTTTCCATTAAAAATATGTATTCTAAGAACAGTTACTTTTGGGTTTCGTGCCAGGTTCTCCACACTCAATAGTTAAAATTAAAAATACTGCAGGCAAAACCTATGGCTATTTTTCCACTGGTAGTTTTTAGGATTTTTTCTTTACCAGTATATACTAATGAGCAGGTTGCAATCAAAAGGCATTTAGCTTTGTTTTAATTAAAAAACCCCAAAAACCCATAAAGAATGATACGTACTCTTCACCATTTTGTTTTTGTGAAACATTTAAGCAGATAATGGATTCACATACTGCTTCACCTTTGCTGAAAACCTATCTATAATGACATATCCCAGTGTTAAAACTTGGGTTATACTGGTAAGGCAACTCTGTTTCTCCTGTGAATCAGTGGTATTGTCATTCTGTTGCTCACCTTGAGGAATGTTAGGAAAACCCACTCAGCTATCCAAGAGTAGGAATGATCTGCAGGGCTAATAAAGCCTTCCAAAATAGGATGTGTTCTTAGCAAAAATATTGAAATCTGTGTTAGTTTTTTTTTTTTCTAAGATACGTGAACATTTCCCATTAAGTACTTCAATAGGTTGGTCATCACGATCCTCTGCTTAAAATCCAGCCATGGGAAAGAGAGGAATATATTTTCAGTCAGAAACAGAGTATTTTATGCCATTGTGAGTATTTAAATAAGCTGAGTGAAATTCATCTGATGCCATCTAATTTTTTTCAAAGCAGCTGCTAATTGTTTCAAGACATATATTTTCCACACTTTGTAAAAATATTTTTTCATTATTTGAGGCATCAAATCTTTGACTACAGAAGCCACTTTTGCATAAAATATCAAGGTGGGGGGTTGTGTGGTATTTTTGTTGGGGGTTTTTTAAGAACAAAACAGAGCAAACATGAAGATTTTCTACGGCTTTAGACAGAGGCTTGTGTTTAAAAAAACAAAGTGTTAATAGCTGGAAGATCCTGTGGCAGTGTTTGTACTGAGGCATGGAATTGTTCCCAGGGCAGATTCAGTTCTAAAATAGCTACCCTTCCATTCTGAGTTGTCCCCAGATAAAGCTCAGATGTCCCCAATGTTTTGTTTTAAGCACGGTTAAAAGGTATTACAGTGCCTTGGGTAGTATACCTTTGGAACCTCCATGAATTCCATTTGCCCTTGTGGTGATTGCAACACAGAGACAACAAAAAGTCATTTGTAAGGGCAGCTCTGGCTGGCTTTGAAGTTGTCCCACACAAAGGCAGAGAGGGTGTTTGTAGGAGTGAGTTTGCAGAAAGCCACCTGCACTTTACAGTCCCAACCAATGGCAAGGTTTCTGTGGATAGCAGCCTGGCATTTGGAGAACCAGCCAGCAAAACATAACAATATTTAAAAGTGATTAATGCTCCATTAGTGAAGCACTCTGTAAACAGCAAGTGACATTCCTCATCCCCAGATTACTGTGCTCTGAATAAGTAAGGCACTGAAAGAGTGGAAGAAAGGAAACACTTAGCCTTGCTTTAGGTATTAGGAATTAAAGCTCAAAAATTTCAAGCAACCTGTCCAACGTAAAACAAAAATGGCCTAGTAAAGACAGAGACTAGACAGTTTTCATATTCCTAGTCTGACCTGTAAAATATAAAGTAATTCTAATTTCTAAAATACTTAAACTCAGTGAAGTCAGCTGTAATTGGCTTTTTTGTTTGTTTTCCTTAAAGGCAAAAGATCTCAAAAACTGCTAGGCTTTTGCATGATGTGAGATCACACTATTTAGTGTTTGTTATCTTTGCCAAACATAAAAAGCTACGAGAATCAAAAGGAGTCAGGATCTGCTTGTTTGTCTTCAATTTATGCTGTGGGATGAGAAGACTTAAGAAAACTGTGAGTTTTACTCCATAGGTTGAACTGTTGTGGATAACCAGTGTAATCAGATATGAAAGAAGGGAATACCACAGGCAATACTATCGCATAAATAACAAGAAAGTATTTAATTAGTGGCTAATATGAAACAAACAAGAAAGATCTAAGATCTTGGCCTGAATTTCTGAGTGTGAATACCTTTGGTGATTAATTTTCAACAGATTATTAATCAATTACACCTTTTCCTTTATGGACTTAAAATAGGTTGTCTTTGTTTTGATTTAGTCCCTTCTTTTTTGAAAGTAGAAAAAAGATTTGAAGCTCTTTTTTTGTGCATTATCAAAACCTGTTTTGATACATCCAGAAGGAGCATCATGAAGTTCCTTTATCTAGCTCTGGCTGGTTAATATATTTCCAGTTACAGCCCCCAAATCAAATAATTCTTCACCCCACTGCAACAACACTAATGCAAAGGAGCACATCTACCATTCAGCCTTGAGTAGGTATTGCTTAGCTTTGCTCTTTGCAGAAGACAGGGTCTTGTATTTCTGTGCACTGTCTGCCATCCCCACTACTCAAAAAATAGCTGTTTCAACAGTCAAGGAGATAGAGTAGTGAACATACTCTTTTACAGTTCAGAGTATAAAAAAGAATCTTGCAGTGCTAAAAAATAAATGTGTTCTGCAAGTATAACTCTGCCCTATTTCACAAAGCAGCTTCTCATTTCTCATAACAGGCTCTAAGAGGAACGCAATAGTATTGAATGAATTAAATATTACCTGGCCCTGAGATGACTGTAGCACAGGATACCTGCTCCATTACTGCAGGCCATCACACTTCGTGGTTTATGGGTTGTTAGCATCTCACAAATTCGAGCTGTTCCAGAGGGTAGGAAGACACCTTTCTTTGAACTGCTGCATGTTTTCTTGTGTTCACTGAGTGAGTAACCGAGGTTTCTGCTGACACATTAAAACACAAAACAAATTTTATGTCTAAGACAAGTTTCTGTAGCCATGCAGTGGATGTAACTCAACCAATTTGAATAAAATCAATTGAAAAGCAGACAGATTCAGGGACTTCTTACAAAAACGTACTACTCTGAATTAATTTATTGTCTGGAGTTTATACTCATTCTGAGAGGCTGCTTTAGGTTGACTTCAAGCGTCTTGTGAGCATCATGGCAAACTGACAGTGCTGCTTGGCATTACAGAGCTTTTAGCCTTGAAATAAAAATCTTGCTCTGATTTCTTCAGCCCAGAGCCTGCATGGTGCCTTTGGAAATTTGTGGTAATGCTGGTCTTGTGGTGTGAGTTTCTTGCTTCTCCCATGCTGCTCACGTAGACACAGAGTGAGACTTTTAGATTCATATTCATCATGAAACAGCAGAGTACTGGAAGAAAGAAGCATTCTCTAGACAAAGTGTCCCACACCAACATGATGAACTGAGTTCCAAGTGTAAATATGAAAGAGAACAATAACCAGGTAGTGAACATTGTTTCCCACTTGCAACAGTCATAAACGATCTATGATGTTCCAGGGCAGGGAAATGTCTTCCATGGGACATGTGCACTTGTTAGCAAGCAAGCATTAACCCAGAATAATGAGTCTCGCTCGAAGCTGTTGCTGGAAGCCCCATGCTGTTATCCATATGTTGGATGCCTCCCATAAAAATGTTGATTGTGAACTTACTGTTCCAGGAACTCTGGGGAGTTTATGGGTTTCTCAGCTATGAGGCACCATTTGGCCTCACTGTGGAGTTTTCTGAAATGCACACAAGACAAGAAGCAACTAAGTCTTAGCATAATTTTAATGGATGTCATTCATAGTCATTCCATTGACTTCACTAGGCTTATCTTGGCTAAAACCAGAATTTTATTAGCAGCTTTTACAGACACAGCAATTACTAGTGTCTGCAGCACAGATCCTAGCTACAGAAACTAAAACGTACCTCTAGAACATCCCACTGTCAGTTAAAAATTGGAGTGAATGCTTGATTCCAGTCAAGACAATAGGCTCTTCAAGGGAAGCCAGGTTTTTACTTCTGGACTGTAATAATGATTAACATGATTTTGGTTTGCAAAAGACTTTATTTCATTCAAGCATGAGCTTTTTTGAACAAAAGAATCTTAACTGCTAAGTCAGATTTTATTATTTCTCTGTACTTTAATATTATTCCTATGCTATAACGTAAAAAAGGCTTTTGTTTTTGCTCTTGATGCAGTTCAGATGATATTTGTTTTTTATCTTCCCTAATCATCACCTACTATAGATTCACATATTTACTTTTCTAATCTTTCCTTATCAGTCAACACCTCGGTCATATACACATACCATCAGTTCTCTGAACTTCCTGAGTAGTTAAAAATCACGTGCCATAATAGGACAGCAAAAATAAACTGTAATATGTTTTTTTTTTCTTGACATTAAACACATTGTCATCCTGTTGTCTATTCTACAGGTGTAGAATGCACTATGTTCATTTTGGTTTAGGGGTTTTTTATCTCTTTTTCTTTGTTTTCTGCTCTTGGTGGTACGTTTTTTCAGAATAATGAGTTTACACATTACTTTACTTTTGACCTCATTCATTTGCTTTGTTTTTTCCACACCCACTATTCCAACGTGATTGATGAAGTTGCTACATAGTTCGGCATGAAAAGAATTAGATATTTGAGAACAAAGAAGCTTTTAATACTAACTCACTATTGTTTTTACCTTTACTTATTTTTACTCCCATGGCTTTTAATGTACTTGTGTGGTGGGTTGACCCTGGCTGGAGATCAAGTGTCCACCAAAGCTGATCTGTCACTCCCCTCCTCACTTGAGAGAAAATATCAGGGGAGAGAAAATACAGTGAAAAGCTAACGAGATGGGATAAGGACAGGGTGAGATCACTCACCAATTGCCATCATGGGCAAAACAGACTCAACTTGAGGAAATGAATTTAATTTATTACTTATCAAATCAAAGTGGGATAATGACAAATAAAACCAGATTTCAAAAGATCTTCCCCCACCTCTCCCTACTTCCCCGGCTTAATTTCCAGTTTCTCTATCTACTTCCCCAGTGGCACAGGGGGAGATGGGGAATGGGGGTTGCAGTCACTTCATCACATGATGTCTTTGCTGCTCCTTTCCCCTCAGGGTGAGGACTGCTCACACTCTGCCCCTGCTCCAGCATGGGGTCCCTCCCACAGGAGACAGTCCTTCATGTATTTCTCCAATGTGAGTCCTTCCCACAGGCAGGGGGACAGACTGCCTCACCATGGTCTTTTCCATGGGCTGCAGGGGAATCTCTGCTCCAGAGCCTGGAGCACCTCCTTCCCGTCCTTCTTCACTGACCTTGGTGTCTGCAGAGCTGTTTCTCTCACACTGTTTCTCTCTTTCAACAAAAACTACTGCTCTTTCTTTGTCCTTAAATATGTTATCCCAGAGACACAACCACTGTCACCATTTGGCTTAACCTTGGCCAGCAGCAGGTCCATCTTGGAGCCAGCTGGCCAGACCTAGGGAAAGCTTCCAGCAGCTTCTCTTTAAGAAGCCATCGTTGTCAGCCTCCCCACTACCAAAACAATGCCATGCTAATTAAAAACAACTTGGCAATACATAGATGAAGATAAAACTTTAAGTGAAAGCTGTTTGGGATGTGCAGAAATAATTATTCTGTTCGAAAATATTTCTAATTTTCTGGGTTCAGACTCATTTTGTGTATCATAATAAAGTCCATAGCTACACAGCAAGTACTCTGAAAGAGAGGTTCTGATATTTAACAGACTGCAGATCCTGAAAATTTTGATGTCTTTGTCAGATTAATCAAGTTCAAGTGTGTTTGAATTGCTCATTTAAGTATTTTTTCAGAGTAGTTTGTCTATATGAGCACATGTGCAATTATTCTCAACTATACAGCATTTATCTATTTATGAAAAAAAAAAAGAAAAAAAAACAGTCTATAGACTCATTTCCTAGCTGGCCAATTGTCCAATATTGTTCTCTGAGAAACTTTTAAGTGAAATAGTAGCAGTTTGTAGCAACTAAAATTTGTGTATCTAGCATTCCCATAGAGAAAATGACACGCATAATAGTATTCTGGTGATGATGAAATGATCAGCAATGTTCATTTTCAGAGCAAATATAAGTTGCACTTACTCTTTCATTATTCAGAAAACATTATCCAGACAAGCATGTAAAATAAGAAAATTAATTAGGTGTTGTTTTTTTCATATATTTTTGAACTACTCCCACTTACTTGTTGTCATTTTATGCTTTAGTGGTGAGCTGAAGACTACAGTGACAGTAGAAATAAATTGTTACAGAAATACCGCTATAATTTCTATCAGCACAGGTTTGTGCTGGTTTCTTCATACTGAAGCATTAAAATTGCGAGACGGGACAAAACACTGATTTCTATGACCCAATACAATCTCTCAGTATCTGGTTTTGCATCAAGTATAAATTGAGATAACAAGTGAAAACTAAATAATTTTTCTAGCTTGACTGGTAACTGTCTGGTACGCAGGAGTCGTGCCTTAGGTTTTAACAAATATCTCACATTTCTTGTGCTATTTTAAAGCTAATGGGAATTCTTAAATGTATGGTTTCAGACAGGTCTGTTTTAGAGACTGGGTGGTCAACCAAAAGTAGAGCTTTTGCTTGCACAGGGAAGTCAGTTCTCTCTGCCTCAGTCACCAAAGACAGATGTCTTGGCTCTCTTTCCCTGGGCTTCTCACTCCAAGCACACTGCTAAATCCAAATGCTTGCTTACCCAAAACATTCAGCTTTTTTGTGTGGCAAGCCCCAGAGGGCTGCTGTTCTCAAGTCATGTGTCTGGAAGAATGGTCTGGCAATCAGCTTTCTGTCCATGCAGGTAAGTAGAGATGAGTTTTTCACCTTGCAATTCCCCCTTAAAAACCAAACCATGAGTTTTCCATCTAGATCTGCCAATACCTACAAAATACCTTAATATTTTTGGTATTTAATGCCAATATGGAATCATAGAATCACAGAATATCCTGAGTTGGAAGAGACTCATAAGGACCATCGAGTCCAACTCCTGGCTCCACACAGGCCCAGCCAAGTCAGAGCATGGGACTGAGCGCATCATCCAGACGCACCTTGAACTCAGGCAAGCCCGGTGCTGTGACCACTTCCTACAACACACACCTATCAGATAACAAAGGCAAATAAATAATGCCTGATGATGTTTCAGTCACCACTCAAGTCTTCTTTAGGATCTAGGTGAGCCTCACATTCTAAATTTAAATTTTAAATTTAATCCCTTGAAAGAGTCTGAGAGGGAGTAGGAATACATAATCCAGCAAGGACAGTATCTCACCAGCAGAGTCTCACAGACTGTTTGTATATTTTAGCTAAGAGATTTATTCACTTTATGTAGGTGATCCTACGAAAATCTAGAACTCTTTCCTTCTGGGAAGTTTTCTCATAACAAAACAACATTATTTTAATTTGTTTTCTTCTTGGTCCCTGAAGCTGTGTAGGAAACAATGCAATAAGAATTGCCTTTCTCATTTCATAGCTTAGGAAGCCAGAGAAATGAGCTTAATTATGTTGCAGAGAAAAGCACTGAAGTCAGCAACTCAACTTTTTGGATGTTAACAGCAAATACTTGCCTTTTACATACGAGATATCACACAGTCCTCCCCCCAGTTATGTTTTAACAGAATGAAATAAAGCAAAAGCCAGGGCAGCGCAGCTGGAAATGCAGTAAATTATGTTGGTCTTTGAATTCCAGTTTTACCTCAGCACTATACCACTCTTTAAAGAGATGCGCTATGTCACATCACCATATCTGAAACACTGAAGAGCACTACATCAACACATTTTAGGGGGAAAAAATGGCATCCTGAATACAAATAAGATTTTTAAAAGCCTTCTTGTGTCTCTGAAAAATATAAACAAACCATGTTCATGATGCTATGGTGGTGAGAAGTCCATTGAGATGTGGGTTTCAGACATGCCTTTCGTTAGGCATCTCCTCTGCACTTTTCCTTGGTGTCATGAAACTGATGCCTTGGCTTCTAGGAAATCCACTCCTAAGACTTTACTCCCTCTTCTTCAGGGAACTGAGCTAGCCAGCTCTGGATTGGTTCCACTTCAAAGCCAGATTATGTCCACTGAACTGAAGTAGCTAAAAAAATAGTACAGATTCAGAAGCACAACCATGTTGTTAGGGTTTGGGTTGTTTGGGTTTTTTTAGTATTGAAGTTTTAAATTTGTGTCTTTTTATGACTAAAAAACCCCATAAAATAACTTCATAATTGAAAGAATAAACCAGTTTCCCCTTCAGTATCTACTTGTAGTACATCCTGACCACTAAATTGAGACACAAAAGAAGAGGACAAAAAGAGTTATGAAATAAAATGAAAGAAGATAGCAAAAATAAAATAAAAGTTTCCTCCTTTTTCCTGAAGAACTATATTCTCTGTGCCAGTAAGAGCACTAGTGAGGTTATAGACTATAAATCTTTTTACTTCAGGGAAAGAGACATCTTTAAGTTAACAAGGACTCTCTATTGTAGAAAGACCTTTGCAAATAGATTCTTCTTGTCCAGTGCTGTAGGGAATAGAGCATGTTAGTTAGCTATAAAGTCCTCAGGGCTGGGAAAGTATTTATCACAGGTCTACATCATGCCTAGCACTGTGGTATTCTGGTGTTTGATTGCAGTTTATGTTTTCTACCATAACTACTGGTTACTAACTCCTTTTTTAGCTTCAACAAGACTGTAAATAAAGAGCTTTTCATTCAGAACAGGATATTTGAACATTTTGATAGAGCGCTTAGATTCTATTACTATCCTACACACTTCTGTTAGGCATTGAAAGTTTTACAGAGACGTCCCTTAATACTCATGTGAGTTGTGTCATGGACACACAGAACAAGAATTTGCATAGCAAATATAAGACAAGCAGATGGATGCAGAGTGGTGGACAAAGCAAAGAAACAGTAACTCACTGTTAGTCGGCAGTGCAGGCAGTGGGCTCTGTCAGGGCATCTTAGCTGCTGTCACGCTCATGTCCACTGTTTAACTACTACTGCTCAGATGACACCAATATAGGCATGTGTAAGACCGGAAAGAAAAAAAAGCAGCTATACTATGAAAAGTGTAGCTATACTATGAAAAAAAGACCCCACATAATTGTATTACATAAATTTTTACATTTCCCCCATGCAGCATTTTCTGTTAAAATGAATAATTTGATACATATTAAACTGGATATTCTGTAGGCTTTATATTTATATAAAATATTTATTCTATATAACAATTACTTATAATTGTTGTTTAATTACACATATAAATTGTGTATAAACATTACTACACTTCTTCTGAGCATTATCCAGAAATAAAATTTCATCTTCTACTGTCACTATTTAAATCATTTTGACGTTATCAAATGTTGCATCTGAAGATTACTAGTTGCATTTAATGGTATCTTTGAAAATAATTTTACTCAATTGGAGGATAGTGTTAAAACTCCTGTTAAGAAGATAGATCTTTGATCAGGAATTGACAGATGTTGCACTTTCTTAAAGAAAATGAGTTTATTTCTATTCCACAGTCATATAAAATAGAAATAGTTATTGTTATAACTTTCAAAATGTAACATTAAGAAAATTACACACATTTCAGCCTAACGCACCTGCACTTCAAAATGCTGGTGATTTTAATAGTATAAAAGCCAGGACCACGGCATGTGAATTTTTATTTGTAAAACTATATTTCTTTGGCTTGCTGCAACTAAAATTGGCTTATGCCATACAAAGTATTTTAATAAAGAGAGCTGAGCTTTTCTAGGCAAACACTTTTTTAGTCATGGAAGTGTACTGCAGATAAAGCCTAACTTTAAAAAAGTGCCTCTACTACAATCACTCTTGGGATGTTTATCTCTTACCCACCAATATATCTGGCACAACACAAAGACCAGCTTCCTTCCAATGTATTCTGGTCATGCAGCACTTGTTTTCAGAGCTTCATGCTGCTGCGGAACAAGTACTTGTGTATACAAGGCACAGAATAGGCTGGTTGAAGCTCTGAATTTATAGATAGGTTTTTCAAATTGTTACATAAGTTGATATTAAGTGTACAGATAAATCTCCTTTACAGGAAATAAATACTGTATTAACAAATTTTTAAAAGGATTCCTTTGGAGATGTGGGGGTTTTTTTGCTATTGTTTGATGTGCTTCTTTCTATATTAAAACAAAGACATTATTTAGATGCTTTGTTACAGGAAATTTCTCTCTCACACACTGATGCATTTGGTTAATGAGTTAATGATCATATGCAAACTTTTCTTAATACCTCAAATAAGCTTCTTTTTTTGCATTACTATATGTAGACTTTTTGAAATAATCTCTGAATCAGAGCGGATAGGGTGTAATAATTGTAAATGAGAAACCTTCACTTTATTAAAATTAAATCACATATGTGCAACCACTAGTTATTCATTAACAATTGTAGAAGCTATTTGGCATTTTACTTTGAGACCAGATTTGAGAAAACTTAGAATATTTACAAAAGGAAATTTCATTAATCTTTTCCAGAAACCTGTAATTCCCACCTCCAATTTCAAAATTCAAAATGTTTGTGATATTGAGTGATGGTCACACAATTAAATAAATATTCCTCTCTGCTGTCTTATACCAGCAATCTAACAAAATCATCACTGGAGAGCTTCGCAGCAGAGAGCCATCACTAAAGACAAAGATTTAAAAAAAAAAAAAAAGAAAAAGCAAAAGTAGTGTAGAGATCACTGCGGGACAAATCCTTGATGTCCATCAGAGTTAGTGCTTTGACTAGTGAGAAACAATTGATAGTAACTTCCAGGGAACTGTACATCACCGTGGTCCTGCCATGAGAGTGGAGATGAAAGGTGCAGCATGGCTCTTTGCAAGAACATGAGAGGTGCAGCCTCCAGCAAGCCCGGTAAGTCAGCTCCACAGCCTGTTCGAGACTTGTGCCAAGGGGACACAAGTCTGGAACAGGTTGCTCAGAGAGGTTGTGGAGTCTCCTTCTCTGAAGACATTCAAAGCCTGCCTGGATGTGTTCCCATGTGACCTAATCTAGATGATCCTGCTCTGGCAGGGGGTTGGACTAGATGATCTTTCGAGGTCCCTTCCAACTCTAAATGTTCTGTGATTCCGTGACAGTCACACACACAAAGGCAAAGCACCTGGTAAAACAGTGTCATCTGAAGGTGAATCCAATGAATATAATTAAAGCATGTTCATATGATTAAGCAGGAATGATACATTAACCAGTTTAGATATTCTGTCTCAGGCAATATGCTGACACAGGACCCTGGCATGCTCAGGAACACATTTGGGAGATACTTTTCTCCTGTGTCTGACTAACCACATCATTCTGTGTCAACATACTGCACTATTCCACCTATCCAGACCTGTGCCTCGTTGCCACCGTACCTTAGGTCTAAATTGTCTAAATCTAGAGTGCTTTCCAGCTCCTTCAACTTGCCCCCAGGAGTCCCCCTCCTCACTCTCATGTCACCAGGACTCTAGAAAGGACCCTCAAGTACATGAGTGAGAAGGAAGCTGCAGCGTGGTGTAGACAAGTCCACACACAGGACAATCGGGAGCACAAGGACCAGGCGTGCCATGTCGTTCAGGTACTCGTATGGGTGTCTTTTTCTGATCTACCTGTATCTCTCAGGGGTAACCAGAAAGCAAAGAGACACCATTTACATTTGTTTCTGATACAGAGGGATATTACAGATGGAGAAAATGTCCTAGCTTGGTACTATTGTGATTTCCCTAAAAGTTATTGCCCACATACCTTTGACGTGTTTTTTGTCTTGCTCCACAGTCACTCTGTGTGTGTCGGATCATATGCCAGCATGATTAACTGATCGACTCAATCTACAAAAGCATGCTCAGCTTGCTGACAACAAGACTCCTGTGGATCTACAAGACCCACGCTTTTCATGTCAGGTCTGCCAGATGACAGCACAATTTATGGTTTTCATATTGTAGAATCACCAGTACAAAGACTGAAGCTACTCCTGTCTCCTATCTCTTCCCAAAGCATTCCCTGGCAATACAAAACATTGATCCCATTGCTAGGGTTGCAGGTCAATCAAGATAACATCAACATTTAATTTTATCTCCTTTTCCTTCTCTATTCCAACATAGATGTAAATAATTTAACAAACAGCATATGGACAAGGTCTTTATGCTTCTATCTCTCTCATAGATACTCCTAATGAGCCCAGCACTCTACCTTTATGATAACTAGCATTAGTTAGTTAGATTTAGTCTTAATAACTCAAGTAACAAATTCATTTTATTAGATGGACTGATTTCCTTAGAATCAAAGAAAGGGAAAGCTACCAGTGAACATTCCCTAGATGATAACCCTATAGCAGTCAGCTTCTCTATGTGCTGGCATTTCAGAAAGTTGCAGCAGATTTTGTTTAAATGTATTTAATTTTAAATTGCCTTAGTAGAACAAATGACTAGAGCTCTGGGATGTTTTCTACAGCAAGGCACTGAGTTTGACCACCTGATTTCAAATGCAGAATGACTCAAGCCTCTGTGGAATAGACTGAAAATGTGATGTTACTCTTGAGTGTTTAATAGTGCAGGAAGGAACATGGTGACAAGCAGTAGCCTGATCTGATACCAGAAGATGTTAAGCTCTGAAAATCCTTATTTCCCCCACTGTGCATTCTTTCCTCTGGTCTGCTGTTTTGTTTGTGTTTTCCTCTTTTTAACTGCCTTGTCAAGTTTATAGTCTCTCAAGCACATCTGCTTTCTTTCCCATCAAAGGGGGAAAAAAAGAAGAAAGAAAGCGGAACATATTCATAACAGAGAAAGAATAATAACTACATGCATTATTATCAAAGCAGTGACACTGTGTTCAGAGCTGTACCAGTGCAGACGGCACACAGAGGATGTCTACATCAGACAGCAGAGTGCAGAACAAAAGCACTCCACACCGCTCTGCCAGCCCAGGACAACACGTCTGCATGACACAGCATGGCTCTTCTGAGCGACTGCGGCTGGCTCTGTGGGTACATCTGGCGGCATGCTGACAAGTGAGCCCCGAAGTGCTATCACTCAGGTGGTCCTTTCAGGATGGCGCTCAAGCAGAGTCAGCCCGCGTTACTCCATATTGCAGCGTCATTTCACCTGTTGTGCCTGTCCAAGACAGTAAAAATTGAAGCCAACAGGACTGAAACGATAGGGGGAAGTGTGTAAAAAAATGTTCTGTGTCTACCTGAGGATGTGAAAGGAAAGCAGACAGCGTGTCATTCAGCTTTCTCTTCTCTGTAAGCTTTCTGGGTCATCAAGATTGTAACGCTTTCAAGGGCAACATCTGCATGACCCACTGCAGTGACGTGAAGTTAGCTGCACAGCCTACTTCTATGACAAAACCCATTATAATCATGCTAATAAGGCAGCCAGGTCAGTCTTATGAGCCTTGCTGAGTACCAGCTCCTATTAGCTTCTGCAAACACAGCTGTCATATCCCAGATATGTGGGTTAACATAGAGCCTGATCATGTACTTCTAGCCAGCACTATGTCCTTCTCTTTAATGAGAGGCACCATTATCACCAAAATTTCTCCTGTGTCTCAGAAGGAATATATAGCTATTTTATCATAGATTTTCTGCAATTGAAATTTTATTGTTATAGCAAGCAAAAACAGTTAACCAGAAAAAACAAAAATCATGCTCCAAAACAAAAGGAAAAGTCAGAGAATATCTGTTTTCATTCATTAAAATCTCAATTGGCTTTCAGAATATTAAGGGTAAAATGTTGCCTCATCTGAATTATCTTAATGTTTCCTTTAATAGCCTCCCTGACAGGGCTGTAACGGCAAGTATCAAAACTGGCCTCTTGCAATGCCACTTTTTCAGGAAGAAAAACACATCAAAACTAATTTTGTTAATCAGAGTAGAGTAGATTTATAAGCCATTTACAAAATATATTGATTCAGACTGTTTCTATAAGCACTAAAATCAGAAGGTTCCCTGCGTACACTGTGACTAAGCTCTTAACCATTGCACAAAGCTACCAACAGTATTCTAAGAATTTCAGCTGTAATAACCATGAATTCCCACACACCTATTTCTCCCACAAGCAATTTTTGCTAAGCCTAGCTTTATGTTTGAGTTTTAAAATCATTATGTTTGCTCACCTTTCTTCAAATCTTTCTTTAAGAACTACTTCTGCTATGAATCCCATAAAATCCAGCATTTGCTAAGCATCTGCTTTGGAATTACTTTACATTGCGCTAAAGTGCACTCATGTTACCATTTTCTAAAGCTCCTATTCCCTTTCTGTTCTCCTTAATTTCCCTGCTTGCATCTCTTTTGTACATTTTGTCAGCACCAAGAAATAGATTCAGTTATTATTCATGTATCACTCTAGTCCAGATATAAAATACTTCTCAGGCATAAATACTAACCAATGATTTTTATCTTGAAAATCCATTGAACAAACAGAAACCTTCACAGGATATAGAATAAACTTGGGAAATCCATTAAACTGCAGTACTATTAATTGGGACACCTATCTTGCATGGGCAACTTGGCAGCAGTTCCAGGGCTCAGAAGTACAATCTAATTCCCGTGAGCTACCGTATGCCAGCAGAAGTTCAGAGCTGCCACTGCACAGGTAGAGCTCACACACTTCCCCTGTTCATGGCAGCCAACAAGCGCACACACGGTCTGTTACTGTAGCTAGGATGGAGCAAAACCAGACCATTAACAAGGATTTCTCCATGCTGCGTTCAGGAAGCAACCTGGTGTCCTCCTTTCCCTTCCTTTCCCTCACCACCTCTTGAGCGCTCACAGTTTGAAATGTTCTGAGGAAAGAGAAAAGAGATTTTAAATTGAAGGAGCTTCAAAAAGAGAAATAAAGAGCTCTGGGTCTTCTGAAAGAAAATGGTTGCTTCTGTTTCGGTGGAGCTGAGAAAACACACATAAATTTGATTATACATATGGTTATAAATATATTAAACATATTTATTGCTGAAATCTTAGCACTGAAGCATGGAGAGAGGGACCATGTGCCTACCCTTTGACAAATACACAGTGGTGAGCGCTAGATACATTGTGATGTGATGTAGGGCCACTTTATTCATACACAGACCAACAGAGTGCCTGCGATGTACCTCTGTGTGAGCAATAGCTGTGCAGACATATGGAAAACCTGCTACAAAAAATAGGGAGTGGGATGTAGAATTCAGGTGTGGAATTTGACCATACAGAATTGGACATTGCATACTGTATCTGGCAATTCTATGTGGTGCCCTGCCAAGAAATCACAGGAAGAAGACCATATGTTCACTGCACAGACAAGGATACATAGTGACAGAACATGGTAATCAAAATCAGGCAATGACATTTAACACTAGTCTGTTCTATGGCTTGATCTGTGCAGGGAAAAATAAGAAAGCTCTGCAGATGAGAACCGCAGAGCTTCTGAACCTCTAACTTTCCCACGCTGTGACATCCTTGCACTCTCGCCTCACATCGGTTTCCTATCCCAAAGTACTGAAAGTGAACTCAGTATCATACTATTCATTACCCTGAATCTCACAGCTTTATAAAAAAAATATTAAAAAATATTTGGTTTTTTCAGTTTCAGGCATATCAAAATAAAAATCTTGTCTTTTTATTTCAGCAAAAAGACAGTGCAACAAATGTGGAAGCATGTAAGTCCTTTACAGCCACAGTAACTGGAGCTATACGTTTTTTTACAGAAAAAAAACAAATGACCAATGCTCTGACAACAAATATAATCAGCAGTTTCAATAGAACTTGCCTGTTAAGCTGATCCATAGCCTTGCATGGGATAATGACTTTATTGCCATTTATTACAGAGGGACATGAGCTAACAAGAGATACTTTATCTTTTCTTTATTTTTTCAGACAATGGCATTATTTGTTAACAGGGTTTGATGATAGAAACAGCAAAGTCAGCTACAGCATGGATTAACATGAACAATAAACATTTCCTGAATGTTTCATTCAAAGCTGAATGATTACAATCATGGTTTTGAACCAAGGGATGGAGGTTTGCAATCAGTTGGAGGGATAATTCCCAGAATGCCTAAAAAATGCCAGTCCACAATAGCTTAAATTATTTATAAATAACAGTTAATAGATTGTTTGTATGTTTTCTAAAAATAAAGTACGTTATGATTTGTAAGTTTAGCTTAACTTGAATGTGAAAAACTGCAATGCCTTTGAAGTCTAGATAATTGCTAATTTTTCCTAGAAAGAATTCAGATAGTCCATTGTTTCTGTGTATGGATAGAGAGAGTGTGAATAAAATAGCACAAATTTAAAGGAAATATATGTCAACTAAGTCACTTCTGAAAAGACATTTTCTTACTCCAATTTAACCTTCTTAAAGCTGTATACACACAAGCTGAATGGAAGTGCTACAACTCCCAGGAAAAATAAAGATTACTTTTTCATGTGCTTTTTCCCACTAAAAAAGACTTGCTTCCAAGTAAACCTTAGCCCATTGCAGTCACAGACTGTGACTGGGAAGCAATCACAGCTGATAACTTTACTTCTAATGCCAAGGGTTCAGACTGGGTGAACTGAAATGTGTTACCACAAGGAGTTTCTGGTCATAGTTACCCATCATCTCTCAGAAAAAATAAGAGACAAGCACAGTTGCTAATGGTACAGGCTGCTCCAACTTCAGACCAGCAGTCCATCCAGTGCCCATGTGGGAACTTACAGGAGTGGAAGATGGTTTCGAGTAAAACCAGAAATAAAAGAGATTTTGCCCTTTGCTCTCTTATAGTCACAGCACCAGAAAAGTGTGGTGTTCAATAAGTCTGTCCAGCTGTTGGGGACCAGGGCAGGGGTGGGTGTCCAGGTGTTCAGCCACCCATTGGGTTCCTCAGTGTTTGTGTCCAGCTATTACGTCCTTTGCAATGTCTTGGAGGGCAAGGGAAGCCAGCTCCCCATGCTGTTCTGAGGCTGGCAGCCATGGGCAGGTTTCAGATATGCCTTTTTGGACCCTCTTGGAGATGACAGCGACCTGTGTCTCCATTGTGTCACACCCCTCAACTGGCTTTGTTCACTGTTCTTTGTCTCTTTCTCTGTCCTGTGAAACTGCAAGTAGAAGGAGCTGGGATCTTGATGACGTGCTAACGTGGGTGCCAACAACTTAGGCAGTGCTGAGACCACTGTTTCTGCTGTATCTCCCTTCTGGTGCCTCCCACACCCAAACTTTTCCATTCACACTATCTTAAAGTGTAGACCTAGTCAGTTAGAGCATTGCCCAAAACAACCAGTACTTTCAAGTAGATAAATTACATAATTATCAAATAGTGCTGTAAATTTTGCCATTTCTCTGAAATACCACACTAGGTGCATCAGAGTGCCTACCATATAGGCAGATTGTTCTACACACCAGGACAGTTTTTGTAGTCATGTTGAAAAACTCTAATTAGAAATACACTAAGAAACATATTTCAAAAGAAACATGCTTCTTCAGGAGAGCTTTCATGTCACCTGGTGATCCCTTTGTCCCATTCTTTCCTGCTTCTGGATATGGGACACCACCGCACGGTTTAGACTTCTCAACTTCTAGACTCTACAGAATAACAGGAAGCATGTGAGAAAACCATCTGGGCTGCTTTAACAGCAGCCCTAAAATTGGCCATATGATAAGAATAACATTTATGCAACCTTATGGACCCCTTCAGTCTCCTTCTAATTACCCTTCTGGGCAATAGAATATTGTTTTCTTCTTCTGATGAACTCACCCACAGAATTTATTTAGGAAAAGCTGTAAAGACCCATATGTACTACAGAGTAAAATTACATTCAATTACTGTTGGAAACATTTTACATCTACTGCTTTTTGCTGCAACTAACAGTAGTACTCATTCCCATAGTGACTTAGTAATTGTGCTTTATCACTTTCTAAATGCAGTTTGAGGGTGTGAGGGATTCTGCATTACACCAAATCTCTAAAAAAATGCTATTTCTCACTCATTGATGTGTCTTGTAAAAGTTAAGTGCAAAGACAGTTAAAGATGTATTTGTTCTTATCCAGAAATCTTACTGAAAGGAATTCCTCAATCTTCAGTGACCACAGAAAGACAAATGAGCTGCAAAATATCTTTATGACTTCTAGAAATAAGGACAATAAGGTCATTTCATTAGATACCTGTGTGAGGCCATTCACTAATATATCTGACTGAGAATAAGATATAACCTCTCAAAGGTTATCTGTTTATAGAAAAACCTGAGGCTCCCTGGATGAAAACGATTTCCAAATATGACAAAAACAAACTTTTAGAATGTGCATTATAAAGTAAATGGTTGCTGTTCAAAAATAGAAATATTTGTCTAACATCAGCTTGCCTCACATTTAAAATAGTACAATATGTAGGCAAAGCTTCAGTAGCTGTAACTGTTCATCACTTTGCTTTCTTTTCAGTTGCTGTTTCCCTATTCCTGATTGATAGTATACAGTAAGTTTATCAACAGAAGCACATAATTTCTATTGTCATTTCTAATGTTTTGTGAAAAGATGCGTTCATCCTTAGCCTTCCTGTCTCTGGAAATGAGCTTGGTGAAGTCTAACAGCTTCTGAGCCCACTGGCTTATGTCAGCCAGACATTACACAGAAATGGAGACCAGAAGTTGTTACATTCCTGCAAGTTAAATGAACAGGAGTAGCAGGATGTTTCAGAGAATGGTTTTGAGAGTTGAGAGCAGCTTTTCCAGGTGCCTTCAGAAATCACAGAATCACAGAATCACAAGGTTGGAAGAGAGCCTTGAAGATCATCGAGTCCAACCATTTCCATCCTATGCTAAACCATATCCCTAAGTACCTCATCTACCCTTTTTTTAAACACACCCAGGGAAGGTGACTCAACCCCCTCCCTGGGCAGCCTGTTCCAGCCCTGACAACTCTTTCAGTAAAAAATTTTTTTCTAATGTCCAATCTAAACCTGCCCTGGCACAGCTTCATGTCATTTCCCCTTGTTCTATCTTCTGTCACCTGGCTGAAGAGACCATCGCCCACCTCTCTACAACCTCCCTTCAGGTAGTTGTAGGTGCTGATCAGGTCTCCTCCCCTCAGCCTCCTCTTCTCCAGGCTGAACACCCTCAGCTCCCTCAACCGTTCCTCATAAGATTTGCCCTCCAGCCCCTTCACCAGCCTGGTTGCCCTTCTCTGCACTTGCTCAAGGACCTCAATGTCCTTTTTATGGTGGGGAGCCCAGAATTGCACACAGTACTCAAGGTGTGGCCTCACCAATGCCCAGTACAGGGGCACAATTACCTCCCTAGACCTACTGGCCACACTGTTTTTGATACAAGCCAGGATGCCATTGGCCTTCTTGGCTGCCTGGGCACACTGCTGGCTCATATTCAGCCTGCAGTCACCCAACACCCCCAGGTCCTTCTCTGCCTGACAGCTCTCCAGCCAGTCTCCCCCAGCCTGTAGTGCTGCAGGGGATTGTTATGTCCCATGTGCAGCACTCTGCACTTGGCCTTGTTAAACTTCATCCCGTTGGTCTCAGCCCATCAGTCCAATCTGTTCAGAACCCTCTGAAGAGCCTCCCTACCCTCAGGCAGATCAACTCTTCCTCCCAGTTTAGTGTCATCTGCAAATTTACTGAGGGAGCATCCAATCCCTTCATCCAGGTCATTGATAAAGATGTTGAACAGATCTGGACCCAGGACTGAGCCCTGGGGGACGCCACTCGTGACCGGCCTCCAGCTGGATTTGGCTCCATTCACCACCACCCTTTGGGCCCGTCCATCCAGCCAGTTTTTAACCCAGTTGAGGGTCCACCTGTCCAGCCCAGTGGCAGCCAGTTTCTCAGTCAGAATGCTGTGAGAAACTGTGTCAAAGGCTTTACTGAAGTCCAGGCAGACACATCCACAGCCTTCCCCTTGTCCATTAAGCAGGTCACCTTGTCACAGAAGGTGATCAGGTTAGTTTGACAGGATCTGCCTTTTGTAAACCTATGTTGACTGGGCCTGATCCCCTGGCCATCACGCATGTGCTGCATGATAGCTCCCAAGATGACCCTCTCCATGATCTTCCCTGGGACTGAGGTCAGGCTGACAGGCCTGTAGTTCCCCGAATCCTCCTTCCGGCCGTTCTTATATATGGGGGTAACACCTGCCAGCCTCCAGTCATAGAATTGTAGGGGTTGGAAGGGACCTCAAGAGACCATCGGGTCCAACCCAAGTCCAGTGGAACTTCCCCAGTCTGCCAGGATTTCTGGTAGATGATGGAAAGGGGTTTGGTTAGTACATCTGCCAGCTCTCTCAGCACCCTCGGGTGAATCCCATCAGGTCCCATTGACTTGTTAGTGTCTAACTGGTAAAGTAGGTCACTAATCATTTCCTCCTTAACCATAGGAATTATGCTATTCTTCCCCTCTCTGTCAGCCAGATCCTGAGGATGAGTACTCAGGGAGTGACCATCTTTACTACTATAGACTGAGGTAAAGAAGGAATTAAGGACCTCAGCCTTGTCCTTATCTCATGTCACTAATGTTCCCTCAGTATCCAGCAAGGGCTGGAGATTCTCCTTGAGCCTGCTCTTACTGTTAATGTACCTGTAGAAGGACTTTTTATTATCTTTTACAGAACTGGTCAGTTTGAGTTCCAGTTCAGCTTTAGCCTTTCTGACTTTCTCCCTACACGATCTCACTAAATTCCTATAATGGTCCCAAGACACCTGCCCCTTCTTCCAAAGGTCATATTTTTCCCTCTTTTCCCAAAGATCTTCCTGGATCTCCCTCTTCAGCCAAGCTGGCTTCCTGCCTTGCCGACTCCTCTTCCGACGGACTGTGACAGCCTGTTCTTGTGCCACCAAGATTTCCTTCTTGAGGAGCAACCAACCCTCTTGGGCTCCTCTGCCCTCAAGGGCTGCCTCCCATGGAATCTTATTGAGCAGCTTCCTGAAGAGACCAAAGTCAGCCCTACTGAAGTCTAAGGTGCTTGTTCTGGTGTCTCCCTTCCTTACTTCTCCCAGTACTGAGAATTCTATCAGCTCATGATCATTATGCCCCAGGCGTCCTCCAACCTTCACATCCCCCACTAGGCCTTCTCTGTTTACAAACAACAAGTCCAGCAGGGCACCTTCCCTGGTGGGTTCATTCACCAGCTGGGTCAGGAAGTTGTCTTCCAAACACTCCAGGAACCTGCTAGACTGCTTCCTCCCTGCTGTGTTGTACCTCCAGGAGACATCCAGTAAATCCCCAATAAGGATGAGGTCTGGTGATCGTGAAACTTCTCCCAGTTGTTTGAAAAACAACTCATCAGCTTTCTCCTCCTGATCAAGTGGTCTATAGTAGACTCCCATCACTATATCTCCCTGATTTCATTTCCCTCTGAGGCACTCAATCCTTTCATCATCATACTCCAGCTCCAGGCAGTCAAAACATTCTCTGACATACAGGGCTACCCCACCTCCTCTCCTACCCAGCCTGTCGCGCCTGTATAGTTTGTAACCAGCAATTGCAGTGCTCCAATCATGTGAATTATCCCACCACGTTTCAGTGATGGCAATCACATCATAGTCTCCCTTAGTAACAAGGACTTCTAATTCCTCCTGTTTATTGCCCATGCTGCGTGCATTGGTGCAGATGCACTTCAGCTGGTCTATTGATCTTGTTATGCTCCTCAGGGAAGCCTTGTTTCCCAAGTGGCAACTGATTAAGTTACCTAGCCCATCGGTAGTGGTTACATTTCTACTCTGAATTATCACACTACCCCCTGGATTAACTATGTCGCTGCCCTCCATAATCCCTTTTAAGGCTAGAGGCGGCGTCACTTGACATCAGTGGGAGGGTGAGCTTTGGGGAGCTTTGGGCAGTTGCCGCGGGTGGAAGGAGCTGCACACGGGGTGCCCAGGTGTAGGGAATGTCCCTGCACAGCCCGATCTGCTGCACAGCCCCTGAGCTTACCTGAGTGATCGCTGTCACCGCTGATCCTCACTCACCGACTCAAATGTAGAAGCAACAGCATGAACTTTTGCCTTCTTAGAGACCAGAGAGGGCACGCAGAGAAAACTAGCAAAATCAGTCTGAACTTTCAACCAGTCTTCTGACACAAGAGGATAGCGACAGCAGGCTCCATTAATTCCTTCCTTCGCAGAACTAGATATTTATGAGGAAATTGTTCCTAGCATCCTGTTATATGGCTGTTTTCTAGACCAAAACAAGTAAGAGAGATCCCTCCTCACAGTACTGTAGTAATGGTCCAATCTAACAGAAATGCAAGATAGTCTCTAAGTCATTTTCTGTGTGATGGCTTGTGAGCTTTAAAATAGTCCAAACAAGGCTTTCTTTATAGATGTTTGGAGACTGCTGTGCAGGCTGATACAATTTGGTTTTGAGAGGAGGCTTTATGTTAGTTTTTATTACAGTATTATATCATTATTCCTATTCACCAAGTAAATGAAAACTTTCGAGAAATTTCTAAGGGCACTGCAATCAAACAGCTAGTATAATGTACTTCTGAAGGCTTTGTTACATAAAAGAAACTTAATTTCACAAGAAAGGTATTAATGACAGGTTATGCAGGCTGTGCATTTTGAAGAGGAAAGACCTGCTCCATCAGGGAGGATGCTGGAGCTGAGTCGGGCAGCCTGATCTGCTCTATGTGTAACAACCAGCACAGCTGAGGAAAGGCAGCAGGTGATAGTACCAGGAAACTCTTTTCTGGGAGGTACAGAGTAAACCATTTGCTGACCTGATGCACTCTTGAGAGAGACATGATATTTACTGGGGGCTTGGATGAGGGACGTCACCAAGAGACTACCCGTCATCATACAGTCCATTGAACATTATCCACTGCTGTGGTTTCACGTGACAACCAGTTATAGAGCCGGGACAGGGATCACAGGTCAGCAGGAGCACCTGAAATGCAGCACAAATGAATTCCAGCCACAGCAGCCAGTCAGCCAGCTTCTCCAGGGGCCTGACTGAAACACCTCTATGCAAACACTCGTAGCACAGGGAACGAACAGGAGTTGGAGACGTGGATGCCTGCAGGCTGTTATTGGCATCATGGAGACGTGGGGAGATGGCTCCTGTTACAGAAGTGTTGGGATGGAAGATGGGCTTATCAGGAAGGACAGGCAGAGGAGATGAGGAGGTGGTGTCAATGACCAGCAGAAAAGCATGGAGCTCTACCTGGGGGATAGATGAGGAGCAAAACAAAAACATATGGGTCAGTATTAAAGGGAGAGCAGGGACATGGGACACTATAGATGGGGACAGCTAAAGGCCAACCAACCAGATGAGTTCCTCTGCAGACAGGAGCAGCCTCACATTCACAAGCCCTGGTCCTGGCAGGTAGTGATAAGACAAGGGGAAATGGCTTTAAGCAGAAAGAGGGTGGATTTAGATCAGATAAAAGGAAGAAATTCTTCACTATGAGGGTTGTGAGACACTGGAACTTGTTGCCCAGAGAAGCTATGGCTGCCCCCTCCATGACAGTAGTCTTCAAGACCAGGTTGGATGGGGCTTTGGGCAACCTGGGATAGTGGAGGTGTCCCTTCCCATGGCAGGGGGTTAGACCTAGATGACCTTTAACTAGATGGCCTTTGAGGTCCATTCCAACCCAAACCATTCTATGATTCTGTTAAATTCAGTTACCTAAAAAAATGGTTTAGTGTCTTATGTTAGAAAGCTCTGCTGTAAGATTTCATATATTTTGGAGGGTTTTTCTGTGTTCGAAATATCACAAAAAGATAGTTCTAATAAAGTTCTGACAAGTGAATTGGGAAATATAAAGACACTGAAGTATAATTCCAGCAGTGTATAGTCAGAAAATATATTCGCTCTGGGAATGTCCAATGTTCTAGCTGATCCTTTCTTCATCTGCACCTTTTCACTTGCCTTTTATGTAGGTGATCGAAGTTTGATGTAAACAAATCACAATATTTTTTTTTCTTGGTGTTCCACTGTTTTATGGCTCTTAACTTGTTTATTGACTTTACAAACAGCTCCAAAACAAGAAGATTTTCCTTTAAAAAATAGAACACCATCACAGTAACATTCTAACTCACATGGTGGAAAGAATCACTAAGTGCATTTAAATCTAATGGAAGGCATTTTTAAATCTATTTGTGAACCCCAACTGTTAACAGTAAAATCACAATTATACTGATGCTCAGTATGGGGATTGGGCTAAATCTGAAAGCAAACTCCAAGCACCACATAGTCTGTGTGCTGCTCATATAACTGCTTTTGCCTGCAGAATAGCTGCTGTTGAGCCAAGTCACTACTTAATGCTTAGACAGACATATAGAACAATAACATAGAGCCCTAGGAAGAATTCTGATTATGGTCCAGCTTCATAAATAATAATGACATCTACCTTTCTAGTAGCATTTTTCAATGTGTGTGTGCAACAGCTTCACAGAGGACCACAACAATGTTGCGTTCCTTATGCTAACAACATAAAAAACAAAGCACACAAAGGTGGAGTGCCAGCATTTCACAGCAAAAGTGGCAGAAATTAAATTTGAAGTCCACAATAATTCTGAATCTCCTGGGCTTAAACCAGAAATAGTAACTGGCATAACAGTGTGGTGCAACAAATGTGTTTCTAGAAAGTAGGAGAGGTGGCTAAATTTTCATTAAAAAAGTCATACAAACCAGGTAAAAAAGTCTATAGTGTCAGAATAACCCAATTTAAATTAAAACTTTAAAGATTTTCTTTTAATCTTACAGGGAAATGTGCATGTCAACTTAGATAATAACTTTTCTAGTTTAATGTAAAATCACAAAAATTTAGTAAGAAGCACTTATTTTAAGGTATTGGTTTTATAGCTATATTACATATATTGTTAGCGTGGTTTTTTCATTACTATTACTCTCCTTTGTTTAATCCCACATTTGCTATCCGTTGTATGCACAGTGTGCAGCTCTCTCCAGGACTACTAAATTGCCAAGAAATTTAGCCTATTAGCATATCAACAAACAGATTTATGATACAGCAGTAAAAATACACTTTACATCATGTATCTTCTGCAAACTGGCAAGCCATTAATTTGTCAGCACATCATATCATACTTGATAGCTTTGTAAATCTGTACTTGCTGGGTCATATAATCAAAATGTACGTCAGTTTGTGACATTACTTTCTTCAGAAATTATTTTGAAAGCTGTTCAATTGGAATTATATTTTGAATAAATTATAATAATTATATAAATGCTTTTGCCTTTATAAGTAAAATG
Organism: Gallinula chloropus; assembly: GCF_964237585.1. Lineage (NCBI taxonomy): Eukaryota > Metazoa > Chordata > Aves > Gruiformes > Rallidae > Gallinula > Gallinula chloropus. The sequence continues at coordinate 31,852,438 of NC_140092.1, forward strand.
CCTTTCAATAATAATAACTTTCCAGACAGAATGCATTTAAAACTGCTATAATTCCTTAATATAGTATTTTTTAACATTACTAAACAGAAAAAACAGAAGTATTTTGATACCCATTCTTCTTTTTACCTATTAAAAAACCCACAAGAACTCCAAATGTGGATATTTCATTGTGTTATAAGCTAATAGTGAAGGTTTTTTTTCCTGAAAAAAGGAACCCTTGAAGACAAATAGGAACTGATCTGAATGGTAGCAAATGATGATATTTATTTTTGCAAGATCTCTCTAGAGTCCTTGTTGCTTCATAAGTAAGTTGCTTTGGAATTCATACTATACCAAATAATGAAAGTGTTCATATTAATATAAACTGCATAAATAGTGTATTAGACAACAGTAAATTACTACTGGAAAACTAACTTGCAAGTATGTAAGACTGATGAATTATTTAGTTTTGTTAACATTATGGAGCAGAGGGAAGTGGAGAAATCTGGAAATAACTATTTCTTAGCACATGCTATTTACTTTCTATTACCTTTGTCTATTCTTCTCTGCAACATTGATCTTTTATATAAAATAGTCCTGTGAATACTAGGAAAGGTAGTAGTGGGGGAACAAAATAGTCAGAAAACCAGAAAAGTTGCAGTGGAAAGGGTCTCTGGAAATTTCCTGGTTTGAACCCCCTGCACAGAGCAGGGTGAGCTACAACAGGTTGTTCACGGCCTTGTCCAACCAGGGTTTGAATATTTCCAAGGACTGAGACTCCACAACCTCTCTGGGCAACCTATGAATACTCTAAAAATTTATTGTCCTTGGATTTCAATCACAGAACACACTACTGATTTCTCATTTAAATAATCAGTCTTTCGAAGCCACAGTCTGACGTAAGAATCATTTTACCAATGTATTGACAGCCAGCATGAAATCAGGTATGGAAGTTGTATGCAAAGTTTCTCAGTCATATAAGCAGGAGAAAGTTGTTCTACATTCCTGCCAGAAAATGTAGGTTGGTAATAGGAACGATATTCAAAGGATAGCTTTTTACAAGTGAATAACTGAAGGAGTGTCATGTAACAAGAGACAGAAGGATGCTAGCACTGTCATTAGTGCATGTTTTATACACAGAGATCAATGGTTCCCAGCTGGCACATCAAGAAAATAAGTGGCCAGGCAGCCACAAAGTGCTGTTACAGTCCTGTTAAGGAGCTGGGTTTTTTTTCCCCAAATATGTCTGCATATGTCAAGAACTTTCAAAGGAAGCAGCTGGTCCCATTTCACAGCATTACAGAAGTGTAGGGATTGGAAAGGACTTACAACTAGATGAATGATCATGTAGTCCAACTTCCCTTCCAGAGCAGGATCACCCAGATTAGGTTTCCATTTGGGCTATGAATATTAGCCAACCAGGATCTTTCAGAAAGATCCTGGTTTCCATCTTTCTTGAGATTATATTGTCTGGGTGCAATCAAATCCAGAACTCAAAAAAGGCAGGATTTGAAAACTACTACATGTGAAGCAGTGTGTTAGAGCTTGCCTTGTATGATTTGTGCCTGCTGAAGGAGACACAGTAGAGTCTATACACACCTCTAAAGGGGTGCCTTGAAAACAAACCTTAAATTGATCCTTCATGTCATCCTGTTGAGTGTGATTATGTATAGTTTTAAAAGATGTGGGTTTGTGTATACATGCACATATCCATATCTGCATCTGCATGTAGGCACCATCACACACACGTACACTCAGAGGTAAATGCCATCAGATAACTTGGTGATTTGCATTTTCTTGGATGTGTAGGCCCTGTGATCACCTCAATGTATGCACAGATCTAAAGAAACCATTTTCCAACAATTTCCATACAATTGCTACAAAAACGCATAAAAGCATTTGAAAGTTGTTTTGCCTTTTTTTTTTTTTCCTTAAAGGAAAAATAAAAGTGTTCACAGTTCTGAACAGAAACCATTTTGGAACTGCAAATCTGTATACAGTACCTGATGTCTTCTAATTTAGTCAGCAGTGGAATCATGTTCCCTCTGCAACTGTTGCGACTTCAGGGAGCTTCTGTAACTGTAGGCATTGGCAATAAAACCTATATTCAAACTACATTCATTCTCATCCTGATTTTTTTTTCCAAATCCAGTGCAGCATTGAAACTGCACTTAAACTGAAGGCACTCTGAGTGATAGGTTCTCTGTAAACAGTGGGCTGCTCTGGTGGCACAGTAGTTACCGCATAACACACAATCGCAAGGACTTCTAAAGAAAAAATTCGAACATCAGTGTTTGCTTTGTTTCTTATGTGAAAAAGAACAGGTAGATGGGTGTGGTTTACATTTGCTAACATAAAAAAAATAAAAGCAATTTATTTTATGATGCAAACTGATGTTTCGCAGGAAAGGCTTTCAGAATGAGATAACTATGGCCCAGGAGAAATATATCACAGTATAAAAATCCTTATATCAAACCTCCAGTTTTAATCCTCTTTTTTTTTTTTGCTAGTGATTTTAATATTGAAACAAGGGAAGGAACAACAACAACAACAAAATCAGATGCATGATTTTTAACTATTTTGAGTGAATGTGCAAATTAGTGTCTGAGATCATGCATAATCCATAACTCGCATCTTAATTCAGGGTTAGCTGTGGCCTCAAAAAGAAATAAAATGGAAGAATAGCCAGAAAGAAAAAAAAGAAAAAATATGAGCAATGTGGAAGAAAGGGAACACAAAGACCTTTTTTTTTTTTTTTTCAAAATTGGGTCAGATCTACTGTTATCCCAACCCTTCAGGCCCCACAGCAGACACCGAAAAGGACTGTGGTGGTTCAGCCCCAAGCATTGACTGAGCACCACACACACCACTCATTCCCTGAGGAGAAAGGGACAGAGCCTTTGTGGGTTGGGATAAGGACAGTTAACTGACAAAGGCATCGTGAAAGGGGAACAAAATCAGCCAATTGCACTCACACAGAGTGATAACACAGAGTACCTTACCAACCCAATGATTACAGAATGCTGCACAACTCAAGGACCAAACAACAGGCCAACCAACTGACCTCACACCCCAGCCACACTCAGACTGCACTCGAGGGCACCCTTCCCCAACCAGCCCCTTTTATGGGGAAGGGATGTCAGCTGGTGTGGAAACAGCCCAGGCTAACTCAGCTCACCTGGGATGGCTGCTTGGGGAGGTTGACTCTGGCCTGGCCAGAACCAGGACAATTCCTTTGGGCATCAAATCCATGTATAAAATTAAATGCAATGGACACAAATATAGAAAAAATAACAGGCTGAGGAGTATGGGATGAAATTAATAAAACATTGTGTTTTCTATTGCAAAGTCTTGGCAGAAACCAAGACTCACTTCATAAAGCAGTACAAAAGATCTGATTGTGGAGCTGTTGAATTTGTTGTAATCCTTGCTATCCACTTCAATGAGTCATGTATTTAACCTTTAATGATTCAAATGCACTCAAGGCATTTGAAAAAAAACAGTATGTTTAATAGACGCCAACTACAAAATACAACATGTATTAACCAGGCTTTCTTAGGCATCTGGAAGAAAACATAAGACTGATTTGAAGAGGGGAGGGAATTGCCCTCTTTAATGAAATGAAAACCTGAATATCCAATTTAATAGTAAATCTTCAAATTGTAAGACAATTTGTAAGACAATTTGAATACATTATTCAGGATTTCAGCTTCTTCCTATCCCATTAGAAGCAATAAGTCAAATAGAAAATGTAAACAGTGCTTTGTTTTACAAAGTTATACTTGCAGCTATGATACCGTACATACTCAAAAACTAGACCTTTACAGCCTTCCATATAAACACCTGTTAGGTGTTATGATATATAATATAACAGTAAAAAACTTTAGAAAATATTAGGAACCACATATAAGATAATGACTCGGAATTATATGTAATTCTTTGAAAAGATAACCCCGATTGCCTTCTTTTCACAGAGGACCAGCATTTCAGCACTTGCAGTAGATCTATCTTAGTACAGGAGAATATTCTCACAGTATATAATGCAGACTGAGAAGCAATCTACAGAAATAGGTTAAACTAGGAAAATGTCATAAATGAGAGTCTTCCAAGGTCTTTGTGAAAATACTACTACATACAAAAAATTAAATTGTAAGAAAGAATTCTCAGAGTGCTCTTAGAAGATAAGGATGTTGCTCTGACTCCACAAAAAATTTGCAAAGGTTTTTTCAAGTCTCTCACTATTCAGAAAGCTCCTATGTAAAACAAAGGTGCTAGGTGAATATTGCTCTGGAAAGCAATTTATTAGCAGAAAAGTATTGAAGGGAAAATTGAAACTTCTTTTAGCATAGTTCACATCATCTGCATCTACTTCTGTGCAGCGTGCCGGTTTCTGTAGTGAGAACAGGAGCATGAGGATGAGGAAACCGAGATGTCAGAGAGGCTCTGCAGCATTTTGTCAGATAAGCATTAGTCTTGAACTGTTTCCCAAGCAACATGAGCATGATTATTTGTAGTATTCAACAATATTTGAACTTTCCCTGAGCCAAAGTATTTGCTTGCCCTGAAGGATATTTCTGAAGGGGAGAGGGAGAGGGAAAAATTCGGTTCCAGATTAAGAGAGACTGAGGTTTGTTCTCTTATTAATATCACTTCTAGTTAAAGATCAGCTCACTTATAAATGAGTTTCATCTTTCTAATCTCCTTGAAATCTACTGTTATTACCACCATCTAGACTTAATGGCTTCATTTCAGGAGGATTACTTTTGTCCTCAACTTCCTTTCCACTGAAAATCATTCCTGGTCTGTGCAGGGACAGGTAATGAGGAGCTCCTGATGTGAGAGCAGATGCTCCCACCAACAAGTCAGCAGAGGTCATCAGTCTTGTCTACATTATAGGAGGATGTGTCCTTTTAGGGACTTCTGCCAGAGCAATCTATATCTTGCCAGTTCCAGCTCCAGGAACAAAACAGGGATTTACTTCCAACAGCTCATGAAAGGCTTTTTCAATAAATCCATTTATAGTAAAAACATATCATGGCAAAGAAACGCTTCCCACCAAAAGAAATTTCACCACAGATACCTGTCACCTTTTTCAAGTTTATATTCATAAATGTGAGAAAAGAAATATCGTTCTATTCCTGGATCATATTCAGACTTCACAGCCTTCCTGGTCTTGTTTCAAATGATCAAGCTTCAGGATGTTTTCTTTATCAAGCTGCACTTAAGTTTAACTTGCTCAGATAAAATAGAACTTCGGTAGACTCTGTGCAGACAGGAGTAATACATTCTCGGTTTATATGCAATGAGTGGTTGTACAATAAGTGGAGATTGAACAAAGAACTTCTGGAACACCCTCCCCATCCTCCCCACACCACCCCACAATATACTAGTACATAGAAGTGGTAAAAATGATAATTTCACTTTTCTCTATGTGTTATTGTAATTATGCATGTTCCTTTATGATTTCTAAAACAGAATGTCAGCAACGTGATTTCTTCTTTGACCAATAATCCAACATTTTAACTGTTCTACTCAAAAGCAGCTCCAGGATCTGAATTTTTACTACAGTCTGCACTGCCAGATTCCTGCCTAAGCTCCAGCCCTCACCTCACTTAATGAACATAGACTCATTCTACATGACTGTCATCCTTGCAAGCTTATTTCCACAAGTAAAACAAAATTAAAGGTGTTGCTAACATCATCTTTTTTCATCATACTGTCATTGTCTTGCAAATTCTTTCTGTATCTCTGTCTCATACACTATATAACTCTGAAACATTTGGGAATTTAACCCAATCATGATACCCTGTGCATGAATCCATCCAGCTGGAAACTTAACACGTTACTCAAGAAGCTAAGCAGTTGTAAGTTCTCCTGTTCAGATGCACTAACATAGACCTAATACGCCTTGTCCAAATAGGATGTATACCTATATTAATAAAATCCCTTCAATCTTTCACATGACTTTCAAGTTTCACAAAAAGAACAATATTTTGACCTCCATTTATATCATTGCAAGCATCATAAATTTAACAGGCTTTCACATGTGTAAACAGGAGAGACATCTGGGCCAAATCCAGCTCTGGAATAATAGCTCCATTGCCTTTAGTGCTGGCTTTCTCCCAATATGCATAAACAGAGACCTGAAAGAGACTTTTCCCAGTATTTTAAGATTTTTACATCAGTTGTTTTCCAGCACGATTTTTGGATAGAACAAGTGGGATAGATTCTTTTTAAGGCAAATCCTGCTTTTCAAACAATGGTATCAATGTTATTTCTCTGTGAACATTTTAACTGGATATCCATAAACTGAATCCTGCATGTTCAGAGAAAAAAAAAAAAAAAAGGAAAAGCACTTTTCTGCAATTTTTCTACAATGAATAGAGTTATAGTTTCCTAAGTTTGAAAAGTCCACAAGTCATTAGAGATTTGGAATACGAATGCTGAGCTTTAAAATTTGTTAGAAATCCAGATTTTCTATGGATGGAGCCTGTTTAATATATTTCTAACAGAGTACCCAAAGTACAGCACAAATAATCACTTGTGCTTCTGGAAAGCTACAGCCAACATGTCTTTTCCATTAGTTTTTGGTGGGTTTCTCTTTAGTTTTTGCATAGGTGTATGAGGTTTTAGTAGCTTCTGGTAAATGTTACTTATGGCAGAGAGTGTTTGTTCTAATCCAAACCAATGTGCTATATAAAGGCTAAGGACAAAGATCCTGGAAAATTCTTCATTCCTACAATTATACTCTAATTTTCGAGGGGAAATAGCTGCTTTCGATATTTTAACAGTTTCATATACTGCTCTGAGAATCATAGTAAAAAATATAAAGCATTCACAGTTCTCTATATTACAAGTATATGAAACCTTACAGAACAAATATCACCTGTATATAATCTGAAGTTTTTATTTAGAAAATTTCCCTCTGCCTTTGTAGCATTTCCAAGTTGTCTTGGTCACTGAGCAGCTCGAATTTCAAAGAAAACCACTAAAATGTAGGCTGTTACCTGTACAATCCATGCAGATAATCAGTACAACTCTAAAAGTTCGTTATTTGAACAGTTTTGCACATATGCAATAGCCAGATACCAATGACTGGTCATATTGCTCAAAAAGCCCAAAGCTATAGGCTACCAGGCAAGAGTATAAATGAACAAAAGACAAATAATGCAACTTGAAAGATATGGTGAATGTACTTCAAAATGGGGGCTGCTGTTGTAACGGAGCATGAACTAAAACTCCACTGATCTGGTGTAATTGTACTTACATTTTCCCTAAGAGCAGACTAGAGCACTTTTTAATTGAACAGACTTGAGCTCACAACTTCTTCAGAAAAATATCCTCAACAAAATGCAGGAGAAAATGAGAAACCCCCTTATTTAACTAATAAATAGACCCCTCAAGCCAAGTTACTCAACCCAATAAAGCACCCCTTTATACCTTTCAACAAAAAAGAGGAAAGCAACTAGGTCATTACAAAGACTGACAACTTGTTTTTCACAATTCTCCTTATGTTTCTCCCAGGAACAAAATTACAGTGAGTCACTCAAAGACTGGAACATGAAGAAGCCTGAAAAAGAAGACGACAAATGTGGAACCAGAAGAGAACAAAAACCAATTACAGTTAATTAGAATGGAAGACGGATCAGAAGCAAGCAGTTTCAGTGTATTTTTAAAAGTTAAAAAGAAAACAAATTGCCATTTTGGCAGGCAGGTTAAAAAGAGCAAAAAGGAAACAGAAGTTCTAATTTGATAACTTATATATGTCCAATTTAACCCATTGTAACGTTAAAAAATTGATTCAATATATTGTACATAGCAATCAAATGGAAATAAGTAATATTAAAAGACAAAGGCAGAACAACCCCCCCCCCTCCAAATTTCTTCACTAAAAGAATATTAAAAATGCTGAATATACAGGTTACATATTAATATAGGTCTATATATTCTTTTATGAGAAAACAGAAAAAATGGAAAAAGAAATTCAAAGAATGGCCTAACTTGAACGAAATGCATATGGAAAAATAAACATATGAACTTGCATTGTAAAATCTATGATGACCTGGCTGGATGGTCATACTCCAATTGTCTGGACAGTCACATTCAGAGTTGTGGTCATGAGCTCGATGTCCAAGTAGAAATCAGTGATGAGTGGCATTCCTCAGGAGTCAGTATTAGGACTGGCACCATTTAACATATCTGTTAGTGACACGGACAATGGGATTGAGTGCACCCTCAGAAAGGTCATTGACTACACCAAGCTGTGTGGTGCAGTCAACATGCTGGGTGGAAGGGGTGCCATCCAGAGGGACCTTGACAGATTCAAGACTTGGGCCCATATGAAATGCATGAAGTTCAACAAGACCAAGGTCAGAGTCCTGCACATGCATTGGAGCAATCCCAAGCACAACTAGAGGCTGGATGGAGAATGGATTGAGAGTTTGCATGGGGAGGTGGACTTGCGAGTGTTCACTGATGGGAATCTCCACATGATCTGGCAATGTGCACTTGCAGCCCAGAAAGCAGACCGTATCCTGGGCTGTGTCAAAACCAACGTGGCCAGCAGTTTGAGGGAGGTGATTCTTCCCCTTTATTCTGTTCTTGTGAGACCCCCCTGGAGTACTGTGTACAGTTCTGTGGTACCCAGTACAAGAAAGACATAGATCTGTTGGAACAAGTCTGGAGGGAGAGCCATGAAGATCATCAGGGGGCTGAAGCACCTTTCCTATGAAGACAGGATGAGAAGCTGGGCCTGTTCAGCCTACTAAACAGAAGGGGAGATCTTACAGCGGCCTTCCAGTACCTGAAGGAGTCTACAGGAAAACTGGAGAGGGACTTTTTACCAGGGCATGTAGTGATAGGACCAGGGATAATGACTTTAAACTTAAAAAGGGTACATTTAGATAAAAGGAATACATTCTTTACTGTGAGTGTGGTGAGGCACTGGAGCTGGTTGCCCAGAGACGTTTTAGATGTTACACCCCTGGAAACATAGTGGAGCGTCTCCTTGCCCACAGCTGGGGGCTTGGAACTTGATGATTATCAAGGTCCCTTCCAATCCAAGCCATTCCATGGTTCTATGAAATTTGCCAGTGCCAAATACTTTAAGAATTTTTTCTCATTTCTTGCAAGTAGAATTGGAAAAAAAAATAAATTTATTCAGAAGTCTCTAGAGATCAAAATTTGGTGTCACCAATTGGGTAAATGATTGGCTACTAAAATCAAAGGAATTTTTTTCTATATATCTAAACAAAACCATACTGTCTGTTACAAAGTAATGCCATCGTTTTGAAATTAATCTCTGTAAAAACAGTCAACAAAACCAAAACCTTAAAAAATTATCAGTCTTAAAACTAAGCAATGTTCAAGTTACCTAAATAAAATTTCTGGTCTAACAGTCATACATGAGAAAGATTGAATCAATGTGGAAGAGATTCAAAGAGCACCTAGGTTACATGGTAATGTCACACCTTTTAACGTTTATAAATGTATGTTATCTGCTTATACATACCATATACCTTTCACCACAGCCATTATCTCCAATGCTGTCATTCAGATGGCTGCAGTTTAATTATGTGAAGTGTTCTGCCAATCATACAAGATTAGAAAAGAATTTATTTAAATATTTCCTTCACCTGTCTCTATTTTACAGTATAATGCTATCCCAGCAGTTCAGTGCTATGTATCTTTTTCATTTCTCTAGCATGCCAACTTTCATACCTTTGTAATGTTTTTAAAAAATGGTTGGCATTTTAAGACACTTTTTCAAATCAAGTGCTTCATGACTTCACCCCTTCAACAAAAATCACATTTCTCAAGTGTTCTATTGAACTTACCAGAAAAGCAGAATTACAGAACGTGATTTTATATTCATGTTACCCTAAGGACTCAGATGTAAGAAGAAAAGAATTTCTTTTTTATGCAAAGAGTCACTGTGGGTGAACAGAAGAAGTAATCCAAGAACCTGGCTCACCAGGTCTGGAAGAGAGATTACAGAGTTCAGTTTGTAATCTCTCTCTGTGCCATCCTGGTTCTGCATCTGATTTCTAACATGGAGCACACTTTCTCTGGAGCTAAGTCTTGCTAATAACTGTCCACAACAATGGAGAGAGAAGGGACAAAGCTGCAGGACCTCTGTCAATAATAATCCTCCCTGCTAAAGGAAAGCAGCTGTGGATACTCTTGAAGGGGTGTCTCATGCACCATACAAGCCATTATATGATTGTGGTTATGCTTCAGAGTAGAATAAGAGTGCTTAAGAGTTTTTGTTTTCTTCTTCTCATCCTCCTCATCCTTAACTAAAGGATAGCTCAATAGAAATGCTTTTGCTGTGAAAGGAGCACAAGTTGTGTTAGAGCCATCTACAGATCAGGATCATCTCCTGGAAGAGTCCTTAGTGAAAAGGCATAACACTAGGAAAGTGAACAAGGAAAATTGATGTTAAAACAGGTAAACCTTTGATAAATATGTGCAATGTTGAACGATACTGGCGTGCTTTTGCAGGGAGCCCAGGCCCCATATTAGTGGGGGCCGGCATTGTTTTGATACTGTACAATGTATTGATCCATAGTTTCCTTGTGTAGGATTTCACTGGAGACAGATTTTGGGAAGGACATAACTTCTGGGCATCTGAACAGATTAAGAGTTCTCTAATGGATTCAGACATCTCAGGAATCCTGCATTTTGAGGAGATATAAAGAAATACCAGCTCACTGTTGATCTTGGATGTCTGGACTACACATGTACTCCACTCAACAAAACTCAGGCACAGATGATCAAGTAGCAGGTCTTATACACTTATCAGTTGTTCAGGAAGAAAAAAATAAAAGGAAAGATAAAAAAGTAATCAAAATCCTGTGGGTTTTTTTTAACGGACTTTTATGATGCATCAATATTAGTATGGTTTTAAGGAGAATGATCATCAATTCTCACATGATAGATTAAAAAAAAAGGATGAATACATAAACACTCAGAAAACATTTCCTTATTCACTAAGTAATGTATTTGTTTTTCCTGGAAAAATTGTGTATTTGTTTTCCTCAGAAACATAAAGTAAATTAGGTACTTTCTTGAAACATGATTTCAGTCTTTTAATGGTTCTGACACCAGATGCTCTTGCCCCATGGCACAATAGGTATATTTGGGGTTATTTCTATTATTACAAAACCCCCTTTTGTTCACTACCCTGTATTCTATATAATGGCATCCATTATTACAAAGAAATTACTTAGCTCCACTTACTGCTAGAGGAAAGTTTGCAGAGTCATAAGATGTTTTAACAAAAACTGTTTAAAAAGTGAAAAAATGCCATGTTTTGTAAATGGGAATAGTTTCTGTAAGGCAGATCTTGTACTAAGAGTTAGCTCATTTAAGAGCGTGACTTAATTTCCTGCAGAGCTGAGTTTAAAACCCTGAGAGGAGAATGCACTTGTTTTTTGCTGTAAGAAAATATTGTTGCATCAGGTCCTGAATTAGCAGAGATGATGTTTATCTGTCATATCATAAACAGGATAGAAATAACAAATGTGTCCTGTATATGATTAATATGTCTTGCAAACACTCATCTCATTGCCCATATTGATCTTCAAGGATGCCATCAAGAAATTGCAAGGCTTTCTTCCCTTTATGTATCATTTTCAATTTTTTTCAGTGTGATAATTTATAAGAAAGCTATAACGTCATGGTAGTTGAAAACACAGTTTGTAAAAAGGCAGAGATTATTGAGTTAAATATTGATCTTTTTATTTCTGGTTCAGTAGACCTACTTATGTAAAGAGACAAGGAAAATTTCTGTCCAAAGCTTTAAAGCAAGAGTAATATTTAAGTGGGAAAATTAATTAAAAGCTCCATATGCAGCATTTTTCATGTGCTGTGAAACCCAAATATCCCATTTGGTAGCAGAATCTGTCTCATCTTTATACGTACAGCCTCAAAGCCGCAGCTGCACATCGCCAAGCAGTGATTATTTTACCGTCTCTCTTCAATGAATGTGAGAGGTAAGATATTCCTATAATGGTCATTACTTAATTCTCAGTTTACCTACAGCTGGAGTAAGTAGTACCCACCCCTGCATACCCCCTAAATGTAAGAATATCTTTGGAAGGTCTGCTTACTGTAGGATAGAGTCCTTCTGGTTTGTTGGAAAACATTCGGATTTGAACTATTTTTAGCTTTCAATACAAAAAATATTTAAAGTATTAAAAAATATGAAAGTTAATGAAAACCTGGCAACATCTATTTCAAACTACAAAAGAAAAATGCTGCCCTATATAGACTATCACTCCTATATTATGTTTAGCCTCATAGTAGGATCATGATAGAAACTAGTAGCCATTGTTTAAAGCTAAGATACGTGACAACAGAGAGATAAGCTACTATAGAATTACTTTCTACTTCCACTGCTTTGATGCTGAAGATTTATTCAATTATCATGAGTACTTACTTATGGAACTACATTTTATTAACAAAAATAGCTGTAGACAATTAAAGTTCAAGTGGAAATTGAAGTTCATGTTGATTAAGAACATCAAATAGCAAGCTCAGAATGGGGCAAATTAATAGACTTTAACAAACATTCACAAGGAGATCAAATATTTTTTCTCTAATTGACATATTTGGCATATCTGATCTACCTTAGCTACGAAGGTAAAAGTCATGTATTTATTTATATTTCAGAATATAAATCACAATTCATCCTGACAAGATCTTAGATAAAACTGTTTATATTTCTTCATCAACAGAGGAAAAAAAGACTCTTGAAATTATTACTCATATGTATTGTGTTATGAAAAAAAAATGTGCATGACATTGAAAAAATTATCCTCTACAAGTGAGCTGTATGAGTTGTTCTCTGTGGAACACATTAAAAAAAAAAAAAGGAACACCTTTCTAATTGTTCTGCTCTACAATGCAAGTCATAAAGTCCACATTCATGGGACAGCAATAATTGCAGTACCCAGTGTTACAATACCTGTGACAGATAAGGCAGTCAATGCCATTTAGTTAAATTACTTTTCCTAGAAAACTGAGTAGCAGCAGCAGTTGTGAAACTGGCATTGACATAGGTATCAGCCAATTGGCAAGTAATGTTAGAATAAAAGATGTTTCTGGAATTCTCTTTGCCTTGTGTTAAAAATCGTTGGGTCAGTCTTCAAAGTAAGAGCTGGTTTAGGCTTATTCCTTACTTAGATTCAAATCCATCCATCTTCCATTTCCAGAAAAGTTTTGTAAATGCCAAGCTGAAGGAGAACTCTGTACTTGATAATAGTAGTTTGTTAAGTAGGGTTTTGTTTTGTGGTTTTTTTTTTTTTTAAATGCAAATGGGGATACCTAGTTGAAATAGCAATGTAAAATCTGCTCTAAAAAAAAAAAAAAGATGGTGTTATCCTTTGCAGGGCAGACCTTTGCAGAAGAAACAGGAAATCTCTTAAAACATAGGTATCAAAGGAGCTGTGTGGGAATAGCTGCTAGTGAAGAATATGTAGTTTTGACTAACCCCTATTGGAAGGTGATATTTTTTGTTTGAAATTTTTCATGTTGGACTTTTCAGCTGTTCCAGGAAAAGCCAATCATATCTATGAGCTACTTTTAGCAAACATTAAGGTAGAGTGAGAGATACTTTGGCACAAAATATATAGCAAATACATAAAACCAGCCCCAGACGGATCCTGAAATGAGTGAGAAGCTATCAACATCATATTCCACCCACCAAAAGACTCTAGATGATGAAAATTTGCTGCTACATGCACACATAAAACCAGAAACTCTCAGCTGAACACATCAACATTAAGACCCAGAGGAGCAGTGGAAAGTTGAACATAACACAGAGAACTGAGTTAGATACAAGAAAGTGTGTGTGTAACAAATTTATCTACATTACTATTACTGAGAATCTTTCTCTGTAGAGCTATCAAACTCTGTATTATCTTTTTCTTTCTTTTTCTGTAATAATCACATCTGGATTCCTGTATTAGGCTAGTATGATCTCATAGACACTAATGAATTATCTATTTTATGTGAATTACCTTATATGTGTTACCTTTTTGCACAGAGCAAGACCTTGAGAATACCACAAATTGCACCAGTGAACACACTGAGTTGCCTTCAGATTTCTTATCTTAGAAGGTAACTTGAAACATACAAAGTATGAAATCAAGAATGAAGGAACTGAGATTTACAGTATCTCAAGAGACAAAGAGGCACCTTAGATTGCTTCATACAGCAATACAAAAACCTGAGGAGAAAACCAACACTGAAATGGTTTGAAAAATGTCTAAATTCTGTGGTGTTATTGTATTTCTACAAAAAAAATGTCAAATGATTGTACCTGTCAGCAGGTTATTTAAAGTTTGTGAGTGATTCCTGGGTGGAAAGACCAAAACAAAAGAAGTTAGGGTATGTCTAAAACTACAGGTGGTAATCACATTTTCAGACAACTATGCAAAATGATTGCAAGGTAATGATTGTGCTATTGCTGTGGTGGGGCAGGAAATACATCAAACTCTTCTTCCTGTCATCTATATTGGTCATTACCTTGCCCCTCCTCTACATAAAATCAATTGAAAGTTCTCTTTCAAAAGACGTTCTTAGATCTATTTGCTGCTATATCTATATTCATTACCTTTTCCTTAATCTCTTTATTTAATAATGGGATCACACTTGAGCTTTTTTATTTAAGGAAGACAGTCATTTTATTAGCTTCTTGTTTGTTTGCTATTCATCATCTCAACAGGGGCATTGCTTAACATACGTAATGACTATAATTCTTGGAGTGGTTGTCCCAGAGCTATCAGTCTAGTGCAAACATCATTGCTATATTAAAACTGTCTGCCTCAGGGAATAAGCCTAGTCCAAAGCAGTTTTAAAACTGGTCTATTTCTTGCGGACTTTTGTCAGTAGAAAAATGGTTTAGTCCAGACATGGAAAAAGAGGAAAGGGAAGTTCCTATGTATTTTGCTTTCCTTGGGTGCATACAAACCCACATTGAAATGAAGTATTTCAGCCATCATCTTTATAGAATCCGAGCATTTTATAGTATGCCTCTGAAGAGAAAACTGTCAACCTACCCCTATCATACAGATCTGGAATCGATACAATTGCATTTCGTCAAGGGAGTTTTTTGAGAATTGTGTGCATGGGGAGTTATGCACCCAAGATCAACCTTGAATCTTAAAAGTCTCTAATTATTGTCAGCCTTGGACTGTCTCTCTCTGGTTTTGATATCCAAGATTGTGCTAGAACCTGAGTTTAAGGATGCCCAGGAATTTGATACCAAGATCATTTCCGGTTCTTATAAGATTCTGAAAAACAGGTATTATCTTTGTCTCTTGAGGTTAAATCCAATAAGATTTCTCAGAATGTGCTTCATCACTAATCATAAAAATAGGTAAGTCTCTTGATAAAGTGGCTTTAGAGTGATGGATTCCATAGAATCATGGAATCGTTGTGGTTGGAAAAGACCCTTAAAATCATTGAGTCCAACTGTATATGAAGTCATAGATGCATATTCTCCATAAAATTATTCCTCTCTATGAAACACCTTCAATAGATAAGAAAGACCCAGAAATGTTGATTTTTCCCAGTACTAATATCAGTTATTACCAGTGCTTCTATTTTCAGTCCTAAATACCAAATAATCAATTTCAAAGCATATGTTGATTTTAACCACCTTTAAGCTGTAGACTTTAATGACTAAGTCTGCTCTGAATCAGAGAACCTATACACATATGGTTTCCCTGGAGAAGAGCACACAAGGAATTTTCACTCTGAAAAAAAATGTTTGTATGCTGGTTTTCTTCTGTTCCAGGAAAAAATAATTTTCATTAGTCTAAATGGTATTTTATCACTACTTTTCCCAAACTCTTTTCTTGCTTATATCACTCTTATGCTTTCCTATATAGCAGGAAAGAATAATATCTTTCAGGAGATTGCTCTCTCATCACATTCTGTAAGGTGTTATAAATATGCAGAGCTTAGGGAGAAGTATCAATATATCGACAAAGGGGAGGCATTTTTATTAGATTTTTTTAATATAAAGAATAACTTCTTGTATTCTGCAAACGCTGGCCCTGGAATATAAAATGAAAAAAAATCTGAACAACTCAGTCAAAACATCTTTTTCTGGAAGAAGGGGGAAAGAGAAAATATTTTAATAAACTGCATAGAATGGAGCAGTGGATTTATTTTCTGTGGGAACTGAAATTTTAAATACACTTTTACAAAAGCTAATCTGCAAGAGCATTGTATGAAATATGTCCAGGAAACAAAGAATATCTTTTATCAAAAAAATCACCATAATTGCAGAAGACAAGTGAAGACAGGCAAAAAAGTATCTCAGACATTAAGAAGAAGCTTCTTGCAATGAAAAGAATGTTTTCAAGTTATCAGCTGTAGAACATTCAACAGAGATTTCTGGCCAGCTCAGGAAATGAAATTTCCTATCACTGATAATAAAGGCTTATGAAGGTTTTCTTGTGAAAAGAGAAAAGAACTCTTTAAGGATTCTGTTTTTTATTACCATAGATTAAGCTATAAATTAAGGTACCAATTTGAATATTAAAAATCATGAATAATGAGTTTTGTAATGAATTAAATAAACCCTTTCAAATGGCATCATCTATTAAAATTTGTATTTTTTTCCCCATCATTTATTGCTGTGGGTCAAATTCAACTTAATCTCTATTCACAGACACTCCTCTCCGTCATTATGAGTTTTGCTCATCTGTATTGGTACAACAGATTTGCTTTCATGTACAGCATTCGGCTCACCGTCCTCTATTAAAAACCTACTAACAGTGCTGCTTGCACAGAATGACAGATACCAGCAGCCATGTTCTGAATGCAGTTTTTGTATCTTACATTTCTCTCTCAGTTCAGGACCTACAATGCTAAAGGACCTCTGTTGTCCTTCAGGATGCTTTCCTGAATTCCAGTCCTCGGGATAGTAAGCATTCTGTTCAATTTTTGGTGTGTTTATCAGAATTGGTTTAAATGTTTAACACAATTGTGTGCCAGACTGAGGCGATGTCTGGGTGTACATGAATGTTTCTGTAAAGGGGACAGAAGAAGGGAATGCCTAAGTATCACCCCTTCAAGAAGCAACCTGGCAATTTCAACTCACGGTTGAATGGTTCTACTTACATCTCTTCTAAGTCTAGCTAGGAAGGATCCTTTGCTAGCACTTCGGAACTTTGCATGACTATTAAATGTTAAGAATATTCACTTAGCATTGTTCAAAAATCTGATTTATCTTAAGGGAATCAAGAGATGTTCAAAACCTTGCATAAAACTCATCCTATAACAAACATTCAGATTTTGTCCTGAAAGAGGCATTTTCCCAGCAATGATAGAAAGGCTTCCAATGGCACTTTCATATCTCAGTGAAACCCGGAGAACAAAATTGGTAACATTCTAGAGCTGTCCCTAGCCTCACATTTAGGGGTCTTTGTCACACAAGGGGTGGCAGGACCATCCCTAATGTCTGCTCCAGTGGGGAAAAGTGGTTAATAATCAGAGAGGGTATAGTTCACGTCAGCAACTGTTGTAGTAGTATTACTTGTCATAACCCTTAAGTGTACTGTTAGGCTTTTCAAATTAAGCTTTATATAGTCTTACATCTACTCTGAATGACATTTTGACATCAACTGGAGGTGCATTATTAAATGCCTATCCAGAGCTTTTCAAGATCTTGAGGATGAGTAGTTGCATCTTGGATTCCATACACAGATCTTTGGAGCTGATTGAGAACAAGGTCAAGGAAAGGATTCCACCCATTCTGTTTTGTATTAATACATTTTGTTATAGGTGTTTTTTCTTGCAGCTGTAAAAATGAAGCAGATATTTACAACCAGTTCATATTGGAAGAGATGTTATGGCGCCCATTTTTGCCATCGCAGACTACCTTTAAATGAACTAGTTATGGTATGAGTAAATATCCGTGCTTTCTGTATCCAGTACTTGTCCCTACTAATTCTCCTTGGCCTTTTACAAATTCCCCATGCTATGTAATACATATAAAGAAAGCATTCTCTGAAAAAAAAGCTGATTGCCTACCTGGAACAATCTGGAAGTGCAAATCAGCTAAAGAAATCTAGAAACCTTTTCTGCCGAGGTAGGTCCTGAACTAGCATAAACCAGTCAAGCACAAATGAGAGCTGAGTCAAGACTAACCTAACAAAACAAGTGTTGTTAAGAGTAAGTATATGAAAGCCTGATTTTTCAGTTTTTCAGCTTTCTTCCAATCCTTCCTTGATATGAAGTTGATAGGTCTGGTCAGAGATTACTGCAATCTAACATAAAACTTCACTTCCCCACCTGAATTCTCGGAACACATGTACTGTGACAATTATGACTAGAGAGACGCTGTAGCCCCTGAGCACATCCTTCCTCAATAAATCCACCACTCTATTGCCTCTGGAGAAACTGCTGTGCAGAACACCACTGGCAAAGTAGTTAGGCTGTTTTGCTTGTTTGTTCTCTGGAGACTGAAGGAGAAATTGTGTACTGAAACAGGAAAACAAAAGGAAAGGCTGGGTTTTCTTACATTCCTGGCAGTCCTTGACTGCTAGACTCTTCCATGGAAAAGAAATAGTTTTAACTCCCCACAGAGCTTCATGTTTCCAACTGGTCTTTCTGGGACTTGACTATGAAGCAAGGACCCTAGTGGAGCTTCAGGCATGGATTAACATCTCCTCTTGCATTGCATTTTATTTTCCAAGTTTGGGATTTACCTTGTATTTAATAGGGATGAGGGCATTGTTCTTTACATCCCATAAGGATTACAGTGAGATTTCATTGGGTGCCTTTCCTGAAGCTGGCAGATTTTTGCATATAGGGAAATAATTGAACAAAAGTAATAACCACATAAAGAATACTCTGTCTTAGGATAATGTGACTGTGCAGCAGAAGTATAAGTCACTAAATAAAATGCTTTAGAAAGGATTTTTTCTAGACAGCTGAGCTTGTATCAAGATTTAATTAAAAGTGTTTTATTCCATTTCCGCTTCATTACATTATCTGTTCATCTCAATGAAGGATCTTTAGAGAGCAGATTAGTCTGAGGTTTTCACAGTATGGGAAAGTATTTAAATTGAGAAGTAAACTTAAATCTAAATGTATTAGTTGGTGAGTGGAATTGGATAGAAATATTAAAGCAACTGTTAGTTGCTTTTAATGACAAAGTCTAGCCCTTGTGTCACTCTTGATGAGTCCAATAAGATGAGTTGTGATTACTAGGCAAAGGAGAGTTGATCTATGATTCTATAACAAAAAAGTTTACACATGCCAATGGAGTTTAGCTTCTGGAAATGGATGAACTGTCACTTAAAGGACACTTCAGTGATATGTGAGATGGAAAATACAGCTATATCCTATAAAAGAAAACAATCACCTTTCCTTTGCATCACTGTACTGGGAAGCACAGAAGTCTAATCTAGGGTACAGGTTTGAGGGGGAGGCCAAGCAAGATCATGACACTTGAACCTTACATGGCACTGATAGTCATATGAAAACTTCATTGTTTGTTTTAATTTAAAAGTTGGTTCTGTTTGTTTTTTTTTTTTTTAAAGTACATTTCTTAAGTATATATTTCTTTTAGAGACTTACACCATGATATGGGCAAGGTGGAGAGGAGTTATTTTCTTATTATCATACCTTTTTCTGCAGTCATTAAGAAGAGGCTGAGCAAACTAACCATTACTTATCATCACCTGAGTTTTTTCTAGATGTATATACTGGAATGGAGTTGCACTTGATATGCTAATGTGAAAGCCATTTGGACTCCACCTAAGGTTGGTATCATGGCAAGATGTACACTGCCTCATTAACGCTGCTTATGCAATGACCTGACCATTTATGCTTTATTAGTTCTTTACCATTGCTAAACCATTTTCTTCTCTTCTGTAGTTTGTTCCAGATATAGATGTTGTTTGTTTAAATCACTCTTAGTTACTTTCAAAGTATGTGATTACTGAAGGGGCGCATATTTAAGTTTATATGAAATGTGTTAGAATACTCTGCATTATGTCAGGTAAGTTTGAATGTACAAAAATACCGTTTACCAAGTTAGTAATTTTGGGGAGGTTTGCATCTCCTTTTCTGCCCCATTCTATTTTACATCACTTCTTATTTTCTACTGTCCTGAGATACTAGATAAAAATAACCTGACAATGGATCATACTCCAAAGATTTTCATTCCTGGTTTTGTTGCCAATAGGATTTGGGGCAGGACAGTTAGTGAGAAGGAGAAAACTGTGAACATTTGAAAGTCCTGTCCAGTCCTTGTCCAGTGCTTATCCTTTGTGCTTTATAAATTTTTAACTCAGCATCTGTTTTATCTGCCAAACTGGAGTTATTATTGATAATAATAACTCCATATTATTATTGATAATAATAACTCCTAATAATAACTGCTGCACTGAATTTAGCCAAAAGGAGGCCTTTAACAGCAAAAGGGTTAAAAGTAATATTGGTCTTGTGTTGCCTGACCCTAAAAATCAAGAGACATCAGATCACCAGGCAATTGAAAGACAAGCAAAAAAAGTGTGTGCTATTATGAATGGAAAAGTCTAATAGTGAATTAATCCTTTGATTTCTTTTCTGGAAGTTACTGATGGCATGCTCAGAATAATCAAAGAGCCTTCTTATCCATCCTGCTTCAAGACACACACATCAGTTTAGCCTGTCTGTACTTTAAGAACAGAGAAGCTCCTCAAAGCAGAGAGTCTAAATGAAGTTCTCTCAATGATGCGTGCTGTAACACAGCACCTTTACTAAACCTGGCTGTGACAAATGGCGAGGCTCTGAACTTTAAAGGACAATGGACAGGTTTGAAATATTATGCTTTACCCAGTTAAAAATAAGAACAGCCATTCTCATCCATAAGAACTTGCCACTTTGTATAATTAAATTCTGGCATGCTATGTACAGCAGGTGTATTTTAATGAAATTTCTCCTCTGTTACATCAAGAACAGTATGCAGTCTCTGTGGCTCTTCCCTACTTTGCCTGCCCCCAAATGTCTCTAGGTAGTTGAGATGCTCTCTGGGGAAAGGTTAGACAATACCTATTAGTAGGGACTAGAATTCGCTAGAAGATCTTTAAAGAAAACTAAGCCATGTAAAAATATGTCTTTTGATCAACAGGAATGTTATATTAAGAAAGTTCAAGGGGTAGAAAGAAGACAACTTTTGGTCCTGATTTATAGAGCTCATTTGGCAGCGTTTTCTGAAATCTAAATATGAAGAAAAATCTTAGAAGTAGTATAGAATTTAGTCTTTGAAATAATGTTTTTTCACAGACACATTAAACACTTGTAAAATATATTTTTGCTAGCTGATTTATTCACTAACATCTACTGGCATTTGCAAGCTCATCAAAAAGTAATCATATATGCCTCACTGGTTGCTAGGGACCTATATAGAAAAAAAATCCCTACTATGCTGAAAAACACAAGACAAAAAACTTCACAGCACATTAAATATATTATTTTAATGTAAACCTGGAAGCTATGTTTTAAAAGGTAAGCTAGGTCTTAAAATAAATTTAAAAGTGAATGCATTATACAGCATAAATGGAAAGAAGTAGGTACTACAACAGCATCACAAAAGAAACAAGCTTGGAAGCATAAATACAATCATAGTTTTTGTCATGTGCCCTAAATGAATTGCTACACTATTCTTTTTTTTTTCATTTATTCATTTCCTTTCCTTTTATAAAGTTTCATTTCCTTTAATTCCTTCACTGAATCTAATCCTTTCTAATTTCTCTAAATGTCCCTATTTTTTAAGGATAAATAAATAAAGTAAAAATATCCCAACCCCCTCAAATGAACCTGAAACAATCAAGCTGGCATTTCACAGAAATTCTACATTTGTGTATAACCTGTATTTCTATGATTATTAGAATGGTCAGTAATCAGGATGTGTGTTTAAAATCTTTTTCCTCCCTAATTCATGAACTAATATGATATCTACTTTTCTTTGGTTTCTTGTTTTTGGAGGGCAGGACTAAAACAAGTCCAGGAATGTTGGAAAAACTTGTCTCATAACCAGAATAATTTCAAACATATTTTAAAGTTTATTTTCACTTCCATCACGTGGAAGTTCAGTTTATTCACACTACAGTTTAACAGGATGAACCATTCTTGAAATTAAATATTTTGTAAGTGAATAATAATAAATTACCATAAGTGAAAGTGAATTTAAAAAGTAAAAATATATTTTAAGCCCAAAGCAAATTCCAATGATAACAATTTAATTTACACTCTGAATTAGCACAAGTTTATTTTGAACTGCTCTACGGAGGGAAAAAATATAACATATTGTTTCATATTATAGTGTCCCATATGATCCGGGCTGTTCAGTGCAGCCTTGAAAATGAGTATTTTGGCATTCCTAAAACCACAATGTTTCATTCTGATTTGTTGGAATGGCCTGAAGCACTGTGATGTGAATCACTTAAGAAGTGAAACTTTGTTTTCCTGTGGTGTACCTAATGTGCAATAGGTTCTGCAGAGCCAGACCGCCCGCACCACTCCTTACCCTGTGAGACAACACACACATCAAACTGTGCACTATAAGTGACATTACAGAAGATGAAGCGCTGCAGGGATGCTGCCCGTATGAAGGATGGAACTTGAGGGGTTACTGGCCTCACAAGGAAATCCACATACCATAAGAAAATGCAGCCTGTTGTTTGAAACCCTTGAACTAAATTAAAATTCTGTGCTTTGGCTCAAATAAAAATTAAAATGAAGTATATGCTAATTTTTTTTTTAAGGGTAATATATTTTTTGGCATTATAAAAAGCTTCTTACAGAAATTGGTTTTCCAGAAGCTACATTTTCTGTTGGGAAATTCCAGTGGAAAACTCATATGAAGCTCTTGTTATAAATGAACTTCTTAAAAGCAGTCAGAATGTGCTCTGACTGATGTTATACGTGGTTATAAGAAATGTACAGGACTGTTTTTTTTAACCTGTTCTATTCCCTAAAGCCAAGCAGAAGAGCAAAATGCCATCCCCCATGAAGCCTTGGGCAGTCTGCAGGGTGCCTAGAGATCATGGGGACTGCATGCCCTGCCTGGGGGTGGACAGCCCTGGTGGGGCTCACGCCGTGCAGGAAGAACTCCCAGGGTACGGATGCCATGGGGCTGTGTGACAATGTACCTCCCGGCACCCTCTCACACCCACAAATTGAATCATCTTCTGCAGCCCTGTTAAGTTGTGTTAGAGGGAATAGGGCTGCCCTGAGCCATTTCCTCTGAAAGTGGGTGGATGGGGGTTCACATTGGGAAATCAGATGGCTTTCCCAGGAAAAAATAATACTTTAAAATCTGCTTGTGGTTTGTTGTTTTTGCTGAACACCTTATCTGCCTGAGACAAAAAACATCAGTGCTGACAAATTGGCACTGCTGACCAAATCTTGCTGCTCCATCACCAGGAAAGTTTAGGACAGGAAAGTTTTCTTGACAAAATCAAGCAGCAGTCATAAGTTTATTTCAGACTTTCTAGACTTGCATAGGCGAAATAAAAAATCCCCATACCATAGTTACACACTCAGTTAAAGGAGGGAGAGAATGAAAGCTGAAAGGACATTTTGTAAGTTCAGCCTTTCTTCATCAGAGCTCACAGATCCAGAAGATTTCTCTGAAAATTAGTATGTCAAGGTCAACAGGACAAACAAATGCAAAAAAAACTGGGAGGTAACCGAGTTCTCTCACACATTGTGTGAGACTCCACATGAGCATTCTCCCATAGAATAAGTAGGAGGAAACAAACACACTGAAAAAGGTGTAATGTAGACTGCTGCAACTTGTCTTTGTCCTAACACCACTTCATATATTCCAGGTTTTGCATATATTTTTGTGGGTGCCATGGGACGCGACTGTCTTATACTGTGCAGATGACACTTTAGATTTATTCTTTACACAATTCAGGTTGTTTTTATGCTTTCTTTCCTCCTCCCAGCCCTTACAGATTTACAGCCTTAAGTCAGCTCCCTCACATCATTGTGCCTATTGCCTTTGACTTCTGGCTAATACCTTAGCTTCTTTAACAAGATACTTAATACTCTCTTTCTACTTCAATATAATGGATTTGAGTTAGTTGTACACCAAAAAGAGTATATTTTTCTCAGTCAGTCTACATAGCTGCAACAACTTGATCAACAATGTAGTCCAATGCTGTTTTAACATTTTATTAAATCTGTCTGCATGAAAGAGAGTATTTTACACTTACTTTTACATTTCTGTCTCATTCCACTATAAACTGTCTGTCAGCACTATACTTTATGGACATCCTACTTTGGTTGGATTAATCCAATTTAGATTATATATTCACTTGCATGACTGCTGAACAGAGCTGGTGCAAGACTTGGATATTTACAGAAAAACAATATTCATATTAATTGCTTGGTATTAATGTATAACAAAATATTTGTATAGCAGTTACCAGTCTATTTCATACCACCATCAGTATTTGCTGGGTTTATATTAATAGATTCATCTTTAATTGACTTGTAGCTGACCTGGGGGAAAAAAAATATCTTCAACTTGCTATTTTACACTCTTCTATCAGTCTATTTAAATATTTGCATTGAAACATCATGGTGCATCTAAATGATCATCTGCTGCTTACCTTCCAGACATGTGAAAGCACTGCATCAAGACAGAACAGTCATTCTTCAGCCTAGTTTGAGAAAAGCATGTCTGATCAATGATACTGATGCACACCGTGAAAATATTCTGAGCTATACTGGAGCATACTGTACTGTAATCTTAAAATGCAGCACTATCATAGAAGATTTATAACCCTATGATCAAACTGGTTTCTGCCCTTTAGATATAAAAAATACCTTGTCAGTGCTCACCTCCTTAATATAAAAATAATCCTGGGAATACCTACACTATTCATCTTATACTATTTAAAGAAATGTATGTATATTTTAAATATAGTTCTTGTTCCTGGCCTCCAGATTCATTTATTCTATTCCTGCCCTTCATCCCTTCATCCACATCCTATTCTGCTGACAGAAATGATAATTTAGTGTATGAAATAAACTTAGGGATAAAATATTTTTTTGTTTATAAAATATATTTCATTTGGGAATATATTTCAAAATTCAAAATGAAAGTCTTTCTTCCAAAGACTTGCTGCTTTTTCCCTTTATTTTTGATGCTGTGTTGTCTGTAATTTATGAACCAGACATTTTAGAGCTTTCAAAGCTTAATAGTCTGAATATATAAGCACCCTCTTATGGATATGGATCATCCTAAAAAGCTAGAGCATAAAAAGCAGGGTTAAAAATTGTTAGATTAATTTAAATTGAACAACTGATCTTGTTCTCCATCACAGTAGTTACTGTTTATTTTCTCAGGAAAAATTCTTGCAGCTTTAGAGAATTACATTCCCTAGAATTTGAGAAGGAGGACCTATTGCAAAACCTAAAATGAAGTCCTTGCACAAATGTTTCATGATGTGGTGTTAATTACACAGTCACAGGAAACTCTTGCCTAATTCAGAGCGCTGTGTGAACTACATATTTCCAGAGGGATCTATGTCCTTAATTTGTCTTTGCAACATGAACATGCACTTTAGATTGAGATATCACCGTTAGAGTATATCACCATCTATTATGGTGAACATTTTTTGAGATTAGTATTATTGATTGGAGGTATTGTGAATCAGAGTAAAGTTATTAAATCTGGCCTTAAATTTTGATGGTATACTTATCGACTGGAGCAGCATCGCGAAATGGTGAAACAGAATACAGTCAGCACTTGGAGACCAAATATATATAAAGCAACTTGACCTCCCTTTCCTATGCTTAA
Source organism: Gallinula chloropus (assembly GCF_964237585.1). NCBI lineage: Eukaryota > Metazoa > Chordata > Aves > Gruiformes > Rallidae > Gallinula > Gallinula chloropus. Next base: position 31,878,242 of record NC_140092.1, read on the forward strand.
TGAGGAATGTATTTGAAGGCACTATTTTGAAAAAGCTATGGAGATAGCTGTGCTTATGAGAAGTTTTCCCTAAAAATGCTTGCAGACATTCAGTACTACATGCTACCCTCGAGAGTCAGCATGAATCAGGGAGGCAGAAACTTCACTGCAATTAAAGAAGATACAGCAGAAAAAAAATAGTATCTTCTTGACCTAGTAGGACTGTTTAAACAGTTTTCCAGAACTGTTAAACTTTTTCCAAAAAAAATAACAGGAAAGATGTTAATGAAGGTCGGTGTATGGCCACAGATCCCAATCATACTGAGAGTTAATCATGAGCCAGAAATGTACCCTTGCGGCCACGAAGGCCAGCAATATCCTGGGGTGCATTCAGAAGAGTGTGGCCAGCAGGTCAAGGAAGGTTTTCCTCCCCCTCTACTCTGTCCTGGTGGGGTCACATCTGGAGTACTGTGTCCAGTTCTGGGCTCCCTAGTTCAAGGACAGAAGTACTGTCTTCTCCCTTTGACCTCTGCACCCAACTGTCTGCTCTTATTTCACTGTTAGTTTTGTTCCTATTTTTTTTACTGCAACTTATTTTTTATCTCATTATGGAGTTTCACATGAAAAAGATGGGCATTGTCACCTTCACTATGCCAGGACCGTTGCCCTCACTCAAGCCAATTCTGAAAGTGGTTGTTGAAGAGAGCAGTCTAAATCCTGTCTCAAGCAGGAAAGCTTTTTAGAGAAAGTCATAGTGCATTTCAATAAAGGTTCACTGTGAAAGGTGTTACAGAAAGGCATTCAAGCTGGTCTGTGGCCTTTCCATGGAGAATGATGGTCCATGGTTTCATAGAAACACAGAATGGTTTGGGTTGGAAGGGATCTATGTCCAAACCCTCTTCCATGGGCAAGGACACCCTCCATGAGACTAGATTGCCCAAAGCCAGATCCAATCTGGCCTTGAACACTGCTATGGAGGGCACTTCTGCAACCTATTTCAGTGTCTCATCACTCTCAGAGTGAACCTAAAACTACCTATTTTCAGCTTAAAGCCATTATCACTGGTCCTATCACTACATGCTCTGGTAAAAAGTCTTTCTCCAGACTTCCTGTGGGCCCCCTCAGGTGCTATAAGGTCTCCCAGGAGCCTTCTCTTCTCAAGGCTGAACAACCCCAACCCTCTCAACTCTCTGTCTTGATAGGAGAGGTGCTATAGCCCTTTGATCATCTTTGTGTCCCTCTCCTGCACTTGGTCCAAGAATCACAGAATCACAGAATTTCAGGGGTTAGAAGGGACCTCAAGAGATCATTGGGTCTAAACCCCCTGCCAGAGCAGCTCCCCAGCTCATATTGAACAGGCAGGCGTCCAGACTGGTCTTGAATATCTCCAGAGAAGGAGACTCCACCACCTCCCTGGGCAGCCTGTCCCAGGGCTCCCTCACCCTCACTGTGAAAAAGTTCTTCTGCATGTTGGTGTGGAACGTCCTGTGCTCCAACTTGCAGCTATTGCCCCTTGTCCTGTCCCCACAGATCACTGAAAAGGGGCTGGCTATTTCCCCCTGCACTCCATGCTTAAGATACTTATAGACATTAATTATATCCCCCCTTAGTCTTCTCTTCTCTAGGCTTATTCAGCCTCTCTTCATAGGGGAGATGCTCCAGGCCCTTAATCATCTTTGTAGCCCTTCTTTGGACTCCCTCAAGGAAATCCCTGTCCTTTTTATACCAGGGAGCCCAGAACTGCACACAATACTCCAGGTGGGGCCTGACCAGGGCAGAGTAGAGGGGGAGGATCACCTCCTTTGACCTGCTGGCCACACACTTCCTGATGCACCCTAAGGAACCAAGGTAGGCAGGGAGGTTTTCCCATGGCACCGTGCCAGGACTATCTTCCAACCTTCTCCATCTTTCTGGCCACTGACTTCTCCCCGTTCTGCCTGATAGGGCTGGGGATCCATCATTTTTTGGGGAAAATTTCCCTGGTGACTTTCCCTCTGGCATGCCAGCGAGTTGCTCCACCAATCAATTTCCCTCTCACACTCCCTAATGCTTCTCAGTCTCTCCACCTCTCCTTTGAGCTCTGCCCCCATGCTAAGCAGATCTTCCACCTGCTCACACCCCACACAGGTGAAATCGTCGCCACCGTCTGCCGTCAGGAGCAGGCTCAGGCACTCCCTGCAGCCAGAGACTTGCACAGCCTCACACCTGGACAGGCCCTCAGTCTGTGTCTCCACACTCTTAATGGGACGAGCCCTCTGCCTGGTGGAGGCCATGGTAATCTGCGGTCTCAGAGACTGTCAGTAGGTGAGACAGTTCCCCGGGTGTTGAGGTCCGGAACCTACCTGCCCAGCCACACAAGCTATAGGGTCGGCACCGCACACCCACTGACCTCCCCTCCCTGAGGCTTTTTCTAGGCCATGGGCGGTGCTGGGGCCGCCGTTGCCCTGGCAACACCTACTCTCCTCTGTCGCGAGAGAGTTACCTCATACTGCCGGGTCTCTCTGCTCTCACAGCAGCTTCTCCTGGCAGAGCAATCACTTCAAACGCTCTTTCAGTTCACGACCAATCGCTGCAGCTCCGGCTGTGCCTGTTCTGAGCAGTCCTCGTGGAAGTTTAGCTACTTCTTGTGTTGAGGGCTCCAGAGCTGGGCACAGTACTTAAGTAGGGTCTCACAAAAGTAGAGGGGGAGAATCACCTCCCTTGACCTGCTGGGTATGTTTCTTTTGATGCAGTACAGGATACAGTTGGCTTTCTGGGCTGGAGGTGTGCATTGCCAGATCACACAGAGCTTTCCATCAGTCAACATCCCCAAGTCTTTCTTGTCAGACACCAGGTGTCTGCCACGCCACTCCATCACTTCCCTCCTCTTCAGGACATCCTATCCTCTAACTCCATATTTATAGCTTAGTTAAGGACACTGTGTTCTACAGAAAGCATTTTTACTCCTGATATAAATGAAAATGTCTTTTAAGTTTCTGTTCTGAATTAATGGCTAACTCAGAATTGAGACATAGATGATGATCAGAGAATAAAATGTATTTTTAATGTAAATGAGGGATGATAATTAGTGATGAGGGTTTTCTGATTGCAGAATAACTGAGTAGAGGAATCTGCATAGAGAAGTTCTCACTGGAGTCTGCTCTGTTGGGAAGCTGCAAATAGGAGACATGCCTAGCGTTGGTTAGAGTCTAAATTTAATCCCATGCTCAAAGTTCAATACAAATATATTTTGACTATTAACAGTGCTTGAGAGCCTCACTGATCAATTTACCTACAGCCTGTCTTTGAATCTGTAGAATCCACGTGCTTCCACAGATCCAGAATACTTTAGAAAAGTGTGTGATGACTTGCTCATGACCCGGAGCACTCTGACAATTTTATGTAAAGTAAATATGTAGGTCAGCTAAACATTAACATGAAAACGATTATCTTATATGTCTACTGTTCATAATATCTAGAGCGGTCTCTCACTTCATCCATGCTACATAACCTTTTCCCCCACAAATGGCTAAATTCACATTCAGGCAGAAACCAACCATAAAAGAAGTCAAACCCAAAATGTTAGAGGAAGTTATTTATTATTTTAACATGAGTTGAACACCTTAAAAGTCTAGAAACACTGATTTAGAGCAGCAGTAGACTCATTAGTCTCAAATTTATGTCAGATTATAATTGTCATTTCAGACATAGGACCACCAAACCTCTAGATTCTAGTTTTTTCTATTGCACTATCCTTGCTTATATTGTCTTGGGCTGAACTCCTCTTAGGGTCTCTCATATGGATTCCTACTTTCCCGCATAATTCTTGATTTCTATTTCCCTTCTGTGCCTTTTGTTTAACTAGGCTGACATGACATCACAGCCGTTGTGTCAGCACTATTCGGGAAACAACCTCTCTTCTAATGCTTCAGCGAGCCAGGGACGGAGACAGAAGTGAGCTGTTCAGTTTCTGTCATGTGTCTTTTTCTGCCACTAAAAAGCCTCGGTTCGGATTCAAAAGAAATAACAAAACCCCAAGACCCTTCACTACTCACCTTTGCTGTATTTTTTAGTCAGGAAGGAATCCTTTCACAATCTTTGGTATAACTAAATAACTACCAAGCCTAACATTTTCCTTTTAAAAGCTTTTTACAGCCTACAGAAAAGGGAGTAAGGGATATTGTTAGAGACTAATGAGTATATTCCATGCATTTAAATTATTTTCTCCTCCTTGTAAATGCAGCTGTAAAGCTACAGAGTCATACCTAAAATGTAACATTTTGAAACTGCAGAGGTATACCTAAACCATCTAACATCACAGGAAAGAATGTGCACCTATCAGATTCTCTAATTTCAACTGATACTAAATCCTGGTTATTTCACTAGGTCTGTCTTTGGACAAACAAGGTTGCACTTGTAAACATCAGGTAAAATATAATTCTACAAAACATGGACACTTGAGTCAGCATGGGATTTTTTTTGCCAAATATATAGAATAACATTACAACATTTATTTTACTTCTAATTCATTTTCATTGCTCTAGCTTATCTTAAGCAAAATATTCAACTCCTCAACAGTTATGAATGAATATGCACAATTATAGCTGTATAGGTCTTTCTTTTATTTGGCAAATATACGGTGAAAATGTGCAAAAACACATTCCTTCTTAGAAACTTTGCATACAGGACAGACAGTTAAGTACAGCCTGGTCTCTTCTGCCAGGAAAATCTACATCTCTGATTTCACTTTTTAGGCTGTTATGTGACACCCTTCTAGTCACCCCTGTATTTAATATTTTCTAATTATGACCTTATTAATGTTATAAATATGTGAAAGGTGAGAGTCAGGAGGATGGAGCCAGGCTTTTCTCAGTGATGAGCAGTGATAGGGCAAGGGGCAACGGTGCAAGCTGGAGTACAGGAAGTTCCATGTGAATATAATGAGAAGCTTTTTCACTGTGAGGGTGATGGAGCCCTGGGATGGGCTGCCTAGAGAGGCTGTGGAGTCTCCTTCTCTGGAGACATTCAAACCCACCTGGATGCGTTCCTGTGTGATTCAGTCTGGGTGAACCTGCTCTTGTAGGGGGGTTGGACTAGATGATCTCCAGAGGTCCCTTCCAACACCTAACATTCTGTGATTCTGTGATTCAGTGATGAGTCAAACTGTTAACATACACTTCCTACTGTATAGATGTACTAATCTTATCTTTCACCCATTTAGTTGGCTGTATACAGTTTATCTGGAATTATATGTGGTGAAGAAAAAGCTGCTTCAAAACTTTGAAACACTCTAAGTGGTCTAACCATGCTTCTTCCACTCCTGATATTATCTGTATGGACATACTTATACATGGTTATAAGAGATTAACTTTTATTGCAATATGAGAAAAAAGAAATGTTAATAAAACTGTGTACTTAACTCTTCAAGCCAAAACACTGACACATTATATTTGAGCCTATTCAAAATGGGAAAATAATTCATTAAATTAATTTGTTCAGTGTGCTATTTACATTTTACCAAAAGCTGGGCTGTTTATTCCCCTTCTCCCCATGCAACTTTGAAGTCAGTTGTGGTTCTGTGAGTTTCTTAAACAGCTGTTGACTAAAATTGCTATACACCCCCATATGTTGATTTTGTCTACTGAGGTACAACTAAGTTTCTCAGAGAGATTAACTTCTGCACTGCAGCAGAGCTTATTAAAAGGGCAGTTTCCAACATACCTTATCTGAGGGAATTTCTTTTCTCAGTTACTCAGTTCTACACATTTATTGTGCTCTTAAGATGCCTTAGCTCATTAGGTACCAAGGATTACAGAGCTTTCCTTGTAAAATACACTACAGGCAACATTGCTTAGAAAAACACTCTCATCAAGCTGTCATAATCTGGCAATTACTCCAATGTTTTGATTACTTGTTATGTGGTACTTTCTCTTCAGCAAAATTCTCATGAGCCAACCCAGGCCGCTGGCCAAACATCTTTGATCCAAGTGAGAAACGTTGTGCAGACTGCCTGTCCAAATCATCCAGAGTTGTTAATTCAGCACTGAGTCCAGACAAACTTTAAATCTCATTTAATTTATATGTATCTACACTGTGAAATTGATGGTCTTTAAGGATAATTGTTTAAGATAGCTGGGGAGAACTGTGCTCTAAGAAGGTTAGCTTTGCTTCTCTGACAGCTGGATGTTTGGTCCAATATCCATTGAAGTCAGCTCAAAGATTTCTGTTGACTTCCATGGTCTTTGGATGAGGTTCTAGATCTCTAATTGGCCATCTGTGTGCATACTCACTATGCCTGTCCACGGGTATTGGACCTGGCAACTGCATATGCAGTTTCCAAAAAAACATTTTAGTAACTCACTTTAAAATGCTACATTCAATAGCTATTTTAGAATAATCTATTGAAAAAATTGGCACCAAAAATTAAATTAACTCTGAACCTAAATATAAATGTGGGGTAATATCTGCACATAAGTGTATAGACAGCACTATGTCTCCAAATATTCTTTTAGAGACCTTTCAACTTGGGATATACAGGTTATCTTAAAAATGTAACACTGGGGTTTTCTTCTAAGGAAAAAACATGTATATTTGAAAAACTGTGCTGAAAAAAAATTTTAAAATGCCTTACGCCAATTTAAAGGAGACATTGTTATTGTGACCTCCAGTTTTCTACAAAAGTTACCAAAAAACCCCATGAAAATGCATGTGTAATTTTTATTTGAGAAGATGACTAAAATAATGAAAATTAAGACAATGTTTAATTATAAAATCATAAATAGAAACATTTGAAAGAACTCTTATTGTCAGAAATTTACTAAGAAAAGTTCCTGTAGCTAGAGATAGTAGAAGCAAGTCTGTGATCTGCTAGGTCACAAAATAAGCACATATCTTAAAAGTTAAGTCAAAAAAAAAAGCTTGCTGGAGCCAAATGAATTGTAATATATTCCTATAAAAGACAACTAGCTAGCACATGAGAGGGTTAGTTGTAATATAATTACATGGCTTTTGCTGTGTTCTGTTTTTATCCTGTGGTATTTTTTTGATTTTACATTTTGTTTCAGCCCAGTAGTTTTGGATTTTTCTAAAGCATAACCTTTAATGCTTCTCCCCTGATAATAAATTTTGTTAAACTTCAAAGCCCTTGATACCAATATCTTTAGAGTAGCTGTCCATATGCATGAAACATGCTTGGAAAATAAAGTTATTTTCCTGGTAAAAATGTTTATTTACTTATATATGCATGATCCAACATGCTGGCATTAGATTAATCAAGGTATGGACTTAATATATAATATATATTAATATATTATAATATATATATAATATATAATATAGATAATATATATTAATATATTATTGTTGTTCTCTTGTCTTACATACTGCATGTTCAGATGAGCAATGATGAAAAAATCACTGAAAAATAACAAGTTTTATTTTTTCTTTGTCTGTCAACACCTATTTGTGTCTCTGAAACTGTACCAGCACATCTACTCTGTGAAGATCAGAATAAACACAGTAGTAGAGTTGAATTTGAGACATATCTACAGTGTTTCTCCAAGAGTCCAGTTTCCAAATCTAACATAACGCAAACCACAGCAGAAAGCTTGTTTTTAGCTTGCATCTACATTATATAATAATGCAGACATGGACCAAATGTCTGCCAAATATATTATTCCAGCTGCTAACACTTTGCCTTTTCCCGCAAAGGTACATGGCAATAGCAAACCATTCAGTAGGCTTTTATATCTACATTACCATTTAAAGGCATTATTAACATAATCTCTCTCTAATCTGTTCAGTGGAATTTGGGCAGTGTAATCCAGGATTATTTTCATAAATTTTCCGATCCATGAGGCATATGGAATTTTTCACCCAGACGAGCAAATTTATATGAAACTAGAACCCAAACCAGAATTATGATCCTGCTTTCAAACTCAATATTCATTTTGCATCTCATTTAGCAGCAGCAGCACTGGTTACGTTTTATTGCAGAAGCAGGATAGGTGAGTGGTTTACTGAAAAAGAAGAACAAATCACAAAGCTACTTAGAAATTAAGACACGCTTCCAGAACAGCAAGTTATTATTGTCCACTGAGGAGGAGAAAAGCAAAGCAACCCACTCACCACCTCTCAAAGCATATGATACAAAAGAAGTCTCATTGGTTGATGGCAGCAGTAGAGCTAAGAAACAAGATTGCTCTATACCTAAAACTCCTAACATCTTTACAAGGTCATAAAAACACCCAAACAGTTGGGTAAAAGAAAACTGGATTGGTAATTACAGGAAAACAGGGACATACTTGAACAACATGAGCGTTAAAAGCAAGCAATGGAAAGCAACAGAATATTAAAAATAAAGAAAAAATAAAAAGAGAGAAAAGGAGAGTTATTCAAGATGCTGTGAAAAAGAACAGGCAAGTGGGAAAATGTTATCTCCTTATAGCTGAGTTCCAGTACCTCCCATGACCAAAATGTCCAGGAGAAAAACTGCCCCATAGTGAGCTCAGACCACAACAAGGTCACTGCTGAGGTGACAAACCTCAGATAACAAAAAGGTGCTGAATAGGTCAATCTAGCAGAAAGAACACTGTATCTTAGCTGAACTGCAACAAATGGGACAGATAACAGATCTAACTGGGGTCATGTTTCTAAATGCAACCTGATAATGTACCAACCAGTGTTAATGGAAAGGCAAAGCTCTTTTTGCCCTGTGGGTTAACTACAATAACTTTTACCACTTAGATCAGTGATACCTTGATGCTGTAATTACTCACTGCATGTGTCGGTCGATATTAGCAATGTGCTTATTTACTGCCCACTTCCAGGTTGGAAAGCTGCTGTGGAAAGTGCAGATTCCTTGTCCCCCTAACAATAAATCCATGTAATTTCTTTTTTTGGTTTTTCAGAGGAGCAAGCAATTTTTCAGCCTTGTTGTATCTTACAGCTGGCTGAGCCTGCAGAATCATGAGCTACAAACATGGAGAAACCCTGTATGAATTTTGCTGAAAGTTAATAATTACTCTAGTGTTAAATATGCAGCATATATAGATTCAGAGATGGACGCTGAGGTGAGGCGGGGTGGGAGGAGGAGAAATCTGAAAGTCTAAGTTTTGTTTAGCTCTGAATATAAAGCTGTTCATTATGTGGATTGAAGTGCTCTAGAAAAAGAAAACCTGGCCATTTGCTCTGGGTATCTTTGCTGTGCATAACCCTAGAGATCAAGAAACTCACTGTCTTTATACTTCAGTTCAATCATATGTGACACTCAAGTGAGCAAAACAGACAAGTTAAAGGTTAAAACTATTTCCAGCCATCAACGTATCTTTTCAAAAGTTCAGAGGACGCAGAAGAGTTTAGAGCACTGACTAATTGCCCTGTTTGCCGCCTCCTTCATGCCAGTGGAACGCTGTGTGCATTTAAGCATTTCTCCTGTGATCTAATGAGTGAAAGATTTTGGGGACATTTTTTGCATCCTGTTTGCATAGGATGTCTTTTAGAGAAGTTAGAGAAGTTTCTCAATTTCCAGGATCCTAAATATTACAAATTAAATTACCACTCCACTAATAGATTTTAGATTAGTAAGAAAGGGAGTATCAGAAGGTGCAATATTTTGGTGTCTATCCACTTTAACTTGTACTAGGAACAGTCAGCTAACAAAAACTTCCACCATTTTGCTTCATCAACATAGTGCTTCTGAACTCAAATTTCAAGACTTGACAGCTGGAAGCATTTTCCATTTCCTCTTTTGAATTGCAAGGAAAATAAAATGGGAATAGATGTCATTCACAAAAGGGCACAATTTATCTTGGTATTAAATCCCTTTATTTCTAGTTAGGCTTCATTTTTAACATGTATGAGAAGCAATTATAGTTACACCTAAAGTTGTGATTTGACTACAAAGGTGCAGGAGGGAGTTACCTTTTTTTTTTTTTAAATTATGAAAGATCTACCTTATTCATTTGAAATAGTAATCCTTCTTATTCTTAAAAATCTTAATAGATTTTTATTGCATTAAAATTTTTCAAAGCTTACATCCAACACCTGTCATACTCTTAAACGAGAGATTGATAAAGAACTAACAAGGAGTTTATGAAGGAATAATATTCATGGACAGCATAAAGTATCTTGCAGGTATTGCTGAAAATTTCTCTCCCAGTAAAAGGCTGTCGAGTCTTCACTACAGTGAGTTTAAAACAGCTAACATTGTAATATGACCTACAATAACAGGTCTATTCCAAATGAATGGCTAAAGTAATAGAGATTGAAAATGAAGTAGTTGCCCAATCTCTGCAAAAATAATTTTTTTTGGCATTGTATGACATTCTGAAAAATGTTTGCATGTTGGAACTAAAATTACTTTTCTTGCCTGTAGCCTCCAGAGTTGGACCAGAGCCGGTGGGCAAAAGGGGTACTCAGGAAGTTATCTCATGGCAATCTCACTGCAAGGTTGATGCAGAGGGAACTTGCAGTCCAATAAAAACAAGTAATACCTTACTTTTATGTATATTTGAATTGTGGGCAATTTGCTGCTTTATAAAGAACCTTGGCAGGCTCTAATAAACAAACCAGAGACCAGCAACAGCATATTGCTTGTGTGTCTCTGTCTCAGCTGAATTCAGTGTGTGACAAAAAGAGATGCAAATCTCACTGCTTCACAAGCAAGGAAGTTACATAGGCATGACAAGGGCACTTTAAGCTGACAGCTAAACTGAAGTGACACAAGGAATTATTACAACAGCAAGCTATCTGAATCATGAATGAAATGACACCCAGCTCTTGGGAAAAACATTGACAAAAGTGTTGCATTGGACATACTGATTCATTAGAATCGGAACCATTGCTCTTAACAAGATTTTCTGAGCAAAATTGCTTAGGTCCAGGATGGATTTCCTCACTAAAACCATAGAAAGAATTCAGAAAAAACCTCAATCCAACACTTAGCATGTGATCTCAGAGACCAGACGAACTAAGAGTTCAGTGCTGGGACCATTGTATAGAACAATGTAAAAATTTGAATCAACTTTGATCAATGTTTATCTGGTTTTCCAAACCATTGGACTAAAATATTTTTACAATGTTAAAAGGTGACTCTTTCATCTTTGTGAAAGTAAAAAAATATATTTAATTTCTGGGTTTTTTTGAGGGGGCTGGGGTTTTTTTTAAATGGAAATGGAATTCTCTTCCAGTTAGTCATAAGAACTCTGTGGTTTGTAAATATATTAACAAAAAAAGTGGGAGGTATCATTATTATTTTGCAACTTAAATGATTCTATGAATCTTCTAACTGGTACACTATCCCCTATACAAGTACTGACCACCCTTTTCTCATATTTGTCAAACTCATTAACATAGAGCAATTTCTTCAGTGTCTGGCTTGAAAATTCTGACTGTTTTTTGGACTTTGAAAATAATCTTACCTGTTTGAAAGATTATTCTCCCCTGAGCCCTGTCAATTGCTTTAATAAAAGATTGCATTTCTCCATATAAATCTTACTCCTCTCAAATTATCAGTTGTTTGACTTTCTCTGTGGAATGTTCCTTTTGGACTCTGCTCCCTGTTTTACCACTGTGCCTCCCACCTACTCATGTTCCTGTGATTCCTGCAATCCAGACAGGAAATACTGGGGGGCGTTTCCACACCAGGATGGCCTTGTCCTAATAAGTAATCCATTTGCTAAAGAGATGTACTTTCTATTTAGGGCCACGAAGATGATCAAGAGGCTGGAGCACCTCTCCTATGAAGACAGGCTCTGAGAGTTGGGATTGTTCAGTCTGGAGAAGAGAAGCCTCTGGTGTGACCTAATTGCAGCCTACCAATACTTAAAGGGGACTGTTCACCAGAGAGTGCAGTGATAGGACAAAGGGCAATGGCTTTAAGCTGAAAGAGGGCAGGGTTAGATTAGACATTAGGAAGAAATTCTTTACTATGAGAGTAACGAGGCACTGGAACAGGTTAGCCAGAGAGGTTGTGGAAGCCCCATCCCTGGAGGTGTTCAAGGACAGGTAGGATGGGGCTTTGAGCAACCTGGTCTAGCGAGGGTGTCCCTGCCCATGGCAGGGGTTTGGAACTAGATGATCTTTGAGGTCATTTCCAACCCAAAGCATTCTATGATTTTATGATTCTATGATTCTATCTGTCATATCATGCATACTTATATCATCCAGTCATTGTCCAGCACTGAACTAACTCTGGATTAATCTATTTACATATAGCACACAACTTCCAAAGTTAGGGTGCAGTTCTCCGAGATTTTGCTTCTGTAAAGATGAAATAATATGGGGCTCAATTTGACTAATGTCACTATCTGAATTGACACCAGCAGTAAACCTCATAGATGCTGTGGCTTTCAAATGTGTGAAGCAAGATCAGCAAGTCTTCACCATTTCTCAGTGCATATTCCAAAGCATTTAGTAATAGCTCCACTGTTACTCATTTTCATATTCAAAAGAAACAGAATTTTAACATGGCTGAGCACTTTCAAATCCTGCTCTGAATATAGTAGATCACTTTAATGAGTAATAATATTAAGTCTAGATACCTTTCTTATCTTTAAATAGTGCATTATATATAACATTTTATTTTCTGTATTTGCCTTCAGAAAAAATTCTAATATGCAATTGTTTTTCATTGAGCTTTATCTGGAAAATCTGTTTGCCCAGACAATATTAATGCATCATATAACCTTGAAAATACCTCCCAACAATGGCATAGTATTGTGCTTATTTGCACATTAAAAACCTATTTTGCAGTTTTATCCTATGTACATATTACACATATATACAGTATTCATTTAAATGTCACCAGACATGTGTTTAAGATGCCAAACACTCCAAAATAGATAAAGAAAATGACACTAAGATTACTTTAAAACAGCAGCATAAACTGGCATTAGTGCAGCTAGAAATGAAACATACAAGAAAATAAAATTATGAATAAAATTCAAACCCATTATAAATGAAATTGTATTGTCTGCAGCAGAAGGTGCTCTATTTGCAATGCTCAGTGAAGTAACTTAGTAAACAATGTGAAATCCAAAAGTAAATACACAGTTTATTCTACATTCCATGATTTAAGATGGATTAAAGCTCAGAGACAGCCACATCCACCAGTTCTCTGCTGCCTGTATCTTTCTGCTCTGCAAAATGCATTCTTTCTTTCTCATCAAAATATAATGTAATGTTTTTCTACTTCGCTGTCACATCCAAAATGCTCCTACCTTCTTATGATCAGGGTCGAATACTACCCAAAGGCACATCTCTGCCATACAGTGCTGCCTGAGTGAGTCACTGCTCTACAGAGTCAGACAGCTTTCTTTTTTCTCTTCCTGTGAAACAACACCAAATTTCATGCTTCTAGAGTTACCCTATGCACTGCAACTTGTACACTTTGCTCTGCCCTGCTGCTTACTGACTCTCCTCTGTGACTGGGTCACTGGACAACTCTCAGCACAGAACTTCTCAGGGCAGATGTCCTTGTATGGTCACTATGCAAGTGGACTGAGAAGGGTCACCCTGCGTCAGTCACAGCTCTGGCACATCTGGGGAAGAAAACCCCATGTAAGGTTGGAGATGGATCTGTTGGAGAGCAGCATAGGTGAGAGGGACCTGGTATCCTGCTGAGGTGTCAGGGAAGACAGCAGGCCTGGTTTTTTCACCGTAGACATAGGCCCTGACAATATCCTCGTGTTCCCATGAGACAGGAAAAGTTCCTCATGCTGAGAGGATTTCAATAATCACATTCTCAAAACACAGCAGCCTTGATGACAGGGGTACAGGCTACCCTAAACCAAGAAGCAGTTATGGGAAGGTACTTGGGAGTAACGGAACATGTTAAGAACCAGCCATAATAAGATGGTTACAACACCTGGTGTGCGGATGCTTTTAGGCATCAAAGATAAACTATCAATGCTTAGCTATAAGAAAGAGGAACCTAGTAACTATAGGCCAGTCAGCCTCACCTCTGTCCCAGGAAAGGTAATGGAACAGCTTGTTCTGGATGCCATCTCCAAGCAACTGGAAGAGAAGGTCATGAGGAGTAATCAGCATGGATTCACCAAGGGGAAATTGTGCTTGACCAATCTCATAGCCTTCTATGATCTCGTAACAGGCTGGGTAGATGGAGGGAGAGCAGTGGATGTCATCTACCTTGACTTCAGCAGGGCCTTTGATACTGTCTCCCATGACACCCTGATAGCAAAGCTGAGAGAGCATGGGATAGATGAGTGGATGGTGAGGTGGGTTGAGAATTGGCTGTCGAACCGAGCCCAGAGGGTTGTGATTCGAGGAGCAGAATCTGACTGGAGGCCTGTTACTAGTGGTGTTCCCCAGGGCTCGGTGTTGGGTCCAGTCCTGTTTAATATCTTCATTGACGACCTTGATGAGGGAATAGCATCCACCCTCAGCAAGTACGCCGATGATACAGAGCTGGGAGGAGTGGCTGACACGCAGGAACACTGTGCTGCCATCCAGAGACACCTGGACAGGCTGGAGAGCTGGGCAGTTAGAAACCAGATGAAGTTCAACAAAAGCAAGTGTAAAGTCTTGCACCTGGGAAGGAATAACCATTTGTATCAGTACAGGCTGGGGGATGACCTGCTGGAGAAGAGCTCAGTGGAGAAGGACCTGGGGGTCCTGGTAGATGACAGGTTGGCCATGAGCCAGCAGTGTGGCCTGGTGGCTAAGAGAGCCAATGGGATCCTGGGGTGCATCCGGAGGAGTATAGCCAGCAGGTCAAAGGAGGTGATCCTCCCGCTCTACTCTGCCCTGGTCAGGCCCCACCTGGAGTATTGTGTCCAGTTCTGGGCTCCTTGGTTTAAAAAGGACAGGGATCTCCTGGAGAGAGTCCAAAGAAGGGTCACGAAGATGATAAGAGGCCTGGAACATCTTCCCTATGAGGATAGGCTGAGTAAGTTGGGACTCTTCAGCCTTGAGAAGACTAAGGGGGGACCTAATTAAAGTCTATAATTATCTTAAGCAGGGGATGCAGGGGGAATCAGCCAGCCCCTTTTCAGTGGTCTGTGGGGATAGGACAAGGGACAATGGCTGCAAGTTGGAGCACAGGAAGTTCCGCACCAACATGCGGAAGAACTTTTTCACAGTGAGGGTGACAGAGCCCTGGGACAGGCTGCCCAGGGAGGTGGTGGAGTCTCCATCTCTGGAGTTGTTCAAGACCCATCTGGACGCCTATCTGAGTGATATGTCCTAGGGAGCTGCTTTGGCAGGGGGGTTGGACCCGATGATCTCTTGAGGTCCCTTCCAACCCCTACAATTCTTTGATTCTATGATATGTTTATCAGAACTGGTTATAATCACTAACCAATCAATGTGGTGTAAAAAGCGTATGTAACCAATTAGCAGGTTTTTAGCTTGCCATGTTTGCAGCAACAAATGTCTATAATCTGTGTGATTTCACCCAACAAATGGCTTCACCTGAAATTCATATTGAATTGCGTGTTGCCCATCACCGATCTCTGCACTGAGGTGGACAGCAGGATGACCATGAGCCAGCAATGTGTCCTTGTGGCCAAGAAGGCCAATGGCATCCTGGGGTGTATTAGAAGAGATTTGGTTTGTAGGTTGAGAGAGGCTCTCCTCCTCCTAAACTCTGCCTTGGTGAGACCACATCTGGAATATTCTGTCCAGTTCTGAGCCCTTCAGTTCAAGATGGACAAGGAACTACTAGGAATAGTCCAGAGCAGGGCCACTAAGATGATTAAGCGAGTGGAACATCTTTCTTATTAGGACAGGCTGAGGGATCTTTAGCTTGGAGAAGAGGAGACTGAGGGATATAATGTCTATAAATATGTAAAGAATGAGAGTCAGGAGAATGGAGCCAGGCTCTTCTCAGTGATGTCCAATGACAGGGAAAAGGGTCAAGGGGTGGAAGCTGGAGCATGGGACATTCTGTGTGAACATAAGGAGAAACTTTTTCACTGTGAGGGTGATGGAGCCCTGGGACAGGCTGTCCAGAGAGGCTGTGGAATTTCTTTCTCTGGAGACATTTAAAACCCACCTGGACATGTTCCTGTGTGATTCAATCTGGGTGACCCTGTTCTGGTGTGTGTGTGGGTGGACTAGATGATCGAAGTTTCTCTGATTCTGTGATCTCCAATAGTTCCCAGCAAATGGTCTTGAAGAAGGGGTATAAATGAAACCCAGACATATCCTCAGATGAGAATGTGTGATGGCTGGGAAAAGGGTAGTACTGAGGCAGAGGGTCTGGAGGAAGGAGCATTGCAAAGGAAGGCCGGGGAAAGGTAGACACGGAGGGAAGGCACTTACTATATAACATCTATTTTTTACTGAACTGATCTGTAAGAAAAATAGGGCAAAATATTGGGAGGAAAGGAGGACAAGGAGAAAGAAATTTTGGAATGTGATGCTGAGACCAACAAAAGTGGAAGAAGCTTGAGAAATGGGAAAATATTGTCCTCAATTTCATGTCACATCAAATGTGGCTATTATTCCAGTGTGCAAGGAACCAATGACAAAAAATATTCTGTAGTATGTCTCTCCTTTGTGCTTCTGACCTTTCAATGAGCTAGCCTGTAGGAATAGATAGCTGCACATCTTTCTCCCTCTGCTTCTCTACTTGACAACATAGCCTTAAGAACGATCCTTTCCAGCTCCCCAACACGAAATTTTTTGTCTCTCATCACAAAACACCATAGTAGCCATAAACAGCAATCATGTTTCTCCTGGTATTCTCACCATTTGACTTTCTGAGTTACCCAGTTATGTGGCAGGCCAACAGAAAAGCTCAGATACACATCCTCTCTCTCTGAGAGGAATCTCTATTTCCCTCCTGTCCACCCTTTCAGACACTTACTCCAGCAGACCCTTTAAGGAGTCTACATTATAGCTATTGCACAGCTAGAGGATAACCAGACAGCATTAATGCTTTGGATTTTCAGTGTCTGTGTTTATTTTGCGTGTTATAATACTGTGTAACTCAAACTGTATTCTAGATTATTAAGGACATGAAGATGCAATATCCCTTTTCCAGTACAGCAGTTAATCAGGCTAAGACACAATCTAATGCATAATCTCTGTATTACTGACAAAATATTGACACAAATGGATGGTATTCCAATGGTCTAATCCTTTAAGAGGATGAGTTTCCTGAGAGATTCTCAGTAGACTCCACTCTGAATGAAATTAGTGCTGAGATGCAGCACTTCGCAGGACCACATCCTTTAACTATGTTATAAATGCTATCTACAAAAACAGTAATGAAAAAACCCAACAAAACCAAAACCAGCAACCAGCCCTTCTCATTAGGCTAATGTAAATGAGTAACATATTGGCAGCAGTGTCTGGGAGGCAACGAGTGGAACTGCTGGGTTATCAGGCATAAGGGGTGTAATTGAGGATAAGATACTGCAGAGAAGCCGAGGGCTACACTGTAAATTGCTTACTCATGTGGCTAGTCCTACTGAAGACTTCTGAAGTTAGCAACACTACCCACGGGAATGAATACTCATTCATCTGAACCTGGGGCTGTTTGAGCCACTCTTTGCTAGAAGACTATTCTTTCTCTTTCCTGGGTTACTTCTTGAGCACAGTTTGCTCTATGGGTATGACTACACTTAAAAGAGAGAAAGGAGTCTACCACTCCTTTCCTGAGGACCACTCATCACTTTCATGAGGAATTTGAAACCAGCTGAGAAACTGAAGAAGAGTTGGAAGGAGAAAAATGCTTTAACTGGCCATAGCAGTACAGCTGCTGATTGCAAACTGTGGGCACTGTAGGGCTTTATAACTTGACAGTAAATTATTCCTTTGCATTAATTATTAGCACAAAATTTGTCAGAACAGACAACAGAAGGTCCTTTGTGAAGGGCCTTCTCTTTCCAGAAATTAAAGGGAAATTTTATTTTGCCACCTCAATTTCTCCAAAGGGAATGCTGTAAGTAATTTAAATTGTAATTAACAAATCATCAGGAAACATATCTCCAGATTTAGGCAATATATGTTCCACAGCTGTGGAAGAATGAACTGTTCAAGCTGTTAACTGTAACATTTGATCCTTCCAATGGTGTTTAGTATCAGGAGTTGACACACAAAATATTGTCTGTCACATAACACAGGTTTAGAACTCATTGTTCCAAGGCAATACATAGCTCAGAAGTTTAGGAAACATTCAGAAATGGCTGACACATTTCTCACAGCATATTACTAATATCCTGTAATTACTAATGGGAAGAAGGACTTTCTAGAATAAATTTTAATGTGGGGGTATGAAAATTAAAGCACTAACAAGAATGCACCAGCCAGCACTGACGTGTGCACAAAACTGTTCTAAAATTTCTGGCCTTGAAGTTGATTCTCATGGCAGCTTATCCATAGAACTCTCTTGGATGAAGAAATACGCCTTTTGGCACATCTTTAGGTCATTACATGCAGTGTACTTCAGATTACAATGTTCAGTAAACTCCAGATTTTCTAAAAATTCCCTAAAAAGTGTGTCTTTTGATAATTCTTTATCTTAAAAAGACAGCTCAAGGCTCATTGCTTCTATTGGATAAAAATGTAGCCCTTTGTCCTGAAAAAACAGCTGTTGCTCAGATAAGTATGTCCTGTATACAGTGATAGCCTTTTGTTGTTGCTGCTGATAAGGAGGTAATGCCCTGGAGGATAAGCAAAACGGTAGGCAAATTTCTAAAAAATAAATGTCTTTTCTTTTGAGCCCTTTATTCTGCAGTTGTTCAAGTCAGGCACTCCTGCATCGTACCCTGAGGCATCTGGTGCTGGCTACAGTCAGTGTCTGGTCACTGACATACAGCAATTCTTAAAGAATTAATGGAATCTCAAAAATTAGTGTCTCATATATGATATAACCTCTGAGACTTTCTTAAAACATCCAAGCATATCTGTCGTTTCTACATCATCCCTTATATAAAAGAGTGCAAACCTGAGAGAGAATTTGTGTGCAGAAGCAGCGAGAGACTTCTCAAGGTTATATTACCCTTAAAACCTTCTCAGAGCTTCTCTTAGATTTGATGGGATGACCTAAACTTCAAAAGGAAAATTATATCTCCTAACCGTCTCATTGCCGTAGGTATAACCTTCTCCTTGATTAATTCAATATTATATGATTATAATTCAGACTTTAAAATAAAGCCCTCTGAAGCCTGCTTAGAAAATTGTGAAGAAAACACCAAAAAGAAACCCAAATATATTGTTCTTCATGCGGAAAGACATGAGTTTGTTTCCAAACTTACAGACTTTATTTTTGAGGGGATGGCAGGGATGAAAACAGATAAAAGGATATTGCAATAAGACCGCTCCATGTAACTCTCAGCTGTTCAGCTGGCATGTAGGACCTACAAGAGGAACTGCCCTGTTAACATTTGTGCATGCTGAAGAGTTCACTGGGTAGCCAAAATACTTGAGTAAAGTGTGCCAGGCTCTGGCTTTATAAGATTTCGATCTCTTCAGTTTGTCATCCTATCGCCTAAAATTAGACTGAACTCAAGGTGGTTATACTGGTTTGCCTTTCCCTCTTCTTCCCACCATTATGAGGAGATATCTATTAATTAGGATAAATGGGGGGTTTTACCCGTTTCATACAGAAGTAAATTTCTCCATATTAAGCTAGGAATTGTCTTCTGCACACACTCCTTCAATGATATATATAACTCTCACTCCTGCCTTTGCAAACTACTTCGCTTTCTCCAATAAGGAGAAAGGACACTTGTTTCCAGGACTGAGCATATAGAAAATTCTTTTTTCATGTTTTCCTGCTTTTAGCCAAGCAACTAATCATCATGGGTTTTTATTAGTGTCTCTCCTGCACTTATGCTTTCAGGATGGTCTTATCTTCTGTAAATATGTTGATGACCACTGGTTATTACTGTGTACTGTAATAGTCTGTAACTACTCTACATCTTTATGTAGCTATTTCAAGCTCACCGCTGATGTGTTTGAGCAGAGTAAGACATATGACTTGATCCATCTGCCCTCTGCAGACCTTGAACAGTTTCAACCCGTTAGTATCCAAGCACACCTGGACTGAACTGGGGGTTCATCACTAATCACTCTCACGTCCATCCCCACTTACACACCTCCTTTGCAACACACAAATAATGACCATATGTGTTTGAATGACGGTTACAGTCTGACAGCAAATGGAGTGGAGGCCAGAAGAAGGCCTTTTCTCTGATTTTGTTCTCAATGTTCTTTGACCTATTTTGAATTCTGTATGCTAGCACCCAGCATCTCATTTACTTGGCAATTCTATAGAGCTCTACTTATGAATAATTTTTATTAAACACAGACGATGGATGCATTTCTGAAAACATCTAACTTGATGTCTACCTGTAAAACAGTTTAAATTACTGGAGAGGCTAGTACTTCAGCTACTACTTGCCATTTATTCCAGAAAAACTCTATACATTGGTTCTTCCATAATTCAGTTTTGATAGAAACTGAAAAAATATTTTGGCATTTCAAAAGATAATGATGGATTTTTCCAGCTTCTTATAATGGAAATATACTTGCTGGAGGAGAAAGATTCTCTTTCTTGAGGGAGACAGGAAACATTCTTCAAACATGAACAAATGCACTGAATCTACCCTTTAGTTGTGTTCTCAGCTTAGAGGGCATGCAGATTGCTTGACTCAAATAATTTCTACAAATAAACAGTTTCTGAGAAAGAAATAATTGAGAACTCATTTTGAACCAAATTAGACTCATAGTCATAGAATGGTTAGGTTTGGAAGGGACCTTAAATATCATCAAGTTCCAACCCTCAAATTGGAAGGTACATTAAGTTTCAGTGATTTCTTAATGACTTTTCTGAGGAAAGTTACCCTTTGGAGATTTTTAATTGTTTTGTTTTGTTTTGTTTTGTTTTGGGTTTTTTTTGTTGGGGTTTTTTTTTAACAATAGGAAAAGAATGAGAAAGTGCATTAGATGCGATTGTGGTTGAGGAAAAATGGGAAAATATAACTTACCCCCAAAAGTGACAGTACAGTACTGTAGCCATATCAAATCTATCTGCTTATGTTCATAAGTAAATAAGAACCAAATGTTAAATACTTAGGAAGATAGCACCATCCAGACATTTGAAAAATACAGGAACACATTCACAATGGTCTGAAGATTATGGAGCATAATTACAGAGGATTTAAATCATCTGTTTAATCCTTGGAGCCAGCGCCAGGAAAAAATATATCTGGCTTAAGGCAGTCTTTCCAGGTTTCTCAAGAACACAATGCCACCACTTTCTTACAGTGCTTTTTTCACTGTGGGGAAATATACCTGTAGCAGACGCCTGTTGAATAACACTGGTATTTGTGGTATGTAGTTTGCAGTGAGATAGAACGCATGGAAAAGATGGAGCATTGTCCTGTCTCACCCAAGTATTTCTTCCCTCCTCCATTCCCCTGTCCCCACTTCAATGATAAAACTTGTTTGCCAGCAATATTGGCTTAAAGAATGAGAAAATGCTCAGGAACAGAAACTGCTCTGGAGCAGAAACTCCTGCTGCTGGCTGCTGTATTCCACCTCCAGACTTGGCTGGGTCTCTTCTTCAGCTATGCTGACACAGCTCTCAGTGCAGAGAATTAATGGATGAGATCTGGGAACCAATCTGGATTATTTTTGTTTGATTCATTGGTTTTAGTTTTGATCTGGATCGATTCCCCATTTAGGCCATAAAACTGCCCAATATTTGATCTGTCAGCTTGTTATTGTAGAACAGGAACCATGGTAAGTAGGAAAGAATGGAACAGAGGGAGAAACACATTCAAATAGCATTTTTTGAGAAACTGAGCATCAAGGAAGTGGAAAAGAGTTACCTGAATGCTTATTCTGCCTAACAGGACTACTATTGATTCCTTATGATAACAGTGCGAATATTAGAATAATGAGGAACCAGATATTCTCTTTCTGGCCTTATAAAAATATCCAGGCAAGCTAATCAAAAGAAATTCCTGATACTCCTCTCCCTTTCCCTTTTCCTCAAAACAAAGCTTCAGAAGTCTCCCAGTTGCAAACAGGCCTTTTAAGGTCACTTTCTTCATCTTTGCCTCTGTTCTTAGGAATAAGACAAGAAGTGAGAATGAGTCTTTCACATTTAAAATTTCACCTCAGCTATCACAAAACCAAATAATTCTGATAGATTTTATATACTTTTCTTCTTAGGCAATTACTTCAGATGCAAACATTATTCATACTACTTCAATAGAGGATACAGTTAACAAAAAAGGACTTTTTCAGTTTTTCTGAAGCCAAAAGGAGTCATGTACCATTGATTTTCTTGACAGCAAGCAGAAATGAAATTATATTTGTAGTTTATATTTTTTTTTTGACAGGACAAATACTGGTGCAGCAAATAGCTCTGAAAACATATCAGATGTGAAAATATGCAATTAAATCTCCTTGAAGTGTCTAGTAATGACAATGAAACAAATTCTGCAGAAAAATAAAATCTATTCATACATCCTTCTATGTTCCAAGACCCCTTTAAAAGCATTTTCTATGTCACTTGATGCATCACAGCCCTGCTAAGCATTTCATTTTGTCAGACCAGTTCCTATGAGTTTTAATAGACCTTAGAATAAGAATGTTTAATACATTTAAAATGTATAATTTTGAATTCAGAAGAATAGTCTGAATTATAAATAGAAACTGAGATGAAAGATAATGATTAATTTTAAATCAGCTACAATACGTGCTGATTAGTATGGAATTCTGCATGCCTGGTCATTAAAACTAGGATTCTTGAATATGATAGAGATACAAGGAAAGGATATATATGAAAAGCTAATATAGAAAAAAAAAATAAGGCAATTCTGAGCAAACGGATTTGGAATTAATTGAATTTGAAATTAATTGTAAAAAATAAGCACAAAATCAGACTCCTGGGAAAGAATAAATACAGGTGTAATTTATCTAGTGAAGGTCAGTTTATATTTCAGATAGTTTATTTTATATTCTCTCTTAAATTTACCTAAAAATTATTTTGTTTTATTTTTAAAACATGAAACTAAAACCAAATCTACTTGCTAGCTTTTCTTGTAGGTAAGAATAGGGCAGTGACATTACATTTTCTGCTGTCAAACTAACATAGATACTGAAATACACAATTAAGAACACTATTAAGAAACATCTTTTAAAACTGAAATGACTGTAAATTTTTGAAGAAAATCACATTTTTAGGGAACAAAACCATAGACTCTTTCTAAAATTACTTATGAGACATTAGTATTTGTAATCTACTGTCTTGGATACAGTTGAATATGAAAACCTAACTTTAAAAATGTGATTATTCAAGCTACATACACAGACAAAAGTTTATGTGGAAAGTTATGAATGAACATAAAAAGTCTAAAAAGTTTGGGGTTTTTCTCACTTTAATCTAAAACACCACAGTGTGACATAACCTACATTTTAAGTGCTGCGTGGCTTTAAAATAGTATACTCTTGTTGCTGTCATCTTCAGTTTTTCTTACGATAAGTTTCCTAAAGGAAAAGAAGGAAATGTGAAATTGGTGCTTACCATAAAAAATTCAACAGTGTTAGCAAATTCTTCACTGTTCCCAATTGTTTTGTATTCAGAATACATGAAGAGAAATCAGCTCAGGTGACATTTACTGGGACTCCTGTAAAAAATTGGCTCTTTGATATATGACTACCATACTTAAAACGTTACAGCCTTCTGCGAAGGCTGTGTTGAAGCTGCAATGAAACAGGGCTGCTATTGTGGTAACAGCATGAAAAATTTAAGGCCAGGCCTAGAGGATCAGCCTTGGTTCGTGGAATGAACTTAGAGCATGGCCACAAAACTGTGCTTTTAGTATCTATTTATCAATGTCCCTTTGATAACTACTTGTACGCTACCCAGGCACCTAAATTTTGGTGCCCATGTACAACTTAGTTTCAGGAGCTAAACCTTTGTACCCTGCTGAAGTGCTGTGAGGTAGCTCTGAATCGGAGGGATCCTGGAGCATCCTGAGCTGCCCACCTCTGTTGAGAACACACAGTAATCTGTGCACATCAATCACTGCACACCAGCAACAACACAGCACCCACAAGAAGACAGGAAGACTTCAGAAGTGGCAGAAATGTCTGCCTGCTCTTCACATCGTAGGTTTTTTTCTGCTCTGTATGAATCCTCTTCCCCTTTGACTCCCCCCAGGGTAGAAGAAGCAAATCTTTATTCTCTCTTCATGCTGCAATGAATTCATTCCTACTACTGCAGCTTCTGGCAAGAACAATCTAAGGCGGCTGTAGATGAAACCGAGCATGAGACTTTCTACTTCTTTGTGAAGCTGTTTTATGCCTTCAAGAAGGTTGATTTGTGTGTGAAGAACAAAAGGCAGAGAAGCTACTATTCTCTGCTGCAGAATTTAGAGGTAATGAATGAGAATATAGTAACCTTGGTTTCCAGCTTCTGCAGTCAATAATATGTGTACTTTTAAATTGAGATTAGGTAACATAAATGCATGAAATATTCTGAGAAACCAGTTTCAGGACTTTTCACAGAAAGAAAAATTCTTTAGAAACCCTTGTTTGAAAGTCCAAGCCAGGCTATTACCCTTAGTAGATGACTACTAGGGAATGCCCAAGTGACCATTCACATGAACTAGCCTTTAGAGGAAACATAACTTCTGTATTGCCTACAAACTTCAGTCTGGCTCCTCCAGACATAGCTAAAATCAAACAATTAATTTTAGTTATTGCAGTGCCTTCATTGTAAGTGTTTATGCAGTTTCTTGGGATCACAAATCTGCAGGTTCAGGCTCAGATTCAATTTCTGAAGTGTAGGTGCTCAACTGGAGCAGCATCATGCATATCCACCATGGGAAAACAAAGCCAAAAAATATCACCTTCTAACTTTATGTGCATGTAAATGACCGTGTGGGTATAACCAAAACATGCTTCCTCTAGGACAAGAAAAATTGCTGTAGTATTAAGGAGTACTGCAGGCAACAGTGCCTGTCCTCCCATCTCCTGCTTGGACTCTGGGCACAAAGCCATACAAATGACGGCTGCCTCCTGTGTAGGTGCCTAGACTTGGGGGAAAACCTCTCTCCTCCGTTTAGCACTTTTGTTCAAAGCTGAGAGAATTTGGCTGAATACTGTTAAATGTAATCCTAAAAGAACAAAAGAAGCTGTATGTAGCAGGTACTATCTTTTATATTCAGACTAATTACAATACATGATAATATAGGCAAGCTTTGAAAAGATAAGAAGAATTAGCCTTGAGTTGAATTCTCCGGAGATTACTTGAGTGGAAATAACCTGACTAACAACATATTTGCAGTCTTCTTGGTTTCCTTTCTGGGTTATTTTATTATGATTTATTTTATAAAGACTGGAGTAATGCAATTAATATTTTTTTCAGAAAATAATACAGATCAATCATAGTTCATAAAAAAACAGCACAAGTTTTTTTCTTTCAAAGTAATATTTACATTTGACTATCAATAGAGCTCTACTTTTTAGAATATTAAATTTGCATGAAAATACCTCATTATCCATAATGTATATCTTTATGGATTTACACAGAGAGTTGGCATAAGCTCTTCATTGTTACAATGTAAGAGCATTTGGCATAAAGTATTCCCTTTAGTGATGAACGAATTTCAAAACAAGTAAATATAGCAATCTTATGAAAAGCAACTAAATTGAACTTTTCCATGGAAGATGCGTGGAAAAGAGCAGATGACATGGAATAATATGATCTTTTTATTGTGCTTTATTAACGTGACAGTTGAGCAGTGAGGCATGCAGTATTATCACTGTTGAGTACCACCTTGAGATTTAACAAAATATAACATGTTTCAGTAGCAGCATTTCATACTATGATTTCAACTCCGGAGGTCTGGTGCTTTTAATAATACTTCATCTCATTCTGTACAATTATTGGTGGTCTTCCACTTTCGTGAGAAACTGCTTATTGCACTGAGACAGAAACACCTATATTGTAAGATGTCACCCATGAATTTCAAAGTGATGAGCATGAAAGCATCAAATTTCACTTGATCCCATGAGTTTTTAACAGGGATGTTAATTTTTCTCAAGAGTATTGAGAACTTGCCTCCGTAAGTATTGATGACTTGCCTTCATAAAAAGCTAAGAGGGAAGGAGAGGTGTAGAATATACTTTTTGGTGTATCCTCATTGTCATGCACTGTCATGTCTTTCCACCCACGCTTTCCCTATTTAATTGTTCAGTGGGCTGCATACAACACTCCTTTTGATGTTCTTTTGAGTTTTGTCAAATATTAGTACCCCTTTTCCTGCACTGAGTCTAGAAGCCACTGAAACAGGTGAATTCATGTTACCTTTCTCATGCCATCACATGATCAATCTCCACTGTAATGATTCAAAATAACTACTGGACATCACAGATAAAAACAGTCTCAGAATCATAATTCTGGTCATACTGGATAAAAATTTTTAGAAATGTCCTCTGAAGTTGCCCTGGTTCTGGCCAGACCAGAGTTAACCTCCCCAAGCAGCCAGCACTGGTGAGCTGAGTTACCCTGGGCTGTTTTCTACACCACCTGACACCACTTCCCCATAAAAGCAGCTGGTTGGAGAAGGGCATGGGCTTCTTGTCTCCAGGACAGTCTGAGTGTGGCTGGGGCATTGTGTTGGTTGTTTGGTTGGTCCTTGCCTTTAGGCAGCACTCTGTAATCGTCAGGTCAATAAGGTACTCTGTGTTAGCACTGGGTGTGAATGTAATTGGCCATTATTGTTCTACACTCACAATGATTTTTGTCAGTAAACTGTCCTTATCCCAACCCACGGAGGCTCAGTCTCCTGTGGGAGCAGCATGTGGTGCACAGCCACTGTCTGAGGCTGAACCATCACAGAAGTCAAACTGTTCAATGAATTGGAACAGGTTTTAGGGTAACTGAACCATGATGGGTTAACTGGACAAGATACAACTACCTTTATCCTATGAAGAAAATATTATAAAGTACTTAAGCTATTTAATTTCTTAAATTCAGATAATTTTCAGATAAATTGAGATAGGTCTAAATGGTAAGAAAACTAAGGTCCTTTTATTTCTTGTTTTGCCAGAATAGTACAGAAGCACTAGTGATGTCCTTCATGCACACCTTGAATAGATACAAGCCAGTCATCATGGAACTTGCCCTAAAATTTAGTAAATGATAAAAAACTAGGAATAAAAAGATTCTTCAAAGATGATAAAAAAGATCTTATACACTGTGAAAACATATCACACTGCAACTCCTTCTGAATTGAACATACTTTTGAATGTAAATTATTTCACTGGATAAAATGTTCAACCACAAGTCATTCTGGTTGCCAAGATTCTTTTCTTCTTCTCAGCTTTGGAAGAAACAAATATAAGCACACTGTTTTCAATCAAATTTCTTAAACTCATAATCTCACACATGTAGAATGCACCTCTGAAAGTTTTTTGGAAATTATTGAGACTGAAAGAGGAGCTTTGTGAATGCATGTTGAATTGATCCAAATAAAATAGTATGTATAAATCTGTCTCTCTGTATTCTAAAACAGGAAAGTAACAGGAGCTAGTCCAAAACAGAGGATGACTGTCAGTCAGACAATAATCCATAATGTTTAATATTTTAAATCATGAATAAAGAAAAGTTATTCCAGTCTTTTGTAGAATGCATCACAACCCTACACCGAATATATGTGGAAGAAAACCTATTTTTAACTGGGTTTCTTTCAGATTTTCTACACAGAGGCGATTTTCACCATTGGGATCCATGGATTAAATAAATGTGTGTCAGAGGAAACATTGCTATATCTTAAATGTAAACATAAACTAATTATGTACCAAGTTTATGCTTCACAACTCAAATAGTGATTTATGTTACTAATTTCCTATTCAATAAAATTTAAACTGAAAAGCAGAGCCTAAATTATAAATTGAACTGTAATATCTAATTGTAATGTTCATTGGTTAATGAAAATAGTTCCATAGTTATTCTTGTATATTTTATTATTAATTTCTTTTAAAATCTTATACAAGTTAAGGCTTTAGTACAATTATGAAAGGATTAGAGATTTATGAAAATTAGGAAAAATTCCACCATCTTTTATGTAAGATGAAATCATATATTGGCTACAGAGACATATATTTTATGTCTCATACCCAGCACCAAATACCTTGGATATGGAAGAAACTCTTCTACAAATAATTCTTTTTCTTTTTCTGTTGTGGAGTTTCTTGCACTCCCTATGAACCAGTAAACACTGAGAGAAGATACTTGAAATAATATTCCTAGTGGTAAATCTCCAAAATCAATAGAATAACTTTAGGCATGAATTTGACCCAGTGAGGTTTATTGATCCACTGAAGTTATTGACCTTACAGAGCAGTGCAGTCTTCCTTTGACTGGATATTTAATAAGGCACCAAAATTTGCTTCAGTATTGAATACCAATTTGGGCTGATAGTTAGATCATGGTTTATTAATTGATTTTAAATACTGATTAAATCTGAAGGCAACAGCATTTCACATAGGATAACTCATGTTGGACAGATGGTTTCTTTGACTGCCTGCTCAGGTGACGGGATCAGACCAGGTTGCTCAAGACCTTATAAAGCAGATCTCAAAAACCTGCAGGGAAGGATATTGCTCATGATCTTTGGGTAATACAATCCACTGTTAGACTGACCTCACAGTGAGAAAGGTTTTCGTTATATCCAGTCTGATCCTTTCTTGTTCAGTTTTTGGTCACTGCCATTTGTTCTCCCATCATGCACCACACATACAGTAGGGAACAAAACTGGATGCCATACTTTAGATGAGGTCTACCAAGTACTGCATAGAGGGGGATAAACCCTTCCTTCAATATACTGGCCATTCCCCAGATAACGCAGCCCAGAAGACTGGTGGACGTCTCTGGCTCACCAGCACCCCAACAGCCTCTTCCAGAGAGCTGCTCCAGCCCACCCATCCTCCAGCTACACATTGTCGCAAGGAATTATTCCTTCCAACATTTACAGGTATATTGTCCAGTGGCTGAGAGTAGTTAGAACGTTAAATTGTCATAAATAAGAAATCTGATTATATTTTTTTTCTGTCTTTTTTTGGCCTTGTCACTTCCCAATCTCTCTTATTTCCTTTTTTTCTGGGTCCGTCTCTTCTCAGTATATTTAGCCAAAATGCCATTTACCCTCCTATTCTGTTGTTACTTGGATTTTTTTTTCATTCAGTAGTGAATTATAACCAAGTAACCATTTCATTAATTATATATATTTTTGTATGCATGGATATACCTGTGATTGGTATGATCACTGTTGTGAAAAAGTGCAAGGAAAAGTATGATAGAATTTTTTTCAAGTAGTAGGGAAGAATTCTAAATTATTTCAATTCATTTTCATCTTGAGCTAGGTGCAACTTAAGGAAAAGCCAGAGGTTTCAGGACTTCTGGATGTGAAGAATGTGCCTGTGGAACTCTGAAATATATGCAGGAAACCACCAAAAAGAGCAGTTTTTTATCTCTGGATGTCTAGACTAGAATTCACTTTATGGGGGTCTGGACCTTCACTGGTGTTCTCAAGGTCCCTGAAGGCTGAAAGGAAAATGTTGAAAACCACAAGGTAACTCAGATGAAAGCTCTGTCACTGAGATCCTACCCTCTGCTATTGTAAATGAGACCTATATTATTGGCTTCTGCAAACATCTGATGTATTCTCTTGTTATTATGAGCTATTTTCTCCCTTTGTTTTCTCTTTTAATAATTATTTTAAGTATCCTCCCTTGGCTTTATTTTTTTTATAACCATTTTACTTTATTTTAATTCTGCAGCTGATCCTGAATCCAACAAATAGTATTTGACTCATACAGCAGTTTCTCCTGTTGAGGGTGGCGGCATAGATTTCAGAGACTGCAACATAAAAGCAAAGTTTGGCCCTAAATTTACCTGATGGGGAAGGCTGGAGGGGAGGGGATGGGATGGGTATTAAAAGAAACACCTCAAAATCTGCAAGTATATGTGCTAATCTGAATTTATCTCCTTATGTTTCTTTTTCATGCACACTGTGACGGAAAGACACTGAACCACAGGTTTTTAAAATAGAATTAATAGTAATTTATTTTAAAAAAAACAGAATGCAGATTCAGTACGTCACTTGCAGGTTATTGTTGGATACAATGGGGAATTCACTATTGCAGTTTGGAAGTATGACCACACTGATTACAATCACAAAAGATCCACAAAATACTCTTACTACAACCACTGTGGCTTCCCTAAAACATAGGATCACAGCTCACAAGCACACAAAATATTACAATCACAAAGATCCACAAAATACTCTGCTGCCAACACAGCACACAATAAAATGATCTACAACAGTCACAAACCCCACGGTTACACTTGCCGTAGGCAATTAGCTTCCCTACGATCACAAAGATCTACAAAATACTCTTATTACAACCATGTGGCTTCCCTAAAACATAGGATCACAGCTCACAAGCACACAAAATATTACCCATACGTTAGTCACTCAAAACGACACACTTAAAACATATCAAATAGCCACTTACCCCGTCTCTCAGGTAAGGGTTCCCAATACATTACCTCAGCCAGCCGCCCGGCTAAGGGAAGGGTCTCCTCCTAAGGTTGGAGGAACGGCTCCCAATACTAGCTCGAATGCCAGGGCTTTTATTTGGTTCATTTTGCTGATGTGTGTGACAGGATGCAGGGCTGGGCCTGACACCTCCGGCCCTATCTCTTGCATATTCCCATTGTCTTGGCCCATCGAAACCAAATGCGGACACTTAGGGCTTGTCAAACAGTTTGAGTAGTGGTTTGATTGGGACTCAGGACATAGGTTTGTGGAAGGAAGCCGAGGCTTAGCAAGGCTCCATACAAGTTTTTCAGGTTTTGTGAAGTGCCCGCTTCAGTCTGTTTACAACACAACTCAAGTCGGAGCCATCTACACAGCTCCCCATGAGGTGTCTCCGCAGACAAAGAGCTTAAAAGCAGCCCAAGACTGAGTTGTGTATTACAACTCCCCGTAGGCCGCCTGCTCTGTTTAGGCACTATTGGAACCTGTGTGTATAGCTCAGCCTTACACACACATGTACACATCTAAACTTGAAAAGAAATGACTGGTGTTAATAAATTTATCTATTAACAATCTAATAAGATTACAAAAGATAGAAGTATTTTATGCTGAAATCTTTTACTCGTAGTTCACACCAGTGTAACTATTTCTTATTTTTGCCAATATTGCCTGTGTTATTCAATGTTCCCTGGAAATGTCTACATCCCTGTATCAAAGAAAAATATATTGTATAACGTTGACATTTACTAAAACTCACCCCTGGACAAATTAGTCAGCTACGTATTCACTCTTTTAAAATCAGTGTTTTCTATTTGCTGATTCAAAAGCTCATTCAATGGCCTTAAATATCTAGAGTAACATCGAGAGAAAAAACATAAATGTTCCTTTGCTCTGAAACAGTTTTCACCTCCATCTGAAATACATGGATTCCTTTTTTTTTTCTGTGGAAAGAAACAGCCACGGGGAGAAAAATATATTGGAAGAAAAGTTCTCAGCAAGTAGAGGGATTTTTTTCCTCTTAGACAGTATTTTGACTAAGTATGAATTTTAATCCGGTTCTAAAATACAAAAACTGACTCAATTTCCAAACATCCTTGTAAAACTTTTCAGTGTAATTGCAGGTTGGTTGATAGAGTGTGAGAATACTGGATTAGCACTGAAATTAACTGTGATTTAATAGGTCTTTTTCATACTTAGTTGTCTATTATGACAATCTATGATAATATTTATGCACACAAAGAAGAGGTACTTATTCAGTTGGCTGCCCCTAGTTTCCAAAATTGTAATTTGTTGATGTAAATAAAATTATTTTCTGCTAATGTCATCACATCCATATGAATATAACTGTGTCTGAGTCCCATTCTTGTGTTATTCATATGTTTTCACTGGCCATAATTCTGACTTTCTTATGCTAAGCAACCTCTCTTCTTTTTTTTTCCTTTGCAGAGAAAGGCTGATTAAACTACTTAGAAAAATATTTATTATATTAAAAAAAATTTTATTGTGCTTAAACTTCATTGTTGCAATGCTATATGGAAAAGAAGTATTTTTCCCTGTCTTGGATGTGATAATAAAGTCAGAACAGACTATGAGGTGAAATACTTTTATTCCTTATACCCCTCACAGGAGCTTGGAGTTTTTTGATATTATAACAGAACAGGATTTTTCAGAATGACTGAACAAGAACTTCTCATGATTTCTGCCTGTTTACTTCAATGGGAGAAAAGACAGTCACTTGTAGAACGCCATCACAGATTCCACCATAATTATACAATTCACAGAATGGCTCTTAGGCTGGAATAATTTTAAAAGAAGAAATTAAAAAAGCACAAAGAAGCAAATAACTACTAAATACCAAAGAAGAAATGTCATTTTCACATTTATCAGTACCCACTGCCACACTGAAGGGAGAAGCCAATTATGTAAAGAGATCCTACCTCCTGTTCTCCCTCAGGGGAAAGCAGCTTTCAAATAAAGTCTACATTCCAAAGAAGTCCTCCCAGCAGATATTGATGTCTCTCTCATCTAGCCCTGGTTCACCCACATCCCTGTCTTCTCCAGGCGTTATGTCAGAACAAGGGCTGTTGGCAGAGTTAAAGGTGGCGGATGCCTCTGGCGTGAGGCGGGTTAGAGCACTGATTGAAAAGAAGTAATATGAGAGAAGAAAAACTGCATTGCCACCTTTGTAAGTATATCAAAACATCTATATTAATAAAACAATTCATACAGTATTTGACCTAACTTATTCTAAAAAAAATCTATCCTGGTCTACAAAATTTTCTGAATTTTTTTTTTTCCCCTAGAGAATCACAGCTATAAAATACTAGCTTTAAAAAAATAGTACCTTTTTTCACATACTAATTTCCAGTCCCTGGACAGGAAATTGTTAAAGAGGCTTAATCAGACAGTGACCTATTGGCTACAGCATTAGAAGAATCAAAGACAGCATTTCCAAACTCAATTAAAAGTTTCTCATTCCCTTGTGACATTCCCTTTAACAGAAAAAGAAAAGGGTTGGGTTTGTTTTTTTTTTAAATTCGATCTTAGCGTACATTAGCATGTACACCATGATTACTGAATGGAACATCTCAAACCTGGGCTCACAAGTTCTGAGACTTTCTCATAATTTTATTTATTGTTAGTTTGGGCTTGTCTTTGATCTACAAGTTGCTCTAGATGCCCAGGCGTAAGTCCAGCGTTTACCAGCTATAGAAAGTTCAAAGGACAAAAGTACCTGCCTGATATATATGGGTTAAAGACTGAAGTTATAGCTGTGATGTAAAATCTTAGCCTTTAAAGATTTCTAACTTTTAGACAGAAATTTTACCAGTATTTATGGTGTGCTGATTTTAAGTTAGCTGTTGAAGGCTCTATGGATACCTATTCTGTGAGAGACTCTTAGTGATAAAATGATGAAGTTTTTCAGACCCAGTAACAACATTTTCAATGCTGTCATCTATGTAACAGGTAAAACAGCTTTAAAAATCTTCCTACATGTGCATATACCAATAATAATCCACATTTTCAAAAAATGTGAATGTATTGATGGAGGTAAGATAAATCATCTGATCCATAATGTCAAAAATAACATCTTCAGAAGCGCTGGCATGGCACCAAAAATACATTTTAAAATCTGCTCCAAAACTAGAAAGGAAGGTAGGAGAATAATAATAATAATAATGAAGGCAGGGAGCTACAGTATTTATTTTTCTTATATAAACTTATATCTAGTTCCCAGATTCTCTGAGGGAGAGGGAAGGAATGAAAACAAGCTTTTCACGAGTTGCCATAAACAGGTAAGAAATTGAATTGGTGCAAATCTGTATTGTATCTTCTGTGAAGCTTCCAGATTCTGAAATCAAAGCCCAGTAAGAGATTTTGCAAGGACTAAAATGTCTGAAGAGAAATGCCGTATGGTACAGGAAGATAGAGTCTGATGCAAGGTCATACTGGAGTAAGCTGATGCTTATAGCTGCCGAGGTAAGGCTGATGTGTTGTGAGAGCTGCAAAAGCCTAGCTGCAGCAAACCCATGCTACTAATAATTTGCAGGGACAGAAGCCATTACTCTCCTCTGTTATTTTCTTTCCTTCAATAAATCCTCTATTTCCCTTTACTTTCAGTTTTTCTCTGCTCTTCTGTGGCAGCTGGTGATCAAGACCTGTCTTAGCACCTAGAAAACTACCCAGTGTGTGTATGCTGATTTAGCCTGGAAGTGGTTAATCAATCTGAGCATTTTTTAAAGGATCTTTTGTTCCAAATCAGATTAGGTTGTTAGCAGAGGAGATTATATTACATTATGGCATCATATTTACAATTGAAGGTTTGAACTCAGAACTTGGAAATCAATTTCATGCTATTCTGAAAACAGAAGCTTGGGATCAGTGGCAGGAAATTCATACAGCACAAATAATATAAATAGGTGTAAAACAAGGCAAGTGATGAATATCCACATTTCTAATTTAGACTACCACTCTTAAATGGGAAATGTAGGGGTTTCATGTCTGTTGCGCTAGTCTCACAAACTCTATTTGAACTTTCTGGATTATAAAAAAGCTCAATCAAACAAACAAACAAAAAAATCTCTGATGTGAAAGGAAAAAAACATGAGCAAGAGAACAAAATAAACATGTCTGAAAAAGGTAATTTCAGTAATTTCTATAAAGAAATCCAAACAATGACCAAGAGCATTAAAAGGAAAATACAACAGAGAATCAAGCCTTCGTGCATGTACTCAGCTCTTCATTATTCAGTGAGCTGAAATACTCATGACCCCAGATGATAAAGGTATGGAGGTCACTGCAGAAACTTTCCAGTTCTGCATAATGAGATAGTTCAGGGTCAGCTGAGCTTGTTAACTCTGGCTCAGCACTTTCCTTGCTAGACTCAGTGTGGCTGCTCTGACACCTCAGTGCGGCTCCTTGCTCTGCAACAAGGCTTATTAGATGGAGTGCAGAAGTAGCCTGGACCTGGAGCTGGGGTTCCCATGAGGCTAAGGCAGTCTGATAACTCTACAGCAACAAGAAGATCAGTGGATCTGTGTAGTTGGGATGGTTAGAGGTAACAAGTCCACCTGAACTTGATGTCCTTCCAAGAAAATCTGCTGAAATGTCTCTGAATGAAAGAGACATTCTGCCCATTCAAAAAAATCACAGCCTTCAGCAGCTAAATATCCATGCTTGTATAGGGTTTATCTCATCTAATAGCTCTGTCTGGCCCAAGGAGTCTTTTTAGCTTGAGAAGGGCTAAAAAATGGTATCAAAACTGTCATATCAGTATGTCTCTATCAATACAACACTTACGGTTGCAGAGTGGTACATTATAAAGGATGGAGCCCATTAAGGAAAATGTGTTTAAAAACATTTCTCTTCAGAACAGAGATTAAGGATATGCCTAAATTAAATCTGTTCTGATAAACTGTCCCAAACAGGGCTACTTTCTTCATTAGGATTTAAATGTTGGACATTTTTCAACGTCTATTAAAATTCAGCAAGTGAAACATGATGCCATCATATCTTAATTCTTCACCTATCATTCAAGAGGATCGTAACATCCTTAGCAAAGTAGTGACATTTCATACAAAATATATGTAAGATCGTGTTGTCTTAATTACAAATAATTGATTACTGCTACCTTTTTTCACAGCACAGATATTCAATATAAGAGATTAACTGCATCTAGATGGTATATGACATTATAAACATTTTCTCCAAATAAGTTTGGACAGATATGAATTTTAGGTTGTTTACAAACCAGTAAATAAGAGTCTAAATATTTTTCTATTACATTTCAGAGAGATAATCTAATAGAAATTCATTTTATGCAAGAACTTCTTTACCCCAAAACCAGCATATGTCATTATGTTTTAACTGATTAGAAGGAAAAAGTGAAAAATGACGTTTCTGTAAAACTTCAATCTATGGATGTAAACAGGTTTTTCCACTGAAATGACTGAAACACATTGTGATGACACTCTGGGACAGGGTATGTCAACACAAACCAGAATGAGCTGTAAGAGACAAGCAAGACAAATTAGTCACATGGAGCATTCTCCCAATATACTCTGATACTGCGTGTACTGATAAACCACACTTCAGGCTCCCTTTCCTTAAAATAAAGCAGCAGCGAGGTAATTAAATAGTATTTAGCAGTAGCATTTGAAAATGTAGTGTATAACAGGGTAAAACAATCGGTGTAAGTTAGCTCAGACAGTGGAGATGGGAGAAAGCTGACATCTGGTTCATTTTCTGCTTTTTGATGAAGGCAATTTTAGTTTCCTGTTAGGAGCAAATTCAAGAGAAAATTAAGAGTATGAATTCAAACCATATATGAATGTTACACAGAGGAATACTTGAACGAGTGCTGGTTTGGTTTTGTGGGGTTTTTTTTCCTTCTTTCAATTAATTTCCTTTTTAGATAGCTATGTGATGTCTGGGTCTGAAATTATTAGTTGAAATCGGATCTGAAAGAAGAGTCTTTGCATCTCGTAATAACTCTGCCTTCCAGCTCTTTGGCAAATGCAAAAAAAAAAAAAAAAAAAAAGCATGAATTAAATTTAGGCTGTTCCCTTCATAACTGTAAATTAAACAGCTCTGACAAAGTGCAGATACCAAAACCACTGACAAAGCAAAATCTGGAGAGATATCACATGCTAACCAGTTCTGCCAAAACGAATACGATCAAAGATGCTTATCTTCATAAACAGCTACAGAAAGAGGAAGAATTTAAAGTGTTAAGATGAAGACCAAACTTATTTCTATAATGTTAGGTGTACTGCACATTCTATGATCTTGGGCTTTTGTTAGCAATTTTCTGATTTATTGATTGTTGACCAAAAATTCAGCTGAAGAAAAAGGAGGATATCCTCCTGAATACAAAATCAAAGGGCAAAGGTTGATACAGTAAATCTATGACAGGGTAGCAAACCAAATTACCTCAACTCAGATAGAAACTAGTGACAAATAGACAAAAATAAGGCTTAAGAAGCACGTATTTGTTTAAATAGTGTTCCTCCTCCCTGAGGAGGTGGAAAGAAATAAAAATCCCTAAACTCATGCTCACTTTTAAAGTGAAAGACAAGAACATTTGTTCTTTCCTTTCCCATTAAAGTAATTTATATAATATTTCCTACATAACTGGTTACCTCATTATAACAGTTGTAGTACAACAATGCTATTCTGTGGAAAAACAGTGTTGTAGTATAATTTAGACAATTCATGAATGTTAAAGGAAGAAGGACATTAGAGAGCAGCAAACAAGGAATAGCCTTAGGACGGAAGTTACCTGTGGCCTCAGCAGTTTATAAACAGCATGAGGGAAGCTTCAAATACAAAGTATATCAAAGGCATTGAGGAACAGGCTCAGGTAGGGGAAGACAGAGTGATGAGCAGTAGAGAGATGGACACAGAAAACTGTTTGGAGTTCATAATAAGTCATGTGGCTACTATAAGACACAAAAACTTGCTGGCATCTTATTTGTCTGCTCCACATGGGCCCTTCATTTACGCAGTACCTCAGTTCAGAGAGATAGATTGTTGCTCAGTTAGGGTTTAACAGAACTTTTCCAGCAGGAGATGTATTTGACCTGTCCAACTTTTCACCTGGAGCCAAAAAATTAAGACTTTCCATAGGTGCAGTGAATCTCACCTGTATTTCCATTCATTCTGCACTTTAATCTTTAGTCAAACACTGTTCTCTGATTAAGGGAAAGTAAATTATTGCCAGTTCACCTCTGGAGTTATACATGGTGCTGAATTTCCTCCTTGACCAGAATGAACTTCAATATGAGGTTGTAGATCACTGGAACAGGTTGCCCAGATTGGTAGTGGAGGCCCCATCGCTGGAGATATTCAAGGTCAGGCTTGATGGGGCTCTGAGAGACCTCATCTAGTGAAGATGTCCCTGCTTACTGTGGAGGGGGGGGGGGGGAGGCAGTGGGGACGGGGGGTTTGACTAGATGACCTCCAGAGGTCCCTTCCAATCTTACACATTCTATTACTCTATGATTCTATATTCCATATTTTGTGAAATGCTTTTCTATCAGTGTGCTTCTCAGACCCCAGTTTTCCCCAAAGACACGGTGATTAATTATTTGATGCTGCAGGCATGTAAAGGAAGATGGAAACACTACCATTAGTACTTGCATTCTAAAATGAGTAAAAGGCAGCAAGCAGATGAGTGCATATATACATTTGGAGTTAGAATATATATAATATTGTGAAGAATTTGATTGTGAAGGGGTGTTGATCAGAATTAAAGGAGCAAATATGAGCAATTTGAAAGGATTAGTTTAACAAGAGAGTCACAAATAAAAGGACAAAAAATCACTAGATCAATTAAGTCATGATATACAAATTTTGTCTCTGGTGAGGAATTTTGTATAACAAACTCCTGACTGCTTTGAAAGGTATTAAAAACATACTTTATTCAAGAGGAAAAAAAAGAAAATAAAAAAAAGCTGGTGAGGGCCTGAGAAGAGAAAGGTGACCACAGCCAAATACAGGACTAGAGGCTCAGGAAATGCCCAGCTTTAGCTTGTCTATGGTACTTAACAATAGCTCGTAAGTGGTGGACTGAACCAGATTTGGCTTGAAATACAAATAAGAAATAAAAAAGCAAATAATTACTGTAACTTTCTGCTTTTTCAAAGTAGGTGACAGGGAAGGATGCATAGTTATGACAAGAAGAAATATTCTGTCTCATTTAGATAATTAACTTCAAGAAAAGGAAGAAACAAAAGCAGCTGAGCATTTACAGAGGAAGGAGTCTAAGGCTCTGTAGCTGGGGTGTTGCAGTGGTAGACTGGGTAGGAACAGTTGTGGCTACATACAAAATGAAAAAGCTGTGAGCCTTTTCTGCCCACACCTGCCACTGGCTGTTGTCAAAACTGGTCTGTTAATACCTGGAGATTCCTTTTTTTTGTCATTAGAAGAGCAAGTCACATCTCATGAGACATCCAGTCAGGTACTGCATCCTAATCAAAGAGCACAGAACAATACTTATGAGGTTTGACTGTCACTAATGCTAACTATTCTTAATTACTATGTTAGTAAAATTTCTTTTAAGTATCCTTTGATTTCTAATACCATTAGAATGGCAAGTATCTAACAAGTTTCCGTCTCCATCTTTCAGGGATTTCAAAGGGTTATTACATAACAGATTGTTGATTCATCCAACAATGAAGTAAAATGCATAAATCCACACTTCAAATAAATCTGATCACCTAATTCTTTATCAAAAGCTACACTATGAAGCAGAAGTAGGTGTTTAATTATAACACTTTCACCACAAAGTTCAAATACAAACATGAACTACAAATACATCTTCCAATACTTTTATTACCTGAGATTTCATCTTCTGTAACACAGAGCTATTAATGCCTTTCCCACAGCTCTACATATTATAGGTAGCAGTATGACATAGTCACATGAAGCGCATTTTGAAGTGTCTACATTACTTAGCAACTTCATGTCACTGGAAGAGGAATGTAAAAGCAGAAGGTTCTGTTGTTCTATTCACTTCCCTAGTTTGTCTTTACACTAGGATTTCTTAGAATGCATTGTGAGTGAACAGCTGTAAACTGGAGTCTTAAGTCCTTTTCACATAATAAAATGCTACTAGCAACATATGATTTGATCATGGAATATCTTACAATTGCATTCTGTGGTATTGAAGCCATACTGCTTTCTACAAGACTTAGGTTCTTTACTCCTAGTATATCATATCTTCTGACCCAAAGATACAATGCCTGAACCCATAAAGCAGAAGTTTTCTCTACTCAAAAATACTTCTGAATTCATTAGCCTTCTTAATTTATTTTGGCATACACAAGTAAGGCATCCTTCCAAAGGTGCAATACATGGGATGAATCATTTATCTGCAAAGTAAATGAGCTGAGAATATAGGTCATAAAACAATATTCAGAACATATTCATTACTGTCTGTTGAGATCTTAATATGCTCTATTTTCTGCGGTTGGATTTTTTTTATAGTTTTACCATTGTCTTATATGTGTGCATGCATTAAATGTATTTATCTTTGTAATGGGCTTTCTATGCTTATCTGTGCAATATGTGCTAGGGAACCTGCTCTGGCAGGGGGGTTGGACCCGATGATCTCTCAAGGTCTCTTCCAACCCCTACAATTCTGTGATTCTGTGATTCTGTGACAGCAACAGGCTTGTATAATGTTTTCTGTTATTTATATCTGTATCACATGATATGTATAATTAGATGTAAACGAATAATAGCTTAGAACAGAGGTTTTATACAGAATATATATCAAATCTTAACTGTCCTATACATAATATACTTGGAACTTGAACTGGACTCACTTTCACAAAATAAAAGGATCCTACATGCTGGAAATTTCAAAAAGTGAACGCTGCTGTCTGAAACTGTTCATGTCTAATATATTCTCTTGCCTTCCATTAGACAAGGAAAGTACTTAGTCACCACACCTGCCTTCTGAGCTCTCCAAAGTTAAGCCAAGAAATTATATCCTCTTCTCCCTTCAGCACTTGTGCTCACTTGTTTACACATCTGCAATACACAAACATAATTGCAAATTACACGGACATGCTCAACCTAGCCTGGATGAGCTACTTCAGCCAAGTACCTGTGAGGCAGCATGTATTGAACCCTGCAGAGCCGTAACCACACTGCTATCAGGAACTATACTGATTGAGGTGCATCTTTCCAGGCTGCACACTGCATTGTGGTCACACGCTGCGTTAAACACGTGCAGTCACTTAGCATTGCTTTTCACCTTTACTGGGAAATAACAACTGTGAGTAACTAGAGCAGTTTCCATATGCAAATCTGTGACAGCTTTCTTCCCCTTGCTTATATAAAGGTATATTAGGAGGGGTGGGAGTAGTCAAGCTGTTTTAAAACAAAATAGCAACATTGAAGCATTCTGACCCCAGAGATTAATATTTCATTTCCATCCTATGCAGATTTTGACCAAATATTTGGAGATGTTCCCAATGGGGACCAATAATATTCCAGTTTATTCTAAGTAGGTTGTGAGCCGTAGAGCCATTCCTGACATAGTTTGGAATGTATTTTTATAACTAATGCTAAATAACCAAAGACGTGGAGAGACTGCTTCCTTTTTCTGAGAAGCAGGATTGTTTTTGTCAAATGAAATTTATACAAGATTGAAACTCAGTATCTAATCTTGGGCTACCTCTCTCTCACACAGTTGTAGGTTTGTCAGTGCTTGTTCTACTGAGGAAAACATGGAAGATTCAAAATTCAAGAAAAAGTGCTTTCACTGTACTAATTGGTGCAAAAAGACTGTACTGTTGGTTTCAAATGCACTAGTTTGTGATTCCATCTCATAGAATGTCTTTCTTCAGAGAAAAATACAAAGCAGTACTGGTTTTCTTCATTTTTACTAAGGAATTTGAGAAGAATTCTGAGTTTGCAGAGTTAACTGGATATTTTATCATTCACTTCAATGGATCCCATTTGTGTCTGTAAGCCTGCTGTAAAATCTTCTCTTCTAGTATTATGTCTGAAATGCTTGGAAATCAATGCTTCAGTTTTAATTTTTTTTTTTTTTAATGGAAGTGAAGGGCTGCTACCAAGCGAACAAAAGGCATGTTATTCTCACTGCTTCATGCAGCTTTGTAAAAAAAATTGATTGGATGTACTCTCCTCCTAATTTGAACCTAGCACACCTTCTAAGCATTAAGGCAAAACATTCAGCTCTCCCCTGAAGATGAATTGCCAACTTGTATAAAGATGTACTTTTCCCTTCCTTTCTCATGTTCAATGTGCTAAATTCTGTTTATTCATCACATGCTGTTAA
Organism: Gallinula chloropus; assembly: GCF_964237585.1. Classification (NCBI taxonomy): domain Eukaryota; kingdom Metazoa; phylum Chordata; class Aves; order Gruiformes; family Rallidae; genus Gallinula; species Gallinula chloropus. The sequence goes on from NC_140092.1 coordinate 31,920,050, forward strand.
TATCACACTTTTCACAGATTTTGCAGTTTCACACAAAATACTTTTTTATTTATATTTTATCTTTTGTCGCTTGTTTTAATGAAAAGCACGTTAATTTTCAAAGTTCAAATCTTAATTGGATTTTGATGCACTGTATCAGTCCAATTCCAATAAATGTCATTCCTCTTCATGTAATAGTACATTAGAAAAAGATAATGTATAGACTCTTTCCCTGCTAGTCGATGATTTGCTGTGCAGTGTGTCTTAACACTTGAAACACTGAAAAACAAATGTGAGTTTCCGCTAATCCACATGCAAAATGACTTAAAACAGGAGACAGGATACATTTTAAAATCCAGTATGATCTTTTCTAAGTTATGCCATTCCCAATGTTACAAAGCTCAGATGCATTTTTAATGCCTGAAATTAAATGACGGTTCACTGCAAGCTTCCATTGGAAGGTTTAGCAGAAATAGAGAATGAATGTTTTTTTGTTCTTTTCATCTCACATACAGAACTAAATCAGGTTTTGTTTTAACCAACTAACGAAGAGAAAGCATGACGTGGTTGTCATGGTTACTTGTCTGTGTTAGACCTATCACCGACTGAACCATTAAGAGTAATTGTACTAATATACAAATGGCCTTGCCTACCTCTAATAAAAACCACATAGGCGAATGGAGTCTTACATTACACCTAATTATTGCCCTTTTCATGCTGACAGATTGTTGTTTATAATAATAATGGAGCCGTTCATAAATCTTTATGACCATCTTCACTATTCTTATCGATCTCCCAGAAATTTTGAAAGGCTTTAGAGTTAAGTGGACTGAACACAATAAGGGTATGAACCTAGGTTAAGCAGTATGCATAATACGTACTCTGGAGCAGTTTTGTTCTCCAGCAATCATTCCTTCTTTTACAGAAACCAGCAGAGTGCCTTAAAATAAATTATTATAAAAGAAAAAGTACTATAGAACATCACCAATTAATTTAATTGACCTTCTGGTTTTCACATTAAAATATTCACTTTTTGTAATATATATCTTCAAAAGGGCAAAATTTGACTTGCAGTAATTAAGACAACTTAAAAGTGCTTCTCCTCATCTGTATCTTTTATTCCATTACTAGCAGAAAATCTGGCAGTAACAGAAATATCAAAACAAATTATTCTTGAGACAAGTAGCTTACGTAATAGTGAATCATTAACTACATTTCTTTCCAAAGCTGCTTATAGTCTTGAATCCTTCTGTGGAGCAGAGTCTGAAGAATGTTCACAGCATTCAAGTTTTTTCATTAGAAATTGCTAGATGGAATTAACTTCGCACAAAATACAGGCTCATATGCTTGGGAAAAAAAAAGGTATCATGTAATTCAAGTTGCATTCCTTCCCCTATCTGAAGGAGAACTCCATTAACTGCATGGGCAACTGAAAAAAGCTACGTCCTCAAATAAAATTTATGAGCTGCGTCATCAGGCTAAGAGCTATGGGTGTGTAAAGGGTGAGATTTCTTAATCAAACTGGAAAGGAAAAATACCTTCCATAAGATCAAGGAGGAAGGAAAAGGTTATCTGGGATTTTTTCTGGTCCTCACTCCAAACCGAGAAGCAAGTGAAGTAGGATAGCAGGAGGCAGAGTTCTCTCTACTTGGCTTTCACTCTTTTTCATTTCTTTTGCCCTGTACTGGAGATACGGCTGAAAGGGCAGGTTTCAGCTGGGGGTCATGTCACTGCTCATACCAAGCCTATGTTTGCCCAAAGGCATGCATTTGCTTCAGATCAGGTATGGGCTTATTTATCAAATTGGTTATGACACAATATGAAGTTTGCATTAGTTTACACTACTATGACAGCTTTGCCCCAGCTGGGTGGCACAATTTTATCCAGAGTAAAGCCTGATAGGTCAAAATGTAGCTATCCCATTAAAACAAACAGATTTTTAAATGGTAAAATGTGCCTAGTAGTCTCCATTGTGTCACCAGAGGATTTGTTATTTTTTATCCCACATAGCCTGGGGGATTTACTGTACTGTTGTACTGTGGTTTACAAACTGGTGGTTTCCAGTCCCAATCCCAGCTCTGACTCAAGAAAAACTTCTTTTCAGAAAATTGCTCATAGTTCACATCTCGGAAACCCTTAATAAATCTAGTCTTAAGCTGTGGTTACCCCAGTCTGGTGGTCAGACCTGTCCAGCAGTTGTAGGCACAGCCTACTACTCTTCTGGAAAGCACTAATGGTTATTTTGCTTTTGGCTATCAATAGGAAAGTAGAAGACACATTAATATCATCCCAGCAGCTTTAAAAGCATAGTGACTAAATATAGCAGTCTATATTTAGACTTAATATACCAGATAACCTGTGAGGTTCTTAGGGACAGCTTTCTCTGCTAGTATGTCTATAAAGCCAAAGCCCACAACTGAGGTAAGTAGGAAGTATATATACTTGAAAAATCAACCACAAATAACAATATCTGGGAAAACTTTTCATTTGAAATTCCAGAAGATATTTATAATACTTACATGGGGCTTACTACAAATAGTCCTATGAATGTGGTTTGTTCATTCTTAGAAAGAAGATATTGCTCTCTCATAACCAGGCATAGACAAAAGAGCTTAGTTTTTCAATGCATTCTAAGTCTGAGCATTGAACAGATGTCCCCCCTGCTTAAAGGGTCTGTATCCCTGTTTGAACAGGGGTCATTAAGCCTGGATCACCAGACTGTACCGTAGATCCATATAGCATCCCCTGCGCATTTATGATTCACATCTGTGAGCGTGGTGGGGAGAAAATTATTTAAACTTGTTAATTCACAAGGGTTAGAAATTTGACTTCATAAGAAAACAGGGGCCCTGCTTTACAAAGTGACAGCATGACACCTCCTCCCAAGGACATTAGCACTAAAGCACACTCATTAGCTCAGAACAAACAGCAGATGACTCTTGGAGTGTGGGATGCTTATTTGGAAACAAATTGTGAGCAGGGATACAGAAAACCAACAGTTTTTATGCAAATAAAAAAGGTGTAGGGCCAAAGAAACAGCTGATGTGAACTGGTGTATCTTCACTAAAGTCATTTCAGGAAGACATTCCCATTTTTGTTGGTGGAGTCCTGGACACCAGAGCTTTCCAGGATTAGGAAAAATTGCAATTAGAAGGAGGCTCAGGAGGAAAGAAGTACAGCCATAAATTGAACAAAAACGCCCTAAACAAGAAAGTTGAAAGCTATTTTCTGAAGATATTCTAATCAAGTTAACTTTAGACTAGTAAAAAATATTTTGGTTTCATTGGAAAACATTAAACCACTTGTGTCTGATTTTCTCCCTTTAAAATTGGAGGGGTTTATTCAAGTGTTAAAAGAAAAGATATTTCTGGCAACTAATTTCAAAATCAAAATTTAAAAATTTTCAATTCAAAATGTCACAATTAGGAAACAAGGCTTTGTCCATCAGCTGGATGTCGTGGTTTTACCCCGGCTGAGAGCTGAGATCCACGCAGCTGCCTGCTCCTTAAAGGAAAAGAGCAGGGAAGTGGGGGGAGGGTGAGAGGTAAGGGAAGGGAAAAGGAAGAGAAAGGGGCAAATAACCCCAAGATCAAGAAATTAAGAGGCCCGTGGGTTGGGATAAGGATAGTTTACTAAGATAACAGAAAGATACAATATAGCAATGCTTACAGGACTTCAAAGCAAAAATATATGAAGCTGTTGATATACAATGCAGTGTCTCACTGAACCCACAACTCAGGCCGTGCCACCCAGAGCCATCTCGGAACCCAACCGTCCCCCAAGAACCGCGCGTCCCGGAGCCGCCCTAGGCCTTCCTCCCGTCAGCCCCCCGATATCCTGGGCAGGACGTAACTGGCATGGAATACTCTCTTTGGTCAGTTGGGTCACCTGTCCTGGCTTTGCCCCTCCTTTCTCATGAAGAGCTGAGAAAGTCCTTGACTGTCTGACAGCAACTAACAACATCAGGGTGTTATCAGCACTGCTTTCATTTTAACTCCCAAACACAGCATTCCATCCGCTGCTACAAATGAAGTTAACTCCATCCTGACCAAAACCAGGACACTGGAATATTAAGATCTTTGAAGATGTAATGACACCAAATTAGTTTCATACTAGAAAAAGTGGTCATCCTGTCCTGTTTATCTGATGCAGAGCTACCTAAGGATGGAAAGCTTTGCTGCCACTGAGTAGATAAAGCAATTCTCATAGAAGTAAAGCTGTATAAACCAATGCTTATGTGTAGAGATCTGGTATAAGAATCTGTACTTTTTCTCTTTTACTTTTTATCTTTTGAAGTTAATGAATCCAAAGAAATAGATACATATTAAAAGAAAAAGGAGACTTTTTGAAATAGTAATGTGCTATTTCCAAAGGAAAAGCTGTAGTTTAAAGCAACTCTGATAAACTACCATATAAGAAAAGGAGGTTACTTTGTTCCAGACAGATAATGCGTATAACAGAATGTTTTTTCTTGTCAGAATATATTGGTTTGATTTGCTGAGATCAATATTGTCCTCATCCTCTATAGTTATTACTTTTAGCATGGGTGGGGCATATTGTTTTGCCATACTGGTGGAGGTTTAGTCTAGACTGCAGAAGGAACTTAAATGAGAAGATGTAAATGATAGATTTTTTACTGTCAGAGTCACAGATGTGATCAGAAGGTCTGGAAAGTAATGTGGAGAACACCAACATTATATATATAATTATCTTCTCTGAAGTGCTAAAAAAATATGAATCTAAATTACATGTGGACACGTTGTTGCATTGACCCAGACCACTAAAGATTAAACTTGTAAATAATTTTCTGGAAGGATGTGTGAAGTCCATGAAACATAAGCACAGCAATGCAACTCATATCATTAATATGCTGGTGAATTCATTGTTTGCTAAAACAATTCCTGAGACTTCCAGTGATTATGCTGTGTTGCAAAGCTAAAGAAACGGTGACAAAAGGCTGCTCCCAGAGGACACTCTGTAGCACTTTACCCAGGTTTCCTCTATATGGGTTTCCAGGCTCTAGAGACAAAGCTTAAAATCAACATCTCTTTTGACATTAAACCACTTGTTGAACTCAGCTGAGCATTCAGAGATGGAAAACAAGAAATTTTCTGTTTCAAAAGAGAAATTGTTTAAGGTACTTTATCATTCCTGTTCTTCTGATTTAAATCTGATTAAAATGTTTATATTTTCTTCATCTAAATCTTTAACAGCAAGATAGTGGCTTTTGCATGCAAAAGAAAAGATATTTCTCTCTCTCCTGTATGACCTCTATCACCACCAGTTCTGCTAATCCCACCACTCTCCCATTCATATAGGCAGGTGACTGGTGAGCATACAGGACAGTCCACACTGCTTGCATCAGTGCAACTTATTCTGCCATCTACAAAGGATGAAGAAATTCTACAGCAGTTGATGAGATCTCTCATGGCTTTTTTTCCCCTGCAAGAAAGGAGGAATTTGAGAGTAGAAATACGATACTCACAACCCAGCCCTTTGCTGCTTCTGAGAAAAAGTAGTTCCATGCTATCTCTTAATCAGGTTACTCACTGTTAACTCTTAAAGTGGAATATTCTGTAATATTTTTACATGGAGGGAATTACTTAAACCATAAAAACAGACTTTTTAAATTCCACACAGCACAGCTTCCTCTACTTTGAACCTTCTACAAAGACATCATCTTATACATATTTTTATTTCAAATGCATTTTTGATTATATTAAAATAAATATAAATTATTTTTAAGCAGGAAAAAAGGACAAAACATGTTATCCAAAGTATAAACAAAAATATCTATTGAAATAATTTCTAGTAAAAATGGTGTGTGCCTCTTGCCATAAATCAGGGTTTTGAAAAGAAATACCCACAGATTTTCTCACTTTTCCCATTCTCTCCCTCATCCTGCTGGGTGGGGAGTGAGCAAGCAGATACATGGGGCTTAGTTGCTGGTTGGGGTTAAACTGTGACAATAATACTTTGGCTAGTGTATGTACTTTCTCTTTTAGGATAGAGTACTGTCATTACTTACTGCAATACCTGAATCTTTCAACCATAATATAGGCTAGTAATAACTCTTACAGACTTCAGACAGTCTTTGGCTCACTTATATATCTAGTGTCCAAAAAGTCAGAGCTTTTGGAATAGAGTTCCAGGGAACAGGTGCTCACTTCATACATTTTAAATCAGGATCGAAGCAATTATTGATTTACAAATGACACGAATTAACTCACAATCAGTGAACTATATCTCCAGGATCAATATGAGCAGAAAAACATATACAAATGACAATTCCACACACTTACAAAATGTTCATCACAGAATCATAGAACAGCTTGGGGTTGGAACCCCCCTACCATGGGCACGGACACTGTCCACTAGAACAGACTGCCCAAAACCCCATCCAACCTGTCCTTGGACACTGCCAAGTAGGGGTCATCCTCATATACATCTGGCTTTCTGAGCTCCAAGCACACATTGTCAACTCATGTTGAGCTTCCCATCAACAAACCACCCCAAGTCCTTCTCCTTGGGGCTGCTCTCAATCCATCCTCCACCCAGTCTGTAGTTGTGCTTGAGACTGCCCCAATCCATGTGCAGGACCTTGCTCTTGTTGAACTGCACACAATTCACATGGCCCCATTTCTCTGTGAAGAACCCTCTGAATGTCATCCTTTCCTTTCACTCAACTACACCACACAATTTAGTGTTGTTGGCAAAGTTGCTGAGTGTATACTTAATCCCACTGTTGATGTAACTGACAAAGATGGTGAACAGCAACAGTACCAACACTCATACCTGAAGAACATCTCTGTATTTCAAAACATCTTGTTATAACTAATTTAAGAAGCTCAGTCACACAGGTGCAAGCACCCTCCCTCCTCTCCTGGGTGTGCAGGTTTCCATGTTTCCACACACCTCCAACTGAAAATGTGTGCTCAAGCATCATGACCATTAATACACAAGTCAGGAGGAAAGAACCTCTTGAGCTCACGTACATCCACCTGCAGCACGGGACCCAAGTGCTGCACACCAAGCCCTAACTGTTAGCTCCTTGCTGACATGGAAGCCTCTCTGACCCAGGATGAGGTTGCAAGGTGACTTCAAACACTGTCAAACCAGGTTTTCAAAAGTGGGCTTGCATGGACTTCCAGAGAATTTGTTCATCATTGCTTCTCTGCTTCAGGATGATTTCAATCTTTTGGGGGAGAAAGGAGTTGAATATTTTGATTTTCTTAAAATTTTGAGGGGGAGAAAACATAGAAACAGGCCAACAATCAGAAAAAGGATGTTCCCAAAAAAAGCTGATCAGAGTTTGAGCTATACCTTCTGGAAATTTATTGCCTTCTTAAATCTCTTGTGGGAATGTATACATATTTATATGCATATATGCATACATATACATTCACACACACATATACATGCTATATACTACGCACTCCACTTATCTCCAGTCAGATAGTATTTTTCAACATTAAGATATTTAATCAAAGTTGTTGAATGTCTGACTTCTGAGATGTTGCCAATTTAGTATGTTAATACTATATCTCCGCATTAATTTTTTTCTCTGAAGTCTGGGCTTTAGTTTCTCTGAAGGCATTAATCTTTGTTACAGTAGGCTTTACAAATGACTGTAGACTTGCTGTGTGCTGAGTGCCACCAAATAGCTATAATTCAGTAAGTAAACCCTGTGGTATATGAAATTTAGCTCATGTCATCTATAAAACATGCATGGAAAAATGGTATTTTCATTCCTTATTGACAAGTCTATACTTTGTTGAGAGTTATGAAAAAGATGGAACTATAAATTAGCTTTAATCAACCAAGAGGAACAGCAGGTGACAGAAAGTGCATTAAGGTGTCAGTACACATACTATCTTTCAGTTTGAAATAAATGGAAATGAACATAACTTTTGCTATGGAATGAAAGACAATTATTCACATGTCCTTATATTCTTTAAAGGTGTCTTTTTCATTTCATTCTTATGTATTATTATTTACATTCCAATTCACTTGGAAAAGGCAAAAATTCTCAGCTTTTGCAGGTATTATGTTATTCGTTCCTATCCAAAGATTTTTCGGATAAAATCCTTTCAGTAAAAGTTTCTTTATCACTGTTCATACCCTACCCAGCTGATAAGGTTCATCTTCTCTCTTTGCTCTGTCTGCATCAGATCTGCACTTCACCAGCTGGGGGTTATTTTATTTTGTTTTATTTTTAGTATTTTACTTCCTCTGCATTTATTCATTTTCTTTTCTATAGGTGATTGGTTTTAAACTTGGGAGTATCTAAACTGGACATCTAAGACCTTTAATTTTCACTACTAATATGGATGATGAATAGAGTCCATGACTTAAAGGTAACTTATCTATGTAAGTATCTTAGACTGGAGGCTTTTGTTTTGGGAAGAATTTGAAAATGGTCAGTACAAAAGGGCTGTATGAATAAAGTACCATATCAGATATCTGAGTCATAGATAATCAAATTGTATGGTTGCCTTTAACGGTATTTCTAAAGTTGTACAAGTATTTATTGAAAAGTATGCAATCTGTAAAATCTTTAGCCATTAATAAAAAATACTTTCTCCTCTTTCAGATTTACAGTCTACAACTACTGACCTGGGAAATGTATTACTGGTAATAATGACTATTTAATTGCTTTTATACCCTCATATCTTTTCCCAGGTTAAATAAGGAATGGAGATTTACCATTATCAGAAGTAAGAAAGACTTGATTCATTCCATAGACTTATTCTGCTATAAATTTCCATGGCCAGGGTCTGAATTTTCAGCACAGAGATACACTAATTGAACATTTTCTGTGAAGAATGTAAACTTATCTAAATCCAAAGTTGGGACAGTACCAAAAAAGGAAAAATAAGTAAAGGATTGAGATCAGACTCATAAAAGAATCATTGAACTAAATCACAAGTTACTACTTACTTGCTTTTTAAAAATGCTGAAAAAGGCCAATTGCTCCAGTAGATAAGTTATAATTCATAAAAATCCACCAAAGTCAAACTATTAGTTTCTTTAAAGGACCTCACACATATTTTAAGATTAAATATAATGAAACCACACTAAAGGAAAGCACTTGGTATCATGATAGGACACACAACACTCAGTCAAGTTAGATACTGTGGGACACAGTGTCCATACCAGGTCTAAAAAATTCCAAGTATCACAGTATTGACTGTTCACCTGAGCCAAATATCCCCCTGATGTAACCAAACAGCTTTGGGTATTTGTAGTAAACTTTGATATCTCATGTGTTTCCAAGTGATGTTACTTGGACATAACTTTGTTTTTCACTTTGCTTCTCCATTTCACTTCATTTATCTGGAGTTTCCCTTCACATGCAAAGGAATGTGAATGCAAGGATGGTTTTATTGGATTTAGTTTATAATAAAATCATTAACATTTCAAAATCCTTTATTTTCCTCAGAAGGTAGGCAGAATGGGTACTATAAATAATAGGGATTATTACAATAATAAAATGAATGGATATGCTTTTTCATTTACAGGCTCAGTCTGAGTTCCCTTAAGTTAACTGAAAGATAACTATTAGGTGAATATAGTACATAGGCTTTATAAAATGGCTTTTGCTTACAGATATAAGGTAAAGTAGAACTAGAGCTTTAATGAATTATATTGAAACTCAGCTGTCTATCCACATATCTGCATTATCTATACAATTATCTATACCATTATCTGTAACAATCTGTACCAATCGGATCATCTTTTAGTTTTTAGATGCAATGTTGCCTACTGGAATACCTAATTTTGCATACTCTGTAGACTTTCCAAGGGTAAATTTTAATGCCTCCAGAAGAGATTATTAGATACTAATTCCAGACAGGTAGTAAGCCCATTCTCCATTCTGTCTTTCCTTCCTGAAGGAAAACAACATTGATAGCTGAGCTTTAAAATGGTTTGCCCATCTTATTTTTCTTATTCAGCCAGCAAACTGAAAAAAAAAATCAGTCATTCCTGGTTTTACTCTTAATGTCTGGACACCAGAAAGTAATAGTCACTTTAAACTATATTCAGTCAAACATACCTGTAAGGTATATTGAACACTTGTCTCTGCAAAGTATAACCATTGCCAGGGGGCATATGTTGAATTTGTCAGAACACTTTTTTCAAGGCAGACACATTTTAGTTTTGTTGTTGTTGTTAGCACATTGAAAACATCATAATACAGAAGATAATTTCTTTAATTTTCCCTTGTAATTCAAGGATTTTTTTTTATTGTGTTGATCACAAGAGGACTTTTGTAGATTCTCTCAGCACTACAATGATGTTGAAGATGATTGAAAAAATATTTCCATTTTCATATCATCCTTCAAACCCAGATGTTGCAGCAAAAAGGTTCTATTCCTCATTGTAGTCTCTTTCTGATTATTTTATTTCTCTCACAGGATTTATATTTGCTGAAGAACAGGGATTGCTGTGCTTTATTTCAGTATCTCCTATATCTAAAATTAGTTCTGTCACCTTTGAATATGTGCAACTGTATTTAACATTGGAAAAATTTCTATACAGTATCATTTAAGTAGCAAAGATGTAGCATCTTTAATCATGCACCTCTCAGGGAGGAATTAAATCCTCCTTTCTGTTTCTGAGTTCTAAGCTCTTTTGTAATAAAACATTTTTTCAGCTAACAAAAATCAAACATTTTGGCCCTGCTGAAGCATCTGCATTCCAAGGAACTTGTGAAAAATATAGACTACAATAAAAAAAAAAAAAGGTACTATTTTCAGTTTATTAAACCAAGTGTGTAGGTAGCATTATGTTTTAAAGGTGAGAAAAATGCAGAATTTTTAACAGCAAAATAAACACTTGCAGCATGTTATGTTAGTCAAATACCATATATCATAATTTCCATGATCAAAATGTGAAATGGGCAGCTTTATTTAATAACATACTGTAGAGTGACTTTAGATCAGCTAGCTGCAGTTTCGTTCAGTAGAATGGAATCTGGCCTGCAACACTCAAAAATCAGCATTCACTTTCATTCTGAAAATCAAATTTCTTCTTAATGATCCTCTGAACTCCTTTTTCAGTAAAAGTAAAAAGCATTTCTTAGCTCAACTCCACTCAATATCTCCTAAAGTGGATGAATTTTTCACATGTATCTATCTGACTGGATTATTTTTATTGAGTCACATGTGAATAAATGCTAAACTGCTTCCCCAGAAATTAATACATGGACCTGATTCTTAATGCAGAAGAAATAATCACAGCACCCTTTCAAGGCAGTTTTTAAAGAAATTATCTTCTGCTTTGACTTGTTTTGCACTCAGTGTTTCATAATATTTTTACCTTAAATTTACCGACTATTAAATTGCCTGTTTCTTGAAAGAACTGGAACTCATGGATAGGCAGAAGTGCCACCCTGTTTGGATAACCAAGAATTACTTTAGATGATGCTTATTCAAATATTATATTTTGAAAGATGTAAAACAGATAACTTGTTTCAGGGCCAACATGATTCTCACAGTAGAAGTATATTTCATTTATTGAGATCTATAAATGCTTCAAACACCACTATATTTTGAACTGTTAAAATTTGACCAAAGAAAACAACCGGTGGAACACATCATAGAAATGAGAAGGAATGGAAAAATAGATTAGTTTAACTTTATAATTTCTGTTCAAATTTGTAATTTAAAGATATCTGAGTATTATGACTGCATACTGAGAGCTTGTACATTAATGCAGACACCATAGGGGTTTTTGCAAACAGACACTTGAGGGTTTTTTTTCATTCTTCTTCCTGCTTTTAGTATTTTATATGAATTTGTATCTGAATGTGAATCTTTGCAAATCATTAGAATCATACACAATTTGCTAATTTTTGGCTAATTAATTAATGTCATCAATGTACCCTCTCATGTGGAAGTTTTCTGTCAGTCACTTTGTATTTGCAGGGGTAATTGATGCAGAATTATATTTCTGTTCCATACTGCTTACTAAATACCTCTTTTTTAATTCATAAATTAAATATGGAATAAGTGGATTAAAAAGCAACGTTATATCCCAACAAAATAATGCAGACAGCTAGCACTAAAAAATAAATCCAAGATGATATATTTACGTTCACTCTTGTTTTCAAGTTTCCTTAGTACTAAAAAAAAAATAATAAAATCAAAGTTTATGTATGGAAACTACTGAATTATTTGCACATCATATGTATCTCTAGCAAAATTATTCACCCAAGAAAATATTCTACATGTTTTTTGCATGATATTTCAAACGTTCCTTCCATGCAGTTTAAGAATTCTTATTAATCTAGTTTTGATATTGCACATTGAACAGTCACATTCTAATTCATAAATCAACAACATTTGAGCCACCTCCTTTCCTTTGGCATCATTAGCCTTTCTTAGGGATCACATCCTTTGCAATCATGCTGTATAAGACTTTCTAAGATACACTGAAGGTATGGTTTAAAGGAATAAAACAGTCCCAATTTACTTCTGAAGGTTGCTCCAGCAGTATTTTATTCTTGACTCAGAAACTCTGGTTTGCTGCAAAATTTTACAATTACTCAGTTCCTTCACTAATAGGGCACTGTTTGTAGCAAAGCTACAGTGAGTACCAGAGAGAATATAGTATAATACTAATTCTTAATAACTCTTGGAATGCCAGCACATGTATAAAAGTCTGCTTCTATTAAAATAATTTATTTTATTCCTTTTGAGAAAATTATAGAAGCTATTATCTGCCTAGGAGAAAGTTGATATGCTTGTATACAGCAGATCAGGATTGTATTGAAATGCCATTTTCAGCCATAAGGTAATTTTAGTACTAATTAAAACCATATACAACTATATGCTAAATTGTGGGAAGCCCAAACCTTGGTCTTAATAGCATAATAAACATCTGCTTATAAACACTGAATCACTGGTACTGGAAAAAATTGCAGTGATACTGGTATGTGTGTATAGCACAAGTGATACTTTAGAGAGAATGTAAAACTTCAGATAATGAGGGTTTTTTGTCTATTCTTGGAGTTTTGTAGCTAAATAGCCACAATTTGTGAGCCACATATTTAGCAAACAGATCAACAAGTAAGTAGTTAAAAGAGACCATCACATTAATCCTCTCGACAATAGTCTATACATAGCAAGTGCACAAGTAAAATTTAGATTTATCTGCTTGACAGCAAGTGGGACTGAAAAAATAGTTTGGTGATCCCCAGACTTCCACACTGAGGACCTGCATGTCCCAGTAAGGGGATCTTTGGGCAACTAAGTTGTTAAAGTGTCATGCCAGCTCTCTTAAGAAAAATATCCTGAACTCACCAGAAGGGCTATAGTCTCTTCCCCGTTAGTACAAATTAATTGTACAGGAGGATGCATGAGATGATTACATCATTTTTGCTTTTTGTTGCATGGACTCCAGTGTTACAGGGATGTGGCAGCACTTAGTTGATTTAAGTTACTGTGTAATTTAGATCTGAATTATTCTCTTTGACGCCAATGACAGAAACAACATATATCTATAGTATACCCTGGAAAGCTGGCAAATCCAGAGAATTTTATGGTTAGAATACTTAAATTGATGTATTATACTGCTAGAATTTTCACTACTATTATACTTTGAATATTGTGAATATATATTTCACTACAGATTTTTTTTTAAATCTTGGTAAATGAACAAGTTCATTCATTTAATCAAATCATTGACATGGATTTAAACATGATTTTACTCTTTACTGAAGTAATTTAATCATACAAGGGCATTATAGAGTTCCCAAGTAGCCACATACAGTCACTTTTGAAAATTCAGTTCAAGGAAATGTGTGATATTTTTAATACATATTTTTAACTTCGAAGTTCAATTTCGTTAGAAAACTTCAAATCTGTGATACATGTGTCTACTAACCCATTTTAACCTAGATTTTTTCTCATTTCTCCCAGTTCATCATACCATAAATTCACAAAATGAAAATGAGAGGAAGCATCCTTCACACAGCTGTCATATCTCTTTTGCCAAAGACTACTATTATACCCAATACAATGCTTTGTAGATGCCAAAAGCAGTGTAACTGTGTTATTGCAAAACCCCGACTAATGTAACTAGATTACTTCCTCTACAGTTTCATAAAGTAGTACATAAATATATCCAAGTTTAATATGTACAGAGAATTCCAGATAATCTAGAATAAATGGCGTATTTCTAATAAAATTGAATAGCTTGAGTATTTCATGCATAGATTATACAGTTCCTGATATCCTTCAAGACTGAAAATTAAATTTCTAATAATATCAGCCCAGAAGTTTTCTCTTATTCGGGGTGAATTAGCCTGCACAGGGGACAATTTAAAGCTGGCCCAGGGACATCCACACATACCACAGTTATTTCTGGGGCACAGCCTAAAGTAATTTTATACAGTTATGTGTGATACAATTCTCTTTGCATCCTCACTTTACATAATCCATTGCTTTTAGCCTGCAGAAAACAGAAATTAAGTTCATGTTAAAGACAATTTTAACTCACAGAAACAAAGGATAGGTGTATTTGACTTCAAATATGTGTGCATCACACTTTACGTAGAGTACAACAGTGCATTCTAGTATTTATGCTATACTTATATTAAGTATTTAATACAAATACTAATATTAATACTTATATACCTATATTAAGTACATATACTTAATGCTTACAGAAATCTGAGTAAATTTGCAGACTACACCAAGTTGGGCAGAAGCATCCACCTGCTCAAGGGTGGGAAGGCTCTACACAGAGGGATCTGAAGAGGCAGATTGATGGGCTGAGGGCCAATTGTGTAAGATTCAATAAGGGTAAGTGTCAAGTCCTGTACTTGGTGCACAACAACGTTGCAGGCTTGGAGAAGACTGTATGAAACGCTGCCTGGGAAAAAAAGGCCTGGAGATATTGGTTGACAGTGGGCTGAATATTGTTTGCTAGGTTGTCTGTGTGGTCAACAGGACTAGGGAAGTGATTGGTCTAAAAGGAATTAAGTGATTTTTGTTATTATTGATAAAACTTTTTGTTAAAAATCTCCCTCTATTTGGCTAGAGATGAATGTGTGATGAAAATATCAAAGATTTCATGCCAGCTGCTCAACGACTTCCTCAGAATGATGGTTTCTTTGTGTCTATGATAATTTGAAAAGTCTCTGACCAACAAATCACATCTGGGAATGATGGCATCAGTATTAGTGAGCTGCCAGAGGCCAGGTAATCACTTCATACACCCAGAGAATTCCAAATGATCAAAACCCAGAATGGGTTTTTCTCCAAAGAATGGAGAAAACCGAGATGCTTCCCTCTGTTCTTCCTTTGGAGCAGGAGTCACTTCCATGCTCAGGTGTTGATGACATGAATTGACAGAATTAGTCTCAGAGCGATTTCTGTCTTCTTTAGAGAAATGCACAAAAGCAATGACCACAGTTTAGATGATGCTTATAAGCAGAAAGTCTGACAGACAAAGAAAGGTGCAAGTCCGGAGTGAGTGACTAAACTAGAATATAAAGTCTACAGAGTCTCTAGAATAGGGAGAGGTGTTTCATGAGGTAAAATGAACCATATAATCTTTCTTGGGAAAGTGATGGTGGTGTTTCTGTGAAGCTATTCCTTATGCTTAATATTACAAATGTACGCAAATGACTACAGCAACCTGTGCAAAGAGAATGCATTAATCTTATTATCAAAATGTTGTATCATTAATACTATCATAACTACTATGAATTTTATGCATTTAATGCTGTAGCTATTAATTTGATATGCATATATATATTTTTAACTTACAGCCTTTACAAACAAGGGATTTGTCTTTTCATAACATCAACTCTCTTATTTAATGCACTGGTTGCTAATCTAACCCATATCCATGACATCACTGAAGTAAGATGCTTTCTGCTTGTCTGCTGTCTGTTTCAGCACCTATGACTATTTCATATAACAAGGAAGGAAGGAAGGAAGGTCTTAGAAAAGTCAAAAAGTGCTTACTTTTCTGGATGAAGGGGATAATATAGTGGAGCTATGAACAAAAAACTATTAGCAAAGCCACTCTCATTGCAAGATGACCTACCCTTGGTACCATCTGTGCCAATGAAGTTTTGCAGACATTTGAAAGAGTATTTTCAATTTTGGTACAGGAGATATGCATGGGACTTGCAAAGCAAAAGAGGTTGACACTAAATCAAGACTGAAAACGGTGTTAGCAACCATCTGCTTGTTTCTGGCAAGTAAGTCATGCTGGAAGTCCTCTGTTATGGCTATTGAACACTGTATCATGGAAAAGAGTGGTACCAAAGATACCATCAAACTGTTCAGCTCTTCCTTCTCTTACTATCCCAGTTAACCAACTTTACAGCAGATCAGTCAGAACATGACAAGAATTACACTAAAACTATTATGAGGGGAAGGGAATTCTTAAACCAGCATGTTAAACTTCAGCTTTGGAGGGAGTGACAGACTCCAGGGGGAGAAATTATTCTTAGTTGGTTTAGAGTTAGGTGATATGATCATACAGAGCATACTTGCTTCCTTGTAGTGTACAACAGAAACATATAAGGAAACTATGACCTTTTAAATTTATGTCTGTAAGGCACTTCTGTATATTTGAAGTTTTCTACAGACAAAAACTTTTCCCTCAACAACTTTGCTGCTAAAAATAGGGATTAAAAATATCACACGTCCTGTTATAGTACATGATCCACATTTAATTTCTGACAAAAAGTCACAACCAAATTGACTTAAATGTTCCATAAGAGTCCACTGAGAACTCTGAGGTACTGAGTTCATAGCTTGTAGGTAAAATCCTGTGCTGCAAGGCAAGGTCCCATCAATATATTATTGTGCAGACTCTATCAGAGACCAAGGCACAGTTTCTACATTCAGTAATTTTCCCTGCACGGGGGCAACAGAGGATAGCTAAAAGGTACTATTTACCCTAGAAAATCATTACTTATTGTATTTCATATGATTGTTTCCTGTAGTTACAGCAAAATACTACATTTATCCAAGCGACATCATGTTCTGCCAGTACACATGTTGAAGATCCTCAGTAAATTGATTGAAAGAGTATTTAGTGATTTTCTGTGCCTCTAATTTGAAGTGAAATATCACATGTACTAATTCATATTAGTCTTTACTTGGTTATATGAGGTCAGAGTTAGGCTGATTAACTTCCAGATTTCGGACTAATACAGATCGTATAGATAACAACCTGAGATTTCAAAGCTCATAAAGTTATCTGATTGTTCCAGGCCACTGTATCCATTGTCTTTTATGATGTACAGTAGCCTAATTGTACGGTATACCCAACATTAAAAATATATATGGGGCTGTGGGCAACCTGGTCTAGTGGAGGGCCTCCCTGTCCGTGACAGGGGCTTGGAACTAGATGATCTTGGATGTCCCTTCCAACCCCAGCCATTTTGTGTTTCTATGATTCTATTATTCTGTTTTCACTTACTTAAAAAAAAGAGGTAGGCTTACTTCCACTACATTCCCCAAGACACAGAAGATACATAAGCTATCTGAAATCTTTAAATACTTAACTAGTGCAAAATAGAAATGAGTTTTCAAACTTATACTCTTGAACTGCTTTCCAGTTACTTGCATTCTGAACACGCAGCTCTCACTGCAGACCACTGCCCAGGAAAAAAAAATAAATTAATAAATATCCTTACTGTTAATGGTGAAAAGACAGAATAGAATTATACTGAGAAATTGTATTTAAACAGTTGGGTTTTCCTGAATTAGGTAGCTTTGGTGCCTATTGAAATCATCTGCAGTGCAATGTGTCTGCTCCTAAAGAAAGCCTTTTTTTAATACTCTTTTATGTAATATTGCTAAAAGCAAACTACCACCTTGGTGTGATACACCGGAAAAGAATGAAAATCAGCAGACTTATTTCTCTGTTGTCTTATACACAACAATGCCTTGGTTTTCAAAGGTATCTCATGTTTATTTTAATAGCAATGCAGAACAGAAGTAAATTGATTCTATCCTAACACTTTGTGCCCACTTTACTTTTCATTTACATCGTTGCAATAGGGAATAAAGGACTAAATCTGAAATGCCAACTGGTTAAAACCATCTTCACTTCAAAAAGGGGTGGGAGGAGTGAGTGCACAGCCATGTGGCTGCTTTAGCTGTCTGCCACATTAAACCACATCACCATCTCTGAGATTTTCAAGTTTAACTTAGAGAATCTCACCTTCTAGTATAAACTCCTTTGAAATCTATGGAACTTTAAAAAAAAATGAAAAATGCTTGGTTTATTTTTACTCTGATTACAGCAAAGTAGAGATGTTTGAATATTGAATTAATGTGCTGCTCTGATAGTTCTGTAGCAGTTCAGAGTGAGGCATCTCTTTTTCCTGAACTGTGCAGCCATTTCAGTCTGGTACTATAACCAAACCAATAAGCCGGATGAGAAGAAGCTTCACTGAGGTGTGACATCTAACTAAAAAAACATCTTCTAGATGGTTTATACTAAGCTGGCTAGATACTCCTCACCCAAAGTACCTTTCACTAGTACTGAGGACAATCTTTCCTAGTTTAGAAGTAATTTGACAGGAATCAGTGTATGAATCACTGTAGCAGTGTGTCTTATATCTATCAAATCTCCATTTATATCTTTATAAAAGGACTTTTTTTAATCCAAAATTCATATAAAAGTATAACAGGCTAATTTGAATTTTAGTAAATCACAGCTGAAATGTCTCCGCTCTTCTATTAACTTTCACAGTAATAATTCTTTCAAAAAATGTTTAAAGCTCTGCATAATCACCACATAAACTGATGTATCTACAATTTCCTTACAGAAGTACAGGCACTGTGTCTACTAAGAATTCAGTTTGATGTCTAACCGCAACAGGTCTTTTCTAGTTCTAGAGCAGAAGTACTCTGCTGTGCTGGGCACAACAAGCTTGGGGGTTCTTTTCCATCTTGGTTTTGTTCCCGTGTTGGTTTTGTTTGTTGGAGATATTCAAGACCCGCCTGGATACCTATCTGGATGTCCTAGGGAGCTGCTTTGGCAGGGGGGGTTGGACCCGATGATCTCTCGAGGTCCCTTCTAACCCCTACAATTCTATGATTCTATGATTCTATGATCCCTTCCCCCTGCAGAATTATTGCACTCATTTAGATCAAAGAAAAACAAACAAACCAACCAACCAAATTTTATTTAAGTATTTAGTTTTTACCCTATTCTCACCATACAAAAGTGACTGTTTTTACTCTTAATCCATTTTTACTTGCATAATTGAAGATGTTTCTAACAGCAAAACTGGTTTATGTAGCCAGTCTACAACTCCAAGAAGTAACTGTTTTTCCATCTATTCTTTCATTTTAAAGCCTCCTTAATGCAGTAAATAATTTAGTTAGTGCTTTAGCCTTCTTGTACAGATTTTTTCATTTCCTGCAATTGCAAGTTTTGGTAGTTTGGGCTCTTTTCTTTCATTACACAAATATATACTTACACTATGGAAACTCTTTTTTAATCACATATGTATTTGGAGGTTTAATAAGTTGTATCTTGTTTCCCCCTAGGCTCAGAATTCTTTATAAACTCTATTAGATTATAAATTCATGAAAATATGGACAACAAAATAAATTCTCCTAAAAACAACGAAAATCTTTTTGTTAGTCTTTAAAGAGTAAAGAAATGGCTAAGAAAATGTGTGCAAAGTAGTCTGTAAATGACACCCCTGTAACACAAAGTGCTTAATTATGACTGACTAGTTGAGAAGACACAGCAATGGTAAAATGGAAAGTACTTACATTTGAGGGAAAGCGTAAGCTTTTGTCTGCCTTGTCAGAACTACAATAAATAATGAATGTATTTTCTAATTTAATGGATTCTAAATGGGAGTTATATGACAACGAGGCCAGAAGTATTGCAGGTGAGTGGGGATTCAAGCCCAGTGACTCCTGCTAAGCATAATCCCACTGACCCCTGATAACAGACAGACAAAGGAATCCATGTATAAAACTAGTGGTTCAAGGTCACCTAAGATCAACAAAGAAGGCAGTTGGAAGGTAAGTAGTTCTTTCTTAAGAAAAGACCATCATGGAAACATAAACACTCTTAAAAACATTTATGAAAAAACACAGTAAAGATGGCATCCCCTAAGTTCTTTCTGTAAACAAACAATTTCATCTCCTAGTTTTGGTCACCTCTGTCAATGATATTTGCTAAAGGTGGTCCAGATCCACCCAGGGAGGTGGGTCAGGACAAAAAGGGAGTGGAGCAAATGCAGGGATGAAGACAATATACAACACACATTGGCACTGCAGAACAGTGGTCTTGTTCAGGAGGCAGAGACAGGGATGTAGATGAGCATCTATGGCATCTCTGGGGCAGGGACTGATGGCCCCAGGCTGAGCTGAAATGGGGTTCAGGACCATGGGCAGTGTGTGGCCCCAGGGAGGTTGTTCAGGGCCATTGAGGGCTGATGGTGCCCTCAGAACCCTGTGAAAATTAAGCAAAAGGACATGGTGAGACACAGCACCAGACTAGTGATTGCAAATTAAAGATAATTGGAAAGAAAATGAATGACAGAAATGTCTATAGTGAGAAGAGGGAAAGCTAGAAGGGAACATAGCCTTAACAACATCATGACCAATTTTATTTTTATCAGGAGGAGACATCGAGCTGGCCATTACACTGATCCAAAGAACAAAAGTGTGATTTATCTTCCAGCATGAAGGTTATTTACTGTGAATCTGAGGCTAGAATTTATTTTTACAGGAAGTCCACAGTAGGTACAAGGTGTCCTTCATGTCAAGACAGACGCTGCTGCTCTATTCTCCAGTGAAATGATTCAAGGGCAATAATGCTGAGCAGGGTATCAGAAGAAAGAGGTGAGGAGGATTACAGTGATCTGAGTGGAATTCTTCAAATTCCTAGAGAAGATGACAAGATACCAATGATTACTAGGCAACGGAAGAAGAATTTTATAAAACTATCAGGAACTTACACTCCACAGTCACTAGTAAAAACAATTTATGTTTTAATCTTACATAGATTAGGATCACCACACAAACCCTCTTCAGCCACTATCAGATTTCCCCTGGGCTATCAACATGCTTTGTCCATTTTCTTCCTTTAAAATAGGACCACACCATCTTTTCATGGTATGGCTTCACTTTATAAAGGTTGTCTAGCAGGATTTATCTTTTTTGTTAAGAGCATTGCCTCTGTGGGGAAACATAAGTTCTTTCTCCAACCGTTGACAACCAAGGAAATAAATAACAGGGCCCAGTTCTTTCCGGATAGGATTACTAATCAACACCAGAACTAGTAAGAATGATACCATTTTAACATGGGTTTTTAGTATGGGTTTTGTTTGTGGGGTTTTTTTCCTTTTTTTTTTCTTTTAATAAGAATTATCTTAATATCTTCTGCAGTGTAACTCTGGTATCCTCATAAATAGTGTCTTCAGATGGATTCATTACAGTAGAACAAAAATAATGTGTTCACTCATTGTTCCAAGAGATCTGATGCTTTGTTTTTGTCTCACCTGACTCATCATGGTGTGCTTGAGGAATACCAGTTTAGAAACTCACGGTTTAAACTTTCACGTAGAAGTCATCCTTGAATGTTGATAAAGGAAACTTCTGGCAATGTACGTGACACCTTTTACATGGCTTTTCTAACTGGTTTGGACATTCTTTAATCTCTTCCTCAACAATTAAAGCAAAGAAATGCAATATAGCTGTACAATGTTAGTGTATGAGCAGAAGTGATCAATCTTTGTCTCTTAATGACAGTTTTCAAATGACAAAGGTGGTCATAGAAGCAATCTGCCCAATGCTATGCATCTGTCATGCTATTTGTGACATAAGCAATTGCTTTCTGACATTCACTACTGGTTACCAGGGAGGGCTTGATTGGTTTTTCCTGTGAGGCTAATATTTGATTTGAGGAATTCTTCAGAAGCAAAGAGTCTTCATCCTAGGCTCTTTGGCAAAAGAGTTGTGCAAATTATAGCTTGTCTATGCAAGGAAGCACAGAAAAGGTGGAGAAGTAGCAAAGGTATAGTTCTGTTGCTACTTGCCAGGGATAAACCTGTTTCAAACCACAGGGGCCTAGAGGTATCTTGCATTGTTTGGATACGTGTCTCCGAAGCATTCATCAGCACATAGAGAAATTATTCGTGTGGCATGGAATAACCACGGCAAAGTTAAATTTAGGTCCATAATTTCGGGAAATCATCTAATGTTGCTTCAGATTTTCAACTCAAGACAGTTATGTGCCAATCAAGGAGTGAATAATTGCTCTCTAAAGCACTGAATGATCCTCATTAGATCCAGAATATTGTATCTGTAATCATAGGCTCAGATATTTTAACAAAAATCTGACAAATTTAGGTTGGTATTTCCTGACTGGAAAACAAATAAAGCAGTTGGCTCAGATCTTCTCAGCAGGCTACATCAAATAGGAATTTGCATTACTTTCTTTTCCTATCTAAGAGATGAAGAAGAAAGAATCCCGTCCAGAAGGATGACAAAACAGCTCTGCAAGTGACTTACTCTGTAATTCTTGTAATGATTTTCTGTTCTGCATCAGTCTGCTTTGACATAGACTTTTACTTTTAATATCAAAGAAATAAATACTACAGTTTAGATGCAAAATGTTCACAATGTGCTAATAATCAAATGTGACTGTAAGTATACCAAAACCTTTGTGCAAACCTGTAATAAAGGTGTATTTATTTACCCTTTTCATGGATCACTAATATCTATAATATAGAAATGCAAATACTTAGATGCTAATTTTCTTTTTCTTCATTGGAATTACAGAGGCAGAATTACAAATGACAGTTTAAAGTTTACACCTGAGAAGTGAAAAGGAGAAAATATGGAAGTGTCACAATAAAGGAACAGAGAGGAAAGAAAAAGACTATCAGGAATTGCAGGTATATATAATTCAGGGTGTGCTGAATTGGGCAAAGAAAGAGAAAAAGTGATAGGTATGAAGGACCATGTGCATGCATGTTTTTTGTTATTAATTTTCTCAGGTATACTCAGGGAATCATCTGAAGTCCAAAATCCTTTTCTTGGATGAATTTCATTTCATCGTGGTAGCTAGATTAGCAGGTACACACCAGGAGTTTTAGTTTATGCCTCCTGGGTTTCCACTTCAGCTTTAGTCTCTTCACCATTGCTATTCCTCATATGAACTCATGTTCTTCATATTTAATCAGATTCCATTTAGCATCCATCACATGCAATTTCAAATTACATAGCTAGCTTGTGATGCAAGTTGGGTTTTTTTCAGATGGGAAAAAATGAATTTTTAAATGGAGTTGTGCCCAGAGCAAATGGACATAAGAGCACTTCTAAACTGTATGGGTTCAATTATCACCTGCTGAGCCACAGAGGCTGCAGTTGTCTGATTTAGTGACAGTTATTTTAAGTCAGGCATGGGTGGAATCTGTCCTCTATGTGATTAGTCTTAAACAGAAGAAACAGTTCAGGGATGCTTGCTTATCTTTGCATCCAACATTTAATAAGAAATGACTAAACTAGCCCCTCCATACATACATTTCATTTTGAAGACATCCATATTTCTTTCAGGTTTGCCTTCCGGGTAAGAATACAGCACAGTTATATAATCCTTGTTTAGAAATCTGTTTAACTCCTAAAATAACAGAAGAAGCTCAGTAGATCTTTGGTAACTAGTGCACTGAAGCCACATTAAAAATAGACAACATACAGAAATTGTCCACAGCGCTCTTTGAGTCTTTACATCTAACCTTTCTTTCAAAGGCATCTGAAGTTACCTATCAGGGCTCAGGACAGAGATACTGCAATGAGCAACATTCATTTATTCTAATGAATTAACATAATTCTAATATTCTTGGCCTTTGTAACATTTCCTTTTGTTTACATCAAACAGTCTTGATACAAAAAAGAAAATGTTCCGAAGATGTCTGCAGATTACACAAATTTAGGGGCTGTTATCAGTATATCAAAATATTGCAGAACAACCTAAGAACTCAAGCATCACATCATTAAAAATGCAATGGAATAAATTAAACAGACATTCCCAAGAGACTGACAGTTAGAAAGGTGACAGTGTCCACTGTAAGACAGGACAGTTTTATTTTTTTTGTTGGACTTTGATGCTACCTTCAGCACAGCTTCTCAGCTATTGATCTTCACCTAGCAGGTGGAGGTCCACACATCTATATGAAGAACTAAGATATGAACAGTTCCAAACTATGGTGAAGAGCCAAAAGGTTCCATTCCAGCCTATATTAAAAATTTTTGGTCTAATACCTTCTGTTTCAAAGTAAACGGTTATGTGGGGTGTGACTGATGAAGTAAGCATTGTAATAAAAAGTATCACATGAAATAATGACATCATTAGTAATTGTATTTCATTAGAAACTGTTGCACAAACAAAACCTGTTGATTTTGAAGCGATCAGCTCACAAAAGAGGTTAAGACTTACAGTATAATTCTTCTTGTACAGAATTTAAAAAAAACATATGCTTTATTACTTTTTTAATCATACAGGAAACAACCTATAGTTAATGCTTAATGAACTTATGTTGACAAAGGGAATATATATTTGAAAATATCCGTTGATTGATCTTAATGTATATTACAATATGTACAGAAGCCTTTGAAAGCCATATCTATTTATTGTGTTAAGTGTTACTATGAGAAATATCTAATCAGATATTTATGTGGCAAAATAAAAGTTCCACTACTAATTTGGTATGAAACTCAAAAAGAGAACTCATACATCTGGGACCACTAAAAAGTCCCTAGATATTATCTCTCAATAAAGAAGAAATGCAGTAGCAAAGATGACAAATTACAGTGTTTGTGAACATCAAGAAAAATAATTCTATTCATACAATCTTTTCTATTTTTGTTTCACTTTTCATTGGAGCTATAGTCTTCCAGGTATGCTTTAATGTTTATTAAAGGCAACTTCTAGAATAAATTTAATTTATTTTTCATTACAATGTGAAAAAATATATTGTTCTTCTTGTTCTGATGTTTTGGAGTTTCCTCTAATTCACACTGACATACAATGAACTTGTGGTACCACTGAGACTTTCAGGATACTATTTACTTCAGGATACTGCATTACCAACTGCTTTTTCTTTCCAGAGGAATGCCTCTAAGTGTACTGACTGTATTTTGTCATTATGTAATCTTCTTTTTCAGAAAATATCAGCATCGGCTTCCTAACTTTGAGTAAACAAATGTGAATAGAAAACACATATGATATTTCAAGTTTTAACAGTGCAGGTCATGAAAAATATTAGTGATTCCTGATCCATAGTTCATAAAGGCATGATAAATCGTTTATATTCAGTATGTATAGCCGATGCAGCCATAACATTTATAAATTGTCAAGACTGGTGGCAGAAAGAAGTTTCAAGGGATTAGAGGTAGGCAATCATGATTTTAGAAAAGGGACTTTTTACTCTGTCAGTCACCCTTTACAATGAATTATTGGATGAAATTGGAAATGAGATTACCAGTGGAACAAAAATAGTCAGGCTAGGTTATCACAAACATTTCTGTTCTTGAAATTAATGAAGTCTAGACTTTGAAAACTTAGGCAAATAGTCATACACTGTCTCATCTAGCCTATGTGCTGGTGTAGAAAGAAAAAAACCCACCATGAAATTTACTGTAATTGAATTGTTTTCTGTGAATGGAAAAAAATGGCTGGAAGGCTGCGTAGAAACATAACGTTTGCTTTTCATACCTAAAGAGGGATGAGTGAGTAGAAGTAAGGGCACATCAGCATGTCTGAGAGACTGAACAGTCCGAGGCGTTGACATGTTTCAGGTTATTCTGTCATTACCAATGACTTCTTGACACATAGGAAATTTCCGTTCTCCTTCCTAATTTTCATCAAAACCAGGACAATCAATTAACCTTTATTCTGTCACTAAGCACAAATAGCTTTGTGTCCTCTAAACAAAAGAATGTATGAAATCTTCTTTTGGAAAATGGTAAGAAATATTTACTAGTGCACAATCTTAAAATTTCTAAAACGATCTTCCAGTCAATATTTATTTTCTAGACCTCTCCAGTCTTAAGTTCTGCACTGCTTGTCTGAACTATATGGCTATGTCAATATAAGCATTATCAGAAAGCAGTAACACAAATGAGATGCCAAAAAAAAATCTTAAAACACTTTAAAATGCTGAAATATTAATGCAAAGAGGAAAAAAAATGAATGGAGGGTTAGCCTTGGGAAGCACTGAAACTTCAAAGAAACAGGTGGGTTTTGTCAAAGGTATTTCACACATATTAAAACCTTGCAAAATGTGTGATTTCAGGGTATCTGCTTTAGGTGATTAGACTACTAAATTTAAACTTTCCCATCCACCTGAGAAACAGTGCTTAAAGCACAAATATGTATGTCCCATAGTGCAGTTTGCACTCAGCCACCCATGAAATAACTGAGGGTGGGGGAGTGAGGGAGAGGTGTCCAAACAGACAATCCACTATTTGAAATGCTGGAACTGTTTTTATTTTGATTGGTACGCAGTAATGCTCGTGTTTCCAAAGGATAAGGAATATCTTTCTTAAAGATAAAATGTCAGCTTTATCTTATGCAGTGCATCATTGCCGTGAGAGACGCAGTGCAGACACATTTCATCTGTGTCTCCTTCTGTCTTGCATAGGCACGTTGAAAGGTATTTCAGATGGAGTTCACTGTAACGTTAGTCAAACAACAGAAATGTGGAACTTTGCATTTTCCTATAAATGTGAATGGTATATTTTCTCCTTAATCCCTTCACTTGGATAACCAATCTGATATTTAATTATCTATTCAGAAGCAGGGTCCTAATTAGAGCTGCACGGAACTATTCACACGTTGAACTTGAATGAACAAATCTCTCACTGTTTCCAAGTTTATTGCCATTAGCCCAGTAGGTTTGCTCTTCACCGCAAGACTTAGTTCAACCATTATGCTCCAGAGAAAGAAAAACCCTGAGAACACTAACACCGATATTACTGCACTCTACTGAGAGCCCACTGGGCTTTTCTCTCCTTTTGAATAAGCTATTAAAAGACAAAGTAAAAAAAAACTGTAGCAGATCCAACCAGTGGTGAAATACTTAGGCAGTTGTACAAAAAGGGTATTACTAAAAGAATGGAGGAGCTTTAGAAAAAAAAAATAAAATAAAAATGTTGAAGCAATTTAAGATAATAGGATGCTAATTAAAGAGGAATTATATAGAGAGATTTTATAATACTTCTAACACTGGCATTAATGTTGACTGCATCCAGATTGAAGCAAGCACAAGGAGCTAAGGAATTGCTGGCAATTAGGAACCAGATACAGCCACACTCAGGGAGCAGCAGGTTTCTCTGTAAGCAGGTAATACTCAGGGCAATTAGAAGAGGCAAACCCTACCCTAGATACTGCTCAGTGTGATCCCTCTGCCACTGTCATGGCACAAGATAATTAGGAATAAATTATACAGTCAGCACTCTTGCAGGAGTCTTAAGTGTGTGACTGAAGCGTGAGGCCTCAGTCTGAATGGATGTTTCCAGGGTCTAACTCTTGAGCATACTAACCTTAAACTGCACAATATGCTTGCAGGCAGCTGTGACAACTTCTGAAATGCCCTAGAAAGGTGGCTTTCTGTATCGGTCAAATGAAATCATCAAATTTAGCATGAATAGCAGTACCAGTATATATTAAAAAGATCAGTCTCAACGCAAACTTAGCCAAATTAGCAAGAGATAATGCATGAGAAATATGGTACTAACGGCAAATGTTAAAATATCTTTTGATTTTCAAATTACTTATTTGAACCCTATTCTTGTTTCGCCTTTTTTTACTGACCTATGGAAAATTTAAAAAGCTTCACCCAAAGCAAGAATACTTCAGCTCTAGTTTGTCATGGTTAATATAAAACATTTAAAAACCTAAATGGATATTTTATTTTAATAAAAGAAATACTAATGTTTGATGGAGACTATAATCATGCAATCATGCAGTGGTTTGGGTTGGAAGGGACCTCAATGTCCATTTAGTTCCTACCTTCCTGCCATGGGCAGGGACACCCTCCACTAGATCAGGTTGCCCAAAGCCCCATCCAACGTGGCCTTGAACACTGGCAGGGAGGGGGTTTTCAAATTCATTTTCAAATCAAATCAAAGTGTTGTGATTGGTTTCCACACCCAAAAAACCCTGTAGCTTATGAAATTGAAAGTACTGATTTTTCTGACACAATTTTAACAGTGATGTAAACATTGCCAAATACAATACCTGATAAAATATGACACCTTGTATTAGAAACAAGAGAAACTCTTATCCTTTACTCCTCAAAAGTACATTGATGTGGCATGTTCAGTGAAAAACCACAGGAAACTGGTCAAATTGTACAACTGCACGTTTATAAAATTTTAAAAATATGCTCTTCTTAGCCCATGTTTGTCTGTTGTTCTGAACCTAGGACATCACTATAAGAGACCAGTGGCCAAAAAACTGAGATGAGCTGAAATTGAATATAGACTGGAGCAGAAGGCATATTTCAAATCACATAATTACTCTGCCCCAGAGGTATTTTCTGTACTGAAGTTCTGCTTATTCCAGTGCTTCCAGGGTGGGAGTCAGCTGCCTGTCCCTGCAACAGCAAAGGCATAATGACTCTGCTTCCCAGAAAGGACTCAAAATAAAGGAACTTAGAAAACACTAGGCAATCTGTACAATCAGCAAGTGATTTCCTGAGGGGCTAAGAGGCAAGAAAGTCAAGGCTGTATTTTAATTCTGTTCTGACTCACTCTATTCTTAGTTTTCTATTATTACCTCTTCTTGAAAGAAAAAGCACTCACATGTGGAACCGTCTAAAACAGGAACAATATGCCTAGACCACTTCTTGCCTGTGCTGGTACCTAAGATTATTTGCAAAGAAAAGTCATTACCTAAAGGTCCTTTGGAAGGTCCTGACATTGGCTACCCTAAAGTGCAGACCGTACATCCTTTCAGGAAGGAGCCTGCCCGTGCTTGTAGCCATAAGACAGACAAACAAGGTATTTCTCTGGTTTACTTCACTATGTTACTTATTTAGATGGGCCTAATGATACTGCTACATAGAATCCTATGCAGTATAACAGAGACTGCAAGCATCTGACAGCACAGTGGTGGAAGAACGGAAGATAGCACAGTGTGATAAAGATCATAGAGGCCGATGGAGACAGGTGATTCAGAGATCAACATTTCAGAAGACCGAGGAGAGTAAACAGGTGTCATGATGTCTGGCATGGCATTATGCAAAATAGGCAGCAAAAAGATTTCATGTCCATGCAAAAAGGAGGAGGAAGGGTATCTTTGAGTGCTCACAGGGAAGGAGATAAGATTAGTGATACAGTCTCAGAGGGGAAGGGCATGGGGGGAACCCAAAAGCCTAATTTTCCATCTGATTTTAGGCAGAGGAGAATGAATAGAGTCATGAGAGGGTCAAGTAGTAGACCAGCCTTTAGGACTTTACCACACAGCTACCCCATAACGGGTGTGAGCAGAAAGAACTATAAAAGCACAATGAAAACCTAATGAAAATGGCATCCCAGAAAGTTGTTGAGCTAAACCACAGGGGTCCATTACTGTTAAAAAAGATGCAAAGGTGTGAGAACAAGAGAGAAACGTGTACCATCTATCAAAGGTGTACTTTTTCACACATTAATAATAGAAAAGGGGAAGATAGCTACGTATTTTTTGAGCAGTGACTCAATATTCCTAAAATCAAAGCCTTCGTAGGAAAATGAGATTGCAATTGTTCGGAGCTACCTGAAGAGCAAAGCAGTATAGTACAGTCAGTCCACAGAATCTTTTGGGAGCAGCTTTTGTTTTGGCGAGTAAAGGGAGCTCCTGTTTTAGATCTTGCTTCAGCTATCAAAAATAACAGAACACGTAAACAAAGGGTACATTCAGCAACAGAAATTGTGAAAGATTACAGAAAAGCTGTGGGAAGTAATATTAATATGAAGGTAAAAGAGCAGGAAAGCGATGGCTGAGAGGGAAGGCAAACTCCAACCTGTTCGAGGAGTACTGGGAATAGTCTACTGAGAAGAGAAAAAAAGTTTAAAGGGCAAGGGAGTGCAGAGCTGCTGGGAGTTAGTGAAAGAGAAGATATTTAATGCATAGTGGTGGGTTACACAGAAGTGAAGCACAGAATGGCAGAATAGTCAGAAACTATTGTGGAAGCATCAGAATTTCTCCAGTGACCTGAAAATTCAAAAAGAATGAAACAAAAAGTGAAAAGAAGATTACAGGTCTAAACGTGAATATAAAGGAACAGCTCAAGCCCCTCAGGGATAAGATCAGAAAAGCACAGGAACATAAAAGGAAACAAGATAAGATTCCCTAAATGCAGAAAGAGAAAATCAAAACATAGGTTTGGTGCATAACAGTAGGAGAGAAAATTAAGCAGGAGTCAAAGAATATTCAAACATTCAGTAGTATCTGTGCTCTAATCTTTCTGAAAACAAAGAACCAAAAAGGCAGATGTAAAAGCTGTCTGGATTCAAATATTTAATAAATTAAATATTAGTTGGAAAAAATGATACATGCCAGAGGAGATAACAATTTAAAAATATTGAAATAAAATGACTGATATTTCACTGAAGAATAACTTTATAAGGCATAATCTTGACCTGTTCCGGATATCTGACTAGCTACAATTATCCCCTGAAACTTACCAAATGTCCAAAATACATTTTTACTGTAATGTCCAAAGTATTCCCAGGACAGCAAACCTTACATTCCTTACACTGAAAAAAAAACCAAACCAAAAACTCCAAACAATGGGAAATTATAGAATAGTTTTCATTCCCATAGCTGTTCACATAAATGCACATATTTTTTATTTCCTCAATGATTTTTTTTTAATTTGAAAATATCAGAAAGTTTCAAGGGTAACAGCTTTTTGGATTTCCTAAGGCCATATCATAGAATCATAGAATCATAGAATGGTCTGGGTTGGAAGGGACCCCAAATATCACAGAGTTCCAAACCCCCTGCCACAGCCAGGGCCACCACCTTCCAGGCATGATCTGGACAAGGTTGCCTAGGGCCCCATCCAACCTGGCCTTGAACACCTTTTAGAGTACCTGGCTTTGTGGACAAAGGAGGAATGGATTGACACTTCATCAGACACAATAGTGTGTAACCAAACTCAGGGAACAATTATTTGGAATATTTGATTTGCAAGTAAAGATGAAACAAAAAGTTTAAGTAGTATAGAGATGGGGAAAGGATATATAGTTTGGTATATAACTGATAATTGTTTGGTGAACAGACAGCACCAGAGAGTAAATTATTATTTTTTTCCAGTGTATAAAAATATCTTTAATTTGCATTCCACAAAAGAAAAAACTTCTCCAGGACAGAAAACACTTTTCAGGGACAGTGTCCAAAGATTTTAATATTTTGTTGCTGTAGTTCTTTGTTTTGGTAAAATATGGTTTGTAAACATGTGGCCATGTTCTACTGATAGTGTGCTTGATCCTGCTTATTGTGTGAGGGTGGGTTAGATCTAGTACTGTGTCTCTGTTACTGTCAATAACACATATATCCTTTGTGAAATAAGGAATTGTATGCATTTCCTTTTGTAGCACCTGTCGTCTTTTTTGCGCTGCCTTATTTCACTTTCAGTGCCTGATGGGAACAATGGAATTGGGGAGCAGGAGCAAGAATCATGTAAACCTTCCTCTTCTTAAATGCATAGTGAAGCTCAACAATGTTTACATGCAAAAAAAGATTCCTGTTTTCTTTATGTAGCCATAAAAAGAAAGATATACCTATCCATGTTTGGATAAACCCAGAGCAGGTCAGGTGCTGCAGAGGAGTGGAGTGAGCAGACCTGGCTCCTCCTCATCACACAGTTGGGCAAGGTGAGCTTGCATTACTGAAATGTATGGTATGTTCCCTACACTTGTATAGCACCAGCAGATATTGTGTTACTGTCCATCCCATTTCAGACCTATTAACACCTTGTTCTGGTACCTTTGAATTAGCAGATGTTAAGTACTTCACAGAGCTCTACTGTTTGAGCCATACTACCTGAAGCAGCAATTCTGACTGACTGACAGGCCTACAGTCACACTACATAAGCATAATTTATCTGGATCTTACAGTACATATTGCAGTCAAAACCCACCCTTCGGGGCTTTCCTTTAAAAAACAAGAAGAAACAGAATGAAAGCATGTTTTAAATCTCTGCTGTTCTTGGTATTTAGTGTGAGACTGGGACTGTGGCCTGTTCTTGGCACAGCTTTCAAGGTGACCTGAAGAATAACTATCATAACATCTATCTGCCACTTTTATTCAGATAATTTACCCAGGCTGACGTTTCTCTGTGCAATCAGAGTATTATTTTACAAGGACACTCTTAAGCCCACCAGAAATCCCCCAAGATTTATAGCACATTATCGGACATTGATTTATTTTTCTCATCATTCTCTCTGCAACTGGATAAAAACAAGAATAATAATTTAAGGTTACAGTTTTGTACAGGATTAAAACTTACTACCAATAGAAAAAAATTCTTGAATGTGCAGAAACTAGAGAAAATTTATGCAAGGAAAATAACCAATAGTTTATGCAATGAAAATTTTGAGTCTGAAAGACATGCAACACAGAATTCCCTTTGCTGCGTGGCAGTGTGTAGAAAAGCATCTTTACAATAGGGAAGTCTTCTGAAACACTGTATCTACACTTCTGCCTGCTAGGCAGCAACAAGACAATCCCTGCTGGATGAGGATTACTGGATAATTATTAATTGCTCAGTACAACTTTTTGTTTTAATCTTTTTGCAGTTCAGCAATGTGAAACCAGTGCAATCACAGTGGATAAAGTCCTGTTCCCCAATCAGTTTTCCTCTACCTCTAAACAGCTCAGACTGTCTGGCCCAAGCTGAACACCAAGCTCTTTATTTTTTTGTCTCTCAAAAGGAGGCATTACACTGCTCTTCAAAAATACACAGCAAGATAAAGAAATAATTATCCCTTGCAGTTCCTCATATAAGCAGGTCTGCTTTCTCCAGCATGTTGCTACTGCAGTGCTCTATTTTCGAGAGCAAAGGACGGTTACATTTGATACACAGAGTGCACAGCATATAGCCCTAAATCTCTACTGCAGGAGACAGTGAAGTGAACAGTTTAACACAGTGAAAATGGGAGAAGGATACCTGTCATCTGCTAACAGAAAATCTTAGGTCATAGTCAGAAACAAATCAGTGCCTATGTGTTGCTTGCTTCCAAGTTGCTTGTGTGAGAAGTGCCTTCCTGATGCTACCATCCTAAAGGATTTCCCTCTGAGGTTTCTGCATATACTTCTCTGTTGATGTCCTCATTCCAAAAAGAGGGTAAGATCCCATTCAGAGAGCCCAAAAGTTGCTTTTCAAATAATTCACTTTTTCTAGAACATTTTTCTGATGTTCTGTATAAACACGTAACTATTATGCCTTTTATTTTTAAGAACTGTTGTTAACATTTATGAGGCCTTCTTTTGGAAGACAGGTTGTCCTAGTCCAAATAAGAATAGGAAGAACTGGAAATTATTTTAAATCATTCATTTTAGCACAAATTTCCTGTCTCAAATGTGAAATACATCACTTTTATGGAATCTTATTGATATAAATACATTGATGCATTCTAAATTAACCCTTTAATTTTAATTTTCCCAGTGGCAATAAAAAACTATCATCAAACTGAAATTTAAGAATTTTTATTTCATGTTATTTGATTTTCCCCCCATTGTTCCAGTTATTAGAAACCAGAGTAAAATAATATATTGTATAAACTGTGTCCCTTTTCAAGCCCTATAATTACTTCAGGAACAGGATTTTTAGACCTACTATTTGATAGAAATTAAATTCTTAAGACCATGACAAATCTTCAGAATAATAATCTTTTGTCACACATCAAATTGCATGCTCTGGATCTGTAGGTTTTAAGTAGTGAGAGATCCAGCTTGCAAGGTAAAATCTATGCCTCTAGCTCCTATAACCTGTGACTGGCTCAGCATGATCATCTCACAGGCATTAATACATTCTGGCTTATATATGCATGAGTAACAGAAATGCTATAATCTTGGCATCTCTCAAGTCAACTGCAACCCCTCAGAAAAATGCAGGTGTCCTCAGAGCTAGAGTTTCAGTAAGTGCTGCAATTACAGTTAAGGTCAATGTGGCTCAGCATCATACTTTTTAATTCCAGGATTTAGGTAAAAATGAAAAGGAACAAAAGACTCAATTTGTATTGAATATTCAAGTCTGGAAGAGCAAAAACCATGTGAAGGTCAAAATTTGGACAAAACTCAAATTTGTGTTGATATGCCAACACTACAAAGAGGACTTAACAGAACCTAAGTATGGGTTTGCCTTGAATTGTTCAGAAAAACATTTTTCAGAAAAGTAAATGCGACATTCCCACTGTTTGAGAGACTGTTCCCCTAGGGAAACATTTAAGAACAATACTCCAAGGTTTTATATGTCATATTCTGCAAGGTTACTGTGACCTTCAGTTGTCATCTGCCACAGATTTGCCTTGCAAATTTGAATTATCACTCATTTCCCTCCTTCCCTCCCTTCCTGAACTACTTAGGTTTCCCACGTTGTTTAATTTGCTTCTTGGACCAGATCCTCCCTTTTGCAAATTAATTATCCAGTTAAATGTGGGTAATTTTCATAGGAGTTATGTTTTGTTAGTTCTACAAAAGATCAATGAGAAAATTAGCTTTCTTTTATTAAAAAGAAAAAAAGACTCAATGGCTTTTGAAAATTCTAAAACGTTTCAAAAGCATCAACATTGTTATACAATCTCATTTAGAAAAATAGCAAATCCTATGATCATCCCATGTCGAGTCAACAAACATGTCTAATCAGTCACAAACGAGCTATAGTATTTTACCATCCCTGTACATATCTGTTATCATCAGTCTCTTAAGATGTCATTATCTGCAGTGATGGTAGTGTTCATAAGCAATTAACTTTTTTTCTTTCCAAATCTGAAGAGAAACATGAACTAAAATTTGACATAGTAATAGGGGATTTATTGCATGGACACACACACACAAAATAAATCAAAAGGGTTTGTTTTAATTAATATGTTTAAGAAACTTGCAAAAAAACCAAATAAGCATTTTGATTGAAAGTTGTTTCAAAGTGGCTTTAGAAAACAGATTTTAACAATGTCATAGTTGTGCAAAAAACTCTCACTAATCGTAGTATAAAGTTTTGGGAAGTTTGCATTAGAACAATTAATCATTGAAATGGAAAGAAACTAGTGAATCTATTGGCACACAGATAAATCACACATGATTTCTTTCCAATGTCCCACTAACAA
Source organism: Gallinula chloropus (assembly GCF_964237585.1). Taxonomy (NCBI): domain Eukaryota; kingdom Metazoa; phylum Chordata; class Aves; order Gruiformes; family Rallidae; genus Gallinula; species Gallinula chloropus. The sequence continues at coordinate 31,955,356 of NC_140092.1, forward strand.
GAATAATAGAAAACACAGCTGCTAGGAATGTAAAGAGATTATCTACTCCATTTCTTTCCTCAAGCCAAAAGCAAGTGCACCTTGTGCATACCTGACAGATACTGTCATGGTGCTTCCACAGTGCCCCTCAGCAATATGTTCCTTAAAGGCAGAAAGTCTTCTGAGGAATTTCAGCCTTAATATACCTTGCTTTAACTTAGGTCTTGTCACACGTGTTCCATATATGGAAAGCAATTTACCTCTTTCCTCTCTTCAGCAATCTTGTATATATTTGAAGACCACTGTCGATTACCATGATGTGAGATTTTTTGGCACAGATAGCTTTTCAGTGGTCAGTATTGCAAGAAAAGTAAGCACAAGGCTCTTCCACATCTGTTGCAGTAGAAAAGGAAACCTTAAATGTAGTCAGGAATAGTTCTCATGCACAGAAAGCTGCATTATCCCCTTGTCACAATAAATACGGAGTGCCCAGTTAAAACATAGCAATATAATATTTATGTTTAGCTCCAGTGTGGTTTTGCAAATTTTATGATGCAGTGAAGGATATAGTATGTGTTTTGGAATGTATGTCAAACCTGGACAGATTTCCTACAGTTATGTAACATCAGTCTCTAGCAGAACATCTATACACAAATGAAATTACTCATAGATAATAGCTCTCCTGCTCCTTATGGGTGCTCCTCTTGTTTAAGTTAGGAAAGTAGGAGTTAAGGCCTGGCTTTCCACTGCACAACCCTCTTCACATAAGAGGACATTCTACAAATGGTATTTATTAAGAAGCAGAAGTCAGAAAGCAGTAATTTAACATTCATTGGCTTCTTGCACTATTTTTATTTTCTATTTATGTTTTTATTTTACCCTTTTCACTGATTTTTCCTTTCTGATTTGGTTGGTTGGTCTGCTGTTTTACTTTAGAAAGATTTTCTGTATTCATCATGCAGTATTATTCATTCACATCAGTGTTCTGTGACAGGGTATGTGTCAGAATACAAAAGCATAACTTGAATAACAGTTTGGATCTATATGCAAGGCTGGACCATCTTATTCAGAAGCACAGAGGTCTAAAATACTGCTCATAAGAAAAACATTAAAACACCTGGGAACTTTGGTTGGCACAAATTATCATATTTTTAGGCTATGTATTTAAGGAGCTATAAAAATTAGTGAGCAAGGCATCCTTGTTTTGCTTTGAATTTCACTTTAACATTTTAGAAGAAAGAGTATCAAATAGGGAATCAAGAGAATATCTTAGAACAAAAACAACAGAGCTCTCCTGGATTTGGAGAGGCAAAATTACTCAAATAAATCAACAAATAAATAAACAGGCTCTTAAGGAATGTCATGGTGCTGTCTTTTACAAGGCAAAGAAATAGAGAACTGGAGTGGAATTGGGGGCTTCTTTCTTCTTTTACTGGCATTGTCATTATTATTCAGAAAGGTATTTTTTGTAGTGTTTGGGCACATCTATGTCAACACATAGATGGTTCTTCCTTGAGCTCTTTCTCTGCTGATGGAAGGTAAAACCAATTTCTGCTGCTGAGAAGTTAAGTTCATAACAAGCTGTTCCAAAGCTTTTTCAATATGAAGTAGAACAATTATTTATTATTAGCTAGGTAAAATCTGCCACACTGCACATTTCATGTTCTGAATTATTAGGCAGTAAAACCAGACTGTCACTCAGGCTCAGGACAGCTTATATTTAAACCTAATACATATTATTCTAGGTGATCTAGTTTTGCCATAAATCTTTGCATTTGTTTTGGAATATATGTTCTATGAGTGATGGTTGTAAATGAGAAGAGAGTGACTTAAATGGAAGTTCTCCAATCTGTGGGTGGTATTCAGCATTATTTTTCATAGAAAACTCTGCTCAGGATTACATGAGTTTTGCTTTTCTGTGTGAAAGGTATTCACAAAGAACAATGCTGGCAACATTAGCATCTCCAAATATACATGTTAATGGGTGTTCCTAATTTAGAGATGATTACAGAAATGTTTAATGACCATAAGTAACAAGAATACTTCATCTGATTTTCAGTGTAACCAAGCTGTCTTTTTGCAACTTTTACACTCAAATAAATGACAGGAAAGTGGCACTACTTTCCAACACAATCTCAGTGTATTTTCACTAAAAAGAGATATTTCAAAACAACTCAAATATTTTGCTTCTATCTGTTAGGATATGTATTTCAGAGGCCTACCCTTGTTACTGATGGCTCTTGGAATTATTTGGATTTTCAGTGCTGCCACTGAGTATTAAGGTCGGTACTGCAAGGCTAAGGTTTGTATTACAAGTTGAATTTATTTCTTAGTAGGAATATGGTTTGAAAGGAATATAAAATTTGGACATTTTCTTACCAGGCAATCTAGTAAGGCTCCTTTCTGCATATAAAAGTGTCGTTTTTACAGTGATTTTGTCCCAGATATCTTGTTCTCAACCGTATCTTTTTCCACTGAGTATGTTATAATAGAATGTAGCATTCCCAAAACGTTACCAGGCTTCTGTTTGGTTATCATATATAGCACTTTTTATGATCAGCTAGGATATTGCACAGACTAAAGAATGTAACACCACGCTTACGAATTGTTCCAATTTTGCATTATATATTGAAATCTGGCAGAAACATTTCCTAATTTAGAATCTGTTTTTGTTTGAGTCCATAATTTAAAGTTCTCTAAAGAACAACTGTGGTTTCAAAGTCTGTCAGATTTATGTACAGAAGTTACTTCGGCTAAGCAAGAAGGGTGGTCCAGTCTTACTTCTTTTATGGAAATCAAAACAACTTTAAACTAGAAATGCTTAAAGAGAATTGAGACTTTGTGGGCTTTCGTGTTTTAGGAGTAGCAATACGTAAACCCTTCAGTTTCTGGGAAAGAGGTAATTCTTCTGAGCTCTCTATGGTTGCCTCAGAATTTCCTACACTTAAGTTCTTTCAACTCTCAAACATCAGTACTTACAGTTCTAGTGCTAACTGAAAGAGGGGTGGAGACATTACACAGCATGGACCCTGCAGGGAAAGAAAACATTACAGGAAAAGAAAGAATGGAGGGGACAGCATGTGAAGAGGAGAAATGGATGAAGCAGGGAAACAGAGCAAGCGTCCACATGCTGATGAGATTCTCTAATTTATAATCAGCACTACTCAGTGTTGAAAGAAAAGGATTGCAACATTTGTTAACATTTTAATAAGTTATAAAAGGAAATTGCTAATTTGCACAAGGCTATACCTCTCAGAGTCTGGTGGGCTTGGAGGTGCTTTTTGCCAACAAGCTTGATCACTGTAGTGGTTTAGTAGTTAATCTGTACTTGGCTAGTTTTTGCCTTGATAAAGGCACAAAATGTTTGCTTCTTCATGCCTCCATTCCCTTATCTGCCTCATCTGTTGAAGGACAGAAGTGTTTTTTTCCTAAAGATTTTAGCATGTTCAGAATCCAATCTCAATTTACATCTCTCTGAACCACTGTCATCTAAATAATAAACAAAAACAAAGTTGAAAGAGGTTAAAAGTTTTGTCAAACTTCCAAAGCCAAGACAATCTTTACTTTACTGTGAATCAGACATTTAAAACCAATGCATTGGCATTTATTACAGTATCATGTTTAATATGGGGGTCCTGGTTGATGACAGGTTGGCTATGAGCCAGCAGTGCGCACTGGTGGCGAAGAGAGCCAATGGGATCCTGGGATGCATCAGGAAGAGTATGTCCAGCAGGTCGAAGGAAGTGATCCTCCCCCTCTACTCTGCGTTGGTCAGGCCCCACCTGGAGTACTGTGTCCAGTTCTGGGCTCCATGGTATAAAAAAGACAGGGATCTCCTGGAGAGAGTCCAGAGAAGGGCCACGAAGATGATTAGGGGCCTGGAACATCTCCCATATGAGGAAAGGCTGAGTAAGCTGGGTCTGTTCAGCCTGGAGAAAAGAAGGCTTAGGGGAGACCTAATTAGTGTTTATAAATATCTTAGACTTGGGACGCAGGGGGATTTGGCCAGCCCCTTTTCAGTGGTCTGTGGGGACAGGACTAGGGGCAATGGCTGTAAGCTGGAGCATAGGAAGTTCCGCACCAACATGCGGAAGAACTTTTTCACAGTGAGGGTGACGGAGCAGTGGAATAGGCTGCCCAGGGAGGTGGTTGAGTCTCCTTCTCTGGAGATATTCAAGTCTCGTCTGGATGCCTATCTGAGTGATATGAGATAGGGAGCCTGCTTTGGCAGGGGGGTTGGACCCGATGTTCTCTTGAGGTCCCTTCCAACCCCTAAGATTCTGTGATTCTGTGATAGTTAATTCTAAGGATGATACACTTAAAAATCTTTTCCAATGTGTTTAGGAATAACTGTAAAGTGTTAAAGCAGATGGAAAAAATTCACATCCTATAATTATATGCAAAATCATCAAAACAATATACTAAATCAACTCCCACTCCTCATATCATGGTGTAATTTATAGATACCATATGTTGCAAGAGTTGACTGTTTGCTTTAAGTACTCATCACAGGTTCTGGCAATTATAGAGACTATTAACCTCTGTATTCTTTAAATTGCTCAAACAGATACCTTGATCTGCATATTTCCATCCTCAGGAGTAATAGACCATTTTTGGAATCTGTCATTCATTATTAAACTGTCTTTGCAGATCAACAGTTAACTGCTGCTAAAAGCCAATGTCTCAAATACTAATAATTGGTCTATAACTGAGATTCATTAATACTACATTATACATTTTCTTACAGGACTACTTATAATAATTTTTCTCTTATGGATTTTCTGTATTAATAATTTATGCCAGACCTTAACATTTATGATCTCAGTATGATTCTGTCTATCCAATATATGATCTTTATTTCACCATAAGCCTCCATTTTTATTGTTCATTGTTTACGAGCAAATGAATAGATCAGTAATTACATTTCCTCATAAGAAAATTATGCATCCCTCAAGTAGCAGTGACAGCTTTGCAGACCCTGTAGGTTTTGCTTATTTTAGGGAAAGAACAGAACATACATGGCAGTAGTTATCTTCTAACTAATTCATCATTAACTCGTGCATTTTTTATGAATAAGAACCTTAAAATGAGTTAAGATTTGAGTTCTGACTTCAGAATCCATAATTTAACATTCATGGAAATGTGAGGATTTTTTTTTAAAGCTTGGCTTATTTTCAATAGCAACATCTACAGAGAACCTAAAGTTTGAAAACTTTCAGTTTCAGATGCTTAAATTTATCTGAATAAAATCACATTTACAGACTGTAAGAGCGAGAAAGAAAAGTTTATTCATATAAAAAAAGGAAAAAATGAAAAAAGATAAAAATACAGTGGGGATAAAAAGTTGGGTTGAGATCAAGAAAAAAAGAAAATTGTCAAAAATTATAAGCACTGGAAAATGCTCTCAGAGGCACAAACAACAATCTAAGTTAGATATACATGAATGAGAAAACGTTTTCAAAACTGAACTCTTAAAGAGAAGGAAGTTAAGACAGAGGATGTCATGTTTTCCTCAGAATGATAACTCAGTGGTGGTGATATTTTTCAACAAGTGTACTAATACTATGTCAAAAGATGTCAAGGAGTCAATAAGTAAATAAGTAGCTGGACTAAAAGATGGAGAAAATACAGCTGGAAAATATAATATAAAACCAGGTGATTTAATACATTATCAGTGTACTTTCAGTACAATACTTAACCGCATTTTATTTTTTCACAAAAAAGTCAGATAAATGAGATTAAGCAGACATACTTTAGCTAGGCAGATTTATCCCAGTGTAATGGAGAGAATGAAACAGACCACACAGCTTACAGTTCTACAGATCTGACACTTTGCCAAGGAATCAAGTCTTAAAAGAAAACAGAAAATGGAAAACATAATCCTTTCTCCACGCAGCTATCCTGGAGTACTTTACAAGCTCGGCACCCTGAAGAAGATTTTCCTATTGGTATGGGAAGAGTTGTTATGCTTTCCATCCACTTTGATAAATAAGTTTATCAGTCATATTTTTCTTTTCCAATATGACTGGGTTACTTGAGACATTTTCCCCCTTATTAATGGAATATTCTCTGGTATTTCATGAATACTGAAGCAAAATCCTCCATATGGAATAGGGGAATCATTCCACACTTGTGTTTGTTAGGACTGGAAATGCCATTTCAAGTATGTGCTATAACATTTACAGCACAACTAAGATTTATTAAAACTACTCCACATAGCACTATTGTAAAGAATTTATGAACTGTAAAACTGCTATAAAGGTCACTTGAGATGCAAAAGTTTAATTTGGAGTATCATGTTATGGTGTAGTGCTGCTAAACTTAATGCTTGTTTAAACAAATGGCTTGAGGATATTTGTCTCAGAATGTGGAGTTTATTAACTTCAGTAAAACAACTTTATTTTATCTTTTTTTTCTTCTTAGCTTTGAGTTTTAAAAGCTTGTTCACCTTTTTATGTCCACTAATCCATTACTTTGCTTCCATGAACATAAGCAGGAAGGAAGCACAAGAAAAAAAAAAAGGTTTAAATTTTTGTAGTTTAATAGCACTGTGCAGTTTTATTGTTTATTATTATTTTGAGGTTTAATATTCTATGACATTTGTTTTCTTTATCAGCTGCAAAGATTTAGAAAACATTTAACTGCTATCTGGGAAAAAAATAAAAAAAGGAAACATTTTCTGAAAATTAATAATATTTACTTAAATTTCAAAGGCAAAATTTCTCTTTCTTCCACAAAATGCTATACTGTTTCTATAACCTATGGCTGAGTCAGTCATGACTTCACACGGGTCAATCCTGGTGCACATGCAGAGCTCTATTTAAGTCCACAGTGAACTGTACAAGAACAGAACTCAGACTTAACTTCTTCATTTTTCCAAATCTCAAACACTTAGAGAAACCCTTTGCTTGTATACTTACTTAAAGACAGGCAGAGAGTGCCTTTAAACTTCCAGGAAGCTGCACGTGCCAAAAAACTGTAAATTTGTAAATGCGAAACATTTATTATTCACCAGCAATAATTGTTTCCTGTTAAAATTGGCAGGGGTGATTAACTGCTTTCTCTTACTATTTTATGGAGGATTTAGGAAGTTAACAGAAGGAAGCTGTAATTGGTAATCCCACCTACCCTAACAAATAGCTAGAGCTAACCCTACACAAGCAGAGTTATGAAAAGAAGTGATTTCATGTAGCTCCATAAAAAGGCATAACTTTATTTGCACGTCAATAGCACCAGGCAATGTTTTTAAAGGTTTTGAGACAGTTTGTCTTCCAGCATATGGCTGTACAACATAGAGGCCAATGTATGTTAGGATCGCATCCGTAACAAAAATCACAACAACCAGCAAGAAAATAAGAAACGAGATTTGTGTCTTCTAGAAAATTAAAGAAAACTTGATATTTTGAACTAATTTTTCACAGAATTCACAGTCTCTTTGCAGACATTCTACAAAGCCTTTACCCACCAGGTGACTGATTTCTGCTTTTCTTCGAGATGAAAATATTTTTGCTATGTTATGCCTCAGGCATACGCAAAAAAAAATTCTCTATAGTAAAGAGTGTTAAGGAGCAGATATTTTAATCAAATAATTATAACACTTGCTAACATTTTCTGATGTCAAAGAAAATGTGCAAAGATTCATTATCTATTTCTTGGAATATTTCTTCAAGTATCAAGAGATCCTTTGCCAGGAGATTCTGGTACATCTTATACAAAATTAGCTGCTTGGAACGGAAGAAAAAGCTCCACAGTTTGCTACTTGAACACAAAGCTAGGAGATAAATTCTCTGAAATACTCAAAAAGAATTAAGACTGAATCAGAAAGGACATCCTAGAAGCAAAGGTTGGAGATGTGTACCCTTTCACATTACATCTGAGGGAGGTATAGCTCTCAATCCAGACAAATAAAATGATTCATGAACCAAGTAAAAAACTTTGGTCAGAGAAACAAAACAAAGTACTGTATTATTAATTTTTATTTTACTCTAGATTGTGGGAGTGCTGTGATGGGTGAAAAGGAAGAAAAAAACATAAGCTTGTAAAGCAGGGTTAGAAAAAAATGTGGAAAAAAGGGATGCTGCCCATGATAGGTCACACAGTGACTGCTAGAATAGACTGTGGACAGTTTTGTTTGTCAACGTTTAATTACAGGAAATCTAGTAATATAAAATGCTGGTGAGGGAGAGAAGCACAACAACATCTATTCCAGAAAAAGGAAATGTTTTAATCTTATGAAAATGTTATTACTTTTAAAAACAGAAAAAACAGCAGCTTGTGTTATCTAGCAGTGATTCTCTACTGATCCAAAGCTCTAAAGTTCAACGTGCTTCCCTGCTCTTTCAGCACGACAAATTGCCTGTGGTCTTCAATGTATTTCTTCAAGTGTTAAATTAAGAAACCAGCTCCAGAAGCTGTCAATAAGGAATGCTCCTGCATGTTCTTTTTCAGCGTGGGACAACATTCACCCTGCAGACTCAGCAGTCTGCCTAGGTCATGCCTTCTGGTGTTGATGGGTATCATATCCAAAATAAGTGTATTTACTACAAAAAGAGGGTTTGGTTTGTTTGAGTTTTTTATCTTGACATAGCAAGTACAAATAAGAAAGCATGTGCTGCCATGAAATATTTAATCAGAGCCATAGGAAAAAGTAATTTCCTGAGGTCTCTGAGCAGATTTTTTAAAATATATTCTGCCAACCTTTTGATAAAGCTTCCATTTAAATTCCAAGTTACCCAAGGAAGCTGTTTAGGTTTTGAATATTATTTTGTATTTCAAGGGGAAAAATTAGTTTGTGTTTGCTTATGAAATACATACTAAATTCAGCACAGCAGGATGATATTTTTATGACTAAGGGACCTCATGCATACATTTCTCTGTGTATCTGAAGTTCTCCTGAGAAAACATCTTACCCATCAGCACGCTGACAAACATGCCTTCGCCCAACACATATGAATATTGTGCTGCTTTACTGTGATATTTGTTCTACATGACTATCCATAAGTAACTGTTATACTCACCACAAAAGCGATCTAGAAGTATATATTAACATCCAAGCTATTAACCTAAGGAAAATGTGCGCTTTTGCAAATAAGGAACCAGTACTTAAGATAAATCATGGCGACAAGTCATGCATTAAACATCTTTAATAGTACTGTGCATGTAGCATAGCCCTGGGTTTTATCACATAGTTTCAGAGAAATGTGCAGGGGTCACATTCTAAACAGTTTGCAGTGAGACTGCGATGTAGGCTGAGCACGGGTCTATGAAGGGTTCTGATGTGAAAATGTACAAGGCCAAATGTAGCAGATGAATGGATAGAATCAACGGAGATAAGATTCTTTATGCAGGAGCCTTTTTTCTACAAGACTCATTAAGAAAGACCCTTCCTAAGGAAGACTCGGGATTTAGCAGTGCCCGTTGACAGGATTAGAATATGTTTGAAGGCTGAGGGAGAAATTCACAGGATGCTGACACAGTAACTGAGTAGGACAATAATGCAGCACAGACTGAAGAAGTAGAACAGCATTAATTCACGAAAACACATTGGCAGTAGGAGTCAATGATCAACTAAGGGCAGCAGATTGCAAAGGATGAGAATGTAGAAGAAGCTACAGAGCTCTGGGGAAACTGAGACTGTTAAGGCCAGTAAGAGTATTTATAGGTACTGCAGGAAGCCAGCCCAAAGAGGCTGAAGGGGAATTAGTGGTGAATCAGCTAAGGCTACAGAATCGATTACATTCAAAAAGGTCATCATTGAGGATAGAAAAAAGGGAGGATGCTGGATGCAAGACAGAAATCTTGAATGGTTCCTTGAAAGTGTCTGCCCAGTACATTGTGTTATGATGGTGAAGAAGAAATGGATGCCAATAAAGAAGGAAATTGAGCAAAAAAGCACTGGCACTCTTCTAAATCTACTGTATTTTTTAATCTTCAGTAAGAATGGACAGAAATCAATAAAATCAAGAACCACATGAAGAGCTTAAGAGGAATATTAATTATTCATACCACAGGAAGCAAAATGTAACAAAGAAATTATTAGGCACTGGTTTTCAATCAAACAAGAGGTGCTTTTCATGTAGGAAGTAATGTATTAGTAAACTTTCTGGTCTCCCCAGGAAATTATGGAGGTCTGAAACATTAGTAGGTTCAGAAAACACTCACAGAAGAAAGGTCTTTGAAGGCCAGTTAAATATAACAATACAAATTACAACTCTAGAATCCATATTCAAAGGAACTACTGCAGTATTTGGGGGGAAGTTTTACCAAGTTTCTGTATTGTCATGTGTTCTCCAGTATCCACTCACAAACACTAGGACAAACTGGACCGTGGGTGATTGATTTATGCTTCCCTCTACCTCTCTTCTCTCTCATGTGCAAACACACACATACACACACAGACACAAGATTTTTGAACCCTTAAACGAAGGTTAGGCTACTATCTGAAGATTACTCATTTCATTCAAAAGAATATTCGATTATACAGCTCATAGAGTGACGTTTATCAAACATTGTTTTCTCGTAGTTAACAAACAATACTTTCATTTCAAGAATACAATCGTGGCTAAAGATTTCCAAAATGCAGACTCTCAGATGCTAAGCCCTGCTGGATCTGTACTCTTGGGAAGACCCAGTCTAAGAATAGGAGAACGATGATAAGAAAATGATACTCTACTCCAGGAAAAATATATATATGCTGCCTCACATCTGCAGGATGTCAAGTCAGGACAGGCAAAGATCAAAACTGCAGTTAGCTATGTACTTCATTTAGTCGTTCACACTGAGTTATGGTATAAGTTACAATGAACTTCAGTGATTCTAAAATACTAATTTATGTGTAAGATTATACACACTGTCAGGCAAACTTAAGAATCATAAGGCAATAATCATACTGTCAGGCAATCATAAGAATGTATCGGCAAACATATTCAGGATAAAAATCTAGTGAAATAGCATAGAAATAATATTTGAAGCATTACAGTTTCTATTATAACTATTCTAGTTTAACTATTCCAAATGTGATTTCCTTAAGGAGAAAGAAGAAGGAAGAGTGGAAATAATGAAAACTGGGGAGGAAAGATGACAACATGGGGACCAGTAGGTAAAATCAAATGACTGAAAGGGAGTCTCCAGCTATTTAAATCTGTAGAGAAAAGTCCTGTTGATATAGCATCTTTCACCAATGGAAATTAAGAACAATTCTAGTGCAAAAATAGTCATTTAAAATCATCATGGTTCCAAGTACACTTAAAATGAACTGAGCTCAAGGTGTGTATATATATGTGTGTGTATGTGTGCGCGCGTATCTGTGCGCACACATACACTTCCTTTTTCCTTCTTTTCGTGAAACCCACTGGAACATAAAGTGAAAAACATCTCTAAACAGTCTCAGCTACTTGCTGATGAAAGAAAGCTTTGGGTCACAAAATAGGATGGGAAGATAGAGGGAGTCCATAGTCCCTCTCAGAACTCAGTTATTAAATAGCTATGTGTAGAAGAAAGGTAAACTTTTGCAAGCATTATTGCAGCTTTTTTATTTTTCAGCCCAGAAATATGTTGAGATTCTATGAATAGCAGGCCATTCATAGGCTTTTGTTTCAACTCCTCTTATCACTGTGCCTAATAGGTGTGCAAAAGTATGTTATTCTGTCTTGAGTTTTATTTTTTGTGTCAAAACAATTTTTTATTACCATTAATTATTTCTGACCAGTTTTGTTTTAACAGTTGATGCACATTATTAATCAACACAGAAAGAACCCTGCTTTTCTTTAGGGAACATGAATCACTACAATAGACCCAGCTAACTGTCACTTACATGAGATCAGAGGATGTATACTGCTATTAATCAATGTTATGGCCCACTACTTTAAATCCATTCCATGTCTAGTGCCCCCAGAGCAAAGCCAAGAGTATGCCCAACAAATACACAATTTAAGAGAGATACATGATTCACAATAGCAACAAAAGTAGGAGAACTAGGGTAATAAATACCTTGCAGACACAGAGAGAAGCATTTTCATGTTAAATTCTGCATCAGTATCCTAGAATCCAACACTGATGAGACATTTTCCCAGGAAAACACATAATCAGCCTCATGTTGGTCATTAAAGCAGTATGTAACTTCTCCCATGTGTCTTTGAGTAAACTATATGGGGTTTTTTTGTCACATAATATTATTTGTTCCTTACACTTCCCCATAAGAGTGTTGTACGTGTTGTTTATCTGCATACATGTCACAATATTCAGTTATATGTGTTCTATCATATTTTAAGTGTATTCACATATTTTTCATCCTCTGTGGCCATAAAAAAACTTAGTCACTGTAAGTCACTGAAAGTGGCAAAGTATAGGCTCTAAAACAGCTTGCTCTGCTCCACCAGTATCCATGTGGATGAATGTTATACTCCTGCATTATATACTGTTGTGTGATACAACAGTAAAGTTCTAGAATGCTTTATATTTGTGATTTAAGATAAAAAAGATGTAAGATCTGTGCAAATTCCAGAACTGATCTATTTAATTAATTTTCTTGTGAGTTAGGATCCATGAGAAAATACATTGCCCTTATATAATGATCTTCTGTAGTAGCCTTACAGTGTATTGTACGTTTTTGTTTCTCAATGCGTTTCTCTTTCAGTGGACCATACAGCTTATTATTCAAAAGAAATGAATTTAAAGACATAGTATTGGACAAGTCCAAAAAGAATCAAAAAACTTTGCAAAACTTTTGTTCAGTATCACATGCTTTTAAATTGTGGCTTCGAAAAAGTAATTGAGAAATATAAGAATTAAAACCAAATAGAATTTTAATCATAGATACATACATATGCTGTTTCAGACCTCACACTCTGAAGACAGAAGCCTTGTTATTTGCAAATCACAGTAAATCTCTTTATGGAAAATGGCTGGAAGGTAAATTAGTATCCATGTCAAAACTACATGTTGGCAGGGCCTCTGGCTGTTCTAAAGTAGCTGAATAAGCGCCTTAGCTACTAGGTTTTTTAATCCATTTTGTCTTCAATATAAGAACAAAGTATAAGTTGATTTTTCTGTGTTTCTGTGTGTGCCTCTCTGTGTGTGAGTATACTGACAGTAGGAGTAAAGAACTGAAGATGTGCCCTTTCGAGCGTCCTTCAGTTTGCCTCTCCCATAGATCTTTGTATGTACTTCCATTTCCAATAATTACTGAAAATCATGCTGTCATTACAGTAGATCTTATGAACTTCAGTGTGTTTTGGTGCTTTTGTCCATTTGGTAGTGACATATGCTAATAAACTAAGTAGAGTTAACCAAGAAACACCCTACCTTCATGTATGAATAAGTTTATATTTCAAATTCCTTGTTCTTGAAATTGTGTTTCTTTGACCAGACTGCTGGCTGAGGACTCAATCCACCACAGGTTTCTTACTACAATGCATCATTTTCTGACTGTTTTCTATCCCTGATGTCCATTGTTTTAATGTAAAATTCTTTCTTCTTTCGTAGTCCATTTATCTCCCTTTTCTACCTTATCATTTTCCTTCCTTCTTATTTGTGACAGGAAAAAGAATCTTGAGAAATGCTTGTCTGAAGAAAGAAATCAATGTCAAATATGTTTTCCTTTACCTTTGGTGTACTTTAAGGGGGTTTTACTGTTTCTTTAAGATGGAGCATTCAATAATAGCAACAAAATCTACAGATGATGTTTGTGTCTCTAACTGTCCCAGTACATGAAGTCACTCCCTCCTTGGCTGCCTTTAGTTTACTCAACAATTTACCCTGGATGTCTCAAGATTTCCTTCCCTAAGTCATCGTCATAGAAGAGAGACAAACCAAACAGTTCACTCAAACATCTAAACATCCATTTACCTTCTTGTTTTTGAAATTGGTTGAAAAAAATATAATCTTGTCCAATCAAGAACTCAGACATATACAGGTAAATTACCTGAGTAAAGAATACAAACAAACAAGCCCAAAGTCACCATATTTACCCAGAAGGTCTTGAGACAAAAAATTAAATCAAGGAATTTAAGAAGAATAGGGATCCTTATCCAAGGAATAAAATCCCATTGACTTAATTTTTTCTTTTTAAAATGGAATCCAAATTCATCCTTGAGATGATCACTGTGGATATCAGGCATGCTTTCATGACCTAGCCATGCACAGAGAGAAATATAGATAACAGGGAGGGTGCTGTTCTTTTTCCTCGAACTATGCAATGATTGTAGACAGAGATCATGTTACAACTATTTTATGTACAGTACAGTAAATAAGGAAAATTGGACAAAAAAAAGTCAACATAAGCAGAACCAGATGGTAAGGTTTCGTTTGTCATTGCATTCATTTGTTTTGCTCTCCTAGTGAGAGTTTTTCCCAAACTGAACACTGAATACCCCAACACTTCTATCATAATAAATTTGAACTATGGCAACTATAGTATATGTGAGAGAGCTAGGCCACAGTGACATAAGGATGGGAGGCAAGAATCCTAAGTTTTGTTCAACGCTGCTAAAATGAATAATGAAGAGAAAAATGCAGAAAGGTGGAGAATGTCAGTGCAGACATCCCCCATTGTCATCTGAACTTGCCATGTCTCAGACAACAAAGATGGAGGCAGCAATGCCTCAAGTATTGCATAAAGAAGATGACTGTTTATTTCACTTATTTATGTATTTTCCCCTTCCGTTTCCTGTTCCAGACTTTGTTTAGCTGAAGACCAAAAACCTGCTGTTTTCTTACAACTGCAAGAGCAAAAAGACTTATTTTCTGAAATGCTTTTTCTACCAAATATAGGCACAGAGTTGCTCTGAAATGTACAAATCTTAAGTATTAGTATTGATGGACCTAGAATGCCATATAATTTTGCCATATAGCTAAAAGTCAGATATTGCAGTTCTTAGAGAAATAAGACTCCCATTGACATCCATAGCGTTTTGCTTGAGGTCATAATGCAAGATCAGACTTTAAATCACAGTGCAGCTGTCAGACTAAGCCAGAAACACTTTCAGCACATCATTTCTTGTTCACTATATTTAAAGAACTGTGGGTCTCACCCACCTGCTGTTTAGCAGTTTTATTTAAATAAATGCAAATATAACTGACTGAGACACCTGTGTCCTCCCGTCTCTGGAATTGAGTAACACAGTATATGAATGTGACATAACATTTGAGTTTCCTTAATCATGTTATTTTCCTTTGTAGACAGTTTTTGTTGCATCTCTCAGTGAAATAGTGCAAGGAAATTATTACTGCAAAGTTAATCTTCTGATGATATTTTTATGTATCTTTTATTTCTGCTTTCTTCTCATCATATAGTATATATTATTTTACTCTGCTTTTTGTCTTGTAAGTATAATTGAAGAAGGAAGTGAAAATACAATTAAATTAGTTAATAGAAAACCAAAACATTAGGAGCGATATACAAATCAAAAAGAGATGACACTGAACACTATTCATGATGACATGTTTATTAATACAGCACAAGCACTTACAGAGCGGCATATTAGGTTCTTACAGCACCACACTGGACGCCAAATATTTTGCAGAGAAAGGGAGTTACAAGCTAGATAAGGAAACTTGTAAACAAAGGCTTTGAGAGCACAAATATTTCTCAGAGAGGTGAAAAGACAGCAGTCTAGCAGAGTGGAAATACAGATGAAAAAGCAGTTCTGAGCCGGAGTGAGCTGGGAGGGAAGATTGAGGAGAGCTCAGCTCTGCCACATAGACAGTGAAAGGGCAGGAGGGAAAAAGTGTCAGTGAAAGATGTTAAACAGGAGCCAGTAAATTTGGGACATTATTGAAAGCCAAGCCTATAGAGTTGCTTTGCTTTTTTTCCCATGTACACAGCAGTCCTGACGCTGTGATGAGAAGCCTCTTTCACATGCACACTGAATATCCTGATGTGTAAGTAAATGTCTGATGATATGGAGGGAATTAGGCAGTTAGTAAATAAATCTTAAAATAGTGGCTTTACCTGTGCAGAGTCATAAGAGCTTAAAAGACACCAAGAAACGATGGGTAGCATGTCGCTGCTGTGAAAAATCCCAATCAGATAAAAAAACTATCTGTAAAGATAAATTAAAATTTAAAAATAGACTTTTATACTTCTCTTCATGTCTAGCAGAGCTCAAAATAGAGCAGGAGTCTTATCTGAAATTCACCAGGAGAACTGGTGATCATCTATAAAACAACTTTCAGTTGCTACCTGTACTTCTGCTTAGTAAAAAAAATGGCATGGGAAAAGTACTCATTCTAAAGAAGAGCAGAAATTGTTGTCCATACTCAATAAAGTAGACATGCTGCAAAACTTAGTGATTTCTACTGTATTTGATACACAAACTAATGAGAAGTGTTTGCAACTCTCTTCTAATGCATATGCTAATGAATTAATCAGAATAGTTCACAAAATATTAATTACATAGGCTAAATGTCAATTTTTTAAATAGGGAAATTAGATGTTTTCATAAATAATTTGTGAATTTTCACAGGGGCAAATGGGGCAATTAGGATTTTTAAGATAACTTAATTTAAAATTAAAAGGTACAAGAAAGTCTCCTTAGACATCTTTAAAAGCCTGACCTAGTTATGAATAATTGCTGTTGACACAGGATTTACACATGTCCTTACACTGTGTCATTTTCTCAAATGCAAACAAGACACCTGCTGAGTATTAACTTCAGAATGCATGTCAAATATAAATCAGCAAGTAATTATCCTTCCCATGCATGTGGAACTTAAGTCATCTCTAAAACAGTATTTCTAGGCATTTTTATACATAAGGGAGAGAATAAAGACAAGATATTCATGTTATACATACAAAAGAAAGAATTACCTTTCAGGAAACATAGGTAATTTCGATATCATAATGACACTTGTTGGTATTATTTTTTTTTTCTGAAATTGTTTTCATTGCACAAGCTTACCCATGCACCTTTAGAGGGTTTACAATTTGTGTAGAGGTACAGATTATGTGATAACCAAGCTCCTGTGATTGCTAATATTATTGCATGGGGTTAATTTTTTTCCTTTTCAGACATTGAATTTAACCCTGTCACATTCCAGGGGATTATTCAAAGTAAAATAAGGACAGACGCGGTGATGGGTATTTGGAGAGACAGAGGCAGCATGGACAAATTTGTAGGAGTAAGATGGGAAAAACAAGTTGTCCAAGAAAAAAGAGTAAATATTTGTTGCAAACTGAGTTTTGCATACAGCAAATATGAGAAGTATATATAAAAGAACTGAAAACTTCAGGATTCGAACCCTGTGTAAAATTAAACATGCTCCTAGTACTTTTACAAGACATGGACCTGTCAGTACTCTGCTCTTACTCAGTCTTGCCAACAGGGTGGAAACGAGGCTGCAAAATTGAAACCCTCCAAGACGATTTTCTCTCTGAAATCTCCAGCCACTTGGAAATTCTGTGAAAAACACAGGACAATCATCACCCAGCAGCATCCACACCCAGCTCCTACTGCACAGTTATAGAGGCACCGGCTTATTCATAGGTATTAGAATTTCCAGAGAATTTACTGGGCAGGATTTTCAGCTAAAAATCAGGGTTTTATAATCCCACCCAGTTTGCTTAGTCTATCACTAGAAATGCAGGGACTAAGGAACAGGAGAGATAGTGAAGTTGCTTTCACACATGCTAGTCTTGACCCTGGAGCTGGATAACTATATCAGTCATCTGCAGATCTTCAAGGTTATTAGCTTACTAACAGCAGTGTTTTGGATAAAGGTGGCAATTCTTGAGGCTAACAGGACATAATGTCATGTTCCTGCACACAGACCCTGCGGTGAGGCAAGCACAGTTAAGGTAGAGACAATTGTCTTACTACTGGCATAATTACATGTTGTGCTAAATTTAAAACTCCCTTTAATGAAATGCTGCTAATATCAGATTTGAACTTAACACAATCTGAAGTTAGGAAAAGAATTGCTGTCTGATCAGTCTTGTCAACTGCAAAAAAGAAAAGCTACGTTGTGTTCGTTATTTGAAGGAGGAAAAGGCCAATTTCTTTTCAAACAGAGTGTACAGGGGTCTATGCACCAAACTTGCTCCAGATGCTATTTTTCAGGAACAGTTTGTCAGGAGTTACACTGGTAATATTGTACCAACATCAGTAATTCCATTTGTGGAATATTTTATTTGGATACGAAATCGAAGAACACATTGCAATGCTCAAATCAATCTTTCTGAGATACGAGCTGAAATTGCAGTAAGTCTGGGATAATTTGAATTCCATCACGTCTTCCTTTAAACGATTCCTCAGAGACATAATGTCATCAGTTAAAAAAAAGTAAATCTAATTCTCTGTTCCTTGCAGGTATTCATTGTTCTTTGCATCTAATACTCTTTTCCTCCTCCCCCTAACTTTGTTTGTGAATTAACTTTAAGAACATTCAGTGATAAAGTTACTGTGGTGACCATCCGTTATCCTATCAGTGGTAAATTATTTCCTCACCAGCAGATGTGTGACCACATATGGCACCTCTTTAATGTGAACTGTCATGTCTTTAAAATCTACTTAACTCCGGTATTGAAAGATATGTGGGACCCTGTCAGGCATAGACTTTTCAAAATTCAATTGTAGTTAATTAGAATCTTCCCCTTTTTTAATTTTCTGTTAAAAAAATCCTGCCACTACGTCTTAAATTAATTCACAGGTAAAATGTTAGGTAATAAACACTCTGTATGCTCTGACCTGATTCTGCGAGAGTGGTCTAAAGAGAGCCCAAGACCAGTTTTATTAACATTGTTAGCAAAGATTTAAAATCTTAAGGCTTTACAATTTTTTTCTCTATTTAATTTTTTCCCTCAAGTTAACCTATTAGTTAGAAATGATCGCAAAGGATAAAACACAGCCTACACTATCCACCTGCTCAGGGCCCCACCTCTCCAAAAAAATCACATTGCACTTTCTAAATAAAACCTAAGGATACAGTTATTAAAACAAAGGTATTCATGGGGCTTTCAGGAGATTTAGCATGTCAGTCACTTAATTAATAAAATGAAGAGTAATGGAAAGACATCAAAAGTGGTATTCCACCCGTGACAATATTGCATATTGATTATGCAGGGAGGTTCTCCTGTGTCAATTACTATTTCTTGATTTCTTCTGCAATGGATGAAATTCAGAACACGGACAGTGTAATTCTTAGTCCTACCACCACTCACAACTAACTCACTGAATCTTTTCCATGTTCATTGTGAAATAGAGAACATGTGATGTTGTGTTAGTTGCTCTTACTCTTGCAAATAACCCCTACAGACATAGTCATCTGAGAGTTCCTATGAGGATATACATGAATTAAGTAAAGATGGTGGGATAAGCTTGCAACAAACCAAATATCCTGTTTTGCGGAAGTTTTATTTTACAAACATCATCTGCCAGCTTTAAGAGCTTAATCCCACACATCAGAGGTGCTGAGCGTTGCTTGTATAAGCACAAGATAAAAGAAGATGAGCTGCAAAGGGAGCAGAGCAAAGCTTGTGGCTGCATTAGTGGGAAAGCGCCGCTACATAAATGTCAGCTAGTGACAGATGTTAAGGCTAAAGATGAAAGAGCAGACTTTAGTCATTGCTGACAGTTCAGGATGACACTTGAGTCCACCTCTTTCCAGGCACACTGATCACCCTGATCTTTCCCGTGCTAACCAGAAATGAGCCCTGAACTCTGAACAACTTCTACAGTAACAACACATTACTTTGGTCCTTATCCAGTGCTTACATGCATCTCTGAGAACAGGGATGCTGATCTCACATCTCCTCCTCTCCCAACTGCACACAGCAAAAGGACTAAAAGGATTATTATTATTATTATTATTATTATTATTATTATTATTATTATTATTATTATTATTATAATTTTGTGCAAAGACATTTATACTGTGCAGCTCCAGCTCCTGTATTTTGGCATTCTTGCTAGTGTTTGCATTAAATCTGGCATGTTGAGTATCTGTTTAGCATTAAGCATGAATGTCTTCCTTTGAAAGGAATTTCTCTTTAATTTTTATGCCTTTTTTTTTTTTAAAGAGCTCTCAAAACCCTTAGGCCAAACAGCCATTTTTAATTTTCAAGAATAAGGTATCGCAAATAAGGGGATCCCAAAGTCCCCTGGCTGCTTTCGAATTCTGCATAAATATAAGAAGTACTTGAACTCTACTCACCAAAAAACCCAAATCAAAATGTGTCCAGTGGATGCTGCTTTTTGGGGAAAATCCTACAAACACAATGAGGAAAACATTTCTGCAAAGATTCTGTATGGCTGTGTAGAGGTGTGTAGCTATACATAGATTCATTTCACTTACCTCACAATACAAAGTCTTGTTATACTTTCTGCCATTTCATCTAACTCCAATTGTCGTTTTAGTATAAAAATTTAAGTATTTGATCTCAATAACACAAAATGAGATTATGAAGAACATTTCTGTCACTGGATCCAAGACATATTGAACATGACAGAAACATTCAAACCCATTAGAATGTGACTTAAATATTAAATTCTTAAATTCCATTGTTTGGAACCTTACATTTCAGATAGTTTATTTTATTCCGGGTTTGGAAAAAGAAAAAAGTATGAAATGAAATAAAACCTAAGAAATAGGCGCGAAGTAACTTGTTATCACAGAATATTCTGTATTCAAGTTAGTAGGAAACAACCTTATTTCTTCTAAGAAATAAAAAGAAAGCAAACACAATTTGCATACTGCTTATGTCAGTAGGCATAATTTTTTCTGCTGACTGAAAAGATCTTTCTGCACAAATCTCTTTTGTGTGACTTTGCGACCATAAACTCCCTTGAAACTGTTGCCACTAATGTCAAATGACCAAATCCTCACCAAACTTCAGGACTAGTCTCCGTGTCCTTAACATGTCACCTGCCTTTAACACCACATCCTCAAAAGAATTCATGTTTCAATTTCATCAAATGCAATGATTTTTTTTTCTTCCTTACTTTGTAAGACCTCTGACTAAAAAACATTTTGAAAGTGTTTTCCCAATGACATGTTTGCTTGTCCTGTAAGGAAGTACGTAATGCACTATCCTCTTCACAATTTTAACCATAGAATCATAGAATCATAGAATGTTCCTAAATAAAAATGAAATAGCATGCCCTTTCGACACTTCTTTGGATGCTGTTGATAATCAACTTAAACACGTACCATGAAGATAAATTTTATATGAGCAAAGAGGTATGAGATCATACCTGATAGAAAGTCCCTTTCCCAATCCACAGTGCTTTCTGTCATTCCTGTTTCTTAAATTTTCTGACTCTTTTCAGCAGCAAAGAAAGGTTTATCCATTAAAGAACCATGAGCCCAGCCTAAGCTCAGAGGATGTAGAAAATCCATGATCAAGTACTGTTGTCTAAAATACTTGCTGTAGCTTTAAAATCTGTGTCTTGCGCAATTTAGGTGAATCTCAAGTCCATCAAGTTCTGCTGTCATGCTGTGTTCACATTCTCTTCTGTGTGACAATACAAACTGTAATATCCACTCTGGAGCTGGAAAAAAACGTTCTCTTGAGGTAGGTTTGCTGAAACTTATATCTTCCTTTAAAAATATGTAGAATGTCATTTTCTTTAATTGTTAGTATTACCTCACAAGTTCTGAACAATTGTGAGTATTAAACTTTTAGGACAAGAAAAGTAAAAGCGTCAAAGGAAGCAGGGGTATTACAAATTACAAATAATTGCATCATAAAAAATGACTAATTATTTGTATTGTTTGTGTCATTACAAATTACAAAAGGAAACTTTGACAGTCAAAATATTTTAACCATAAAATTTTCTTTGCAGAAAGTGTGCAGCTTTTATTTCAGTATCTTTCAAAAGGAAAGGTCATCTTCCAATTTTGGAATAAAATGATAAATCAAAAATGACCTAAACTGAGAAAAAAGGAGAGAGAGAAAAATGTGCTGGTGGGGAACTACTAGTTGATTTGCTCAGATCTGACAGACTTAAAATTAGTATTGTTGGGGTTTTTTTGGTCAGTTCATTCTTTTTTGTTTTCAATTTTCCTATTGAAGAGAAAAATCTCATCTTCCTCAACATGATTAAAATGCAGTAGAAATGCAGTGGATGTAATATAAGAACAAGCTAGGAATCTCAACAAATAGTTAGGATCTCAATGGATGCTCTGCATACATTTATGACAGCTTAAATAGCAAATGGAAAAAGAGAGGAGGCAGAGAGAAAACAAAAAATATGGAGTTAAAAGGAAATAATTATATTCAAAGTGGTAAAAAAGAAAAAGGTATAGAACAGACCAATAGGAAGGAAAAGCTTTAGCTAAACTAAGAGATTAACGCTGAGCAAGGGAACCCTTCTAATTTCTCTGAAGCCATAATAGAACTAAAGACTTTCACTAAGACTGGGACCAAACCACCTCTTCTTTTTGGACTGAATCTAATGTGAAGGTTGCATACTGAATACAAATGCTAATTTGCTGCAGATCTTGCTGCCAGAGAAATCCGAAGTTAGTTATTGAAGTGCATCCACCAGTGAATCCTACTCCTAGAGCAGGGAATCATTAATCATCTGCAGAACTGCCTTCTCACAGCCAATGAAAATCAGATCTGCCATTCCCTGGCATCACAGGAGGCTCTGAAGACATGCACACCCTGTGGGACTGAAACAGGATAATCCGTTCAACAGAATCACCAGAAATCAAAATAATGTCTTTTGCTTATATCACCCTTACAGTGGATGTCAGATAGTCAATCTAGTGGGGAACTCAACACCTATCAAGGTAAGGGAAACAGAATGAATAGATGCATCTTTAAAATAACAAACTACCTCCTCTCTTTTTAGCTTGCGGATTGTTTTCTGTTTTCAGCATTCAACAGTACAAGAAATAATATCAGGTGGCAAAAACCTGGGCTCACATCAATACAGCGTGTTTCAGCATGAGGAACTTGTTTGAAGAACTCTTTGGACTTTGCTTCTACATATGCCCTGAAGGGAAGTGAGAAGCTCTAGTTTCAGGGAAGTTTGGAATTTAGAGATGTCTATTTGAACTGCATACATTTGAAAAAGGTCTATTTTTTTTAAAGCAAGCTTATTTCACTAGAGTCAGGGTCTTTGGATGAATGCTGTTATTAAACAACTTGCGTATCCCATATTTGTCCTGTAAAAGGTGGAGATTCTGAGGTTGTGAATTACCCAGATTTATTTTTTTTCTTATAGATCTTGATCATATATCTCCTTATTACTTGATTTTTTTTCATTGGTAAATTCTTAAAGGACAATATTAAAATACTTGAAACAAATACCATCTGAAATACGTAGTCTGATTTTGAATAATACATGGAAAATCTAACAGCTAACAGCTGGAAGTATGCTAAATTTAATCTGGCAACAGATCTATGAGTGACAGAAGGAGTAAACTTGACAACAACAACAACAGGAACAGGCTCCCTGAGTGCACCTTCTGGGATTTGCCAGAGTTTTGATAAAACCATGCCCAGAAACCTCATTGAAGGATAGCCCACTTATGCAACATCTCGGCCACAAGAACACAATTCCACATAGAGTCTCAATTACCAGCCAGGCAACTCATAAGGAAAAGTCTCATCCCAACCCCCTGCAGCAACCCCGCTGCGCTCTCACGGCATGCTTGAAACTGGCTACAACACAACATTTATTTCTGCCACATCACAGCAATCAGTCTGAAACAGTGAGGGTCTTGTTAATTTGAGTCTCCAACTTAATGATAAATCAGCAGTGTGCTTTTCATGTGTAAATATGGGACTGTGGAAGAAAATCAAATCAGAGAGTGGTTTTCTATTCTTTACTTTTCCTGCAATTATCAAAGAAGATAAGTTTTTTCATGCCTACAAAAAAAAAAATCCACATTGTCAAAGTCCTAATGTGCAGTGCAGCAGGGCAATAAATATGTAAAAAACCCACCTTCTGCTCTCTGAATGCCTAAGAGCTAACTGTAGTCTCTTGTCGCAAGAGCACAGCAGCTCCCCTGCAAAGATTTTTCTTCATATTGAGAGCCTGAGAACACCAAATGGTGGCAGCTGATAGAGCATCCCTCCTTAGCAGAGTCACAGGCATGTTAGGCTGTGAGCAGCCAAGAGAAAGGTTGGATTTGCATCTTCTCTGCAGCCCTGAGGCGCTGCCGTGTTCTCTGTGCCTGCTGTGTTGCCTCAACAGCTCAGCCCTCATTTACACAATTGACTTCTGGGCAGCACTAAGTCCCTCTACTGAGTGGTATTTATTTCTGACAGCTGTCTTCCAGCAGCCCCCCACACAGCGTCTGCAACGGGCCTAAGTGATGGAGTTACCTGCCAGAGCTCCTGTAAGGTGTCCCCAGTAAGGGGTGTGAGGCTGCAGAAGGTCAGGTACTGGGCACTAGCTTCCCTGGTTTGCATTAGCAGACGCTGAATCAGGTGATAAAGGGACAACATGACACAAGGCTCAGAGAGTACCACAGAAGTAGCTTCTTTTCTCTTTAAAATAATAGGGGGGTTATGACTATTTTTGCATTAAGTCCTTTTCTGAGCATCCTGATCTAGTGGAGATGTCCCTGATTACTGCAGGGGGGTTGGACTAGATGACCTTTAAAGATCCCTTCTAACCTAACGCATTCTATGATTCTATGGGTCAGATCTGCTCTGTGTACTAGTAGCACAGTTCTCTATTTCTCTGATGAGCAAGCTAAAAAAAAAACCCCAAACCAATAAAACCCAAAGTTTTTATTTTTCATCAGTACTCTGAGTGGGGGGAATCATTACCTCTGGTTTTGAACAACAGGAAATGCTATTTCCACCTGAATAAACATTATTGCAACACGTGCTTTATCTATTATGCCTTTTCAAACTTGTCTTCTCTTTCCTTATAGCTGAAATATTTCAAAGAAAATTAGTTTTTCACCCTCTCTACAAAAATATCCTTCTGGTCACTGTCTAAAAAATTAAACATTCTGCATAACATTACTCAATGTTAAATTACTGTCAAATACATTATTTTGGTGTGGGCAGTTAGTTTTCTCATTTTAATAGAAAGATGATTTGGGCATAAGGGTCTAACAAGAGCACAGGTAGATTTATATTCCTTCCACTTATATCTACGTGAACTTTAATATTTGAAAGCTATTTTCTCTAGAGCAATGTTTATAAAAAAACCAACACCTCGCAAGAAGGTGTGCTGAAGAAGGTTTCTGATAGTTATGGATTTTTAAGATACTGTATGCCACATCTGATTCTCAGCAAATTATTCATAGCGCAAATTTCTTGAGGATTTCCATATACCACCTTTCCAATAGTGGCACATCTCAAAGGAGTGTTTGACATCCTCTGTTGCTGGGCCTTCCTGTAGGCAACGTTTATATAATAGCTGTTGCATTGTTGTAGAAAAATAATTTTACAGAAAGCAATTTTAAACTACTTTCTTGCCAAAAAAAAAAAAAAAGGAAACAATTACTTCTATATTGCTTTTAAAAATTCAATCTGTTTGAGAATGGGGAGGAGGTAGAAAATAGATGCTTCCAAGTGTTGATTTCTTTGAGAAATTGCCAGTAATTATAAAGTGGAATGACTGTATCAAGTCTCAGGTACTGATAGCAGTGAAAAAAGACAAGAAAGGTGGTGTGTGCTGTAATATATGTATTCTGTACCCATGTTTATTTTTTATGTTTTGAAAAACATACCCAATCCATCTCCCCAAAGCTATTTTTTAGCAGCCTTCTTAAAAATGTTTAGCAAATATAGATAAGAAGTACTGTGGGGCTTTATATTTGGAATGGCTTCAGCTCTGACACATCCTGTGTAATGTGCACTGTAGTTTAAAGAGGCATCTTCTGAAATACATTTGCTGTAACAAACGTTTTATTCACAGATAAGCAAGCATCACATGACAGCAATTATTTGACAGATAGAAAAATGCACTTCAGGTACCCAAAGTGCCTGGCTTTTTCATCACGTCAGTTGTCAAACAGATAACCAACTAAATTCATTTTCTGATTATTTGTTTTACTTTGCTATTTTTCAGGGATGAAGGAAATACTGTAGATTAAACTAGTCAATACTCATGAAGGTGTTCAACTGACAAGTGAGGGGAGTAAAATGTTCTGTTTACTCCTGTAAAATCCTCATTGCATTTTTAGAGCCTTGTTATCCCTTATTGACACAACTAATTACATTGTTAACACCTATTTTAAAGGGAGTATCTAGTTTATGAATGACTTGAGTACAAAGCTTCTACTACTCAATTCAATTTCTTGACAGCTGAATTTGAAAGAAATCAAATCTACTGGGTTAATAAAGCCAAGTGGGAAATGAAAAATGTGGCAAGTGAATGCAAATGTTGCTAATGAAATCATTGGGGTTTTAAGGTCTTTAAAATGATCAAGTAAAAAAGTCCATTCATTGTGACATAACACCTTTCTGAAAAGT
Source organism: Gallinula chloropus (assembly GCF_964237585.1). NCBI lineage: Eukaryota > Metazoa > Chordata > Aves > Gruiformes > Rallidae > Gallinula > Gallinula chloropus. The sequence goes on from NC_140092.1 coordinate 31,981,718, forward strand.
TGGTGGATCATTCTAGTCATTTCTGTACTAAATTCCACACACGCACCCTCACTTGTCCTCCTTTCATTACAAGGAAACAGTTCCAGCTATATTCATGGCAATATTTTATGGAGTCCATGCACAATACACCATTATAAAATTAAATATAAGGATGAGCTTTGGTTTTTACATTGAAGTCTAACATCAACAAATTTCAATCCCGATCATTTGAATTTCACGACTTTTGTAATAGTTTTTCGCAAAACTTTTGTTTCTACATTTTCTGTGGAAATACTAATAAGTACATTAAAATCCCAAGATCAGTTTTATTACTCTATATGCAAGAAAAGGGCACACAGACTCCAACATTAGGACAAAAAATAAATTAATACAATCATCCCAACCTCAGCATCTTCCCAGAAACCTGTATAAGCAGAGAATATTGTCTTGGTCCGTAGTTAACTTTGTGAAATGCACTCTTCAACCAATCACTGTAAAACTGAGGTAAATTGTATACCCCTTATGTTTTTAAGGGTAGTTAAACAATTTTGAGAGGCACTGGCTTTGCATTTTCTTTTTCAGAACATAAATTTCAACGTTTTAGAAAAATAAAGTTTAGTTTACCACTTACTGGGAACAAAGGACCTCTCTGTCACAGCACAATGCTATTAATTCCTCATTTTCTCTGCTAATATGAAAAATAAGTAATTTATTTCTCACACTTTTGAACACTTCTGGTGGTAACAAAAGAATTCAATAGAGTTTGGGTGGAGAGTGTTGACTACAGTCTTGTTCCTGTACAGAACAGTCCTGAAACGCCAAGCAAGGACTAGTCTGTTTCTTTCCCACATACAGTTGGTTAAAAATGTGCATCTTCTTAACGTAAATTGTTTGGACTTTGCTTCTAGTCATTGCTTTTTAGCGTGTGCCTGAGGAAATGAGGTTTCTGCTGTCCTGCTGTGGCAAAGCGTGTGTGCGCACGCATGCTGCTGAAATACTTTGGCCAATTGCACCAGAACTGGACGAAGTGGCTGCCTGCAGAGACCAGTACTGTCTGGCAGAACTGAGAACTAAGGAGGAGACATCTTGTTAGTGCCAGGCAGGCTGAAAGGCTGCAGTCCCAGCTTACACTTAGACACTCCAGAAACTGCCAAAGCACATACATCTATCTACATCTTGGGAAAAAACCTCTCTCCTATGCCGACCAATCTGCAGAAACCTCACTTGATCAGTTTTCAGAGATATTGTATCAGACATGGTGACAGCTTTCTAAAGCAATGAGTAAGTAAGACTTTTCTCCTGCAATACCTTCCGAGCAGAGCACCCTGCAACAAGGTCCAAGGCAAAGTCTTGATGCTTTAGACCCATTCTTTGGTCAGCACTGGGGAGCAGAAAACAAAGCTTTCCTCCCAGAAAACAGCAATATTGTGAGATGTGGTTTTCATTTTCAGTGATAAACAGGATATTGCCCAGGTCCCTAGAAGGCAGAAATAGTCAAGTCAAGAAGAAAAAGCGATGATGCCACGCAGCAATTCATTGACAAAAAAAGAGCAGGCTTGTTCGTGTATGCATAACTTCTATTTTATGAGCAGGAGAGTGCAACTAAAATTAATGCTACTTAAATAATTTCAGACTTCTTTAGTTCCTTGTGTATGGAATTTATTTCTTACACTTGTGTTGCCAGGAGAAGAAGCCATCTGCCTGTCCCCGACTGAGCCCAGGATTAACCACAGTCTTCTATTTTCTGCCCTGATGCCCCAAGCAGAACTACTGAGATCCTCTTTTCATCAACACAATTAAATCTAAAAAGGCTACATGAGAATCAGTGGATGTGATTCGTGTAGATACAGGGTGTGCACACAGCAAGACAGAGAGAGAAGTAAAGAAGCAAGAAAAGAAAGGAAGCAGATCCAAACCTGATACCGGGGATCTTGAGTCAACACACCAAAAAGATGAAGGACAGATAAGATTCTCCACACTTCAGTTGTAGGGGAAAGTCTCACACACATGCTCCCAACTACTCTTTCCCTAACACTCTCAGATACTCAGTGTATGTGTGGTTTTGGTCACATGTAAAAGCCCTACATGTAACATTGTAGAAATAGCCATATGTTTTTGCTGTAGCATCACAATCTAGAAGCCTTAGAGACTATCAAATAATGCTAGTGCCAAGCTTTAAGAAGACCATGATTCTCAGTAGAAAACTCCATCCTCTTAGAATAGAGATCAGTGTGAATTTGGCTACTTAATTTTAAAATAAGTTATTAAAAAAGTGTGAAATTGCCTTTTGCATCACATGAAAAGTAAAAAGGACTTCAGAGACAAATTATCAAGATACGCTAATCAATTCATCCTTCAAAAATATTTGCTACCATATCTGTTGAAATCTCATAGTTAATAATTACCGACAAAAACTAATTAAGAGTTGTATGAACTCATTTCCTAGGCTCACTTTCCCAAATCAGTTCCCAGTTATTTGAATTTTAAACTCTGAGTTAATTATATGGTTACAAATACTGAGCAAAATTACGAATGTAAGTAATTATGAATTACCAATTGATACAATCATTAATACAGTACATTTCATCTCACTAGTTCCGTATCCAGCACACTAATTGTTTGTAAACCTCAAAGCACATGTATTGCTCATTCGAAGTTTAACAAACTCTGTTGAGAAGTTCAGCTGGGGTGAGATAGCCATTAAAATTTAATTAACACTATTCTTTGTCTCCTTCAACTCAGATTACCTACTTCACATGCAGTTAGCTGACTTGCAGATAAAAACAAATTAACCTATTTGTACTACTTGTTGTGAATATAATTCCATCCAATAAATCTGTCTGAGGAACAGTCTATTTTCAGTATGCTTTTTCTCCTCTTCAAGGTATTTCCTTGGATGCATGGACAGTTCTCTTAAGGCATACATCCAGTTTATGGCATCAAGAAAGTACGATCTCAAGTGCAGATTTAGTTGTAGCATCTTTTTATAGATTTCTGAATAACTGGATATGTAGACATTATTGTGCTGCCATTTCCATATTCTACAGTGACAAATCTGCCAAGTGAGTAGAGACAAACTTGCAAAATGTGTAAATCCAAGAGTTATAGTGAGAAAACAAAGAATTCACATGAAATGTATTCTATTTTTCTTCTATTATACAGCAATTTCATGTATGAGAAACTATTTTTCTCAGACTAAGAGACTTACAGAGATAGTGGATACAAGTCTGCACAACAGTTGGTCCCCAAAATAAAACTTCATTCTGTTCCTTCAGCAGAACTCTGTACTTCTGTGCCTCAGAAATTCCCATTTTGCACATTTGAATAAACTCAGAACTTTGCTAATGAGCTAGAGAAAAATTAAAAAGGAAAGAGAGACCAATAAATCTCATTTGCTCTAAAATTCTTCTTCATGGACTTTCAGCCTATCTTTGACAACTATGTTAAGCAATACCTTAGTGGAGTAGGGATTTCTAGACCCGTTTACCCAAACGTGATACAAGTCTACCATGAAAATTCCAATTGCAGCTGAGGCAGCCTAGCTCAAAGTCATTTTTTGTGGATATAAATCTAGGCCACGGACAAAGTGATATCTTGTTATTGTACAGATTTTGTTACTGTGCAGAGGTTATTCTACGTTTGCAAGCAGCATAGACCAAGTACAAATAAATCTGATGTTGGGGACCTGTCATCCATAACATGTGCTCAGGGAGTTTTACTTTGGAGTAGGATTAATCTGATGGCATGGACTGAATGCTGACTCACAGGTGGAGTACATCTGGAATCCATCCAGAGAACACCTTCCAGTCTAGTTTCACCAAAAAGGAATCCAATTCTAATGCACCAAGATGTGAACCAAAGGATAGGTAAGTGGGGAAAATCAAGAGATTTTCTACAAAAAATTCTCATTTCTAATCCAAAAAACATTCTAATGTAGATACACAGTCTGATGTACTTTAGGTTCCAATGTATTTTTCTAGTGATAATTTGCAAAGAATGTGATATGTGCAGAACAAGGACCAAAAAAGGGGGAATTTTTTGTGTCAGTCGTTCTAGAAGAGGTTTTGCAGCACTGTTCTCAGTTATATGGGATGTTTCCTTCATCTACACATCTGTTGATTCATCAGATTGAAGAAGACTACACCATGGGTTTGGACATAAATAGTGTTCAAATAGTGTTATTATCAGAAGTCAACCTGTAAGATAACAGCAAACTGATCACATTTGTATATAAATTCATTTTAGGTTCTTCTTTCTTGATTTTGCTGACAAAGGTATGAAGCAATAATAGTGGACAAGGCATTGGATTTCTGGTTTCCAACCTGTAATCAGCTCCTTCAATTAATGTCCTCCTCAATGGGTTATAGTTAACGTAGCTATGAAGGAGTTCTGTTGCTACAATGTCTGCCCTTGGCAATTAGTCAGTGGAGGATATTTTAGTAACACACTAAGCAAGCAATGTGTTTATGACATTGTTAAAGTGGGAACAAGAATATAGGTAGATGCAAATTACTCTCTGAAGAAACAGAACTGCGATCTTTTGGTAGGAGAAAAATAGAGGGAAGGTATATGGCAAGACAGCCTGTGCTTTGCAAAAATGCCTTTACATTCAGTTCCCTGTTGCCTGTGATTTTTTCCTGTCAAAAGGAATTTATACAGACTAAAGTATTTGCTGCACGTATAACTTTTATCCCTCCTCATTTCACAGCTGCACTCAGTTCATAATGTTGAACCTTTCTCAGCTAAAATCACCTGTGCCCGCTTGGGTGCCTGACAGGAGCCTTCTCTGTGGGCTACAAGAACAGCACGATTAAAGTTGACTTCCCCTGTGTTTGAAATCCGTTTGAATGTAACAAAAATCACACACCCTATCTGGCTACTGACAGGCCTGCCAATGTGTATTAGACTATTATTTGATTTCATACATCTTTACCTTTAGGGTGTCTCCATATATAGAAATACATATTTTAATATATATTTGTATATAAGAATAGTGGGGCTCCATTCCACGATACTGTAAAGTTAAAAAACATCAGTAAAATGCCCTCAGCTTTTACCAATGGCAATAAGAAGCAGAAACCATAATGTTGTATCACTCTTGAAAAAAACTCTTGAGACTAGAAGTTCATCATGTTAACGCAATTCTCTTGACATTTTAATTTAGGGATGAAACTGTGGTAGACTTTCACAGAAAAAGAGTTAATTTTAAATTGCTACTGTAAATTTGGCATGAACCAGGCAGATTTTTCATAAGATCAAGGGGTGTTTTTTCATCCTGTTGCTGATTTTAGAAAGAAGTTTAAAATTCCATGCATGTTCTTTGATACACACCCCAGCTAGACACACTGGTGGAAAAATAAGTAATTTGAGGTGAAAACCTTTAACTTAAAGGCAGTGAAAGGTCTGATGTTGACATAAGGAGACTCAGCTTTCCCTGCCATATTCATACCCAAACATAAATGACATGGCAACTGTTTTGAATTCTAATCCATCTATCCTTTGAAGCAAACTAGTGGTTTTCAGGTTTGTCTCCTTGCTATTTCACAGAATCACAGACTCACAGATTGAAAGAAGGGTAGGGGTTGGAAGTGACCTCTGGAGATCACCTAGGACAACACCCCCGCCCCCCACCCCCCCCAAACCCCCCACCCCCCCCCCTAAAGCAGGATCACCTAGAACAGGCTCACAGGATCATATCCAGGCAAGTTCAAATATCTCTGGAAAAGGAGACCTCACAAACTTTCTGGGCAGCCTGTCCCAGTACTCTGTCACCTTCAAAGTGAAGAACTTTTTCTTCATATTCAGGTGGAACTTCGTGTGGTCCAGTTTGTGCCTCCTGTGGTATTTTGCAAAGACCTGCTATTTAGCATGCCCAGTCTCTCTCCCGCATACTTGGGAAGCAAGCTTTCCATAGGGAGAGTTTTCAGTGAGATCAGCTCTCTGAAATAGTTCTTAATTTTGGCACATCATCCCAGCACAAGCAAAAGAAGAACAGGTGCTCATCAGCCTTCAGGTTTTATTGGTTTGTTTTGTTCTGTGAATCCCAGCCAGAGCTGATATGATAAATCCCAGCACTGTCTGTAGCAGATCCCGCTCTCCCTTCTGTGGGTCTTTTGTTTCTGTCACACCACACCATCTCTAGCTCTGACACGAACTGTAAGTTCTTTACAGAGACTGGTGAGGTGCTGGAACAGGCTGCACAGAGAGGTGGTAGATGCCCCATCCCTGGAGGTGTTCAAGGCCAGGCTGGATGGCACTCTGGGCAACCTCATCTAGATCATGCCTGGAGGTTGGTGGTGCTGCTAGTGGCAGGGGTTTGGAATTGTATGATCCTTGGGGTCCCTTCCAACCCAGACCACTCTATGATGATTCTATGAATTTGGGTACCTGCTTGGCAAACATGCTTGTTGAACTAAGAGCGCAGAAAAACAACCTGAAGATTACTGTTGAGCTAGCTCTACGTCTCCGAATCTTTAACTTCATCCTCTCATCAGTCAGGCTTGTGAGAGACCTGAAACACACTTAAATAGTCCTTTATTCAAGACAGAAAAAAATTTCCATCTAATCAAGATAAAGTTACTAATCTGCAGTTCTTTTCCTTGTAAGAAAAAATGAGCAAGTATTTTAAGGAATACTTATTATTAATAACAAGAAACCCAAATATTTGTGGCATTAATCACTGCAGATTTGGGTTTTTTTGATTTTTCCTAACAGAAAAAACCCCCACAATTCCTTTTAAAGATGATCCTATTATAAGAACAAAAGAAAGCTTTGGTCTCTGTAGAAAATAAAAGCATCTGGTATCTAATAAGAATTACATTCTTACAGGTTTTTGTTTTTAAAGCTAAGTACATACTCAGTCAAGACTTGTTATAGCTGAAGTGTTTTTATATGTAACTAAGAAGGTGTGGATTCTATGGTTTTGTGGTAAGGTTTAAACACAAGCGTGACCCTTTGAAGAAATTCAATACAGTCATAGGAAATACCATTCCCCTTATTTGACTGCAGAAAGAAAACGCATGTATTTTATCCAGGATTGTTTTTAATTAATACAGTACTCCAGTTAGTTCACCACATATTATATTTATACTATCCCAAAGCAGAAGTAGGCTAATGTACCTAGGGAACTGAACGGAACAGCTCAGTTATGTTGAGTATTTTTCACACGTAGCGAAGTACACTTATTAAAGGAGAACAGGTCACCTTTTTGAAATGCTAGGTCAGCCATTGAAACAGAGCAAAAATCCAGAAGGAAACATGGTGGTTTTCTGGAAATAAAAAGATATAATTTACAAAGGTAAATGAGTAGCATTGAACTCGGCTAGAAACAACAACAAAAAAAAAAGGAAAAGGAGACATTTCAGATATTAGGGAGTTACAGGTTCAGGATCCTTATTAATACAAGTGCTCTCAGGGAAAGTAAAAAGTGTTATTCGTCTCTGTATAATCATTGACATCCAATGAAAAAAGTGTTGGTTTATATTCAGCCCTTTCTCCCTGTTTCTCTTTATTAAAAAGCAAAACACCCCCTAACAGCCACTTAAAATACAGACTAGCTGCTCATATTATCGAAGCCCTTGACCTTAAGTTTGATAACCTGAAAGCCATCTTCTGTCTTCTCCACTGGAAATGTGGTTGGAGCCTGAGTACTCACAAAGCATGGACATAGATAATGAATGAACACAGGATGTACAGTTAAATAGTTCTTGAATAAAGTGAATTAACACTTTCATTACCTGTGATTTCCCTTCACTTACTATTAATTTTACTATCCAAATTACTATTGAACTAGCTCTATGTCTCTTTAAAACAAGGCTTACCTTGCTCTCTGAGGGACTCTTTCTCTATGCTATGTTCATAGCAGCAATGATTGTTGTGACCAGTAATAGCAGAATGCAGATCAAGAAATATATACAGCTTTAAGACTGTGATAGAAGTACACATTGCAAATCATAGAATTCATTGACTACAAAATCAAAACTACAAGTTATGATGCATTATTCATTTTAAACTATTACACCAAATAAAGAAGTTAAATTTGTCATTTGCTAAATGAAAATGGTCATTACAAAGATATATATCAATTACATAGTGACAAGCTCAGCTCTTAGCTCACTTCACTCATCTGTATATATAATTTTGAACTATACCAATTCCTCCAAATGCTTTATGAATGTTAACTAACTTTAAATTACCATCATTTGAGAAATATAATTCATTCCATTTCATTGTTTGGAAATAGGGAACAGCAAGAAATCATATTATTGGGGTTTACTTGAAACCCCAACATCGTGATATATTTGTCAGATCATGATATAGTCAACACCAATCAGCTACAATTAATTCCCAGCGCAGTAACGCATTCCACACGTGTGTCTTGATCTCTCTTTGGACTGTTATTGTCAAAATATAAACTTGGTTCCAGCTACCAGCTTTAAAGATACCTGCCAAAGTAGAAGCATCTGTGTTAGACACAAGATTAATATTCATGACTTTCTTGTTATTGCTTCTCATTCATAACACTTACACTGTAATAAACTAGCATCTGTATCTCTAATAACTAAGAATGATCTTAAATTAAACGAACATGACAAAGCACATATATGGTGTGTTTGTTTCTCAGAGAGGCTTTTTGCTGTGGTGAATATCTGCATTTCAAGTCACGACAACTGCTCCTGTTTGCCAAGGTACACCAACACTTGATCCACTGAGTTTTGAAATAGTTTTGCATGAAAAAATAACTAAGACATACTAAAAGAAGCAAATGAAAATATATTTTAACTGAAATATGAAAAAAATGAAAATATGAGCAAGCTAGTGAAAAAAGGCAAAGGTTTCTGGGGCTGCATTTCTAGATCAGAGTCCCATATAGAAAACACTGTGGCAAATATCTCTCTTGATAAGGCCTCAGTATCTTATTTCCTTCGTCAGCTTGCAGTGTGGTGCGTTTCTAATTGCAAGCTAAACATAAAGAGCCAGCTGATGAATTAGATATTCCTATTATTCCTACTCATTTAGCTCCAATTGGATGTCTACCAGAACTGGACCTGCATACAGTTGAGATTTTTATTTTTTTTTAAAGTACTTAAATGCTTAATCAGTGGGTTTGGTACTTTGCATTTTGTCTGTCCAATTCATTGTCATCTTTACACACCCTGAACTCTTTAAATCCAGTCCTTAACCCACAATCTTCACTTGGCTTCTTCTGAAATCATAATAAAGACTGAGGGAATTGTTTTTCCTTTTACATTAGCTCAATTTTAATTTAATTTGTTGATTCATTCAATGCATTTCCCTCATACCAGCCCAAAACCAATATGCATGTTTGTTCCACAACTGCAGTTCTGAAAATTGGAAGTGCTGAGGTGGTACCAAGGAAATAATGTCATGCTCTTTAGATGAGGGAAGCTGTCTTTTAAAAATAGATACTTGCTGAAAAAAAAAAAAACTTTAAAAAAATAAACCATGCATATGCCAGCCCCCTCCACATCCCCATGGCCATAGGACATAACATGTTACAAGGCAAAATTGCGCTTATAAGGGAAGTCAGCAGTTATCTGCTGAGTAAGATCTGCTCACTTTGTCTATTCCAAAGCATGTTTAAATAATGGAAGTGAAAAGGCTGCACGCCGATTTAAAACAGAGTCAGGTTGGTCAGTTTGCATTACAACCCCTGAAGAGCTATCAGTAGCTGGCAGAATTTGAAATATACCATGTGGTACTTCAGCATGGAATTATCCATTTAATCATGTGTGTACACCAGGACAGGAAGTGCTATTTCCACATATGAATATTTACGAGAAATTAAAAGTATTTATTTTCTTTTTGTTCTTTTCTAATTTTTACAGTTCTAGGTCCTTTATTGGCAGAAAAACACACTATTGTTTGTTGAATATTAACTTATCCAATAACTTATGTGCATGCTTAAGTACAGAAATATGAACATTATGGTATATATGAAGCATACCTATATTTAAGTTAAGCTAATAATATTTTTCTCTATGTTGCATTTTTGAAACATAGTTAAAGTGAACAATTAATGAACAGGCAGTAACCTGGCATTTTGAAAGCTTCAGGAGGGAATTTAGACTTAAAGAAAGTCAGAAAAAAAATTCATAAATATTATCATCATCAGTTTCCAATTCAATTATTCAGTATCAGTAAACAGTGTTTGGTTTGGGTTTTTTTTAATACGTAGTTATTATTCAGTGCTTTGAGGTCTAGCTTTTTTGTTTAAAATAAGGCTAATTATTTGTGAATAGTATGCAATTTTTTTTAAAAAAAGTGTTTTATTATAATAAAGCATGTTTTTTTCTGTCTCTCAGATTCTGATATTAATGCTAGTGCTTTGCTTTAATGCACACACTGGCAAATTGGAACTGTACAAAGAGATTAAAATCTACAAACATCAGATTTGTTACATATAGTTTCTATTTTATATTTAAATATACCTTAGGGGGCTGGTAATAAACTTCTCATTTTTAATTTCCATAGAAATTCAGGTCATTTAGTGCAATAACATAGAAAATACTATTAAGCCCATAATTGAAAAATGCAACAGTTTCAAGGAAAAGAACAAACCTAGACCCTAAACTCTTCCATGATGTATTGAATATTTTCTCTAAATTTTTACCTTATTTGAAGCTAATTAACATCATGAGTAAGAAGCAAATGAGCATGGATTAGTATGCTGAACGAAAATTCTGTTGTGGATTAGAATCCTGACATTATGTCAGTGCTAATTGACATTTCATTAGTTAATTAATAATGTTGCTAAATCTTTACTTCCTCATTAAATGGTATATCATGCTAGACATAAACAGAAGAAAAAATTAACAAACCAAACCCTACTGATCTTTGAACAGCCTAGAAAAGCAAAAGAACCCATTATTTATGGTATGAAATACAATTGTATGTCCTACACATAAGAGTTTCAACTTTTGAAACAAGTGTGAGTTTGCTGTTTTCTTTAATAGTGACAGGATCAGCCCAAAGGTATTAAAATGCAAGTAACATTATAAGTTAATTGCTCACTAGCCAGGAAATGCAAGATTTAGGGTTGAAACCATAACCTTAGCTCTTCCCCCTGGGCTCTGTGCAATATGGCAATCTGTAATTCCATGATCACAGGAGGTATTAAATATAAGCACACAGAATCCATACCACCGCCCCGAAAGAAAAAACATCCTGCCATAGTGTGGATACTTTTCAGTGCTCACCAGCAGTTACAGGGGCAGAAAGAATGTACAACAGAAGCACAGCTGGGATGTAGCGTTCTTCATTGTTTGGATAAGCTGCTTTGTGTCCCCCAAAAAGAAAGAACAGCATATTAAGGTACTATCTATAATTTATGCAAACCTGAATACAAAACATTAGAGAATTTCTTCTCAGCACTGACAGCTTAGGAGAAATTCATTGCTTCCACATCCCGTACATGTTATTAATTAATTTACCTTACAGGTTTTGGTTTGTTCCTTCTTGCATAATATGTAAATTATCTGTTCATGTGAAATCAATTTTATGAGTGACTTTTAAGCCATCATTGATTGACACATGTAAAATAATATATGCCCTTCTGTAAAATAGGTCTATTCTACTGCATGAAATCTGTGATTTATTTAAAAGTAAGTTTCACTGTACAATTGTGGCTGTAAAACACATTCTCAATCAGATTATATGAAAGGCATGGTTCAGCCCATCATCCTTTGGTTACAGTAGATCTGCTGATGTCACATCAAAAGGCTCATTTGCAATCCTATTTCCCAGTTTTAATTACTCCCGGAGACCAGAGAATAATGATACATTTCATATAAATTCAGTTCTTCCAGTACTAATTCAGCAATTTCCTTTTGGTTCTTTATGTTCTATACAGCAAATACAAAATTGTGTTGTACTGTTACCTGTATTAAAAGTGGAATTTTACTGGAAACAATTCTGCCATTTTAAGTATATTTTCTGGAAAAATCTAAATAAAACATCTATTCTTTTTTTTCTTTTTATTCCTTTTTTTCCCTTAGTGCACAGATAAGATGAGATTCAAACTGGGACATTCAGTTCCCTCTCCAACACTTTTTCAGACGTGGAGGTTTTTGTCTTTATTTGCCTTTTGGCAAAAATTAACCGAAACCACCATTCCATTACCTAGATTCTAAACACTACATTATTGAAAAACATATCACAGAAGAAAGAGCTCTACATGCTAATTCTGCCTAAAATTTTCACGCAAAAATTTTCACTTTATTTTGAGCTAGCAAGTGGTTCTGACAGAAAACACAGGAAACTGAAATCCTGATGAGAGCACAGGAAACCAAACTATCCCAGCCATGTCAACTTTGTGGGCTAGATTCAAAACCACTCACGGTCTTTTTTATTTTAGAAAAAGAAAAATCAGTATCAATTTCATTTGCCTGGTGGGGAGAGGTTTATTAAGCACAGCAATGGTTTAAAAACACAGACACAACAATTATGAGAAAAGGCTGAGTGAACTGGGGCTGTTCAGCCTTGAAAACAGACTAAGAGGGAATTTGATTAATGTTTGTAAATGTCTGATGTGTGGGAGACAGGGGGAAATGGCCAGCCTCTTCTCAGTGGTCTGTGGGGACAGGACAAGGGACAATGGCCTCAGGTTGGAGCACAGGAAGTTCTGCACCAATATGCGGAAGAACTTCTTCATGGTGAAGGTGACAGAGCCCTGGGACAGGCTGCCCAGTGGGGTGTGGAGTTTCCTTCTCTGGAGACATTCAAGACCCATCTGGACGCCTATCTGTGCGATCTGTCCTAGGGACCCTGCTTTGGCAGGGGGGTTGGACTCGATGGTCTCTCGAGGTCCCTTCCAACCCCTATGATTCTGTGAATTACAGTTTTGCTGTCTCAAAATGAATACCAAGTGCCTGTCATACATATTGCTGGTCTTTTCTGCTCTTCCCTTTCTCCCTCCTTCTAGATCGCCGGTTAACCAGATCAGCCACGCGAGTCTGACAGATGCTTCCACTGCCCTTCAGGGACTCTGCCGTTTTGTCAGGTTTGCAGGTGCGCTGTGAGGCACTGTAGAGAAAAACACCGAGCACAGCTTTGCAACTGAGCCTGCTGCTGTCTCCACAGAGAGGTACAGGAAGGATGATTCCTCTTGCTGTCAGGGATTAGTATTTCTTGGGGAGACTTCTGGGCAAAGAGCCCAGAACAGCAGCAGGTTGGAGGTGAGCTACTCTTCACTAAACAAACTTGGAAAAGGCCATGTTGCCTATGCTGCCACTCCTGAAACACTGAAGTCTGACCTGTCATTACTTTACGCTAACACCATATGGTTTGTACTAGGCCTGACAACACGTCTACCATGTTGTAGACAGCGGTGTCCTTGCTTAGTAGAGGTGTTATGTACTTGTGAACGAAGCAGCACTGCACCATGAAGGGGAAAGACAGCTTAATCTAAGTAAGGGAGAAATCTGTAGGAGGTTCTCTTCCATATTAGCGCAAAATGCTTGCTTTGGGTTTAATGAGCTGTTCATGCTACAGACACATTCTAGTTTGAGTCAATACAGAGTAGTAGTCTTTGTACAGCTCTGTGGTTTCTTCAAAGACAGTACAGAAATGTGATGATATAGTCCTTTCCTTTTCCTCATGCTAACAGATAATATATATAGTCTGAGAAAACACCCCACATCTTTATTTATATATATATATATAATCTGAAAAAAATATATATATAATCAGAGAAAACACCACACCTACTTTTTTCTATCCTTGTGTGAAAAATTACGGTATCAAAATATTTTACTGAGTTCCACTAAGAGTTTGGGGAGGTCCAAGGACAATTTTTAGAGGAGAAATTCAAATTTTATCTAAGCATCAATGGCAATTATAAAAATTCTACCCTTGAGTCAAGTTTTATCATAAAAAGAAAATTACAAATGAGAAATGTAATCTCCTGTCAACACTGAAATTTGTTTTGTTGGGTTCTGCTGGGTTTACTACATCTTTATATACACATGTATTCTCTTTCATCACCCTTCCCCATCATTAAGTAATAATCTATAATGATAATTAATATCTGTTTTGAAGAAATTGCTGTCTTCCCTGGAGTGGTCTCTAAAATTATTAACAAAATGAAAAAAAAGACCCTAAAGGTTTGATTGTTGGGTGTTTTTTTCCCTGAAAATACTCATAATTAAATCTTTGTAATAGCAGGAATATTGTTCTTAAGGCAGCTCTTCCACTGAAAGGCAATCTGTGTTAGAGCACCCAGAATATTAAGCAAGGACTGAAACTCAGAACCGTTCCAAGAGACAATGCTGCTCCAAGGCACTAAAAGCAGCCCTGTCCCGCGGGCTGCATGTTTTGGCAAGACTTCCATGCTAGCAGAAATTTAGTCTTGGACATAAAGTTCTATCAGAAGAAAAAATATTTTCTGCCTAATGTTACAGATAGACTGGAAGATAAGGCTTTGTCCCATAGAGAAACTCAGAGACTCAGGTAAATGACTTTTCTTTCTAATATCACTGCTGAAATCTTAAGGCATAGGCAGAACAGTTGTCCCAGCATCAGCCAAGGGACAGATTTCTGATTGTTGCATGGAAGAAAATGTTACAGCTTTGGTTTACAATTTATATAGTGGATTGATGAACAACAAAAAATAATCCAAGAAATAGCTACACATTGGACATAGACAGGACAACAGAAATAAAGGAAACATCCAGAATACGTGTTTGCTAAACATCTGTACATTCCCACATGTGCCAGCACATGGTTTTGGAATTTCTTCATTTTGCCTGCACAGGCTCAAAGCGTTGCACGCTGCTGTTCACAAAATGAACTGTATCTGGGTTTGTTTGTGTGTGTGCTGCCAGCACCACCTGTTCTTTTTCTTTCCCTAAATCTGGAGCAACAGCTGATCAGCAGCCTCCTTTATTATTTCTCCCTTTATTCCAGCCCAATACTTTTAAAGATATTATATATCCTGTTTTACCTCCGTAATTTTCAACAAATATTTGGTCTACACATAAATATCTGTGAGTCTCTTACTCTGCATCTTCTTTTGTTAAATGTGAGCTCATAAAATCAACTGACATTTAAGGAATGAACCTGCTGTAGTTTGGTGTAGTGCTGGCCTATGCAATAAATGCAATCTGTCTCAAACTAAGCAAGGAAAAAAAAGCAAGAAGCGAGGCTGAATTAATCTACATCTTTGCTGACTTGGCTGAGACTGCAATAGTACACTGAACCAGACTTTTGAAGATCATCATTTTCATTTCACTATTCCAGGCTTGTGCTACCAGCATTACCACCTTTTAATTTGGTGCCAGGCAGTTTGTACTCCACTTCTCTCCCGTTGCATAAGAGGCATTGATAAGGTTGAAAGTCAATGCCTTTCACATGACCGTAGGAACTCAGTGTATTCTTACACCTATTGTTGCCTGCTGCCTAAAATCGCTCCCGGGCACCTTTAAGCAGAGGGCTAAAACCCTTTCCAAGAATGCTTGCCTGGCTGAAACTTCCCACTCACGAAATCTGTCCTATGCATGTGGGGAAATAATGGTAATCAATGTGATGGCCAAGGGTAATCTCAGTCATATTAAAATGCAATGATGATAAGCATTTGATAAGAAAGGAAAGGTTGATACATGTGAGAAGGCGAAGCATCAGACTTTGTTCTTATCCTGGCTGCACAAGACTGAGAAGGACTGGGGAAGGTATTTCCAAACAATCTCAAATGAGAAGACACAAGTAATGAAAGATACTGAAGCCTTCTCAACCTCTGCACAGATACAGCCAGAGGAACAATCCCCTTCCATCTGCCCCCATCTCTTCCTTACTTTGTATTCCATCAGTTTCTGTCAGACTGCTGGTAGAAATATAATCCTTTAATCTAGCTATACCTTGCATCTTAAAGGGGAGAGATTCTGTCCCTTCATCTGCCGTCTGGCAAAACTCCTTTCCTCCTTAAAGCCTGCTGCACTGCATCTCATATATTGGTGCTCCAGGACCTGTATTTTAAATTACAAGGAGTGAGAATTTCTGTAGAAACCATTACACTAACTCATCTGAAACAGGCTGATAAACAGCAGATCTTGTGTGTGTTACTGAATATCTCATGAGGATAATTTACAATTCCTCAGAGAAAACTGAGGTGAAATAGTTCCCGCCTGTGTTTCATCTCGGCAAGCATATCATACGATGTCCCGAGAATATTAGCAGCAGTAACGTTTGCCTTCTACAAGGTGCAGCCAGCTGGAATAGACATGAATGCTCATGCTTGCAGAGCTAAAGGTTACACCTTCTCTGTAGTGTCAGCAGGGCTTGAGTTTGAGTGACAGAATGACCATGTGGTGAAGTCTCCTGCCTGTTTGCCACAGAAGAGTGAAAAGCACCTCGCTCAAAAGGAGAGAAGACGCAATATGCTTTATCGACGCAAAATAAAAACTTGAAAGAGTTCAAAAAATTCAATGGAATTTAAAATTTTTAACTGTGGTCAATCAAGGTTCAGTGAGTCACAAATCCTGATATAGGATCCCTTAAAGACCCACTGTCAAAGGTATTAGCAAGAGTGGTTTTAGTATGAGGTTGCATAAATGTGACTTCGTCACAGTTTGATGGCAAGTTTCCCTCCATTACTTGCTAAGACACATACAAAGAAAAGGAAAACCCTCCTTTTGATTCACAAGGCTCAGAGTGGACTCCCCTTGCTTTCTAACTCCTAATGGAGCTCAGGTGCAGCTAAATCCAGTCTTAGTCTTAGAGCAGGTCACCAGTTTATGTCTAAAAGATATATATATATACACACACAAAGTTTGTAACAACTGAGTAGCTACATGGATTAATAATTTTTCATTACTATTAATTCAGCATACTGTCTCCCATAAAGGGTCTCTCTCCCTCGGTCAAGGAAGGACCTTTAAGTCTCAGGTAAGGAATCTCAAACCCTTAGAGATGTCCCTGCTTAAGGGGAGAGTCACCTCTCATACAACCCAGTTTCAATTCAGCAAGAGCTCAGATAGGGATCATCCCAAGATCTGCCATTGGTAAAAGGTCTCTCTGCCTCAAGGAGCAACCATGAAAGGCATCCGAGCTCAAGAGATTGCTGCCATACATGTACAACCACACCGCCTACCAGGGAGGGCCCAAAGAAGGCTCACCTAGACTGTCACACCTATGGAATAAAGTGATTGGATCACACTCACATTACATGCAGCAGGAAAGGCATGTATGAGACTCCTTGTACCCACAACTTACTTAATCCTTTGATGAATAAGTCTTGGAAAAACCACACACTAATCTTGTGTTAATTGCATGATCGGTGTTCCAAGCTCATACACGCCCGTGCTCACTGCATCACTCTGCTCCTCGGTGGGTTTTCAGATTACAGGCGTTCTTGGCCTGGCTACAGGAGTTCTTGGCCTGGCTATGGCTCAGGGCTTTACCTCCTCCAGAGCCTGTACCAAACTGCTGCTAGTTTGGTTAAGGGGCTGAGTGCATTCATCACACCACTAAGCCTAGGCTGGAGGGATACATGGAGCGATTACTATGCGGTCTACATCAATGGATTTCTCTTCTGCTGTTTTCACCTAAATCCATCCAACAAAGAACCAAAGCTTTTCTTTTTTGTTATGACATGCTGATGTTCATACTTCATCTTGCATCATACCAGTGCATATTTAATATTACTAGTGTTAGAAAACTCAATATACAGCTTTTCTTGAGAGGGAGCTCCAGAGAATCTTTTTTTTTTTATTCCATATGATCTACCATGCTTTTCTGTCTTAACTGTATTGTCTTAGCTTTAATCCATATTTTTGTAGCAATCTCAGAAGCTTTTGTAGTGTCCTGGATGATCTTCTCTGTTTCTGGCAGTTAATACTATACCTTTGTATAGCAGAACAAAACTTCAGAAGAAAGGTAGAGAACCTGAAGCATTCTATGTTGGATTACAGTAAGGCTGCTGACTGTACTGCTCAGCTGGGTTTCATACCCAAATCCTTCCCTGTGTTCAATGGACCAAATACAATGTAATGTTAATGCCATTTCATACATCTGAGACAAAACCACTACTTGTACTTTATTTTACATACAGTTTTAGAAAGAAATTTGGCGACATGCAGTCAGACCTTCAATTTCCCTTTCACATCCCTAGATTTAGGATTTAAATGACATACCTACACTTAGACATGACTTGGTGGAAAAGTCCAATCACTGGACCAACACAGGCAAAATTTTTAATTTCTGTGATTCTCCCTGCAAATGATGGGAAGTCTCCAGAAACAGGCATGACCCTAAAAGAAGTTTAAATACATCCCCTTCCATCACTTAGATTTGACCTTTTGATTTCAAATGAGTAACCTCTGTATCATCAGCATATAGATATTTTCTCTTTTTTTTTTCTTCTTAGTTTCTCTGCTTAACTAATACATGCTGCTCCAGTCCAGCCCTGTTCTGATAAACCAGTATCTGCCAATTAGTGAAGGCCCATTTCCTTCCATAACTCATAATGAGTACAACAGTTAACCCCAATACTGTTTAGCAGAATAATTACGGTCCTGCTAGGTACAGCACAGTTCTTCCTCTGCACTCTATACCAGCTCAGCAAAGATTTCTATTAATAATATGGGATTTTTATGGATTAAAGATGAAAAAACATACTGTGACATGATTGATTTATTGTTCTTTTGGCACAGTGTTTTTCTTCTGAACTATCTACTCTTATTAAAGAGGATTTGCAATTATATATATACATAAGAATCCTGATTAAGCCATTAGAGTTCTAACTGCTAATGATGTAATTTGTTATTAAGCACACCTTGTACTGTGTTAAGTCATTTCTTTTACAGAAGTAGTTTTTTCATCCTGCCCCATTTCAGAGAGCCCATCTTTTCCCTTTGGAGGAAACCATTTTCAGCTGCTTATAAAAAAACTTTCCCAAAATGTATCTACTTGAGTTGATGTTATCTATGGTGGATGTCTGCCTCAAGCTACTACTTTTGGGGAAAACACAGTCAGAATAGCCATTTAAAAATCTGTGCTGGGAATATTACATTTTTATAATGTCAAATCTCAAATCTGACATTTTGACAAAAAGTACATTTAAAGTCCCACTATTTAACCATTTAAAAGCAGGGTTGTGAATTTTTGCCTGAAAGCAGCTGTTACAATGCACAGCCTGTTTTTTCTCTGGAAAGTCAGTCTGCATTTCTGACTCACTTGCAAAATGTTAAAAAACAGATTTTCCACATATTCAGATTGCAGCAGCCTAAGCCTCCATGTGCACTAAGTATCCTTGCACCCCAGGGAAGTTTGTAGTGCACATACCGTCCTCACTGAACGCACAGCCAGTAGTGGAAGTGATTCTTTGTATTACTCTTACAGATTTAGAACGCTTGCTACTTGTCCAGAGAAACCACACTTGTTTGGGAGCAGGAGTGGGAACCAATGGAAGAAAAGACATGGACCGATGTTGAAAAGAGATGGACAGATGTTGAGATATCTACTGAAGTAACTGAGCAAAAATTAACTTTCGTCAAATATAGAATACATGTTAGAACCATTGTGAATGAAAATTTTCACTACTACTGCATTATCACCAAAATACAACAAAGGATGCATTGTGAAAACTACAGTCAAAGATGCAGTGGTACAGAATATTACTTATGTGATCCATCATCTTCCTCAGATAATATAATTTCCTGAACAGACATTATGCAACGCGTGTAAATCGGTTTAAGAATTTAATTTGGACCAGCTCTCTCAAAAAATACTTCCTGAAGGGCCATAGCATTCAAATGCAAAGATTTTGTCTTAGGAAAGTGAAAGAGGCAGATGAAAATTGAAAATTCACTGAAATAACAGGATAAAGGTTGTCAAAAAGCAGAAATTACCATGTTTGCACCAAATAAACAAACAGGAGAACTTCTCAGGCTCATAGGTACTTACAGCCTGTAGATACTATAAAGAGCTTCCAGGGGAAAAGGAAATTAATTTTAAAAGCTGGTAAGACCTGCTGATTTCTCACTGGAAACAGGTTCTTTTCTGCCCAGTTTCAATACATAACCGATATTGTTCTGCATCTCAGAATTGTTTTTCCCAACGGTAACCTATTCAGATTCATTCGAATCATTAATAACCTCATTCCTAAGAGGCACTGTCTCAGAGCCATTGTTTTAGATCTTACTATTTTACTTGGGATTGCATTTGGTTTTCTGGGGTGATAGCTGGATGTATCCCCACTGGAATTAGTGATGTTTGGGTTGGGTACTGTCTAGACATAGAAATAGCTCAGTTTTAAAAACTCCTAAAATTAAATGATCACAGAGTTGAAAAGTATTTTGGAGCCATTGCCAAGAACAGAAATCAAGTCTCTTCATTATGCATGTCAAGGTCTGAATCATGTTGCCATACAACAGCCTTAAAAAAACCCTGGATTTAAACAAAGAGAGAAATGGGAGGAAAAAGGAGGACTAGCCAGAATTAGGGCCAAAAATCAATATGATATTTTGGTAAATTACTCACTGTTTCAATGACGTCTTAAAATATCTTATGTCTTCCAAATATGTCTTGCTGAAGAAGTTGGCTTTTTGTTTTTTAAACTGTATCTAACATTCCCACACAGATCTATGCATGCTTGCCTGCA
The DNA here is from genome assembly GCF_964237585.1 of Gallinula chloropus. Classification (NCBI taxonomy): domain Eukaryota; kingdom Metazoa; phylum Chordata; class Aves; order Gruiformes; family Rallidae; genus Gallinula; species Gallinula chloropus. The sequence continues at coordinate 32,002,311 of NC_140092.1, forward strand.
TTCACCATATCAGGTCCCTAGATCTGTCCTGTTTTATCCCAGTCCTCTTTTACAGGAACTGTACTCATATGAAAATAATTTCTATGGGCTGATGAAATCTGTGTAGGCCATATGGAAAAATATCATACTTGGTAGGTGACTTCAACAAAGATTTCTGTTCTAGAAGAACCTGACATGAGAGATACAAGTAAACTTGAAATCTAAGAGACACAAGCCTGAATTATCTATTACATTGTTTAACTGTAAAAACAACCTAAAAATCTTCCCAAATTTAAAAAAAACCCTCAAAACCCCTCAAAACCCAGCCAACAGCAATACAAAGAAACAAACCCTGATGAGATAATGGATCTGCTACAGCAAGAATAATTTCTGGCAGATATTTTTTGGTTTAGAAGGGTATAGTTGCATTTGAAAGACAAAAGCACAACCAAAGACTTTCTCCTATACTTAGAGGAGCTATTATTTCCACTTAATAATATACTTCACAGTTCTTTTACATTGTTAGAATATTTGAAAATTTGCGTGCCAGAAAACCTGATGCCATGAAGGAAACTCCTGGTGTTCTATTTCCCTCTGGGACCAGAAGCCGAATGCAAGAGTTCACACAGGAAAATATTTTATTTGTTTTCTTTCCATTATATTTCAGAGGACTCCAACTGGTACTTTTCCAAATACTTGAAACAAATCCAAACTCAGGGCAGTTTGTGTTTTGCCCATCACAGATAGAAACTGATATGTGAGATCAACGTTTGATAAAGTGTAGTGACAGGAAAAGAGCCTAGCAGCTTTATTTAGATTTTTCAGACACCTCTGTCTGCTTCAGAAGCAAAGAAAAGATTGAAAACGAGAAGCAAGACTGATGCATGCAAATATGATTGACTAAGCAGGAGGGAAGCCTGAGACAATAGCTGCGCTACATTAATTCCTGCTTCATCCCAGTGATGTTTACCCAGGCACCAATAATGATACTTTAAATACAAGCCTCGTTAAATATTTTGTTACACATCAAAACACATTATGGAAATCTACAATAGCAAGGGATGCAAGAAGGGGAAAGTCAATCTTCTCAACTCTATAAGGCTTTTGGCGAAAAGCCCCATAATCATATTACCAACACAAGAGGAGAGAGGAGTTTCAGCAGTGGTTCACAGGTACGAAAGGTTCTCCACAGACTCCACAGTTTTCAGAGCTGAATTGGGCAATTGTTTGAGCACTCTCGTCATTTCTCCTGCCAGCAGTTTGGATTACCAAAATTTATTTGGATCACCACAGCCCTGCTGTGGACTACAGCTCCAGCACAAGAACTCTACTTCAGAGTTTAAGATTCAGCACAACCCAAAATTTCCTATCTATCTAACTCTTTCAAGAGAGAATTACTGAGCACTTAGAAAAAATGGAAGTTTTCCCCTTGAAAACATTAGAAGCGATTTTAGTAGAGGTTTCCATAAAATTCCCAAATTTCTGTAAATTTAGTTTAAATAGCAAAAATCACTTTGATCATTTCATATAATAATAAACCCATCAGAAAAAATTTTCACCTAATTATTAGTCACTACTGTTCTTCAATACATCCTCTCTGGGGAAAAATTTCTAGATTAAAATACCTTTAAAGGTTAGGAGGGCACATGTTCTCAGGACTACAATACGAAATGTAGACATGTAACACACAGCACAATGAATTAGAGAATCAGCTGGACAGCTATCAAGTAATTAAGATAACAGATATATTCTACAGAAGAGTTTCATTCTGCTAGATGACTCCATGTAGTTTTACTAGAGGTTATAAGCAGATCAAAAGACTTCGTGTTTTTCTTAAACGGCTTACGCGTGACAATGCAGTAGGACAAAATCTGCCCTCAGTTATACCACTGGAAAATCACTCATTTCATGGGCTTTGATGTATTGGCAGCTCAGTGACATAGCTGAGGGAAGCATTTGGCCAAATATATCCTCATTCAGAACCCGCATGTATTTTAATAGTTTTCCCCAAAGGATGGCTGGTAACGTGTGCATATACGATATAGTGACAGTGACACAATCTTTTCCCAAGCTATTCCTTAAGAAAAGTGAGTCTGGGGGGGGGAAAATTCCAAATAAATTTTTCTTTTCAATTTTAACTATTCCTTTTGAACAGACACTAGGTAAAAACTAATCTGAGAAATTGGGGAAGGGTTGAAATTTTATTTTTTCCCCATTCACTCAGGCTCTCTGATTCTTCCCATTCCTAGTGTTTCTGTAAAGGACTTGTGCTCTGGTGCTACCTAACAAGCTCAATGCTATGGTTTTATTAATAGTAATATCATAACTCAGTTACCATATATTTAAACCAGTTTCCTAAACCCAAAGCACAGTATGATGGTAATCAAGAAACAAGTTTATGAACTGCTGTTAACTCTCAGTCTGAAGATGCATTACAGTACCGCACCATTAAAATCCCTGCTGTCATCCTGAAACACATCATCAAACTAGGTCAGGCATGCATACTTCTGAGATGGACATATTTCAGAATGTAAATTTCTCTCAGTTAATACAGTTAAGCAACTTGTGGGCTGAACAAAAATAAAAGCTTATATACAACAGTTATATTTCTGCCCTTCAAAGAGAAAAATATTCAGAAAGATTTTTTTAAAGAAGAAGGAGAAAATGTTGACATCCATCAAAATAATTTGAATTTAGTATGGGATTTTCGAAAGAACCTGATCTTCTTAAGTGCTCGCATCCTACTTAGGCAGTTTTGAAATCCTTCCTTCATGCACACAGAAGCTGACAGACTGATAATGTAAGGACCTGAATCCTTTATTCAGCAAACAAGAACACCACAGGCAAAGGATGAGGCCAAGACTTTTTGCTTTTTCTTTTCTGCGTCTCCACACTCACCTGGAGGGAGTCACTCAATGATTGAAAGGACATTTTATCTTCCAAACTAGTATGATCTTCAAACTTCTTATTAACAAGAAATACAGAGACTGTACATAATTGTTTGCAGTCTCTAAAAATAACTGTTTGTAGTGATCCTGACCAGAAGACTATTGTACATAGAAGACTTAGTGATCCACACAAGAGTAAACTTAAGCAAGACCAGACCTGTGCTGCGCAGCGTTGTACTGTTCTGCACATATCATTTAAGATTCAGGCTGGTGGTGTGCTGCACAAACCCCTTGCCCACAGGAGAGCTTCTGCCTTTCATTGTAGATGAGGATCCTGCAGGCAACTCCCCCTCGGTTCCAGCAATTACACCACCTGCATCGTCTTGCCTTTATGTAAAAGTGCAGCAAGAAATTCTCATGTGAACATTTTCTCTGTTGACAGTAGAAATGATGAATAGAACTGTTTTCTTGTAAGAAAATCCAATAATAGCTCAAGTGACCAAAACGAGATAACCCTTTCTACTGACAAGGTCTGCGTGGTGTGCTGCAGGCTGGTTGGAGGCACATTTGGTGTCACACAACTTGGGATTCCCAGCAACCCAAGGGACATAAGTTTATCTACACTATTCTCTCTTCCATTATTGTGTTATCCCTAACAAATAGTATTTCAAATGATCCTTTAATGATACAGAATCCATAGAGTCTGATTTGCTTTCCTACTTGGCATCATAACTGCCTAGAACCTCATGGTACCAAACACTCTTCTCTTTGTGTTTAAGATTCAATGACAATTTTCAGCATCACCCCTAGGAATTTTATGAAGAAAAATTTCAGTTGGGAGTCATTTTTCTCACTCAGTCTATCTTGCTGTAGAACAAGTATGAAATTACTGTACGGGGAAAGCATTTAAGCTGATATTAAGGGATGCCTCAAAAATTTTTGCTCTGACTGTTCTATGATGCTACATCATCAAGTCTTAGATACGTGTTTCTTACAAAACAACAAAAGTAGGAGTGTTTTGAATCCTTCCTAGTGGTGTAAGAAATACAGAAAAGAACTTGATTATGGAAAGAGAGTGGAAGAAATCAGTACAAAACACAGAATTGGGCGATGTTCTGCCTTGAGATTTTCCAGTGGAGTCTGTATCTGAATAGACAAATATAATAAATTATCATCTGAGGCAGAATCAAAAGAATATTGCAAGTGTTTTTAAGGCACAACTTTAAAATAAGTGCTTTGGGAGAATGCAAGGAAAGCTCAATCACCCCTCAATATAAAAGTCCAAAGAAACTTCCATGCTTTCTTTCAAGAATATAGTACAGAGACAGCCTGCAGTATGCTCATATCCTACACGATCGAACACATTCTCATAAGCTGCCATCACCCTTCTCACCCTTTGATATAATATGCTGATATCAGTCCCTTATTCTACAGGCCATAGACATAACCATGGCCACAGACACTTGAGATACAGCTGCTGCAGCAGACAAAACCATGGCCACAGATGTGTCAAGATACACCTGCTTTGGGGGGACTTACAGCCACAGATGCTTTGGGGTGTCCTGCTCCTCTATATAGCAAAAGCTTCTTTACATTATCAGCACCATTTTTGATGCAAATCAAAAACATAGCCCCATATTAGCTGCTATGAAGAAAATTAACTCTTTCTCATCTGAAACCAGAACAGGGGTGTATCAGCACTTCCAGTGGAATCCAAACAGGAGAAATAAACAACCTCTGGTGAGAAAAATGACAAACACACCAAAAAAGGCACATGTCAAGGTCTTCAAGGACTATACTAATATATATTGTGAGTTGACCCTGGTTGGATGCCAGGTGCCCACCAAAGCTGCTCTGTCACTCCCTTCCTCAGCTGGACAGGGGAGAGGAAGTGTAGCAAAAGGCTGGGTCAAGACAATGACAAGAGAGAGAGCACTCACTGATTACCATCATAGGCTCAACTTGGGGAAACTGGTTACTCATCACATGAGAGTTCAGTAATGAGAAACAAAATCAAATATAAACCACCTTCTCCCCACCTCCCCCTTCTTGAGTTCAATTTCACTCCCAATTTCTCTACCTCCTTCCCCTACAAGCAGCACAGGGGAACAGGGAATGGGGACTGCAGTCAGTTCATCACACGTTGTCTCTGCTTCTCTGCTCCTTCCTACTCAGGGGAAGGATTCTGAACATTCTTCCCCTGCTCCAGCATGGGGTCCCTCCTATGGGACACAGTCCTCTACCACCTTGTCCAGTGTGAGTCCTTCCCACAGGCTGCAGTTCTTCAACAGCATGGATCACTTCCATGGGGTAAAAAATCCTTCCAGCAAACCTGCTCCAGCATGCTCTCCTCTCTCCATAGGTCCATAGGTCCCACCAGTATGTTCTTCCAGCACAGATTTCCCACAGGGTCAGAACCTCCTTCGGGCATTCAGTCTCCCTAGCATGGGGTCCTCCATGGTCTGCAGGGGAACAGCCTACCTAAATGTGATCTTTTCCTTGGGCTGTAGGGGAATCTCTGCTCTAGCACCTGAAGCACCTCCTGCCCTTATTCTTCACTGACCTTGGTGTCTGCAGAGTTGTTCCTCTCACATATTCTTACTCCACACTCTGGCTGCAATTGCTCCTGGTGGTTTTTTTTACCCTTCTTAAATATGTTATCCCAGAGGCACTACCACCATCACTGATGGGCTACATCTTGGAACCAGCCGGCATTGGCTCTATCATATATAGGGGAAGCTTATAGTAGCTTCTCGCAAAAGCCACCCCTGTAGTGCCCCTCACCTCCAAAACCTTGCCATGCAAACCAAATAGAGGAGTAATTACTCTTTCTGCCCCAAAGTAGAACTACTCACGTACAAAATCCTAGCAAAATTAAATCTTAAAAGGATACCTAAGGGGAGCACTACACCACAAAGCTGTAACTAAGGATGAGACCAGGTCAACCAAAACATCTTGCCCTGAGGCAGACTTAATGACTAAGACTCTCACTGTATTATTTTCCCCAGTACTTTGGTTTTGACACTTAAACTGTCAGATTGATGCATTTCAGGGAAAAAAAAAAGAACCAAACACTGTGCCATTTTCAAGACTTCCTCTGTATTTTCATCTTTATATTTAGCCCACAGCTACTGCGTTCTGCAACACGGAATTTGACAAGAATAAAAAAACATCAAAAAAAAAGAGAAATGCAACTTATGCATTTTTAAACAGAGGTGAAGCACAGATAAGATGAAAACCAGAAGTAAGTACAAATGAATTCTGAAGACTGGCATTTTTTGAGAGATCCAAGAAAGGAATACAGAGCACCACTGCAGGGACTAAACTGCATGGTTAGTCCCAGACCCTGAGAGATGGAGAGCTCACAGTTTACTCATAACAATGAAGTAGAAATAGGCCAAATGTGAAAGAGTTTCCAACTTCAAATTAAACTCATGGGAAAAGGTCAGTTTTTCTGACTCCATGACCAAGACAGACAGGAATCCAAAATGCTACCTGAAATATTTCTCGAAGTCAGATCACATAGAGAACAGGCTTTATATCACAGGTAAGGTAAGAGAAGAAAGACTATTTGGGAAAAAGATAAGAATGACACTGTATAATATGACTTTGCAGTGTTCAAAACCAGCAGTCAAGTGTGAAGAATGTGGAAAGAGAATGACTGCAGCAGGAGGAATTCCTCACATGGAATGATGGGCAGTATTACCTTGGAGGCAGCTATCAGTCTGAAGGAAAGCAAATGGACTATTATATTTAACTGAAGTTGGCAACAGGAATGCAAGGCCACATGTTGCCAGAAGGAGTGACATTTAAACTGAAACAGAAGTCAGATCAAACCAAGGTAAAAGAACTTCAACATAAACAGAGCATATGGGCATGTGAAAGATGGAAACACATTCCTGTTAAAATCTCAGCTGGGAAAAGTGCCTGTCTGAAGGGTATTCAGCATGATCGTGAGTTTTGGCTCATTGGAACTGTGTGAAAATGGTATAATTAGGAAAGTGTAAAAAAAAATCTTCTAGGGAAAAGGGAGTACCTAGTTGAGGTCATGTCCAGAATGAATACAGCTATTCCACTAGTTATACCTCAGGGAACGTTCCACTTGCCCTGGGAATATGACGAGACAAGCTCAAAGAATGAAATGAAAACTAGCAGAAGGTAAACACAATACAGGAAAAAAAATTAAAAATAAAAATAAAAAAAAGAGAGAGGAGAGAGAAAACTCTATACTGACCTAAAGAAATCTGAAAATCTGATCATCATATAAAAAACTAATATTTTCCACTACATACAAGAGGAAAAATTTCCAAAGAGTTGGTGCATGCCAAATGTTTTCCTATATGTCTTACATCTGCAGTAGTCTGGCAGGTGTCTTTAAAAACACATCGCAGCATATTCAACACCCCCTTTCCAATATGCTGTTTTCTCAGACTGCTATTTGGTTTGTGTCCAGCAATCAGGCTATTTTAGTAGAAAATACATACATTTTTTTGAAGGTCTAGAGTGTATGAACATCTGTTTAGGTAACATTTTGACATGAAGTGGGTGTAAAGGGGAAAAAGTATGACCAGAGGCTTTGAATGCTTCTAGAAAGAACTCAAGCTGTCAGGTTACAGCTAGCTTAAACAAAAATCTAAATTTCATTCCATGAAAATAACAGGTCTAAGAGCGATTATTACAGCAAGAGGCCTGATAAAAAACAAGAAGATTAAGGCTATCACATATATAATTTGCTCAAAAGACAATAAAAGGAACGAAGATTTCCCAAGTATTGTGAATCATATGAAAAACATTTCATAATGATATCAACCCACAGAAAGAGCTAGTACTGTGCCACAATGACAGAAAATATATTTTTTAAAATTAGTTTTGGAAAATTTAGGTAATTAGAAAGTTCCAATGTTGAAGGACTCAGACTAATCTGCAAATTGTCCTCAGTTGCTTCTACTGTCATAGTTATCCTGCTGCAATATCCTGCAATATCCTGCTGCAATATGATCAAAGTGGGTCACATACACTTGCGAAGCTGAACATCAGTGTTCTCAAAAAGAAAAGAGAGGAGGCTGCTCACTTCTAGGATGTGCATATAATGTAAATAGTTCATGAGAAGAACTGGTAGACACATAAATACTAGTCATACTTACCATCATGCAGAGAAATGACAAAATAAAGTTTGCAAAATAGGAGCCTACTAGAAATGTTGCACTCTGGTTCGTATTTGCTAAATTACAGAAAGGTGCCACCAAGGCAGGGGATGGCAGCTACTGACATTCATCTCAGCATAAAGTCAGAAACTAGAACAGTAGGTATGGTTATCAATAGCTTACTGATACATCTTCAAAATTGTACATTTCAGAAATGTGGGTCATTAAACGTTCAAATCATGACACTTGGAAATCAAGTAAGTAGCACCCAACATTTGGATCAAAAAGTCTGAAAAAAAGAGCTGTTTTACCAAGGTTCCTGTTATACAACAACTGCTTCTAAGTCTAAAGAAATATTGGCTCCAAAGCACCACTGAGTACACAACTGATGCAACAAAATACCACCTATTTTTGCTCCCAAGGTTTAATGACACTTCTAAGCCTAAACACCAGCTGTTGAAAACAGGCACTAAATTTATATCTAAAATCTGCCATTCCCTTTAACAAATTAAGAAAGGCTTTTCTGATTGGCAGTCAGGAAAAAATATACTGCCAACAAAACTTCACTGTTTTACTCCCCCAATTCATTAAGGTCCTATGCACAGAAAAGTCTCACCTTTCTTTTCAACTCCGTCTTTCTTTATTGGTTAGATACATTGTCAGCAGAAGTCAAATATAGATGTTATATTTTAAAACTGTGCAGCTCCTCTCTTGTAATTAATTCTTGAAATCTCTCAGGGTTTAGTTTCTGATTCTGAAACTATTATAAAGAAAATAGCAATACTGGCACAAGGGGTTTTTAAAGGACTTGCTTCATCTTAAGACTTTTTCCCAACATATCTTCTAAACTGAATGGATCATATGAACCTCCCTACCACCTTCAATCCCTTCTGCTTTTGTTCCTAATGGACTTTTGAAACAGAAAATCCTTTATTCAGTGCCTGGCTTACTCCTAACCTCTTTGAGCCAACAATTATACCTGTGTTTCAAATAAAATCCCTTTCTTCCTCTTCTTCACTTGTTCCCAGCCACAGTGTCTCACAGGCATAGTGTCAGTCTCAGTTCAAAGAATTATTTCATACAAAGCTCCAAACCCCCTCTCACTTCTAAAATCCCTGCTGCTTTTTCACACCAATGTCAAGTGACTGCTTCACAGACTCACAAAAGGGTACGGGTTGGAAGGGACCTCTGGAGATCATGTAGTCCAACACCCCTGCCAGAGCAGGTTGCACAGGACAGCGTCCAGGCAGGTTTTCAGTATCTCTGGAGAAGGAGCCTCCACAACCTCTCTGGGCAGCCTCTCCCAGTGCTCTGTCACTCTCACAGTAGTGAAGTTTTTCCTCATATTGAGACAGAACATTTTGTGTTCCAGTTTGTACCCCATTGTCCTTTGTCCTGTCACTGGACACTATTGAAAGAATCTTTCTGCATCCTCTCTGCTTAGTGTGGGTAGCAGAAGCCTCCCTCTTCCACCTGATGAAAATTATCAGATGGAGAGAAAGAGAAGGAAAAGCACAGTGCAAGTCTGACATACAGGGATGTCTGCATAATTTTTGTGATTTGTGGGTCTTTGCCAGCTTGAATTCTCAGAAAGAAATCCCTGGGCCCTCCAGTGAGCAGAGGTTTCACTGAATCATAGAATCACAGAATCATAGGGGTTGGAATGGACCTCGAGAGCTCATCGGATCCAACCCCCCTGCCAGAGCAGCTCCCCAGCTCATATTATACAGATAGGCATCCAGACGAGTCTTGAATATCACCAGAGGAGGAGTCTCCACCACCTCCCTGGGCAGCCTGTCCCAGGGCTCCCTCACCCTCACTGTGAAAAAGTTCTTCCCTATGTTGGTGTGGAACTTCCTGTTCTCCAACTTGCAGCCATTGCCCCTTGTCCTGTCCCCACAGACCACTGAAAAGGGGCTGGCTGACTCCCCGTGCATCCGATACTTAAGATATTTATAAACATTAATTAGATCCCCCCTTAGTCTCCTTTTCTAATTTCGCATTTGAAGTAATACTTGTTCCAGTATCTGAAAACTGATAAATTAAACCTTCTTACAGTATTTTCTTTTCATGTGCCTGGACTGGAGTCTTCAGAATTATGAGCCAAAAATCAAATGCACATACTGAAGGGAATCTGAATTGATATAAAGTGTATAAAATATTTGAGTGTGCTAACTTAAATAAAGTCCTTAGAGATTCTTCTCTGTTGAAAATATCTGGAATTACAATCTTTGTCTGCCCTGCACTAACACACTGCATGTCTGTCAGCATTTACAATTCATGTTGAAGACTTGCACTGACGTAGTGTGGATTCCCACAAGCTCTTTGTCAGGGACAGAGAGAACCCAGGACACTCTACTTCACAAATACAGTACGATTTGTGTTGAAAATCAAGTTCAGATTTGTTGCTGCCCTCTAAAATAGACTACAAATGTGCAGTGAAGACCTCACCCTTTTTTGTTTCATATTAAACCACTGAAAGAAAGAGATTATGGGCAAGAATGGCCTGGGTGACGGCCACATGGCTGAAGAGGGCTCACAGATGCTTGTAGTTGCATTCAGGGAGATTCCAGGGTGAGAGGAAAACAGAGAGTTTAAATTAATATAGCTTAAATTCAGGATGGATCGTTACAGTCATAGCATAACTTCTAGAATGGAGGTTGCAGAAACATCTGTAGTAATCTTGGCTCTGAATGTACAGCATGTCTGCACTGCAGCATGTCTTTATTACCCTCCCCCCCTCATGCACGCACACACACATATACACACATGCATACACTCTCACACACACACACGCACACAAACACATACACAAACCCACCCCAAAAAAACTCTCCACAGTTGTCCTTTGCTCATTTCTTGACTTGGCAGCGTAAATGGCACTGTCATCCAAATCAAAAATGTTTGGAAGTTAAACACCTCAAGAAGCATTTCCTGACTTCCTTTCCCCGCCCTGACTGCCAACTAATTAGCTTGCTATTTAACTTCTGAGGGACTTAACAGATATGAGCAATCAAAAGTAAATTAATAGGCATTAGTGTTTGTCTGTGTGACTCTTCAGAGCTACTACGAACATTGATATCTGAATTAGCAATGCTCACTCACTGCTCAGGCTCAGGGTGTGAAAAAGGAAGGATTAATTTTTCTATTACACTTAAATACTCTGCATCCAGAAGTATTTGTTTCCAGTTTCTAGTTTCTCTTGTCTTTGATACTGAAGACATTTAGATTTGCCCAGCATACTGGGGGGGGGGGGGGGGGGGGCAGAGGTACCATATATTAAAGATAGAAAAACCCCAAGGCAAGGGGAAGCGAAAGGAGGAGGGGAGGAAGACCTTCCATTTTAACTTGTTAGAAGTGTACGTGCTTGCTGGCATGCAAATAACTTCTCTGGCTGATTAGGTGAGTCACTGGATTTTTTTTCCCTTAGAATGAGTTCTTTGTAGCAAAGATGAAACACTTCACCCTCAACAGAAATGACCCAGAATATCCACAAATATTTAATGTACCTATTGGCATAGGTCTCAAGTAAGCACTCTGCTAGAAACCACTAGTTAGATATAATGTAGGAAAATAAGTATTTTGAGCAGTTTCTGCCCATATATTTCTTACACAACTTAATGCGCAAACATCACTGGCCCATTACTGTTAAGAAATGAGGAATTTTAAGGACTATTAAACACTCTGCAAATAGATCAGCTGAAAGTTATTCAGCACAGGTGTTCTTATAATTGGGTAACATTGGAAAAATGTAATGTTCAATGGTCCTTGTACTTTGCCCTTCTTGCTGTGTAGGAATGAATATAACCATTCATAATTAACCCAAATCTCTGCTCCAGTAGAAATAAACACTGAGTGTAAAACAGTTATACTTTATTTTTATAGCATTTATAACTAATATTTTATATAATTAATTGTATATTATTTTATTCATACTTGCAATTATAAAATTTTACTAAAAAAAAAAGTGCTAAGATACTAGGAAGAACATCCCTGGTTTTTTCTTATTTCATTTAACCAGAATGGAACCAGGGAGCCCAGGAAATTTTAGTGTTTCATATTTGTTAGTATAACCTTTTTATTCCAAAGGACACAGGTTAGTCCCTGGAATATTAAAAAGGTTGTTAGAGATCTCTTTTCTAAAAAATGTTTAATCACACAGTGATTCCATGCAGAGAAACCTAGAATTTGTGATTTTAATGAGCCTTGACAGTTGTCGTGCCTAACAAAATTTCCAGACCTGCAATGTTGGTTGAATATTTGATAAATACTCCGTGAACCTGCTTCCAGCCAGCAAAAGTTTCAATGGATTTACAAATGTGTCTCTGTTGAAGTACACTTATTCATCACAGATATTTACTTATTAAACAGCAACCCAGGCAGGTGCCATTCACTACGATCTAGTGGTGTGTCTCTTAAACATGCATATTGTCATTCTGGCAATAGGATAACTAGTAGTTATTTAATCAAGGGAGTAGCCATGTCTTCGAAATTGCTATGAGACTATGACATTATTTAAGCTGGCAAACATACAGTTACCCTGCAAAGATATACGTTCAGAATGTAACATATGCAAATTAATTCCACATGAAAGACTAAAGAGGCTGTTGTTCTTTGTTTTTTAATCAGCAGGAAAAATTGGGGAGAGGGGAGCTAATGGGGGGTTGAATGGTGGTGTATACCTATTGTACATCTTTAAAAACTTAAAGAAGGAAATTATCTGTAACTAATATATAAGTTAGTACGTGAAGACATTTTTCTCAGCATGTGTCTGATATTCTGCAATTCAAAACTACGGTTAAAGGTACTAGAAGTGCTCAAACAAAGTAACAAAAAGTTAAAATAAGTAGAGAGAAGCTCAAGCAGTAATTATACACTTGTATGGTCCTGTGTTTAAGGATCCAAATCAAAGATAATGGATTATCTCTTCACTCCAACACTTGTTAATGTAAACTCACTGAGCATTAGCATAAGATTCCCAAACAGTGAGGTTATGAGAACACAGTCTTGGAGGTATGCGGGAAAGAGATGAGTGTGTATGTATGATCATGTTGAATATAACGTATTAACACATACTGAAGTATGCATAATCACATATATTCTATTGGGAACACAGTTTAATAAAAATTTTGAAGAAAGGTGATATACAGGGAAATGATCAAGTGATACTAGACCAGGCTGCCCAATGCTTCAAGATATGCTGCTTGACACTTCCCCCATAGTCCCATGCTGAAAGAAACGTGATAAATTGTCCATCTAGCTATCTAAGGCCATATGAAAGGAGGTCCTATAATCTTTAACCCTGGCAGTCACTGTTACCAGGTGATCTTTGAAGATATGTCTATCTCCATCAATACCTGTGAGAGAATAAAAGCAGGAGGAATAAAACCTTGATGCTGGAAAGGCATAAATATTTTTCTCTATGTGTATCACTTAAACGTCAGCCTTTTCTGAATGGCTTTTGTTTGTTTTGGTTTTTTAATATATAGAAGAAGTATAGGAAACGGCAGTATATCTCACACCATATGAGATCATTTAAAAACTTCATTTAGTGAAAATGAAACACACCTTTGATTTTGGTTGTGCTTTCATGAGGTGCAGCAGATTTCAAGAAAGTAAGTTTGCCTACAGTTATAAATAATAAACAATCTACCAGAAACCAGTGAAGTTTCTTCTCTATGAAGACAGGATGTGAAAGATGATGCAGATGGATAATTTGCAAGTAGATGGATATCCACACTCGTGAAATTCATGAAATTCTTATTAGAATTCTGAAAACAATATGTAGACAAAGTATATATCAAGGGGAGAATATCATAAAAGACAATATTCTGTTCAGTTAAACACCCAAGAGATAAATCATCTCGCTGAAGGATAAACATGATTACAGAACCTACAGGTAGTGGGGTTTGTAAACTTTATGGACTAAAACTGTTTGACTTCCAGCAATATACTTGTGAAATTTAACTAAGCAGTTAGATTTCAAGACCAAAGTAGTTTGCAAGAAACTGAAGTCTTGCATATTTATTTCCAAGTTTTTCACTTGGTAAAACTCTCAAAGAGGAGGTTTTTAATGCAGATTCTGCTCTTGCAGAGTGAAATAATCTCTTCAACCACAGACATAACTCAAAACTTCAGGATGGAGGGGAGAAAAGGGAAACCCATGGTAATTTCTGAAAACAAGATAACGTTCTATTAGGGCTTGTTATTTTTTTAAAGTAAATATTTCTATAGTTTTGAAATATAATTAATGATGATTCAGACACCTTCAAATTATATTACCTTTGTATACATTAATGCACTAATCGGCCATGCAATATTGCATCAAATAACATTTGTATCCAGTTTTCTTAAACAGTAGTTAATTTCTCTTTCTGTGCAAATGGTATAGCAATAAATTCATATCTGTATGGTGGTAGACAGAAATTTAATGGAATTAAGAGGAAATTTGGGGTTTAGCATGTAGATGGTAAATCAGAGCTGTTCATGGGAAAAGAACATTCACTTCCCATCTAGATTACCTCAACTGGCTTGCAAGATGGTGGAGGTGGGAAACTGTTTCTGTCTTACATTTTCTGTGTGTGAACATACCTTCATGCCACAAGCAATGCCTATTACTTCATTGGATTTCCTGGATAGAGAAATTCATATACCTTAAAAGTCTCTAGTATTTTATAATCACCTACTTTTAGGTTTAGGAAGGAATTCCCTTTCCTGGCCCCCACAAAATCCTTCATCTGTTTGCTTGACTTGATGTTACAACTTTAAACTGTAACCTTTATGTGTTATTAAGTTCTAAGTGGCTATTTTGATCTGGCTTTTTGCAATCCAGCTTGGGAGCCCATAGGCTTGACACACTGAAGCAGTTCAAGCAAAGGTAAGATAGAACTGTACCCATTAAGATGAAAAATGAGAAGCAGGTTTGAAGCTTTCTGAAGCTGAGAAACATGTCATACATTAAATCATGAGTGGGAAATGAGACCAAAAAAAGGCACGTAGATTAGTGTGCAGAGATGGATCCTCAGATGCTGTCTTCGCTCCTCATCTCTTCAACAAATATATGGTCTCACAAGCTATCAACTAGAACTATATTTCTGGTTTTGATATTGGGATTATGATGTGCTATGAAAGAGCTAAAGAACATAACAAAAGTCAAGATTGTTTAGTGAAGTCCCCTAATTATCCTAGAAAGTGTAGCATGCTCCTTATGTCATAAGATTGACGAAACCAGAAATAAATTCCTGTAAGAGTCATTCCCAAAGTCATAAAATGATTTTTTTCTTTTCCTGACCCAATCTAGCAATCTGCTTATTGTAAGGCATGCCAACAAAAAAAAAAAAAAAAAAAAGGAGAGCAAGAATATCTCTGCAGAGATTAGTCCTTTGATGTGCAGAGTTAATATCACCTTGGCTCCACCTTGCTTTGAGTGCGGAGTCAGCCCACCACAGTTTCATCTCCAATGAAGCTAAAAGTTACAGGTAAAGTAGAAAATGTTATTAAATCTACCCTTGTGTTTCTGTTCTATTCTTTCAGGTGTTCAGGTTCAAATGCACACAGACGAAGAGTGAGGCATGGTCTTTACTGCCTTGCTAAAGTAAATGCTGAAAAATAAATAATGAGCAGCATGGGGCCAGACCAGGCATATCAGAGCAGGTCTGACAATTCTTGCCAACTCCAGTAAACACACTCTCAGAAGCTTTCTGACAGATTTGTGCGAAAGGACCCTGTTTTATGCCATGCTTTTCCTTCATGACACTGCACACATTAATACAGCAGTTCTCAGTTTCACATCCTCAGCGATACATGAGCTAATCTCCTTTTTGTTATGCTGGAGAAACTCCATCAGACACTTTGACTCTATTACTGAAAGTTTTACACTGGGTAACCCTTTCAGCTTTGTTTCAACTGGAAACAAGAAGGGGGGCATCTGTTAACACTGCTACCCAGGCTGAATACTGGCTATGGAATAAAGCACAGAGATGTGCAGCGCATCTATTTATAGCTAGATGATGGTATGCAAAGACTCTGAGGTCTTCTCATTGCATCGCTGCTTAGGATCAACCTCCAGCTGTTAATTTTCATGTGACAAAGAGTGGCTTTGGAAATCATTTCAATATCCTTACTAATAAAAAGAAAGAGAAGACAAAACCTTATTAACAATGTGCCCTGGGTGATGAGAAATCTGAAAGCTGTCTACAGACTGATGTTAAAAAAACCCAGAAAGTCACATGAGTAACATACATGCTACGAAAACATGCAGACAGTCATAGTGAATTCTGACTGTGAACTGTTACCTATTGACTCTGATTATTAGAGAAGGAAAAGGAAGCAACCAGCAGCAGATGAACATAATTCAATGAAGTATAAATGTTAAATTCACTGTCCAGGTAAACGACAAGATAGATAATTTCTTTGCACAAGAGAAGATTGTAATACCATTACTTTGGAGACATCATACCAACAGACCTCTCACAGTAATTAATTCCTTTATTACTGGAACATCAGTGGCTCTGCTAGTAAGACAGAGTCCTGTTCCCTCAGTTACAAGGTCCATAACTACACCACCACAGAACACCTGAGGCAGAGACGGACTATCTAGTGTAGTGGGCACTGCCAGACTGAAACAGAGACCACCAGCCTGACCGAATAGTTGGGATTTTTTTCTTTCCCACTAGCTTGCTAATGGCAAGGAGTAAGCATTATCCCTTCTAACAGTCAGAAGTTGTATTTATCTAACTTGTCACTCTTTCATCTTGCTTTGGAACATCTGAGTTCATGTTTGGCATTCCCTTTACCTACTATGCCGTAAGATGCTGTAGATGTTTTTTTCCCCTTGAAATCTGTTTCTTAATTGGTTTGAAATAATATTTTTTATTTTTAAGACACAGCTAGCCTACATTTTAATTTGAGGTTTAATATGTTCCCTTTCTTTTTAATTTTCCTCTTCCTCTCATCTGCTTCCTTTGCATCTAAAGTTGTTTTCATAGCACATTATACACTACTTAGAATACATCTGAGTCAGGATTCTTTTCTTTCTTGTGCTGAACATCTTTAAATTTACTGAGGACTTGACCTGAGCATCCTCCAGCATTTTACTATCCAGACTAATTCAAGAGTGAAGATGAAACAAAGAGAAAACAATACCTAAAATTCCTCCATTTTGGAAAGTTCTTGGATTAGTTGCATTCTATGAGGTGAGAGAAACTTTAGGAACATTTTGAGACTGTTGATCCCTGATGGCTTTGTTGTCAGGGTAGAGGTTCTCTTCACTTCAACAAAGGCATATCTAATGCCTTAGCTAATACATATACTGCATGGTATTGTAAAATAACTGTGTGATAACCTTAGCTAGCAACTCCGCTGAAACCTGAGCACACCAGTTCTCCCAATTTACTGAAAGGAACAAAGCTTTTTGCATTTTCCCTCTGCCTTTGCCTCTCCAAACAGAATTTTACTTAGTAGGAAATCTAAACCCTGAGGTTTTGTTAGTCTGCTACTTTAATTTTATGATCCCCTAGCAATTGTCAGTAAAAATGTGTGATGGGAGGAGAGGGAAGGAGATGCCAAAGTAGGTAGAGAGTATTCTGGTAATATCTGAGGGCAGTAAATGTAATTTGTGGTAGGTATACCATGATAACTACCCGATAGTGTGGAAAAGAATCTGTGTCCTTTCTGCATCTACTCATTTCAGCCATCCTGTTTTCACAAATTTTCATCCTTCACTCATATACTTAAAACTTTTGGCCATATAAATCAATAATTAGGAGTCATCACATAATGGATTTTCTTTTTCTTCTCTATTGCTGCTTTATAGTAAAACTACTCTCATGCAAGAATCAACAATAATCAGCAAAGTCTGCATGAATGGTTTGCCAGGGGCGTACAGTCTTTAAAAAAGAAGTCTATGATTCACCTTATATTGATGCATTGATGAAATTCCCAGACATCCTAGATGAAAGAACATGCATTGCTTCTTATTTTACAGATTTAAAGCGTAATATACTCAAATTTTTTAAACTTTCATTTCTAATTGTAGCATAATAATAATGTGATAACATTTGTGTTTAGTTTACACAGCACACTGCCATTCTGTGAATACAGTAGCTATAAAATTGGTCTAAATAAATCCTTGTAATTGTAATGACATGTGTGTTTATGGACATTTGCATTTTCTAAATTGACCAAAAGAATCTAATCTGAAAATAAAGAAACATAAAGAACTTCCTGTTATGTAGAACTAGCCTTAAAACATTTAGTAAAGCTCAAAACCAGATGTCTCTCTCTGTATTTCAATGTTGCAGTTTTATAATCTTGGAGTTTCCTCTTATGTCAGTCTTCAGTCTTCAGATTACTACCCAACTGCCACTTGTTATTCATGAAATGTTCCCATTTTGCTTCTGAATAAAACAAACATTGGATATAGGGAGAAAGTAATCATCTCAGACTTCATTTATTAACACAAACCATATTTTAAAATATTCTTGAATGCAATCTGACTGATAGACTATTAACCTTGGAAACTCTCTGATTTTGACAGTATACAGCACATCAAATTAAAAAAGGTGACCTGTAAAGATAAACAAATTGTGCTGCCTTCATACTCCTGGTTTCTCTCTCAAATGTAAACAAGTTCTGAAATGTTTTCTGACTTTTTTCCTGCTTGTTTTTGACCTTTAAAATACTATGAATATCAATGCGGGGTTTGGCCTGCAGGATGACTTCTTTGAGGTATGAAAGAACCAGAATGTGAGATGTCTCACCTCATCTAACATGTGAATCTTTCAACAAAAAAGTGGGTTTTGCCAGTATGTTCACCAGACTGGCTAGAGAAGTTAAACAAGCCCTATATGAAAACAAAAGAAACTGTTTATTTTTCACGTTTGGGGACTTGCTTCCTTACATACAGCAGTGGTGTTTTCATTGCAATAATTTTCTTTTCATAGCACAATAGACAGCAAAAACAATTTCTAATTAAGAAACAGATGGGAACTAAGTTTTTAGGAAGCATACAAAAATCCTTTTACCCCCCTACCCACCCAGTGAATTTATCTGATCTTTTAGGTAAACTTCTAGCTTTTTAATTTCTTAAGATTAAGTAAGCTGCATGCTATAGTCTGCCTATACAGAAGGAAAGTGGGAGTGTGGGAAAGGACAAAAAGTTTGTCTCAAAAATGACTGAAATTATAATTTTGACTCAAACCATTGGACAACAATAAAAAAATTAATCATGTGTAAACAGATCAGCTTTTTATATGTGATGTTAATTATTAAAATTAAAAGCTACAACTATGGACCATACATGTCACTGGCATATGGATAAATAAGATCCTTCTATCATTCAGATGTTTCCAAACATATTTTATACAACCAGCTAACTGGAACAGAATATTAACTTTTGGAAGAGAAGCTTTCTAAATGTTTTTTATAAAAGATAAATCCTCCCACTTCATTAAGCAGTTTAAAGAGATGTTGAAACATTACATTGGTCTTACTGCGGAGGAAGATACTTTACATGTTTTAGGATTGAAAAATGAATAGTAACATGCATTGCTTCTGATTGCTTAATGGTGATTTATTGAATCTCTTAATTACTGGGTTTTTTGACAGATTTCTGGATATCTTGAGGAGAAGGAAAAGCTTTATCTCAACATTTAAATGAAGAAAAGGCTCCATTTTTTTAACCTCAAAATGGAGTTCCATTAGATATTAGAAACACAATGTATTATTTTGACCTATAAGTTATAGCCAGCTGCTGCAATATGTAAATATGTTATGATATGACATAGCAAACTGAAAATGGCATACACATGTTCATCTGGCAAAATATCAAAACGCTGTTCGTGTTCGTACAGCTCCTGTCTGTGTTTTCTGTGCAACAGGATTCCGGGAACCTGCACACCGCCGGAGTTTGAATGATGATTGAACAGCCTTGTTCCCTACAAGACCTGAGGCACAGTCTGGTTCTGAGTCTCAGAGGGAGGTGAGACGGTCATTTCTCACAGGTAGAGAGGCACATCCAGGTTAAGTTCAGCAAGAACGCAGGAGACACAGAATCACCATTCTCACATAGTCACTACTAAGTTAGAACAAAACAAAGGTTTTAATTGCAGAGCAAGCCACTAGGGAAGGAGAATTCAGTCTGTGTGAACCAAGAGACACAATGAGAAATTAAAAGCTTAAACCTAAGGTGAAAGTTTTGTTATTTGCCACCTGCTTGAACCAACCAAGTGTTAAATGCCTGCGCTGATAATTGTTGGAGTAGCATCACATACCTATCAGTTTTGTGATTGAGGGTCACACTGTTTCCAACCTTTTTCTGTGCTCTGCTGCTCACAAAGACTCAGGTGTAGGCTGACACATTCAAAGGGACCCAATTGTGCAGCAGATACTGCCTGTTAAATTACAATTTTGATGCTGTTCCTCTGTGTGAATTAACAAACATGAGATTTTCATAGTAAATCCTCTTTCAAACATTTCCATGAATTACTCTACTTAATTCAGTGCAGATATCTTTAAAATGTTATTTGAAATACAAACTAGTTCCAATTAACTTTATTCACGTTGTAACAGAGCCAGGAGTCCAAAGCAATTGAATGTCCTAAAAAGGGGGGGCAGAGGAGTATTTAATTTACAATTGGTGCTATAAGGTAATCTGGACATGGCTCAGGATTCCTTTGTGGCTTTGTGATCACAAAGTGACCATGAGTGGCTGTATACTCAATAGCAAGCTGGAGAACTGCTGCAATAGCTGGATGTTTCCAGGGCAATTCTTTGTGGGTGGGCAGATCAAATGCTTCACAGCTAAAGCTCAACACCTGCAAACCTTGGCTATTTGGATCAATGTCAACTTAAAAGGAGGAGGGGGAAAACACTTCTTGATACATTCATCAAAAGTGCTGCAAAGAAAATGCTTTCTTCTGAAAGTGTACTGTGATTGAGGTTTATTTTGGAGTGGAGTCATGGAGTTCTCAGGTATGCTCATGGGAAGATCAAGAAACAGAAACAGCTAAAAGAATTATCTAGATATATTAGGACAGTCTTGTAGGGTGAGTGATGACATGCTCACATCTACTAAGGTTATCACTACTGGCCTTTTAAAAATACTGTTACTTCTAAAACATTTTTTTCTGCTTCACTGAAAAATGTGTAGGGTTTTTTTTTTTAAATAACTAAAGTTCAGTGAAACAGTAGACAAAGGAGGCCAGTTTAATCAAATCCGTTCCATTTTGCTGATTCAGTGTGTTGTTTAGGACAGAAATGAGAGTAAACAAAATTTATTTTCAGAGAAGCAGAATCCCTGGAACTCTATCCTTTCCATAATCATCTGATCTTTTCAGGTGTTGGTTGCACACAGGACAGCAAAAATGCTAAAAACCCCCAAAACAACCCACAAGTGTCAGAAATGTTATGTTTTCCTTCCTGTAATGATTTACTAGCAAAGCCTTACATGAACACAATGTGACTGATGTATTAAGGCCAATAAGGATCAAAAATGACCTGACAGTTCTGAGACTATTTTTGAGAGTGGTGACACTGCTGAGATGTGTAGCCTCACTGTCTGAGCATCTTCTGAGAGCAACGCACTCTAAATGTTGTCAGTCCTTAGGCATGCCAGGGATTTCAATTTGTACTTGTTATTACTCTTTGTTTCATGGAAGATTAGGTGCTAGAAAAGTACTTCTCATCTTTATTCCAATGATTCTAAGCAATGTGGATTAATCTTGCTGATTCTGCACAACTGCAGTTGATGCTTAATGCAGGTTACTCTGGTACAATTATAAATGTTCATTATTTTTTTTTAAAAAAAAGCTAAACAATATGACAGTGAACCAGTAATAAAACTAAAGAGCTGACATCTTAAATGCGACTGAAGCTTGAGGTTTCATACTTAGAAAATGAGACACTTTAAAGAAATCAAAATGTCATGTGAAAATGCAAATGCTCTCAAAAGGTAATAAATGTCTAGTTTAATCTAAAAGAAAAGGACACATTTTCAGTATTCTAGTTTTTGGTGTAAAGGCAAGGAAAATTTAATTACTTGTTCCAAAAGATTATGGAAGTTCTCAGCCTGTACTCTCCCCCCATCGCAACTTTTTTTAATGATACTTTGGGTGGACTCTATTTCTGAAGAAAACTTTTATTCAGGAAAACCTTTCAGAAATTCAAGATGAAAATCTGGACAAGGGAGAGATGAGATGCCTGTATGAGAGTTGAGTTCTTTCCCCTCATCCTCTAGCTGTTGCTGAGAGCATTTATGCAGGAGAGGAGAGATTGCGTTCTGGTGTCTGCTGAGATCCAGGCAGGGCCAGGCAGCAGGATGCTGGTTTCCGCACCTCAGCTGAACGTACAAGCAGCTTCAAACCAGATCTGCCACTTCCTGTCTCTAAAGACATTACATCCCCGCACAATCTTAACATTTAGCCTGATGGAAAGAGGGAAACGCTTTGAAATACCAGTGATACAGAACAGGGAAAACATATTTCCTGCTCACCTCTGGCTTTAAATCTACTTGTGGTTGTAGGGTCAGAATGACAGCACTGTTCCTTTCCATCCTCGCAGCCATCAGCTATTCTAACTGCTCCTCTGCGCTGAATTTTATGGGTGTTAAAGATCTACATGTTCCTTTCACTTCATCTGGAGTTATGAGCACTCAGTGCCTTTCCAAACATTGGAGACAAAATGAAAAATTCCACTCTCCTTTACTGCCGAGTAGTGCTCAGTGCCAGTACAAAGGTTGGTAAAATACCAGGGAGTGTGCATGAAGTCAGCTCAAAGTGTTATGAAGGTTCCCAAATCAAAACAGATTTTTTTGTAACACTGGAATTTATGAGTTGGATGCTTCTAGACATAGGAACTTCATTGATATGAATAATTAAAGGCTGAATTCCAAGCCACAAAAGCTCTTTTTTTTGTCATTAAAGCAACAATGGTGAGTTTTTAAACATATTTTTAAGGTTGGGGTTTTTTTTAACTTTTAAACATTTATAAAGACTTTAGGTTTTTTCTGTGCTTGGAGGTTTTACTAGTTATTAAAGGTTGAAAATTTCTGAAGTTTCCTACTTCTGTCCCTGAGCAAACATGAGCCACATATAGAAAAATCTGTTAAATTCAAGCAGTTGTAAATGTCATTGAACAAGGCCCGGTTCTTTGCAGGCTTAGCAGTATAAATGTTGCTGTGTGCTGAGGAATGAATCTGAGGAAGGGTCTGCTCAACAGAACTAGATTGAGCAGGGACAGTATTTTCAAGCACCACTGCCTGAAGATCTACCTCATTTTTAGCTAATCTAAAGCTTGTCATAGTGAAACACAGGTTTTATACTTGCATCTACCATGGGGAACCAGGGAGATTACGGTATTAATACTTGAAAATAGCTAATTTCTCTTGTAAACTGTTTCATCAGGGACCACGCAGTCAAGTCCTCCAAGTCTACTTATTTGATACTTGCTCATTAATCTTGTTCCCATCCATACATGCACAAATGGATACTTTCAAAACTATCCTCCAGCCAGTGAAATTCTCTGTTACTCCCCCATACATAGTAGCCAGAACCTTTTCTTCAGTCCTCATTTATAGCTGCACATTAGGACTGCATGACAAAGACAGTAAAAATAACAGATGCCCATGCCAATGTTTTTAAAGCATTAACCAAACTACCATGCCAATGTTTTGCTAAGTGATGGGAGCCAATGTGTTGCTACTGCTAGCCAAACAGGATGGTGATACTCACAGACTGTTTGCTTGCTCTCACTTTCGCTACCTTTAAAGGTGCCTGAAGCAGTAAGGTGACTAAGTCCATTATAAAAGCTGATGTGCTCTACCCACCTTCTTCAAATCCACCATTCCACATGTCTCAGCTGTGAAGCATTTAATAATTTTATTATTATTACTATTATTACTAATGCTTTCTCTTCCTGCTTCCTTTCCCCAGATTTGAAGAGCAAAAGGAAAAGCTTCCAGAGCTAACATCTTCTGAAGGAATACTACCTACTGCCATAGGGAGGCAGCTTTATATTGCCTAATTCAAATTCACTGTTATCGCTGTCATTATCTAGTTAACAGGATTTTTTTTTCTCTTTTGATCTGAGTTTGGTTCAGATATCAGTCAGAGACTTTATCCATTCTCTGCTTGGGAAGGGTCACTACTCTAAAAGTATCCAGAGTTAAAGTTAGTCAGATAAATATCTATAAGAACTTTCTTAATGAAATGATCCATAACTTCATTATAGCCATACCAAGTAAAGATTTATTTTTTTTTCATTTGAAACTGCATCATTTCCACTATTTATTTTGTACCAAGGAGTGATTGATAATGTTTCTTATACCCACAGCTACTCATTAAGCCTTTTGCGGAGTGTGTCTCCTGGGAATAAATAAGCTTTGGTTTCAGAAATGTTTTAGTGAGATACATAGTATAAATTGTAAAGAAATTCATATACAACCTCAATAATTTTTCCAATTCCATTTCATAACAAGGGTTCCTTTCCACTTTCTTGAAGTGAGGAATAGGACTAGAAGAAGGGAATTATAATGGATTTGCTTACTAAATTCACTATTTTCCCTATTGTGACTTCTCCAAGGAAAAATGACTGTTCAATTAATCTACTCACATACTTTGCCATGCACATAGTTTTTACTATGAAAGTTCTATATTACCATATTCACAGCACAAGAAGTTTCTGGGAGTTTAATCCCAAAGTATGCTGATTTAATACTAAGAAACACCTAAACATCTAAAAAGTAGGGAGCATATACAAATACAGGATGGAGGAAAAATAAAGGTGTGTAGAAGAAAAATTAAAGCACCACAAGGGTTTTGTTAAGTTAATGCCCAAACATTCATAATGCAGAAAACATACTAAAAATTATGTTATTATGTAGTTATTTCTTTCATGTTGTGATATTACTACTGTTACTGTGCTCATGTTATATTTCTCAAACTCAGATTTAAACACCAGCTGTATGTTTGGAGGAAAGTATAAACAGCTTGAGGCGGAAAATATTTACTAACAGTAGGTTTTTCACTCAGTTTTTTCCAGATCTAAGTCCTTCTCATTTTTCAGCATAATTATAATTTGCTTTCACTCTTGGTGAAATCTTTTAAAATTAACCTGCTCTTTTTCTTGATCCTTATGTTCTACCATATTTGTTTTCTAAGACATATCTGGTTTCCAATAAAGCTGCCTAGAAACCTCTGTGTGCAGAACCATGCTACCTCAAAAGAAATAATCATTTGGGTTTTTTCCTGTTTTCACACAAATTCTCTCAGAGTATTCATTGCTAATTTTTTGTGTGGAGCAAAGGATTCCCTCTTCATCTTTTAATGTTAATGTATTGTAAAATTGAATCCAATAACCATGGCATAACTATAGGTGTTAAAAACTACAAAATGTTTAAACTAAGACTGATT
This sequence comes from Gallinula chloropus, assembly GCF_964237585.1. NCBI lineage: Eukaryota > Metazoa > Chordata > Aves > Gruiformes > Rallidae > Gallinula > Gallinula chloropus. The sequence goes on from NC_140092.1 coordinate 32,027,730, forward strand.
TACGATGGTATGGGTCAGATTTGCAGCAGGATTTCACCACAGAATTACAATTGGTCCATGTACATGTACCATCACTAGCTGTTCAGGCATCCTTGACTTTATGGGATGTGCTTATGTAGCACCAACTGAAAACCTGGGAGCTTAGCCTCTCCTGCCCTTATCCAAAGTATTCACTACACTACAGATAGGTGACACCACTATATCAAAGAGAAATGTAGCTAAGTGTAATGGAGTGGAAATTCACTCCAGCAGGTTTAAGCCCAAGTGTCAGATTGTCTGAAGATGTGTTTCAGGACTTGACTCTGTTAAGTGTTTATCTAGTGTCAATGTTGCTAAGGATACAGCCATCCTCTCTGCTTATGCCTCAGCCACCAAGTACTTGTCTTTTCCTTTCATAAGGTTTCTACAGCAGCTTTTGACTGCTTACCAAAACCTAAAGGCTGCTAGTCATGCATAATTAAGTTACCAAAATTGTGTATCTTATTTCAGAGTGACTTAGCCCTCTCCAGGCAAGGGAGTAAAATACAACTGATTTTTAGAATCTGATTTAATGGAATTGCTACTTTCTTCTTTTTTGGTTGTTGTTACACACATTAAATCAATATTTCATTTTGGTTAGTGTTCTTCATTGGGATATCTGATGTGATTGTCAGAACTACAGTAATCACTGCCACCTAACCCAGTTAGCAACATGTTAAGGTTAGAGTTGTAAACACTCACTGAAAATTGGTTTGCATCCCCAATTTAATCTCATAAAAATTCAATTTCATAATAAAGTGAGTGATACTTTGAGAAAAGTCACTGTTTCCTTTCTCTTGTACCAGGTGATGTAGGATGGAACTTCCTATTCCAGTTTATTTAGAATGAGATAACAATCCATTCCATAGACACAGTTGAAAATGATCTGCAGTTTGGACTGTAAATTTCTAAATGACAGTTCTGTGAATTAGACTTGAAAGAAAATGCTGAGTGGAGGGGTTTAGAACTTGCATGTAAAATTCAGGACAATTTGTACAGGAAAGAGCTTTGCTGCTTATGTTATAACTGCGTAAATCCCAGAGACATCTAGGACCAAAATGAATGAATATACTCCTGTCACCTCCTCACTTTTAAACCTTGTTTTGGTCCTTTGTGATTTATTGCTGCCCCACACTGAGCAAAATATCCATCTATTTCTAGTAGTCAGAACTTTCTTAAGAATATCTTGCAAAGTTGGTATAAAGTAGCTGCTGGGAAAATAACTTCACAAAACTCAGAGCTCACTTTGAAATGGATCAGCATGAATTTTTCTGTCTAGTAGATGATTTCCAAATATTATCGTATCCCACAGTGAAATTACTAATGAAGTATTTTGACTATGGAGTTGATCATGTGAAAACACTGCTCACATTGTATATAAATGCATGTAGGGCACGTTTGACTCCAGGCTTTCTAGTTGCAACAGGTTTTCCAATACACACCTGTATTTGAGGTCCTGACACACATGCCCCTGGATTACACACATTAAATGTTGAGTCTTGATTCCATCTTAGTTTTTAAAAAGGACTGTGTTCTACTGGGCCTAAATCTTTCTGTTTGGTATTTTATGTTCTCATTCATTAGTCCAACCTTTCTCTATTGAAGTACCACCAGTTTTCCTAAACTTGATCTTCATCACTACATATTTTACTTTTAAGGCCTCTAGTTTTCCTGTTTTATAGAATGGTTTGGTTGGAGTCCAACCATCTATCCAGCCCTACTAGGTCCAACACTAGACCATGTCACCAAGTACAACACGGGCCCCTCACTATAAGGAGGACATTGAGATGCTTGAGCATGTCCAGAGACGGGATACAAAGCTGGTGAAGGGTTTAGAACACAAGTCTTATAAGGAGCAGCTGAGGGAGCTGGGTTTGTTTAGTCTGGAGAAGAGCAGACTGAGGGGAGACCTCATTACTCTCTACAAGTACCTAAGAAGTTGTTTCAGTGAGGTGGGGGTTGGTCTCTTCTCCCTGGTAGCTAGTGACAGGACAAGGGGAATGGTCTGAAGTTGCATCAGGGGAAGTTTAGGTTGGATATTAGGAAAAATTTCTTTACTGAAAGGTCTGTCAGATATTGGAACAGACTGCCCAGGGAGGTGGTTGAGTCACCATCCCTGGAGATGTTTAAAAGTAGAGTAGTTGTTTCAGTCTCTTGCTAAAAGCTTAGATATATTTTGGACAGAAAGTCATGTCTCCCTGGCCCAATCTCTTCTACACAAATTTATTACCCACATCCAGGCTGATTCTAGCTTACAGCTGCATTTATTCCTTGTTTCCATGGTCAGAACTAGCTTCTCACACGAGTGCATCAGTCTGCTCAATCCGTTCCTTCTTTACAGGCACCAGTCTCCCTGTTCACAGATTTCCAGGAGCTCTGCCTTCTGCTCTCCTCCTCAAAATTTTAAGCTCTTCTCTGCTGCCCTATTTTGGCTTCTTCGGTTTTCAGTTCATTCCACTACGCTTCTGGATCCCAAAACTTCTTTAATCTCTTCTCCCTATGGGCTTTTATACATTAGTACTGATTGGCTTCTCACAAAGTGAGTGAGGAATTAAGAGTCTAAAATAAGCAATACCATCCTCATTGTTAATTCTTGAGCTCGTATTTGGTGCAGCAGCATTACTCAAAACCTGAAAAGATTATTCTTGTTTTGGACTGAAGAATGAATATTGCAGCTGGACACATCGGTGGCTTTAGCTGGAATCATGTCAGATAGTTGGAGTCATGTCAGATATCTATTGAAGGTGGTTTAACAGAGCTCCAATCTGAGCAGATCTTTACAATTTGAGGATGAAACAAACAAAAACCCCAAAAAGCCAAACAAATAAGACCAAACAAAACCTAAAAAAACCCCACTAACACACATACAAGAAAGCAAATTAAAGTCCAATAAAGTAAAATATATTCTCTCTGCTCAAAGTTCTTGAGGAGTCCGACTTAAAGCATGCAACACCTAGAACTGTCTCTACTGTTTTTGTCTGCAAAGCTACTAAAAAGTTATATGCATTATTCTGTATTCTGTTTGTAAGAAAGAAAATTCATATTGTATCTGTTTTACCACAACTCTATAAATCTAAAACTGGTCTTAGTTTAGATAAAAGATTTAACTTACACTTTTATAAAACTCTGACAAGATGGGGCTGTTTCTTATAAGCACACATTGGCTTTTGTAAAAATAAAGGTAAAAATACCCTAATTTTTACCACAGGTAAAAATACCTGTGACTGATTTTTTTATTGGGAAGCATGTCCTCATGTGGCTGTTCCTGAAGCAGAATTGAAGGAATGGTCAAGTTGCAGTAATGTTAAAATGCTGTTTAAAGATATAAACCTTTCAATAGGATTATGCAGTGGCTCCCTTTGCCAACATTTAGACTTTGATTTACAAACATAATACCCTTCACTCAAAGGAAGCAGGCATAAAAGATATTCTGTATATACTTAATCTGCTTACTGTTATCAGACATGAGAGTGTATCAGAAGTAAACACATCTATTTTAAATATTCCCTGAAGAGATCTTCATGAAAAAGACTCTTCCCTTTTTTCTCTGCTGATCTTTTCTTTGTGTCATATCACTGCTGAGTGTGGGAGCGATGAATTTCACAACAACAATCTAAGCACAATACTTTAAATAGAGATAAATCTACAGTATCAGCCAAAGTTCTGTTTCAAAAGGAAAACAGATTTAAGCAAACAAGAGTATCATTCAGAATTGTAAATTATTCTGTTAGCTGTTTGCTTATATCCTTCCTTTAAAAGAGGGAATTCTAAAGGATTCTTATCATGGCCAATGTGTTTGAAAGCATAAAACCCCCAGTTACCTTCTAAAAATAGTCTGATCTACTAAAGCAGCATCTATGAAGGCTATAAGCTACGTTGTTGTTGTTTGTTTTTCAGTGAAAAATATCTTAGGGTTAGATCATAGGAGATTTGCAATGCATTATTCACTCAACTTTTTAAGAGTACTAGAAAGAGGCCACATGCAGTAATTAAATTTTCACTGGAGATTCTTCAGCAGTTTCAGTAGCCTATCCTAACATATGTGTGAGCACATACCAGCTTAGCTCTTGGTTGCTTTCTGTTTTCAGCTGTTCTCTCTTCCTTGCTCAAAAATGCATAAGGACCATATCCAAAACTCAGAGAAGGGAAATTATTATGCTACCTAATGCTTGGAGTTTTGGCAAATGGATTTTAGGTATTGAGGGGAAAAAAGAAAAACTATCCTGTCTAAAATTCTCCAAACTTCCAGTTTCACATAAGCTTAACCAGCATTTTCTTTTAGCATTAACTTAGCCCTACGGCTTTTATCATTGAGAAATTTGTGTCAAGATGGTTGAGGATATGTTGGAAAAATCCCTCTTTCTAATACCAGATCACAAATCCAAAAAACCATGCCTCACCATTTAAAATATTTCAAACTTTAAGAGCTTGTATTCACAAAGCCAAAATTTAGGTACTATCTTTACAGATCCATTATTCGTTGAATAAGTAAACAGATTCACAGAATTTTAGGGGTTGGAAGGGACCTCCATAGATTGAGTCTAACCCCCCCTGCCAAAGCAGGGTACCTAGGACATATGGTACAGTTATGCATCCAGGTGGGTCTTGAATGTCTCCAGAGAAGGAAACTCCACAACCCCACCTAGGCAGCCTGTCCCAGGGCTCTGTCACCCTCACAGTGAAAAAGTTCTTCTGCATATTGCTGCAGAACTTCCTGTGCTCCAACTTGCAGCCATCGCCCCTTGTCCTGTCCCCACAGACCACTGAGAAGAGGCTGGCCATTTCCCCGTGTCCCACATTTCAGATATTTATAAACATATATTTATAAACCTTACCTTTTTTTCCACCAAAAATAATTGAAATCCCTTAAAAGGGAAACCCTTCAGGCCAGTGGTTCAGCTTGTTCTATGTTTTAATCAAAGAGGTTTGATCCTTCCCCTTTGTTAGACTCTTCTGCTTTAGTAACCCCTGTTTTGATCCACTTTTGATGAATAGTGTTTCAACCCCAAATTCATCTTCTTTATCTCCACTGACATATTCACTTCTACATTTCCCTCTCAAGAAATGCTCATTCTTTTCTTTCAATAATAAAAAAATCTGCCAATTACAAAAATACCTTTTGTTTTATAACAAATTGCTGCTTGAATTGTGCTGTCAGGAAGCTATTTGGGGGGAAAGGGAAGGATGGCCTCAATGGGAATAAGAAGGAACTGAATAAGGAACTCGGATTGTGTATTATTATATAAAACAAACAGGCACACCATGAATTATGTAGTTCTATACAATTCTGTCTTAGGATTCTAATGACAACATAAACCACTTGAGTTTCGTTTGTATGGCTTATGATGTCAGCAGAACACCTCAGCGGAACTCTAGGCTCATAATTCAGAATTGCCCACTACATAAAATGTATCCAGACAGAGAATCAGAAAACAAGATGATATTTCTTTTTGCTATTTATCTTAGGAATACGAAATCCACTGCAGTACAACAGTGAGCCACTTCTTCCAGTATGTAATCCTCAGAAGAGAAAAACCTAAGGATTTTTTTTTACTCAACTACACACTGAATTTACTTTGAAGATGCACAGTTCCATGAAAGAAATCCATAGATTTTTGAAACAGCAAAACAAATGTGGCATTGATATTAAAAAAAAAAATTCTCCTGAGCAGAGAAATCTAAATACTTAGCAAGACATGATGACTTGGACAGAGTAAGTTTGAATCCTAAGCTTATTACTCTTCTTCCCAGTGTGGCACATGTCAGAGAGGAGACTCATCTCAAAGGATGGTTGATGCTTTCTGTCATCTGAGGAAGTTGTTCTGCCTGAGAGAATGGGTAGACGAATTTGCTATAGCAAAAGCCGAATGCTTCTGACACACAGCTCACCACAGAGAGTGGAATCCTATTGACTTCAATATTTTTAATTTATTCACAAATACAGAAAAAGAGAGCCTGTCACATGCCTCGGTGATTTCCTTCACAGACAGCATGGTGAATATGAGAGAAAATACAAGGATTCACCATTTGTATTTTTATTTTTTTCCCAGTGTGATCATATTAAAGTCTCCTTCTGCATCTCTGGAGGATACCTTCTTTTTTAAAAATCACTGTTAGCGAAACATGGTAAACACATCAGTTTTATGAAAATCCTAACTGCAGTTCCTTGATATAACTCCATGCCCTAATTATCTATTTATCAGGGTGCTGAGGGAGGGGTTGTCTGCTGTAAAAATCCACATGAAGCTGAAAGCAAGTGAGATACAGAGTTCTGCACTGTCCTTCATATAAAGCAGAATCTAGCACTCACTGCTTTTTGCCAAACTGGGCACTGCTAAATATGACGTGGTGTCATTTGATAGACTCTGCTTTCAGACCTGGTTAATGGGGATTTGGTGTCTCTTAACTGTTCATCTCTAATCCCATCCCACAGATATCTGTTGCTAAATCTCCAGACAGAAACTACCAGCTGGCAAATGGTGGACAGTCTCTGAACTTAAGCAGATTTAGCAGAGCCTTCAGCAAATGTTTATAGGCCTCAAGCTAATTGGAAATAAGATTTACAATGCTTCTTTTAACAAATGCCATTCTATACTTAGAAAAGGGAATTACTGGGATTTCTTAAAACTAATCTAATTTACTCATGAGTATAACTTCCTTGAGGACAGAGTGAGCCAATGCTGATTTAAGGCAACACACCATATTTATTTTTCACTTTACATTGTGTGATGAACTGAAAGGTCATTATCCTTAAGTATATCAGATAAAGACATACACAGCGAAGTCACACTCAACACTCACGCTGCAATTAGAATCAAATGGTAGCTTTCACAGAAGAAAGTCTAAAGTCTTTGCACAAAGAGTGCCAATTCTTAAAGTTTTTAATTTCTAAGAAAACTCAGTGCCTTAAACGTCTCAAAAATAAGGTTTACTTCAGTTAGTGGTGACTTCTTGGCAACAATAAATACACTGTCTGTGTTAATTTTGTAAGAACAGAAAAAGAAAAAAAATATTCCTAGGAAATGAATTCCCAAGTCTCCAATCATTTATTTTATGCCCCATCTTACAGACATTTCCTCAAACCTTTGCATCATTTAGTAGGCTGGAGAGAACAACTCTTTATGTAAGTGTAAAGCCCTTCTTTCCTGGGAACTGAAATGGAATTTCATCCTGCTTATTATTTCAGTTCCTTAATAATTTAAAACAGATCTCCATTTCTTCATGTTCAGGCCTGAACAGGTGCATAATGTCACTGCTCTATTCCAGCTGGTTTTTTTAGCTTTAATTTGTTTTTTAAAGGGTGATTTTGAATATTTCTTATGTATTCCTCATTCTTCACGTATAATCCTCACTAGGCTGTACGTGGCTTACTGTGCTAAACCATTTCTTTCTGATATTTTGGAGCTGTTGTTGAATGGAAAGAAAATATATAAGGTTGTCTCTATTCACTGCATACAACTGGTACGAAAGCCACTTAGGAGCACCATTGAAGATGGTCTCTTTGTGTTAAAGGTGGCAGGGTGGGTAGCTTAAGGCTCTGCTAAAACCACTAACTGGCATGAGAATAAGTTAAAACTTGTATCTGGATTTCTTTTTTTTTCTTTTAATTTTGATGCTAACTTGACCGATATAATTTCTGGTTGAACAGTCATGGCTGCTAATACTTACACCCAGGAATGAATTTACTGCAGAAAGACAAAAAAAGCTTGTGGTCACATCAGGGCTGTGTCAGTCATGGTACTACCATGGCTTAAGATCCTTGGCCATTTTATTCAGTGCTCGGGAATGGAATTGTGGTTCGAGTAGGAGCGAGGAGGAAACATTCCTCCTCCACGGGCTTCACATGTAAGTCAGAAAATATTTGTAAGATGAGACTACTTTCCCATCTTTTACTTTCACATATCCTATCTTTGTCATTTTCCAGTCCACCTAATTAGGACTCAGCTTGACCAACTACTGTATTCGTGACACCGTTCTCATGTGCCTGAGACCCAGGAAGCAGCCGAAAGCAATGCCCTGAGCAGCCTGACGTTCATGCACATAGCACGTCTCAGTCTAGCTAATGAGACTCCACACTGGGCTGATTTCCTCCAGCAAAAGCAAGAGACTGCTGTATTTTCTAGAAGTTTTTCCTCTTATCTTTCACATGCATTTGTGTCTTCCTTAGCCTGGAAAGAAGTGGTTCAGACTACAAAAGCAACCTCAGTGTCAGACCAGTTCGAATAACATTTTCCTTCAGAACAATAGGTAATAGCATTTAAAAGACTGCCATGCAGCTTTTAATCTGCTTTAGGAAAACATCACCCAACAAAGGAAACAATACAGCTAAAATTATTTCATGCTTCAACTTACAAGCCTTTGCCATGCATCACTTTAAAAATATGAAGTGCTGATTTAGTTTTTAAAGGACAATGGTTGCACAGTCACTTGTGGTAGATCATGAGGAAATCAATGACCACAGCAGATGCTGCAGCAATGAGTAAGAATTGTTTCTTAATACCTCATTTTTATTAGACTGTAGACAGACCTTTTTAAAACAGGAGCAGGTGTATTTAGATGACCTGATTTCAAAACCACGGAGCACCTGGAAACTTTCACCAATATATAGTCTTATTGCATCCACACGCTTTCTTGCTGGCATGAGGAACACACAGAAGTGATGCTTACTAGTAACCAGGTACTTAACCTCCACTATGCCCTGTTCATTCCTTCACTTCCTTTTCCTGTTTTTACTGCTGAAATCGAGAATGGGTTGATGCTATAGTAGTGAGTTGGGACTGGTGGAGGGGAGCAGAAGGGTAAAGAGGAAATCTGGGACTAGAGGGTTACTTACACTCCTTGTTCTTTCACTTGTTTGCATTCTATGAATAAAAACTGTGTAGTGACAAAAAGAAAAACCATGACAATTTGCCAGAAATGGCCTACAAACAGTTCTTCTGTTCTGTGGTTCAAAACATGGCTACCTGGCTTAAACAAACCACAGAACCTAGAATTTGGAGGCTACACTGATGTACTCCATGTTCAACCAGATAAAAGCAGTTACTATGGTATGACCTTGAAAGCAACTGAACACACCCTTCAGCCTCTTAGATTTTCCTTCCCACAAAAAAAAATAATAATCAATTAATACCTGCTCTGATGTGCATAATTGACTAATCTTGGCCCAAACTGTAATTGTACTATATGCTTACACATGGAATCTGAAAGAATATAAAATGAATGACATGCTGTTAAATGGAGTAAAATCTGAAGTGTGGCTTCAGAAAGATTTCAAGAGAAAATTCATGTGAGAAGGGAAAGATCAAGAAAGTACAGCAGATTTCTAATTTCCCAACTTCCTTCATTGAGCCTACAGAACACTTTTCTCTATACCCCTGGAACACTTAAACCAAAGTCCTAAAATGGAATAGTCTTGTTTTGAAAGCAGAACATCAGATTTAAGGCCAGACATGATATCATGAGCCTCTGTAGGTGATAATTATGATGTTGCAACAGCATTCTGACATATTTAGGATCACAGCATTGTATAACTTACATCTTCAAAATTAAAGTAGGTCCCTTGAGGCAATGTACAACACTTTCTTTGCTAAAGAAAGAATTGTTTTGTTTTTTTTTTCTTATAACAAGAAAATATTTATCCCTTTGATTCTCTGGACAGGAAAGGAAATAAACATGGTTCTTCTGTCTTCTCAGATGATACCTGATTGTCATTTTATGGCATGCACTAGTATTTGATTCTGCCAGTTGAAAGACAGCTTGCTAGCACACTCTCCTGACTAAATATAAAAGAGGTTTCCCTCAAACAACAGGGGGTTTATTACATGAACAATACAGAGAAGAAACAAGATAAAATAGCAAAATTGAAAATCCAATATAAAATAATGCTTCTGCTGTACAATCAAGACATACAACAGATGTGTCACTGTGACCAGATAAAAAATAATATTGTTTTGCTAGAGACATAAACCATCTTTTCCATTAGAAATAATGTCTTGTTATGACTGGCTTTGGTAGCATAGTACATTTGGCGAAGTGAGAACACCCGTGGTGTGCTACTAAGTTGAGAATTCTTTCTCATGATGAACAACGTTTAGAAAAAAAAATGAGCATAATGATATAACAAGCAGGCACTTAAGCAGATGTTTTATCTGAGTAAAGTAGTTCAGAAACTAAAAGAATGCAGGTTTGCTTCTGCACCCGAGTTGTTCTTTAGCATTTCATTCCTTTTGGGAAACAGCTCTTAGGAATCACTGTAAGATTAACCATAAAATAAAAATTGCTTAAAAAGTCTTGTTTTGACTGTGTCTCCAGCCTTTTGACATGCTCAGTTCCTTTTGCAGCTGATGTACTACCAGACACAGATCTGCCCAAGTTTGGAGATACAGTGTGGAGAGCTCCTCTCTCTTGGCGAGTTCCTCATTGCTGGACTAAGCAATGTGGGTCATGCTCCTAACAGCCATTTCAGCTTAGCCCAGCCAAGTGTCATCATAGAAGGAAAAGCATGGGAAAGCATGAGCTGTTAGCTGGCACCGTGCTACTCCATTACACCACTTTCCATCCAGTTAGAGATGTACTATGCTACCCCAATCACAGCAGGGCCAGATAATCTGGAATCAAGGAAGCACAAGCAGACCTTTGCACTCTCCATACTGTACTTTTATAGAATTTGTCAAGGACCTTGCATGGGTCATATGTGCCTATCACAGTCAAATTCTGATTCAGGTAGTTATGATCTGCCTGCCAATTATACTGTAAAATTCAAACTGAGCTGCTGTTCCTTACTATGATTTCTTCATGGATAGTAAATAAATTTCTGGATCTTTTGTCATGAAAGAGTGAAGAGTTTTGAGTATCAGTAGCATAGCTAGATCCTTGCTCAGCACCAATTAACCTGATAACTATAACTGAGAGCCCGAGAAGAAAAGGTTTTAGTTCTGCTGGATGGGTTCATTGGTAAGTGGATTTAACCAAGTTGTCAACCTGCAATATGTCACCGGGGTGGGTGGCTGTCGTAACTGGCTACATTCAGCAGCTAACAGTGTAGATGAGTAGCCAACTGTTTCCCTCCAAGCTAGCATATTTAAGTTTAGTGAGGAATGGATGAAGTAACGTCCTGGCATTAGGACCTTTCATCAAGTCCCAAACCATCCTCTTGTACATTTCTGCTTACAATAAAAGAAGGAATTTGCAGATATTTGGTGCTGGACCACAGCTATAAATAAAGAACTCAGTTACTCTGTCAATATTCCACTTAACAAGGTAGTGACAGTTTAATTAAACATATGATTATTTATGAAAAAATACATCTTAATTTCATGACAGCATTAATAATCTCAGGCAATTAGATTGAGTTGTTTGTATGTGACTTTTCAAAAACTATTCAGTCTGCTATGACACCAGATTTCACCTGTCTGTTTTACAACTACCAGCTTAAAACCACACATTTTATGAATAGAAAATAAGGCAATATTTCCAAAGTTTGCTAACAGGCTGAGGAACTCTCAATATTAATAGTCAAAGCTTTTACTACACTGGAACTAATTCATCAATTTTTTTTTCCTTCTCCCAACCCCTCCCCTTAAATGTGTGCTTACAACTTCCTGTTGTAATTATTGAAACACACACCCCATGAGAGAAGGAAAAACAGTAGTAACCTCCTGGAACAGGAGATTGAAAACTAAGGCAGTTTAGATGGTCTTGTAGTTAAAGCATTGGCTAAGAGTCAGATAATGAAGGTTTAGGATCTGACACAAACTTCCTGTGTGATTTTTCTGAAAGCTGTTTCAAACTAGATATGATACTTCAATAATTATGAGCTATAGCATGGTCCCCCATGATTCAGTTGGAACTACTTGTGGAGCAAAGCATCATGCTTCTTCATGAAAGTGGTAGAAATCTGATCTTCAGTCTCCTCCTCCCTTGTCCCTGAGTCAATGGAACAGTAATACAAATGCTAATCTGCCTCAACAAAATGTTCTCCTTTTTACTGCTTCACTTCCACTGTTCAGATATGTCAGTGATGGCATTAATGGTCTTGGTGCAGGAAAGTATATAAGTGTGTTTCTGACCTTAAACACAAACACCATCATTAAACTTTATGGTTTATTTAAGTTTAAGACCGTTAAATCATGAGCAAGTCTAGGTGAAATCTGACTGATATACTTAGCACTTCTGAACTGTGGAGCTCTGGAAATACCTACAGCAGTGCTGGAAGATCAATACTCTTGGCCTCGCTTCTGCTGGAAATACTTTCAATATAAGGAGATCTTTTCTACTTGCTGATTGATGAAGATTCCCCCTCAAATATTCTACTTGATAAAGGAAGTCCAATCTGACTAAGAGTCCAAATGCAACAATAAAACATACGTATGCTTGTTTAAAGACTCTGCTTCCTAATGATGTCATCTTGTTTTACAACTTTGTCTATTCACATTGTAATAAATTGCATGTAACAATAATTACATACATCAGTACAGAGTACACCATACAGACTATACTAAATAGTTTATCATTGTTTACTTGAGTTCAGAAATACTGACCATTGTTCAAGAATTTCAATTGGTATCTATTATAAGCAAGTTTTTAAAATATTCCTTAGTTCAAACAAAGCATCGAATTTCCATCCCATTCCTACTGGGATGTTCAAAACCTACATTTCTTTCTTGATATTTAAACTAAGTGTTACGCTTTGCCCATTCCTTTGGCCAGCTTGTTAGTATGCAGCTCTTCTTTCTAAAAGGCACCCCAATCAGATGAGACTAAAATATGATACATAACCCAAAACAATACCTTGAATTTTGTATGGGTAGCCTGGCCTAGTGAAGGTGTCCCAGCCCATGGCAGGGGGGTTGGACTAGAAGATCTTTGAGGTCCCTTCCAACCCAAACCATTCTATGGTTCTATAATTCTAAAGAGAATAAATATTTTGAATAAGAAACATATCAGCTGTCCTATGGTTATATTATCAGCAGCACACATGAATTTTTAGGGTTTTGATCTACACTAAAGTATGCTGCCAGTCAAAATACACTTCAGTACGCAACTTCCACAGTATAATCTCACATAGCCAGAGGCAGCCTCACACCAGAGTTTGAAAACAATTTCCTTAGTAAATTAGCTAATAATGCAGTAATATTTGATTAGACTTCCAAGGTGTTACTGATACAAGGAAATTGAGAAATAAAGTCAGTTGTTTATTATACAAAGAAGTTATATATTCAAATTAGTTTGCAGTTAATTGTGTAGAGACATAATGTATCTACTAGTACTCAATATCACCACATTGTTGGTAATTCAGAACTCGTGGCCACATTTTTCCATTATCAGATTTGTATTGACTAGCTCACATCTGAAATTATTCTGATATGCAAGAGAACCATTCTCTACTGAAGAGTCAATTGCATTTGAAGGTCTTTATTTGATGCATGGATTCAAACCATGTTCTCCTAAGACCTATTTTGCAATTCAGAGATGGCCTATTGCTTATGATTCTGACTTCTGATTTCCCACCTTCCCCCACAAAAACTTCTGCTGGCATGTGCAAGCTGTAGGTCAGTGACCCTCTGTAGGAGAGACAGAAAGAATACTTTATCTAACAGAGCTGGAGAGCAACACCATAATTGGAAACTGATGCCCTGACACCGCATTGAGATGCTGTCTCACAACTTCGTCACAACACTCAGGAGAGAGCACAAGCATGTATTGAATTGGTACCATAAGGCAAACAACACAGTACAACGTCAGAATGTCACTCTGTTCACAAGTTATTTCTTGGCCCTCTGATTTTGCTCAGTAGAAGTACTTGCTTTCCTTTCCCACTGATGCTCAACAGCTACCAAGAGAGACATTTCTCTCTCCTTCCTATAGCCCTAGCTTGCAATCCTAACGATGGTATTCCCATGAAAAGTAATCAGAAGTTCACCAGAATACTTGCAGAACTCCCAAGCTTTCTGTGCTCCAAGTATACCTGGGAGAGGTGTATCTGAAATAATGCAGACACCAAAATCCAATGAATAACACAGTGAAACTACATAATACCTCACAGCTGTTGTTCACTGTGAATGAATTTGAATGACTCTTCCCTGTTTACCTTCCCTAGATTGAGGCAATGGAAAAACCCATGTATTTTCCTTTCCTAATGCCATGATTAAAACCTGGTCTACAGACATTCAGACCAGTACATTTGCATTCTAAAAAAAAAAAGAGTAATCAAATTTCCATCTAAGCTCTACAATTCACCAGGTGACTTATTTCAGGGAACACGGATTGTGAAAAGGAGTCTGATCCTCGGCACTTAGCACGTACACATACATTTCAGGATATTTCCCCAATACAAAATGAGGAATTATAATTTACCAAATGGCACGTACTTTTTGTCCCAAATTGCAGAATGGTTACACCTATTGTGACCTGTGTCTTTTAAAAGATGTATTTTGCCTGCACGACTACTGTAGGCGTAGCATGTAAATCAGAACTATCAGAACTCGGCTGCTTAAAAGTAGCAGCTTAGCAGCACAATGCAGCAATTACGTATAGAAATATAAGTGCAGTTTTTGTTGAAACATGCCAAAAATAGCAACCATTTATATACTTCCAAAGCTCCACATATCAGGTATTAGATTCATCTTCATTCTGCACCGAGGGACCATTGTCTAATTAACTAAACTGAATGCATTTTGCCAGCCTGTATGGGTTTACAGAGATTAGGTACAGTGTGAAGAGTGCTCACAGTAGGGAAAATCATCCAGCTATACTGACTGCATCCTAGAGTATTTTGGAGATGTCTGAACAAGGGTTAAATTTGCTGCTGTGCTGAATTGACATTGCCCATGTTTGGGTGAGAAATGGCCAATACATATTGAATTGGGAAAAGTAATATTTTGTCATGAGAATTAAATAGTTGTAGTGATTGCTTTAAAATTCTCTAACTACTTCTTCGTAGTTTATTTTAATTGTATTTCTTGGATTTCAACATGACTCCATCCTGTTCAGCACCTGAAATTTCTTTCTCCCATTTCATCATTTCATTATGGCAGTTAAAGTAAGTGAAAAGAACCTGTCTCATCGGTATCTCACTTCAAGAAGCTCCAAAATCCTTCTGCACAGAACAGACTATTAATGAAAGAAAGAGAAATGAGCCTTTGAAGATCATTAAGATATTAATTTTGCAGGTTCTAGATCCTTTTGTTTTAGACATAATTTCCCTTTACTTTCCAGTAAGATAGCCTGGTTCAAGTACTGATATATATGATAATGTAAGGGATAAAATGTGGCTATTGCTTTCTGGACTTCACTTTTTCTACTTCAGCAAAGCCAAAGTGAGTGGTATTTCTATATGCTTTAAAAAAAAGAAAAACACCTGAAAAATCTGACAAAATGTGTATGATACATTTTCAAGAGCTTCATTCAAGCTTACAGTACTGTCAGTGCTGTCTAATACAGAGCAATTAGACCTCGGCCAAGTCTACAGGGGACCTGGGACAAATCTTAATTTCTTTTTAACTATGAATAATGAAAGATTAAAGCCCTGGGACAGCAATGAACCACACTGATGGCACATTTTTTTAAAATCTCTTTGAAATTTTCTGGTAAACAATAGTATCATAGAATCACCTAGGTTAAAAGAGACCCTTTAGATCAAGTTCAACCATAGACTAACCCTGACTAGTTCATTTCTAGACCATGTCCTTTAGCACTTCATCTACAGGCCTTTTAAATATCTCCAGGGATGGTGACTCCACCACCTTCCTAGGCAGCCTACTCCAATGTTTGACAACCTTTTCAGTAAAGAAATACTTATTACTCCTGCAATATTGCTAGTTGTTTTCTTAATGAATGTGGATTTAAACGTGGTGTGTCTGTGTCAATATACTATTTAATTGCAGTTCCTCCTCTTCTTATTCCACCAACAAATTATGTTTGTTGCCATCATACATGCACATCAGGCACGTGACACAACCATTATTTCTTTCTACATTATGATTATCAAAATTTGCTCTTCTAGCTTTGAATTTAAATGCATCCTACTAACGTTGCATTAGCCTGGGAGTCATGTGCATTAGCTCACATATCCTTAGCAGAGAGGGACAGCAGGCAAATAGCAATCTGCAGACAGGTCCTCCAGACTATCTGAAGAATCATTCCCAGGAAAAGACTGGAAACTGCAGTGAGCTACAGGTGAATCTCCTTTCTGTAACTAAGACTGTAGCTGGTGGGGGTTTTTACTGTTTGAAAATTTTTGTGTTCTTAGAACGTCTTGTCCTCTCAAATCTTGAGTGTATGTTAGTGAAGAAGTCTTGCTGAGAAAGTTTATTTAGGGTTCCTATGAGTATTGCTTAGAGTAAACACATCCTTTGACCAGCTTGATTACAACTAGGACACATGCCTAACCACAGAAAGCAGCTGCTTTGATGACACTGTTGAATAAGCATCTCTTTCTAAATCTCATGTAAATATAACCACAGACAAAGAAGGATCATGGTCCATTAACTTTAGGCTGTGTGAACAAATGTGAGATAATTACTGAACAAAAAAATTTGCATCTGAGTTTGAGAAAACAAAACATAGATCTGTTGTGAAGACACCAAATTAGCAGTGATGTTTCTTCAATAAGCCAACAGTGGTGCTTCTCACTCTACTCTTAATTTGTTTCTCCTAGTGCTTGGAAAAAAGGCTTCTGCTACTGCTTGGAAAGTTACTGAATGATTTGGATGACTGCATGAATTTTGCTATTATTTTTCATAGCAGAACTTGAAATGTTATATCTGTCTTCAAGTATGTTATTTCTGCAGGTAACTGAAAAGAAATTAACATTTAAATGAGGATGTTAAATTCTGTCACGAAGAAAATAATGAGAACTATTAGTAGAAAATATGCACAAATTTTCACTCTACCAAGACATGATATGGATCTAAATTAGCCTATGTAAACTAGAACCTGAAACCATTAAACTACAACTCAAACTCAGGAAACCAGAGTCTCTTATGACTGCTAGTCAAGGTGCGGCCATCACACAGAGAGCAATTACTTTCCTATGTGCAGTTTGCAAATGAGCACTGAAATAAACAGGAAGATTTTCTGCACTATCACAGCCATCCCTCATCTTCTAAGGAAAAAGTATCCTCATGATAATGCTAACATTTGAATATCACCTTTAAGAGTAGGAATGGACCTTTCCATTCTACTAGTGGAAGATTTAACTTGTGCCTTAAACTCATGAGTTCTATAATTTGCCTTTGCTACCACACATTCTTAAGATGGATGTGAAATTATTTTCTTCTAAGGATCTCACAGAAGAACTGGCAAAAATGGGAAAGAAATCCATAGCATTAGTAAGGTTGAGTCACAAGTGAAAACAGAAGTAGCTTTTCATAGCAGGATATCTCTTATCCATTATACTTATTCTGAATACACTGTTCCTGAGAGTATTAAAACAGTGAAAAAAATTACCATTAGCAATGTAAAAAATACCATAACTTTTCCTCAGCCTTTAAAAACATATATTACTATTCTCATTAAATGGTTACATATCAAATCAAAGTTGTATCCAAGTAATTTGATTTATAGAAAAAGGGAAAATATATTTTGCAGAACAACCTTTCATCTTAATTGCACATTCAGATACACTAGCCAAATTTGAATGCCCCGTTAGAAACCTAATTATGTTTGACAGGTTTAAATAAGGGATCAAATTCCAAAACCAAACTAAAGTATTTGCTTTTGGGTTTGGGTTTTTTTTTCCCAGTCATTGATATTAGAAATACAACTCATGAGCAGAGCTTGTAAATAGGAAGATCCTGAAGAAAGCTTTTATAGAGGATACTCAAGATGTGAACAAAATGCATGTTTCTTTTTAAAGATGAATAGCTCAGTGTCTCTCCAGGTGTTAGTACTATTGAGGCCATTAATTATAAATTATTGACTTTGTAAGGCAGTTATCTTATTTGAAACTGGATTTCAGAAGCCATCTGCACAATTTCCATTAATTTGCATAGATGAGAATCAGATCTTGAAATTCTCTTTAATTTTACATAGCTTTAGTGGCACCACTGCTGAATACCACTGTATTACAACTAACAAATAAAAGATTCAGTCCCTAGACATTAAGTACTTTGTCTCAAATTTGTAAGATTTCCTCTAAAAGATTCGAAAGGGACCAATTTCCTATGTTTGCACAGCCTTGGCAGTATCTTAAAACATATTTCTGGCCAAAAATTACACTGGCAACCCCATGTTAAAATGTACTTCTGACAAGGAAATACACAAGACTGCTAGACTTCTAAGTGGATTTTCCTGAACTTAATGCTACTTAGATACACAATTAACTATGCTTGGACAAGCTGGTCTATACCAATCTCTGCATCTTATTCTAGGTAAAATATCCAGTTTGGGGCTTTGCTTTCTTGGGTTTTCTGCTGGGTTTGGCTGGGATAGAGTTAATTTTCTTCATAGTAGCTTGTATGGGGCTGTGTTTTGGATTTGTGCTGAAAACAGTGTTGATAACACAGGGATGTTTTTGTTACTGCTGAGCAGTGCTTGCACAGAGCCAAGGGCTTTGCTGCTGCTCACTCCACCAGCAAGTAGGCTGGGGGTACACAAGGAGTTGGGAGGGGACACAGCTGAGACAGCTGACCCCAACTGACCAAGGGGATATTCTATATCATATGACATCATGCTCAGCATGAAAAGCATAGGGAAGAAGGGGGTGGGGGGCACATACAGAGTGATAGTGTTTGTTTTCCCAAGTAACAGAGCCCTGCTTTACTGGGGATGGCTGAACACCTGCCTGCACATAGAAAAGCAGGGGAAAAAAAAAGCTTGGTTTCCTTTGCTTACCTTATAGCTTTTGCTTTAATTATTAGGCTGTCTTTATCTCAACCCATGCATTTTCTCATTTTTACTCTTCCTATTCTCTCCTACATCTTGCCAAGGGAGAGAGAGCAAGCAGCTGCATGGGACTGAGGTGTCAGTTGGTGTTGAAACAAGACAGGTTTGACCTCTTGCTTTGGTTGAGTTTCTTTGCCAGATTCCAGTCTATTGTTACAGTTTATGAATTAATTCTATTCTATTGCTAACCAAGTAACTTCTCTGCCTGCCAGATACCTAAACACTCAAGGTGGTTTGGTTTGCATACACATTACATTTTTCCTTTAGTTACATATATTGTATCATTAATCATACACTCAAAGAATTCTTACTTATTCTTGCAGAATAAGTAAGAACTTATTCTTAATTCTTAAAGAACTATTAATGGTGGAGAAAAGATAATTTCTATTTGTTATCTTGTGTATTATATGAAAGACAACATTTAACGATTAATGATTAGCTGCTATATACATCACATATTTGTATGCTCTGTCAGGAGAGTAAAGCTGAAAATAAGACTAGTGAAAAGAGTAAAGGAAATTTGAACAGAAAAATATCTGGCAATCAGAAATATGCAATGCTAAGTGATATGTATACATGAATGAATGTATAGAATACAGGTCTTGGATGCAACTTTGTTAGTAGTGTTGAACTTTTGTTTTTCTTCAGGTAAATTTGAGAAGCTGAGCATTGCTGAGAACACTTTCTGGAAACATATCTACTGCTTTCAGGTTGGGTTTTTTCATCCAGACACACACACAGTGTTAAAGGAAGCCAAAGCATTACACAGGTTTCTGTAGTAGCTGACTGGACCACTGGTCTTTTGAGACAAGATTGCAAGTGCATCATTGCTTGCGGTTTTTCTTTTTATACTGTGGAAAAGAAAATGAGAACTTTTGTGTTCAGGATCAATTTTACTCTCTCACTGTCCCTTGAGAAGAACTTTGAATGTTTTCCATGTTTTAAACACAACTTCAATATTTAAATGCTTTTGCCTTCATCCCTTTAGTGTTTAATTGCTCCCCAATTCCCACTCCTCTTTCTGAAACCATACACCAGTTGAGCAGAGACATCTATAGTACTTCAGGTCAAAGGGGATGATGGTTTTCTGTATCAGCCAACTTCAGTTAAGAAAAGGAGACTCATAAATTACTAAGTATAATAATTTCTGTGTAGCATTTTTACTTGTATTATACCAAAAGCAGTGTCAAAATCCTGATGTGCTGAACATCCTCCCGAAAAAGTAAAAGTGATAATCATGAAAACATGCTAAATTGACACATGAAAGGCAAAGACAGACCTGCCTACACTATCTATGGATATTACAGACCGTTGGCTGACAGCAAGGACTGAAATCCCAAGGAAATCTCAGCACTGAAGCCTATAAGAAATAAAATACTCTTTCCATGATTACACTACAAGAACATTTATACAAGAAGGCAGCATGAAACAGGAATTTGGCTGTGCACAACATGTAGCAATGCAATTGCCTGTACCTTGTGAAATTGGGTGACAATATCCATTTCACTCTTGTTATATTCAAAGAATAGTGCCCACTTTATTTGCTCCTGATACTTCCAAACAGCAAGTAGAGTTCAGGAATGAAGGGGCCATGCAGGATACGTTTTTTTCTCAGAACTCAAACTTTTTTGAGAAGTTTTATAGCTTGAACTCACTGCAGCACATCCTAATGCACTGAAAGTCACAGGCTGTGGTCTCAATTTTTACCATTCTGTCTGACAACATTGCACCTTTGACCAACAGTAAAGGATGTGCAACAGACTATAGCATGTTTACTCCCATCCCCAATCAAGGAAATGACACCACAATTCCCATGCCTAAGTAAGAATACCCTCTTAATATGTACAAAGTGGTCTAGCACTATTGGTAGTGACCCAGCAGACAATGCATGCAATAATTTATTATTTACTAAGTAGTAATTGCTTGAGCTGGTATCAGTCACCTTCAGAGAATCTATAGGAAGAAGGCTGAAGAGTTTCAGGAAGTTTCTATTCGGGTAACCTTTTGTTTTAATGGCAGTGTATAATACTGTAAAGATGAAAGTCTTGCTTATACGTTATTGTAGCTTTATGCTCTAAATCCTTGGCAAAAAGTCCTTACTCCCACAGTATTTTGCTGACTGTTAATCACTTTGAGGAAAGAAAGAGTAGACCGTCAGAGAACATGAGATGGAAAAAAACAAAACAAACCAGGGGAAAGTGCCAGTGCCTGTGCTTCAAACAATGCTACGGATGTTACTTGCAACTACATCAGCTTCCCTAGCTTCACTCTAAGAATAAATTAATTCTGTTACTTCTTAGTAATTCTCAAGAATGCATTATTACCACATACACTGCACAAAAACACCAAAGCCCTAAAATCAGGACACCAATTTAGAACAAAGTTTTACATGATTACTATAAGTGATAATTTTACTCTACATCGGCAATCTGTCCTCAAACCCCTTTGCCAGACCCAATTCAGCCCAAGGCCACCTGGACAAAACACAGACACTGACTTCCTGATTCTGTATTTTATATCTGTGGTGGTTCAGCCCTAATCAGTGGCTGAGCACAACATGCTGCTCCCTCACTCCCAGAGTAGAAAGAGGCAGAGCCTCCATGGGTTGAGATAAGGACAGTTTACTGCACAGTAAAAGGGGAACAGCCTACAACAAATTTCATTTGCACCCAGTGACATCACAGAACCAACACAAGGACTGACCCCCAAGGCCAGCCACACTCAGACTGCCCTGGAGACACCTAGGAGCACCCCTTCCCAACCAGCCCCTTTTATGGGGAAGTGATGTCAGTTAGCCTAGGCTAACTCAGCTCACCTGGACTGGCTGCTTGAGGAGGTGATCTCTGGCCTGGCCATTTGCTTTATCCCATGGATAAAATGTTATTGTTGATTAAGTAAAGGAGGACTTTCTGTTCACTGAATAAAAATATCTTCCATAAGTAGTACTCACAGAAGAAATGGTTGTAAACTCATGTTTAAGTGTTCCTACAAACTAAGATGATCTAACAAGAAGTTACTATTGTCTGAGGAATAAAGCTGAAGTACATGCAGGTTCTAGCTAGTTGCCTGATTTATTTTCTACATACATTAATGGAAAAGTTTTCATGCCATTGTGAGCTTGGCCTAATAAAGACTTTTTTACCCCCTTACTCAATGTTTCATGACATAAAAAAAAAATTTGAAGCCCTATCCAGGCTTCAATTCACCAGTGTCAAATCTCAAATGGTATCTCACCACAAGCTACCCTAAAGCTTCTCCAGTTTTGTTTATCTTTGCAAAAAAATCTTGGCATTTCCAATATTTAACCTGTATTACCTTCTGACTTGAAAATTTATAGAGCACAGTAGATGAACCATTATCACAAAAGTCAAAGGAATTTTAAGGTTTGGTAATCTAATAGCATTTCCAGAAATTGTTCTGTTACTGTGTAGCTATTTGAAATGGAGAAAAAAATTTTCCTGGTATTGCTCGTAGTCGAAAAATGTGCACCTTTTTTTTTTTTAAACTCTATCAATCTCCTATGATTTGTTGTTTTTCTTAGTATTTTTTTTCCATTCTTGTAAAGTGGACAAATAGCCTCCTGGTAAAATTGCAAGACTTAGTTAAGGAAGTTTGGAAAAGAAGGGGGATCTGTATTATACTCAGTACCACAGGAGTTTCTTGAAAGGAGAAGTCTGTGTTGGAGTAATAACATACAATGAAGCAAGAATGAAACAAAAAATGAATTAAACAGAGATGTGAACACTTCAATGTTAATTCTCTTTGTGTAGCTATCTAGGTGGGTTTTTTCAGTTTGCCTGAGGGAGTTTTGCCTGAACTAGCACACTTGAGTGTTGCAGGTTTAAGTAGTACAGTCTGTAAAACAAAAGTGTATGTCTATATGACTGTAAACCATGCCCTCACACAGTATCCATAATGAATGTTGGAAAACCTCTAAAATTTGCCTGAAAACCAATCACAGAATCATAGAATTACAAGGTTAGAAAAGACCTTTAAGATCGAGTCCAATTGTTCCTGTCCTACACTAAACCATATCCCTAAGTACCTCATCTACCCTTTTTTTAAACACATCCAGGCAAGGTGACTCAACCACCTCCCTGGGCAGCCTGTTCCCGGCCCTGACAGCTCTTTCAGTGAAATTTTTTTTCCCAACAACTAATCTGAATCTGATAAAAACAATGTAGATTTTGTTCTACTAAAAAGCTCTTTGAGGCAGAAATTTAAATCTTATATAAAATATTGGAACACCCAAAACAAATACTCACTTAGAAAGACTCTATCATCCTACTAAACTCTTCAACATGCAATACAGCTCCAACTCAAAATGAATTAGTTTCATGTTGGTCAAGGTTTCAGGTCAATTGAAAACTTAAAGATTTTACACAGCAGTTTCTTCAACTGTTAAATAACCAGCTGAAAGTAGAAAGCAGACAATGGGAAACATGTTAGATTGCTCCTGGACATAAGGTGTGAGAGGGTCTGGGTGTTGTGATATACTCTTGACAGGTGAGAGAGGGGTAGATGACAATCCTAAGTATTTCAGAAGAAAATTCACAAAAGCCAATTGTGGAAAAGAAAATGCAGAAAGCCCTTACAACACTGACCGACTAACAAAAGGTCAACCAAAACACAATATAGATAAACGCAAAGTAATGCACATAGGTTAAAATAATTCCAGCTTTAAATATATAGAGCTGTGACATGAGCTGCTGGGAAATGAAGATTTGGGGTTATAATAGGCGATTCTGTGAAAACATTAGGCAACTGCTCAGAAGCTGCCAATAAAGGAAATAGGATGCCAGATATTGTTAGGAAAGGAATAGAAAACACACTGCAGTTTGCCATTGTGCATTCACACCTTGTGCTGTTCAAGAAAGCTGGAAAAATCTGGAGAAAAGCAAAAGTGATTCAAAGTAGGGAAAGAACTGTGTAAGAGACAACTGAGGAAAGGGATGTCAACAGCATTGGTATGGTGAACTGGTAAAGGTTTTTCACTGTCTCTTACAGCAAAATCAGCTACAGCAGGCTAAAAAAAATCAAAAATAGGTACTTCTTCATATAGCATGTGCATAAGCCCCAGACCGCCTCTCCACATGACACCTCTAGATGATAAATGTCAGATTTTCCTTCATTAGCTTGTGAAGTCCTACTAAGTGCAGAGACACTGCCTCTGCCTCGGTGAGTTTCTGGAACATGATTAAAGATTCAGGGAGAGCACTTTGAGAAGCTTTGACTCCTCAAATCAGTCCTGTGATTCTACTCACAAACTTCCAGTAAACAGTCAGATTCAAAATTTACCACTGTTGTTGACAACAGATTGGAATAAATGACTGGTTTGGATCTGATCTGTTTTATGTTAATTTGAAATGAAATAAATAATGGTGCATTCAACTGTCATTCAGCTCCGAAATTTCAGAGACATCCTGTTAAACTTTCTTTTCTGCAAAATGTTTGTCAAATGTAGTTCAGGCAGAAACACACAAATGTAAATTTAAATGAACTGAAATACCATTAGCTGTCTAATTACATCTGTTGCTAGTTTTGGAGTTACTAGTATAAACCTGTGGAATATGAAAATAAAATCTGTGCCTAATGTAACTGTGTACTTACGAAGTTCCTGCTGGAAAAGACAAGCCTTTTAAAGCCAGGTAAGTTAGAAAATATTGTTAGAGGCACAGTATTGGTTTAACTGGTCCATCTCCCTGATGACACATCATTAGAGTTTCTCTAAAATGCGAAATGCCAAATGAGACGAAGCTGAGGAAAAGTAACGCTATCAGATACAAGCATTGAGTTTTTTTATTGTGGAAGGCAAAGTCTTAAGATAGTTATAATAAACTTGATTTTTGAACTTGTTTGGATTATATTGACATTTTCAAGATGCAGAAGAGTTGATTGGTTAATTCTCCCTCCACAGGACATGTATATGCTGCTGAAACCTTTACATACCAAAGAATGAGGATATACCAGGGAATTAAAGGCAATGCGTGGTTATGACAAAACCTTTGATGGATTAATTTCATCAGTCTTAAACATTTGGAGTGTCTATTTTAGGTAAATGCAGTGGATGCAAGAGAAATATCAGAGTTATAAGACTAGATATAAAAAAAAATGTTTAAATCATTCCAATTTCTCACTTTAGGAGCTGAGTTGCACACACTGTATTTTTTGTTTCTGTGGAACATATGGAATTATGGTACTCAGTCTGGAAAATATCAGTGCCTATCTGGGACCACTCTGTCCCAGGAAACCTTTCACCTCTTGCAAAGGCCAGGGGGGTAGAGTTCAACTGCTGAGCTGCTACTTCTCCATTTCCTTTCACGTATTCATAGCACATTATTAACCTTTGTGCCGCTTCTCTGCTGCTTGTTCAGCTTCCAAATTCTGAGGAGGATGCTGCATACGAAATATCCTTAGACCTTTGATAGACCCTTCCAGTCTGACACTACAAATATAGATAAAGGGGGCTTATTGCACTTCTGTGTATCCAGCTACAAAATACAAACTTGCCCTTCAACAACTCATTCAGCCAGCTGGAATTCTACTTAGTACGTGACCGAGCATACAGAGTCCTTGTTGACATTAGCCACTACTGAACACATGTGCGATAATGTTGCAGGAGACATACTCCCTCAGTCTGACCCATGAGCCAAGCCAGAAGCTCCTCTTCTATATGATGAAGGCCTTTATGTGTTCCATATTTTTTCCAAAGAAGGCAGAGTGGTAAAATCCAATCAAACACAGGAATCATTCCACTTCCTTGAAGGAAAAGATAACAGGCAAAGCACAAGTAAAGTCCAGAACTTTGCCAAACTTCAACTTTCAGTGTTTCAAAAATTAAAGGTGTCTGCTAGACTGACCTGTACACAGGCTACTCAGGTGAACACGTACAAGATGTCAAATACAGAATTGGTCTCTTTTGCTCCTCTTTAACTATGGAGTCTAGACAATTAGCTTACCTTAGACACCAGTTCTCAGATGGCCACAGGGTCTTCATTAATGCTGTGTTAAAAGTCTCTGTCACCAGCTTTTCAACTTACAAGTGTAAGTTAAGCTATCCTTACAATACACCATCCAGCTTTCAAATTAATGAGTTCTAACTGATGGTGAGAACAGAGACTGCTACTTAAATTACATACCTAAAGCCTTTGCACCCATTACTCGCAACTTCAAAGAAAGAACTGCGTTGTACCATTCACAGAGCATGGGCAGTGAAGTTTAAAACTACAGTACCATCCAGCAACCTACCATTTAATATTTTATAACCCAAGACATCCAAATCAACTGCTTTTCATCTGTGCGACTCACTTAAAAGATCTCACCTGTATTATGACATATTTTTTAATGTCTTTGGAATATACATAGAACCTCACATAATATAATTCATTTTTAAAGGACATCATTATGGTTAAATGTGGTTAAACCTGTGCAACCTGTCCTAGGGAACCTGCTTTGGCAGGGGGGTTGGACTCGATGATCTCCAGAGGTCTCTTCCAACCCCTACGATTCTGTGAACCAATGAAATGTAAGGAAGGACATTATTAACTTATGTGCTTTGTGAGTGTATGCATTTTGCCCAGCCTCACATCTTCACTGTTCTTTGAGCTGTGATACATCCAGCAAATACATCAGCACAGCAGCTGTTGGCTGCTATTACACACGGTCTTTACTACATTTTTACTACAGCGTATAATCTTTTAAGAAACATAAACCCAAAAGTTAGGCACTTATAAAAGAAGCTAAATAGTTTTTAATAGAAATTACATTTCTTCATTAAATTAAAATATTTAGTGACATTTCGGCTTTTTTAATATCTGTGCTCTATCCCAAGAAGTTAATCTTCACAACATTAATATCAATATAGAGTCATTCTGCAATGTATACATTATATTACTTAGCTATATTATACCATTAATATTTTATACTAGCTCTCTGACAATTGAAAAGATTATTTTTTATTGGTTACTGTGCTCTCTGTCCCAGAACTCTTGCAAGCACTCATAAGCATCTCAGAGCCTATGGGTTGCTGTGCTTGTACTTCTATGGGCCTGTAAGATGTGCTTTGGTTAAAAGTTAGTTAGTTAGAAAGGATACTGGCTGAATGAGTTGCTGAAGGGCAAGATTCTGTCTCAGACAATGCAAAACCAGTTTTACCTACCTATGGTGTGAACTCACCTACAATGATACTTTTAAAAAATACAGGGAAAATTACAAAAGGTAATTTCTATTTGAGTCCTGTGTACAATACGGTGAGTGCTAGAGGAGAAAAACCTTGTACAGACCCACATGTCTTTTGTTTGTATACATGAAATACTTTACTTCCGCCTTTGAGCAACACAGCAAAAGGGTCTGCCCTCCCCTGCACTTCTAGGAGCCATTTGTAACACGACCATTGAAATCTACTATATTTGATACTCATTTCTAGCATCACAGAAGGTGGAGAATGGTATACAGTAAAAGATGGGGTACCGGGCTCTTCAGCGTCATATGAAGTGTGACAGACAGCCACTTGCAGAAAAAGAGCCATACCATTGACAGAGAATACATGCAATATGAGTAATGCCTTAGAAGCCACTGTCTGAATGATTTTCTAATACACAGAATTAAATGGACAGTATGATGAACTATTATTAGACATGTATCTTTATGTCGGGATTTTTAGGTATATTATAATGATTTAGTCTCACACAGCTTTGGATGCAATGTAAAATTAACTCTGCCAATGTAAGCAGATGGGCAATCTGTATGGTATTCTTGTCAAATGAACCCATCCTGTAGACACATGGAAGATGTAAATGTATCAAGCCAGTTCCAAAATGTCTTTGTTGTTTCTGTTCATATTAAAGAACTGTATTAGCATACTTATTTATTCCAGTTCAACATAATGGCATATTCAGTCCATTACATGATTACCTATCTAGACAATTCTATAAATGTATACTATTTATAACACAGAAAATAATAGCTATCCATTCCATCATAAGATTTATTTTATAGTTCTTTCACCTTGACAAATTAGGCTATTCTTCCATTTTGTGCAGACTACAACAGTGCTAATGACAAACTGATTTTCATAATGATAATATAAAAATATGTACCTGTGGTGTGACTTTGGTCTCTTCTCTCTCCCTCTCTCTCTGTCCAGAGAACTTCACAGAAATATATGAAGACATTCATACATAGCAGATTATTAATATGTTAGTCATGTAATTCCTGTCTTCAAAAACCAATGAATCACCATTTTCTCAAAAATATTGGAAATATCCATAAGCTATTAAAAAGTGAAGTCTTGTAGAGGTAACCTAAGAGGTGGAGACCACTTGGTCTCTATCCAGCCTGCTTTTGAGAGGTGATAACACAGATCATAGAATCACAGAATGTGTTAGGTTGGAAGGGACCTTTAAAGGACATCTAGTCCAACACCCCTGCAGTGAGCAGGGACATCTTCACTAGATCAGGTCTCTCAGAGCCCCATCAAGCCTGACCTGGAATATCTCCAGGGATGGGGCCTCCACTACCTCTCTGGGCAACCTGAGAAAACCTAATGAAAAAATGGTTGTTACTTTAGGAAAAAGCCATGTAGAATGTGGCCAAGAATTTCAGTGAGATATATTTTGCATTGTCTGGGGATGACTAAAGCCTGATTGGTACAATTAAAAAAAAAACCCACAGAAAACCCCAC
Organism: Gallinula chloropus; assembly: GCF_964237585.1. Lineage (NCBI taxonomy): Eukaryota > Metazoa > Chordata > Aves > Gruiformes > Rallidae > Gallinula > Gallinula chloropus. The sequence goes on from NC_140092.1 coordinate 32,056,315, forward strand.
CAAAAACCCCAACCCCAAAACTCCACCAAAGCTGAAATGCAGAAGCAGTGTAGGTTCAGTCACAAAATGCATCAGCTGAGGCAGTAACTACTGTGACTAAGAAGATCCAGCTCAGCTGCTTGTAAGTTTCCAAGATGGGTATTCTGACACTGAACTGCGTCTTTTGGGTTAAACCTGGGGCTCTTCAGTCTCCACAGGCTAAGGAGCAGGAAAAAGATATGCCATAATTGTTGTGTTCCTTCTTAGGAAACTGTGAAAAAAAATCCACCCTCTTTTATTAGGATGTGCTCCCACCATCACATGGAGGACAGGGCTCTAAGTAGCAGCTCATAGCTGATGTTGTTAAACAAAATATCCAATGTGGAGTTCATTACAGCAAGTAAACTAAACCAGTCAATTTTAATACAGAAAACAAAATATAGCTATGGAAATGTATTATTTTAAAACAATTTGGTTCTGAGCTGAGACTTTATCTGGCAAGTTTCAGACTAAGGCTCATTTTTACAGTGGTGTTATAAAGCCTTGGAAATGGAAATGCTGACATATCCTTGGCTATAATGGCTCTAACAGGAGCTTCTACAATAGCCTGTAAAATCAACTATCCTAACAAAAGTCCCAGTTTATATCTTTATGCTATAAGCTATGACTGTTTTTTATGACTGAGATCGATGAAACTTTAGACATATACTGTACTGACAAGGTAAAGGAGGTGAGCTTCAAATTATTATTCACCACACAGTATTTATACACTTAACATGTTAAATACTCTTATAATTTCAATCTATTTAACACTGTCTTTAAACATAGATGTGTCTGTTCCTCCTCTTAATAAACCTTTTTCATGAAGCCCATTGAATTTTTATGTTATTATTTTATCAGACAGCACTGAGCCTGTAAGCCTATAAGAGCATGTGTAAAGATTAAGAAGATCCAGTCCTGGCCATGCACACACACATTCATGATGCTAAGTAATGTAAACAGTCATCTTTCAAGTACTTTCATTTTCCTGTATCTTTCACCACTCAAATACATTTGAGTGTTTTGCAGGACTGTATCTTGTGAGGCTGGTAAAATGTTAAGGTGGAAGAGGAATGAAGGGGAGGGGTTTAGTGGATTCATTACTCCATGTGTGGGTCAAAGACATATGGATCCTTTCCTTAAGATTTTAACTGTAAAAATGCAGAAGATAAGGCTTATCACAGAAACAATCCTATCTGATTGAAATGGTAAAAACATCTGTAGGTATAAAAACTTCCTTCTTTTAACTAACTGTATTGAATTTAGGGCAAAACTAGACTAAGAATATCTATATTTAACTTCTTTTCAATTAATAGTACATAAGAAACACTCATCAGATCACACATTAGAATCGATATTAAAAAAACCCACAAAATGATAACTAACTGATTTTATCTCAGTATCTTCATTATGAATGCCTGACTGATACACCAAGAAATGTCTGTCCATATGTATTCTGTACTGAATCAAGGATAGAAATAAAATTTTAAAGAATTAATGTGAGCAAATATGTCTCTATACAGAAAGAGGGAGCTTATACTAATCATACAGATTGGTACATATATTTTACAATTACATTATTTCAGTTCAATATTCCTATGAGGTCAGTCAATTACTCTTTAATTCTTTTCAAGTTAGAAATTGTTTTGGTTATTTTAATTTCAACAGTAAGTTAAGTCCTTCCTATTTAAAGTAAATAAAACCACAGAATCCATTCCTCCATCTCCATTTGTCTGCAGTAGACAGGAATAGAAAAGAAGAGTCAGTATAGGAAATGGTTGATAGGTAAGTCAGCTGTGACTCAACCAACATGATCTACAGATATTTCAATTAAAGCTTTCCCTAAGAAATAATACAAGCAAAATGAAGAAATGGGACTAGACTCTCTACAGAGCACCCAGAGTGTGACAATAGAGCATAGAGTCATGCTACAAACTGGTACCAAGACCAGTTTTTTGAGGAAAGTATCATGTATACTGGGAGTTGTTTGGTTGACTTAGTAATGCAGTCTTTTAGTAAAGCAAGCAGGATCATACATCTTACAAAACTCGTATTTCTGGGCCACTTGCTGCTTGAACCAGAATTCTCTCATTCATAGCAGCAGTTCAGGTCACACAGCACAGAACTTTATTGTTCCATGTACCATGTAGCAGTCCTCATGTTTGAGCAGGCCTGGAGGAGTTTAAATGCACTCTGCTCTCCATATTGCAAAAAATCTCCTGTTTTCATCTGGTCTGTCTTCTGTGTTGTGATTTTTAAGTTGTTTTAAATGGCAACAAAGAATGTTTCAGGAAATGCAAAAGTATGAAACAATTACAGGCAAAATCTAGACCTTGGCTATATACTTCTATTACTAGTTACTACTATCTTTCCAAGTTATTAACGAGCACCAAAAGATAAATCTATGAAAACACACAGACACATACACACAATCTCACAAGCCTATTAAAAGAATCATAAAATCACAGAATCATTAAGTTTGGAAAAGACCTCCAAGATCACCTAGTCCAACTGTCCCCCTACCGTCTATATTACTTAGTAAACCATGTTCCTAAGTACCTCACCCAACCTTTCCTTAAACACCCCAAGGGATGGTGACTCCACCACCTCCCTGGGCAACCTGTTCCAATGCCAAACCAGTCATTCTGATAAGAAATTTCTCCTAATTTCCAACCTGAACCTCCCCTGGCACAACTCCAGCCATTCCCTCTTGTCCTATCATTACTTATTTGTGAGAAGGGGCTGACTCCCAGCTCACCGCAAACTCCCTTCAGGTACTTGTAGAGAGCAACAAGGTCTCCTCTTAGTCTCCTCTTCTCCAGACTGAACAGTCCCAGTTCTCTCAATTGCTCCTCATAAGAGTTGTGTTCCAGACCCTTCACCAGCCTGGTTGCCCTTCTCTGGACAGGCTCCAAGGCCTCAATGTCTTTCTTGTAGTGAGGGGCCCAAAACTCAATACATTATTCGAGCTGCAGCCTCACCGGAGCTGAGTACGGTGAGGTGATCACCTCCCTGGACCTGAGGCCACAAATGCATCTTCTGAAAAAGCATAGTCAATTTTAGGTCATTTCAGACAGCAACACTCATGTTACATAAGAGTAGCTTCAGAATGATATTCAAATGGATGGTCACTGCATTCAAAAACTCAAGTTTTTATTGTGTTCCATTCTGAACATGTCTTATGCCTTTTCATATTAATATTTATACAGTCCAAACTTTGAAAACTTTGTATTATTTTACTTCCCTTTGAACACTTCAAAGGCAGAAAAATGTCAATCATCATTTAAAACATAAGAATATATCCCAGATCAAGGTGTAATTATTGTAGTTCAATGATTCATTTTAATGGATTGAGAATTTCACTTCATGTTTCTTTAAGAGGTACAGGTTAGAATTCTCAAAATGCTTTCAAATGCTGACTTGTTCATTACTAATATTTCTGAAGAACTTGAAGTAAGTTGACAGGCACTTTAGGAAAAAGAAAACCATTAATACAAGTTTGTTTGTGTTCATTTTTTTTAATTACCAGTCCACAGTTCTTTACGTATACATACCAAAACTCCAATATTTAAAAAATTTCAAAACTTGAGTAGCTCACCAGAAGAAATAAATTATTTTTCTTCAGGGAAATTCAAGCAAGGTTTTGATCGAATTAAATGGAAAGTTTCAATCACATAATCAAATTTATGTTTAAGGGGGCTGTGCTCAAAGAGGATGAGAAATTGTTTAGAAGTTTTAAATGAAATACCTGACAAAGCTAACTAGTGAAATATATAGTTCAAAACCATCTGCGTACAGCAGAAATTTCACTTCATAAAAGTGAAATGCATATTATAACTGAGTATTGCAAATGGATTTTGTCATTATAAGATCTGGGGCAAGATCTTCAGCTTCTATAAATCAGACAAGTTCCATAGCTATCATAGAACTCGTACTGATTTACACTATCTAATATTCTGGCATGAAACATTCTGTAGCTATGGAAATTTACAAAGGCTTTGTACAAGTGCTGGGAAAAGGAAATACTGTCTCATTGAAAGGAAAATTCCTTATATCTGCCCCAGCCAAGGTTTCATATGACAGCCAAAACCAAGCCTCAGAAAATTCAGTGAAATTATGCTCTCATGAGACAGAAGCCCTTCCTTTTCACCTTACAAAATGTAGTACATAAATATCTTTATTTTGGCAAATTCTGTTTCAATCTCCGAGTATTTACAGCTTTATGTATAGCTATTTAAAGTTACACATAGATATTTTTCTATCTTGTTTTGTCATCTTTATTTTTCTGTGTATATGCAAAATATGAGAACGTTTCTAGGTGTATATTTTTAGGAACAAAGATCCTCATAGCAAAAGTGAAGCTCTACTATATGCTTCCAGAGACTGCTGTATCAGGCATGCATCTGCTAACATGATCCCTAACAGGTATGTGTCAGATGAAGGGTAATAAAGATGATTAAGGGTCTGGAACATCTCCCCTACGAGGAAATGCTGTATGAATGGAGGCTGCTCAGCCTTGAGAAAATAAGACTGAAAGGAGATTTCATTAATGTTTATAAAGATCTTAAGTGTGGAAGACAGGGAAAAATGGCCAGCCTCTTCTCAGTGGTCTGTGGGGACAGGACAAGGGGCAGTGGCCTCACGTCCGAGCACAAGAAGTTTAGCACTGATATGCAGAAGAACTTTTTCACATTAAGGGTGACAGAGCCCTGGAACAGGCAGCACAGGGGAGTTGTGGCGTCTCCTTCTCTGGAGATATTCAAGACATGTCTGGACGCCTCCCTGTGCGACCTGTCCTAGGGAACCTGCTTTGGCAGGGGGGTTGGAATCAATGATCTCTGAAGGTGCCTTCCAACTCCTACCATTCTCTGAATCTGTGATTCTGTGATTTAGCTGTAATACTTAAAACTTAATACTTAACTTACTTAACTTATACTTAGAACAGGTGATTAAAACTGAAATTCAGTTCACTGAAGCATGAGCTGTGGGTGAAAGATCCTGAATCACCCCAGAAATCTGACCCCAAAAGATAAAATGGAAAGAGGAAACACAAGGAAGGAAACATTTTCCATGATTCTCAGTTTTAGTCTAGGTCTGTATCAGTTTACAGTTGACCTCACATTCATTCCTACTGAACACAACAGTACACTACTGAGCAGGGGATGCTGGTCTCCAAAGCAAGTCTGGTGAACCACTCTGTTCATCTTACATTAAAGGCTATTTCTTTCACCTATCACTAAAGTATTTCAAAATTTACTTTCTCCTTCTCAAAACTAAGCTAACAGAAACAAATTTGAGCAGAGCCCTGTGTGTCACAGAGGACAAACTCAAGTTACAGCAGAAAACCCAAGAACTGGATGCGATGTTTGGCTCTAAATTTCCAACATATCTGTGCAAGCAAAATTGGCCACTGCAGACATGACACACAATGTCTTTCCTGACGGGTAGAAATCGGTTTTATCTCCTGCTGCCCAGAGCTATCTGAAATAATGATCTCAAAAACCTAAACCACATACTTGAGTTTTCAAAAATGTACTCAAGCATCACATCTAAACCGGAACATGCCAAACTCATCACAGGTGTAATCAAAAAAACTGAAGCATGGTCACAGAAGTCACCACGACTACTATGGCAGAGGGCTCTGAGGCTGGTGCTCTATTTCATTGTCAAAACCTTTGCCCCATATTAAAAACATAAAGTATGAAATATGAAGAAAATTAATCACAAAGTGTCATGATAATAACTCATATGATTGTAATGTATGAGACTGAAATACAGGAAATCTGTTGTTTGACGGTACATCTAGAAAACAGACTAAGAAAACAGACACTATCTGCTGCATCAGGGACACACCATGTTTAAGTATTACTTTTGTGATTCCCACTTAGGTTGTAATTTATTTATAACAATAACACTTCTCTCAGTCTCAGCGTTGCTGAAGTTTATAATAAGTACCTTTGGTCACTGCCACACAGTGAGTTTGTTCTGTTTTGTTGGGCTGTGAATATGTCAATCCCAGTAGCTAATCATGATTTCAGATTGGTTTAATAAATGATAACAGGTGACATCCACTTAAGGAAAGAATAGATGCTTTAAAGAAATTCTATTAGTTTAGGATCTGGCACTCAGATAAAATTAATCCACAATCACTCAGCAAATCAATCAGTCAAGGGATATTTCCCCTCATGGCTTGTCAGAAATGAGCATGCCAGACAGAAATGTAAAAGTATGTGGAACAGGTTAGATTCCCTCTGAGATCCACAGATGATGCTCTAAGATGGCTTCCAAAGGCTACTGAACTCTCCTATTCTCCCCCTCTACTCTGCGCTCATGAGACCCCACCTGGAATACTGCGTCCAGCTCTGGGGTCCCCAGTACAGGAAAGATACTGAGCTGTTTGAGGGAGTCCAGAGGAAGGCCATGAAGATGATAGAGCTGGGGCACCTCTCCTATGATGACAGGCTTAGAGAGTTGTGCTTGTTCCACCTGGAGAAGAGAAGGCTCTGGGGAGCTCTTACAGTAGCCTTCCAGTACCTGAAGGGACCTACAAGAGATAGAGAAGAACTGTTTACAAGGGAACGGAATGATAGGACTCAGGGTAATGGCTTTAGGCTTGTCATGGTTTTACCCCGGCTGAGAGCCGAGATCCACGCAGCTGCCTGCTGGAAGAGGGAAGATTTAGTTTAGACATTAAGAAAATAATTCTTTACCATGAGGGTGGTGAGGCACCGGAGCAAGTTTCCCTGTTGGGAATGCCCTCTCACTGGCAGTGTTCAATGCCAGGTTAGATGGGGCTTTGAGCCACCACTTGGTCTAGTGGAGGCTGTTCCTTCCCATGGCAAGTAGGTGGGAACTAGATGGTTTTTGAGGTCCCTTTCAACCCAAACTATTTTGTGGTTCTATGATTCTATGATCTTTTTTGTATGGGGGCTATAATGTAACTCTTTTGCATTTAGTATGCCACAGGTCAGTGTTAACATGTCACATTTTTTTTTAATTTTAACTAATGGATCCATTTCACTAATAGTCTAGTAATGAAAACTGGTGCACCCGAAGTTCTCAGGTAAATCTCTCAATAAGTATCACGCTGTTAAGAATTGAGTTCTAGCTCTATCAGTATTGTGTTACAATTCAACAAATCTAAACTCATTTAGTACTTAATCTGTGTTTCATTTAAAATTATTAGACAACCTATTTTATGCTACTTGATATCCTCATGACGCCTCCCACATCAGAAACCTTCATTCCCACAAAACGCAAATATAACTAAAATAGGATCATAAAAAATATACTTAAAATATACATATTTACTACTTAACATTTCTTCTACCAGGAAGAAATTACCTGTATGGGTTATTTTGACATGTTTTGGATAGCTGCTATTCATATCTCATATGTGTATAACTATACAATGTGAAAATGAGACCTCATTAGGGTTGAAGACTGTCTATCCAGTAATTAATTTCACCTAGTGGCAAAGCTTTAGTATTTCAACACTGATTAAATAAGAGAGACTGAAAGAATTTACGTTGAACCTTTACGTCACTGTAACCATTTTGTGGGGGATATGGCCAGAAAACTCTCTTGTTTAGACACCTCCAGACATAGAAGAGTTCAGCAGTTGTGTGAGTTTGCACTCCACGCTGAAGGCACTGTAAACAATGGTGACATTAGAAAATCACACTCACCTGAAATTTGCAGTGCAAATGGATGCTGTCAAATACTAAAGCTGCTTTCAGACATAATCCATTTTACTAGTCTGCTGGTCCCTTGGACTCTCTGTTAATCTTTGCAGAGAGTTTTAAAAGGTGAAAACATCCTTTAGCACAATTTCACATGGTGGGAATAAGCAAGAAAATAAATTTTTAATCTTTCTATAGACAGGAATAAAGAAACAATAGTGAATAGAAACTGGCACATCTGTAGGGCAGACAGACTGGATTTCAATTAAGTATGTGGATCATACACCCTGTCTTTCAAGGTTTGTGGATGCCTGGAGTAGTGCTACCCTGCCTAGATGCACTCATGAGGCACTGAGGGTAAATTTGTTATAACTAAAGATGTATACCTCTAAGTCCAAATTAGGACTCAATTCTTACTCAATTTAGGAATTCATTAACCCAGTTCCAGATGATATGACATTGAAATTATATGATCTACGAAATACTTTCCTGCCAGCTCCTTAGCCATTACAGTTCACCCAGCATATTAGCTTACACCAAACCTGACCGAAAGTATCCGTGCTAAACTGGCTGCAGAGTCAGTGCGCTGCATCTTCTGCCTCTCAGAGAGCCACCAGCTGCAGAAAGGTGGAAGCTGATAGTTACTGACCTGAAGTCTCCTGCAGGACCAGGCAGCAGTGGCTTACCTTTCCACAGTAATTTTCCTTTCATCTGGTAGGCAGATTATTTTTTAATAGCTATCTAAAATATGAGAATGATTGCAAAAGAACTTTTCCATCTATATTTAGATTTCTGAACAAATGAATAAGTTCTTGCTAACTACATCTCCCATTCTAAGTCAATAATGTTGTCCAATTTGGAAAACTCAGTGTATGATTGCAATGAGTTACAACTATAAATGTCAAAATTACTCAGAATCTTTCCTCCTTTCTCTTTGCAAGTAACCTCAGATTTCTCCTTCACTTGGTTAATCTTCACCCAAAAGTAGGAAGATTTCAAACACATAAGCAAACAAAAAAATCCTGAAAACAAAGCCAGCTTCCTTTCTATCCTAAATTTAGACAAACATGAGTTATATATTTGAAAGTATGTCTGGCTGGTAAAATATAGTGATTTATTGTGTAAGAGTCAGAGGGAAAAAAATCAAGCTAATCATTACTGTCATCATAAACTTCCTCTCATCTGATTTACTACTGAATACCTACTTTTATATTCTGCAGTACATCAGTTCCTAATTCATGATTCTGATTGCAATCAGGGTACATCATTGCTCTGTATCTACTGGTCTTCATTAACGTTCACGTCAGTTTTTGAGCTGGGGAGCTTAGACTCCAGCAGAGCAGACACAATGTCTAAATTTGTTTTATAGCTGAAGTTAGGGAAACCCTCTTAATGAATGAAAACCAGATCATCAGATCCCTCTGCTACAGCTTTGTTTTTATCCAGGATCTTACAACAGTATTCCTAGCAAACCTACAAGGATTAAAGAAAACAACAAATAGTTTGTCTCCTTTCCTTCACCTAAATCCTTTGATTTCCCTAAGTAACTTTCTAGGCTGGAAGATTCACTGATTATTCGCTTTATCAGTGGTACACACAGTAAAAACAGCCTTCAAAAAGATACTCCAAACCTTTCCTGTTAAATAAGACATGTGTTCAGGTTTTTAACCAAGGCCTCAGTTATTCTAAATCTGCTGGCCTTTGGTTTTTCTAATAGCCTTATCTTCTTCCTTGCAATTCTAACTCTAAACACAGATTTATCATTATCTGATTTAGGTAAATGAAATAACACAAATTATTATACTCCATGATTTAGTGTCCTGTTACAACTTGTTTACTTAGAGCCAGTGCTGAGTCAGATATATTCTGGTCTAAGAAGCTAAAGAGATTGCTCGAGACAAGATGTATGTATTAACAGTAAATAAATATATCCTCAGAAAGTATTTATTACTGTGCAATAAACTAGTAATACTGAATGCCTCCAGTGGGATCTTTTTCTTTATTCAGATAAAGAGACAAAGAGTCTGATTGCAACTTTGGATATAATCAGGTTAAAACCAGCGCACAAGGGATAAGAATCAATATTTTTTCCCTGCTTACAGTAATGTCTCCCATAATCGGCCTGCACAAGATGAATAAATGGATCTCCATAGGGCAATGTGTAACCATGCTTCCTCAGGGGCTCAAGGAGAGGCCGCAAGCTATAAAAAATGTAATCCTCAGCAAAGAGCCCCAGAAAGCATATATTTCTTGACAAATATCTATCCCCACTCCTGCCTCCCCCCCCAAAAAAAATAAAAATCAGTCAGTGAAGCAACCCTGAGAGTCTCTACTTCAGGTCATGTATGTAGCTAGTCTTTATAGCAATATTTTTCCACTGTCTTTCTGAGATGTCTTATATTGTATTTTGCTCCCTGAAACTCATCAGACCATTTTAATATGTTGCAGTAATGATGGAAATAACAAATATAGCATTATGAAGAATAATTTTAAGGCCATTGCAGTAAGAATTATTTTTCTATGTCTTCACTGTTGGTTGAGATCAACTACTGACTTGTATGCAATATATCTCTACAAACAATGAAACTGAAAGCTTCAGTAATTAAATACTGTCTTCAAAATGTTAGAAATAAATTTCCTAACAATTTTACCAAGCTCCCTCAGGTAACAGATTTTTTTTGGTCTAACGACTTTTAAGGTTATCTACAGCTTTGCCAAATTATTTCCTACTTTTGAAAGAACATTTTTTTCTTCTGTTATTTACTATATTGTTTATTGTTTTCCTATGTACTTATGTATTACAGGTGTTCATTACTCCAATACTTCTCTGATATGACACAGGCTACACAGCATGTGATGGAAATGCACAAACAAGACAGAAATCACAGACAAAGCAACACATCCCATTACCTTTTCCTGTGGCAATGAGATCGTCTTGATTTCCATCAGCAACATACAGAACTGGTACTCAACTTTGTCCCAAGTCAGGCAGCATCTGTATGTTCCCAGATACTACAGCTGTCAAAGTAGTAGTTGTCTAAGGATGGGTGAAACTGTTGTTCTATCATTGCATAAGATGGGCTGAGAGAACTCACAGGAGCCAAAGGTTATGCTAAACGTTATCTTGTTTTGTTGGAAGTACCATAAACTAGAAACTAAAGGCAGGAAGAGAACAATTGCAAACATGAGCATCAGTGTGTAACTGAAGACAGCAAAGTGGGATTACTTCAGGTTACTGAAGGAAGCTAGTTTACACTTCTTACTGCTCAGATAAAAGAGGACATGGTGGACAGATGAAGTATTCTTTAAAGGAACATAGGTAAGAGGCTTGAAGTAAGATTCATTTTCATTGAGCCTTGGTCAGGATCCCAAGAGACCAGTGATTTAGCTAAGCTATGAAATATGGGTCTTGATCAAGAGGAGTTCAGTTTGTTGAGATCATGATTATTTCGTACCTCTGAGGTCTGACTCTAAAGATGCTTTTGTTGTTTGGGGTTTAAACCATCTTTTACTTATCAGAAGGTGTTCTAAGAATGCTTTCCTACCAGATAGTGGTAGCTATTGTACTAATCTTTTTAATCCTGAAGAATTTTGAATTAAATATTTGTGTTTGACCCACTTGTAAGTAACAGGAAAGTTCAGGGGTTTAGGAAGAGGGAAAAGGAGAACATAACAAGTAAGATGGGGAGACATTGCTATTGATAGTAATATCATTGCGAAGTTGCCAAAGCCAGACATCACATGAAAAATAATAGCTTAAATCAACAGAGGTGTAAAGACAACTGCTAATGGGTTAAGATAGAACAAGGAAAGAAAAAAGTTATCATGGTTACTAGCTGACTGGTATGTGATGTTCAGTGAAGATAAATAACAAACTTAGTGAACTACTGCCAATATATTTTGAAGAGTAATGGGTAACTGGAGACCTGGGACGGGAAGAGGAGGAAAGAGAAGCAATGATTTGGAGTTGATGTGCTGAAACCTTGAATAATCTGGATTACTTTGTACCCCTATTAAAAAAACAGAACCAGCTCTGTGAATTAGAATTAGGCAAACATCTGGAGAATAACAAAATCTTAAAAACTGAAGAAGAAAAGGTTTAAAACCAAACAATAATGACAGGGAATCATAACGGGGTTTTGATTTTACAAATGAAAATGTAATAGATGAGGGGACACAGTAGCCAAAATATGTCAAGATTTATGAAGGCTTACAAAAAGCTGATGGAATCATAGAATCTCTCCTGAGTTCAAAAGGATCCATAAGGATCACCGAGTCCAACTCCAGGTTCCATAGGCCCAGCCAAGCCAAAGCATGGGACTGAGCGCATCATCCAGATGCTTCCTGAGCTCAGCCCAGCTCGGGGCTGTGACCACTTCCCTGGGGAGCCTGTGCCAGTGTCCAACCACTCTCTCAGTACAGAACCTCTTCCTGACATACAACCTAAACCTCCTCTGTCACAGCTGCATACCAGAGAGGAGATTGGTGCCTGCCCCTTTGCTCCCCCTCATCAGGAAGCCATAGACTGTGATGAGGTCTCCCCTCAGCCGCCTTTCCTCCAGGCTGAAGAAACCAAGGGACCTCAGCCTGTCCTTCTAAGACTTCTCCTCCAGACCCTTCACCATGGTCTGAACAAACTCCTACAAGGTTAGCTCAGAAAGCGCAGCCACGTAGAGTAAGGTCCCAAGTGGGCAGCAAACAAAGGATGCTGATAAGCAGCGTGTATAAACTGAGAGATGTCCCAGGGGAAGTTTTTATTTATTTTCTTGTTTCACAACTTCCATAAAGATATGAAGAGTATTAAGAGCACTTTGATTGCATTACTGCATGATGCTGACTCTTATAAACACCAATATATTAAGCTCTAAGGAATATATCAATGAAAACAAAGCCATTATTCTCTTGTGCATCAGACTGGTGTGCAAAACAGAGCACAGCCAGGATCAGAGTATATTGTGTTCACCCTCCCATCTGGACACAAGCAAGGAACCCATGTAACTCTGAGCCAAATGCATTCATGCAGTGCAACCAACCTTCTGGAAGTACTCTAAAAGGCATCTGATAGCACACCTGATAATTTTGTTCACAGTCACTGAGCCATACTGACAGGCATGAGGGAGAGCAGACGGCATTATGTCCTTTGGGACATGGTGACTGTTCTCACACATCTCTGTGGCTTTTCAACGACTTCTCATGCCTTGTAATCTGTAGAATTTCCACAGGCCCATTCTTGAAGGGGAACTGATACTGTTCCTTACCAGAGCTTGTCCATCACAAGTAGAACAATGAATGAAGGAATAGCAAGGAATGAAGAAACAAGTTAAACTAAATGGAATTTGATTGGAAAAGGAAAAAGAAACAAAGACTTACTTCTCCATTCTAAAGTGCCAAAGGACATCAATAATTTCATGTGTAAGTTCCAAGTTTGGCACTGATCATGGTATTAAAAATATTCAGGTATGCCTGTCTGTTGGCCAATTCATGTCTCCAGGAGAAAAATACAACAAACCATTCAAGGAAATGGAACAATTTAGAAATTTTAATGATGAAATAGAGAGACATGTATAAAGGTAATAAGCTAAAGCTAAACCCTGCCCAAAGCTTACCTCTAATAATAAAAGACTCTCTCTACCAGCTTTGCCTATCTAATTAGCCAAATACATGTCAAGAATGATTAATGAGCAATCGATGTTAACCTTGGCACTAAAGATTAAGAGGCAAATCCTGAGTTAAATCCAGAGGTACAAAGAGCCTGCCACAGTAACTCTGTACCAGGACATAAAATGCACAAACGGAATTGTAGTGAGAAGGATTTGGGGGGGGGACCTTTTTCTGTGTGTGGTTTGCTTAGGCATAAGGCAGATAATGCAACTTTATTCATTAAGGACAACTTATGAGTTGAGTTACCGCCCTGGAAAGCTTCTCTTACTATTCTGTTCAAACTTCCTATTGCTCAAAAAACCTTAAACTGGCTTTGTCTGAATAGAGTAAAATGAGATGAAAACTGCTGGTCACTATTTCAGAAAAAACGCAGAAAGGCAGAGAATAAAAACACTAGAGGGTTATAAATGGTTCGTTCTATATATGTGCTTACCACTAGGAAGGAACCCTTTTGCCAATGAACCATAAATTTTTGTCTGGCATAGTTTTGAAGCAAATGACATGTGAAGTACAGTACAGTGTCCAGTACAGCTGGACAACGACTTAGACGCTATACCGTGGAGAAAAAGTCTATATTGGCAGGGAGATAAGCTAGATATGCAAACTTTTCCTCTTTGCTAATTCCCATGTTTCTGATAGAGATACTTTGAGATTCCCTAGGTAATTATTCTGTATGATGCCAGGAAATTAAACAACAATCTCCATTCAAGAGCAGGTTCCACTGCTGAAGTAATCAGACAGACCTCATCCAAATCAGTGAAGTAATTTTATTTCCACCAACGGATGATCCAACTTTATTTCTTGACTTTTCTTCCTTCTTCATATTCTTTTGTGCTCTTTACACTGTGTAAAGAAATTATTTTCTCTTCTTCCACCCATCACCTTTAATTCTAACTTGGATCAGTTGGCCAAAACAATACAGCCACAATTTTCTGGTGATGTGGAAATGCATCTTGAAATTAAACATGTTTTCACAGCAGCAAAATGTTTCTCTGCCAAGTTATATATACATTATATATACTGCTCTAATTTTAGACCTCAGTGTCATTCTCACTCCAATTGGCCTAGGAAAGCTAAAACAAGAATATGGTATTTTTATCATGTTATTCTAGTACAGAACACCAGGTCTTTCAGAAAGATGTTTTCCTTCACCAGACAGAAACTGCACGGAATCAGGCACTGACGACTGGGGGGGATGTGATCTGATGACATTATTCGAGGAGTGAGTCACTGCACCTACTCAGGCATGAAAAAGAAAGGAACTGTGTTTTAATGTGCTGTGTACTATCACTGGATTATCAAAGGAAATACAAGCGTATGACAATGTGCAGCTACACTAAAGCCCTTGGCATTCCAGTTCCTCAGAGCGGCACGTTGCCAGCAAAAGCAGAATGTAAGGAACCTCTGGGGCACCAGTGGTGTGTGGCACAGCCTGCAGGAACTGCAGTACAAGCCTGTGTGAATGCAAATCTCCTGCAGCAAAACTCTTAGCTGTTCTGGCTCTGTGAAATTAGTGTCTAACAGCAAAGCTGAAAGTCCTCTTTGCACAAGGATTCAAGCCTTACTGCTGCTCAGTAGTTTGTGATGTTGGAGTTTCTCCTCAAGGACCTTCTAAAAGAGTGGGTGCCTTTATGTTAGCAAGAGACTCCAGCTTTTGGTCCCCACGTCTTTTAATCTGAAATTAATCAAATGGTATAGCAATTTATATTGCTTTAAACCTATATTTTCCCAAATGTACTGAGAGGAATACAGTGAGAAATTAATTCTATAAAATACAGAAGAATTTTAAACAGCCAACAAAAAAAGTTGCTACGTTTTCCAAGCAGGAAGTGTGCTCAAGCACCTTTTTTTTTTCCAAAATGGCTTTAAAAGAAAAATTTTAAGTTCCACAGTAATAAACAAATACAGTTCTCTATTACCTACACTAGAACAGCAGTGAATATCCTACCATAAACTGCTGCTTTTTTTTGCCATTTACAAGTTCCTGCTCCTGTTAAACTATTTAGGTGGATTGAAGAAAACTCATAAATGTCTGCTGCATCCTCTGCTACTTTGAAAAAAGAAAGATGGTGATTGGGTAAAAAGTAAAAGGGAGAAGGGAAGAAAGAAAGAGGGGAAGGGAGGGAGGAATGTGAATGCCAAGATTCCTCTGTCTTGTGTTTCTCTTTTTCCTGCATTTTTTAGACCTGCCTTTAAAACCAGGCTTTAACAGGCAGGATTAAGTACCACTTGTCTTTTTAATATTACCTGAAATTCTTTTTTTTTTAATAAACAAATAAAAAAACCCCAAAACACCTAAATTTATCTTTTTAGACATAATGTTCTGACAAATGGAAATTGCAAGTTCAAGTGGCACTCTGTGGTTTTGTCTCCCCACAACACATATCAGCAATACACCCATTAAGGAAACACCCTGAATGGTAAGGTATAAGGGATATTTAACAGGCAGTTTTCGCTGTGTCTCTCCAACTTTCAGTTACTGGGGTACACTTGCAATTGTGGTCAAGAATCTGAAAGAGACAATTGCAGGAAAATAATAATAATTGCAAATGAAATAATTTGGCATGGAAATTTGGAATCCTTTAATCTGAGACTGATTGGCTGATATTAAGAGTCCTGAAGAATAGGCTCTACATCTAAGAACTGTGCAATTCCCATATGATTTAGGGCACTGCAAGTACATGCTGATGTCTTCTGGGCCACTGCTTTACTCTAATGGCAGATGGCACAAGGAAAGAAAATTGCTATTTCCAGAAAAGGACTGGAGCTTGCTTAAAGGAGGCAGGCTCTGAGGAGATTGCACAGGCACTGCAGAAAGATCACAAAATGAAGACACTTTGCAGCTGCTAAAGTCCAGCCAAGATGTCTGCATTATAAGATAGACAAGACATTATGCCCTGGATATTTTTGGACATATCTAAATAGCACACAATAGTTGTGTTGCTTTTTCTGATGCCTCTAAGCCCCAGGCTTTAAAGAAGTTATTTGCATGCCATATAAACATTTATAGTGACACTGAAGGGAAGAGGAAATCTTAAAGTGAAGAAAGGGAAAAAAAACCCAACCCAGCCTCCTGAATTGTTTCAGACTCCACATTCATGTGGTGACAAAGAGGTAGTCATTCATAATGTTGAAGCAAAACTATAAGCATTGTGTATTATTTAACTGCAACAAAGGAAAATTATATAGATATTTCTTTTTTCGCCTAGTATCTTCTGGGGGAGGAGGGCAGAGTTGCTATGTACTTGAATTGTACAATCTTTACTGAATTTACATTACATTTTGTACACACTATAAAGACTCTTGTATACAAACAGTACAGTTAGCAACTGGGAACTGCAAAGGACATAATAATTTAGCTGTATTAACATATTTTGTGTGCTTTTCAGAGATTGAATTAATTGTTAGATGTGTCTGTTTTATTAATCATTGAATGTTTGGTCTGTAAGTGTTTAATTTGAAACATTATTGATTTGCAATATGTGTACTTCAAGTTTAGTGTTTGGCTACATTCCCTTTCCTTTCTGTCATTATCTGCTGATTAGTTGATCTATAATTGAAGTCCATAAAATCTCTTTAATGTACTATGCCACTGTGTATCATTAAGTACTGGTTGTAATCACAGAACTACTTCAGTGCTTTGCAAGCAAAAGAACATGTAGAGGATGCTATGACTTTCTTACTAAATAAACACTTTTAAACACAGAAAACATGAATTAGTAGCACAACTTCATTTAAAAATATAATCACTGGGTGTAATGGCACCCCATTACTTTAAATTCAGGTTTAGCTGCAGAATCAGTATGTAGTCATCAAGTGGAATAAACTGATCATCCTTAAGCAATAATCACAGATATTGTAGGAAGATCCTTGTTCGAATAAAAGAAAGCAAAAGGAACTCTGTGTGGGAGCATGTCAGAGAGGCCTCCAAAACACCAAGCATCTCAAAAGCTATTCAGTGAAGCAAAAAGTAAACTGCATGCTAAAGTGTTCTGATCAGTCAATGTCTTAATCTCTTTGAGTCAGATCAGCATAGGCCTAGGAGAAGCATTGTTAATGAAGTTTCCACTTTGCATCACATACCTAAGCTTTCTTTACCAGGCCTTGTAAGAGTTAAGATACGATGAATAAGATTTAAAATAGCTAGCTAACCAGAGTGTTCAACTAGCCAAATACAAGAAATGGAGCGGCTAAGGGGGAGGATAGTCACCCTCTGATTTGAACTCGATGGAGTATTACAACCATTTTTGTCCGCCCCACTACAACAAAGGGCAGGGGTTCAGGGGAAGGCTACCAGGATGATCAGGATAAGAGTCTGAGGGAACAGAGCTTGTTGAGTCTGGAGGAAAGATGGCTTCAGAAGACACTAACACCCCCATTAGTACCAACCAAGTACCAACATTGAGAAGATGAAGCCATGCTTTTGAAAGTACTGAGGAGGACAAGTCAATAGTCATAAGCTGAAAAAATGAGAAGATCAGACTGGACATAAGAAAAAAAAAATTCAGCACAAGTACAGATTTTTGCCCAGGAAGATTTTGCAGTCTTCACCCTTGACAGTTTCAGACCCTGTTGGATATGGCTGCAGGCAACATGGTCTGATCCTGCAGCTAATCCTGCAAGAAAAGGAGGTTGAACTAGAAACCACCTGAGTTCCTTTCCAACATGAATTATTACATGATTCTGTGACATATTTTAACACTGTGACTTAAAAGAAGAGACAGCATCTACCACAAACAATCAAAGGTTCAAATGCTCACACAGATGGATAGAGGAAAATTGTTGTTTGCTCCTTTATGGCTGTGAGCTGTCCTGTCAGGAGACCTGACTGGAAAGAGCAGGTTCCTGTTTGGCCAGGAGGGCCTGCTGACAAGTGATGTTTCATTCTTCTGCACTCTTCCACGCCACAAAACCACAAAACAGTTTGGGTTGGAAGGGATCTTCACACATTTAGTTACTTTCTTTAAAGTCACTGTTGTACTGAAAACAGTAAGTACACAAGACTGAATTCAAGCAATCCATAACTCACGAGAGGGGCTAGTGTCTTTTAAATCTTTCCCCATGAAATTATTCAGTTTATGTACCTGTATAAATATATTGTCACAGACTATACCTTAGCCATAAGACCAATCAAGTGGAAAACCAATTTGTCAGTATGATGTGATTTACTGACAGGGTATTTTCTTTCTCAGTGAAAACTACAAATGGAGGATATATTCTACTGCATTGTCTGTTTCTGCTATCTGACTGGTTATGGAGCAGCTTAGCTCTTACTGAGGGATGCTGTCATGTAACGTCTAAAAATAAAAAGTTATTTTCTTTTAAAATGTTATGTCAATATATTTTAATGTACCTACTTATGTCTCTCAAATGTTTATAATTGCTCAGATCTGCAGATGAAGCCCATAGCATTCATTACCATGTATACTATTTATTAAATGTTAATACATGTTTCTGTTCTTGATTCTGTGTGGCATCTTACTAATTTCAACAGGGAAATGTAACAAAATGCTTAAAAGGCCTGTTAAAACACAGAAATCCATTATTTCAGAGCCTCCATTCATTCTTATTCAGAATGAAAATTTGAAACAGCCATGAAATTAAAATGTAAGACGTTATTAAATGATGGTCTATAAAATTTGTTCCTTTTGCTAATATATTCCTTAACATACAAATAAAATTTCATTAATACTCACACTATAATATAATACTGGAAATTAAATTAGCCTAAAGGGGAAAAATAAATGCATTAGTTCATTTTCACATTTCAAATATAAAGTCAAAACAATTCATCTCAATTTGTAAAACTTTGCTGTACAAAATAATGTTACCACTTGTATTCTTACGGTCTCAATGTCTACAAGCTGCTGTGAATGCTACAATGCTTTAAAACTAGAGTTGCATTTCCTGCAAATAGATAGGAATAAATTAATGACAGAAAGCTCTTTGCAGGTTTGGTTCTGGTTCAGGGGAGCTCTTTCAGCCAAACTTTTTCCCTTCAGGTTATATGAAAATTACAGGGATTGCTTGGCCAAGTATTTTTGAAACCTAAGAGAAGTAAATCATCAGAAAACGTACAAAATCATTGCAGGCTATTCTTCTCTTTAGAACCTCTAATTTTCTGGCTCATCAGAAAAAGAAATGTGAATTCATGTTCTTGTAGCTTAGAAGGTTTTATTCAGAATTTAAGAGTTCAATTTAAATATTTTTCCAACTTTAAAAAATAATTAAATGTAGGAAGTCAGATTTTTTAAAGTGTTTCAAGTTATGCCTTCGGTATCTCTAGCTCTTCACAGTCCAAAAATCTCATGTTTTGGGTGTATAGTATGAACACAATGAAAGAATAAACTTGGTTTTAACTGCTGTTCAAATCAAATTTACAGCTCATTCATATTTTGTATCTGTATCTGCAGCATATGCTTCTATATAATATGATATGATATGCAAACATCCATACTACCAACAGTGACATTTAAAATTTTTTATTATTTGCAGCAAGTATAACAGTTTAAACTTCAAATTACTGGAATTATTTTAGTTTGGGCAAGTCAGAAATTCTTCTTGCCAAAAAAACAAAACAAAGCAAAAAAACCCTCAAAAAACTACTGGTATTTTCCCAGAAAGTTTAGATTAAGATTTAGCAGTTTGAGTCTTTTGTTCAGTTTTTCTCAAATGAAATATTATATTCCAGTTGCATTTTATCTTCTTTCTCCACCCCCCCCTTTCTTTATATAACTGAATTGTCAGTGTTCTCCAGTCAAATATTATCCCTTTCTAAGCCATGTAGTTTCTCCTTGCAAATCTCCTGAGTGATACATAATAGGAGATTACACCACCTCTCAAAGCCAATTTACAGGCTTACCAAAATATTGCTGGAAAAACTTAGCATTCTTATTTTTACATGTTTCCCAACAGAGGGCCAATTAGTTTTGGAAGCCTTCAGGATCTCATAATATGGATAGGAGATTTTTATGATTTATTTTTAGCTGCATAAGGTTTCAATTAGATGGTAAGGGTGAAAGAGTTACAGTTGAGGATGTGGTAGTTTCTGCTTTAGCTGTAGGCCTAAAATTATGTGATGAATCACCAGAGAAGTAAACTCACTATTGTCCTTTCTTGCCAGGCGTGTAGTATTCTATGATGGAAGATTTTGTACTAAAAGAGAACATGCCAATGTCACTGTTTATTTTCCACATACGAAACAAGAAAGCCATGTCCTATTCATTTGACTGACACAAGAAGCTCTAGAAAATATTTCAGTGCTACAAAGCATTTGGATTTCCTATTTTTCTGCTATATTTTTTATTCCTCTAGACATTTCAAGACAGAATTTGAAGTATTATACAATCTAGCAGTGGCTCTCACTCCATCTCAGGGGTGCTAACATTTGTTGCAGAACAAGTCATCCATTACAGAATACAAAGAACTGATTAGAATTTATTCTCCTGTTGCTAACATAACCAGTTTCTGAAATATCCTGATAGTTCTGCCCCATTACATTTTCCAGATGCTTCTTCAGATCTAAGAATTATTGCATAGACAGTTTCAAATGATGTAATATGTCTGAAGAAACTGAGCTTGTAATGTTGGAGCCACAGCAAAAGACAAAGCAGCATTAAGAAGGTAGGTGGCGTGTAACCTCTGAATAGAAAACAGTATTAGTAGTATCGTAAGGCAAACCAGCATTGTCAAGTTGCTCCATTTAGTAAGTTATTGTCCATTCAGACAAGATAAACTACATGACTGAGTGCCAAACCCTACCCAAAATCAAAGCCCGTTGAAGTGAGTTCTTAACGACACCGCCCAGCTCTATATGCTTAGACAACTGAAATGTGAAGCATAATGATTCATTTAATTTGTAGTTCCTGAGATTAAATCTGTAGTTAAATAACAGCTTTTGTAGTTTGACTATTGAAAATGTAATCAGAAATGCAAGATGCGCAGAAAGCATGTAAATGGTACGAGTATAGCATTTATCAGATCAAACATGAAACAAATGCTGCAAAGGAGATCTTCATTAATTGAATGGAAGCATTGGAAGAAATTATCAAGGTATCTATACATGTATAAAATGGGCTGGCAATGAGGACTCTGGGATTTGAACAAGAGACATACATAGATGACAGCAGCTGTACGTGTAATTGGCTTAAAGTTCATTACAGCTAATTGCTGTAAGAAAACACCAGGAAAATTGTTTTCTTATCCACTGTCTGAAAGCAACAGTCTAGATGAAACAAACACTTTGAAGACAACGGCTTTTATGAAGGAAGGTATTCTAACTTTAAGGAAGAAGCCTGCTTAAACAGCAGGATACAAACTACAGCAGTTCAAAAAAAAAAAAAGAGACTTGGCTTATGCTGTGATTGTGCCAAGCTGATGATTTCTGAGGAAACATGGCATACCTCCTGCAGTTCGTCTGGTACACTGGTATGATTTACTTGCAAAATCTACGTAATATGGCATCTAAGGTGTTCCTGGATGGATACCAGACTGACGTGGAATTTGAGGAAGAAGAATCAACTGCACTGTCCATACTTCCGTTTCCCATGTAAAAGAAAGTTTGGTAAAATATGTTAACGTCAAAATCACCAAAAGACAATGAGACACACAGCTCTGAGTGTCTTAGCGCTGATCTGCCAGCTCCAGGAAACTCACAGCTCTGATCTTTTCATTGTTATCACCTAGGAATATGAGAATATCAGGTTTGTAAGCCACTATGATGAACATTAAATTTTAATGTACTTGTGGAGCTTTAAGTGCTTTTTTTTCTCCATGACTAGTTAGAGATGTAACAATAACAAAGAGGAAGAAAGAAAAGTTTCACATTGTCAGAATCTTACCCCTGTGCATCTTTCCCCAACAGGAACCCTGGTCTCTCATTCTACCCTTAGCTTCCGAGGAGGAGTCTTTTTGAGCAAGTCTCTTTTATCCCATTAAGTGTAGCAAGAAATTGTGGAGACACATTTAAAAATGTAGCTCTGGAATATTCTCTTCCTTTTCTTTTAAAGTTGAAAATGATTTAGTTGAAAGATTTACTGTTCTACACTTCTGAGAAAGCTAGAAGTGTTTTGAAGGAAGTCCTGTATTCTTCCTATGCCTGAATGATCTGCAGCTTGATGAGGCCCAGTCAGCTCTTGCAGGGGGGCACCTGGGGAAGGAGACTTAGACATGGAAAAAAGAATTGTTTGATGAGTAAACATCAAAAAGCATGTGTAGGTTATAGAACCTGTGATCCTGTTTAATTTGGTTTGTGTTTGTTCGGGGTGGGTGGGGTGTCTTTAAAATCGGACTAGATAAAGATTTCCTACAAGTGATCCAGTTATTACTGAGCAAGTTCTAGGTAGACAAGGTGAGATAAGAACATTTCTTCCAGTCTTAGCAGGAATCTTCAGACCTTCCCATCTGTGAATAAATCTATGTCCTCTTCTTCTCACTCCAAATACTTAAAGGTATTTCAAGCTGATCAGGGTCTTTCTATCCCACTGATTTCAGCCGCTGTCTTCGCCAGATGTTCTCTCCATGCTTGAATCTACTGATCTAACGTGTGTGATGCAATGTAGCAGTATCTTTCTCAAACTGCTATCCACTGATACCTTCTATTTGTCCTCCTACATAGCTGATGCTGCTCTTGTAGTGAGCTCTTCAGATCAGAAATAACTGATCCTGAGGACAGCCTTTCTTATGATAAGCAAGTTCTAGTCTGACTGGCATCATGTACCTAAATCTTTCCACAAAGTCCCGACTCTTTTTTGATGATCAGAGCCAGTAGATGGAAAATTGACGGTATCTACAATGACTAACATTTAAATTGGGTTAGCCCTGACCTGGTCACACAACATCCATTTAATACTCCTTAAGAATACAACTTTAATTGCCAAATGAGTTGTGCATCAGAACCCTAAGATCCCGGAATGAGTATCCTTCTGTAACTGAAAATTCCAGCCCATCATGCTCTGACATAATAGTCACTTAGTCTCAACTACATCTCTTTTCTTCCAGCACCTATGTAAAATAGCTGATTGATGTCTCTGAATGGTTTTTACACTGTCCTACTGAAGAATTTATTGACTAGGGAAGCTTGGAAGTATATTTTTTAATTGCAGGTTTTCCTCCAACTTTGTGCCTCTGACTTGGACTGCTTTTTTCAGACCCTGTCCTTTGTATTCAGCACTTGTTCTTCTCTCACTTCTCACTAACAATGTTTTTGACCAAGCTACAAATCCATCCCTCATCTTCTTTCAGTCTTTCTCTTCTAAAAATAATTTAAATATCATGATTAGCAATTTCCTCCCAAGACACATCTGAAAGGATTTTTAATGCCTTTCTTTTCAACCATGGAAGTTTCCCAGTGGTTCACTGTTGAAATATTCACATTTCCTCTAGGCAATCCCTTCCAGCCAGCCTGTTGAGCACTTTTAGGTTTTCAGAAAGAAGCAAACTTGCAAGACAAGGGGGCAGCTTGTGAGCTAAAACTCTTGAGCTTTGAGGGGCTTGTTTGCCTGAAGGGTGAACACAGTTCACTGCAGATTTACCAAAGTCCCATTTTGTTAATAAATGTACAGCATATAGCCAGCTAAATGAAAAATGAAATTCAGTAGTAATTCCTGAAGGACCTCAGGGATGTGTTACACTGTCAGAATGCTGATTTGTACCTTTAATAGGATATTATACTGGTGAAACATCAAAATCATTTTATATTGTGTATGTCACAACAGACTGAAGTGTCCTTGTGGTTAGAACAGTAATATAGTCATAATAAAACCCACAGTTTTACCCTTCATCTTTCTGGGGTTTGTAGCTTTTATGAACTTGACTGTAAATTTGATGTTACTTAAATACAGCACAGTCATATCAGATTTTTAGTCAAAGAAAATTCAAAATGGTCTCAAACATAAGAGCTAAAAACCACTCCACTATCTCCACTGTATCGTCTAGAGTTGCGCTGTCTCATGGAAGAAAGAGCACTGCCACTTTAACATGTGCTGCTTCTTGCGGAGGCATGTGGCTTTTTTACTACTTTGATTTATGTACTTCAGCTGTTCTGTGTACTCACTGGGTTTTGAGGCAGATTTTGGTCATCTTTGAAATAGTTGTGCTACACGAGTTGTCAATGTTAATAATTTGTCATACCTTGGGTACTGACATATCTTGGATATGAGCAGAGTTGTACTAACTTCAGGCTGCGGCAATGATGTGGTATTGACTTAAAATTAGCTTATCAGTGTGGTGGGTTGACCTCAGCCAGCAGCCAAGCACCCACACAGCTGCTCTCTCATTCCCCCACCCTCCCTGGCAGATGGGAGGTGGGATGGAGAGAACAGGAAGAACAAAAGCAAGAAAACTCATGGGTCAAAATAAAGGCAGTTTAATCAGTGAAGGAGGAGGAAAGAAGAAATAAACCATGCAAAGGAAATCATTCGCCATCTCCCACAGGCAGATCAATGCCCATACAAACAGCCACCTTAGAAGAAAATCTCCACTAGTATTCCTCTGCCCCAGTTTTTATAGCTGAGCATTATATGGTACAGACTATCCATCTGCCCAAGTCAGATCTGCTGTCTCGGCGACATCCCCTCCCAGTCTCTTGCCCACCCCCTGCTTACTCAGACAGACCAAAGAGTGAAAAGACAAGAACGCCTTAACATTGTGCAAGCAACTGTTCAGCAGTAGCCCAGACATTGGAACTTTTACCAACACCATTTTATCACCAATCCAAAATGCAGCAGCACACTGGCTGCTAGAAAGGTGTTTTACTCTATCGCAGTCAGACCCAATTCAATCTGCTAACCCAGCACCGCTCTACAAAGACTGCAGGCACTGTACTGACCTTCTAGCCAAGGATCATCTCTGCATTCTGTAGCTTGCAAGGTAGAACAGCTCCAGGTTATGATTCATGCTGACACTTGAACTGAATTTCTGTTTGGATAGACACCAGTTAAAAAGGAGTATAAACAAAAATAGTATGTTACTATGGTGGAAAATTTCTAACTACCTTAGCACATTGAGATTGTTGTATTTTTCTACTCTGATTTGGACCACAGTTTTAAGATCACTTTTTCTCTCTTCAGTATGAAAAGACCACATCATTCTTTCAGAACTCACCAAGAAGGGTTCACCTGGGACGTTTTCTAGGTTATTACATCAGCCTTCCAGCATCCTACAGCTGCAAACCCAGCTGGAGCTGCAGTTTCCACAGATTTGCATTTACAGCGAACAGTCAGGAGCACTTACACATGCAGAGTTACTGCTAGTTTTAAAGACTCCAAAAACTTGCTTTACTTTTTTTTTTAATAAGGAAAGATTATAAATTGTTTTCTCTTAATGCTGACATTTAAATCCTGCTAACTGCAAGTGAATGACTCAATAAATTTGTGCTTATGGTACTTGCATTCTTGATTCAATATGTAACATCTAGGAGGAAGAAGATAACTCCCCAAGATTTCTTTTGAATCCAGCCTAGATCAATAGCATGCAGAACCCATTGCTATACCAACAGCTGTTGAATAGTAACTGCAATTAAGTAAGTATTTTCCTAGCAGGTACCTGTCCTTGCAATTAGCTGGTACCCATATTGGAAGTCTCAGGTGAGCATACACGGAATAAGGACAGGCTCTTCCATTGCCCCAAGGGCTTGTACATCCTAAAATCATGAAGTTGACCCTTGGATGGATTGCAATTCAAACTGCAGCCTGTTATCCAATTAATAGATACTCTGGAATATTTAAGCTGTGAACTTTCTGACTAAGCAAAATTAATTAGATTTCCACTAAACCAAATCAACACTAATTTTTACTGCTTAGATTCATCATGGCTAAAACCAACTTTTTCTATCTTCCACTAATGTGCATATTGTTTTAAAATAATTGAACTACTACTAAATGCTGACATTTCAGATAAATTTGTTTGGTTTTATTTTGCCCAGTAAAATGGTTTTATTGTGTCTTATGTAATGCAGGCAAACTTCTCCATTTACAGAAGTATGGTGTTTTATGTAGTAGAGATTAGGCCAAGAAAATTTAAGTTGTACTTAGTGTAGCCATGAGAACTAAAGCATGATTGTGGCTGGACCTATTTATATAATGCAGTTGTCCCCTTAAATAGAAAGGGAATAATGACTGGTACCTGAAATCTACCCATTGGTGGGAGAAGGAAGTCAGGCAGGAGGGATATGGTCTCAAGGGAATATTCTCAGTTTCAAAACAAAGCTGAAATATTCTCTTTTGTAATGACTGCTAGGGAATGGCTAGAGAGTAGAGGTCATTGAGCACCTCTGTTAGCATATTGTCAGTACTAGCTCTCCTAAAAAAGCATTCCTTTGAGAGGCAACAAAATCAATTCACAGAATCACAGAATGGTTGAAGTTGGAAGGAACTTCTGGAGATCATCTTGTCCAACCCCCTCCTTAAGCAGGATCAAATTCCCAGCCCTTGTTCGGAGCAAAAGCAAGAATAAGATGCCAACAACTCTACTTTGCGGCTTCTAAATTTTTCTTAAAGAGGTACAAAATGTTAAACAGATCTAGAACAGAGAGGGTTTTAATATGAAAATACTATAAACTTTCCTCTTCCCTTTATTCTGCTGAAACAACTGTTACTGCTCTGGCACTATTACTCAGATCCTAGTCAAAAGTAAAGAAAGAAAAAAAATAAAGAAAGAAAAAAAATAGGGAAGAGATTTTTACTTGTCCCACCACTAAGATGCTGATGACTGCAGACACAGGTAAGTCAAAAAAAGATGGCAAAAGGAAAAGAAGAAAGGAATACACTAAGAGGGACTAGAGGAAGCTGGAAGTAAAGGGCTTATACATGAAAACAGAATGGAGAATCTGATAGCCCGGAAGCCTCAGTTGACACTTTTGACTCCAAGGTCTTTCTGAGTGATGCTGCGAAACAAAAAGCAAGGTTTATAATTGTGGAGAAATCAGAGTATACACACTCCAATACAGGAGTAAGTGAGCAATTATACAGTTAACTTTGAAAGGTTTTTTTTAAGCTACTTGTGGGGGTGGGGGTGGAATTTGAATTTGACTTGGAGGTGAACAGAGACAGTAAAGATGATTCATGGGATATTGTTGGTTCTCTAGGGAAAGCTGCTTTATAGCCTTACAAATTTCAACTGGCAACTACCATGATTCAAATAGCAAGCCTACAGAGAGCAGAGTATTCTTGCCATTGCTCCAAACTAAATGGTGTTTATCTAGCCTTTGCGGCACTTTAAGTTGATGGCAACGGAGAAGATAACTGAGGAAACATAAACCACATAGAAAAAAAAATCATGTTAAATCATTACTTTAAAATTAAATTATTTTCTGCTACAGTTCTTACAGTTACTCAATGATATGTGGTAGGTTGAATGTACAAATAAATATTACCTGATCTTTCCCAAGTACAGTATCAAGCCACACCTTGAACTGTTGCCTTTTTCCTGGAATAGATCTGTCACCAGCTAGCCTTTTTCAGTTTTGCAGGCTAGCCTTTTCTAGTTTCTTAGAGAGGTCCCAATTATACCATTATTCAATATATATCATAGAGTAATAATCATAATAATCGTAATATTACTGCTATAATACACTAGTTTACGTTATTTACAATCTCTCATCTCCCTGTATTCTGCCTATCACAGTATATAAGAAATCAAGTCACTGTGCACAGAAGAAAAGATGAAGATAGTCATACTAAACTGGTAATTAAGACAGACAGTGCTCAGTGACATGTGACCTTCTAGACATGCACGTTGTGGTTACATCTGCACGCTTTTTTTCCTTTTCCTTATGCAGAAGTCGTTCTAGTGTAAGTGGGCAGCAGTGATACACAGGTGTAACAGCTCTTCCCCGAACAGCATCAGAGGTGTTTTAAGTGAAAGTTTTATGTCTTAGAAATGAATAAAGGAGACAAATATTTAGCAAAAAAAGGTCTGGGGATTTTTTGTTTGTTTGTTTTGTTTATTTTTAAGTGAATGTTCTGATTTTTTTAAACACAGTTGCTCATGTCAAGAATCAGATTTCCCATGCTGCCACTTTTTTCCCTCCATATGGCAATGGAACTTATTTCCAGGAAAAAATAATAATTAAAAATAGTTCTTAGACAAGATTCTCAGGACTGACTCCCAAACGACAGCCAAGCTAAAGGAAACATAAGGATAGACACAGAGATTTTTCTAGGGGGGGTGGGGAAAGAGAAAGAAAACCTTAAATCCATAAACAATAAAGAAATGTAACATCCAATATTTCATTTGTGGTTTTAACCTCTTAAGTGATGTTATTTAGAATACTTATGCTGTGACAAGCAAGTATGGAAAGCAAGGGCATACAACATTTGAAATGATCACAGCTCTACATTTTGTATCAGAAAATCTGCATTTGAACTTGGTAGTTCCCCTTAGACAACATTTGTTTGACGCCTTGAGATGTAGCAATGACTATGGAATTACAGCAGTAGAAACCAATCACACTTTAGTAACACTTTAATGTTTAGTAAAGAGTAATTGGGCATTTTTTACATTTAGCCATTACAGAAAGGCAGTGGGATAGTAATATATCTTTCAAAGATAAATCACTGTACTGTAATTCCATGATACGTAAAATATTTTTAAGCATAGTTATAAGTACTTAGTACTTACCAGATAGATAAAGATAAAACATTATGCTACAGGGAAGTTGTTAGGAGTTTTGTAAAATGTACTCAGTATGCATTCCGTGTTTGATTTGGCTTTGAACATTTACATGGAAACCCAGTAAAATATACAAATCCTATAACTTTACACAGATGCTGCTCCACAACTGGTTTTGAATTATATGTTAAAGTCTAATACATTGATAGTAGTAAAATCAGGTTTCAATTACCATCCAATTTGGTTTTTAAATTCTTCAAAGCCTTATTAATCCATTAAAAAAAAGGAAGATTATGATATCAGACAATTGTGATTTGTGTTTCAGCCAAAAAAATTGGAAATATCTGTTTTAGAATTACCAAAGCAATAAATTTCATGTGAACTGTGCTAAATCTGTGTTGTACTTATGAATCTAATAAGAGACACATGACTGTTGCATTAGTAATGATATTTAAAGATGTTGTGTTCCATACAACAACCACAGACATTGCCTATTATATGTTCTACCTGCTCATGCTGAAGGCTTGTGATGGGAACCACCTCGTCATAGCAAACCGAATTATAAAATGCTTTGTATACTTTTTCTGAATTACCCTGGAAGACAGGGTTACTACAGATATATAGAGATACATTTAAACTACATTGCAGATGATTTTAAGGGCCTTTAAGTACGTTTAGAGCCTTGAGATGTAGCAGTGACAGCTTTTTTAAGGGCTCTCAGTCCCTATATATCTTTGTGTTTCAGGTTGGGAATTCACCAGAAGAAAGGAGAGGAAAAAACAAGATGCAGAATGAATGTTTTGGTCATAAAATTGTCATTTTTCCATGTATAGCACTGTCTAAAGCAATGTGTGATAGTCATTCCCCTGAAAGACTTGAGAATCATGACAGCAAGGACAGCTGCTGACATTTGATAAGGTAAACATGTAGACAGAGGAATATTTTAATCCTGTGATGTGTATTGTTGTTCATTGTGTTAGCACATTAGCTAGAGACTATGCCTGTGACCAATCCCTCAACAGGCAGGTGTCTACTAATTTCAATCATAAAGCAAGACTAATTGTAAAAAAAAAAAAAAGAGTGGGAAAGGTAGACAGGCAAGTGTAGGACAATAGTACCCAAAATCAGGATAATGATTTTAAGTTGAATATTTTGTACCAGTGGACAATCTCTGAAAGATTAGCCTGACTAAAATAGCTCATTGAAGTACTTCAGCTCTGTGATGTAAGGCTTGACAGATGAAACAGTCACCATTAGTTTTGGTCAGCAAGTGTGATGTTTGCATTGATTTTCCTTTGCTGTAAGGATCATGACTGCATTTAGAAATGGAAGCTGCCATTACTGTTTCATATTCCCCACCTTCAACCATGATGTTACCGACTGCCTTTTTTTAAAATTATTTTCTTCACTGAAGTGATGGGAAATAGTGAGCTGTCAGCTGCTATTTTCCCAGCTGCGGATCTATGCACGTATCCATGAATTTATTATTCATCTGCATTAGTCTCCCAGCCTATCTTTAAGAATAATTTATTTTTAAACTACTTCTAGCAATATTTAATCACTGAACCCTTTAATTACTTCCACTACTGACAAGCAGGTCTCCCTCAAATGCTCAGATAATAGTTTTGTACAAGCAAGCTGAATTTAAGAAGTAAATGACTGAACCTTTCAATATTTGACATCCTGCAAGTTTTGAGTGCAAAGTGACTGCTCTTAAATGCTAAAGCACAGCATTGGAGAAGGGTACCTAGGAAGGTTGCAAAAAACCCAAAATCGGAGACAAGACACAGATGACCTGCGTTGGCATCGTTCCTGCTTCAAGAATAAGAATAAGCATAAGAAGAACAGATAAACTCTCCTCCACATATTTGTTCTTTTTTTTAAGCTTCTGCACTTCGGTGCAACTGCATTCCCCTGTGGACTCCAACTGAGGGACAAGTATACATCTCCTAGGAGAATTGCAAGAGTCAACTCACTGGTCACAAGACTGACAAAGTTGCATTTCACTGTTTTTTATACCTATATATATATATGTAAGTGTGTGTGTATGTAATACATACGTACACATAATACATAGGTGTGTATTTGTGGGTGGGTGCTTACATAAAAAGAGAGGAAGTTAAAAAATCACACAGAATCACATAGAATCATTAAGGTTCGAATAGACCTCCAAGATCATCTAGACCAACTGTTCCCCTACCACTTGTATTACTTACTAAACCATGTCCCTAAGTACCACATCCAACCTTTCCTTAAACACCCCAAGGGATGGTGACTCCACCACCTCCCTGGGCAACCTGTTCCAATGCCCAACCAGTCTTTCTGATAAGAAATTTCTCCTAATTTTCAACATGAACCTCCCCTGGCACAACTGCAGCCATTCCCTCTTGTCCTATCATTACTTATTTGTGAGAAGGGGCTGACCCCCAGCTCACCACAACCTCCCTTCAGGTAGTTGAAGAGAGCAGTAAGGTCTCTCTTGAGCCTCCTCTTCTCCAAACTAAACAGTCCCAGTTCTCTCATCTGTTCCTCATAAACTTGTGTTCCAGACCCTTCACCAGCCTGGTTGCCCTTCTCTGGACAGGCTCCAGGTCCTCAATGTCTTTCTAGTAGTGAGGGGTCCAAAACTCCGGTGTGGCCTCACCGGAGCTGAGTACAGGGGGATGATCATCTCCCTGGTCCTCTTAATTACGCTATTCCTGATGCAAGCCAGGATGCTGTTGGTCTTTTTGGCCACCTGGGCACACTTCTGGCTTATGTTCAGGTGAGCGTCTACCAACACCCCCAGATCCTTTTCCTTTGTGCAGCATTCCAGCTACCCTGCCCCAAGCCTGTAGCATTGCTCTATAAAGCACCTGTGAGAAATCACACATTTTCAGAGCGTCTTTTCACTTTAGATGAACAATAACCTTTATTCTCTTGAAGACTAAGGGTGAAACTAGGAAAGATGAATGAGTCCAATCAATACATTACTGTCCAACAGCAGATGCTTTTTCACACCTACTTATAGAGCAATGACTTGTTTCCATATCATATTGTATACACTATAAGATCCATTTCCTAAATTTTCACTGAATGGCCTTACATAAGCTAGACTTCAAGTCGGTGAAGCTCCAGTGAGAATCTGATCTATTTCCTTTGTAAAATAAGTGTACTCTGACTTTGAATTATACTTGGCCATTTGGACATGTAGAGTGTCTTTTACTGAACTCATATCCTTCCTAAACAAACACTTGATAGCCAAAATAAAAACTTTACTGCACTAATTCAAAACATCATTTGAAAAGCTTTGGGATGTTGCAGTGCCCAATAATATTAAATATAAAATGATACAATAGCTATAACAAATAATTAACATACATTCTTGAAAAACATGTTTACTTTCTTCACTGTATTATGTTCATGATTACCAATCAAAATACAGTAAATTTTTTTTTTAAGATGGAGGGCAATTTTGACATAAATCACTTCTAATTCACATTTTCATGTGATAGAAATGCATTACATGCAATGTATGACTCATTATTTACCACTTCTCACACTCTAATGAAATAGTAATAATAATAATAGTAGTAGTAGTAATAGTAATAATTCAACCAGAAGAACTACTATCAAGTGACTTTGGGGTTCAGTAAACTATATATTTCCCACTCATTGAGAAGAAGCAGTAATTTAATAACACATAGAAATGTGTGCTCCAACTAATTTATAAGACAAAAGATAAAATATGAGGAGGGGTTAAAAATTATTTTTTAGTTAAGGAATTAAAAATGTAGTTAATTCAGACCCAATTACATAAGGAGGACTGCACATCATTTAATTGTCGAAATTACAGATTGTCTGCTCTCTAACCCCACAGACACTTGAATTTCTAGGAGGCCTGAATGTCCTCCCTACCTAAATGTCTCATTTTGAACACAAGGCTTTTCTTTACCTAACTAAATAACTTACCTAACTAATTAACTGTTGAATTCTGTTTGGCATATTTTCCAAAACCTTATCTACCAAACCAGATTTCTTGGAAAACTCCTTACGAATGAGAATGGACAAGGCAAGAAGAAAATGTGGTACTGCCATATAGCTGGTAGCTATGAACTTGCCCCTGAGCTGGAGAATTTGGTCCCAGCTTCTTCATTAACTAAGCTTTTACTTCATGAGGATATGTCAGATTTGTGACCTTTCTGTCAACACCATCTGTCTTGGTGTTAAAAATGGGTTCAAATATCCCTAGACAGAGAACAATCTATTTTTCACCTCAGAAAAGATCTTCAACAGTAATCTGCAGGACAAAAGGCAATCATCCAGGTTCCACAGCATTTTATCAGAAAGGGATGACTCTGATAACTAACTCCAAGATAATTTTATGGCTGTGAGCCACAAGTGGGCAAGGGTACTTCTGTGAATTATATTATTACTGTGCATCAGTGAAGACAAGGCTTAAACACATCCTTCAAAATTTCCTACCGACCACTTACACTATTTTACATTAGGTTCAGCTTCATAACTTT
Source organism: Gallinula chloropus (assembly GCF_964237585.1). Classification (NCBI taxonomy): domain Eukaryota; kingdom Metazoa; phylum Chordata; class Aves; order Gruiformes; family Rallidae; genus Gallinula; species Gallinula chloropus. The sequence continues at coordinate 32,089,793 of NC_140092.1, forward strand.
ATGGTGCTGTGGCACATACTGGCCATGCAATTCCTTGATGTTGGGCACCTGCTGGATTTGCATCAGTAATAGCTTCAACATAAAGAAAAGCGTAATTTATACTTCTCCTATGTTATAAGTTCCTTCTGCTTTTTGTCTTCTCTAAGTCCTAATTAAGTGGCCTAAAACAGTTCTAATTAATATCGCAACTAGCCTTTAAAATAAGAGAATCAAACATAACACTGTGGGCTACTATTTTACATTTGCTAGGACTGTATCTATGTCTCCAACTAAAGGTACTGGTAGTAGCTGACCTGGTGATTGGTACCACCACCATATTCTTGGTATGTCTTCCAACCTCAGCAGTTCTGGACACAAAACTGTCTCATCACACTGCTTGTATCAAACAAGTTGTAATCTGATTCACAGAGATAAAAAAAGGGTACAAATCTTTGTTTTCTGTGCACCTATAATGGGAAATGACATATCACTTCACCACATTCTTCTTCCCATCCATCATCTGACTTCAAAAATCCTAAATAAGCAAGGGAAGTGCCAGAGGATAAATTTATTTGAAGATAATTAATCAATTTACACGAAATAGTAGCAGATGGGTCCTAGCTAGTTCTACCATGTTTGCTGACTGTTCTCTACCTCACTGAACAATTTAAATTGAGAGAACAAAGGAACAATCATGTCTTTTGGTGTTACTCTTTGCCATAGCCTATCTGTGCATCATGCAGCTGAACTTAACTGGACATTTACTATTAAGGTCATAATAAGGTAATTCTCTGTGGTATGGTCAACAGAATGACTAGCTTAGAAATGCATATAGTTTTCTACTAGTCTCCTGTGATCCATGAGTAGTAAAGGAGACATCAGATTGATAGAATGGGTTGGAAGGGACCTCAAAGATCATCTAGTTCTAACCCTCTTGCCATGGGTAGGGACACCTTTACTAGATCAGGTGTCGCAAAGCCCCATCTAACCTGCCCTTAAACACTTCTAGGGATGGGGCTTCCCATCCTCTCTGGGCAACCTGTTTTTTTTATTTGTAAGCTGCAAAACTGCAGAAGGTCATACCACCAGAAAAACTAGATCACCTCTTTTCAAGAAAGTTTCTGGCTAAGAAACATGCGGACAAATAAATGACTCACTCTAATTCACTGTCATCAAAATTAATTGAAGAGAGAGAATATGGTGAAATCCAGAGCAGTTAGATAGCTAAATAGCAGTTGGGTACCATGCTGCTCTGTAGACTTGAGGGACACCTAAAAATGAAGGCCTAGGTTATAGACGTGCCTTACTAATGCTTTGTTTGGCAAACTAGTGAATTGTGGTAATAATTTCGGCCATCTAATTCCACAAATCCATCATGTGCATAGCTATCTGTTAATATTACTGAAACTTTCAGACACTTAATTTGATGTCTAGCTTCGGACCGTGGTGAAGCAAGCTGCAGAAAAACTTACAGAAGAAATTAATGCTAATTAGAAAAATTGTGGCAAGGTTTTACTATTTCTCTTGAATTTAATATTTTAAACACTAAACCTAATAGCAATATTAACAAATAATGCTTTTAGAATTAAAAAAGAAAAAATGAAGGCAGGGATAAAACATGGCTATCTGCATTCAGAGTTTATCCACACAAATATGCAGTTTATGTAGATAAGCAGTCTTCATTTATTATATATTTGTGTCGTTTCTAAGCTGGCTGTCTCTGAAAGGCTACGCTTCCACAGCCATTCTTGACTGTGAATAAAAATATGCTTCAGTGTTTCTCCATATGACTTTGCCTGACGTGCAAACAGAAGGCACAATTCAGCTGCTCACTTCTCGACTGTGAAAGGACTTTGCTGCCGTTGCTGCAGGGAAAAATAAATTAGTTGCAAATTATATGGCTGTTAATAAACAACCATAACCAACCAGTAAAAGGCAAGCTTTTGAAGAGGAAAAATAAAATCCTTTGAGAGTGTTTTTCCTATTAGATACAAACTGTAAAGGGCTACAAAGAACATAAGAACCTTTCTGTGAGAGACTCTGACAGGAGATGCAAGAATGACCTCTATGGCATTATCAGCTCCTGGAGGCAGAGAACTGAGGCAATGAGAGAATGCTTAGGCTGATGGAAAGTTTGTTCCTCTTAATCTGCTCTTTATGGCTTCTCCATATCTGGCTTTTGCAGACAGAATGTGTTCTCTTCTGTCAGGCCCTTCATTTGCCATTTCAAGACAGTAGGACAGACTCCCCCACCAAAAAGCTTTTTGTACAACACCTTTATTAATCCAGCTATGTTCTCTCTGCACACACATTTACACTTAAACATGAGCCAAGACCACAGCTTCCTAGATATGGGCTAGTCTTCTCTCCTTATTCCAGTGACTCCGTCCCTTAACCCTGTTGGCAGTCACACAAGGTGAGACATACTTTGATGCAAACTGTGCAAATTCAAAATAAATAAATAAAAGTCTTCACCACTGCTTCGAGGAAATATCCAGATGTGATCTAATTACTTCCTTGCCTCACCCACACTGAAAAAGAAAATCTCAGCAATGTGGCGTAGTCTTTCATTAAAATTCACACTGCACTCCAATTGTGTGTTTGGAATATGGATTTCAGTAAATTACTTCTCACTTTCACATTTATCAAGACATAGTGTGCAGATATCTCTCATATCTTATCAAGCTGTCAGCTCCTGCCTCCTCTCTGCCAGCTTCCCTTACCTGTTTGAGGTGTCTCAAACATTGCTTGCAGCATCTTCTGCTCAAAAAACTTTCCAAACAAGATAGAAGGAAGCCTTTCTTATTGTCCTTCAAATACCCCTTTTGAATTCTCATTTGTTTGTGGGACCTACAGAGCTCTGATGATGAGATCACCATTATCATGATGACCTGGTTTTTGGCTAGGATAGAGCTAATTTTCTTCCTAAAAGCTGGTATAGTGCTGTGGTTTGGTTTTGGAATTTGAATGATCTTGATAACATGGTGATGTTTTAGTTGTTACTAAGCAAGTTTACCAAGTCAAGGACTTTTCAGCTTCTTGTAGTGCTCTGTCAGCAGGAAGGCTGGCAATGAACAAGAAACAGGAGGGAACACAGCCAGGACAGCTGACCCAAACTGGCCAAAGGGATATTCCATACCATATGACATCATGCTCATAAAAATTTGGGGGAACTTGGCCAGGAGTGTGATCACTGCTCAGGAACAGGCTGGTCATTAGTTAATAGCTTGCGAGCAAGTGCATTGTTTATCAACCCTTCTGCATATTCTTTTCTTATTTTTTTCTTTTCCTTTTCTTTCCTATTAAACTGTCTCTATCTCCATACCTGAAAAGCACCCTATACACAAGATGTGAAGGGCTATTTGGCAGATTCTGTCAAAAAAGCAAAAAAGGTAATGAGAGAAGTTAGTGTTGGGAGAAGATGAGAAAAATAAAAGGAAAGAAACAGCACAGCTGAAGCAAAAAAAAAAAGAAGTGAGGAAAGATACGGGAAGGAATTGGAGCAAATATCTGATCACCATGGAGAAACAATCTCCTCTGTTAAAGGTGTAAAGCAAATCTAAGGAGAACTGTGAGAAACCTCCTGTGGGCTTCAGAGTCCCCCTTCTACTTGTGACAGGGCTGTATTTTGTTCTTCTGGGAAAGCCACCTACCAATTCCCTTCCACCTGAGAACTACTTTTTTTTCTCCTGGAAAGTCGATCTGAATGCAACGTAAAGGTCACAGAGGATGAAAATATCCCCAAAACATTTCTGTATCAAGAAACTGGGAAAAGAAATAACTCAGTCCAGGCCCCAGTTTTCCCCTTCCACTTTGTTACAGTTTGCAGTTGCTTTCCCCTGAAAAAAAAAAAAATTAAAAAAAGTAATAGTCTTGGCATAAGAAACAGCCTATAAAAATGTATTCAACCCAAATGTCAGCTTCTTCAGTGCCAAATCCTCATTCAAGGAAACATGTGTGCACCCTGGAATAATTTTTACTATCGTTAAATAAAAGGAAATATTCTTCTCTAGGCACATCAGGCCGGCTTGAGGGACCCTTTGGTTTCATTGTGATTAACCCTGCTGCCCTGCCTTGGAGGCAAAGTCTGTCTCTTGACTGAAAAGAGATAGCCTGGAAGTGTTTTTGAACCAACACACTTTATGACACAAGTGCCCAGAACTACTACTGAGGCACCCAAAATCTTCAGGAGCTATTCAGAGCAGCACTCTAGATCTAAACAATGCACATGGAAAAGTTCCTAGCAGCAAACTCTGGAAGGTTCTCATTTTCCAATTGAGAATATTTAATATTGTTTCCTGAAAGCTAATGTTGCCAAGATGTTTGAGGCAAAACTGCTTCTTACACTCATGCTCCATGTTCCCCTTCAAATCTCATTTGCCACTCTCACAGATATCCTACAAGAACTCCTTTTTGATAGAACATTGATGAGGCAGATGGTTCCCAATACATCCTAGTGAAAAAGGTAGTTTCAAATTGCTCCCCTGACAAATTCTGCATGCTGAACTTCAACCCAGCACATCTCCACCTAAGCTGAAGGACCCAACAGCTAGTCCATTGATCATTCTTTTTGGATAAAACATTTAAAGATGTCATGCAGCGTGCAAACAATTAAATATTTATGGGGCAGAGGGAGAAGGGAAAGGTGACAGACTGACACAGCGTCTTACAGAAGCGGTTAGGATACTCATGTGGGAGAGTTCAGTTCAAATCCATGCTCCAATAAATATTTATTAACTAATACAATTGGAACAACTCGGAAAACAATGGGCTTGCTTGCTCCAGAATACCCTGCCTGCTAGTCAGGAGATGCCTCTAGGCTTACTTATGGCAGGGAAGCAGAGTAAAACTTGTTTTTCCTTTGGTAATTCTTGCTTCTTCAGGGTGGGAATACATGAATGAGTGATCTGAAGGCAATACTACATGACAGCAGACTTCACAGCTTCTCTATGGAACTAAGCTCTTAACTATCTTTGAGTAAATGGCTACAGGCCCTGATACTCTCTTCAGTGTTTCTTCCTGTCCAGTTTACGTCATTCATTACGTCAAATTTCTGTGGTTTCTGTCTTGGGGAACTAATTGTCTCCAGACAAGGTGGTAAGACTATCATATTGCAGGAAAGGGGCCCCAGCTGAAGGCTATAATATTTCCAACATTACAGTAACTAAATGGATTTCTGATTCTAACCCTCTCTATCTTGGTTAGTATGGGCATTACTAATCAGAGATTCAGCTCTTCAACCCAAAATTCTAAGAATGCAAAAGTAGGGTTGGACCAGATATTCTGAGAGCTCACTGTATGCTATCTGCAACCCTGCACCATTCCTAGCAGAATTACATCACTCCAGGAATTATTCAACCAGAAAACAAGCAAAATCACTTTTTGACTCCAAGTAAATCAAGCATGCATGAGGTGCTGGTCGGGATTTTCAGTTCTCGTTTGCTTCAAGTTGTAATGCACTTGAGAAAAGAAAACTGAAAGGAAAACATGCCAAAACATACAGAATAATGTTACGTAGTGATACTCTCTATAGGTTAAATTAAAGACAGGAAGAAGCCTTCTTCACTCTTTCAGTGCTGTGAGGCCTGTAGGCTCGTACACACTTCATATACCTACCAGCTTCACAACTACACACACATTTTTTTTGTTTTTAAAAATCAGATATGTATATCTAATTTTTTTTTTGCAATTCCATGCATTCATAATTTCCTTGCCAGTGTTACAGTGAAGGATCAGTGCCACCTACAGACAGGGATTAGAGTGGAACACCACACAGTAAGAAGGAAAGCACGAAAGCATATTGAATTTTAAGCCCCAGACCTTCTAGCTAAAACAATCCCTCAGTAAAGAGTTGACATAAAGATTCACAGAAATATTCAGACCTCTTTATCTGTTTATACTTACTGATCACAAGCATTTCCTCAACAAGTCACTCCAAAAGATGAGTTCTGGATGCCATATTTGGCTGTATCAGGTTTCCAAATGCAAATCTCACACACAGATGAATAACACAGAACACACCACTGCCAGCTCCTTTTCTGTGCATCTACTTAATTTTCGTTAGTTATTATCTGAGTCGGTTCAAAGGGGGAAAAGTTTTCCTCTGCAATCACAAGTGACAATTAAATTCTGGTTTAATGATCCAGATAAAATTAAAACCAGACCAACTTCTCACCCCAAACTAAACTACATTAAACCAAACCTAAAATTTCAGAAGAGATTACAGGAAAACTGGCAGAACAGAGCTCATTAATCAACCCAGTTTAGGTGCTGGCAGTGGCCTGGTTTCTCTTCCCACTGGAGAAAGGAAGGGAGCAGAGGGGACTGGGTTATCTTCTGCCTAATCCCATTAAACCCAAGCCAGTTTGCGTGCTCTCGTACACACGGAAGTGCACGTGCACATACACATGCAAGTATGAGTAACCATGATGGAAAGACATTAAAAAGTTACATTTGAACACTTTTGGGGGTTTTTTAAGGGTTTTTTTTGTAATAGGGGCTAATCTGGCATGACTGTAACAGCAGAGAATTCATCCGCCTCACCAAGAGACCTGTGGTCACCGTACCGCAAAGACTTTAGTTCAGACGGGGGCAGCTGCCATATGTGTGGAGAAATAAATGAGGCTGCAGCCTTTGAAAGAGAGCACATGACTAATTGGTGGTGCTGGATAGAAGAAACACATAGTAACCGAGGCTCATGAGAATAGAGAAATCAAGCCTTTTATTTCTTCCTCTGCTATACACTTCCTGCATAACCTTCATGCTAGTCTCTTGGAGACTAAGTTTTGCTATATGTTAAAGAGGGTTAGTAGTACTTACTTACTTGACAGGTATGAGATTAGGTTAAACTTAGCTAAAGCCCCGAGACTCTCATAGGGAGAGTTCATTTGGAAAAGCAGTTATTAACTATTAGTGCTGTATCGGCATATTGCAGGGAAACTCAGCAGCTTTGGGGATTTTAAAAGAGGAGAGTAGGAAGTCATTGCTGACCTCTCCTTTTAAATCTTACTTCAAACTTTGACCTTCTGTTTCACATAATAGGACAAATATTGTTTTATGACTTCCCAGGAATTTCACCAAAATTATTTATTGCCAACATTCATTCTACCTGGAAACAATCTGAGCACAAAAGAATGGGGGTGGGGGGAAAGGGAGGGAGGGAGGGGAAGCCAGACTTGAAGATCTGTAGTGCAGCCTAACAGTCTTTAAAAAAAGTGACAAGATTCTGCTGTAGAAACCATGTTTTACACATTCCCTCCTTTATTTTGCATATTCTTATTGAATAAAAGAGAGATGGATGGATAGACAGACAGACAGACAGATAGATAAGCAAGAGAAAATAATTTCCTAAAATTAGAAGGTATTCTATACATTCTTCACAGGCTAAATTTCTTAATTAATTTAATTCTGCAGATCTGCTAATTCTTTATCTCTGCCTTTTTAGACAGATGCTCAGCTCATAATAGCTCTTCATAATCTTAGAGAAATGCTTTAATTCCTTAGGTGACCTTTCACATTCTGTTGATTCCTGTTAGATGCAGTTGCAAAATACACAAAGTATACTTTGGCTATCTAAACCCCAACCAGCATATGTGTAGATTGTATTGTATAATTAAGATAGATATTGTGTACTTCCACAATTTAGTGAATTTAAAATCCAAATATTATTAAACATCTTCGTATCCATCTCATAAAGCACAGTTAAAATAAGCTAAACTGTCTTGTACTTTATAACTGGATCAAATTGATTTGAAACAGCAATTTCCTAAAGCTCTGCAGAACTGATGTAAATCAATTATTCCAGATGAATGAAACTCACAACCTGCTCATCTATCTTACAGTATGGGAATGTTCTTCATTTATTATCATCAGGGCAAGCTTTTGAACTATGCCCTCCAATTTTTCTACATGTGAATGATAGACTGGTAGGAAAGAAGTCAAAACCCAAATCTAGATTCTTAAACAATATTTCACCAAAACTGCAGCAATGTTAGAACACCTAACTGTTCATCAGCAGGGAAAAATGGGTTATACCTATGGCAAAAAAGTCTTACATTCAAATCTTTGCTGCCAGCATATGATAAGCCTTAGACCAGTTATCCCACCTTCCCAATTATTCTCTCTATATAGTAGAAAAAAAGTAGTATTTAAAATGAAGAGAAGTGATTGATGAGTTATATTGACCAGGCACACTAGAAAAGTGTAAGGTTCAGTATTCAGGCCATGTATCACTACAGAATTCTGAATATAATATTTATTCATCCTGAGTATTTTAGCATTTTCTGAGCAACAAAATTTGCCATGGGAATTTGCTGAGAGGAGGAAACTGACATATATTGGAAACAAACTCAATCTAAACTATGTTACAGGTTAGATTGTCACTGCTAACACCAGAAACTTATTTCAGCAGTTAGTTTTATATGCAGGCATGACCACTAGATGTTTATTTTGCCTGTTAGAAGGTGACAAGCCATCTTTTTTATTTCATATCCCAAATAACACTTATTTTAAATCTGACGTCCTCATTTAGAATGACATGTGCTATTAGAAACTCTTTTGATTCAAGTTTTAATTATCTTAAGGTTTAGAAGCAGGAGTATAAGTCAAGCTTTTTATTTTTTAATGAATATGTTCATTATTTATAGATATTTCTACATCTCCCATCACAGTAGCTTCTGAATGCCAGAAATTCACTCTGCAGTATAAACCATCCCTGTATTCCCTCCCAAATTCTGCAAATTAATTCCTTTTGGAATTAATGTCCCTTGAAGTTTGTTACATTTTGTTATGAAAATTTAACCAAAAAATTGTTAGCCTACTTTGTTTTCCACTAATAACAAAGGAAGAAGGAAATAGAGAAACTCAGTCCTGAAACAAAACTCCTCTTCTCCTCTATGAAGTGGAACAATTCCTGCAGATGTGTTGCCTGGAAGTGTCAGAGCTGGTAGAAGTCACTGCTGTGACTGGAGTCCTACCGTGGCAGGTCCATGTGAGGACAAGACCCCTCAGGCTACTCCTAGTCTTGTAAGGGAGATTTGAGTAGGCCATTCCCTGGGCACTGCCACCAACTGGTGTACAACTAAATGCTCCTATTCTCCAGAGCCAAGTGGCTGCCAACGAGATGTGCCTTATTTGTCATCACCCGAAGAGTACTTGATACTGGGAACCACAGGCATGGTGGGGACTGCCTTGAACTGAGGGATGATCCCACTCAGTACTCCAGGCTGCTCCTTTACACTAACTCATTTGCTAGTACAGATTTACGGTGAAATTCAGACAAGCAGGAATAGTCAGAAGACCCATCCTTGAACAAAAGATCTTGAAACCTCTGACCTTCAGGTTGTATGGTCAGGGAAATGCCTGATAGTGAGGTATTTCCAGTTTCCCTTGAGTCTTGGCCCAGAGCTCAGCATCCCCATGGCGCATCCATGGCAATGAGGCAGGGCTGGGCTCAAGCCAGGCACACATGTCAGGGGTCAGGACTAGGCCTGCTGAGGGGAACCAGGGTCAGACACAGCCCCAGGATGGCTAGGGAAGGCCACTGGGAAAAGGATGAGCTGAGGCGAGGCCAAACCACCGGCCTATCTGTCAGTCCAGATCAGCAGTGCTTTGCCAGGCACAGGCATGGCTGCAGTGCTGTGGCAGCTCCTGGCTCCAAGGGGCCAGCACCAGCCCGGGTGATCCCAGACTGCCTGTGACATGGTAGGAGGTGTAGTTCCAGCAGGGTCAGGGCAAGACCCTCAGCTGAAAGCAGCCCCTGAGGGCTAGGATAGGCCATGGCCTCCCCACAGGGCACAGTGGAGCCTCCCGCCATGGCTGGCAGCTGCCCCAAGCCCCACCACCCAACCTCCAGGAACTGATGCCTAACACTAATTCCCTGCACTGTTCCCCAGTGTTAATGAAGTTAACTATGTGGACTGAAATCCAACTCCCACACATGTTTTATCATGTAAATAATAGGCAACGATTTATTCCAGGACAGACCCTTTCAATGCATAAAGGTTCAGACTTTTCAATGCATAAATCTCTTCATCTGTAAAATAAGATGCTAATAACATTCTCTAATTAAACAGACACACAAACTCTTTAAAAAGCTGTAGATCTCTAGCATTCTTCAAAGGTAATCATTTTCACAGCTGAGGAATGAGAAAATGGACTGGCAATTACAAGGGTTTTTTCCCGGTGCTCAAAAGCAAATGAGTACAAGAACCAGATTTCATGAATGTTAAGTTAAATCTTCACAAGCCTTTGACAGGACTGACATAGGCACATTAGATCTTGCCCTAGGACAAGGGGATGGATTAAATAGCAATTGAGGTGGCTTCTGATCCTTTTATACTATGCTAGACTGCTGTGTCGCTCTGCAACTTTTTAAATCTATTTGTAGATGAGGGCAGGTAAGAGCCTAACTACCTCTTGATATTATCTGCACCCACATGTAAATATAGGCAGAAAACTTTATGCAAAACATGTTAATGCAAAAGCAGTTAACAGCATTTTGAAAATAGGACATACAGGCTCCTACTTCTTTATGAAATAAAAAGCCCTTTCTTTTGGTAAACATTTTTGTGGAGAACTTATTGTGCCAAGCAAAATTTCAATAGATCACAAAAGCATAACATACTGTATATCTGCTGGGTAATGTGATTGGCAGTCTTCTAGATATGTAACATCTGTGCTTAGGGCATTGAAAAGTTCTTTGAAAATTCAATTATTTGATTATGAAATCTTTCTTTTTGCTGAATTCTGTAAAACTGCTCTCAGGATTGAATAGTACAACCCTAGAAAATGGCTTGTGTCCCTGGACTGATACATAATAGATCTTGATTCCTCACAAAGCAGACAATGAGCACTCTGTAGCACAGTATTATAAATAGGAAAGGAGCCTGTCTTTTTTTTTTTTTCATATAGCTCAGACATATCCATTTTCTCTTTCAGATAGGAATATAACAAAAAATCCTATACAGTCAGTTCAGATAAAGAGTAGATGACCTTCGGTTTGTTTTTCTGATACAAATATCAGGCTGTTCTTAATGTGGGCATGTTATATCTCCTTTAATGAGTCAAATATTTTTGTCAGAGGGAACTATAATTTCCCATTTTTACATTTTGAACAGGCGTTATACAAATATAAGCCAGTTGTAACTGCAAACTTGTCTCATCTGAACTGCACGTCATAGAGGTTAGACTACATACAAAGAAAAAGCATCTGTATTTACCTTTGGGTCTCCATCTGCACTTTTGGAATGGCTTTAAGGCATCTGGATTCCTTTGCCTCCATCCATCATAGTCTCTCTTGCCTCTGGCTGAGCGCTTTTGATAGACACTGGAAAATACATTAATACGACATTTTTAGGATTATGTAGTACCCAACCATGGAAGAAAGTACTGGGACAACGAGCAGTCAAAAAGTCATAGTCCTTTATCTTGTCATAGATATTTCCACCTTCAAAAGTCAATTGTTAACTAATCATTTTAAGATCTATGTTGGAGAGGAGCATTCGGAAACAAATCTATTTAATACTCTGAAGTGCTATTGAAAACCACTGCAAATGACTACCCTTCACTTCATATTCAAAATTAATTAAGGTATTTGCAGAAATAACACTTTGAGCATCTAAATGGAGTTTTCCTTACTAATTCTCAGCACCTCATGACAGTATTAATAGACAGATTTCTTTAGTTTTACACTGCAGAATGAAAGTGAGGAAATTTTACTGCTGGAGTCACAGAACTTTTCAGGATAGCAAATACCAATAGGATAGACATCTTTCCCTCCAGTTTTGGATCACATAGCATCTACTATAATGGCATCTACTCTGTTGTAGGTAGTCTTTTAACATAACAGAGAGTAAAATAGATTGCATGAATTACAGGGAAGACTGGGGAAGTAATGGGAATCAGTAGACAAGCTCCAATGTATTCAAGAAATGTAATGAGATGGAAACTTTTGGAGGCAGAGATTATTTGGGAGAAGAGAGGTGGATAGAGGAAATCACAAATGCTTTTTTACTCTTCTTTCTATGGCCACCTCTGGATGCAGAAAGTTGTACTTGAAAAAAACCTTCAAGTCAGTAGAATTACCTTTTAATTTGTAAATACAGTGAAAGAGCAAGTCATCTTACTCTAAATAATAATCAGCCAATTACAGTAGCCTTAAGAGTCCTCATTAATGGAAACCTCCATTAAAACTAAGAGAGGGGAAAGATAAAGTTATTTCAAACCTACCTTTCATAGAGACAGTATTTTTTAGCTTCTTTGGCAATAATGAACTAAGCAAGCTTTGTTTTACCTAATCATTTTAAAAAGCTGGCTCATGGCAGTGGAGTTACAGTCATTTGCTTTGAAGGTTAGACTAGGGGAAGGGAATGCAAGTTAGGATGAATGTTCAAAAAAAACCCCTTAAATTATGAGATATTTACATATAGTAAATTATAAAAAACACATTAGATTTATATTCTTCTTCTCAATTAAAGTATTACAGTTCACAAAGATTAATACTCTCACTTTGCACTATGACAAGGGAAAATGTTTGTTCTAGAACCCGTGGCCACAGTTTCCACTGAAGACAACAGATGTTGCACACAATCTCTATCCAGATGGAAAAGCCATGAAACTATAAAGCACAAAATATTTTCAAATACTATTAAGTTTTTGTACCTGTAACATACCTTTTTTTGGTCAGTGTTTGTCTGGGTGCTTCTCTCACTAACCCTGGCCACACACTATACATCTTTTATTATTTATATTTGAACTTTACTTTTTGGGGTGGGGGGGTGGGGGTGTTGGTTTTTCTTTGTTGGGGTTTTTCTTACAATTCTTCAATAAACAGATTTTATTCAAAATCAGACAAAAGTAGCCCAGTAAATCTGCCAGGGAGCCTAGTAGTATCTATATTTATGATCCTTAAAGGTGAGAGAGAGGGGCATAGTAAAATTTTAATCATTACAGTATGACAGTCTTAGGCAAGACCTACTGCTCTCAACTGATGACTATCCTATTTTCAGAAGACTTACTAGAAGAGCATAACAAGATCTGATAACTTAGTACACATCCCAAAGTGTCTGCATTTCATGGTTTGGAAAGCAGATTACTTGAATCTTTAAACTCTCATTTTCTTTAAAATACAATTTAAAAACAATGTGGCGTTAACTAAAACAGTCCAGAATTTTTGTGAACAGTTTTTAGAGTGCTGTGGAGACATAGGTTAAATGAAGTAACAGCGTGCAAATGGAAAAATCTATTCATTGTCCTTCTATATGCAGGACGTGTGGAAGTAATTGTGAATTATCTGCAGGCAGAAAGGTCTAGACTCTTGTTTTTAAAATGAAGATTTTTGAAATGGAAATCTCATTAGATGTGAACCAGTTGTGACACTGTGACAATAATTTGAACACAAATCGATGCAGTTGAAATACACTGACTCACTTTTAAACATCACAATATTCCCAAATTCTTTCTTTTAATACATCCTAAAATGGTTTGTCTTGCTCTGGACTCCGCTTGTTTACTACTGGATGGTACAGAAGTATCACAAAAAAATGCAGACCATGAATTCGTTACTCATGTGGAAAGAACGTTTTATTGCCTTCAGGAGTTCTGAATTTGATTTGCACAGTTCTATTATTTTATTTCACCTCTAAAATTTCCCTTCTGCTACCTTGATGCAAGTTTTAGAATATGTTAATTCAGACTAATTTCAGATAATTAAAAATCTGTTCATCACATTGACATGGCTAATAACTAGCAGAGATACTATTCTGTAAGTCACATAAAATGGACATGTGGAGATCTGCAATCTAAAAGTGCTGGTAGGTTATATTATTACTGTAAGAAGTAAAGATTTTTTTTAAAGGCCTATATTAACTAAAATTAAATGCATGTCATGTTATTATAATGCACTTGCTTTATGGACTTATACCTGCTTAATGAAACATAAGTCAATAAACATTGTGTTGGTTCAGGGAACTGCTACACCATTTCTTTTAATCCACAGGACCAGTCAACAGAGAGCGAGCTAAATGCCAGATCCAATCAGATTTGATATTGCAAAGCAATTGGATACTAAAATATTTCTACTTCCATTCCCTTGGATTGCAACATGAGCATGCAGAGCTTCACCAAGAATTATTTTGTTAAACGGAGCTCCACCCTTCTCTCAGTAGGAAACATTCTATACTTACTACAACAGGGAGAAACTTGTGATCAAAATACCCAAAACACTCTCAAGTTTATTTTATCTTCCATCTATTCTTTTAGAGTAGGCTCATTTTAATTACAGCAGACTGAAAGGGAGGAGGGCAGAGAGGATGCAAAGCTGTGTATATTATTAAAATAATTGAGATTTACACAGGATAAGTTAGAAGTTTTGTCAAATTGGTCCATTATTATCTAATACATTGAAAGCTTAGTCACGAAGCTATTGATAGCTTTGTAATTACTTCTAAACAGAAAGCCTTGTACATCACAAAATGTTCATGGTGTTAAGTTACCATTGGCACCACAGCTGAATTAAATCAATGTTCTGTTTCCCAGGCATTAACACCCATACTGATGGAAAATCCAGAGAACGTTGTTAGAGATACAGAAGTTGGAACCCATGTTCATTGAAAGAGTTCTAAAAAAATAGGTCTTCATTTAACTCATAAATTTCCTGACAAAAAAATCCAATCCCTTCTGGAACTTTGAATCTTCCCTAAGTGCTCAGGAATCCTTACAGTGCTAAGGCAGTTTGTCCATTGCCTGTTCCCACCACTCCAAGATCCTCTGCATTTTACATATGAATGGTTATGTTGGATGTGCACTTCTCTTTAGGTTTTCTGGCTATCTCCCATCTGTTCCTAGACTTACCAGCTTTATGCTTTTTCCTAATTTACTGGTCACTTCTTCCAGGGAATTACTGCATTCTACAGGATTACTTATTCTTCTCATGAAGTTGTGTGTGTTACTGGCATCATTTCTAGAATTAATTTCACTTTTAGTTACATCTCCCTATGGTGTTAAATTTTTCCTTTATGTTTCAGAAGTTCTATTTTCTACTCCAGTGACTTCTTGTTTCTTTTTGATTCAGAAGGCTGTATCTTTTTAATATCTTGTACAATTTTTCTTTCATCTTCAACCTTTGGTTTTCTCATCAGTTCAGCAAAATGGCCTAATAGGTTCTGTGCCTCCTTCCAAGAAAATGAATGATCACAGTATAGTTTTTTTAGAATTTCTATCTATACTGTTGATCTTTTTCCTGTTGTTTTCTTCCATCTTTACTGTGAAGGATAATAGCAAGAAAATAATAAACCCAGCTTCTTATCATGCCATAGAAATGGTATGGATTTTAGAGTAAGTTTAGACAAAGAAAGAAAAACATCGGGAGGCAATAAAAAAGTTTGACATTATTCTGTGAATGAGGAAACTCCATGTAAGTTTAGCTTTAGAGGACTACAAATCACTAACTACCTGAATAATCAGACAAAATATCATGAGTAGCCATGCAGATATTTAAGTTCAAATACTCCAATATTTTTACATAGTCCTGTAGAGTGGCCCATAAGGTTGCCATACAGACTAAAGCTGCCAAAGACCTGGCCACAGAGTTGCCAGGTCTTTGCAGGCTCAAACAAGATGTATGCAGAAATTTATTCTTCCACAGTCTTTTCTTTCACTACAATAACCTCTAATAGTGCTGGCAATACCTGACCTTCATCTTCTCAAAAGATTTTTTGCACAGTTTTACCTTTATTAAAGAAAAAAATATATAGCCAAAGAAGATAGCTCTTAGCTTTTTTTCTTTGTTCTTTTTACCTGACATACTCAACTTAAAGCAAGATCAAGAAATCAGTCACCTCTGCTTAATGTGCACTTTATTCTATCTATAAGACCACCACAAAAACTATACCATTTAAGATTTCCTGAGAATCGATTGCTATGGCACAAAAGGCCTCCTGCTCTTTGCCCTGAAAACCTTCTTACTTAAAAAAATATAAAGGAGCATTACTGGTAATGAAATACAGTTGTAACCTCTCCAAACCAGGCTCTGTTCAAAGTGAAATGGTAATGTGATGGTGAGATACCATGATAATGCTAGAAATAATCTTTAGTTGTGCCAAACATAATATACTGCAGCTGAAGAAACTTTTGTCTGAAGATATCCTCTTCTTCATAGGAAATGTCCACATGGTAAATTAAATTTCTATACACTGAAACCCTAGGTAGGCATGTAACTTCTGCCACAGAAAGCCAGTCTCTCAGCTGTAGGAAGGGGACACTACCCAGAAAAAACTAAAAGAAGACTAAACAAATAAACAGAAAAACCTCAACATTTGTAAATCTAGGGCCCAGATTCTTTTCTCACCACAAGCAACTCAAAAGTTCACTCTGTGGGGTTTTTTTTAATGTATTTATGGATCAAGATTTCAGTCAATCTTTCCACCCTCAAGTTTCCCAGTTGGTCACAAAGTCTTAGATATCCTTGAATTTCTCCATGTGTTTATATCGAATTAGATTAGCTGCCGAGTCTTTTTTATCAGTCATGAAAGTATCTAGCAGACAAGGAAAGAAATGTCTGAAAGTGCAAATAAATTACAGTCCTCTAATCTCTGGAGATAGTACATTTCCAGGAAAAAGTACCAATGCAATTTGCTCTGCTTACCCCCATACTGCAAAAATACAAGTCTATAAATGAAGAGTTCTAAGCCAGATCAGTGAAAAATCATTTATAGATATGGGTTAGAGACAGGAACTGTTCAGAAACTGAGAAGTCATTCAAATTGCAAAGTGAGTCATTAACATATGTAGATTGCATGCCTAATGTCTGATCTTGAAACATGCACTTGACTGTGGCGTCAGTAAAAAACTTGAAGTCAATCACACAGATAGACAAATTCATAAAACTAATCTGCTTTTCAAAGAAAGAATAGAAGTACAGGCAGAAGTCAGCCATTTCCTTCAAATATATTTATAACTGGAATTTAATTAACGTGGAATGGCACCCTGTCTATAGGAATAAATCTATAAAGGGACACTAGTACTGCCGTGGCTAATTTTTAAACACCTAGAAAATTAGGTACCCAGCAGTAGTATTCAAAGCATTCAGCAAGCTGAGTTGCAAAAGTTTCTGAAGAAATTACTCCATCACTCAGATGTAATAAAGTAATTAAATCTGTTCATGATTCTCAAGCCTGAGCTCTCTCCTAGGATTACTTTGCTAAACCAGAACATCCTTTTTCCAGGGGAAAAGAATAGAGGTAGAAACATCATTTTAATACCTAAATAGGATTCTAATTATGATAGCATGCACTTGTATCACCCTATCACCTATTCCACTTGATTTGTAATTAGACCTAAACCCACATTTAGATCTTCTGACAATGAGGCTGCACCAATACCCTTTGCCTTGTACTCCTCTTTCCCAGTTCTGCTTTTACCTTTCTCTATCCACTCAGAAGTTTACTGCTAATCCAAAACAGAACAGGAGATGTGTAGAGACACTGTCTTTATGTATGACAATACGTTGTGTTGCAGCTGTAGTACAGACATAATGCTCAAGCTGCTGTATTCAGCCCGAGGTTCTCTACATCAAGTTGAACAACTGAACAGGTATTTTAAAGCTCTCCTGAGAACAAAGGTCCTTTATAAAGAGCAGTTCATACCTTCACAAAAGTGTTCCAATGGCTCAAACCCAATTTTTTATAATCTGGATAGCTTTGTAGAATAAAAAAATTAAGACAGTACCACAGATTTCACGATGAAAACCTATAGAGGTACTGTTATATTTTCTAGTGGAACCAATGTTCATACAATCACATAAAACATTAGGAGTTAGAAGGGATCTCGAAAGATCACCTAGTCCAACCCCCTGCCAGAGCAGGATCACTCAGGAACGCATCCAGGCAGGTTTGAATGTCTTCAGAGAAGGAGACTCCACACCCCCCTGGGCAGCCTGTCCCAGGGCTCCCTCACCCTCACTGTGAAAAAGTTCTTCCCCGTGTTGGTGTGGAACTTCCTGTGCTCCAATTTGCAGCCACTGCCCCTTATCCTGTCCCCACAGACCACTGAAAAGGGGCTGGCTATTTCCCCTTGCATCCCATACTTAAGATATTTACAAACATTAATAAGGTCCCCCTTAGTCTTCTTTTCTCCAGGCTGAACAGCTCCAACTCACTCAGCCTTTCCTCATAGGGGAGATGCTCCAGGGCCTTAATCATCTTTGTAGCCCTTCTTTGGACTCTCTCCAGGAGATCCCTGTCCTTTTTATACCAGGGACCCCAGAACTAGACACAAAGCATATCATGGCATATTAGAGGATTATGTCCTGGTTTGTTTTAAAACATAATTACATCTTACTACAATACAGGTTTATGGAATATCCATTATAAAAAATCTATAGATTTTCTTGCTATTATTTATATATATTTATTATTTTATGCATATATACATTTATACATGTACATATAATCCTACACTAAAAAACATGCAAAATCTTATGACTTATGTTGTTCTTTACAGATCAAAGTCCTCTAAGGGCACGTTTAGTTATTAAGAATTAATTTAGAATTAAGACTACTAGCAACAGGCTACAATTTGATCCAAAAGCAATGAGTTAAAGTAATCACCCATATGTTTTTACCAGGTTTCACTTACAGAACATGGACAAACTTCCATGCTGTTCTAACCACTGGTATTTCCAACGAACTGTCAGGTTATTTGTCACTTGTGGTGATGTTTAATGACAATCATAACAGAAGCACGATCACTTCATACCTATAAGAGTCTCATCTTAACAGCTTCAAAAATAAAAATTCTGTTGTTTGTTGTGCCAGCAGGCCTAGGTTTAGGCGTTGCATAAACCACTACACTATTTGCATCAGAGATGCATTAATCATCTGGTCCACAGATTGAGTAGGCTTCAGACATAAACCTGGATGGTAGCTGGGGTTAATGCTTGCTGCTACTGAGCGACAGATAACTGCAGTTTGTCAATGTGATCAAGGAAACAGCTTAATGACAACCTAAGGGTTGTATACACCATTTATGTTTTTGGAGGAACTGATACTTGCACCGAAAGTTCTACTTGGAACTTACAGTCACTGAATAGCTATTTTCTTGTTTGCTTGCAATCTAAAAATATTAGTGTGAGGATTTTTTCCAAGTGTGAATTAACATGTGTTAGAGATTAATAGGGTAGCTCTTCCCCTTGGATTGTTTCTTGAACTTCACTGGGTCAATGTGGCCTCAACAAGAGTATAAAAGGAATGCTGCACTTCTGATTTATGGGCCTTATGAGTTTTACAGACCAAAACCCAACCAAAATCCTCCCTTGTGTCATTTCTGAGGCAATGCTTATGCAGCCAGAGCTTGGCAACACTCCGGTAAGTATTATTACTGTAACAATAGCAAATATCAGTGGGAGACATTGATCAGTGGAATTATCATGGGGTAAAACATCCCCAAAGGAAAGCAAACTATTTCAACTGTACACTTTACAAAAATAAACACCTGGCACTTATTTTAGCTAGCAGTTATTTCCAAACAATTTCTATCAAGAGGTGTAACAAATGGTTTGTGCTACTTATGGCACAGCTTGAAGACACCAATATTTATTTTGCAATCTAAAAATTACTACAGTAATGTGAATTACAGATAGCAAACCCAAAAACTAGTCTATCAAACACAAGGATCTTTCTTGCTTTACTTTTCCATGTGTATCTAAACAACCTGTAGTTTTATCTTCTGCCCTTAACACTTGTGAACTTCTGTTTTGCACCATCAAAAAGCTGTTGTCTGCTCAGAATCAGACAGGATATTTTATGAATTTCTATCATCTTAGTTTCTACGGAGTGGGATTTCCATTTGAACTTGTATTCATACAAATACACAGAACTGTTCCCAGCACGACACATTCAAAGGCATAAAATGTGTAATGTGATACCTAAGGAAGATCAAAATCAAATATATACAAATAACTCACAAATAAACTGTTTTTCAAAAAAATCTTCAACGTTCCTTCCTCGTAAACAAGTTGTTTGGGTTTTTTTCACCACCTACTTTAATTATTTAAGTCTTTCTTAAGTTCTGACATATATAATGAGAAGTCAACAGTGAAATTGGTGATAAATTGAATAAATTTGAAGTTAGACTGAATCACAGTCCTCAAATTAAGGAGTACATAAAAACTAGAATAGACACACAGTACTATGGCTGACAGGAAAAGTGCTGTTTACAGCACTCATGCAAAATGTAAAAACTTTCAGATCCAGTGTTCTCTTGAATTGAATCTCTAGTGAGACTGAATCCTATCTTCCCATTCCCAGGATATCTGTCAACTAGCTGCTGTGAACTGCAGACATTTGGGGAGCGAGAGACAGACTTCCTATTAGAATAGAGTATTTTTTTGCCAAAGGGACTTCAAATTTCTTTAAGGTAGACCAGCAAATATACATTAAGTAGCCTCTGAAATAGGAATTGGAGCATAAAGTTTTGTACTTCATGTGACTGTCACCAGAATATTTTTTTATGTGTGTGTGTGTGTATATATATATATATATAATATTCCCTATATATTACTGGAATACAGTCAGCTGCGCTTTTTCTCACCCAGACATAGTAAATATTGGAACCTAACACAACTTTTCACAGCTTCAAAGAAGTGAAGAGCTGACAGCAGCCAACTGATTGGGAGCTCCTTTGGGATGGCGAGGAAAATACCTACAGCCATGAGTGAGCACTGTAGCTAGTGAAAGTGTGCTGTCACTTACATAAAAGGACTAACTCCTACTCCATTTTCAGAGGAATATACTTCAAAGACAATTTCAGAGAAACCCTGTGATCCCCAGACCTGTTATAAGCATACCCATTTTCCTTGTCAGAGTCCCACAGAAAATTAGGACTTGCAGATCCTCAGAAATGGTTTTGTATTTGATACTGAACAAGGAGAAAAAATATAAATTCCTTTATCCAGCTGCAAGTCTTCACCCTGAGTTAACTACCTGCCTCATTAAGAAGAGCAAAAGGTGGCCTGAACTAATCACTTGGCAGTGTCATCTAGCTAGTTTCCTCATGATTGTTCTCCCTGAGGCTTTTCTACATTCTCTAGAAGACTAAGTAGCAAAGCATTCAGATAGTAAGAAAAGCACTGCTAGTGTGGTCAGGGAACTGCCAGCTTCCTTTTCCTACTCAGGATCTAAAAGCTGGGCACATGCCTCCTACACAGTTGCAGTACTTTCTAGTCATCATTTTTAGCTGCTTAATTACTCTTGTGAGTTACACAGAAGAGAATTATCTTGACAACATTTTAATTATACCTTACATGCACTTTATGAAGTAACTTGCTGAAGGGTACCCTGGCAGAAGCTGCCTATCTTGACAGGCAAAAATCTTCAACATCTATAACTGAGGACCTGACTAAACACCAACTTTGGCTGCAGTGAATTCAGGATCTCTTTTCAGGATATCAGAAAGAATGCAAAACAAAGGCAAAAAAACCCTGTGTCATGACATTCTCCCTCCTAAAAAAAAAAAAAAAAAAAAAAAAAACCAACAACCAAAGCAAACAAAAAAACAAACAAAAAAAACCCCCCAGACATAAACCAATCCCACAACACAAACAAGAACACAAAAGTCCACCACCAAAAAAACCCCCAAACAACAAAAAACATCCAGACACAATAAAAGCTGTAGAGATCTCCTTTCTCCTATGACACCTGCACTGGAGAATGCAGATCTCAGGGGGCACTGACACACTTCTGAGGTACAACTTACCTACCTCCCTACTCATAGCTTTCCCATATGGCCTTCACAAGGGCCATGACAGCTTTTCTGAGCCAATCCAAGATAGATTTTTTCAGTGAGGGAGATCATCTCACCTCTTACTTAACCTTGCTACAGTTATTGTAACCAAACAAGTCTCTCAATCCTTCTACTTGGCACATCTGTTCCATGGCTGTCACAGCATGCTCCTAGAGAGACCCCTGTAACAGTAGAATTATATCATCTGTAGGGTTTTGGAGTAGTTTAGGCTTAGAGAATAGATTTGGGATGGATTTTTTCCATCATATTAAATGAAAGGAGAATTTATCCTCAAGGTTCAAGAGGAACAGGGAGCAGATGATTAGGGGACTCGGCACTCTTTAGCCTAGAGGAGAAAAGACTGAGGGGAATCTTATCACTGCTTGAGGGGTGGATGTCATGAGGACAGAGTCAGTCTTTTTTTTAGAGATGCCCAGTGAAATGAGGAGGAACTTCTTTACTGTGAGGGTGACGGGCACTGGGACAGGCTGCCCAGAGAGATTGTGGAGTCTCCTTCTCTGGAGATATTCAAAACCCACCTGGACACTGTCCTGTGCAACCTACTCTGGCAGAGGGGTTGGACTAGATGACCTCCAAACATCCCTTCCAACCCCTACCCTTCTGTGATTTTTATTTTATTTTATGAAAAAATAGTTATAACCTTGTTAACCACATCACCCAGGAAACACATAACCACCAGCCCCAGATGAATTTATTTGGACTGTATCTTAATGAATAACAAACTAGAAAGGAGCCATTTCCATCAGCAATATTCAAATCCTTCACAAATCCTTTACTTCAGTACAGTCAAAATACAATAGGATAGGATTTTAGAGGCATAATCCTTTCCCCTGGCATTCAGTGACATGGCAAAGTCAGAAACCACTTTGCAAGGCAGGCCAAGCCACAGAATTAGTAGCCTGCCTGTCTGCAAATGGGTGGGTATCATTTTAATAATAAACAATAATAAGAAAACTGAAGCATTGGCAGTAATACTTCCTGAAGGACAATGGCAATTACAGCCCACCATCCCCTGACAGAGATTAGTTTCACAGCTTTGGGGAATTTCTGATATAATTGAGCAATGTGTCCCCAAAGATCAAAGCTAGCTATGATAGCAGGATGGAAGCTAGTACTAGAAACACAAGGAAAGAATAAATCCAAATAAACTAATTTTATTCACAGACACAGAGCCAGAGCCAGGAAAGGTTTGCACAGTATCAGTTTCTTTCCCAAGCCAACAGGAATATAAGGACATATGACTCTTCACTAAGAAGGATTTTGAATGAAATTATGCTGAGCAATTTGATCTCTTCTCTTGCAGCAACATTCTAAGTTGGAGTCACTAACCACAACCCAATAAAAAGAAAATTCTTCCTTCAGAACTAAGTAAGAGTCTGTGCTTTCTGAGTAAAACCACTTTAACTCCCTACGGAGTAGTAGGATGTATGATATCAATGTCTATTTGTTAGGCCAAAAGCATAATAAATATACAAAAAAAAAAAAAATAGCCTCTAGCTATCTGTCCCAAACAACATACGTTATTGTATTCTACAAAGATAGGAAAAGACAATGTAAATTCAGACTAGGGCTATGCTCTGTAGTACTGTGTTTCTGTAACTGGAAATGCTAAAATATTTCTAGAAAAAAAGGCTTAATATTTGTTTACAGCTGTTAGCTTGGGCAATAATCTCTGCTTTTACAGAAAATCCCATTGCTACACATTATTTCTATTTATAACACTCTCTCAAATTCCAGAATATTGTTTCTGTGCTCTGATATCCTTTTACCACATGCAAGTTCCCTACAGTGGGAAAGCAGCCTGCACAATTTAGTATGGTTTACCTATAAACGTTCTAAAACCTCACAAAAGATGTTGAGAGGCTCATGTATCACCATTGGCACAAGAGGTAAGAGTACAACAGAGATCACCATTGGCACAAGAGGTAAGAGTACAACAGAGATTTCACTTCAGATTTCACAACACGAAGCACACGGTGTTTTGTCCATTCTCGGTGCTCAGCTCATGTGTGTTGACCTGACTTGAGTGGTGCCACTGAAACCTGTCTGTTTATGTACCAACATAGGCTTGGCAGAGATGTTTCCTAAAATAAGCCACTGACATTCCCAAGCACATGTTAGCATCAACCAGGACTTAATTAGAGGGATTTTGTTCTTATTTTTTTTCAATATGAAATGAAATGCTCCTCAAGCAGAGAGAAAATGAGTTGCAATTAGTGACTTGAGCCAAATTGGAAGAGCTCATCATTTACTCACCATACATTAACAAACCCAATGAGCAATCTCAATACTGCCTTAACAATACTGAGCACAAGTATTTTCTTCAGATGTGTGTGCAGTAGCAAAAGCAGTGCTAACAAAACATTATGCGTAATAACAATTACGATAATGGGATATCAAGTTGTGGAGTATCATTTATCCTAAAGGTAAGAAAATATTTTTCTACTTTTTCTTTTTTTCCTTTTAAGAAGAAAACAGAAAGAAAGTTTAATTTGCATATTTTTTTTTTCTCATTTTATAGTTTATACACTCCTTCAACAGCCCCTGTAGGACCCTCCCATTCGGTTGTGAAGTAAAATACATGAAGAATCAGAGCTAGTAAAGATTTTATTGCAAAAATGTTTGGTTCAAACCTCTTAGGTCCTTGCATCTTTAAAAAAAAAGAAAAAAAATGTACTTTTATTCTGTCAAAAGGAACCACATCCCATTTTAATGCCTAGAGGCTTAAACCTAACTGTATATTTCTGGGCACCACCTGTTTGTTCAGGTTTTTTGTATCAATTCCTGTAGATAGACTTATACACATATTATTGATAATGTGCCTTATCCTCAATGACTTTTCAGGAAAACCACTCTTGTATGACCAGATATGGTCTAATAAGAAAATAACTGCAGAGATGCATGTGTCTCTTGCGCAGAAGCACAAGAGAGAAGCAAAAGTACTCCCTATATAATCTGCCTTCAATTGCAGATCACAAATGAAACCCCATGTCCTAGCTCTCAAATTGACCAAGGAAGTAAGCACTGCAGGGACATGCATTATTCGCATACAAAAGGATAATAAACCAGGAATATTTCATTCACAGCCATACAAATTCTTAGGTTTCTCAGCTTCAACCTTGAGACCCACCTTTTTTTCACATACATAGTCTAGAAAATGTTCACCTTAACCAATTCTTGCAATTTCACATGTCTTTCAAAGAAATCTTTCAAATGTCATTAAGCTCTTTGCTTATTCACAAATACTTATTTATTAGTCTAAACCTACTGGCAGCCATTTCTTCTCAGAAGGACTGGTTTGGCGTTGGAACAGGTTGCCCAGGGAAGTGGTGGAGTCACCATCCCTCGGGGTCTTCAAGGAAAGGTTGAGTGAAGTACTTAGGGACATGGTTTAGTCAGTAATATAGGTGGTAGGGGGGTGGTGGGGCTAGATGAGCTTGGTTGGACGAGATGATCTTAGTGATTCTATGATTCTATCAGTGTAACTAAAAAAATGCTGACCTAAACTTTTAAAATTTGCATAGATTAAATGTTTTACAGGTTGTTTTGCCACGAGTAGGGAAGGAATAGTTCTGTGTTGCAAAGTCTTAAAGGAACAAATTGTAACAGGATTTGCTTCCTCTTTTGCAGACCATACAACTGTACGTGGGAGTTGCAGTAGAAGGACCATGTTAGAAGACTTCAGGTGCATTCTTAGCAACTTAGTAGTTTAGATTGCTGGTTTTGAAGCAATGTTCCCCATCATCTCCAACTTGACATACTTGTGGCATCACAGAATCCTCTCAAGCTGCACTCTGCCATGATGAAGATAAAGCAAAAGAAGAGCCTAAGGAAAGCATCTAAAGCACAACTACTGCTGAAGATACTTGGTCTACTGGTCAAGAAGAAAGCTAGTCCATAGTGACATGGTCTGGGACACATCAGCATCAAGCGTTCACTGATCTGTAGATCTGCTTCTACTTTCTAATGTAGCCTTTATAATTAAATTGTGCCTAGATGGTAAAAACACTGCTGTGACCTAAAAACATTTTCCCTTCTCAAAGCCATTTTTTACAATATATCAAAGCCTTCGTTACCATCCCGAGGAAGGCAGAGGAAACAATCTTAAAGTTCAAATACAGTTCAAAACACCGCAGTCTGACAGGGATCTGCCACTCACTCACTTGCTATATTGGAAACCTGTCATATACTCTGGAGATGTTTTCTGAAGATTTCTAAAAGCCTGCTAACGATTTCTGCAGACAGACCTGCTGCCTGTCAATAGGAGTGTTGGGCATTCCCAGCCTCCTTTGCACCTTGAATCATAAAGCAAATGTCAAGAGGAAGGAGACAACATGATACAAAATGACCCTGGCTTTCACCCAATTCCAGACCACTCTGATATGGATTGTTATAGGCAAAGCAAATGATGTTTGAGATCAGTGACAGAAACTGAGCTGCAGAAAAGCAGCTTCTCCCTCTATTAACGTGAATTGGGGAGTGAGCTGGAGGCCCCTCCAGTGTGTAGGCATATAGGGTCCACTTGGCATGAGGAGGATATCCTATAATGAAGATATTAATTTTGCAGTTTAATACTCCCTGTAATGTGACATAAACTGTCTGTACCCTGGCGAAGAACTTGGCTTGGTAATATTAAGCCTTCAGGACAAATGAGATAAACAACATTACAATGCAACCCACATCCTCACCCCTACACTTATCAGTGTTCAGATCAGCTTCTTTACTTCATTGTGAAAAATCAAGTTTGTAAATCTCTATCTTGATAGCATCGAACTTTCAGGTCTATTATTCCTACCATGACAATCAAGGGCATTGTTGAAGTTTCAGATGTTTTCTTGGCTCGGTTAGCAGCAAGAAAACACGAGGATAATTAATAAGGCTGGTACTGATTGGAATCTGCCAATCAAAGACAACAGCTAGGGTTTTTTAGGTAAAGAAAATTCTCTCTTCTGATATTTGCATGATGCTAGATAATTCAGGATCACTTTTCATTAGCTGAACTTGAGGATGTCATTTGAGCTTTTAGAAGGCCCAGTCTCATTACAACAGATTCTACAGAAGAACTGTTTTGCATCACTGAATCTCCATTAAAGGTCAACTGACAACACTGAAGTGTTGGTGAAAGAGAAATCATTAAATGTAACATTATTGATCACGGTGTAATTGTCCTATTAAAATTCATGAAGTTACCAATGATTGTTTTTCTCCAATAAAAATATTTTACCAGGTGAGTGTCTATTTGATATGTTATGATATCATACATTAGGAAAATTTACAACATGGATTTTGTTTTGGTTTTATAATCAGACAAGCATGATACTTCATACTATCCAGTACTTCTACCTTTTAAAATAACTAGCAAATAGTTTCTAAGAACTCCAGCATGAGCTTTTCACTTTACTATGTGGTTTAGGAGTCTCTTCATGCTATCAGCCATGGTGAAGGCTAAGAAAATCATGATTTGTCACCTTCTGACACATTATGACCACCATCATCACCATTCAGCCTCCCAGTCCTTCTATTTCAGGTGCCAGAAGTGCACTATAATTTCATCAATTATCAGACCTTTGAATTATGATTTCATCAATTATCAGATCTTTCTTCTTTCTCTCATTTTTAAGCAAACATCAGGATAAGGTTAGTAAGCCTGTTGAGAAAGATAAAGCATGACAAAATTATCCTTCTTAACTGCTTAAATATGCAACTGGGGAACATGCCGCGTTTTGCTGGTCCAGTAATATTGATTGAGAATATATTGGGGAAATATACTGTCTATAAAGGGATCAAAGGCATGTGTCCCATCAAAGCCTGATTTTCATGCAGAAGGTGTGAGACTGGCACCTAGGTGGGGCTCTCCCTGATAGAAAATTGAGACATTGCCAAGATATGAAATTTAGAAGTGCTCCAGAGATCTCCAAAATTAGATGCAGTGCTCCAGGGATCCTCACTCTTCTTCAAAGAACTCTTCAAACTTTTCTTTTTGTTTCCAAACATTACTTCCCTTAAACTTCTTAAGGAGCTTCTAATTCAGGAGGGAGAAATTAAATAGATTTGATTCAATTCATTGATATTCCTACAGTCACTGTGCTTTTGATGAAGAATTGTTAGAACTGTATTCTTGCCTTACCCCCATCATCTCAACCAATAACTGGACACTCCTCAGGAATATCTAATCAACCTCTTCTTATTCATAGGGCTGTTAGTGCTCACTATGAGGGCACACCAGTGTTAGCCATGACTTTTAGTATGTCATCCAGCATGTTTTCAAAGAGTATTGGTGTGCTATCTGAATCTCATGTCTATTTTTCTCCTAATTATTTGAAATCTGGTACATCATGGAGTCTTACCTAATTCAGTTGTTTTGCTCATGCAGCACTCAACCTATGAAAGGTGTGACATGGTGAAAGTGAGGAAGGGGAGCAGAAAAGTTTCACAGGAGGCAGCTGCTACTAACAGGGAAAGACCTATGTCCCTCCCAAACAGACACATTTCAAAACTCGTTGTTTGATGAAGGAAAAAGTTCTGAAGTCCTTTTTAAATCACAGAATCACAGAATTGTAGGGTTTGGAAGGGACCTCGAGAGATCATCGGGTCCAACCCCCCTGCCAAAGCAGCTCCCCAGCTCATATTGCACAGGTCGGCGTCCAGACGGGTCTTGAATATCTCCAGAGAAGGAGACTCCACCACCGCCCTGGGCAGCCTGTCCCAGGGCTCCCTCACCCTCACTGGGAAAAAGTTCTTCCCCGTGTTGGTGCAGAACTTCCTGTGCTCCAACTTGCAGCCATTGCCCCTCGTCCTGTCCCCACAGACCACTGAAAAGGGGCTGGCCAATTCCCCCTGCATCCCATACTGAAGATATTTATAAAGATTGATTAGGTCCCCCCTCAGTCTTCTTTTCTCCAGGCTGAACAGTCCCAGCTCACTCAGCCTTTCCTCATAGGGGAGATGTTCCAGGCCCTTAATCATCTTTGTAGCCCTCCTCTGGACTCTCTCAAGGAGGTCCCCGTCTTTTTTATACCAGGGAGCCCAGAACTGGACACAATACTGCAGGTGGGGCCTGACCAGGGCAGACTAGATGGGGAGGATCACCTCCTTAGACCTGCTGGCCACACTCTTCCTGATGCATCCCAGGATCCCATTGGCCCTCTTAGCCACCAGTGCACACTGTGCTCCAGAAATGTATATCAAACTTAAATCCAGTACATTTGATACACATCAGTGCCTATTGAAGAAATTTATAGGTAAATAACAGCTGGGTGTTTTGAGGGTTATATGTGAAGAGAACAAACAGAGAAACCCTTGTGGGGTGTCAGGAAGCTTTCCATTATGTCAGGCCAGAGCCATAGGCACAATATCCTGTAATCCAAGAGGGGAACTTGTAAGATTTTTTCAAAGGGTCTTCTAAGATTAATGCTATTATCATTATTGTTTATTTTCTTATTATTTTCATTAATTGTACTCAGAAGATGCTACTACCTTTCCTATTGCTGAAGTCTTTCAGTAAGGCTTTCCTTCCTCCTGCCTGTAAGCGTATATCTCCTTAGGCATCCCACCATCTCCTCATAAAAAATGGTGCTGCTTACAGAGGTTTAGGGTAGTTTATGTTGTCTAACTTCTCTAAGGAGGAGGTTAAGAGTGGAAAACTACACCTCTCTTTTTAGGGAAAGAAACAATCCACTTCTTAGCCCACCTCAGTGCATCCTTGCTCTGTGTTGCGGTTCAGCCCTAGCCAGCAACTAAGCACCACACAGCCACTTGCTTAGTCCCCACCCCCAACAATGTGAAGGAGAATGGAACTGTAAGGGTAAAAATGAGAAAACTTGTGGGATGAGGTAAGAGCAATTTAATAATAAGAATATAATAATAATTTAAAAATAGTAACAACAAATTGTAATGAGAAGGTAAAGGAGAGAGAAATAAAACCCAAGGAAAACAAGTGATGCAAACGAACAGAATTGCTCACAGCAAACCAACTGATGCCCAGGCACTCCCAAACGAACAGAATTGCTCACAGCAAACCAACTGATGCCCAGGCACTCCCTAAACTGTACCCTCCCCCCGCCAATTTTCCCCCTAGCTTATATGCTGAGCATGATGTCATATCATCATATGGTACAGAATATCCCTTTGGTGCATTGTGGTCAGCTGTCCTGGCTGTGTCCCCTCCCAACTCCTTGTGCACCCCGAACCTACTTGCTGGTGGAGTGGGGTGAGCCACAGCAAAGCCCTTGGCTCTGTGCAAGCACTGCTCAGCAGTAACAAAAACATCCCTGTGTTATCAACACTGTTTTCAGCACAAATCCAAAACACAGCCCCATACAAGCTACTATGAAGAAAATTAACTCTATCCCAGCCAAACCCAGCACATGCTGATTTCACACAATTACATAAATTGAACCAAGAAGCAGAAGCCTGCCCTCTATCACAGACAGTCAAAAAAGAATGAACCATTTCTGTTCGAGAACCTTTCTGCCTTCTGTAGTCAGGTAGAATCTGCATGTAACAGTGGATATCACTCTAAAATGACATAAAGCAGAAACAGTAAAAAAAAATCTAGCTTTCAAAGAATAGATTTTCATGCGCTTGTTCTATTTTTAATCATTCATTGTCATGGCACCCTGCAACTTTTAGAAGTAAAAATATTTTACTCCTCCCAGTTAGATAGGTTAAGTGACATCTCAAACCCAGAAGAAAACAGTACCTGAATGTAGAGTAGTAACAAGCTTTGTGCTACACTGAAAGTTTTCGTATCAATATCCATTTACTGCCAAATTGCAAATTCAGGCTGATTCCCCATGCCAGTCTAAAATGTACAAGCAGCATCAATCAGTCAAGCTTTATTGCACCTGCTTTTGTTGTGGCAGAATTATATATCTTACTAAAATATGCAACAGGAATACACAGTGGAAGTATACAACACAAACTCAAATACCTAGTAAAATACAGCAAAAGATACATCAATTTATTGAATAAGATAATGTTAACATAGCAAATACAATGCTGCTGAGAATATCCCAGTATCTTATTGCTATGCCCTCTATAGTCTCACATCACACTGTTACCTCTCAGGGATTTATGTCTATTTAAGCTTCCAAGTTCTCCTAACTGTGCTACTGCCAAAAAGGAGGGTTTTGTCTCCCCTCCCAGCAAATAGCCAAGTAAAATATTTATTTCCCAGCTATCTATTTTAATATTGGAACTGGGTTCAATTCTCCTTTCCTATGGAAAAGAAAATGCTCATATTCCTGCTCCTCCTGCTTTTACAGAGATGCTTCCTTTAACTGGTAGTCTGTGCTTTTATGTCTCAGATGAATGATAACAAAGTTGAGGGTCTTTTTTTTCCTTTAAGCAGTTACAACTATATTTTTTTTTATTTTACTTCAGTTTCTGTCTTTGATGTTCCAGCCTACGCTCTAAGCTGAAGTACACTCCTGCCACTGATTTCTCTTCCTTTGAATATGAGCATAGCAGATCTGATCCTCAAGTTTTCTTGTGCTAAGCACCCCAAAATTCCCCCTGATATTCCTCTCCCTGTATCTTTCTTAGCAGACCTTGGAAAGAGTTAGCAGAAAGACTCCTACTCTACTCAGGTTTTCCCTCAACTCTCAAGTTGAGGCAAAGGAAGGAAAGACCAGGACATTTTTAATCACCATCTATAGAAGTTAAACATTTTATATCAAAGAATAAACTATGTGCATAGTACTGCAAAGATTTAATCTGGAGCCATAGGTCTGGTCTTTCTGTTTCCTCACGAAGCCTTATCCTACCCAACAAAACTGTGAGTAGAGCTAAGCCTCCACAAGCTTTTCCAAAGAAGCCACATTCTTGTTTGACCATAGTTCACAGTGACATACAGCATTTGCCGTTCCAGCAGCTGATCCGTATTACAGTTCCTGGTGATGTTAGTAAACTGGTGATATTGAAGCAGTTGCTACATATCAGAGCAATCTGAACAGGGAAAGGTAACACAAGGCAGTATTTCTTGTTAAGTTCTTTGATTGCCAGAAGCTGGAAAAATCAGTATGTAAACAGCCTGCTGTATGTATTGCCTGGGAAATGTAAGCAAACATTCCAGAAGACTTAAAATGTACTTTCAAGGTGTTATTCATCTTTTTTATTCGGCATCCTTTACTTCTCTGCCTTGTAATAACCAGAAGGTATAAGAGACACTGGAGTTTAGAAGAAGTCTGGAAATATCCTGCGATTTTTTTTTCTATTGGATTTTACATCATTGTATTGTTAGAGGAAGAGGTCCGTATTCGTTTACATGGCCAAGTTTTGATAGTGTGGGGCTACACAGATACCTTCTGCAAGAAGTTCCTAGTGGTTTCCCCTGTGCCTGACAGAGACAATACCAGCCAGCTCCAAGATGCACCTGCTACTGACCAAGACTGAGCCCATCAGCCACTGCGATAGTGCCTCTGGGATAACATATTTAAGAAGGGGAAAAAAAACCCCCACAACTACAACAACAAAAAAAACCCCACAAAACCTAAAAACCAAACACTGGGAGGAATTTCAGCCAGAAAAGAGTGAGAACAACTCTGCAGATACCAAGTTCAGTGAAAAAGGAGGAGCAGGAGGTGCTCCAGGTATCGGAGCACAGATTCCCCTGCCACTTATGGAGAAGACTATGGTGGGGCAGGCTTCCCCCTGCAGCCCATAGAAGTTAGTGGTGGAACATATACACACCTGTAGCCTACAGGAAATTTGTGCTTGAAGCAGGCTCCTGGCAGGACCTGTGGACAGAAGAATCCACACAGGAAGGGGTTTGATGGCTGGACTTGTGATACTGCAAGGGGAACCACACTGGAGTAGTTGGTAGAAGAACTGCAGCCTGTGGGAGGGACTCACATTGGAGGAGTTGGTGGAGGACTGTCTTCTTTGGAGACAGTGTGTCTCCCACACTGCTACAGGGGAAGAATGTGAGGAGTCTTACCCACAAGGAGGAAGGAACAGCAGAGACAACATGAAATGAACTGACCATAACCCCCATCTCCCATCCCCCTGAACTGTTCAGGAGAGGAAGTAGTGAAATCAGGGGTGGAGTTGAGCCTGGGAAGAAGGAAGAGATGGGAGGAGAGTGTCTTCAGATTTACTTTTTATTTTCTCATTACCCTATTTTGACTTGATTGGCAATAAAATTAATTTCTTCAATTTGGCCTGTGTTGCTAATTGGTGAATGATCTTTCCTTGTCCTTATCTCAACCCATGAGCCCTTTTTAATATTTTCCTTCCCCGAGCAGCTGAGGAGGGGCATGACAGGTTGACTTTGCTGGGCACCTGGCCTCCAGTCAGGGTCAGCCAACCATATAAACTGCAGCCCCCATAATCAGCTGCAGTAATACAGAGCATTTGGGACTAAGAAATCAACTTACCCCTTTAACTCTTACAGCCTTTCTTTCAATGATGCTTGACAATTTATACAAGTGTAGGCAGTCATGAACAGCTGCTGTCTGAACTTCACCCAAACAAGCCAATTCAGGCTCAGAAGCTGTCCAGCTGGAAGCCTGAGCTGCTTTGTCCTGCTCCCAGCCCAGCAACACAGACTCATGCTCGATGACAGCAAAGACAACAGGACTACACCAGTTCTGAGGTGATGTTTTTCTCATCTGAGTCAAACACCTGATCCAACTACACCTTGTTATATGGACATATTTGTTTGATGGAACAACTTTTTTTTTCAAAGACAACACTAGAAAAATATATCATGTAAGCATTTTAAGTAAAAAGCCTGGACTGCCTTTTGTTAGAAGTTATCAGTCATGGTAGCTTGCTGAAGAGGCCTTACAGTCTACAGGATGACTTTGAAGTAGGCTTAGACTGCAGCTGTAGAAGATGAAGAATTGGAATACAGGTGATAGATTTGGTTCTTGGCTGCATTACAGATTTTTCAACTGACTTTGGGAAATAACTTAGTCATTCTATCTGGGAATCAGTCCAGTTATACATCTCAGGTTGTACTGGCATCTAAACTCTACTTGCCTCTTTTCTTCTTCCCCACATGCTCACACACTCCTGTCAGTCATTTGGCATTTGTATTACGTTGACATCTAGATTTAGAAGTCTAAAGCTTCTTACACCTCTCAGGTGACCCTTCACACATGTTCAGCACACAAAACTCTGACAACCTTGACATCTCAGATTTGCATCCAAACCCTACCATGGTGCTTTTCCTACCTCCAAGACATTTACATCCATCCACTGCTGTCCTTCAAGACCTCATATTTTATAATACCTGAATTATAATTACTCAATCCTATAGATTAGATCTGACATTCCTGAAGGAGAAAGGAGGCTTGAACACCAGATGAGAGCACTGGTTCCTTAAGGGCTTGCCTTGGCTTACAGATGAGTAAACAGTGAAAGACATGACATGACAAGTGTGGGATTTTTCCAGATGAGATTAGCGTGGGGTGGCTGTTAGGACAGGAATGGCTGTTAGAAGATGTAGGGGACACCCCAGATTATGACTGAGAGCAATGCTATGAATACTTTTGGGAGTTGGAAAGGAAGTAATAGGGATTTCTGAGTTCAGTGGGGGCAGTACAGGAACAGAGAATATGACAGTGCTATTGGTTTCTATCCACAGAGGTAGTGAGATGGGAAAGATATCCCTGAGGCAAGCTGATACAATAGTGGCATATGCCACCTAACAAGTCCTGGGAAGAAATGCAAAGACCTTTCACCAACTCCACCTTCTACACTTCACAGATGAACACTATGACATCTATTCTGGGATGTGTTTCCTCCTACAAGTCTGTAAAATATGTAAAAAAGCCTCACATGCTTCAAGTTTTAGGTGAAAAAGGCTTTAAGTATTATTTTTGCCTCAGTCCAGGGTCAGTCCATTACTTGGTTTGGGCTATTTAGATAATACCTGGCCTCTCCTCCAGACCAATCCCTCTCACAAGGAGGTTATTCCATCTTCCTCAGAGGTAAGATGAACACAACTCTAGTAATAAGAGTGAGTAAAGTTCAAGGAAACAGGATTTATTGCAAGATAAATATACATGAGGAATAGGTGGAGGGGAGGAGTGTACAGTCAAGATCAAATAACATCAGGCTGCTGGTTGGCCCTCATCTTGTGCTGTGGAAGTACAGTGGAAGGATGGAAGTGAGATGCAAGTAGGTGACTCCCTCTAAACCCACCTGGGCATGATCCTGTGTGATCTAGTCTAGGTGATCCTGCTCTGGCAGGGTGTTGGACTAGATGATCTTTTGAGGTGCCTTCCAACTCCTAACAGTCTGTGATACTGTGATATCCAGCATGGTGACCAAAGAGAGAAGTACCTCGTTTTGCAGCATGACTCCAGAATCCTCAGTCAGGTGGATTTTTTCCACCAAGTTTTTCACACCAGGAGCTTCAAACAAGATATTCAGAGGATTTACAGACACAGTTATAGCTGCTATGACCACAGCCATAGGAATGAGGTCCTGGATCATTTTGATCAGAGGCTCAATACAGACTGTCTGGCAAAGCAACTGTAAAGGACATAGGCAGAGGGTCCTCTTCTACTGAATAAACAGCTGTTCCTGAGGAACAACCTTCTTGTCTAGCTACTGGGACCTTTCTAGATTCTGGTACAGAGAAGTCTTTATGTTAAATTTTATTTTTCAGGCTCCTTGCTCCAACAAGGAACTGTAGTACAGAACCATCCAAGTTGGTAATTGAAGTGCTTGATTTCTTGCACATGCAACAGGGATGGCCACCTTCTCCTGTTCTTCCTCCACTCTTGTCTCCTGTTAGCTGTTATCTCTGACCAAGCTTTCACTGACCCTGGACTCAGGCACTGATCAGCTGCGGAATGCAAGGATCGGGGATGCCTGACAGGTGTGAGAAGGAACGGGAAGGCTATAGTGACGTTACTAAGACTTGGTATTTAAATACAAACTTCAGTTCTGACCTCTTCCTAGCATCTTGGACATGTTCTGACTCTCACCATTGACAACAAGAGAGCACAGAACTTCCTGTCAAGGCTAACAGAGATATATGACCCACCAGTTTCCTTCGCTGTCAGCTCTGAAACAACAAAAATTATCAGGAAAGACATTTCCCAGACTGCATAGTCACTCTGCAATGTTACGAATGGATGGCCCACATCCACACAGTGACATTTGGTGGGTCAGAAAGCGACGTCTCATTACCTGTAGTGCCTGTTCTTTTCTTCCTGTAGTGAATTCGACTGTTTGCTGGGCTTTGCAATATGTCTTTAGATGTGGGGGTGGTGGGGTTACTCTGAGGTCTTTTTACAAAAGAGCGTTTTGACAGCTGCGATGAAGGAGTGTATCTGTATGCTGACGCAAGAGAAAGGTAGAGGGTGAAGGGAAGGTGATGATTTGTAGATGCTCTGTGAATACCCTGCAGGCAGAATGATGCCTAAATGACAGGTGATCCTAAAAGGAATGATAGATTTCCACAACAGTTGGGCTCTTTATCTTTGTTGCCCTGAAATTTCTCAGCTATAAAATGGGAATAATTATATTTTCTTCATTTCACCTGTTTTCTGTTTTCTTTACAAACAGAATTGTCCTTCTTCTGTGCTTTACCCCTTCCTAACATTTCCATAGCAACACACAACCCATGAAAGTACCTGTAACTATTTCAAAAAGGACACAGGATAGAAAACCACTATTTCTATGTAAACATTAAGATTTTGATTTATTTATACATATAAATATATATTCTTATTCCCAGGGCTGAATTTCTCTGTGTTCAAACAACTACCCTTTAAAAATAACTCAGTTTGAAAATCAAAATCCCACTGAACTGAGGTCTCCCCTTACAGTAAAGATCAGGCCAGTGCTTCCACTCAGCACCTCTAGTCTCAGAAAACTGCTAATACCCTCTTTTACCATTACTGAATGGTTTGTGACACAACCATATTAAATAATGTCAGGTATTTGTGAACAGCAGAGTGCAAGTCCCATAAGCAGCACTACAAAGCACAGGCAATGTCATTAAAATCCAAAGAGTTCTGTTGGTACTGTGCAAGTAATGTGAAACCTTGGTCAGCCCACTCTGCTGTTCATCAGTTACAGTGATGGCTGATGAAATACTTTGGTTTGAAACCGCATTTTTTTACTGATAAGTGGCATAGTAATCACCAGCCTGGATCTCAGTACCACTTTTACCAGAGCAGTTAGAAAACTTTCCCTTATTTGGTCCCCTGCTCCCATACTCTCTCCCTCATTTAGCCAACAGTGAAGTTGTTTATGCTACAAAATTTCAATGCAAAGGTAAAATAACTTTTGAGTTATTGTGGAATCGTTACAGATGGATGAATCACATCCACAGGGGAACACAGGCCGAGGTATTCCATGTGCTGTTATAACAGATATCTGTGACCTTCTTATTTTTTCATGAGGCCACTGGTTACAATAGCTTGTACAGAAGAAGATGTGACACCACGTTGATGCTACACTGCTATATATGTCCCAGAAGTTCATAGACATACACCAGATAAAAAGTTTTCCACTGCCTATACATGTAATTGAGAGCTTGCCTGCCACACAAGAGAGAAGAGAGAGCATTTTTAGTTGTTTTAATTATCTTTCTCTTCGTATATCAGTTCAAACAGGCTTGCATTATCTGAAACTTGAGATTAAAGACTCTAGTTCCACATATGATAAATAAAGGTGGGTTTTATTGTCCCAGAAAGGCTACCTAATAAAGCAAGGCCTAAGTAAGTTTGATGGACCTTAATTTGCTAGGTTGGGCCTTATGACCTGACACAATGAACTTATTGCTTGGTACATAATTGCAGCTAGAAAATGGTTTCTAAAAGTTGACAGACGATAGAGGGGTTTTATATCTACTTTTACTTACTTTGACAGCTTAGAATTGTGATGTGAGGAGGCTGCCAAGATTTTGTAGTACAATTAAGTGACAGGCAAACTTTAAAGGGATTTAGAGTTGGCCTGTAAGTTGAAAACCAGGCTCATGTCTGGATTTAGATTTGATTTCAATGGAATGCTTTCCTGTTTTTCTGCCCTTAAGCTTTGGCTCCTCCAACAACAGACGCTGATAATAAGTTACAAAATTGAGGTCCTGCAGCAAAGCACAGTCACAAGAAAATGCTTTTCACAAGGTTCTGGAATTCTCCTTGTTATCTTTATGGCAGATGTTTTTTTCATATTTCTCACTTTCTACTATCTATTCCCTTTTTAATAATAGTCCCATAGGTCCTTTCTGATAGATTCAGGGTTTTTCAATTCCTAGTTTTTGTTTCTTGTGTGCACAATTCTTCCTTTCAATTCTTTGGGACTTTTTTTTGTCTTATTGTCTCTCTTTTTTTTTTTTTTGCCTTTTGACTCTTTCTTTCTCTGTAAGACTTCAGTCATGTGCTATTTAAACACAGGGGTTTTTTCCTCCACTGTTTTCTACTGCCTCAACTGACATACAAATTTTTTTCTTGGTCCTTTAAGTTAGCCCATCCTGATCTCCACATACTATTCCAGCGCTGTTTCCAGTACCCATGCTAACTTATTTTACAATGGTTTAGCTATCTCTACATGAGTGCAATCTGTTATATAGATGCTATCTGTCTTTAATGGACTTAGCTCAGGTATCAATTACCGTGCGTTGGCTCAAACAGCAGATGAATGGCCATGTATCAAAAGTTTTTGGCAGGCCCCCAAAGCCCATATTTTCATTGTAATTGATACATGAGCTAGTTACCTGTCCTTATAGTCTCCAGTCTTCCCACTTTTCGCTTCTTTCAACTGTATGTAAAAGTATACGAGTATGTTATTAAAGAATTTAACACTTAATGAATTGACAACCAAAATCTGTTCACTCTAGTGTGCTTAACATCTCCATGAAGATTTGCATGTAAATATGGGGGCATTAAAATCAGGCTATTGAGCAGCAGATGTGTAATTGTTACATTGAAGACAATAGCAAAACTCTGATTAATGCCAGCGGAGCCCCAATTCTACATAAGGAAAGCTGAGGTGCCATTCTAGGGCTAGGCAGACTTCTCACATGATGAAGAGAGAAAGAAACAAAAAGCTTTTAAGGAAGCCTTAGAGCCCAGTAAGTTGAAAATTCAACACCTGCTCACCTCAATTGCAAAATATTAAGCGTACATGTGCCTATTTCCAGAAATGTCCCTGAAGCAGATGTCAACTGTTTTCTTATGATAGGGGAAACTGAGACTTTCACTGGCAGATCAGTTCTACCTTCTAGCCTTAGATACTGCCCTTCAACAAGGCATAGCTTAAAAAGATTTGGCTTTGATTCAAGCAAGCTAATTCCTCATTTAAATGCAGGGAATAATAGACAAGTACACAGAAAAAAACCAGAATTCACTTAATGACAAAACAAAGTTTAGCCTCCACTGGTAAAAGTAAAGTATTATGCAGCTGATATTCTCAAAGTTGGAAAAAACAGCCCTTCCACTAAGGAAAGGTACTGTACGATTTACATTACACCACAAGACTGATTGAATGATGAAAAATACATCAGGCATTCCGAATGCCACTAATAAGCCAAGCAATGTAAAGTTCACATGGGATTCAGCAGAGGGACTGGCGCGGTGCCTATTGAACTTTAGGTTAGAGCACTGTGGATCTGCTTCAAAGAAACTTTCATGCTCAGCACGTAACATGAATCAGTCCTTTTAGCTTTTTAACCTGCTTTGAGAGCTAAGCTTTGTCAGAGCTACAGCTATAATTGGGTCAGGGAACTCCTGCACAACCTGCCTGTCCCCAGATGCAAATACAGGATTGTTTCAAACTTGTCTGGAGAATGAGGGTTAACTGTATTCCCATAATGGGAATGTCACAGATATGTTGACATAGCTCAGTCCTTCGTGCTGTGCAGCTCTAAAGCTGTGCTGTAACTGCATCTTGGAGATGGGAACCTGGAATCATTTACAGCTGCAGTGCAGGACTGACCAAAATCAACCTAAAATAGTTGTATTCAAAGAGAAGGGTATTTCTTTTCCTTCCCACGAGACTTCCAAGAACCTCAAACTTCTTATCTACTTAGTGTTTACATGAGTCTGCTTTGAACTGCTCTTTTGTACCTTAAATGTCAATACAAAAAACTGCTTGCTTTCTACTTCCCCCGTATAGTAAACTAATCAGAGGCTGGAGGAGCTTCATCGTTATTTATTAGGCTCTTCTGATTTAAAGAGATTGTGAGTTCCACCACACATCCGGTGGCTGAAAGCCTACCAAGGAGACCAGGAGATTAAATAGCACTAACAGCCTGACGCTGTTCCCTCCAGCACATCTGTCAGATAGCAGCTGGGGACTGAAATGCCCAATGTAAGGCCATTGGCAGCCTCTGCCAAAAAATCTCCCACCAAACTCAGGACTCAGAGTCTTGCCACATGTTTGTAGGCTTTCTGCTAGACTTCCCTGAGGCTGTACTTAGACTTTGCACTAGGACTGTGAAGGCAATCTTTTTGTTGTGAAAAAAATTCACACCTCCATGAAGGAAGATGGTCTGATTTGCATTTTTTAGGATCATGGCTGGGAGAGACTGAAGGACCTTCCTCATAGAATATCAGGGGACAGAAATATGTCTCATTATATACTTTAAGTACACATTAAATGGAGCATAAACCCTTATGGACCATCAACATAAAGAGTCATCAGTGGTAAACTTCCTCTCTATGTCCTTTTTCCTTGTTTTACAGTAAGTTGGTGGTTCATTTCCTGCAATGTAAAAACCACTTCTCTAACAAAAGGGCTGCTTTTGTCTGCTTGCTGCTTTGTTATAAATCCTAATAAACTGTCAGTTACAGATGAAGACAAAAAGCAAACCAAAGAACATTTCTAACAAATCAGAACATCCTATGTCATATATGACATAGGATCATAAATTATTCAGGTATAATTTAAGAAAATAGTTGACAGTTTCCCTAAGGGAAGCCTCTGGCTTCAGTATCATGAGAAGGATAGGGTACAGCAGCATCCTCATTTCAAAATGAGGGCCAACTCATTTTTAAATGTTGCAGTTTAAAAAGGCATTCATCTGTCCTGAGGCCAGGTATCTGTTCTATGCAAAGAACATTTGCTCCTTTGCCCAGTGGAGGGATAGAAATACAATTCTAAGTACGTGGTTTCTACCTTCAAGATTTCAGAGACATGTCATCCTTTTCACAGTAACCATCAAACCAAACTTGAAGCCAAACTGCTCCAAAGAGATTTTAACTGCTCTTGCACAAGGCAATGAAAGTTTTCCTGCATGACCTTCACATGATTTTCTGGGGGGAAGCAAAATTTTAACTTCATTTTCCTGGTGTTGAGCAAATACTGTTTCCTCAGATGAGGT
The DNA here is from genome assembly GCF_964237585.1 of Gallinula chloropus. NCBI lineage: Eukaryota > Metazoa > Chordata > Aves > Gruiformes > Rallidae > Gallinula > Gallinula chloropus. Next base: position 32,130,858 of record NC_140092.1, read on the forward strand.
ATTACTCACTGTAAGCAGTGGCCCGTCAATGTAAGAGAAGAGGAAAGGTACATACAACACTTCTCACACACTTCTTGCCGTATCAGACGTTCAGCTTGATCACTTGTATAGTGTACTAGTTTTATCAGTACAGTGATTCTATCAGAAAGCATAGCTGTTTCCATAGCTTTTTTCTTAGCTGGAAGTGAGAAACCCAGTACCAATAATAATGACAGAACAGACCTATGAAAAAGTTCATTAAGAAAGGTGTGTTTGTAAAAGGAAATTTGCTAAGAACATCAGTCCTAAGGGTGACTTTAATTAGGCCTGTATCAATCCCCAAGGGAAGTGATTTCAGGTGACAGACTGCACTGAAAATCATGCTGTTCTCAATTCCTTATGTGCTCAGTCTTTTCTTCTGGTGGGAGAGACTGAAAGATCTTGAAATGCACAGAAAAGAGCAAGAAAATGAACCTTGTCTTTCTCAGGGCATCAAAGATGCTGGAGTATTTGCACAGAAACTAAATGTTGCACTCTGGACCAAATCATCTCTCTCCGGCACTGCTCCTGGAGCATCCTGGAGAACAAAGAAAGATTCTAAGAGTTGTCATGACAATTGATATTAAATTTGGTGTGGCACGCCCCACATTTCCCCCCACCTACACTGTGTGAATTTGAAATCTTGGCTTAAGTAAATGGCAGTTTACCTGAAGACAGTGACCCAGAGTTTCAATCCAATATATTACCACGGATTCAGGTAAAGGGAGGAAAATGCTCAGCCTCTGACAGATTTTGCTCCATTACTACATATTATATTGACAAGTGAGCTGGGGCTGTTCAGCCTTGAGAAAAGAAGACTGAGAGGGGATATGAGTAAAGTTTATAAATATCTCAAGTGTGGGGCACAGGGGGAAATAGCCAGCCTCTTTTCAGTGGTTTGTGGGGACAGAACAAGCTGGAGTACAGGAAGTTCCTCACCAATATGCAGAAGAACTTCATGGTCAAGATGACAGAGCCCTGGGACAGGCTCTCTGGGGAGGTGGTGAAGTCTCCATCTCTGGAGATACTCAAGACCCGTCCGGATGCCTCCCTGTGAGATATGTCCTAGGCCACCTGCTTTGGCAGGGGGGCTGGACTCAATGGTCTCTGGACGTCCTTTCCAACCCCTACAATTCTGTGTTTCTGTGATTAAAGAGGCAGAGATGACTAACACCATTGCAACTTAAAAAGAAAAGCCCATACAATCTGAGTAAAACAAAAGACCAGCCAAACCAATTGCACTTGGGGAAGTTCAAGGGCTGTCTCATTTCCCCACTGTCCCTTCAATCATAAATTTATTCAGTTTTCTCTAAACCTAGGAGACGGAGGTTCACAGCTAATTGGGCCTGAAATTATTTTTCTCTACAATTGATTGAGAGCGCAAACCTGGGAACACAAACTTGAAAGCCAGACCGAAGGCCATTTAAAAACGTGGCCCCATGGTGTTAGCTGTTCTGTTGGCTGCCTTTCAGAGCAATTTGAAACCGATCCGCTCTTCAGCAGTACAATGGAGCAATTTTCTACCCGGTTATCATAAACAGACCAAGTAAACAGCAGTGTCTAAGAGGAGTTACAAAGCCTTGTATACTCAAGGTCAGAGTTTGGGCGAAGGGCTTAGCTCAGCTCCAATGGATGCATAAGAAGCTGTGGCACAAAAGTATGTACGCTGCTGTGTACTGATGGCGGGGGGTGAGCTGCATAGACAAGCAGGCTGAAGCCTCCACAGCATGCGTGCAGCACAGGGATGTTTCTCTGCCACCTTCCTTGAGCCTTTGTGAGGACTGTTTAACTGTCCTAATAAATCTCAGGATAGTCTAAAGATTTACAGGGCTCAGGCAGGACCAAAAAAATAGAGCAGGTCTTTTATATCTGATTTCAGAAATTTGCAAATTGTTTTCTTCATCCTGTTTTGGTTTGTTTTGGTTTGGGTTTTGGTTTTTTGAGGTATTTGTGAAATCAAAACAGGACCGTAAAAGGCACAACCAGACAGAAAAAGCTGTTTGAAAGGTGGTCTTGTTCATATTGATTTGATCCCTCACATCACCCATGGTTTATTGTGTTCATTGGATGGAGACCTTAATTAGTTCCTGAAATACTGTCTACCAATCCTGTGTGCTTTAAGACGTGTATTTTCTGCCTCCCTACCCCTGCTTTGAGAATACTGCATTTAGTAGACAGTAAAGCAAACACCAAACACTGTACTGCAGTTTAAAAGGCACTTTTACCTTCCTCAGAATGACAGGCATTATATATGCATCACATTATCTTTTCTAACTCTGATCCCCAAGTATTCAGAGGAAAAAGGTGTTTAGAGTTCAGACACCAGAACTGCCCCTGGTGTTTCTAATGTAGGGAATCCATTAAACCAGGGTGCAGTTTTTGGCCATTAACTCCCAATATGTAAAAGCAAGCAAAAACTGTACGAGCCAGCAGAGTAGTTAATATAAACATGCCAAAGGAGAAGTGTTTAATGGCAGAAAATATGAATGGAAATTGAACAAAGAAATCCCCCTGTTATCACAATTATACCAGAGGAATAGACTTCAGAAAAAAGTTCTTACTGGAACTTTAAAAACTGAATGACGTTTCTGAGGTACTCACATGAGAGAGAAATAATGGTATTCTTCACAGTTCAGTTCATTTTTTTTTTTTCAAGAGCATGAATTTTCTTTCAGTGATGGAGAAAAGCTCTAAGAAAAGCTCTAATACTTGAAGACAGAAATTTTATCTGAAGTTCTGATTTTTTTTTCCCCTCATACAGACACCAAATGGTAGCTTCACTAAGATAATAAAGTGTTTACTGGTTATTTTGACATTCAAAATAGGTATCGAGCAGTGGCTAGGGAATTTGACATATTACTGCTGGACATATTTCACAATGACTACAGATAAACATCTAAAAAAGCACACTGTGAAAAACCCATCACCTTTACCTTCCCAGTGTATCCCAAAGCAAAAAATGCACTGTAAGGAAGGCCAGTCAACAAAACCAGTAAGTTGCTTAATGTCTTCCATTACTTTTAGACTTCACAAAAAGTTCACAATATGCAAAGGAGAATTTCGCATATTCCAGCAATAACATATAAGAATTTTTATCTATTGGTAATTTATAGGGAATGAAACATCTATGCAAACAACAGAAATATTTACTTCTTAATTTTCTCTATCACAAAATGAAAATATCAAAACCAATTAGACCAAGCTCTTTCAATATGAGGAAGTTATAAGTTAATATATTCATTTGGATAATTGTTCATGATAATTTTAAAAACACTTTACCCACTTCTGTTTATCAGACATCTCACAGAAGAGCTAGGAACATTCATTCTGAATTGCTGAAGTCATTAGCCTGGTCTGCAAAATATGTTTGGTTTTAAGGCAGGTCTCTGCAGACATTCCAATGTCATTTTATTGCAGGCATCATGAAGTGGGGAAGCAAGGAGAGAGCAGAGCTTACCACTGCTGAAAGACTACAGCAGCTCCAGGAGCTGGGCTCATTGCCAGAGCATGTGAATCGTAAAGATGAACGGAATTATGGGCTGCTGGTTTGGGTCAGGTGCTTCATATGAGACCTCATCTAAATCCTGCAAAGATCCCTGAAGAAATAACATCTTACATAGTGGTATTGCCCAACAACGCCGCAGTCATACTATTTCTCATGATAATACTGCTAGGGTCTTGCCATGAATGTTATTTGCCTTTCTGTTCTGTTTGAAGACAGAGTGGTTTGGTCTCCCTGAAGACCTTTAAATTCTATGTGGATGCTGAGATCCATGAGGAATCTCCGTTGGCCAGGCTGGGTCTCTCCTTATGCCCTGGAGCCAAGCTATGATGTGCACTCCCAACCAGTTGTCTCCTACATACCGTTAAACTCCTTAGAAATAGAACATACACTCAGGCAAGGAAACATCAGGAGTCTTCTGTCAGAAGCAGCTGTCATACACGACTAAGTGACTTTACTCCCAACAGCAACCCGCACACATATATTTGAATAAATCCATTTGCATGTGTGTTTACAGAATCTTTGCCCTTAAATGACTCTGCCTCTCAGGTTCCCCTCCAGAAACTGAAACACAAGTCCAAGCCGTGAATCCAGGACACAGGCTCATGCATGAAAATGCGTGAATCTTAAGCAGCAGGGAAACTGCTGGTACAAAATAGCCAACATGCAGTAAAGACTTCTATTATAAAGCTTTCTGCAATCAGCGGCCTCAGGATTATTCACTAAGATTATATCAATTTTTCTTTCCAAGGAAGCCAACCATTTTACAGTAACCTGACAGGAAATCAGAGCCAGAAGGAAAATAAAAGTAACATAAATATTATAAAACAAGCAAGTTTTTAAGTATCCCCTTCTTGCCTATCAGTACCCTTTGAGCCTCGAAGTCCTATCAACTTACTGCTAAAACCAAGACTTTTCCCTCAGTTTGCACTGCAGAGACCTCCCAGAGCTGAATGAGTTCTGCTGTGTAGAACTGCATGCTCTTTATTACTGGTGGCAATGCAAAAGGCACAAAAAGCAGCTAGACTCCTAGATCCCAGAACAGTTGTGAGTTGGAGCAACTACAAAAATCATCCTCTGGCTTGTCAACTGTGTGAATTTGATAAGGAAGTCATTAAGTGTGAATGAAGAGGGCCTTTTACAATGGCATTGTTATATAGTCACTTCAGAAAGCAAACTTTAAGGTCAAAAAGTACTCCCTGTCTTCCTGAGGTAGAAGAAAAATACCATGTTTCAGGAAATCTGGTACAATTTCCTTTACTCTGAAGCTTCAGGATTTCCCTCCTAGTTTCCAGGAGGGATTTCTTTTTTATGGGGCACTGACATTTTTCTCCTATGAGTTTTTTGCTTGTGTTGCTGCGCTGGTCTCCTGACGTGGGTTCTTGTAGTCTAATACATACCTACAAATAGTAGGGGGATGTGTGTGCATACTACACATCTACGTGATTTGCTTCACTTAATTTCTTCATACTCTTATTTTCTTCAGAGTCTACTCCTTACTTTTGCTGCCTGATTTGATATCTAGGGATACAAAGTGCAGCGGCTTTAAAACTCAGCGATTTGGATACATTTATGTAGCAAGAAAATCAGAGGAGGATACAAAGAATGAGAGAGGATCAAAGTTTATCTCATCAGCCGTGATTTGTGTTTGCAGGAGCGCTGAATGGGTCAGGGAAAAAATATTAGTCTCATGTGCTATACAGAGTTCTTTGCTAGTTGGAATATCTGCTGGAAAAAGTTTAGGAACAAGATGGAAAATTCAAAGGTTTAAAGCAAGCTGAGAATTAACCAAATTTGAACAGCATGCTGGCTTTAAACTCTGTCACACAGGGAACAGCTGAAGTCCATTGCCTCATGACCAACCGATACTTCAGAGAATTAGGACAATCTTCCATTTCCTCCACTGCCTTCAGACAGCTACAAGTCTTTCAAGGTAGGAAGGATTTTTGCTTTCAGTCAGTAAGAATGTCATTCATTACCCTTAACAACCCTGCTTTGCTCTGTTGTGACAAATCAGTTTATACTATTTCTACAAAATTCTGTAACTAACTCAGCAAAGAAACTTCATTACTAGCTAGCTAAATAACAAATGTTCTCATCATAACATTTCTCTCCCAACATAAATGAATGCTAGTAATTAAATTTGTGCCCTCATATTTTATTTAGGCTGAATCATATAAATCTGATTAACCTCCCAAAGAGGCAGAAAATTATCTAAAAATTTCCTTTCCAGTTAGAATGGAATATAATGCTAATATGAATGTAAAAATATCCCAACAGGAGAAATGGAAGGTACAACAAATTCTTTGGGTTCCTGGAGCTTATAATGTCATTCCAGGGGAAACTGAGGCTTAAAGAAATGGAGCCAGAGTATTTCAGGTGCAGCTCCCATGAGAAAAGTACATCAGGCAACCACCAAGGGAGATGTAATGGTCCACGGATAAGTGGTCGAAAGCTATTACATGGGGCAACAAGCAAGATATGAGTACCATGGAAAATAGTTCATATCCAGCCCACCACTATCCCAAAATGGAGATGAAGTCCATGAGGTGACATTGTCATTCCCTGCCTGTGCGCCATTCCCAGAACTCCTTTCTCCTCAACTCATCAGAAGAGATCAAGCATGTCTTGAGCATCCCAGTCACAAGAATATTTGTGTGTGTGTCCCCAAAGGATGAGGACAGTTGGCCTTTCCTCAGCTTGACAAGAGCTGCTATATGTGGCAGACTTTCCTAGAAGGGAAGTGTGATACAAATCCATACAGTCTGCTAAGAACAGAACTTATTCCGAGTAAGTTCTGGTAGAAAAAGTGTTCCCCAGTATTTATGTTTGATGGCTTTTTTCCTCTATTTTTTTGGCCATATATGCAAAATCAGATAGACAACTAAAGATACAGACAGACAGTTACTAGGATTTCTAGAACTTGTCTAACTAGATCTGGCACTCCCATACACGTGAAAAGAGGCCCCTAATTTGCATGTGGTACTATCTCTTTACCCACAATTTTGATTAAAGGCCTTTTAAAAACTGCCTCCTATCAAAACATTTTGCCATAAGTCTGAAAAGAAGTCTCTAGCATCACAGTGCTACCATTTATCAGTAACTTTGTGCTGTGCTGAGCAGGCCAGTCAGAGATACTGAGCGCTCCCAGGGCTGTTTGACCAAGGACAATCAGCCAGCTTGATCTGATAGCAGAACCAGGGCCTTTGCCACATCATCTGTCTAAAAAGGCAGAAACCACCAAAACTAAGTGTGATATAGGAAACAAACAGACACACGTTTCCAACCTTGCCATTGTTTCCTTTAACATAGCAGAATGCCAAGCTCACATCTTCACAAACCTCCATGGACAGGACTCAGTTTGTTAATTTCTGCCAGTTGGATTACTACTGGGTTCATTTAAAATCCATACTCAGTAACACAAAAAATTTTCACAGTAGGAGTTGTAGCTGTAGCTGATTCCACTGGAAATTAAAACCTGGCAGTACTCTGCATCTCACATGCCAGTTAGGACATTCATGCCCAATTAGAGCTGCGTTATTTATACAGCTATAATTATCAACTTATCTATATTTCAGTCTTAAATTCTGAATTAGATTAGCATATCTCAACTCTGTGTGTCTTGGAGTTTTCAATGTAGAAATTCCCAGCTGTACTTTCCCAGGAGGTGTATTAACTCCATGCATAGGAAACTATTAGACAAAACTCAGCCATAGGATCCTGAAGCCAATACTGTGTTTTGTCCTGGCCCAGTAACACGCCTTAAGATTATGATTAGCCTTTTTTGCAGGGGAAAAGTGGGAGGGAAGAAGAGTCAAGATTGCTCCACCCCTGTTTGACCAGCCTGGACCGAGGCAGAGCAGATGGGGTCACCATTGAGTTTCCTTCCTCTCTCTCAAGAAGCTGGTTACCAGTGCAGAGGTCAGAATAAACCCAGTCCTCTGCCTGTTTCCCAGCATAAGTCAGTGGAGGTGACTGTCCTCCCTGGGTATTGTGGAACACTGGTGTCCTTCTCTGTTCCATTGAGGCGTTCATGGGAACATGATGGTGGTCTCTAAAGACTCGGGCTGTCCTTGGTTGGTTTCTTCTCTCATTATAAGTGGGCAACACAGCAATTGGCAAGTGAATGATCCTTTGCCTCAGTAGGGAAACGTTTCTGAGAACTGTGACAGCTGCACTGAACTCAGAGCCAGACACAACATTTTTGGTGAATGCCAATGTACCCAAAAATGTGACTTCAGCTGACTTAAATAATGATTTTCTGTTAACTGCATTGGAAGTCAAGGCTCAGACATTTTTTCTCCGTGGTCAGATTCCCAAACTAGTGAAGAGAAGGAGAGGTGGGATTCTGCTGTCACCCAGCTGTAGGGGTGGGGGCAATGCTGCAGGGTACACAACAGGCATTCCCAGTGTCCTTTCCAGGGGTCTGGAGAGATGCTCAAACAACGCTCTCACCCTTCAGCTTTCTGTACAAATGCTGCCAACTAAATGCTGTGTGCAAGCAAATTTAAACTTTCTGTTCATTTTGATTTTTTTTTTTTTTAGAAATCTCCCCCCTTATTCCCTTTTTCAGGCTTCTTGGAGTAGAAAAGCCAAAAATCAAGAAGCTGCACACTTACTCTGAAAACACCTTTGACAGGTAATTGGTGTGTAACTCTGTCAGTGCAATGAGAAACAGCAGAACACTGCAGCTTCTCAGTATTCAAAAAGGGATTTCTGGAAGTACAGTGGACCACAGCCCATCACTGGCAAAATGATTCTGTTTAGCTTGCTCCTGTATTTCTGAATTTTTAATATTCTGTAACTGAAGTAACTGAGGTTGTCGTTCTCCAGGATCCCTCAGTCTCAAGAGCTGCACGAGAATCCCTTGCTTATTTTTAACCCAGAGTAGTACATTCTCATTTAAGATTAGAAACAGACCAAAGGATAAACATTATTATTATTGTTGTTGTTGTTTTTGTTGTTATTATTATCATTATTATATTGTTAAACATCTTTGGTTGGTATCAGAGAAGGACTTTCTGATTAATTTAAGACTACGCAACCCCAAAATATTTGTTCATCTGAAAACGTTTCTTTTGCTGCAACCAGAAAATAAAGAAATTTAAAGGAAGGAAGAAAACCACACACTGATTTTCAAAAATGTCTTTGACCATAGGTCAGCCAGACAGCATAACTGCGCCGTGTTTGCTTTTCACAGAAACCTTCTCTGTCTCATTATTAGCCTTCAAATGTACAAAGAGTGAAGGCTAGCTGTGAGCCTGAGCTGCAAAATCACACCAGCAACCTCAAAGTTTAGTTATTTCCCACAGACCTTTTTTTGGCAAACCCACTAAACCGGCTAGCATGTGTGTGCTGCTGCTTTCTGTCTGCCTCCAGAAGCCAGGCTTGGTTGGAAAGGTGCTAAGCAAAAGCTAGACAACAAATGAAGGACTGAAACAGGGGGGCTTTAGAGATAATACTTCTTTCCTTATCTTAACAAATTTCAGTATTGGGTGAATGTGACTTTCTGTTCCTTTATCTCTGTCACATGGCTGGCTGTATTTAGAATTTAAGAAGAGAAGAAAACAAAAATTGCAGAAGACACATGCTCTGACAGACTGGTGAATTTAAACGTAATGCTTTATCTCCAGATTTTTCTCACCCACATTCCACTTTCTATTCCTACTGCTGTCACCATGTATTTGTCATTCAGATGTCTAATGTGGGAGCCATCCAGATGTACTTCGTTTCCCCTGTACTTAGTCAATATATTTAATCACTTCAGTCTCCTCAGTATCACAGATTTTGTGTGTGTGTGCTCTGCTGATGAAAGTCACACATACACCTTTGTAGACCTGTAAAAGCCACAGTCTAATGAAGTATCCAGGAAAAAAAAAAGAAAGAAAAAAAGAGTGTTTTCTGGCAGAGCACTCAGAAGCAGCAAAGTTGTATTTCACTCATCCCTAGGTTATCAGAAAGCCTGAGCAATTTCTATCTGGACCCCAAGTCCAGCAATAAAAGTCATAGGTAGAACAATCTTAAAAACGAGGACCTAGAGCATTGTATTTTTTAAAAGAAAGTTTGATAAAATGTATATATTAGATTGCCTCATTAGGAAACATCTACCTGAAGGTAGATGTTTTAAAACTCTGGTAGATTTTTTTCCTTCTGGCAGATTTTATAAATTGTGTGATTATTTTATAAGGTTTATTGATAGATGGAAATATATCTTTAACTATAAATATATAAAGAAATCTTAGCAATACATCTTGGTTTATGATCTGTTAAAGATTCTATCAGGCTGACAGGTGATTAAAATTATATTATACAGAGGATGAATTGTCCAACAATCATTTGGACATGTTTGCAGAAGAAATGAGTATATAAAAGGCACGATTAATACTCTTACTAGAAGCAGAATCACCCTCCAAGGAATGCAGTTGGAAGAGCATGGTTTGTTTTGTGTAGTTACTGCATCACAAAGTCTGTTTAATCACCTACCTGATATTTTCATTTGCACATGGGAATCCAGCAGGAGTCAATCAGTGAAGGAATCCCAACATTGACAAGGTTTTTTCTTTGCAGTCATGACTTTTTGTTTTTATCTTAGTGGTTTAAGAGCGGAATCTTGACTATCTTACACAGAGTAATACTACACTCTTCAAGAAAAGCCCCTGAAGTCAGTAGAAAATAAGGCACTCCTCTGCATCTGATGGATAGTGTTCCTACCACATATGGAATTTCAAGGCTGGTGCAAGAATTTTGTAAATATTTTAGGTACATGATCATGTGCAGGCACAACTTAGCAGAACCCCACTAATTCAGTTGACTTCAGCAGAACTTTTTCAACCTAGATCAGCTCAGAAGTTGATCAAGAGCATTTACCCAAGTATGGAAAACAATAAGAAAAAGCCTTATGGAAAGATTCAGCACGTGGTTTACATTTAGTCCATCATCCTATGGTACTATGCATGCAAACAGACCACTACTTATCCAAAGAAATGTTATGATTTTCCAATGACCAATATCAACCTGTGTCAGATAAAAATAAGGAGTGAAACTCAGAAGTTGATTTTGCAAGGCTCTTGTCTTCCAGTAGCACAGTGTTGTCAAAAGCATCCAAAAAATATTGATTTTCACATTCAGAATCAAAGGAAAGACTAATGAAATTGCAAGAGGACAAATTCGCAGTATGTGTCCCTCACTAAAGGTTATGTCACAGAAAGATCTGTGAAAAAAGGAACAAACAATTATTTCATATTTACATTTTCTTTAGAAGTCTTCCTTTATTTCTTGAGGCCTATTTTATCTCATTATCAAAGAAAACCTGGCCAGAAGTTCATGGTTCAATACAGATGCTGAGAAACTGTTTTCTTTCACCCCGCACACGCACACGCATGCACACACACACAGAGTAGATTACAAAAGACATTTTCAGTGCTGTGATGTATTTTGGAATTGTGAAGTAGAAAAAGTTTCTTTTTCCAGTTAATAAGACCTTGTTTACAAGATTTGCAGCTTTCTCCCACACACTGACACTGTATAGACAATGCCATACGCAGTGGTGAACAGTAGTCTGTTATTTTAGGTTTTACTTCATTATCATAACACAGTATTATGCTTTTATATGTCAACATGCAGGCAATTAATATTTATATCAGCCATGTATGATGCTTATTTCTTTTTCTTAGCATTAAAATAGGACTTAATTAACTCATTTTTATTGAAATTTGACTTTACTGCACATTAGCCACTGTTATTGCTGTAAACATGTAAATCATTGTGAAAGCATTTATCTTTGTTATGGGGTATATTACTCACTTGATATTCCAGAATGTCTGCTGATTTAGTCTTTGAGCTGAATATGAAAATTTAACTTAATAGTCCCAAATGTAGCTTAAGGGTTCTGAATCCATAACAAAAAAGCATACTGGCTGTCAGTTCTCCCATGACCTTTTTTTTTCCAAACAACAAACAGAACCTGGTTTACAGAAAGATTTCCAAGGCAAAGGGATGTAATCAATTAGCACAGCCTATGACACATGCCTCTGTGCTACCTTGCTGGTCCAAGGGAACTCAGACAGGTGCAGCATTGAAGTGGGGAATAATGCGTATAGATTGATTGAAATAACTTCAAGAAAAAGGAAAAAAGTCACTTATTTCCTTGTTTCCTAGGAGGTTTTCTTCACTTTCCCTACAGGAACTGTTGTTTTGTCTCTCACATACACAACTCTGGAATTGGTTGGTAAAAGAAACTCTTCCCATCAATATTTTAGGGAAAGTTCGCAGATTTAATTTTCTGCAGGAAGCTCTACCTGTGTGTTCCCAGCTTTGCCAGTTAGCCTGTTCTTTCTGCTTAGCAGGCAAACTCTCTGCATGTTGCTGTTCTACTGGGAATATTTTTTTTCAGTGGGTGTACCTGCAAAATTAATTACCTTGACTAAGTTAGTCCTTCCATTTCATCAGATGCCAATGCAATTTATGTGTGTTTTAAATTAATAATAAGATGCTTAAAAAACAACAGAAACAGTAATGCCATAGATTTTCTTCCCTTTGGAAAACAATTACTCTGTTCAAGCTATCTAGTGCATCTAAATCTCAGACCCCTCCATCTGTCCACCAAAAAAGCTACGGACCAGTCCCTAGCTTTCCTCACATGTCATCTGTGTGGAAACCTTAGATATACCTGGGTGCCAAAGGTGACAACATCATTACTTCTGTCTCATTTTATGGTCAAAGGAGAACGACAGCCACTTAAAAATGGGTGAGGGGTAGGCTGCATCCCCTAGGGGGCTCGACCATATGTCTCCATTAACTATACGGACACGGGGGGCATGGGTCACATAACCATAAGTTTGTAAAGGACTTCAGAGATTATTTAGCTCACTTAATCGTGCTTTAAGCCAAAGCATTGTGGAGAAAAAAACATGAAAAATCTATGGATCATCGTGAATAATTTATGATTCAATTTACAGAAAAAAAAAATCAGGCAAAACTTTTGACTGCCATTCATATTTTGATTTTTCCACGTTTACTTCTGTTTAATGCAGGTTGTGCCTTTATGGTACAATCGTTTCACTTATCACCTTTTCATATTTTGCAGGCTGCACATTTTTGCAGGCTCATTGATCAGCACAGCTTCTTGCCCTAATGCACAAACAACTCTACCCATGTCAGTGCTGATAGTTATTTATCTAACCTTTTCTAAAAGTCCTCCAGGCATAGGGCTCCCTTACAGTCACTAGGGACTCTAATCCATTGGTTTGTTTTTCTAAATGTGGAGAGTTGCATTCCACTATCTAACCTGAACCCTCCTTGCTGAAATTCAAACCAATTATTTTCTGTTTATCTGTCAGTTTGTTTATTTGTCACTTGGGATCTGTCTTAATAGTTTTGTTACACAAATTATCAAAGCACTTCTACTCCTTCCATTCGAGGGGATGATACTTGCTTGTCCTCACTTTTCACTAACATCACAAGACATTTGACTATAGTTGATCTTTTTGGTAGAAAACCAAAACCTTTAGCTTTTCATCATCATCTCAGTACAAACATAAGGACATAAGGGCACAACACGCCAGGCAGAGAGTATAGCAATGGTGGGACTGCAAGTGGCCAACAGCAGCTTTTTAGGACTATATTATATATGCTTCTGGATTATATTCAAACAATGATACTAGGAGAAGAAAAATGTATAAGAAGCAGCAGTGGAAGGAGAAACAGTATAAGAAAAAACTTATTTTCCATGTAACAATATTTGCACCCTGCTTGACACATTATTATGTAAGAAAAGTAACTTTATATTGAACTGCCTGGGTCATTCATAGGCTCATATGTTTCTATCACCTACTTCCTGCTCACCTTTCAGTTTCTGCCCCCAAAGAAGCCCAGGGGCAGCAGGTGAGCTGGGGCACAGAGCTGTGTACCCAGCCAGGGTGAGGCGAGCAGGACCACTGTCCATGGCCCCACGGTGCCCAGAAGAAATCTTGGATGAGGTACTTAGGGACATGGTTTACTAAGTAATATAGGTGGTAGAGGGACGGTTGGACTAGATGATCTCAGAGGTCTTTTCCATCCTTAACGATTCTATGATGCCCGGGGTGAGGGGAGACCCCAACAGGGTCTCTCGCAGTCCTGGCCTGTCTGAGAGACATACCAGCCTTTGCAAGGAGAAACACAGCAAATGCACTTGGCCTATTTATTGGAGTAAGACTTTCACTGAAAGATTAGAGGATTAAAAAATCAACTTCTGTGTTTCTTTACAACACTGTAACACTTTTCTGTAAATGCAAACCTTCACCAGTTTTGAGGCTTCAGTAAAAAGTTGTGGTCCTTTTTTCCCATTTCAACCTTCTGCTTGTAGAAATATGTATAGGTTTCATGGATCTGGCAATGTAATTGCTTATAATAAAATTAACTACTTTTCACGATTCCCATTGCAGCACAATGATCAAAATAACATGATTGCTTTTATGAGCTAATAAGAAACAGCTAAATCTTCCTCACTGCCGTACATTCTCAGTTAGTAGCTCCTTAGCAACTAAATAATATTCCCTGCAGAGAAAGACAAAAATTTGAAAACTGTATGTCTAGCTGGTATTTGCCTGAGGTGTAAAACATAAATCAAATTTTCTAGGACTTCGACATTTTTATGTATTTATGCTATTTTGAGCCAACAGCTTAACCCAGGCTCCGTCTCGTTTCACAATACATTTTATGTATAATGCAATATGTGTAAGAAGAGGGAAGAGTGCCCAGAGTTAGCACAGGGAATTGCCATCTCCTGGTAATTTACTGGGATGTGGTTTTAGGTGCTGCATTTTCAGTGACAAAGTGTGGCTGTAATTATCTATGAATGTTTTAAGATCATCATAATTAGCAAATATTGAAGAATACTCTTTTAATTTTGAATGTGAGAGATTTTTAGTACAGCAATACTTAGTTACTATTTATCCACACTTACAAAGGCGTACCTGATAAATACAGTATATGACACAACACTACTTTCTTTTTCTTAACTCCTCCTCACTCGTTTGTAGCAGGACAGAGTTCTCAGCCAGCTACTCAGCATATATTTCAAAAGTGTCTCTGTCTTTACAGAAGGAGGATGTTGGTGGAATTAAAGACACATGAAGAGTGAAGGGGAAAATGGTGTGATGCGTCGTGGCATCAATAGGCTCCCTGGCATTTCACGGTACTCTTGCTTGCACCAGGGTTTTTTGGATCAAGCACCCCAATCAGCAAGCCATACTCTGCCTTCCTGATGGATCTAGATACAGTTGTCTTTCCTCAAATTGATACAGAAAGAATAAGTCACAGATACATCCCTCTGCATGCTGTGTGTAAAATAATTCTCTGTCTTTCTAGAAAATTCATACAACCCCCCTACAAATTGTAGACATTCCAGACGACAACAATTTAATGAAAACTTATTGTGGCTAATAAAAGAATTTCTGTTGGCAAGAATTGTTTCAAAAGCAAAACCAAAAAAAGGTTTAAATTCCATTTTCAGCAAGATTTTTTTAGGCTAAGCTTCACCTTCATCTTTCTCAGAACTCTGCACACTGAAAAATCACACGATATGGTCATTATTCTTTCAGTGAATCACCATGTGTCAGTGTCATTTCTCTCAAATTGAGTACATCTTTAGAGAGATATTTCTCTTTAAACTTCCAACAGCCATAACATTTGCTCTTCTGTCAACAGTAAAAAAACCCAACTCAACTAAGCTTTATTGTGAAGGTAAATTGAACCTTCTGTTTGGAAACTCTGGACTCAGTTGCTAAAAGGAAATGAGATGGACTGAAATATTCCTTTACTTGCTCCTTTTGAGCTACCAAAGCTGCTAGATGAACTGATAGCAGTTTTCCCATTGTTGTGAAGAGGCTTTAATACGTTATGCTGTGATTTAATTGTTTGACAGTGTAATTCACTCGGAATGGGATCTCTCCTTACAGCAAATTAATTAATGCAAAGACGTGCTTGGTGCTGAAAATGCTGCTAACAGCTCGCTTGGGTTTAGGTGCTTCCAGATTGGTGTTACAATTTTCTTTTCACTGTGTATATTTAACTTCCATTAAAAATAACGAAAACTGAGAGGATACACAGTAAGCAAAAAATACAAACAGAAAAGCCTGTGTTCAAAAACAAGACAAAGCCAGTTAAATAAGGATATTAAGGAACAATTCAGAACAACCCAAGAACTGGCAAGCAACTTCTATAAAAATTCTGAGGTATTTCTGTTCTCTGTCTTCCCCAGGTCTGGAACTAAAGGATAACGTCTACAATATGTTGAGGTACGTCATCCCTGACTTGGGCATGATAAATACTTCAATACAGCAGTTCGCAGAGATCCTGTCTCGCGATCTGAAAGACGGTTGTTGCCAAAGGAGCCAGAAGGCAGCCTTCTACTTCAAGCACACTAGAATAATCTTAGATAAAAAGTTGCTCCTCATCTACTACTCTAAAATCAAAGACAATGCTAGTTTCCCACATCAAATATTTTTTCTATAGTGAGTAGATCTTGATCTGCTGCTATGCTAAAATCAACATGGCTTTTTTTTTTTTTTTAATATCAAGGATAAAACCTCACAGATTATTATGAAGAACTATGTATTATCTGGGGTGGTGGTGGGGAAGAAGTTAAATCCTGCAACTGCATATAATATACAGCTTTAGAGATTTGTTAGGACATGTGAGGCAAGTCCATTAAGGGTCTACGGCATGTTCATTTGAAGTCTGGTGCTTGAGGGAGTGCGGGAGAAGGCACAGTATCCAAGTCCAGTGTCAGGCTGACTGACAAGACCACAGGTGAATCCATTCCAGACCAGGTGCCGTGAAGGTACTGCCAACTTAATTACTGTTGGGTCCATCATCTAATCATCTGCACCTGCTTTATGGCTCATTATCTCTTATTATGAAAAGTTTTAAGGCTCCATTCATCTTCATGTTAGAAATTACACATTTAGATGGAACAGGCCTTAACACATGCACAGCACAAAATCCTCCCCTGCTGTAAATCCATTCCTTTAATGAAGAGATTTATCTCATAAGGTGAGGTTCTGGTCTACCAGACACATTTAGCCATCACAAGGAAGATTATCAGGTTATACTTTACTCTGATGTTCAGTTTGGAAACATTCTGTGGCGACATATAAGAGCAGTTAAATAGGTGTGGGATTTTTTTCCCCAAAATGTATAAACTGGTCTGTGACAGGTATAAATCAAAAGGATCATTTCACATGCATCTCACAGATATGTCCTGCAGTGGAGACAAACACTCAATTTGGCTTTGAAAACCCCAGTTTGCCTCTGCCAGTTCCACATTCCTTCTCAAAACAGGTATTTGAGACTGTTCCATTTCCAGACAACACACAGGCCTCCAAGGATGGATGTAGATATTAACAGCCTGAACAAACCTTTCATTAAAATTAAAGACCTAAAATTTTTAAACACAATTAATAACTACATGGTGTTACCTCTGGTTGGGCCTTTCCACTTTGCAAAATATTTTCCAATTCAGTAAGGAATGGTAAAACTAACTTTCTAGAACAGGGATCACAACGTCTAGAGGACAAGTCCTGAAACAGTTCTTTGGCCAAAACGGAAAACTGAAATAACAGCTGTGAAAAATATTCATGGTACACAGCATTTACACCAGTAACAGGAGTGAGCCTGAAAGTCCATTCTCCAAACTAGTTTAAGACTTCTTCCACTGCCCGAGCAGGCAGGGATGATTGCAGGCCTCTTCCACTGACAGGAGGAGGGGTCATTATTTTTAGGTTTGTTTTTTTTTTTTTTTACTTCTTACAGCTTAAGGCAACTCACCAAGTTCAAATATTACAAGACAGACCTTAAAACCTACATGGAAACTGTTTTTCTTTTAAAGAGTCACAACTGGGCGGAGCACGTAACAGGTTGTGGATATCTTCAGTAGTTTATCTAGAGTTTATCTACCCACTGAGTTTATCTACCCATTGAGCCAATGGAATTCAAATTTAGTAGACTCCTATAATGAAATATCCCTATGCATTTTTGCAGCAATATTTTCTACTACATCTACAGTGCAGTTTTACAATGGTGAAAATAATCCAATTTTCTAATCATCTACATTTACATTTTCAGAGAATTATACCACAATTAGTTTTTCTGTTACATATCTGCCTGTGCTTAATGCACCAGAATTGTCTGGCTTGCTTACATGATTTCATAATATCTCAACAATATTGGGTAATAAGGATAATCCATAAATATATTTACAGGACAAATAATTGCACATCTTCTGTTTTGTCTCACGTGTTAATCACTAATGGCCATATGCAATATTTCTATTTGGATTACAATAATTATCCTAACTCCTGCAATTACAACTCATTAAGTATTAATGGGGCCATTGCCTTTCATTTGAACCCAAACATTAGGCTTTCATTAATAGTCTGAGAGATAAAAAATTCTCATAACTTTGTTTCACTAAATGCTTTTCTGTCTGCCTTGGCAGTAATTGGACATACACACCTAAAACATCCTAAAAGATGTTGACTGCTTCCTGAGAAGCAGATGGTTTTGTGGCTAGAGCTGCAAGTGAGCTCCCTTGTACCTCATCACAGATGGGTTTTTGGGTGAGGCTTTTGGAGCAAGATTTGTGTCAGACAGGAAGGATCAATTTCAGGATCAACGCATAACGGTGGCAGAAATTATATCTTCTAGCATGCTCTTTGATTCTGAATGAGTCTGAAGAGTACTTCTGTCAATTCTCAGCTGCCAAAACCTCATCTACAGATCCCAGGTAATATGGAATCAGGAAGGCTGGCAGCACATCCTATCAGTTTCAACTATGATGGGAAAGAGGCAGAAAAAACTTTGCAGGAGTCTAATCTTTTGAGGAATAGTATGTAGCTAGGAGAAGCAGCTTAAACAAATGTTTATATGCATACAACTTTGAAACTGGTTTAAAGAAACCAGATGAGGTTGGATAAAAGCAAGTGTAGTCTTGCACCTGCGAAAGAATAACAACATGTATCAGTACAGGCTGGGGGGTAATCTGTTGGAGAGGAGCTCTGTGGAGAAGGACCTGGGGGTCCTGGTGGATGACAGGTTGGCCATGAGCCAGCAGTGTGCCCTGGGGACCAAGAGGGCCAGTGGGATCCTGAGGTGTATCAAGAGGAGCGCGGCCAGCAGGTTGAAGGAGGTGATCCTCCCCCTCTACTCTGCCCTAGTCAGGCCCCACCTGGAGTATTGTGTCCAATTCTGGGCTCCCTGGTATAAAAAAAGACAGGGATCTCCTGGAGACAGTCCAGAGGAGGGCCACAAAGATGATTAAGGGACTATAGCATTTCCCCTATGAAGAAAGGTTGAATGAACTGGGGCTGTTCAGCCTTGAGAAAACAAGCCTGAGAGGAGATCTGATCAATGTTTATAAATATCTGAAGTGTGGGAGAAAAAGGGAAATGGCCAGCCTGTTTTCAGTGGTCTGTGGGGACAGGATAAGGGGCAATGGACTCAAGTTGGAGCACAGGAAGTTCCACACCAATATGTGGGAGGACTTTCTCATGGTGAGGGTGACAGAGCCCTGGGACAGGCTGCCCAGGGGAGTTGTGGAGTCTCCTTCTCTGGAAATACTCAAGACCCATCTGAACGCCGACCTGTGCGACCTGTCCGAGGGACCTTGCTCTGGCAGGGGGGTTGGACCCAATGATCTCTGGAGATCCCTTCCAACCCCTGCAATTCTGTGATTCTGTGAAAGAACCAGGCCATTGAAACTACAATATTTGTTCCTACTTCAATTCTGTAAGTGGGCTCCTGAAACACTCCATACAGCAGTCCCACTGACAGCCAGAAGACGAGACACATATAAAGACATTTTTAATATCTATATACACACACACACACTATATTCACTAATTTTTCTCTACACTTGCAAAACATGAAGCCAAAATGGATGATGAACTAGTGCTTCAGCAAATAAATTGCATGAGGATTAGCTCTTTGCTAATTTATATTTGTTCTGTATGTAAAAGTTTCGTCAGCATAACTATTAGGAGTGTGAAAACAAAACAAAACAAAACTGCCCTTACCAATGTATTTATGCCAGTAAAGACCTTAAAACAGATGTATGCTAGCACTTCATTTGATTTTTGCTGTATTAGAATAAGCATTATTTTGCTTCTTCAATCTTTCCTAAAGGTATTTAGCTCAATGACAGTTACTATAAAAACAATTTTTGAGGTGAAGACAAGTGACTAACATGAGTCAGTAAGACTCAGAACACATAATTCACCTCCTTGTCAGCAGCTGGCCTAGCAAAGAAGCTTGTTCCTTCCTTTTTCACCTAAAATTTTAAAGCCACCGTGGATGCCTTAGATAGTTGCTTTTCAGATTGTTCAAGCTATTAGACCACTGCCCTCAAAATTCATTCCCTCATTCAATGTCAGTTAAAACAATGAGTCCATGTGAGTTTAAGCCTCAGTCTTCCATATGATATGATTCGACTCTTCCCTTGGCGGGTCTGTTCATATCTCGACTCAACAAGTTACATCATGCATAAAACACGAAAGTATCTTAACTACTAAGTCATGACAGCCTGAAGGACAATGGGACTGTCAGTTCATTCAAAACTGAATCATTTTGCAACCACGAACACCTCAGGCATTTGTTAAACAGACAGAAGGCATCAGCCTGGGGTTAAATATTTATCTGGGCAAACGGGAAATACAAAATGTACCCATTTTTACTCTGTCAGTAGGTGGACCACAGTCACCCTCCTGCTCCACACCTCAGCTACAGGGTCTGATGTCCACATTTACCTATACATTTGGCCATTCATGTGTCCAGTTTATCTCAGCTCACTAGTCACCTCTGACTTGCTCAGCCACTCTTTCTCACTCTGGTAATCCCTTGATTATACCATGCTCGTTCTGAATATTAATAGCATACCAATTTGCTCATCCCACTCATTCACAGGTAATTAGATAGGAGTATCTATGAGTTTTGAGGGCAGTCTGTCATCATCATCTCATTCCCTCTATGAATTGTCATTCAGCACAATTTTTGAACAAGCTTAATTTTGACAATTGGGTTGATCATGCCATTTCCTGTCCCCACTCCTTACATTAAAAGACAATACATTCCTATTCTCTGAATTAAAATTTTGTGTTCTGAGGCACAACTTTTTCAATATGCTTCCTTCTGATTTGATAACCACTCCATTAAACCCTCGTTCAAGCTGTAATTAATAGGTAGGTGACAGTCAAATATCTACCCAATGAAGAGCCACGACAGAACCTAAGATGGCACACCGAGTTGGTACACTGCATATAACATATTGGGTAGTTAAAATCGGGTCATCCATTCCTATCACAATTTGTAGCAGGGACACAAACTGACATGACATGAATCTGTTCTCTTGACAAATCTTTTTTTCATGGCAAAGAGCATAATAAAAACTTTAAAAGGTATTGCTCCAGCTTAAATCAAACCCGTGACAGAATAATGTACTTAAACCTGTGGCCTTCTGAAGTGCAGTAGGAAATGTAATTTAAGCTGCAATCAATTCCCCTGTTAAGACTTTTATATATATGGGAAATATATACGTTTCTCATATACTAGAAACATGATTTTGCAACCACAGAACCATACAAGCATGTCAAATTCAGCTGTGAAAAGCCTTCTGTCACATATTTTATCACAAAATTCCCTTCAGGTTAGTTCCTGGCATTAAACTGATGTTCTCCAAATGTTAGCATATTTTAAGAAGCACCATATTTACATAAACAGTACGTGGAGATTCAGTAGCTTTGTTTAGGTTGAGACAATCATTGCATAGACTGGTTAGGTTCCAGAATTAGAAAAGAATACTCAGAACAAAGCAGATTGCTGCACAGATTTTTTTCTTCTTTTTAATATTCCTTACAAGCAGATCAAGAAATACTTTGAGATGAGTATTTCAGTGCTCGTACAACAGAACCTCTGATTCAGTAAATAAACTGGCCTGTATCAGCAAGTTTCAAGAAGCCTTCATCCATATGACATTTTCATTCTGTCAAATTCCTATCAGCCAATCTAAAGTCCCATGAAAATAACCTGAAAATGTTTCATGACTCACTACACATCAAAAGAGCATGTCAGAGAGTCCCAAAACTCCAGTACTATTTCTGCTGTTGCCGGTTCATAGCATGAAATACAGTATACTTAAAGCTGATGGTGAGGTATAACTATTGTCTCATTATTGAATAGGATCTTCAAATAAAAATGCAATGAGACATTTTTCAACACCAAATTCCAAAGGACAAAATATGTTCTTCAAAGGTTTAATCTAATGGAACTTTATATGAGAAATAAACAAGATAATTAGGTCAGAATTCAGTCTTATAACTTATGGGCAGCTCAAAGCTTCAGTACAACCACCACAGGCTTATGACAGAATGGCACTGGGTGAGTCTTTGTGAACAGACTTCTTCAGCACATTGAAGCCTCCTCATACGTGCTTGCTCTTGCATCTCTTTTCCCACTGCACTGCAGCCTACCGCATGCATTTTAGCTGTCTCTGAAGCGCACAAAGTGAGGATACCTAGCCAAGCGATGTCACCCAAGAGGGGTCGTAATGTTTAGTGCTTTCTCCAACAGCTGCATGACAATTTAGGATTCTAAACCTTGTTCAAACAAGTACCCACCTGCCATTTGCCTAAGGGACAGCTCATCAGGCACTGTAGAATAAACAGAAAATTACAAAGCCTAGGCAGATACACAAAGGAGAAGCTGCAGTTTGAGATACTGTAGAATGTAAAGCTATTTGTTGTTATGAAGTGGCACATGCACCACATTCTCTTATTAACTGAAAGCTTTACATCTTTGAAAAATATATCTCCAAAGCACTTCTGGGAAGATTTGGAGAATCTGTTTCCATCTTGGGAATTCCTGTTTGATTTTATGAGCAGTCTGTCTCCTTTTGTCTTATAATATTCTTTTGTTATATCCTACATTTTTCTTTTTTGAGGGGAGGGTATAGTATTTAAACTGGAAGAAGACACCAGCGTGGCTGTGTGTACACACAGGTAGGCTAATTGCTGACATGTACCTACATCTGGACAGACCTTGCTTGATAAAACCTAGTCCACTTTTTCTTCTATTTTACAATCTCATGGGGGATTAGAAGGTGAAAGGATAACTTCTGCAAGAAAAGAACCAAGAAGTCATTTACTAGGGCTGTTTCAAGGCTTTTTTTTTTTTTTAATAAAACCACAAAACCAAGGCAAAAATCAAACATCTGTAGCTGCACAGCTGAAGTGAGGGGTAACTCACTAGTGTGGTTGCTCAGCAGCTAGTTGCAAGACCACTGCACTGTCCGTAATCTATAAAAGGACTAACAAAGGTGACAGCTGTGGTATTGTATGATGAAGGCAGACTCAGAAACTTCCAACTCCAGCCTACAGCTGTATAGTAGAAAGCGCTGCTAACAGCAAAATGCCTAACACATGGATAAAGTAATTGACTGAAAAAAAGAATGATAGACACAGGATAATCAATTAGAAAGATTAAGGTGAGACCCCAAGTATATTGCCGACTAATAGCTTTGGACTCTGATTATTAAACAGTTTCACTCCATCAAGTGTTGCCAGGTCATGAACATGAAGCTACCTTCTATATTTAAACTTGTCTGATACGAACAGCATCAGGTCAAGCTTTGTGGAAAGGCTGAGCGAGTCTGGTCCCTGCAACAGGTGAGATTCAGAACAGATCCTCATGCAGTCAGCTATGAAGAGTGAGTCACTGTATCTCAGTGCCAAACACGGGTCAAAGTGTTAAAAAGAGCCAATATTCCCCAGATGGAGGCTAACACAGTAGCTCGTGCAAGAGGCAGGTGCCAACTGTTGGAACTGTAAGAACTTATTGGTTTGAATCATCTGTAGCCAGACTGCAGGTTATTAGAAATTAATTCATTAGCATGAATGTAATCCTATTACTTGACGTGATTAATGACTTTTGCAGAAGATGGCAGAAGACATTAAGATGCATAATCACGAAAGTAAAAGCCATCTGGGATATAGCAACTGGGAAGAAACAGTCTTGGTTGTGACTGAGAGGAAATCAAGAACATCACTGTTAGCACTGCTTAAATCATATGTATGCGATCTCACAAAAAGTGCCATAAAACATTCGTTTGAAATACAGCAGCTATAAAAGTCTCTAAAAAAGACATTAGCAGAAGCCACAGGGCAATGATCTATGTACCCTATGGTTCCTTCACTAATCCATAATGACTGACAGTGTCCTCTATGAACTTTAATTGCTCAAACCATTTCAGTGACCACTAGGACTCTAGCACGGTGCCAATGGTTTGTTTCAGACTCTGTAATCTAGGAGCCTTTATACTTGTCTTCCAAATTGAAAACCCCAGGGTTTAATGATCTAAACTGATGGGGACTTGAAAAAAAGGCAAGATTTCACATTAACAGCTACTTGCAGGTCATAACACCATTGCCTTTACAGCTATAAATCTATCATGAAAACGAAACATGCCAAGATTTAGGAGGCAAAGATCACACCTCCAAAGCAGCTCTTCACATGAAGAGACAGGATATTATGCAGACAGCCTAACATGCATATTTCTTGGATTCAAGTGTAAATTCCAGATGCAGAGGTGCAACTGCATCTTGAAAGAAAGATTGTTAAATGCTAGCATAGCTGAAAACATGTCTTTCTCCACTGAAAGGGTCACTGCATAGGAAGGCAACCCTTAGGCAGGAGAGACATATGCCGTGCTGATTAATAAGTAAAATCCAGTGCTGTTAGCCTGAAGCATATTAAACAAACAAGTGATTTCGCACAGAAAGAAGTGTAATTAGTGAGGTCATAAGATTTTTAGAAAGTTGCCTAGGAACAAAATTTGGACCCACAGAAATTCATCAGAGTACAGTGATGCAGCACACTTTAACAAGGGATCTCCTAAACAGAGCAGCTGGGGATCTATCCCAGGGCAGGAGCATTAGATTGCAGTCATGACAAGATAGCTCTCCTGAAAAACTGACAAGTTACCCGGAGCTACACTGGTGCAAGGGAGATCAGAATCTAGCTCACAGTATTCATCCACATAGCTGGAGGGAAAACAACTGAACTTCTTTGATTCTGTTTCTGAGATGTCTTTAATGCAAGATTGGGCATTATGTCCATAGCTGAGCCACTGATAAGAAACTTTGCTTCAACTGAAACTGCCTTCTACCTTAAGAGAGTTTTCCCTTTAGGATTACACAGCAAGCAACCGGATTTGATTTTTTTTTCTGATATTACGGACTTCATCAGAAAAATGAAATTGTGCTTTCTACCTTGACAGTTAAGCCTGCAGTGACAGCTAGGCACCAGGGCCAGGAGAAAGCTGGTCTGAAAATGCTGTCTACATTTCTCTTCTGAACTCCTGAGTAAAAAATATTTCCTTCTAGTATTATTTAGAATGAATGAAGTAGTGACCTGGATAACTAACTTTCAGTTTGATGTAACTCTTGGTCAAGTAAGAGTGTTAAGTAAACACAGGAAATTTAAATAACAGAATATATATTTTTCCCCAGATTAAATATTTCATTTAAGAAAAACTGAACACATTTACCAAGTGAAAATTATCTTTAGATCACGAGATTCATACAGGTAAAAAAATGTGATGCTGATGGCACTCTCAACTATGTAAACCAGAAACAATTCTCCTGAAATCAGCAGAGCTACAAAGACACTGAAAATCCAAGTTCACATTTCCTGCTCGGCTATCTGAAAAAGTCCCAACTGCTTGTAAATGGATTGCAGGTATAAATACAGTCTCAATGTCTTTCCTCACAAACAAGAAAGCAAAACAGCAGTGGTCCCAGTCTGAAACAAAGGGTATATTGTAAGGTAGGTCCCTCACTCAGGATGGGCTCAATCAACAGCACAGTGTTTGCAATGTGGCACCAACACACAGGCAGTGCTTCAAAGGCCACTTCCCTCAGCTGAAGATATGCATACCTTGCATCTACACAGCCTGAGCAAGGTGTTCAGCAATGCTGATGTAATAAGTATGCCACTTTTGGTGCCAAATTTACAACAGTTCAACAGGTTTCGAATGTACTGACCTTAGTGAAACGTGAAAAAAGCCTGTAAGACCACCACCTCACTCAGGCATGCAGGATGAGAAAAGACTGAGAGGGCATCTGATCAGTGTTTATAAATATCTGAAGTGTGGGGCACAGAGGGAAATCAGCCAGCCTCTTCTCAGTGGTCTGTGGGGACAGGACAAGGGACGATGGCCTCAAGTTGGAGCATGGGAAGTTCCACACCAATATGTGGGAGAACTTTTACACAGTGAGGGTGACAGAGCCCTGGGACAGGCTGCCCAGGGGAGTTGTGGAGTCTCCATCTCCGGAGATATTCAAAACCCGTCTGGACACTTACCTGTGTGATATGTACTCAGGAATGGGATTTGGCAGGGGGGTTGGACCCAGTCATCTCTTGAGGTCCCTTCAAACACCTACAATTCTGTGATTTTGTGAATGTTTTTATTTTGCACAGCAGCTGGAAGCTTGGGTGGTTCTGTGCATTTCGACTGAGAGGTATTTACAAAATGGGACATGAGTGAGACACGACAATTCCTCTGAAAATACCAGTTTTGATCTTCAGGCCATTTATCTAGCTGGGATCAAACGTTACACAACTATACTTTTTTTGTCAGTCATCTTTAGCTAAGAGTTGGTACTGTAAATGTGGGCACACAAAAGCACTGGCAAGGTATTGACAAAGATGGGAAGAGTCCGAGGCAGCAAACAAAATACGGCAATAAATGGAACAACCAACCAACCTCATTTCTCCATCTGACCTATTGTTTTTTTGGACTGCCACATTACTTTCCAGATCACTTCTTTTTAGCAATACTTTTACCCATCAGAAAGAATAAGGAGCAAAACTGAATAATCAAGGAAAGTGTGTACCCAAAGAAAGGTTCGTGGAGCAAATTTTGTATTATACTGGAGGCAATTAGTGTGGTTTGTAAAAAAAATTACTACTTGGATTTTCCATACCAAAATCAGATCAAAATTGCACAGGTAAGGTTTATTGAACGTAAAATACATTTGATCAGCTTTCTGGGAAAGGAAGTCAGTCTGACACAAAGTGAACTGCCATAAATATAGCTGACTCATGAAAAAGAATCATCAAAATCCTTATTAATCTGGTTATTTTCCCCTTATTTTCGTACTTAGTCAAGATGTTGATTGAATGATATGTAATAATGATGAGTAGATCAATATAGATGTAGCTTAAGAAACAATTAATTAATATAGCTTTAATATAAGAAGAATTTGTGTGTTTTGAAAATAGAAAGTATTTGCATGTTTGTTTCACCGTAGTGAAAAACTTTGAAAAGTATGTAGACCCTTTTAGAATGGAAACTGTTCGGGTTTGGTTTTGTTTTGCTGGGGTTTTTAAGGATCCATCCTTGAAGAACTGTTTCTGGAGGCTCACTGTATGGGTAAAGTAATACCATAATTGTCTTTCATAATGAAAAGTTGTTACTCGGTGTGCTTGCAGAAGAATATTTTAAAACATCTCTCTGAAAGTCTTTTTGCAGAAGAAAAGTGAAGAAGATTTATCTGGGGTTTTTATATTTAATGGTTTTAAGCCAATTATTAGTTGGGTTGCCTGCCTTCCACTAATGGACTGAATTTTTTCATGCTCTTGGAACCCACTGAAAGCAAGTGTTCTAATGGAAAGAATCCTAGCTCTTGAAACGTGCTGCAGCTGTAGAGCTAGCATTGCAAAGAGAGATTGCTTTCCTCACTTAACACAAATGAAATGCTTTTGTGTGTTGTGTTTTGAGAGAAAGTGACTTATGGTAGAAAATGACATTGCTTTCTACTGAAAAAAGTAAGCTTTCCAGATAAATTTAGGTAATATTTATGTAGGATGTATTTTATTGGATAGGACATGAAAGTACATGTTTCTGTTTTACAATAATGTTTGCACTTATTAAATTTTTCAGCATATTGTGTGTGCTGGCATATTGTAAAATACTGAAAATAAGGAGAAAACCAAAATCAGTTAAGCAAACCATAAGTTAAATAGAATTGCAGATCAATCAAATGGCAATCAAAATAAATCTGCATTTATAGATGCGACGGAATTATTTATCTGTTCATTTTGCATGCAAAGTCAGTAATTGAATTAAAATCTTGGTTGTCAGTTATTGCTCATTAAGATATACAGAAAAAACCCAAACAGAAAATGAATGAGAAAAGAGAAAGAGAACATTCATTAGGAAAATAATCAAACAGCAGAATGAATCCAGTCGAAATCAATGAAATCAGAACAGACAATCACATGTGAAATGCAACTAGAGGAAAGGATAATATTCTAAGTGATCCACAAGCTATCTAATGAGAGAAGGACTGTAAGCCAGCACAGGTGGGTTCAATTCCTTCTTCAGAAGATGTTGGGGAAACCTGTTTGCTCAGCTTTGGTCCCTTGCACAGACTACGTTAGAGGAACTATATGCAAAACTTATCATCATTATTATTGACACATTGGGTCAGAGCACACATAAGAACTGTACTTAGCCATCCCTTGAAACAGAAACTAATTATTTATTGAGCCCTGATTTACACTTTTGCAAGGTAATCTCCAGAAATTATGCAGCCAGAATTATCAGTGATTAATATATTCCAAGGAACATACATTTCTCTGTGCTGCAGATTTCATTTTGCCTGTGATAAGTGTCGTTTCACACATCTGTAAATTGGCTCTGAATTTTTCCATTCCAAAGCTCACTATCTTTTTCAGATTTGTTTGAGAGAAGCTTTGACAAGGAAAACTATTACTCTTTATGACCCATTGAAATGCCATACATGATTTAAAGTGAAGTCTAAAATGGCCTCAAGTAAAGTCACATCTTGAAGTCTGACATGTGGCTTCTAGAATTAAATCAATGCCAAGCAAAGACTAAATACCTACATTTTCATTTCACTTTGTACATTCATCACAAAACTTTGGGACCTATCAAATTATACCAGTTTGTGAACTAAGAAGTAGGAAAAAAATAACTGCTATTTCTAACGCTGATGATAACCTGTTCAAACTGATTGCTTGTACAGAAATTGAGCCATATGATGTACTCCAATTTTTTCATAAGATGTATTATTTTCATTACAATAATTTTGTAAGACGCCAAGGTTTTAAGGTCCCATAAGAATTCATCAGGATAATTACTAGTTACTTTTATGTTGCCCTTTGCAAAGTGAATGTGTAAAAATAATCTTCATACCCAGCAAAGTAGACTTCTCTTATCAACAGTCCCACCACACAACAGAAAGACAGGGAAATCATCTTCTGTAGAAATAATTTTAGTAAAGAACATTAGTTAATGAGGTCTAGAAAAAGAAATCTAAAACTCCTCTTGCATGTTGAGACATCCTGAAAGATAGGAATATAATGAGATAAGTGTTTCTTAGAGTTTGAGAAAAAGAGAAAAAGTGGAAGTAACTTGGATAATTTCAAGTCCTGTTTTAAATATAGTAGAAGAACCTGAGGTAAACAGAGATTCAGCACTGAATAAAGACGTTAGAGGTAAACAAGGGATAAAAAATACACTAACACTAGGCAAGAGAGACGATTGCAAGTATTGTAACAGATGTAGGTCAGAAAAATGTCATACTCTTCAGAGAAAAATTAAGTTTTTCCATGCTACATAAGAACAATAATGAAATGGAAACGTTACTCACGCACAACAGAAAGCTAACTACACAGAGACAGCAAAACCACAACAGCACTGGACTGGAGGTATCTTGTTTAGGAAGGAAAGGCTGTAGAGGAAACAGTGAGCAGAGTATTTCCACTGAAAAGAAATAGAAGAGTGAGCTAAATTGATTTGGGTTAAAATAACTTTAAGAGGAATGGTAAGAGAGAGAGTCCATCCCAGCCAAGCTAGAAGTTTCCTATGGTCATCCACCATCAGACGTGGCTGTAACAGCATTAGAGAGGGAAATACTGCTATGAACTGTATTGGTACAGAAAGCATTAGCCATATAGATATATATATTGGACAAACATCTTTACCCTTAGTTCACGCTTTCAGCTTGGGTCCAAAGCCATAAAACAAATTTATGTGACACTGATCCCTAATCTGAGCTGTAAAACAATCTGCACCCCTGTGATCTTCCCAGCTAGCTGCCCAGCAGGTGCAAGACCTCTTCAAAGAAGTAAGAACTATTTCACCTGAGGACACAGAGAGGTATAAGTTATTATTTAATGACTGTGGGCTGAAGAGGCTCTAGAGTCATTTTCTGACACTAGCTGTTTTCTTTTTTTCCCAACTATGTACTTTTCAAAGGGGAAGTGGTCAGTTTATGATTGTCAGTTAAGCAGATGCACAGACCTAGACCTGTTAAGTCAGAAGGTCTCTCTAAGTTCTGTGTAAGAACCTTTTTAAACCTTGAAATAGTCCTTGGAAGTATGAAGAGCAGCACGTGATCAAGAAGTGACAGAATGTTACCCACTTGCATCCAGCCAGGTTTTACCCTGACAAGATTCCCAGAAGCTCTGATGACTCTCACCCTCTGGAGAACTATTCTGTTCATTACGGGTTGTACAGTGGTTTCTCAATCAAGAAAACACTGAGACATCACAGAATGGAAGCTTGTTCAAGCTCTTAGATATCTCTAACAGTCCATAGAGGAGACTAATTTTAGTACCTAAAGATATCAAGTGAGCATGCAAAATAAATCAGAACTCAGATAAGAATAAAAAAAAAAAATCTTCTGTTTTTTAACATAAAACAAACCTACCAGTGACATTGTTCCCAAGCTCATCTAGAAAAAAGAGCTCTCAGAAGTGTGTACAGTCTTTCTTTACATACTGTGGGCATAAGAGGCTTCTTGGACAGTAACTGTACCTGAAATAAGTGTGTCTCCTTCAGGTCAGACAGCTCACTGTACTTAATTCTTTCACTAAGCTAGAGAGCAATACATTTTAAGAGCTCCTTTACACCCAGCAGCGTCTCTCTTTTTCTATGCAGCATGCTGCTTGCTTTGAATTCAATAGCTAGTAAGCTTTTATTGTTAACATACTAGATATCATTATAACTTAGCACATGAATAGTTTTACGAGCCTGTCACATCATGACAGATAGAAAAGTTTTGTCAAGGGGAGTCAAAATTTTCTACCACAAAGTCAATCTCAGGCATCTTATGCGCCCCAAATGCCTTCCGAAGGGAGTGTTAACCCAACACAACACAAACCTAAAGTAGACAAACAACCCAGCTCACTGCAGTGAAACGTCTGACACAGAGCAAAACAGTAGCTGAAGATTAACAGCCTATTAAAAATGAAATCAAGCTATTAGAAGCCAACAAGCATGGGAAAGGTTCTTTTTGTCATTCAGCTACTATCGCATTTGATGTCGCATTAAATTGCCCATTGGGCAAAGCGCTGAAAAACTAATATGGGAATGCCTTGTTTATAATGTTCACTTTCATCTGTGAATTACAAAAGCAATTCATCAATAACAAAACCAGTTTAAATGATGTATGAAGTGAACACAGCATTCTGCAACAACTGCTTCTTCCAGATAAGACCCAAGGATAAACTGCATCCACGGGGGGGATGAGAACAAGACACCACTGGGTTCCACAGGGAAAAAGCATTTTACTTAGCATGAAGGACTCTTTATCAAGTGCAGTCGTTTAGATAAATTATAATCAGGCCGAAAGAAGTCCTGATCTGTTCTTTACAATTTTCCCATTAGCACTAAGTAAGGCTTTAAAGCGCTGTAATTTGATAACAAGTTCCTTAAATGCCATGCAACGTGTACAATTTTCTCCATGAACAATGACATGATTCCCCTAAGATAGGTTTAATAAAGCCAAATGAATCAGTGGTTTCTGTTAGTTATTTATGAAACATTCAGGAACAGCTGCAAGAAATGTGCAACTTCCTAAATGGGTTCCGCCTCCAGCAGTTGTGTAGACCAGATGGGAGAGTGACAAGCTCCACTTAATGTGTCACAGCATCAGCTCAATCATAAAACGGTACCAAACAAATCTCCTTGGACCAGGAGCCACCTGTTTACTATCAATACACCTTCTATTTCTCAAATGGCAACTCTAATTTGCGATGTGCAGCCTAAAAGAAGCACCCTTCAGCCCCATGAAGCAGCCCTCAGCAAATTGGTTTCCTTTGGAGAAAAAAATGAAGCAATGCCTCAGTCTTTATAGTGAACCTCAGGCAGTTTAAAAGCCTTTCATTTAAAAAACCTTGCTCACAGATTAGTCAGCGTACCATCTTCCCACTGAGAATTTCCCGGGTTAATTATTCCAGTTTGAGTTTGGTTTGTCTTCAGCTTTTACTCAGTAGTTATTAGAAACAGAAATCTGCAGTGCCTTCTGTTTTACCTCAGTGCCAGAGCACTGGCCTGAAAGCCTCAGATCTGGTTTCTGCCCATAGCCATTATTTTCCCCTAACTTGAACATGAATATATTATGTGGGGTCTGTTGCAGCTCACTCAGGAAGAGGTGTGAGGGGTCTCCAGATGTCTGTAATGGCTTAGAAATAATTGTGTTGTTCTGAGAAGAGAGAATAATTTGATTAGGAAACATAACCTAACGTAAAACTTTCCGAAAAAAACATTTCCGTAGCATAACATTTGCTTCATAACAATTCTTTCTAGTTGCCAGGAAGGCTTATTGCAGGGTCCTGCACAAAGGGGGCACTTCCAATATCCCTCTGTTTTAACAAGAGTGCAGAGGTATAAGCATAGAGACCTGAACCTATTCAAACTACCTCCGGGTAATTAGAGGTGTCCAGGCTGAGATGTCCACAGCATGTGCTCTGATGCAGTGGTTGTGCCTAGATCTGTTGGGCTACACTAAGCTTCAGGGAGCTCCCCCTGCCAAAAGCATTGGGGAACATATCTCTGATGGTAACACACAGTCCCAAGAAGATCTAGACCCAGAGTCGCCACGTGTATGCCAAGGATTTCTGACAACCAACAAGCTTTTATTCTTAACAATTTGCAAACGAGTCACCTCTGCAGATGTTTAACTACCTAAACATATCCAATCCTGCTGATGTTTTGCTTGGATGGCATTCATTTATAAAGTGTCAGATGCTCCCCATGTCAGCATCTGCTCATTCATGTGATAACTATTCTATTAGGGGACCAGGACTTCAGCCATTGGAAATTATAACTGGGATGACATTGACAACAGGAGTTGTTGTGATGGATGTCAGCTCACTCTGAAGGGTGATGTTTTTCTTAAAGGGAAAGGGAAAAAACACATCAGAGCCTAAAAATCATGAGCCTTGCCAACACTAAAGGACAGGATTGATCCTGTTTCACAGGATTTTTCAGGTATACAACCCAGATACGATTTCCTTTTCAGAAAATGATGAGATTAAGGGCTTCATCTAGCCTACATCTACATACAGCCACTGCAGCTACAGTCTGGTTTCGTTTTGATCTCTGCATACGGTACCTCCTCTGCTTCGGTGGTACCTCAGCTAAATGTTAAACCAAAAAATTCCTGCAAGGCTACCACATCATGCTTCTAGAGAGGGAGGCCTGTTTGCTCTCGCCTGGATCTCTTTCTTCAGAAATGCCCGTGGCTGTGAATCATAACTGATATGCACTGTTGCTCTGCAGATAAGTGCAGAGGTTTTCACGCTTAGGGGGTTTTATTAAAACAGCACTGAAAACAGCCCTTATCTCAGGGTTATTCTTTTTATTTTCCATACTTCTGCTTTTTCACAGTATTTTATTCAGAATATTTGAGAGTTTTTTTCTGAAATACTGGTTCTTATAGTCAGATTAGTATGTGGGAAATTCAGCTGTTTGAAAGAAAGCGTTAATTTTGTTGGGACTAGTTAAAAACCTAAGAGCAAACTTTATATTTTTCAGTGAAACCTAGGGTGGCATTGATGTTTTCAGTGGGATAAGGAAAATTAAGAAAATGGAAACAAAATCTGTCACATCAGCCAGAAATATGAAGCAATCTCAAATGCAAATGTTTCACTTCAGAACACACCCCATGTTGTCCTAAGGAAACAGTGACTCCCTGTGATTCTTTCCCAACTCTCACTGGGATTTATCTCTTTACCACCCTTTCCCATGATGCACAGACCTTCCTGGGGCTGAGCAACATCCTGGTATCTCTACACAGTGAAACACCTGAAATCTGGCCTGACAGCTACAATTCCTGCAAGGCGGTGCCATGGATCTGCGGCACAGGGGGAACTGAGCACCTCCTAGGAGACACAGGATGTAAACACCGTGGTTACACATTGTGCCAAGTGAAGTCTTACGTCTGTTTTTTTCAGTGTTAAAAACATTTTCTTACTCAAGACTTGTGGAAATGTTCCTTCCCTTAAAAAAAAAAAAAAAAGAAACAAGTGGAAACATACAGGAATAAACAAGATTTTTCATATTGGCAATAGCTTATAATCCACATGACAGCCAGCACGAAAATACAATTAAACAATAACTATACAGCATATAAAAATAATCCCCTGTAAAAAAATCTGTATCACATGATTTCAAAGTCAGGATTATACTGTATGCAAATCAGTAAATACAAAATATATTTCTGAATAAATACAAATCAGGGGACAGATTTCTTTCACTACAAGCCCTCGTTGTGTCACAGTCAGGACTCTTCACTACAGGTCTTGCCACAGCAGCTGAAGATGCCCTGTCACCCTCCACTCCCCAACTGCCCCGCTCCTGCCCTGGGTACGGTGGGACCAGCACTGTCTCCCAGGGGTCAGCAGCACTCGCAGCATCCTGGTGATAACCACTAAAGATCCCCATGACAAGAATGGGGTCTGTCCCATAACACAAGAAGCAGGAAGGTGTTAACAGCAGAAATTAGAAGGCAGGAAACATCACCAGAAGCCTTTTGTTTAACATCTGTATGAAGGCTAACTTAAGGCAGTAATATAGGTGAGTATCTTTGCTCCATGAACGACCAAACAAACGTCACACCAGTTTGGAAACAAAACCCAAAACAAGTGATAGCATCTTTTTGTCTAAATAATTAAATTTTATATGGACAAGCTCTTTGTTAGAAGCCTTGTTTGGCCTGGATTCAGAAAAGCACGTGATCCTGCAATAGAGTTCATATTCATAAGAAGCTGGTAAGCCTAGTATCGCCATCAGGCACAGAGTACAATTGCTCCTACTATTCACCTATTATTCAGTGTTGTTAGCCCTAAGCCTGTGAGTTATGAGGAGCATTGGCCCAATCATCTGGGGAAACTGTCTCACAAGTGCACAGAAGCGCTTTTAAGTTTTGTATTTGGGACAGCTGCAGCACTGGTTTTCCTGTGTCTCAAACACTGACATCTGTCACACACCCCAGAAATAGTGAACTAACCCCGAGCAGAGTCAACTGCAACTCCTCCTGGCTTTCTAATGTTGTCACCTTCTTTTACCCCTCCTCAGTGCTTCATCAAGCCGAACGTATAATTACCCCCGTAGCTCCACAGGAGCAAAAGTTACAAGCCTGCTTTAGAAAACCATTATGTCCTCCAATGAACTTGCTGCACATAAAAAACCTCAAAAAGCCTTTCAGCTTGATCTAGCTCCCTGACAGCAACCCCTTGTGCTGTCTGTTACCAAATTTATTTTAAACAGCACTGCAGCTGAGAGGCATGATGCTGGCATAAAAACCTCTGTCCGTGCCAAACCCGGCTGCGGTGCCAATCATTTGTTGTGACTGATCTCATATAAATGACAGGACATGGACAAGCAGGCTTTTACAGAAAGGAATAAAAGAACTGGAAAAGAGACACAGGGGAAATTCTTTCAAGGACAAGGGATAGCATGAAAGCAGCAATAGAGATGAGTAGAAAACCAGAGGTAGGAAAAGTTGGGGGATGAATAACAGGAATTCAAGCCTCTGACAAGCACTCTGACCCATTGCACTGAACAAGGTTGATCTGCTGCGAAATTGGTAACTGTTACACTGGCAAATCTGAAAACAGTTAAACATTTAAAGCAAAATATTATTAAATATTTCCAGTTATCTAACGTTTGTGTAACACCTGTGCCAATCTCACCACAGAATCTTGAACACAGGAGGTGTCTGCATCATCCTTTTAACTGTCAGTACTTTATTAAACAATAATTTACTGTTTCACACTGTATTGTTTTAATTACATTATTATTAATAATATGCAACACCTTTGACAAGCTGTCTGCCAATACAAGTTAGTTTGTATAAGGTATCCTCATTACCTTTGTCATTAAAAACTGCACATTAATCAAATTCACCTGTTATTTTAATAAAATACAAATAACACTATTTGATTTAATTAATTTTCCTTTTCATGCTGCTGACATCAGTGACCTAAGAATCAGAAAAGAATCTTCTCTTGATGCTTTCTAACTAAACAGCACCATAGGTCTCTGCAGCTTCACAGAGAAATTCTTCTTTAATAACACACAGCTAGAGCTCCTTGAAGGTTTCCCTTGTGAAAGAGAGATCCATGTTCCTATTTTTCATCTTTCACATAAATTATTAAGCAAACCCAAACCCAATATTTGTTTGTTCCTCATAAGAAGAATTCATTAAATTTTTCCTTTGCTCTATAAAATCATGGGCACAGTCTTTACCTGGACTGAATCACTACCTTATAGAAGCTGCAGTTTAGAGACCTTCAAATTTCCATTCTCCTCTGAACCAACTATATTTCCAAAGATAACTTGTAAGAGCTCAAAACTGATGACAGGTCATGGATGCAGAGATGTATTCCAGTAGTATGAGCAAGTTTATGTTAAAAGGTACATTACTGTTAAATGGTTTTAATGTCTATTTGATGTGCATACTAAACTTGACCAGGAAAACCACATGGCATCCTAAACTATACTCTGACTCATTAATTACCTGCTAGAAAATATCTCTGAATTATTTCATATATATATATGTATGTGTGTGTCTGTGTGTGTATATATATATAAATCACAACAGTTACCATTAAATTTAGAGAAAATAGAGAGCTAATATAAATATTATATATTGAAAAATATATAATTCTATTATATATAGACTATACTAACACTCTAGGAGAGGAATATCACATCAAAGAGAATTGCATTCTATCTACAACAGAAACTGATAAAAAGTGAAAAGGGCATTGAAGCTCGCCCCGTACATTAATTATCCCTGATGAAGCGATTAATTATCCCTGACTTAAAACTCAGTCTTTGTTACCAGAACAAAATATTTCTTCAGTTTATTTGCTACAGAGTATCCCCATACAGAAGCCAAGTATATTTCTGCATTAGCATCTGGAAACCTAATTTATCAGTAAGACTTACATTGTGTTAGCCATCACCTGACAAGATTTCATCACCATCGTACTGCACAGTGAATGGAAATTTAAGAAGATACAGTCAATTCTGTGAATTTCCCTCTAATGTTTTTCCAATTCATGATGAATAATTCATCCACTGCTTTATGAGCCAAATGTTTGCATCAGTTCATCTCAATAACCTCAATAATTACCCATTTTTTGAATAGGTTGATATTGGCCTTGTCAGCATAAAGAGGCTTGTTCATATCTCATGTTTCCAATTCTCTAACAAGACTTTCTAAACTATTGACACATATTCAGTCCACCCCCAGAGTCCTACCCTTCCAAATCAAAGTCATTGCACAAACACTATTTTGCTCTACTTTCTTATCCTCTATTCTGCTAAGATTTGTCAGTCTCGGCTATATAAAGCGGCCTATAGCATTTCTAATGCTCTGCTTAGTGATCTTATAGGTCCCATAGAGATGTCAGAGCCATGAAGGCTTACTTTAGCCACAGCTCTGAAGAGTGTCTATTGGGATGGTCAATTCAAAAGGCTGCACTGGTCCACCATACAGAACAGACTTTTTTCTTCACTGGGTTGCAATCCCAAGCTCCATCTACTGTAATAATCAGGCATCCATAATTGCTACCTAAGAGAGCAACTTCACTCCTTCTCCCCATGCACAGAACTGGAAGAAGTCCCGTCCTTGCCTGTAAACACCTCAGTCCAGACAAATGAGCAGCAAGTGCTCAGGGGAGCTCACACACATCATGAGTCAGAATATCTTCAGTTACCATTCTGGCCTGAAACTGGTATGACTTTTTTGTTTTCTGCAAGTTTTGATACCACAGCCTGTCTTCCCGTTGGATTAATGTTGGTGTAGAACTGGAGCCAGCAGGTGGAAGTCCCACCAGGCTCTCAGTGGAATGATTGGCATATGTGAGACCCAAAACTCGAACTACATCCACTTCTAAAATGGTTAGCCTGACTACCTAAGTCTGTGAGGTATTTTCTCAGCTTCTCGTAGAAAAGAGTCTAACGATACCATTTTTATAACTGCAAAGACTTAGGCCTTTGTCAGCCTGTGCCACGGTCCTCACACACAGCAGGCATGAAAGAGTAAGCATGAGCTTCCTGACAGAGCACAGAGATGAATTTATCTATGCCACCTCCTTAATTTGAGAGAACAATGCTGAAAACCTACGTTATTTACGCCTACGCTATGTCAGGCGCACGAACAGAACTTTAGTCTTTTTAAAACTAGAATAACAGATCATTTCATTACTCCTTCAGACACTTAGACACCACTCATAAAGCACATTGTACTATTGAAAGTTTCTGCATATGCTTACAGTATGAATATAAATGCATCTTAATGCATGGCTTTTTTCCTTTTTGGAACTACTTTCTTTTCTGCAAATAGGTCACTGCCAATGAATCCACCACAGAATTAACTAAAAACGCTTTCTGAAAGTCCCAGCATGGGAGTGATGCCAGGTTATGCTCAATCCCATCAAGAGACTCTTCTGAATGACTGGCTTGTATTAACCCAGAGGGGGAAGTAGTGCTAGCAAGACCACAGTTTTATAAATATTCATAAAAGATTATGCGAGTGATAGTTTTGCCTTTAGGTCAACATTAGGCAGGAACCTGAAATGCATCCAAAACCAGACACCTGCATCTCTTATGTCTATTACAGTATTATTTTAGGAGTACAATCCTGAGAAAACCATTAGAATCCATGTACTGCAAATGATCTGTTCTCTCTTTTTTTTCAACAAATCAGAAACCTGCCCCCTTGGACAGCTTCTCATGTATCCTCAGAGCTTCCTTTCTTTCAGCCACCTACTGGGTCTCTAACCTTGTTCATCCTAAACTGATAGCAGTAGTTCATATACCCATTACTGCTCTAGAAACAAATGTGGAACGGCCTAAAGTTTGTCATTGCAGGGTCATTTCCTTCTATTCAACAGCATGACTGTAATCACATCACGTGAGGATGTAGTCATGTCCTCAGATGAGGACATATTCATATTCATGCAAGTCACCTCTGTTATCAAACAAGAATCTCTAATTCAGTCTTCCCTTTAAATTGTTCTAACCCAGTGATCCCCATTTCATAGCTCACCAAAAACACATGGTCCGTAAAATACATAATGAATATTGCAATGAGCATTTCTGTGTTAAAAATGAGGCTGACAAGAAGAGCAAAGTATGAAGCTATCTATACATTTGTTGCAGAGATTCATTGTTTATGGACTGCAGTAATTGGAGATCAATGCCCTAAACGTCTTGCTTTTTTTTCATACATTGTTTTCAGGTTCACGTGTTCTTTTCTACCGCACTTCTCTAGTTGTCAGGCTGAGCTGTCCAGACACAGACTACCAAGCTCTTTAGCAGGAAGAACAGTGCCAAGCTGCTCTGTAAGAACACCAAGGCTGCCCTCACTCCTGGCTTTACAGCTGCTTCTGTGGATGTGTCTTGAAAGCTGCTGAATGTTCCTCCTCAATCACAGAATCATAGAATCACAGAATGCGTTAGGCTGGAAGGGACCTTTAAAGGTCACTTAGTCCAACCATCATGCAGGACACCTTTAACTAGATCAGATTGCTCAAAGTTTCAAGCCTGATCTGGAATGTCTCCAGGGATAGGGCCTCTACCTCCACTCTGGGTAACCTGTTCCAGTGTCTCACCACTCTCAAAGTGGACAACTTTCTAATGTCTCATCTAAACCTACCCTGCTCTAGTTTATAATGACTGCCCCTCATCCCATCGCTCCATGCCCTTGTAAACAGTTGCTCCCCAGCTTTCCTGTAGGCCCCTTCAGGTACTGGAAGGCTGCTAGAAAGTCTCCCTGGAGCTTTCTCTTCTCCAGTCTGAACAAGCCCAACTCTCTCAGCCTGTTTTCATAGAAGTGATCCAGCCCTCTGATCATTCTTGTGGCCCTGCTCTGGAACTGCTCCAAGAGGTCCGTGTCCTTCTTGTGTTGAGGGCTCCAGAGCTGAACACAGTACTCTGGGTAGGGTCTCACCAGAGAGGGGCAGAATCACTTCTCTCGATCTGCTGGCCACACTTCTTTTGATGCAGCCCACGATGTGATTGGCCTTGCTGTGCTGCGAGTGCACATTGTTGGCTCATATCCAGCTTTTCATCCATCAGTAATCCCAAGTCCTTTTCCTCTCTATCACATCATCTCCCAGCCTGTCATGGTAACAAGGATTGTCCTGACCCAAGTGCAGGACCTTGAACTTGTCCTTGTTGAACTTCATGAGGTTTGCACAGGCCCACCTCTCTATCTTGTCCAGGTAGAGAGCTGGTACAGATTACCTTTGCCATCTTTCTCTACATTCAGTCACCAGCCTCATTTACTGCTCATTACTCAAATTCTCTCTCAAAAGGTTATAAGAGAAGAGTTGTTATTAGATCTAAAGTACATCAGCTGAAGCACACTGCTCAGCAATTGTGTCTTCCAGTCAGTAACTTGGGAAAAGATAGATCTTACAGTAAATCAGTTGTTTAGAGAGATCATTATTGTCCTGGCATTGAACAGCATATTCCTCTCTCAGTGTTTCCTCCAAACAATTTAACAGAATTTTTGAGATTCATGATGGAGCATTATTCTTTAGACTGGTGCTTCTCCAATGCTCAAAGCATGATTAAAAGGTTTTACACTTATTATTTTTACCTGAGATTCTTTTGTCCCTTTTCAAGTCCATTCAGCCAAACTAGAAGCCAGCAGGAACCATTTAAGTTGTTCTGCACAACATACACCACGGATGAACTGAGACAACTGCAGAGCTTGCAGGAAAGTTGCACATCTAATATGACCAACGTTTTACATCCTCCTATTCACTGTATCCTGATATCTTCTGATACAGATTTCTTATATTTACGGAGAGGGAACTGAGAGACAAATATCCAGATGGCATCAAAACACAGTGTGTGTGTGAAAATTAATTACATCATAGACCACAGTGCAACTTTGCACCATACATCCATACATATTAGTGATCAGTGACAAATAAAACATGCAGCATCTCCAAAAAGATCAGGCTGCTCAAAGAGGCTGTGGATGCCCCCTCCCTGGGGGTGTTCAAGGCCAGGTTGTATGGGGCTTTAGTGTCCCTGCTCCCATGACAGGGGGGTTGGAACTCAGTGATCTTTACGGTTCCTTCCAACCCAAACCATTCTATGACTAGAAATAACTTTTTAACACTGGAAAATACTGTTTCTTTGTTTTACCACATTTAATATTGTGACCTTTAAAATCTGCAGAATGAACAGAAATTCCTTCAATATGCTCCATTTATTAGGAAACAGAGAAGGATTCAGCAAACAGGAAGAAATTGATAATCCAGTTCCAACTCAAACTAGTCTGCAACAATTAAAGCTGCTGTTCAAATAGCAGCTGGCAACTTGGGCCCATAGATTTTTTCACTAATCAGAACAGGATACAGCATTAACTGTATCACCTATGTCTAAACATTAATAGTCCCAAAGCTTAGATCCTCTTTAGTTCAATATCTTTGCTTATACAGTCACATCATAACTGTTACAGTACCTGCAACATCACATCCTGCATGTCACAATAGCAATTTTCACCTATGGGCATAAATTATGCAGCTGTTATATTTGTTCTTTACTTGCCCAAATTTTTATCAAAGTCACAGAAGTTCATAACCAGAAACATCAACATAGTGTGCCAAATTCTGCACTCAGTTGCATGGCCTCAGTAAGAGGCAGTATTATCGCACAAGTTCTGGGCTCCTCACCATACAAAGGACATTGAGGTCCTCGAGCAGGTCCAGAGAAGGGCAACCAGGCTGGGGAAGGGGCAAATCCTCTGAGGAGTGGCTGAGGGAGCTGGGGCTGTTTAGCTTGGAGAAGAGGAGGCTGAGGGGAGACCATATCACCACCTACAACTACCTGAAGGGAGGTTGCAGAGCGGTGGGCGAAGGTATCTTCAGCCAGGGGACAGAACATAGAACAAGGGGAAATAGCATGAAGCTGGGCCAGGGCAGGGTCAGATTAGATGTTAGAAAAACATTTTTTACTGAAAGAGTTGTTGGAGCTGGAACAGGCTGGAACAGGGAGGGGGTTGAGTCACCTTCCCAGGATATGTTTAAAAAAATGGTAGATCAGGTACTTAGGGATCTGGTTTAGCACAGGACAGGAACGGTTGGACTTGATGATCTTAAAGGTCTCTTCCAACCTTGTGATTCTGTGAAGTTATCAGGGTAGCATTGTCATCCTCCTAATGGCTAAACAAAGTTCCCCTGCAGAATAGCACTTCATTTTTCAGAGCACTAGTAACTACCTAAACATTTGAGTAAAATACTGACTTCAGAATATACGTTACTTTCAAAAGCCTAGCATTTGATTCTGTAGCCAGAAAACTAAAAGCTCAATGACACATAAGACAACATATTCACTGTGCATTGTTCTGTTGACAGGACCGTACATTATCTGAAAACAATGAACGTATCAGTACCATAAACTTGAATTAAAGAGCTGAAGGAGGAAAAATGCTGAAATGTGGGTTTGACCTCTCCTAGGATCACATGGATATAGTTGTAATAGATGGAACCAGAAATAATTGCGTTTTGAGGCCAGGAAATAGAAATGCTACCCACGAAATGGATGGTAAGTCACAAGATGACAAATAATTGACATTGTTCTCAAAGTTCATCTACAAATAGAAATAGCAAAGGACAAAGAAATATCAATAAAACCAACCTTTGAAATGTATGAAACAAAACTTCAGTGCCTTTCCTGTAACTCTGGATACAGCCTCCACTTGCAGTATATTCCTAGCATTTAGGAGTATGATTAAGGATTGCATTTACAGGCTCAATCCAATGCTCACTTAAGTCACTAAGAATATTTTCTTCAGTTATACTACTCTCGGGATTTTGCCCTAGGTTAAGGAAGATATTTTCTGGATAGCTAAATGCCTTCTACAACAGCGAGGCAGTATAAAGACTTATTACTGTGCGGAGAGTGTGAAAGCATGTGTATTTGTGTGTTATACAAGATGAGGTGCTATTTTCCCTACCCCGCATCCGTGAAGCAGCACAGGATCTTTATCTATCAGGTACTATCAACAAATGCAAATAAAATCTGTCAGTCTATATTTTGGTTCATCTCATCTGTACAGAATGCCTTCTCTTTAGAAAGCATATTACCTTGTCATAAAGTAGACCGAAATCAGACTATCCTCCTCTGTGTATTTGTACATTTACATACAGAAATGAGAGGGAGCTGAGCAATAAATAATTACCACTTCACAGCAGTATCACTTAAGAGTATCGGACAACTAGACTCTTAAAAGCAGCATGATTCAGCAGCCATAAAAGTCAATACAAAAAAGAAAAATTCAATTGGCATGAAAAGGTCAAAAGCCATTGGACTTGCCTTGTGCTGTCAGAAAATAGCATATTGAATTGAAGCCACAGGAGAGCACTGACAGGCAAAACTTAGCGCTCTCGGATCTAATTTGGCCAGGACATCAAGATTATCATTCTATCACTTAAAATATTGGTCTGGTACAGTTAAAAACTACAGGTATGCTGGGCTCAGTTGTTTATTTGTACAGTCTCACCAGAACTTTGCAATACGCAGCATCTGTGTCCTTCCACTTCTGAAAATTTCTAGATTTTTTTCTAAACAAAGGAAGATAATGGTAACAAAATAGAACACTCCAAACTATGGCAATTTCAGAAAGTTTCAATTCAAATAAAAATCTGAAGGTGATTTCCCATGTCAGTGTTAGTGCAGATTAAAAAATCCTTAAGCAAACTCGTATAAATTTACTGCAGCTATGAAAGGTAACAGGGAGAAAGAGGTGATAGAAACAAACAAAATCCACTTTTCCAATCAAACAGAATGAACAACGCTTCTCTTTACGTTACCTGTGTGACTTTTGCAAGGGAAGTAACACAACACATCAGATTGCCTCCTGGGGAGTAGAAGAAGAAAAGACCTTTGTAATCATATCAAAGTGAGGAGGCATAAAGAGCGGTCCTTCACCTGGTTAGCCACACACATTTTCATGGAGAGCAGCAAGCAGTGGCAGGAGCTAGAGGTTTTGGAGTCTCCTT
Source organism: Gallinula chloropus (assembly GCF_964237585.1). Lineage (NCBI taxonomy): Eukaryota > Metazoa > Chordata > Aves > Gruiformes > Rallidae > Gallinula > Gallinula chloropus. The sequence continues at coordinate 32,174,758 of NC_140092.1, forward strand.
CTCTGGAGACACTCAAAACCCACCTGGACACCTTCCTGTGTGACCTAAGCTAGGTGATTTTGCTCTGGCAGGCATTTTGGAATAGAGGATCTTTAAAGGTCCCTTCCAACTCCTGATATTCTGTGATGCTTCCAGGGAAGTGACATAGCACCCTTATGGCCTGCTTCAGGCTGGAGAGGAAATGCTAGAAAAGGACTCTCATCTGTTGCTTCTGTGGCCACCCAAGGCAGCAGACTGATTGCAATTGTCACAACTGCCTGAGATGTGGAGGATTTACTTTATGCATAAGATAGAGGAGAGGCAGCAGAGCAAGAAATATGACAGACAGGAGGAGTGTGGAAGACGACTAGTTACTAGAAACACAATCCTCAAAGAAAGAGTCATGTAACGATTATGGTTAGCGAGAGAGATTTGAAAACAAATGTTCACTTAACTCCAATATTAACACCCCGACATATCTAATTACACATATAAATATATGTACAGCTACACTCATGTAGATGAGTGCTACACTCCATCACAAGACACAGCTTTCTGATAACATGCCTTATGTTTAACAGACATGTACTTAGACTAGTAACACACAAGTGTTTCCAGTCCTGGGAAAAAGCTACGATAACATGAACAAGGATCAGAGCAAGATTTATTCGAATAGAAGGCTTTCAGCTAGCAATTATTCTAGGCAAAATTACACAGAGCAGAACACCAAACTGCATACATTCTGAAATGTGCACATACCAGCAGGGTACCATGAATATGGAGATCATAAAACAAATACTTAATATATTACACTTGTTACCTCTCCATTTCAGACAGGCACAGAGTATATTCCAATAGGTAACATCACTCAACACAACCGATCACCTCTCTTACATTCAGTCTCATGTTTTCACTGCTTCCATCAAAGACAGGGTGGGTAATATTTTAGAGGAGGAGCCCATTCTGCCACTCAAATGGGATGAGAGCTAAGCCACTCGGGGCATGATCAAATTCTGTATGCTGTGGTCCCTTAAAGTCTCTTCCCCCTCCTCACCTGAGAATTTTTGAAATAATTGCATTCAAGACAAAATTTCCCAATGAGCTCCCTTTCCGTGTGAATTCCCGAACTGCCTTTCTAGTTTATATTCACAAAGTCCTGAAAAAGTGACGATTTCAATACTGTCTCCTTAAGTGAGAGCAGTTGTACCTTTCAATCTTACTAGCCTTCAAATGTGCTTCCTCATTCTGAAACAAAGGTTGTAGTGCATATGAAAAGTACAGAAACTTCTTGAGTCAGAAGCCCAGCAGCTGGGATGAGGGCAATGCCAAGGCAAATGGAAGAGGGACACAAGCCCTCAGCCCATGGAGGCAACTACTGTCAGGCACCAGAGAAAGGTATCCCTTCAAAGAAGACATTAGACTATCCAGGTAAGTGGACCACCACGGAGAGAGTTGTCCAGTACCTGTGGGAATCAGCCACGTGGAATATGGTTTATTATGACCCGGACAGCACACAGTTACCCACAGATCCCGGTCAAGTGCAACATACCCAACTCATGTGGCAGAGGTTCTTACAGAGTGCACCACCAGTATATCACAGAATCACAGAATCACAGGGGTTGGAAGGGACTCGAGAGATCATCGGGTCCAACCCCCTGCCAAAGCAGGTTCCCTAGGACAGGTTGCACAGGGAGGCATCCAGCTGGGTCTTGAATATCTCCAGAGAAGGAGATTCCACAACCCCTCTGGGCAGCCTGTCCCAGGGCTCTGTCACCCTCACCTTGAAGAAGTTCTTCCACATATTGGTGCAGAACTTCCACCCCAATATGCCAGATCATTGGCAGTAATGGACTGGAGAGGTGAAGAGGCACCAAACAAGATGAATGAATTGGCCAAAAAAATCAATCAATAAAGAAAATCTTGCTCCCTACATTTCTGTTTCTTAGCTGTGGACAAACTGTCTGAAAAATCTGAAAACTTATCTCTGGAAGTCCTCCAGTGGGTTGTTGGGGGTTTTTTTTGAGAGGAAAGTAACAGCAAGTAGATGTGGAAATGGAATCACAGAATCATTTAGTTTGGAAAAGACCTTTAAGATCACTGACTCCATTAATACAGCACTGCTTAGTCCACCACTAAACCATGTCCCTGAGCACCACATATACACATCTTTTAAATATCCCCAGGGATCATGACTCAACCACTTCCCTGGGCAGCCTGTTCCAATGATTGACAGCCTTTTTGGTGAAGAAATTTTTCCTAACACCAAATCTAACCCTCCACACACACACTCAACTTGAGGCAAATGCTTGCTCGAGGATGCTTTAGTGAAACATTTAAAAGCATCTTTCTCCTGCCATTCTTTAACACTACTGAGCAGAGAGCTCCCATCCATACAGGAGTATGTCTGCCTCATTTTTCATTCAGCTTACAATCCCCTTTCTGCTGGAATCCTTTGGCTGCTTAAACTTACTTTCAGAACCAAAGGACACTCAAAATCACCTTACCACCTCCTTGTTAGGTCCTGAATATCACGCTTGTCCCACACTCCCCCTCCATTCCTTTACTCAACTTAAAATTGTGTCTTGATTTAAAATAATTTTTTAAAAAGCCTCTAACATTGTTTTGAAAACCATGTTTATGCCAGGCACATCACCAGAATTTATTTACTCTGCTTAAACAGTAAAACTGAAAATAGGACTTTATCTTTCCATGTTCTTAGCCTTTGTTTTCAAATGCCCAAGTTTTCTTCTTTATTTTCTACCTGGATTTCATTTATAACACATACCCAAATGTAATAAGGCACAGTCAGGACTCAGACCCACAAAGAAAGAAATGGGTTTAGTAAACAGCATCAACTCCATATGCCAGAGACCCAGCAGTCTACAACCAAGTCACAGTTTTGCCACTGACTTGTTCTGTGACCGTAGTCAAGTCACTCAATCGCTCCATTTCTCAGCTGTCCTTTGGAAAGCACTAAAGTATTGGTGCATGTGCCATAATTTACAGGGTTTATTCTAACACATATGGCTCTTAAAAGCTTCCACAAATGCTTGACAGCATAGGCCCCATTCATCGTGGAGAATAAAGAGCTCTCTGGTGTGGAAATGTTGACTTTGGTTTCTGATCCTCCTACTTTCAATTGAGAAACACCATCACTTAACATTAAATAAAAATAGGAAAAGGGAAAAAAGCCTTAAGGGAAAGAAAAATCTCTGATGGTTTAGGAAATTTTATTTAAGTTATATATTCTCCCTCACCTCTCCCTCAAACTTAATCAGCATGTCCTATATTTAAGCAGAAAATGTAGTTTTAGACAAACAATTTAAATTGGTCATATAGAACCTAGAGCTATTGGTTTTGTTGAAGCCCTGGGTGAACGGCACTTCAGCTCTATCAAATTCAACTCCAGCAGTGAACACCAATTCTCTCTAGGTTATTTTGTAGCTGTAATGTAACCCAAATCTATCAATTATATAAACTCCTTTGGGTTAAAAAGATGTAATAAATTGTCCTAGCTCCAAGAAGATGAGTTTGATGAACCTGTCAGTATTACTAGCACTTATAGACTGTGAATATTCTGACACATCCTGATACTCAGAACACAATGCTAAAGGCTCAGGCTTTAGCAATAAATGCACGGTGACTATGGGACTTTCCACTGCCTATTCCCAGCCAAAGCAAATGTTTAATTCCCTCATTATCCTGCTACTGTGCACCCCAAGCAACAGCCCAACACTCAAACTATGAGATTTTGGAAATAATGATACGTATGCTGAGAAGAGTTAATTTTCATATAACTCATTATTATGGAACACAGATTAATTTAAATCCAGCATTTCTAGAACCTTGCAATGTATTCATAGAATCACAGAATCATAGAATGGCATGGGTTGGAAGGGACCCCAAGGATCATAGAGCTCCAACCCCCCTGCCACAGGCAAGGCCACCAACCTCAGGCCTGGATCTACACAAGGTTGCCCAGGGCCCCATCCAACCTGGCCTTGAACACTTCCAGGGATGGGGCATCCACTACTTCTCTGGGCAGCCTGTTCCAGGACCTCACCACTCTTTCTATAAAAAAACTTCCACCTAATATCTAATGTAAACCTTCCTTTCTTTAGTTTTAATCCATTCCCCCTTGTCCTGCCATTGTCTGTCCTTTTAAAAAGTTGAATCCCCTCCCGCTTATAAGCTCCCTCAGGGACTGGAAGGCTGCAATGAGGTCCCCCTGCAGCCTTCTCTTCTCCAGGCTGAACAAGCCCAGTTCCCTCAGCCTCTCTTTGTAGGGGAGCTGCTCCGGCCCTCTGATCATCTTCGTGGCCTCCTCTGAACTGTCTCCAACAGTTCCACATCTTTTTTGTATTGGGGGCCCCAGAAATGGACACAGTACTCCAGATGTGACCTCATGAGGGCAGAGTAGAGAGGAACAATCACATCCCTGTCCCTGCTGGCTGTCCCTCTTCTGATGGAGCCAAGGATACCATTGGCCTTGCGAGCTGCAAGAGCCACTGCTGGCTCATGTGAAGTTTCTCATCCACCAGAATCCCCAAGTCCTTCTCAGCAGGGCTACTCTCAAGAAGCTCTTCTCCCAGTCTGTATCTATGTCTGGGATTCTTCTGTCCCAAGTGCAACACCTGACACTTGACAGTGTTGAACCTCGTTAGGTTCCCCTGGGCCCATCTTTCCAGCATGTCAAGATTCCTCTGGATGGCTTCCTTTGCTTCTAGGGTGTCATCCGCAAAGTTGCTGAGGGTGCACTCAATTCCATCATCCATGTCATTGATAAAGATGTTCAAGAGCACCGGTCCCAAGACAGACCCCTGGGGGACACCGCTTGTCACCGGCCTCCACCTGGACATAGACCCATTGACCACCACCCTTTGGCTACGGTCTGTTAACCAGTTTCTTATCCACTGGATGGTCCACCCATCAAATCCACATCTCTCCAATTCAGAGATAAGGTTGTGGTGGGAGACTGTGTCAAAGGCCTTGCACAAGTCCAGGTAGATGACATCGGTTCCTTCCCTCTATCTCCGGATGCTGTCACTCCATCATAGAAGGTCACCAGATTGGTGAGGCACGACCTTCCCTTGGTGAAGCCGTGCTGGCTGTCCTGGATCACATGCTCTTCCCTCACGTGCTCCAACATGTCGTCCAGGAGGATCTGTTCCATGATCTTCCCAGGCACAGAGGTGAGGCTCACGGGCCTGTAATTCCCTTTCTTATAAATGGGAGTGATGTGACCCTTTTTCCAGTCCCCAGGGACCTCTCCTGACAGCCACAACTTTTCAAATATGATGGAGAGCGGCTCGGCAACCACATCAGCCAGCTCCTTCAGGACCCTGGGATGCATGTCATCCAGCCCCATAGACTTGTAGACATTCAGTCTCATGATGCGGTCACAGACTTGTTCTGCCCTTACAGTGGGGGGGGATTTGCTCCCCCAGTTCCCACCTAGAGTTCTAGGGATGCAAGGTTCTGGGATTTGAGAATTATGAGAATCCTGGCTGCCAGAGAAGACTGAGGCAAAGAACTCATTCGGTACCTCAGCCTTCTCCTCTTCAGTTGCAGCCAATTCTCCTTTCTCATTTACCAAGGGGGTTACGTTCTCTTTGGCCTGTCTCTTTTTCTGTATTCAAAGAGTTATGGTGCGCTATTTATTCTGGTTTTGCTAAAGCTGTCCTGGCAACAGTCAAGGTCTTCATCCCCCTACAGCCTATTTAATAGCAAGGCTGAATTGTGATAGGAGGGATATTCTGGGGGATGAGGCATCTCAAGGGAATCTAAGCATTAGAGCAGCTTGGCCAGAATTCTGAAAGGCTGTTCAGGAGAGTGATATGAAAAATCAAGTTCCTTTTCTGTGTTACATTATCCTAAGGGGAAAAAGCAGTAAGGTCTCATCCTGGCCTCCTGGCTCAGATTGATACCAGATAAAGGCATTTGGACAGGAATCTTCACCAGAAGATCCTGATTGAATATTACCAATTAAACATGAATTAAGTCCAGTTTTGTAACCTTTCTCACACTTTGTTCCCCCAACAATATCTGTACTCTTTCGCCAACTCAAATTGAGATGAGGATCTCAAATACATTAAAACCCCTGCAAATCTGGTCAAACGTAACAGCATCAAAGAAAGAATCTCTGTAGTGCCTCTACTGGCAAACATGCTACAAAATTAGTTTATCACTTTCAGAGACAAAAAAATACATCCAACAGACTCATCGTGGGATATAAACCCAAAGGAAGCCAAGCCTCAGACTTCCCACTGCTTACACAGCAACTGTGTGGTTTTGCAAGTCTCACCATACTTCTTGCAAGCTGTCTCAAATCTCTGCAGCAATACTGCTTGCAGAGCTTGCTCAGAAATTACAGACCCGTCTCACACCAGCACTGCCTCAACACAACCTTGCTTTCGGGGCGGCATTCCAGTTCCAGAGTAAGTTCACATGCATCCCGCCTGCTTCCCCAGCTAGTCTGGTATTTTGCTAGCACAGGGAATCAAGCTGTCTTTTACCACACAATCAAAGTTATTTCACTAACATCAGTTCTAATTAGGAAGAAATTCTTCACTACGAGGGTGGTGAGGCACTGGAACAGATTGCCCAGGTAGGTGGGTGGATGCCCCCTCAGTGAGGTGTTCAAGGCCATGTTGGATGGGGCCTTGAGCAGCCTGTCCCTGCTCATGGCAGGGGGGTTGGAACTTGATCATCTTTAAGGTCCCTTCCAACCTAAAGCATGATATGTTTCTACATAATACCAATCATCTTTTTCTAATTTCTTGCCCAAGCTGAGGCAGCTTCCAGCCTCCACCTGAAACCTTTTCTTGTCCATGTGCATTAACAGCTGTCTATATGCTCCTTATTAATTTCTCCTTGCAAAATGCAACACTTCTGTCAGCTGAAATAATAAGGTACTTGGGCCCAGAGCTGTAAACTGTTAACACAAATTTGATTAAGGGATGGTCGTTGTAGTGGGCCCAGTGGAGCCTTTGACATGGGTAAAGGCTTTCAGGGGGCAGGTTTTCAGGGACAGGTTTTGATTTGCAGTTTAAAAACACTGGAGGATTTCTAAGTGTGTCAAACTCTTCCATAATATTTGACTCTCATAATTTCTTGCAATTTCTCACCAAGGTTCTTTGCCTCTTGTCTCAGTTTCCTTTCCTTTAAATTCCTTGCTCTGCCTTCATTGTTTGAATTCCCTTTCCTCACACAATTAGTTTCCTTCATTTCACTTCTTCCTAACATGGATTCTGCCTCCAAAGCTAAGGGTAGTTAAAGATTATATGGAACAGATTTTTCCAGGACACATTACTCTTTAGAGGACAGGTGGAGGAGACATTTGTGCTTTAATATAATAGTAAATACACACAAGGCAGTGCTCCCAGCAGAACAGCTACACGTAACACCAGATTGCTGGCAAATGACAGAGAGACTTTATCCTGAATTCTCAGTGGGGAGTTCAAATCTGTATTTTTAAACCCATCTGGAGTAGTCAGTACCCTTGATACAATGAAGCCAACAGAGGAAAAATGTGGAAAATGTGGTTTCTCTCTTTTTGTCTCTCTCTTTTCTTTCTCCCTAAAAGTTCCAGCTCCCATTAATTATAGATATCTGCTCCTCACATTCACAGACTCTTCTATTTTTTTCCATTGGAAACAGTTTGGCTTAATTACTTCTGACACTACAGTCAGCGCACTGTCAGCTTGCTCACAACTTTGCAGCATTTAAATAAAAAAACTGAACAAACAAATAAATAACTAAATAACCTATCTCCCCAACAGCTGACATAGTTTATTTGCCTTCATGGTAACACAGGCCACAGTGGGCAAATTATTATGAATAGCCGGTTTAACCAGTAGTGGAAGAGCAGGCAGAGAATCTCTACCTTACTTACCATAAGACATATCTCACCCCAACCCACACAGGTTTTGAAGGAAGTACATTCATACCCTCATGCTCCCATTCAGTAAGGAGCAACATAAAGTTAGAGGGAGGAAAGAAGATGGAGGTAGGGAACCAAATTAATGGCCTAACTATAGGAAAAAAAAAAAGAGAGAGAGAGAGAGAGATGTTCCCCTGACCGCTATCAGCCCTGGAGGGCTGCTGAGACCAGTGTGATGAAAGGTCTATGGTAAGTGAAAGGGACAGTGGTGAATTTGTGGTTGTTGGAGCAGCCATGGGATTGTGGAAATCAGCAGTAAGAAATGTGGATAATGGTACAAGCAGTTGCCCGGGGGAGGCTCACGGAAAAAGGATTAATGACCATCGAGACCTGGTCCCCTTCCACTCCTTCCCTGCAATGCCAAACCACTGAGCCAGTTATCAATCAAGAACGTGAAATACATTGGTGGATTGATTGGGTTTGATACAGTGGCAGCCAGCTACACTTTTGAATACTCTTTGAAAACAATTTTTACTGTGCAATGCTGGAGAAAGCCAACAAATAATAAACCTGTCAGAGTACTCACCAAGTGCTCATAAATACTAAAGCTGCTGTAGTGCCTTGCAGCTGCAAATGGGAACCATTCCAAGCCTGAAAAATCGTCAATACTTAATCGTTGCATCTGATATCAATTCTAATTTAAACTTCTACTCTCTCTTCCCCCACGTCTTATCTTCCCCCAGCAGAAAACGCATGAGTCTTAATAAAGAGCATGCTGATAGCATGCCTTTCCTCTTAGTAGGAAAGACATAGGGGCTTTTAGCCACACTCTTTTCCTCCTGTAATTTATTCTGTTCTTCTGAGCCCTCTACTCTGATTGCTCATTTCAGGCTCAAAGTTGCAGGTTCATAAATGGGAGAACGAGGATATATGACAACCAAAGACTACCTGATCCACTATCTTGCCTTTACTCAAGCAAAACTGAGGCAGTGGGATTTTGCTCAAACAAAGGCAGGTTAGAAGCACAAGTGTCATAGTATTTTATGTCACTTTTGCCACAGAGAAAGCAGGAAGAAGTTTTCACTTCTTATCAACGGGCTATCCTCCTACTTCTGCAATGGACAAAGAACTGCAAAAAACAGACCTTGACAAGGTTAAAGACTTGAACCTGTACAGCAGATGTGAGGTTTTGTAGTATTTTTGGCCTTACACTTTGCATACCAGGTCTAATGAAGTCCCGAGCATTCAGTTTTAAAAGCACCCTTTAAAGAAATCCTCATCAAACACAGAAGCTGTGGAAAATATGCAGCTTTTCCCCATAGCTCATGGCAATGTGTTCTGTGGCTTGCAGGCAGTGCTGGGCCCTTTTGTTTCCCCCACCACCACATCAGAGGAACCCAACAAAACCTTCACTGAGCCCAGTGGAAAGAGGCATTACTACAGATAGAACGGTCACATTGATTTCAGTATCTTTGTGTTCTTATAGCATTTCCTTTTACAAAGTACTTGATAATCTTTAAAAGTCACAGTTTATGATTCTGGAAAAAAATGCCGTGTTTTGTGAGAAATTGGGGAATATATTGCTCAATAATATAAGAGGAGCCACAGTGTCTCATACGAAAGATCCACCCAACCCAGTCTCCTGTCTCTATCAGTAGCCAGCAGTACACATTCGTGGGAGGAGCACGAAGTAAATGCAGCGTGATCCTCCTGCTCCTATATGCTCCTGTCAATCAGCAATGAGCTCCTGAAAGCAATTTGATCCTGTATGGTTTCTTGTAAATTCTGTCCCTCTGTACAAGGCAGTGAGCAACTTCTCTAAACCTTTTGGTGGAGTCATGATATGATTTCCATACAAATGGGAAATTTCACACATGGGGGGGAAAGGGGGGGAAGAAAAAATAAATTAAAAAAAAATTAAATATTCTAAACAGTTACACATTGAGCAAATATTTTCTGCCATTCCTAGACATTAATTTCTTATGTTTATTCACCCTTTAATGTTCTTCTGTTGTTTGCATGACAGATACAGGTTTGTTTCAAGCTGTTAACCTTCCTCCCTTTTTTTTCCCTTCTTTTTTTTCCTATCATCACTCTGAAATCTCTTGATCACTTTGGTTTGTGTGATGCGTGTCCAGGAGAAAGGGAGAAAGTCAGTTCCATGTGTATCAGGGATTTTGTTGGAAACGTCAAATACTTCTGCTCCAAAGGCATCACATGCTCCCACAGTACCACAGTGTGAGTATACAATGATGCAAAAACGGCAGTAGTGGGAAAGAATTGCTGTCCTAGAACATCAAAAATATATATCTTGTCTTGGGATACTACTTACACATCAATCCTTGACCTTGAGGTAACTGCCAAATTTCTTGATTGGCAAAGTCTCTCTAATGTCCCCCAAGGTTCTCATATTCCATCTGTCTGCTGCCTTCAGCTCCTTAAAGACCACCCTCCTTTCTCTTGTTTAGGTTTCCATGATTCCTTAAATAGATGTTCAAAGCACAGCTGCTAAGTTCAAGAAAACTGGCAAGAAAGTGGAAAAAGAACATCATTTGGAATACTTTTCCAAAATCTGATTTAACTTTTTCCATTGTAATTTTAAAGGTCAAGTATATCTCAGCACTGCCAAACGTGTATCCGTGTGTTCAAAACTGCAAGTCCTAATAGAAGCAGCAACGCTTGTAATGTGCAATTTTAGAAGTTAAGAAATAATCTTTATCTGGGACACTCCTTGGCTACATGCACTGAATCTGGAATTTGTAGGAATGGTTTCTATTTTAGTTTTGAGGAAATGAAGCATGGAGAGCATTAAATGAAGACAACAGTCCTGTGCATTTTCTTGATAGAATACAGACAAAATCATTTCCATTTAAAGACTGTGATATTAAATTGAGTCACACAGTTATTTCAAATGGACAACTACGGGCGTGAGGTAAGCGTAACCTGCAGCAGATGTAACTACAGAGTGGTGAGTACCAGTGCCTGTGTGAATGCATGCATGCACATGGAGATGGACATGAACTTTCTAGCAGAGACAGAAGTCACTTGGTTTTGGAAGAAAATCCCAATGTTATTGTCATTCCCAATTCCCTCAGCAAAGCTAAAAGTGAAGATTCTTCAGTACTTTTCCATGACTCCATACTTACTGAAAGATGTTAGATGAATGTGCTTCCTTTTATCTTGCACCTCTGTTGTAAGTTTTCTTGTTAACAGGCTTTATGACTCACTATGAAAAGAAAGTTCAGAGAAAACCTTCACTATGAACATGAGATACGTATTTACTGGAAGAAGTTTCCTGGAGAGGTGGCTGATGGCTCAAGCCTCAGTATTTAAGAAGCATTCAGACAAAGAACACGCTTTAACTTTTAGTTAATCCTGAAGTGGTCAGGCAGTTAGACTAGAAGGTTGCTGTAGGTCCCTTCTAACAGGGTGGGTTAAAGCTAGTCAAACTTCTCTGCTGCCTTTTTAGTTCCACAAGGCTAACAGGAACAGACTGAAAATCTGGATAACCCTCTCTTGAAACAAAGACACTTTTGGTCATTGAGGAACTGCTGGTTAAAGTGAAGAGCATGATGAGCAATAACAGCACCCAGCCTAACAGGGAAAATAAGTGCACTTGAAGCTGACCAGGAATTATTCAATAAACAGGTTCTGGAATTATTTCCAAAAAATAAAATCTCTTGGAAAGCTTGAAATCTGGTTGTCCAAATATCAGAAGGTAAGTGACAAATCTCTGAAACTTGTTGTTACTTTACATATACAACTTGCTGTGGGCGTATGGAGAGAGAGGCCTTAAGTACTTGAATTTTTAGGCTTGTCAATATTGCTCTGTTGTAATTAATTCAAATTAACTTGATAAGATTATCTTCCTTTCCAGTAAGGACACACCATGTTTTTCTTTAGTTCTTCCTGTCTTCTGCTGTGTGAAATTTGAATTTCTAAAGTCCAATTTCAATTTCTTAACTTCACCCAAGAAAAACTGCAGTTTTTATCTCTCAAAATCCTTTTATTTTTCTTTTTTATTTTTTCCATCTTGCCTGTTAAACATCAAGTACTGTAAGTGGTGGAGCAAGATGTAGGTCAATCTTTCAACCATTTCCCCATTCAGCTCTTTTCTTAAGACATATTTCTTCCGTTTTCTCCAGAAAACCCTTAATCATTACAATAGGAGTAGGAGCAAGAGAGAAAGTATTATCAGTGAACATAATTTCTGGGTGCTCCCTGTATAGATACCTATTTGAATCTGTATGAAGACTTTTACCTACTGCATATTCTCCATGCTTAATGATTAAACCATAAATAAATAATAGCTAATTTACCATCAGAGGAGTACAGCTCAAACCAGGTGCTGTACAACTAAGAGCTGTATGCAATAGAGGCAAGTACAGAGAGACAACCACGAAACTCAAACTCATGGCAATGCAGACTTTGAAAACATAATTACATTTATGTGACTAGCTGATATAAATTTGATAGCATGCACTTATTATAAATTACCAATTAATAATATATTACCATGCAGCAAATTAAAGCATGTAGCTCATTAGCTGGAGTATACTGCTGTGCCTCAACAGACTGCTGATGTTGTGCCATTTCGGTTAGTATTTTCAACATACCAGTGAATTACAACTTGATACTTATTGTACTTCACTGTGTACAATGCATATGCATTTCTTTTGCCATATAAGCTTCCAAGAAAAAAAAAAAAAAGAGGTTCCTAATGAATTGGTATGTCATCATATAATATTAACATATATTTATATAAAATATTTTTTTTCACCTTTCCCTGGACAGGTAGTTGTAGCATATGGTGAAAAACTGCTAAATAGCTATATACTTCACAAGTACAGCTCAGTATTTGTGCTGGGAAATTGGAAGGCATTAAATGCAACCAGGTACATGTTGGTAGACTGCAGTGTAATTTACCTCACAGAAGGGGACACGTGTAACCATGAACTTAGTGAATCTCCTGAAGATACTTATCTGAAAGAGGAAAAGTAAGGAAGCCCTACAGAAAGGTCAGGTATTTCTGTGGAGGTGATACTGCCCTTGCCTGTGATTCTCAAGGTTTATTATTCTGCCTCCTGATCTCACTGAAGGTTTCTTTGTCCCGTTTTCTGCCCTTTCTTCTGTATCTTTTTGTCTTGTAACCTGGGAACTCACACAGGGTCATCACTACCAACATAACAAACCACCAACATACACCTTGGATGACCGGAGTAGGATCTCCCAAAGTCTCACACTACTTATTAAGCCTCAGAAACCCTCACAAGTCAGCTGCGTCATTCCAGCCTACGGCAATACGAAATAATTCAACTTGGTCTAACCTATATGAAAGGAAGCATTTTACTGATAGATTAACTCAGGATATGAAGCACAGATCAAATGCTAAGCATGTCCTGACATCCACAATCCCACACGCAGCATCACACCATAAGCTAATTTATGCCACAATTAAAAAGTCATACAGAAACACACTTCTCTATACTTTACTCTTCAACAAAATGTACATGAATGAGATATAATTGTTACACAATTACAAAATTATAGAAGCATCATGACAAAACTTTGTTTCACACAGAAGGAACATTACTTCTGTGGAAATACTTCTAAGCCTCCAATACTTAAACAGGATCTGAAAATATAAATGGAGTACTTTGTGGGTGGAACTTTCAGTAATAAATATCTAATCAATGTCGTAAGAACATTTTGTAAGGTTTAGAAGATTTTGTCATATCCATATCATTCACAACTCTGTGTGCAGCACTTATTACACTTATCAAAGAATACTTCTATTCCTTATTTTCAACCGCTCAAAAAGAAAGAGGGGAAATTTGAAGTCCTACTAACTTTCCATAACTTCAGTGACTCAAATAAGATGAAAATAAAGCAAGTTTACTCGATGTCATGGAGGAAATACTAAAAATCTGGTTTAGCCAAGAGAGATGTTCATTGCTTTGCCATTTTCATAATGTCTTTCATTTGCTTCAGATAACTATGAACTATAATACTGCTGAGGATCCATTACAGAAAAAGCAATAGCCAATTGAACAGATGGGAAGAAGAAATGTAACCACAAAGGGAGAGAGTCTAAGCTGTTTGTTCTGCTGCAGTTATGAGCTAATAAACTAGACCTTTATCAGAAATAAAATCCTCTGATTACCAGTAACCTCTAAGATAAGAAAATGGGACTACAGGTTGACCCTACGTGTGTCCCTCTGTCACTTTATTTCTCCCACATTTACTCATTTTTGTCATGTGCTTACACTATAAGCCTCCAGGAGTGTTTTTGTCAACATGCCCATTTTAGGCCCTCTTAACTTAAAGACCTGAACACCACCATTCACACCTGAGCCCTTGCTCTCCGGCAGCTGCATACTCAGAAGGGGCAGCCAGCAGGACAGAGCATCCAAACCCAGTCTTTTATTACAAATACAGAGCAGCCAGAGGTTTTGTTGGCAGAAAAAGCGCTCTGAGCCAGGACTATCTCAAGGCTTTACATAGGTAATGTTTGTGAGCCGGTCCCCCCATGGAATTTAAGTGACCATTTGACTTTTTGCCTTGAAGAAACAAACTCTGATGCACCAGAATGAGTCATGCCATGAAAGGTGAGAAATCCTAACCTGGGGATTACCTTGGGGGTTTTGCCAAGGACAGTCTGACCTTTTCAGGTTTCCACTGTTGTCCACAGCAGCTCCTGAGCATGGGATAAACTGATTTGGAGTAGTAGTTCAATTCCAAACTGCCTTGCTTGTTTTTATCACAATCTGAGCATTATATAGTATAGAATTATGCCTCCCCATATACAGTTCTGTAACAGCAAACCTCCTATAATACTACAGATCATTACATCCCTCTTGGGGAAAACAGATTTTCAGATGCACGAAATAACAAAACGATCTTTCTTGAAGTTGTTCTTTAATGATCATTTTCTTGTCATTTTAAAACGTTACCTCGCGGCTGAACTCGTCGTTCCGATGTTGTAAGAGGGCTGATGTAATGATTTGTAAGTACACATGAACACTGCACTCGCAGAAAGTATATGGAAGTTTGCACATTTTAATGACAACGGATAATGCTGCTGTAATTTCTCATCCCTCTCACAATGGCTGTCAGGAGGAACTGGTAAATTTGTGCCATGCTACCTTGTTACGATCAGTGTTTAAATGTTATGTCCTTCCATTTAAAGAGCCGCCCTATTCTCATCTTTGCTGTGTTCTGTAATTAGACAAGCCAGCCATTCTTCTTCCACCCTATTTGCAGTTTCACTGATTTATAGGAAAGCAGTAGAGCTGCTTATGAAACACAAAATATAGGGCAGGTCAAAGCCATGGATTATATAGCAATGTTCCATACAGAACATATGGATTACTAAAATCTTATTTCATAAAGCACAAGAGATGGAAGTATTGCTTGTAAATAAGAGTGAGACACAACTGCAGTTTCAGTCTCAGGTGGATTCTAATTTCAGGTTTTGAGCTATGATTATTATTTGCATCGCAGTGATGTAAAGACATGCTTCCATTCACTGAAGTCTTATCCCTGATGCTGCACAGCACCTCCATCAAAAATGATAGCACTGACATGAGCAACAGAGTCCTAATTTCTAGACATGTAGGGCACCCTGAAGGGAATAGGGTGTACACAAAAAAAACCCACTGTATGGGTAAAGACAAAAAAACCCCACAAGGTTGGAAATTTGCAGAGGGGTTGAATGGAGTAAGGGCACTAACCACTTCTGATTACATGACAAATATTTGTCTGGCAGAAATTTTTAAAAAAGAGCCTATAATAGACACTGCCAGATTAATAATATTATTTTTCTAATCAAGGACACTATTTGCTGTTGATAAAAATAAGATAATGATATAATAAAAATATGGTGATGGAGAGTGGCTCAGCCTTCCAGTAGCTCTGCCACTCTCCATCATATATGAAAAGTCATGGAGGTCAGGGGAAGTCCCTAGTGACTGGAAGGACAATATTGTGCCCATTTTACAAAAGGACGTCCTGGGGAACTACTGACCTGTTAACCTCACCTCTGTGCCTGGGAAGATCATGGAACAGCTTCTCCTCGAAACTATGCAGAGGTGATTTGTGACAGTCAGCAGGGCTTCACTAGGGGCAAACCCTGCCTGACCAACCTAGTGGCTTTCTATGATGGGGTGACCACATCAGTGGACAGAAGAAAAATAATGGATGTCATCTAACTGGACTTCTATAAAGCCTGCGACACAGCCCCCCATAACATCCTTCTCTCTAAACTGGAGAGATAAAGATTTGATGAGTAGACTGATCAGTGGATAATTGGTTGGTGGGAATCGGTTGGATGGTCACACCCAGAGAGTAGTCATCGATGGCTGAAGTCCAGATGGTGACATGTGACAAGTGGTGTCCCTCAAGGGTCCGTACTGGCACCAGTATTATTTAATATCTTCATCAATGACATCAACAATGAGGTTGAATGCACCCTCAGCAAGTTTGCAGATGACACAAACTGAGTGGTACAGTTGACACACCAGAAGGACAGGATGTCATAGAGTGGGACCTGGGCAAGCTAGAGAAGTGGGCCCATGTGAACATCATGAGGTTCAACAAGGACAAATGCAGGGTCCTGCACCTGAGTCCGGGCAATCCTCATTATCAATACAGGCTGGGAGATGAAATGACAGAGAGCAGCCCTGCAGAGAAGGATTTTGGAGAGATGGTGGATGAGAAGCTCGACATAAGCCGACAATGGTCTCTCACAGTCCAGAAGGTCAACCGTACCCTGGGCTGCATCAAAAGGAGAGTGGCCAGCAGGTTGAGGGAGGAGATTCTGCCCCTCTACTCTACTTTCATAAGACGCCACCTGGAGCGCTGTGTCCAGTTCTAGAGTCCCCAATATAAGAGGGACGTGAAACTGTTGGAATGGGTCCAGAGGAGCACCACAAAGATGATCAAAGCACTGGAGCACCTCTCCTATGAAGACTGGCTGAGAGAATTGGGGTTGTTCAGCCTGGAGAAGAGAAGGCTCAGGGGAGACCTTATAGCAGCCTTGCAGTAGCTGAAGGGGCCTACAAGGAAACTGGAAAGGGACTTTTTAGAAGGTCATGTAGTGATAGGACAAGGTGAATGGTTTTAAATTGCAAACAGGTAGATTTAGATTGGCTATTAGGAAGAAATTCTGTACTATGAGAGTGGTGAGGTGTTGGAACAGGTTGCCCAGGGAGGAGGTGGCTTCCCTCTCCCTGGAGGTGTTCAAGGTCAGATTAGATGGGGCCTTGAGGAGCCTCATCTAGTGAGACGTGTCCCTGCCCATGGCAGGGGGTTGGAACTTGATGATCTTTAAGGTCCCTTCCAACCCGAACCATTCTATGATTCCATGATTTCTTCAGGAGCTCTAATGTGATTAAAATGACAGGAATTAGCAATAGCCCTTGCCTTTTTTTTTGTGAATAAGGACTGATTCCCCAGTGCATAAGTGTTTTATTTGTAAAATATAAGTGTCTCACTCATAGATGTGAACAGCTGATGATATGGAAGTGTTATACCGCATGAATAAAATAGCAAACTTACATCTTTAAAATTACCCCTTTGATTCCACTAGTGTGTGGATGTTCTATATAAGCATTAAAGTTAGCTTTATTTGTTTGCCTAAGCATGTACTTATTCTTTATGCAATGCACCTCTGCAAACCACTTCTTCTTCCTCATATAACTCCCACCTGAAACATTCAATTTACTCAATCTCATTATAGTTTTCTGGGACTGAAGCTATCTTTCTAAGGCTAGAAAGAAAAGGAATAGTTTCTCATATTTGTTTTCCATTTTTTATAAGATTGAAAACTGATTTAAAACATGGGGCAAATACTGGTTCTGTATAAATGAAGTTTAGAAAGGTTCCAAACTATAGTTTAGTCCATCTAGGCATCCAAAATTCCAACTGTTCATCCAAACAATGACGTTAGAAATTTGAGCTGGAAATTTCAAAAGACTTTTGAGAATTATTTTATATTCTTCCCCCTATTTGATCTGAAATAGAAGTGCTCTCAACATTTTTCAGCATCTGTGAACATTGTCTTGATTGCAGCCAAAGAATACAAGCTTCATAAAACTGAAAAATAATGGGATATGATGAAGCGTCAATTAGTTGAAGTTTTTCAAGTACTTTTTAAAAAGGATAATAGTTCATGTTAGTGCTTCTTTTGTCCAGATACATTTACACAAATCTCTAGCATTTTACTTTATCTGTCTCAGTGCTATTTCATAACATGCTCAAGAGTTTTTATAAAATAATAGCTGCTAATTTCCTCTGAAGCATTCCATTTAGATGAAAAAACTAATAATAGTAAAGTAGCAAATGGTACCTAGTTTCTTGTCAGTGGAAATTGATGCTGGTCTTTTGAATGAGTGAGAGATACCAGGAAATTACGTATGCTTTCTGGTCTGGCATGGACAAGCATGTAGTTCCAGTAGTTTCCCCAGAGCTCCTTCAGTTTTAAAGTGACATGCATTAATGAAGTACGCTGAAACTCTCATCTTCTGCTGCACCGGCTGCTCCTCCAATACATCAGAGGCAAGGATGTGTCATGTGGGTAAACTGCTTTGCCAGAGATGGACAGATTGAGTCAAAGCAAAAGAAAACTAAGCACAGGTCACGTCAAAACCCCACTGAATTCACAAGGCATGCCTGATGTACAGGCCATACAGCTCAGCTGTTTTCTTCCTGGTATTTTTATTTTTGGCAAAGTTTTCCTGCAAGACACAACTGAAATTTCTCAGCCTTCATTTCAGCTGAAGCAGCTGGCTAGCTTGAGCTAACTCACCAACTCCAAACACTAACTTTATAACTAGAATTGTTTAAAATGATCAGAATTTGTTCATTTGGAGTTTGGTTGCTTCTAAACTGAGGCATTTCTTCTTCATGTATCAGATAGCAACAGCTATACTGCATCTCCCCTGTATTCTACTGGTTTTTATGCAAGTTTATTTCGAAGCAAGATGGTTTTCAGGCCTGAAGAAATATGAAGGTTGTGTCAAAACCACACAACAGAAAACGGTGCTGAAACATCCATGCAAGCAGCAGATGAGTTTACGCCAGTATGTCAAGATGTGCTTGCTTATTAGCAGAGGCAAAGTGTTACTTTAGGATACCCATTCACCTTTGGGATCTGAACCAGCACCTCCCCTAAGCAGTGCATGGAGCCATGCAGATTTACCAGTGAAAAATGTCACAGTGGCTCTGGAATATCTCATCTGATGTGCACATACCCACAGGTTCCTAAAATCTTACAGCCTAAGGAAACAATAAAACCCCAAAGAATGAATGTGAATGAACAATTAAAACCATAAATAGGCAAACTGTTTTTCAAGAAAATCAAGTTTTGTTGATGTTCTATACAAAACTAAGCTTAAGTATTTTGTACAAATAGCCATGTATCTGGTTTGGTGTGAATAAACACAGTGTAACAACACTACTCTAAACAGACACTACTACAAATAATCATCGCCTACAGTTTTTCTTTTCTTCAAAATCACAAACAGGTCTTAGCATTTACATGAGAATAATTCACAGGAAGACAGGAATTGGAAACAGTCTCTTTCAACTCTCAAATTACTTGTCTCCTACAAGTCCACAAACTTACTAGTTCCTCTGAACACTCAGTTTTTTTCTTCAAGTTTCCAGTAGGCCCCGCTGAGTGAGCTGCACTGTCCTGCGAGCTGCACTGCCCTGCATCTGAGAGCTCAGAAGGGGCTTTGTTCCCTTTGCCTGCAGAACTCCTCACAAACCACCCCTCAGGTGATCTCATTTTCAGGTTTTTCTTTTCCCTCCTTCGAGAGGACAGCCAGTGACTAACTTCTCTTCAAATTCCTCTGTGAGGAGGTGCCTAAGCAGTCTCTATCTTCCCACAAACTCTGCTTGGTGAACCAACAGCTCCCCCATTTTCATCTGCCTATTTTATGCTTAGCCAACTAATTTTCTGACGAGACACGTGCTTTGTTGAATGTAATACTGCCTTGGCTTCTTTTTAAAGGGCGATAACCTGCAATGACCAGGCTGGACTGAAGCATCAGTAAGTACCCTGCACAAGTAGATATTTGTGTATTTCACCAGAGTTCTTGAAACTGCACTCAAAATAATAGAAGCCTTTCTTTACATCAGGCTTTTACTGTGTCCCACCAGTGGCTAACCAAAATCACAAGACTAGATTTACACGTGTTATTCCAGGATTCCTGAAATCCACACAAGTGAAGAATTACAGAACAGAAATAACAATGACTCAGTTTATAAGACAAACATAAAAGACATTTTTTCACAAACCACAAAAAGCTTTTGATCCAAGTGGGGCAGACAATGCTGACAAGTCAGTTCAATTCCTGGTTTAGTCTAACGAGGCCTCTACCTTTGGTCTTGATAAAATGAAAACGACTATTGCTAACACTATCAGATACTTTTGTTACCTGGATCAGCAGGAAGGCTACAAATTCAGTGAATAGAATGAAGTCTAATTTACTGGAAGCCTATAGTCTCCTAATACTCATGCTTTGTAATATGTTCACCATCACAGCATTCAGGGTTCCAATACACTCTGATTAATGGAAACAGAAAAAGAAGGCCGTACATTTCTCCTATCATTCCCCAAAGAAATTTTCCTTTATTTTATATTACTCCATTTGGACAACACTGCTTTGGGAAAGTCAAGGTGAAGAAAAAAGTTTGATTTTTTTTGCTGTTAAGGCAGTGAGATTGGGAGACTCTGACCTCACTGGAAGTAGACTGAACAAGAAACAACTTGTAAGAAGGCCCTCTATCCTGGAAGTCTGCTCTGCTTCACGCAAATATAAATTAAAGCAACTACAGAAGGGCTACATCAGCATCAATTTTGTGTATGCAATAAGTTTTATAGAATAATTCTGTCTATACTTACAGGAAAAATGGGTGTTAACACAAACATGTCCCTAACTACTCCACCCACATGTGTCAGGAAAGATGAGTCCTGGAACAACCATGACCTTACTAGTGCTTAGAAAGAGGAGAGCAAAATACAACAGTGTAGCCACACATATAGTTGTGTTTTCTCAACTATCAAAATAGAGGGCATAAAAACACATCTCACACATCATACTCTTTTCTGCTCTTAAACAACTGACATGCAGCCATACAAACCTTAGAACAGCATTTTAAGTAATTCTAAATTGTTCATACTGTTGACAATAAAGTCCTCTGGTGAAAGGGTTTCATTCAGGCCAACACAAATGAGTATGATTTTCTCTTCTGTCCCTTCAATCTCTTCTCCTCACTACTGCAGACTACACACATGAGGCAATGAAAGGCTTAATGCTCTATTGTTTCTGAAAATCCTTGTGGCACGTCATTTAGAAAACATGTCCAGAGTTGAGCTTAATGGGATCTATGGATGTTTAGAATCTGAAATGAAGTCATTTTGCTGTGGAATAAAATAAGAAGATATGGACTTTTATTCTTGAAAATAAGTTATAGACAAGCAACCTTAAATGGGACTATCATATTATCTGTGCCTACTTAATTGTGCTCAAGGTATACTTAGGCTTTGCTTCATGAAAACCCAAAGATTAAATAGAGCCTTCAGCTTTTTTAGCCAGAAAACAAACTAAATAATCTGTTTTAGGAGGTCAGACATTCCATGTGTAAATGTAAAAGCTTCCCTGCAAATATGAAAATTGTGTCTCTCTGCAGTAGGACAGAGAGAAACACAGCACTACACACAGTGTCAGCATTTTAAAGCCACCACAGTATCATAAGTGCTGCCAAGAGATAACTGGCAGTAGCTGGAAACAGTTTTCATAGAGAAAGCTGAGATAAGCTGTGTCTTGCAGAGTATCTGTGAGAAGCTTGGATAAGTCTGTATTCATAGAAACAACGTGTTTTATTCAAAAATACATTTCCCTTCCAGAAGGCGTATTTGGCATCAAGAGATTCTTCTGTTCTGGAGATAATGAACTTTTTATATTACAACAGCAAGTTCTTGGTTGTAAACTCAGTTTTCTGACAAGAGTGGAGAATGTGGCACTCCAGTTCATTATACTTGACTCATTTCTTCTCTCAGAGGGAAAACAGAAGTAGAAATGATAGGAATGAGATATGAATTCTCACCTAGTTTTGATGGATTATGTCTTTATGGTATTTAAAGTGTGGTTCTGGTGTTGGCACTTGACATTAAAGTTTAGAGGGCCTTTATCCAATACTTTAGTTATTTATTTTAATTAGGACAGTTTACAGGAATCACATAAAATCTTAGCCTCATTTAACTTGTCAAATTGAGCAAAAGCAAACATCATTGAAGTGAACGTGAACATGTTGATTTTCCCAAAAACTTTTGATTTCATATACTTTGCATCCCATTTTATTTCAGGCACTAATACAACGTTTCAATATTCTGATTCTACAAAAGCATAAATAATTGCTTGAGTTAATATATCATGCACAAGCCCTGTGAACCTACTGCTGTTAGAGCACTGAAACGGATGGTTCTTAACTCATAGAGCCTCCTTATGAGAGCATAAATAAATAACACCTACCAAAAGTGAATTCAACAATTTGTTACAGAATTATGTTCTGTTAAAAAAGAAGCTGGCTCCCTACTTGGAGATACTATATTGTTTCTTTCTCCCACAAGGCATTCAGGAGTGTTAAAATATATTCACTGTAGGTACACAGTTGCAGAGCACAAGCTAAAGCGCATTACATCCTTCTCCGTGCTCTCATAGAGAAATAAAGTGGCCTTGATTCTCTGCAGTTCAATCCTTCTTAGTTTAAGCCCTGGCAATTTCAGGCTACTTTATTTCTCAAAGAAAGAAGCCACACTGGGGTTTAATGTACTTGGGTTCTGACATAACCATGACTTTGAAATCCCTGGCTGAAATACCTTACATAAGAGGTAATTAATTATTATGCCATTACTCACTTATTCAGACCATTAAAATGTCTAAGGCAACAGGAGCATTCAAGAGAAATTTTAGAGGACAGCAGCTTTTTGCAATATGCTACAATGTTCAATAGCACTGACTTTTGACCTATACGAAAGACTTAACTTTCTCTGCCAAATATTTTTGGCAGCTTGTCTAGACTCACTCATACAACAAGTACAGTGTGTTTTCACATCTATTCATTAAGTCCCACTGTGAAATTACAGCGTGTGAGGAAGCAAGACCAGACATTTTAAACCATTTTACTCACTGTAGCCAATTGCTGAAATCACCTGAAAATGGTTTTTATTTTTCCTGTATTACAGTTCTCATCTTGAGTGAAGCTCATTGGTGAAGACTGAACACATCACCTGACAAAGCAGTTGAGTCAGTTAATCGATTATTAATATTTCAGCAGGTCTGAACACCAGTGTGAGAGACTGAAAGGGTTAATATGTGTGGATGTCTCAAGCACCGTGGCAGAAATGAGTTACATAATGATAATAACCACCAAGGAAAAGTTGGTTAGTACCAAATGCAGAGGGCATGTTCCATATTCCCATCACCATCTATGGCCAGAGATCATACAAGGTTCACCTGAGGAAGGGGCTCACAACCAACTGAAAGACTCCTCGAGGCCACCCAACCTAAATGGCAACTGCACAGAAAACTAAGAACATTCTGGCACAAGAACCATACAAGTCATCAAGGGGCATGACTGGCATGATCAAGAGGTGGGGACTAGACCACAAAAGATACAAACCCAAGGAGCCATGTGCACACCCACAGGAGGATTGCCACACCAGTCATTATCATCATGGCATCCAAGGGTGGTAATATCTCTGTGTTTTTTCCCTCTTTCCCCTCTTTCTTTTTCTTCCTTTAAATGTTTCAATTAGAGGCAACCGTTTCACTTTCCAAGTTCAGGTTGCTTCTACCATAATTAAAATGCTTAATCAATTGTTTGGTGTCATTTCATCTTAATTTAGCCCAAGAGAATCACAAAAGTGCTACAGCTCCCCAGGCTATTCAGGTTGGGTCATGACATCCAGTAAGTCAGAAAAATAAGCAAGATCTAAATGGTGTTTTATACCAGTCTACTACAACCCAATTACTCCAAGAACTATTGATTCTTTGAGAAGAAATCTGTACTTTTAAAACCTGGTGCAGAAACATCAAGTTATCAGAAAGGTATCAGTCACTTAAAGAAATAAGAGCCTGACATTCACTTATTAATTTTCTTTTTAATTATTATTTTTGCAGCATTGACTTGCTGAGAGTCAGGATCTACTGGCATAAATACACTTAATTGGCTTTTACAAAACAGGCATAGGGAAACCCTCTCAGTAAGCCTAGCTTTAAAGCAGTAAATGGAACACGTGAATACTTGAAACTATCCAAGGAGGAAAAAACGATCACTCTTAAGTTTGTTTTGTGACCCTACAAGATGATGTAACATCTTCATACACTTCCTTTTGGGCAACTAGTAGCAAACCCGCAACTGTCATTGACTGTATGAGCTTTTGGAAGATTCGCTAATGACAACGACTGAAAGTTGCCATCTTGACTCCATTTAGATCAGCCTTAGGTAACTCCCACTTAGTATTTTTTAATTATTTTATCTGCAACATATCCACTGTGGACAGGAAATAACCTTATCATATAAAACTGCTTTCAAAAATCTCCTTAAAACTAACCATTGCTTTAAAGAGTTATGATATTTACATCACTGGTAAACTGAGGCAAATAAGATCGAAATACTTATCTGATGTGTCTCTGCTTGGCTGTTGATTCACAAATAGATTACACTTGCTCGGTACAATTCCTTTCTAATCTAATTCTCCTACTTTAAAAACATGCAATCATGCTTATCCTCTCCACTTTTTTCTTTCAAGCACAGAGCTAAGTAAACAACAAAAAACTTTGGACCAAGTTAGAAAGGTAGGTTGTAGCTGGATAAGATGTTATGCATAGCCTGAAGAGACACAAGCCCAAAGCCCCAGCATGGTCAATTGGTCAATTACAAGGCTGTCACTGAACAGAGCTCACCTGCAAGCACTTCCCAAGTAATCACCCTAATTCCTGGCACTTGCCCTTTATGTATTTATAAGAATTAAAGAGGTCATACTTCAGTCTTCTCCAAACTAAAAAGACCCAGCTCCCTCAGCCTGCCCTCATTCCACTCTCTTAATCATCTTTGTGGCCCTGCACTGGACTCATTCAAGTAGTTCCTTGTTCTTCTTGAACTGAGGGGCCCAGTACTGGAACCAATATCCCTAAGATTCTGTGTGTGATGTCTAGGGCCGAGCTGTGTGTCTTTCCAGGCAGTAGCAGCACTCAGCATTGTTATAGTGGATAAAATCAGATGAAATATGCCTTTTGTAAAAATCAAATAGAAAACTTCAACTCCCACAACCCTGGAATGCTGAAAATCAAATGCTACCTGGGATGGTGGCATCAATGATAAATGTAATCCTGGATGAGCCAGAGACTTATGAAAATTCAGAAATATTGAACAGGGAGAGGAAAGTACCTATAAACTAAAAACCAGCTCCAGCCAGCACTGGAAGGTATTGATTGCTCTATTTCATGGCATGCAAACTCTCAATTTTTGTACTGAAATTAACTTCCTGGAAGTGTTACTTGAAAACTACTAATACCAAATGCCCCCTGCCTACCTTACACGCAATATTATATTATCAACATCAATAGGGTGGGAGATGCTTATTAAAATCAGCAGGGAATACCGGGGCTTCTTCTGGTTTCGCCAGAGGGTAAGTCAGGTTTATTTAATGGGTGTAAATGAGATTAGACTTAGACCAGCTGCACATACTTCAGAGAGGCTTATCATAACATAAACAAAAGTGTTTATTATTAGAAGTGTAAATGCTATAATTTCTTACTGCTTTGCTCTATTTCCTAAGTAGTTTCACACACATATATATATGCTGATGTCAGAATAACCTATTAGGTCATCTGCTGTGACATTCTGCATGTATTAGGCCTTTAAATATTACCCAGTTAGCTTATTTTTACTGAAAAAAAGCTTGTCCACAGCTCATGCTTGACTTAAATAACTTATGTATATCCTTCTTTTAACATCATATACCTAATTTGAAATGTTTCACTTCAGCTCTCTGCTATGAGCTTTTCTTTACCTGTAACAGTAATGAACTTTTTCATATTACATATTTTCTACCTCAAGAGATAGTTACACAACATTAGTCAGATTTCTAATATAAAAAATCAGATTTAAATCTTCCTCATCATAAACTTAGCAAATTCAATACTTGCAATACACTGAAACAAAACATTCTTTCTTAGTTTGGTTACCCCAAGTAAACTACCAATTGCTGACAGAGCAATGAATATTGGGTTAACTTGTCTTTAAGTTCATCTAGAACTGTGCTTCCCCCCCCTCCTTTTTTCATAAAAAAAAAACTCCTATGAATTTTAGTACGCCTGCTATTCAGGTTGAAGTTTTTACTTTATTATCATGTCTGCTGTTCTTATTTATCTAACTTAATTT
Source organism: Gallinula chloropus (assembly GCF_964237585.1). Taxonomy (NCBI): domain Eukaryota; kingdom Metazoa; phylum Chordata; class Aves; order Gruiformes; family Rallidae; genus Gallinula; species Gallinula chloropus. Next base: position 32,201,075 of record NC_140092.1, read on the forward strand.
GGCAACCCAAATTAAAAAAAAAAACACACCTTTTTCTTTGCTATTGTATATTTAGACATACAATATTGTATACTGAAGGACTGTCATAGAGTGTCCATAGGTGTTCTTGATTCCAACTACACTATTCTGAACTCTCTCTGACAGAGGGAGAAGATGTGACTGCACCTTAGCATTCCCAGGCCATCTTCCAGTCCAACAGTGCAAACCGACCACGAGCAGTGTGAAGTGCTGAACTGCAGTCTGGACTGGATGAAGCACAGGCAAATGGCCCGTTCTACCACTTCAGCCAAGAAGGCAGTGATGGCTGGCTGAAGGGAGGAACAGACAACAACAGGGAACAGAAAAGTTTCAAACCATTGCAGCTGAATCCACCACTCTAACTGCCGACTACTCAGGGTGTGGCACAGTCCTCACACAAACTCAGAAGTATATTATATATTTATTTCTACTTATTAAAGGGTCCCATTCCCTGCAATTCATACTTTCTTCATCAGGGAGAAAATGAATTCATTAAAAGACAGTTGAAATACACACATCTGCAGAAACCAGGCATTTTGAAGAGAAGGCTGTTGGTTTAGCTCAAGGCTTCAGCTGAAGGAAAGGATCGAAATTAATGATGACCTCAATTAAATTTCTATAGCATCTCTGGGGAAACTTCAAGCCATATGTTGAAATCCCTTTAATGTTAATGGGTATTACTTGTTCTCCCATCAAGGCTAAAGACAACGCTTATGCCTCACGTTTCTGTGTTGGAGGACAGAATGTACCAAAATGACTGTGTGAAGAAGGGAACAAAAGGACAAAGAGGTCATGTTAGCTGCAATATATATGCTTTTCTGTTTTAGATATTTAAAGGGATGCCATACAAGAAAGAGAAAAAGAGAAAGACAGAGTTTAGTAATATATGGTCAATGTTCACATATGTTACCGATTAGAAGAGAAACTATTTGAAGTGAAAGAGAAACTATGCTGAAAATTCAAAGTCAGTTAATTAAGTCCTTATCATCTAGTGAAGTAATTGTATGGGCTACACACAAAAGAAAAGCTCACCCCACAGTTAATTGTATTAGTTTCAGTAGAGTTACTCCAGGGACAGACTCAGCCCATGTTGTTAGGTGACTCACAGCCGTAGTCTGCAGCAATGGATGACATGTCCAATTAATCCACATGAAAAACAAAGAGAAAGGAGTCATGCAGCCCAAACTGAACACTGTATATTGTACAATGATCAAAGGAATGGAACAGCTAAATTCATCTCCACCATTATAGATCATATACTCATCAGGATTCCTATAGATATTAGAATGTCCTTCCTAGTATTAAATTTCTTTACACTCAGAAACAAAAAGTGCAGACCTGTTGTATTTTTGTAAATAAAACATCTTAGAAGGTCTCTCAGGACACTAAGGAAGATTAATTCAATTTGTTCCTAAAAAACTTGTTTCTTTTCCCATGACAGAAACCCAATTTTTCTTTCGGGCATTTCCACATACATTTTTGTTGTGGCCTTCATTCTTGGCCAGCTACTGCATCTCTTACAAATCCTTATGACTGCCTTCACTGACAAGGATTAGATAGTACCATTAACCCACAGTCAAGGACATTGTGTCAATTACTAGACTTTTTTTTTTCAATCAGACACCTCTGATCCCAAGCAATACTTACCAGCTGACAGGTCAACGAGTATGTAATGCATATTAAAAAAAAAAGTCCACAGTGGATAGTATCCCCCAGCAAAAACTGCCCAGAAAACATGCTCATCCTGAGTGGTACAGCGTATGCAATCAGAAGGGGGAAAAGAACCAGGGAAGGAGGAAGGCAATAGAAAAACAAAGCAGTGCCAATTTGAAAGCATAAAACTGAACAGTTTGCAAAAGGTGATGTACAAAGAAAATGTCAACAATCTATATGTTTGGATCAGATGAAAACAAACGGAGGTTTTTACTCCCTCTAGGGAATTTGAATACTCAGTTCTCTTTCCAGGAAGTGGAAATGGTGTAGGGTCCTTTTGCAGCTTTCAAAATCGTCAATTATAAGGAATATTCCATTATCATTCTTAAATGCAAACTGACCTAAAACTTGTCATTCATTGGCACATAGGGTTTTTTTGGGTTGGGTTTTTATTTGTTTGGTTTTTTTTTTTCTTGTTAAAAATGGGACTGGTAGTACATTTCCAAAATACATGTTGCCTGCTATTTTCCTCAACCACTATTTCAAAGTCCATCTGCATTTATTGTTTGGGAGGAAGAAATCTCCTAGGATTTAGAAAATGCCTTTTGTCTTCTTCAGTGATATTCCCAATACATATTTCTGTGATCATTTCTTCTTTCCTCACTTGCAAGACAGAAAAAATCTTAACAGCCGACATACAACATGACTATTTTAAAGAGTTCCTGGTGCCCTCACTATTTCTCCAGTTCTGCCACCTCAAACTACCTCTTCTGAAGGCAGGATGCAAGTGGGACTAGGGAAATCTGAGCTATGCCAAGCTCCCCAAACACCTCCCAACCTAAGAAGCTGGTCCCCATCTCTCCTCTTAGCATGCTGATTGTCTTCCTTCTTTCATTGTCTCACAGTGGGGATGAAGTTCAAACACATGGAACAAGTAGTTACTGTTCTGTAAAGGAAGATTTTTTTTAAAAATAAAAATGTAAAATGCATGACAACTTTGCACTAAAAAATAGGACATTACCTGCAAAATTATGTCTACCAGATGATTAACCGTCGCCTGAGCAAACTTAACCTGGACATCTCATGTGCACACCAAATGACACAAACTCTGATAAGAAGATAATCTGCTTTTCCCCCTTTTTTTTCTTAGACATTCTGAAGAAGGGAGCTGAATTATGCTTTCCCCATAACATAAATGCTCCTTTTCTACCCCTCACATGCTTCATTTTATAACTTTGAAGCATAAGGATGCAAAAAGGGTGAACAGTCCAGCCCCTCAACTTTACATACAACTAAATCATATGAACATGAAAAGCTCTGTTTTGAAGTTCTGTTTTATGAGACATGAGTTTCATCCAGCACTCTGATTGGAGCACTTCACACTTTGAGAAATCTTTGTATTAAGATTCAGGAATAATGTAGTTCTTCAGGTGCCAATGCTGTCATTTTTCCAAAGTTTTTCTTCTGCTTTCAGCTGATGCTCAAAGCCTATTTACTGTATGTGTTTATGTGGATACACAAATCCTTTCTAGTCTCACCCCTTCAGTTCAGATTGATACAACTCTTTAGCCTCCTTGCTTATGATGTGTTCTCCATTTTGTCCTAGTAGTCTTTTTCTCACTAATCCCAGTCTTAATCCATCTTTCTCAAACACAAATGTGTTCCTCTTAATATCCTTCCTGAATGTAAAATTTATGTACATAGAGAGAGATAGCCAAGAGATAGCTAAGGATTATAAAGTTATCAGTCCCATATTGTCATCCCTGTAATACTAAGCACTGCTTTCTGAACAGTTTATAAACTTCTTTCAACTCCCAATAAGATGCTTTGTATGGTTTTCTTACCATGGATAGTGACAAAATGGGAGTCAGTTGAGCATTAGGTCTCAAATTACTACAGCTTAATAACAATCCTTGTTTTGTCATGCAACATGGGACAATCGTAGTGTGCTCACGAAAGATTATGTAAAGAACACATAGATTGACTGCCTCTTAGTTACATAACTTATTTTCATTACCAAGTGGGACTAAACTTTATAAATGTAAGGATGGTAGACAAATCAAACTGCTGTTATCACACAATTCACCTCAAGGAGAAGATGGATCCGTTTGCTAGCAGACTCCAATAATCATCAGAAGGGAGAGTGAAGCCATTGTTGCAGTAAGTGAAAAATAACATGCGTGCTGAAATAAAAGGTATTCTTGTTTTTTTCAGAGAATATTTTGTAATAAAGACTGGAATTCACATATGAATTCGAAAACAGAAGTCCTAAAGGCTAGCAAATTGAAGAGAACAACATAATATATGCCAATGACTAAACAATGCAACCATTTCTCTGAACCATCCTTCGGCTACAAACGCACACTATTTGCAAAGCAGGAAGAAATATAGTTTTCTACATTCCACCTTAAGATAAGCAACCAAAATTAAAGGCATTATGAAGAAATTAGTTTCACTAGAGACAACTCAATGCAAACAGTGATTATCAAGAAGTCCCATTCAAGCAGAACAGGTTCATGATAGGTCTATATAGTTGTGTAATTCTGATCATTTCCATCTTCCATAGGGAAGATGTGATGGATTACCTTTTATCTATTCCCCTAAACCTTTGGAACTGAACTGCAAACAGTCTCCAGAAACCCTGCAATTACACAAAAGTTCCCTCTGAACAGAGATTCTGTAGTACCTTTGGGATGACAGGACTCATACAGCACTGGCTAATGGATCATACTCTAACTGGAGGACAGTGACATGTGGAGGACCACAGACATCTATCCAGGGCCATGTCATGTTTAGTGCTTTTATCAGTGAGCTGCAAGAGATGATAGAATAAACTCTCATCAAGTTTACAGATGACACTGAATTGGAGGCAGTCAATACACTTAAGGTCAGGACTGCCATTCAGTGACTCACATAGACCAAAGGAATGGAACTCAAGGTTAAAAAAAATCTAAAAAGGAAAAAGAAGCAGTAAATACTGTCTCAAAGGATGATTGTGGCAGCATCACATTTCCTGTTCACTGACAGCTTTTTAGAATTACATAGCACTGTGGGAAGCATTACTTTTAAAGAATGGTTCACTTTACCCAGTTCATTTTATTATCATGTTTAAATAGGTTTCATCTTAAATTAGTGCATCTGGAATACTGCTGAGGCCTCTTCACCTCCCCTCTCAAACCCTCCTTTCCACCCAGTGAAATAATCTTAGAATTTTTTCCATCACGTGTCCATCAGTACTCAATTGCCACTAGACCAGTAATCCCATTTCCTGTATCTCCTGCATTTTGTCTTATACAAGTCAACATTCCCCTGCAGAAGTCAGACAGTTTTACCAAGCCTTTAACACCAAATGTGCAAAAGTATCATCTATGCCCCTTCATTTCACCTTAATGAAGTGTCAATGAACACAAAACATTCAATTGGAATCAAAGAACTTTGTCCAGATCCTGAGAATCTCTTAAATTAAATGTATTTGGCAGCAGTTTTCAACAGCATAACCCACAACAAATATTTTATCCTCAGCCACTAATGTTTCAAGCTCCACATGACAAGTGGTTTTCTGGTTTTACCTGGTGTGCTGGTATAGCAGAAATGGGAATGGTGAGGTGTTACTAGGGAATGCATGACTTCATGGTGCTCATTCTGAGAGGCTGGATTAGAACACATCAAAAATAGAGGCAGAAGGGCCAACAACTAAATTTTATTGCCTAATATTATGCACAGAATCTAAATAAGCACCAGGAAAATAACAAAATGTACTGGATGCTGAAATACTCAGGAAGGGTTCGGCTGGGACACAGACACACAGAAAGTGTTCAGGTGGTTCAGAAGAGGTACTTTGCTGGTGGGGGACCACTGTTCATTTCATGTATCAGGATCATCTCCTGAAAACCTCTATCATCCATTACATGACAGTGTGTCGTTCTTAGAGGAGCTTGGCTCTCCAGAAAGTACTAAGGGAAAATAAACTGAGCTAAGAAAAGAGCTGTCTCGGACTACTACTGCACTGGTAAAGAGAATTGCCTGAGGATCCAGAGAGGTTTACCTAGGTCCTCAGCAGCTGAGCTATATACTCACACTTTGCAAAAAGATTATTATTCACAAATTATTAGTCTTCATTTATGAGAGATTTCTATTTAACAGATGCTCATCATCAAGGTGTGATGAAGCTCAGCACTGAACAGGGACCTCTGAAAACCATAAGCTAAAAATGTGTGCTGGACACAGCCCCTGCTGATAAATCACTGTGCTCTCTTATTATGAGTTCTACTTGGCATTCCTGTAGGAAATGGATTAAAACTTTGCTAGGTCTCCATACTCCAAATGAATGATGTTTTTCACACAACCAGGCTCTTCCAACTCTCTGGACCTTTTGTCCTGACTGAAGGACAAATTACTGTCAGACTATGGACACAGCCTATTTGATTTGAGCAGAACCAGAGCAATCACCTGCTTCTGTTCTAGCAATGTTTTCACCAGCAGTTCCAGTTGGCTTCAGAGATTACATCATTTCAGACTCTTAACTGACATGGGTATGTCAGCAGGCAAGTTTACTGGATAAGTATTCTGAGATAGACAGACTCTTACCTAGAATAAAAGGGGCAATGTGGGAGAATCCAGACAAGATGGCAATCAAGAAAACAGAAAGTAGGGAATAAATTGCCCGACACAGCAAATCAAACAATGCTTACTGAGATGCCAGTTCTGCAAGATTCTGGACTCTTCTTTGTGGAGCTGCATCTTAAATCTCTCTTAAATTATGGGAGTTGAGCTATCTACCACCTAAAAGTGCTAAATCTAAATATTCAGAAATCTTACCTCAGCAGTAATTATGCCATTATCACTACATTTATTTTCTTGGCTACCTTACCAGGAATTTCCCTTCAATAAGCACTTGAGTAAGTGTTCTGGAGAAGGAAATCATGAATACTGACTGAGCTGTCAGACTGTAAAAGCTGTCCTAAAAGCATAAATGTAAAGCTGTTCATTTACTGGTTTTGACATAAATAATAACCAGGTTAAGCACTGAAGTATATGAGGCATCAAAACAATATAATGACAGGCTATCAAAATAGTTACAGTCTTCCAAAACTGCCTCCTGGATTGAAGTATAGAAGCTGAAAGAATGAATAAATATAAGTGGGTTTAATTGTTGTTCAGTGCTTTAATCCAAAGACAAGCTCCATACTTATAAGGAAATCAGCCTTGGTGATGAAGCAGCCAGGAAGTTTTTTCATGAGGAGGGATCAGTATAGAAGAAACCAATTATTTTACATGAGGATAAATATGGTGCAGAAGTCACAAGTGGGCCAGGTGGAAAAGGAAAGGTCAAAACAAAGGCCATCCCTTATTAAAAGGTTAGTGAGAAAATGTCCTATGCCTTTGATGCCTTCACAACTGGCATTCTTCACAGGTATTTGGGCACATATGTCCTAAAATCAAAGAAATTATAGAGAAGAAAAAGGCAGATATGTCTTAAAAGCAAAGAAATTACAGAGGCAAAAACCCTTGTATCACCTTAATGGGCTAAATATATGAAAATATATGATCAATAATTAATCAATAGTTAATGATTAAGCAGGAAATCAAATGCCTGACAAGGCCAGAGAGATGAGATTATTAATTAAATTAGATAAGAATTTAGCAGGAAAACAGAGTGATTAACACAATAACTAAGGAAATTTTAAAATTCAGAGAAGAAGTAATGGTGATATTAGATATACCGGGCTAGAAGATTACCAACAGAATCCTCAGCCTATCAGTCCTGTTTTCTTATTTTCACTAATGAATTTGGTACAAAAAAAGGAATAAGAGATAAATGTCCCAGTGAAATTTGATGGCACCATGGTAGAAAAACTGCCAATACAAAATGTTACTAGAATGGCATAACAGAACAACTGATACTGAACACTGGAGTGATAAATATGGGATTAAATGTAATAGCAAAACTGCAAGGTTATGCAGGGCTGATAAGAATTATTCTTCCTTATAAGGTGGGATATCTTATATTTGAAACTACTTAAGATGGAAAAAGACCCGAGGAATCATTATTACTTCATCATTCATTTGAGGACAGTGAGACAGTGTTATTTCAATATGACAACAGACAAATGTGGATCCCAAAGACAACCAGGAAAAAAAAAGTTGGGGCTACTGTGGTAGGATCAATGAGACTCTACTACCTGTGGCCAAAATGTTAATCAAGCTCAGGGAAAGGGCAGCAGAGAGATCAGGAGAAAACAGAGCCTTTTTACTGCTAAGAATTGAGTTGACAGCACAACTTCCTAATGCAGGAAGTAGAACTAAAAATCTCTTCAATTCAGATACAATTAGATTTTATTAGTGTTGAAGCAGCGGAGGACTGGATTCAATGACTTGGAACTGCATACCGTTCCTGTGTCCCTAACCATTTGGACAACAGCATTATCTATGGTTAAAGTTCAAGTATAAAAATCTAGCAACTGTGTGAACCTGTAATAAAATATTCCAGAACTTTCCACCGAATGGACTTGTGTGGTTGGAGACTGGAATGAATGAGCTGAGGAAAGGAAACAGGCAGTGTCAGAACAGTGGTTTATACAGTTCTGTGTATCTGCAGAGATAAATGACATTGCATTTTATTGATTATCTGGCTATAAGGCTGCCAAACATATCTCCTGAGAAGCCCCTCTGCTATGATCTTCTTATGTTCTTTTGCAGAAGGTTTCAAACATCAAGTCACTATCATACTGACACTGAATCATACAACACAATAAAAGCAACTCTCTAGTAAAGTATTGAAAATCCTGGTGATTTCAACATACACCCAGTGCTGAACCCTGTAGGTTAGCTGGGGGAACCACAGTGAATGTCTAACAGAATCAGTTCTTCTGGCAAGAATTGTGAAGCCAAACACACTGAAAAAGTGCATTTCTCTTACTTTGGGTTGCTTTTATGTGTAATGGGTCTACAGTGATAATGGACAATTTCTAAGAGTCAGCCTTGCAAATAAATTGAAAAAAATATGTGTTTAAAAATTATTTGAGAGAAGGTATTGTTTATCAGATCAAAAAAAACCCTGTTGTTTTGATTGTAAATGTGAATACTCCCATAATTTGTTTAAAGTTTCTCAGTACCCGAAACTCCAGGTTGAATGTCCAGAGGCCTCTAACAGAAGAACTAATGGCAGAAGAACACAGGACATAGTCTAAGTGAACAACTTAACTCACCTTTATTGATTTGACTTCATACTTAAAGGTCTCCACCTCACCCAAGGCTTTTATTTCAGAGTTTAAACTCTGTCTTGGAATATTAGGCCAGTGACCAGCCCACAGTTCTGGCTCTCCAGGCTGACACAGAGGATTCACATTTTGAGACACACCATCCTAGTAGAGTATGTTTCAATACAAAAAGCAAGCCTGAACTCCTGTGTGTCGGTGTAGAGTTTTGTGTTCACCATCAGAAAAATACTGCTGGTGGTCAAGAAGTCCTGCTGGATGTTTAACATATCTCTTAACAGGACACTAGCACAAGCTCAGCTTATGTCACCAGCGTAAGACACCAAACTTTAGCACGAGAAAAGATATTCCTTTCTGTCACCCGAGTCTCCTCAGTGAAGGGAAAAGGACATAAATGAATGGAGGGAAAAATCCTGTGCTGCAAATTTGAATGCTAAACTATGAAGTTTTATAACTGAGGAGATTTTCCTTCTTCTTAGTTTTGTAAAACTTCAATCAGGACATGAAACTAGGTAATGAACCAACTGGTTTAAAATACTGACCATTTTCATTAAGATTAATTTTCTAACCTTTCCATATTTGTTAGTTCAGATCTGGGAAAGACTGATGGAATGTGTGTGATGGTTAAGTCCCTACAGCACTGAAAAATTAAATTTTTTGAGTTTGGTCTTTTTTACTCACTGACCTTCTGGGGGGCAATTCTGGAGTTTTTGGATCTGGCCTAGGATTTTTCTCCAGTGAAATCTACCAGGCTACACAACTACTGGAGATTTAAAGTGCCTTCTGCCTAAATAGGCAGCTTCAGCACCCATACACTCTTTGTCTCACATGAAGGGAGACAGTGTTTCAATATTGTATTTATTAGTCTTTCAAACCATTTCTCTGTGATTAAATTTATTAAGAAAACTATAGTAATACAATTACAGCGTAATTGCAGTCACATTTTTTTCACTAGACACAACACAAATAGATTCTAGGTTAAATTGTGGGGTTCTTTTTATTATACTGCTGGCCACAAAAGCCTGTAGTTGTTTTTTTTTCCAAATACACAATACTCCAGTGCATGCTTGGTGCCTCCTCATTTTCTTTTCCCGTTCTGGTTAATGCTCTTATATTTATTAGACAGGAAATGAACGAAGAGAGAATACGAAGGAAGTCTACAAGTCCATGAACAGTGCAGAGAAAGTGAACAGGGAGCCGCCTTTCACTCTGAAGCATAAGACAGAGCAGTCAAGAACAAACAATTAAATGGAAATACGTTTTTATCACCCAACATCCACTCTTCATAGTGAAGCTCACCACCACAGAACCCTGTAGAAGATGACTACTGCCACAATGCATTCTAAAAAAGCTAGGAGAACTTCACAAATATTATGTCTACCAGTGGTTATTCAAACGAACGGTGTGGCTGCCATCTCCATCCACTTGCCAGAATTAGTTATGAAGAAGGAGAGACAATCCATAATTGTCTTGCTCCTCATATTTTTCCCCTAAGCATCCACTACTCACCACACCGAGGGACAAGACATTAGGTTTTCAGAGTTCTGAGAGATGTGCATGCACAAGGTGCTACTTCTCTTTTTAGAAAAGAGACGTCAATGTAAACGTTAAAAACAGAAATGTCACAATTGATTTTCGTACCTCATAATAACTAGTTTGCAGGAATTGGAAACCAATTCAATAAAAATTTAGAAAACATTTTTACTGGCAGGAAATCACCTGTCCAAGAACTACTTCAGGGAGACAATCCTCATGTCCAACTACTTTTATATTAAAAACAAATGTTCTGTGGTACTGAAAGCATTTCATTACACAGCTCATACACCTTATCTAGAGGTAATTTCTAACAGATTCCCACTTACTCTGCAAACATAAGTTTCTAGGCACTCTCCTGCCTACCCCGGGAGGAATTTCATAAGTGAACTAAAATCAGTTCAAACAAAATCCATTTTTCCATCACTTTACACCTAAGCAAACTGATAGAGACTGTGATGAAGTTTAATGCAGACTGTTTACAATGTGTTGCACCTCTCTTCACATTTATGTATAATGTATCAATATCTCTCTTTTTACAGGAAAAATACATGGTTATAAACTATTTCTTACAAGACAAAGATCTAAGAACTGGGATAATGTGGCATCAAACACTCATCTCTGGTATTTCTATGAACAAGCAGGCTACTTCAGTAGCCAAGTGCATATAATTTCCAAAAATATGTATGTATAATCCAGTATTATGCATACTGTAAAATATTGAAGAACGAATTATGGTTGCCCTGCTGCAGTTTTGCTATGATTTGAAAGGCCAATACAAATCTCCAGAAGTTTCTTGTGAAACTGAGAACCACGGTGTACTTTCTGCATTTCTTCAACACAGAGGGCTTTGGCCAACGTCAAGGTTTAACTCCAGCCAGTAACTGAGGAGTCGCAGCCACTTGCTCACCCTTCCCTCCCAGCTCCCTTTGGAGAGGAGAATGGAAAAAAAAAAACCTCCTGGGTTGAGGTGTAGACAGTTTAATAGATAAAAAGGAAAACAATTGTATTAGTAATGATAATAATAACACCAACCACTACAATAATAATACTATGAGTTCAACACAAATGCAGTGGTGCACAACGTGTAAAAGGAGAAAAAAAATCAACCCAATGCCTAGTCTGTTTCCAAGCAGCAATCCCACATCCCAGCTAACCTCCCCAGTTATATCTAGATCATGACATTCTGTGGTCAGTAATATCCCTTTGGCCAGCCTGGATCAGCTGTCCTGGTGTTGCTCTCCCAGCTTCTGTTGTGCCTGGCAGGGTGTGAGAAGCTGAAGAGTTCCTAACTTTGTGTAAACACTACAACTACCTAGCAACAACTAAAACATCAGTGTCTCAGCACCAGTGTTCTCATGAGATCAAAATAAATTGGTTTTAGAACAACCTCAGAAACTGTGAGTTACTCCCAAGTACAAAGTACTTTTTGTTACTGCCCCAAATATTAAAAGAGATATTTCTACCAATAATCATCTGGCAATGTTTGATGCCTGCACTGATATTGTTCAAATAGTGTATGTGCTTTATAATTTCACAATCAAAAAGGGCAAAAAGTATAGGCTATTTTTTCTTAAGGGATATCTGACTTATCATCAAAATCTGTACTGCAGAGAGTGTCTGGAAAGGCTCAGGACCCAGCCGTTCCCATTAGAGCTGATGTTTTAAGAAGATATTAGAAAATCTGAAAATCGAGGCCAATGACTTGAGTACATAAACATGGATTAAGGACCATGGCTTTGACCCCTAATGGGAGGTTATCTTTGCAGTCAGAAAACTGAGAACATTTTTTATTTGTTTCTTCCCCCACCTCCCGCCCCAACTAAACTTGGATTCTGCCTGAAACTTGCAGTGAACTTCTTCAGGGTTCATCTTGCAGACAATATATTCACAGCTGGGAGCCATTCATTCAGACAATAGTTAACATTTAGTTGTTGCTAAAAGGGGTCTAAAACAATAAGTTTGGCTTTAGACGTGGAGTCAGTGTTTTAAAGAGACACCTTGGACTAGATTTAGGCAGACAGGCAATCCAGGAAACATATTTACATCGTGAAATGGAGTGCAGCACAGCAATCCCTAAAACAGCAGAGATTCAAGAAACAAGTTCATGAAGAAGGGGAGGGCAGAGCACACAAGTAGATCAAGCAGCAGAGTTACCTGCATTATGACCTCCACATGCTGCCAGGAACAGAGTTGCCACACCAGGCAAGGCAGCACTTTTCCACCCAGAATTAGCAAGAGCCAATTTCGTACTCACAAATGTAAACATGCTCAAAGTCAAACAGAAAATTGCAGTTCAGTTATCTTGTGCCAGTGTTTATCCCCAGTTTTCTAAACCACTTAGGGTGTTTTTAAAGCATCTCTTCCACCCCTAACAAGTTGTGCAGAGCCACAACTAGAGCACAGCACAAACCTGAAATCTAGAGGGTTCTCTACAATGTTTAACTAGGCTGGGAAAAGCTATCTCATCACAAAAAGGCTGAAGTTGTCACATTGCTTCAATCACACTTAGGATTTTATGTCTATCAGCTTCACCAAAAGAAGTGAGGAATTGTGATACCATTTAGGAAGCGAAGGATAGTACCTGCACAAACCACAGCCAGAAACTAGAGAAATGAATGGTGAACTCAAAGAGACTGATGTGTCTCAGAGGGCAGGGAAGCACAGGGCCATCTTCTCCCAGATCCCATAGACAGCACACAATAGCACCAAGTTGATACCACCCAACCTAACAGAGCCTCTCAGCATGTATCAAAGGCAACTGCAGCATAAGGATCTTACAGCTGGACAGTGTCCACTCGCCCTACTGTCGGTCACAGCTACACTGTGTACTTCAGCATTTCACACTACTCCAAGATGTCCAACCCAGATGGTCATATTTGGAATGCAGATATGTTCTGTTTCCCCTTCTCCTTCCCAGCAACTTAACAAAAGACAGTTAACAACTGGGGCAGTTGGATAGGTAGAGAGCATAAACAAGGAGGTAAAGCAAAGAAAGAGAGGAGAATCTGAAACAGGCTTTATCATTAAAGAAAATAGGAGTTTTAGCAACATCATAAGATCACTCAAAGCCTTTATATTGGCCACAGAGGACCTTCAGAGAGACTGCACCTTAACAACCTTGAAGTTAAGCTCTCAGCACTTCGCAACATTCAAGTCTGCAGTTAATTTCTATATCGATGTATCTAAAAAATATAAATGATGTGGCAAAGCTTCCACTATCTCCATGTCAGTTTTAATGAAATGAAGATTGGCACAATTATCACATAAAATCATAAACAGAGACAAATTATGTAAAAACAGCACAACTAAAGGTTGATTGAAATGTTAAAGATCAGGAGTGGTAATACATAATTAGCCATGATTGAATCACTTAAGACTAACTGTTGGTGCACAGAATCTCAGAGGAATGGGCTGTAATTTTGTAGTTTATTGGTATTTATCTCACTAAGTAGTTCCCTGAATTACAGTTTTGACTGAGAGGTTTTACCTGCAGATACTGTTTCTGCAGTAACAGAAACATTTCAAGGACTATGTTTGGTCCCAAACTCCAAAATAACTGCGTCCCTTTCAGGTAATGAAACTGAGAGTCCAGACTAAACTGTATCTTCTGCAGTCCTTAGAATTTATCTAGTACCTAATTATGTATGAAGGACCTTTAATTATGGGGGGGGGAAACCAACAATTATATATAAGCTTTTAGATTTGTAACACAATGGAGCTTCCCTTAATAAAACTGCAATATGTACTGGGTTTCTTTAATGATGTTTTATTTTCTCATCTTCCTGTGTTACTACATCAGCTGATAAAAAAAAAAAAAAATGAAATGGTGGAGTTATCTAGGCCTTTGTTTGTTTGTTTAATAAATATAGCTTCAGTATTGTTTATGTTTTTTATTTCCTAAGCACAAGTTCACTTCCTGAAATAACTCAGGAAACATTTGTAGTCAATGAGAAAGCAAAGCAACGTTTGAAAGAGCAAAGAGAAATTGGGAATTAAGGTAATGATTTTACATAGCAACTCATTATTTGGAGTACTACTCATTTATTTTTTTATTTCCCCATGTAAAACGTTCAGTGTGTAAAAATCAGGTTACTTAGGCATCACAACTGATATTCCCAGGAATATCAGGAAAAAAATACTTCATATAATTAATCAGCAATACCCAAAATTAAAAATTAACATAAAGAAAGAATGAAAGCTCTAATAAGATGCATGTACATATGCAGTAAAAATCAATAGAGGATTTTGGACAATAAGGGAATGTTTTCTCATGAGCATAAAACATATTTTACTGGGGAAAAAGTGGTTCTTTTATCTCAAATTTTACATAATGTTTTTATTTTAAAGCTGTCAGTGTAAGTTGCTAAAGGGGATATTTATCTTACAATATATTTGCATATATTCTTTTGTTCGCTATGTGAACAGATTTTATAAAAGCTGTTTTCCAAAACAAAAAACACTTGTGCTGTACACATCCACCATACACCAACAGTCATAGAGAGGAATACCTGCATTCTCTGTCTGAAGTGCTGAGACAATACAGGACCATATACACACCTGGAAAGTCACAAGCTATTCCAATTGCAGACCATGGAAGGAAGGAATCAATTCACCCAACAAGACCAGATTACCTTATTGATTTTCTCTGGTACTCCCATAAGCACTGAAATACTATTTTAGTGTGCATTAGGAAAGAAAAGGGAAATTCCTATCTTTCAACTGCTTCCATGGTAAGGTAAGTGCAGAGTTTGATATATATTCTAAAAACATTTTTAGCAACCCAGAGGAATAAAATAGAATCTTCTCAAAAAAAAACACTACCTGAGATTCTGCAAACAGTCATGGTCTATGGGAGAAATCCACATCCCTCAGTAGCTGATCAGAACATTAGTTTCCACCATGGGTCTCATGAAGCTGCAGTTGGACTTACTGAACTTCCCCATCTGGACAAGGGACTTCTAGCTCTGAAATTTAATACAGGACAATTAACAGCTGAAGAGTTTTTAGTATTTTGTCTCAAGTATTTAATTACAGAATTTCCTATAGATAGAAGTGTTCTTTTGACATGTTTTATATTCCGAAATTTTTCTTTCCTGTCCTCTTTTTCATAGTCAGAGCAACTACAAGGAAGAAATCCTTCACGTCATGTAAGAACAGCACCAGAAATCCTTGTTTACCTTCTGAAAGAACAAATGGAACAATTTAATTTACATTTTCCTGCTCAAATTACATACATGGCACAAACTCAAATTGTGGTTCTATGTGGATGCCTATGCAAAGGAATGCAGGAATAGCCATAGTCACGATGTGCTTCCTGGCACACCCACCATCCAGGCCGTGCAGATACTCAGAAAAGGCCTGAATGTGGAGGCTCCTCATGGTCTCAGTGAGCTTTCAAGAACTGACCTGATGCTTCACTGACTGCAAGAAAAGCAAATCTGGTCCCAAGAAGTGCCTCTGAAAGGCCAGGTAGGTCTTTTTAAAGAATCATGCTCAACAGATACACTCTCTAATGACAAGATTGTTCTTCTCGTTACTCTCAGAAAACATCTCAAGGAGCTCTTGTCCCCTCCATTTTTGTCCTCTTCACACACCTTTTTCAGCATGCTGTTCAACCTGATATCTTCCTCCCATTTAAAAGCTCCTTATTTTCAAGTAACTACACCAATTCGAGCATTTCTCAATGCTGATCTGTGACCAGAGCTACTTCTAAAATTATTCTAACCAAATTTAAATCCATAATTTAGTAAGATTACTAATCCCATTTCATAGTAAAGTTGCACCTTTAAAAGACTGTATCATGTTCTCTGCTCCTCACCTTAAGAAGGACATTGAGGTCCTCGAGCAAGTCCAGAGAAGGGCAACCAGGCCGGGGAAGGGGCTGGAGGGCAAATCCTCTGAGGAGCGGCTGAGGGAGCTGGGGATGTTTAGCCTGGAGAAGAGGAGGCTGAGGTAAGACCTTATCACCACCTGCAACTACTTGAAGGGAGGTTGTAGAGAGGTGGGCGATGGTCTCTTCAGCCAAGTGAGAGGAGATAGGACAAGGGGAAATGGCCTCAAGCTGGGCCAGGGCAGGGTCAGATTAGATGTTAGGAAAAAAATTTTTACTGAAAGAGTTGTCAGGGCCTGGAACAGGCTGCCCAGGGAGGGGGTTGAGTCACCTTCCCTGGATGTGTTTAAAAAAATGGTAGATCAGGTACTTAGGGATCTGGTTTAGCACAGGATGGAAACAGTTGGACTTGATGATCTTAAAGTCTTTTCCAATCCTCTGATTCTGTGATTCTGTGATGTTGACCCAAAGGCCAACAGTAAAGAGCAATGGTATGTTTACTCATCTCCCGGTTTTCTGCAATTTAGTTATGTTATTCTAAAAGCACATACATAAAAACACTTACAGATCCATTTTCAGGGATGCTGGACGGTGAGCATTATCTGACATTCCCAGACTCTTTGAAACCTGTAGCTATTCAGTAGACCTTGGGACTGTATTTTCTTGTTCACTGCTGATCACTGTTTACATAAATGTCTTTCCAGCATATTGTCCATCCTTATTTTTTATCTGCTTCAGACTGCTAGGCTTCTGCTGTGCCTACACAAAACAGAAAGAGTGATAAAGTCAATGTTTTTCTTCCGTACGCGTGGCATCTTGGAAAATGAATTGTAGCACCGCGCATTATTAGATGTGCAGGTAATGATGTATTCCCCCTGCCAAATTCTTCACAGATAATAAAAATTACATGCTTGTTGCAGACACGCTAATTATGTGCAGTTATAGGCAAAAAAAAAAAATTGAATCCCTTCCTGAGGTGCAGATTAGTTTGTACTGAATGCTGCCTTTGGCAAGGCGCTCGAGAATTTTATTTTCATTTTCTTAGCAGCAAATTAGAAATATATTTGAAAACTATTAAATTTGAAATACAGCCAGTGAAGCTGATGAATTAAATTGATAGTGGGGTTTCTCCGCAATCTATTCCTGACTGAAAGGAAGGAAATTATTTCTTTGGCTCACATAACGTGAGTTCAGTGTTTCATATAACAAAAGTATCTAGAGATGACAGACAAGAGCAGGACTGTGCCAGCTGCTGCAGAAACATATGTAACTACAGTTTCTTTTCAACAGCTCAATAAAAAGTGATTTTGTGTATACTATTGCCTTTACTATTAATAGAAAAGGAACGTCCGGGTTGGGAGTGAGGTGGGGGGAAGCCACAGCCGGAACAGGATAGGCCTCTGTCAAGATGAAATTTCTAAATAAGCCCTAAGAAATGCAAGCACATGGTCACAGGTTGTGAGTCAACTCCTGTCTGGCCCCAGCATCGCAGAGGACATTATTATCACAGATTCCTCAAGGCAGAGAGCTGCCTGCAAAAGTCTGAGCTTCCAGGTTTCCACTCTGCTGCGCCAGATTTATTCAGCTGACAAAAGACATGTGTTTCTAATTGGCTCGGCCTGGATTTGGGATGTGGCATGGCACTGACAAAAAAAAAATAAAAAAATCAGTTGTAATATTCAGAAAAATCCTTTTCAAGCAATGAAAAAGTTCAGAAAGTGGATCAAACCACTAGGAACTCCCATATCTTTTAATAAGAAAGAGCTCTGCTGTGCGTCTCAGAAACGCACGGCTTAATTAGGAGAAAAAAATGCCGTGGACATTTAGTTCAAGAGCATGTCCTCTGTGGGTGTACCTGTTAGTAGCTGTAGCTACAAGAACCAGAAAACAAAAGTGGAAGCACCATTAAAAGATTTAAAAATAACCTTCACTATCATCCATCCAAGTGCTAGAAGATTCATGCCTCACATGAAAAAAAGGAAAATCTCACCACCATACAAATTGATTGAAGAATGTTTCTGGCCTTTTCTGTGTATCAAGACAGTGGCTTGGGGATCTGGCCCATGATTGAAGGCTCTGTCCTTGGCCCCACACAGCAGGCTGCAAGTCTGCAGCATTGCTGAACTCTGCAATTCTACACAACCTCCCTCTCTTGATGCCAGAGCACTGGTTCCCACCTTTCTTCTGGCAGAAGACAGTTTACACATGATTCAAGACCCAGCATGTGGAATATACACAAATGGCAGCAGAACCCCAGGCAGATAAGAAGGGGTAGTGGATGGAGCAGGATAGAAGGTGCTAAAGTTTCAGCTTCATCTGGCGATGTATAAATTACTGAAGACCTAACAGGTAATTCTGAGGCTCAGTGGGACACAATGCAGCCTTAGCAGCTTGTGCTCAGAAGCCAAATAGACAGTCAGATAAGACATCTTCTCCATCTACATCTGGCTAGTAGTCAGATGAGACTATTTAGGCTGCACCAGGCATGAGGATTTCTGTGTCTAAAATCCGAGTTCCCTGCAATTTCCCATTCTGGAGTGAGAGGTGCAGAGAAAGCTCAGAACCATCTGCACTGTTGGCACCAGCTCACCCCCTCTTTTACCAACTCCCCTCTGAAAAGTGAAGATCACCCGAGGGAAACCAAGTCTAGCTGCAACAACATGAAGCAAGATCTTGTTTTCCTTTTTTCTGCTTTCAAAAGAGCCCCTACCAGCAGCAACACTCTGCTGGAGCAGTCAGCAGAGAGAACAACATTTGTCCTTGTGCTCACCCACGCAGTTTAAAGGGAAAGATATGTCTGTGGCCCCTTTCTTTGCCTTGTGCATTGATGCATGTTCATTATTTTATTCTTTCTGTTGCTACAACTTCCTTCCCTTCATAAAGAACATTGCTGGCAATGCCTGTAAGGCAGATCACTCGTTCTGGGCAGAAGAGATTTCATTTGCAATTCCCATTCTCATGCTCAGAAAAAAACAACAAAACTCTTAAAGATAAATTCATAGTAAATTATACTTATTTTTTAAACAGATCATCAATTAGAACATGTAATTTAGATTACAAGAAAAAAATAATGAGAGAGCACTGCTTAGTCAATAAACAAAAGTATATGTTAGGCTGTCTTATTGTAAACCACTTTCATCTATTGGAAGTGTTAAAGGAACTGGCAGGCCACTATACAATTAACTTCCAAACACAAATTAAACTTGGATACAGCAAAGTTCTCCAGGAGGAGGGCACAATCACCATTTCCTGAGTTTTTCCTCCCTTCTGCTCTGAACTCCCTTGTTGCTTTGAATTTTTTTCTTTACAGGCCTCATGCATTAGGGAAATTTTCCATTATGTGAAAGGGACAATGACATGATTGTAGTGAGAGCACTTTCAAACACACAAGGAAAAACACGTTAAAAAATAAAAACAGTGAACAACGTCTCTATTCCTTGTTCAGTTGGCTTAACAGAGTTCAAAATCCATAGCCAGAACTACCATTGGTTAATTGCCTGTGTCTCTGCAAACCTCCTCTTAGCCAAATACAAGTGCTACCAAAGCATTAAAATAGCCAACACAAGAAAAGTCTATATTTAAATGTATTTTAAGAAAACTTCCTTGGATAAACATTTTTCATGTCTTTGGCTGTTGGTCCATAAGTGAAAATTGTCAAAGTTTGTCCAGGTGAAGAAATACTGTAGGGATTTATAAGAAGTTATACTGAGCAGGTTTTTTTTCTAGCTAATCATTTGGTGAGTTTTGCTTTTTAGACATCTAAGTTGCCCAGCTTCACCTTGAATTTATTAAGCTACCTATGTATCACTCTTGTTTGGTCAGATATCCTTCCCTTCCAGCCTTCTCTGTTTACTTATAACACAAGATAACTACCCTTATCAGAAAGGATAAATATTAACTTAAATCTCTATAAAGCTGGAAGAGAATAAATCAAAAGACTTTTTCAGCATGACCCTGCAAAGTAAGGTTTCAGAGATGAATGAGGAGTAAAAAACTGGTAATAAATGAGATGCATTTCCAAATGTCTTAAAAGACCATTAGAGCTAAGTAAGCCAGGGACAGAGTTTTGTTTCCACACTCTTCAGAGGCACCATGAGGAAGTCCACCTAAATGGACTGTAACAAGTTCCCATGATTTGGCACATATTTACTGACTACTAAGAAAGTAAGATCATAAAAGGGATTCATTCCTGATTTACATATTCTACTAATAAAGTGGCAAGGTCTTGTGGAACAAACACAGCAGCTGCAAATTATGTAATTACGTATCTGTATGCAAATTTGCAGACATCTCATAAATGTTGGAATACTATTTGCAATGCTAATTAAGTGCCTTTTATTGCCTCTGCATAATTCCAACATGTGATCTTGTGCCAGATGTCATCGTAGCTTGCAAAACCTTTATTGTCAGGTTAGCTGAGGTAGCACACATTAACATTCCTCATAAAAAATCCTATTTTTAATTAAATTACCTGCAGTGTCCCAATAATTCCTCATTGTCTTACTGTCCAAATTATTTGGTTGATTTCCTCTTTTAAATTACACAACTGAATCACAACTTCCAAAAGCATAGAAATCTTTCTGCCACACCTTGGCAATATTAAATATGTTTAAAAAACCAAAAAGAGAGGAAAAGTAGCATTTCCATCAGTTCCTCATGGAAGTTTAACAGGCAACAGTACAGTGTCACGAGAAACACAAATTAAGGGATACTGATTTTAGCAAAGCTGGAAGTGTCTCACAGCAGAAAGAAAATACATGGAGATTACAATCAACTAGTGACATTGGTGAATACTTGGATTGTAACTATTTTGTTCAGTGTGTAAGTTGAAGCCAGGACTGTATTTCCTCCTTAAGCCATTCTTATGAAAGGCCCAGTTTGAACAATGTCTTCCACACATACATTTCTTGATCTCAGGCCAAATGACTGAGCAGGGAGGCCAAAGAAAAAACAATGCTGAGAAGAAACAAACAAGAAAATTAACTATTTCTTCCTCTGAAGAAGCAACTGGCAGTTTATTACTTGCAGTAGGACAGGATCCAATAAAGTATAAATAGAGCAACAAAACAAGTACTTCACCTCTAACAGTGGCTTGTTAAAACAAGCTTAGTAAAAACTTTATGATGCCCTTGATTTAAATCACTGGTCTACAACACTTCAAGCCATGAAGCAACAGCAGACCTTTCCCAGGCGGTTATGGGAGTGCAATCTCTTTAATGGCTGTGCTGGCCAATCTTTTCTGAATGAACAAATTTGTCTTCTGCAGCAGGATACTCTATCACATTTCCCATCCCGACTCAGCTTCTCAACACAACCCATCAAAGACCACAGTGTTGAGTGAGTAATAATGTACTCCACAGACAGAATTTTACCTGCAGTTCCATGTGAACCATGAAATCAGACTGCTCCATGAGATAAATAAATACTATTATAGGCTTGCCACGATGCTGAATCTTCAAAAATACCTGCTTATATGGAGTTTACACCACCATTTGCTGAGGCAAGCACTTTTCAACAAAGTATATAAAATTATTCTTTGCATAAATTAGTCGTAGTACTTTATCTGGCTCAGAATAAATCTGGGACTGCAGATCAGGCTTTAGCCTTTTTTTCCATCATCCACTTCATGGTATTTTCCATCTAAGTGACTACTTGGGATATTTAGGACTATCAGTGTCAAATCAGGAAGGCTGCTGAGGTCAAATCAAACTGTAAATTATAATACCACCCAATTGTACTTCACCTATAAGTGAAGTAGTGGCGGGTGGCTGGGGGCCTGTGCAACTGAAGTGGAAGAAAGTTGCAGTCAATAGACACAATTTTTGAAGGAGGTGGTAGAGAAATAATCTGAAAAAAACTCTGTCAGATGAACAGTTTCAATAAATTAGGGCTGGCCAACATGATCTAACAAGTTTTCCATTCAAAACTTTAAGGAAATTTATGTTGCTTTCATCTGAGCACTGATTCTATAGACAAACCTTACCTGACAATTCCTCTTCATTGCCAGTGGGCTAGGAGGTTGTTATCTGAACTGGAATACAGAAGGGACACTCTAGAATTTATACCATATGTGTGTCAACTATCCACAAGATTGGTCCTTTAGAAGTCAAGTCTCTCCACGGCTTGGATTTGAGAACATTTTCCTCATCCCATGGGTTTAAATGTTAGGATTAAAATATTCAAAGGATTCATGTGGATGCCACTGGCCCCTCTGCTTTTATTTCTTTCTGTTTTTCAGGCAGTCAGATTTTATTATTAAAGAGTCTGAAAACCTAGCATCTGTACCACAACAGAGTATAATGAACAACTGTCTATTTGCTAATTCACTTCTTGATAGCTACAGTTAACCAAGACATAGCCACACTCTCAACACCTCTAGAATTCCAAGGAAGTATGTCCATCAGAGGTCAGGTAAAAAAGGAATCCTCCAGCATGAGTGAAATTCTGAGGAACAAAGTAGAAGAGGAAGTCAGAAATGGTCACTGAAGGAACACTTCTAGACCTACTGCTACTAGCCATAATTAGAGTGCTAGGTTAGAAAATAGCATGGATCACTAAACTAACGAATAAGCCATGAGTTGCAAATTAACTCAAGTTTTAAAAATGTTTGCATAGCAGTGGCATAGTTCTGGTCCACAAAAATATTTGCAAGATAAAAATAATGAAATGTGCAAATACCAAGTGCAAACAGTAGAATGGTCCAGGCGCCGTCTTGAAATCGGATATGTCAATTTTTCCCAAATCTGTCTTTATACAGAGCATTCTCATCTTATTTAGCTGCATGGTTATTAAATCCAACTAGTCATGATTTGAGCTGCTTTAATTGGGTGAAATCACGTGTGAAGAAAAATAAAAGCTGCTCAAAACAATTTTTAAAACCTCTGTTCACTGTTTCTAGACATTCCTATTAATTTTTTTTAATTTCTAGATTGTCGATCACAGATTTAATATTTCAGTTTGGATGTTTCTAACAGAAAATTCAGTGTCTCCATGGTTTGTCATTACACTTATCCCACTCCTCGTTCATATCAAAGCATCTTAGCAGTCCTACCAAAATTCTCCTCTTTTACTCTTTTTTCAATAACTACAAGCACTACAGTTGTTTCCACATAAGTGCACATGGAGCATATACAAATGATGTAACAAAAAGTAAATCACTAGTAATAATAAACTACTGCAATTACAGTACCAAACCAAGCCAGTTAAGAAAACACAGTTTAACTGACAGCTACTAGTCTTCTGCATTCCTGAAAAGTTACATATTTCAGAGTGACTGAAGTCCAAATCTGGACTCAAATGTATAACTGTAGGGAATCGAGTCTTAAGCTATTGTTCCAAATGTAAATCACAGCCCCATCTTGATTCAAGCACTTTCAGTGCCATAAATTCTACTGTTTCTTTGTCAAAAGGTCTATTATAGGTTGTAATGCAGGTAAGATTAACATACTGGTTTTCACTGCCATACATGTTCGTTATCCCAGGCAAGGCTTCCAGTCACTGGTCTTTTGATCCTGCCAGCAACGTCATAGAGATTTTTGTATATGCATGGACTCTTCATCTTTATTTCCCAAAAAAACAAATTAAGGTAAATCAATAACATTCCTTACACAGTAACTTAGTTTTCTTTACACAGTACCTTTTTTCCAAAAAAGGCAGCTATTATTGGCCAGGAATACTTGCAGAAAGTCTAAAGGACTTGAGCACACATTCCTTGAGCTGTGCAAATAAATGTTTTGGGGACGTTTCTGGTTGAGTTCATAAAAACACTTTGAAACATTTGTTAAAATTTAAAATGAGATATTGGATATCTTCTCTTTTCTGCTTTCAAAAATAAATTCAGATTATTTTAGATGAAGGTGAATTCTGAAACCAAAGGAGGTATGTCTCATTTTTACAAAATTGATTGGAATCACAGTGGAATCACTTTCCCTATTCATTTATTGGCAAAAAAAAATATAAACAATTCAAGAGGATGAAGTCTATCTAGGCAGTTTTCATTAAAAAAAGAAAAAAACCACCCACCTCCTTGGATTCCCATAACTCCTATTACGAATTAGTGGGGTTTGAAATGTTCATTTCTTTTATCACCTCTGAAAATGCCATCTGAAGTTCTCATAGGTGTGTTAAAAGATAAGAAATATCACCAAAGCAATCTCGAGTGGTAGGGAATTTCAGAGTATCAAGATCAAAAGAACAAATTAATTTTGGCTACTGTTCAGCTGCTTCCCAGCAAGCTGGCTCCAGGAACTCTTTGCTCTTTTGAGAACATAGTGTTCTATTTACTTCTTTTTACCAAGAAAAATTCCCATTTAGTAGTGTTGCGAAAAGTATATCCAAGAAAAAATATGAATTATTAATAAGTAAGTTTCACACAATCAGATGATAAATCTAAGGGTTATTCAAACTGGGAGGATTAGCACAGCTGATAATACTTTGAAACTTGTCTTGCCTGCAGCAAATATTTTTCACTTTTATTAAAAAAAGAAAAGTTTATTTTTTTAATACTTTAAGAAAGACTTGTTTGTGCAGTAGTCTGGTCATCCACAGCAGTTTAGTAGCAGCACTCCAGAAAGAAGGGACCTGGAATGGGAACTGAGAAGATACAGAAACTCACTGGCCATGTCTACCACAAGACATGAACTGAGCTAATTTTTTTCTATAAACATAAAAACATTAAAAAAAAAACCCCAAACCAACCAAACACACACACACAGAGAAAAAACCCCAAAAACAACCCCCCCACAAACCACAGGAGACACAGATATGGGTGAAGTTTGAAAGGATGAACCTGAATTGTGAGTGCAAGACTCCAGGAAGAAAGGTCCTGTTGTAACATAGTGATTTATTTATTTCCTGAAGGAAATTCTAAGGAGAAAGAGCAAAGATCTACTGCATTAGCAGATAATATCTGGATTTTAATGTGGATTTCTATAGTACAATACTCAGAAATTCAGCCAGCCTTTCCCCAGAGCCTTACACAATAAGAACACAATAAGGCAGACATGGCATAGTATTTGTCAGGAAATACTGCACACAGTGTGAGGCAGAGGGTACATTCCCAATTTTCCAGTGAAGCATGCAAAATTGCAAATTGAAAAAGGTAAATTTGTAAGGAATTAAGATACAAACTAGGATTTCTGAATTTTCTTTTAAAGAAAGGTACCACCTACCACCTAATCTCCCACAAAAAGAGATTAGGAACACTGATGTTTTAACACGGAAGTCAAATAAGGCCAAAGAGAACCCTGGGGTTTTTTTCAACTTTAAGACATGAAGAAGAAGCCACAGTATATGACTAAAAGTGAAAGATACTCCCAGCTGTTTTTTAAAAGCTTCCAAAAATAAACCTCAGGCTCAGGCAGTACTAATAGGGTCAGAATTTCCATGCCAAGCAGCAATACTAAGGGGACTGAAGAACAGAGATGTAGTTACAATGTACTAATAATGACTTGTCTCCTTAGATTTTTATGAAATCTTAGGCATCCAGTTCTTCAGCCTTTGTGTCCACATACTAGCAGGAGTCCTCTGCTACAAGCAGGACAACTTGGACAGCAGAACTGTAAGTAATAGTAGCACAAATGAACTCTATGAGAATATAGTATCTGCCAGCTATGTAGCCTTTTCTCATATATATTTTCAACTGTATAGTACTTGAAGCCATGGAACTGACAGTCTTGTGCTGCAAGGCTTTGGAAAAAAGCATTAGAAAAAAGTTTAGAAATCTGACATATCCTTCCAATTTCATTGTCAGGAAGTTATTTGCATTGTTTCATAAATCTGGTGCATGGTCCAGTCTTTCTGTAAGTCTGACAGATATCACAGCTTCATACTTCACATCTCCTTTGTACCTTCCATATTACTGTGCAGCAAGTCCTGAAGTCTGCCAGTAGTTTCCTGAATATGTCATGGTAATTTTAATCTGCTTTTGTTCAAATAAAAGAACTAAGATGAAAGACATATACAAAACTCATTTATCTTCAAGCTGAAAATACTGTTCAAATAATTCCTTAACTGCTCCTGCACTTCATTCACTCTGTAAAGCAATTTTCTTCAGTTTGTTACGTAAGTGTGCGATACGGGAATAGGCTTTCCATTTATGCTTCTAATGGTTTCCAAGGAGATCTGACCTGCCGTTCTTACAGCTCAAGGTCAGATAGTTTTGGTCTCAAATTCTTTTGGCTCGTTAATTTGTTATTATGTTGAAGTCAAATCCATTATGGGATACAGGTAGGGACGCTTCTTCTGCTGTGCCTTTCAGCTTTCTCTTTGCTTGTTTCGCTCTTGAGAGGAGAAGCCACTTTTGAATGAGCTCTCTGCGTCAATCCCAGTCAGTCAAAATAAGATTTGGGCTTTTTCAAATGCAGTTACCCCTGTGTTCATTGAGTGCATTAACACTGGCACATCTTTACGATAATTCTAAGAGAAAAAGAACCTCAGAATACAAACAGGTTGATTACATCCCTCTCTGCAGTAGAGGTGACCTTAATCTTGTTACTCATGGGTCCTGAAGGGAGTGTGAAAGAACCTGCTGGTAAATCTGAGCCTCTTCGTACACGTGTGTGACACAGCACACCCGCCTGCAAACACTCATCATCACTTCATTCACAGACTAAAAATCCCCTTCCGCTGCTCTTTCTCAAACAGAATAGCATACCACCAGTAAGAGAGTCACGGTCAGAAGGTCCCCAAAGGTTGTGATGGCAAAGGCATGTTCTTCCTGCCACCGAGCATTACCTTGATAAGATTAACACTGTCTCTTGCTTCACCTGTACACCCGGCACATGGATTCTACTGCAGAGGACAATTAAGCAAGAAAAGGTCTCTCTGTTAATTTCCATTCCCTCTGAATAAGGCTCAGATGTGGTAGGAAATGTGTGTGTTCTTGAGAAACCTGAAAATGTCAAATCCCTCGCCAGACACTGTAACTGAACTCCTGCAAATTTCCAAAAGCCGCTCGGTGTCCTAAGATAATTGGAGAGATCTTGGTACAGAGGCTTCCTACAGCTGTTCCTTACCCCTGCAAGTAACCTGTCTGAAAATTCAGCTGCTTGGTAGGAAGGGAAGACTGACAGATGGTGAATAAATTCAAGGCTAGTTTATTTTTATAACTGGAAAATAACTTTCAGGCATCCTGGTGGTCTACAGATTGTTTCCAGGTCTTTTCTATTTTAATGAAAGATAAAATATGACTTGGATTCATGATCGGGCAATTTAATTTTAGCCAAATTGCAGAGAAAAGTAAATGCCAGCTCTTATTCTAAACTTTAACCTTCTGAGCCACTGAGACATTTATCTTACGCAAAAATTATTGCAATAATAATAATACTTTCTGGTTTACCAGGAAATTAATATTTGGTTTTATGAACACATTAAGCAGATGGTACCCATTGTTGAAATTATCCCATAAAAGTGCATGTAGTTGGACTTGGTTACAGTGTAATGCATTAGACTCTCTTAAGAGATTGGTGTGGTTGATTTTTCTTTTTTTTTTCCTAACAAGCCACTTCAAGTCTATAGCATGCAACCTTGGAGTTAACTGTGGTGACTCCATAGCTACAGTGATTTAAAAAAGATTGATTTAATCATTTTCCCTCATAAGGAGGAAAGAAAAGAGCAATATTAATGCAAATAGCTTACACAGTAGTTAGAATTCTGGTCTGTCATTAGTTTCATCAAGATCACTGATAAACTGAATAGCTGTTATAAAAGTTAAAGAATAGAGTAGAAACTTCTGACCCTTCTGAAGTTAGCAGAAAACTTCCCTGTAGTTTCTGTAAAGTTTTAATCTCCTTCATGTAGCAGCCTGGAAATTATGCAGCCATGTTATCTGGTAGCAACTTGCAGAGAACTGTTGCCATCCTTCTACGATGTAAACATCCCATTCCACAAGAAAGTCCCACTGAAACAAAAAGCTACTCATTGCAGACTGCCCGTGACAGATGGGAGTGGAATAATGACTACATGTGTACTTCAGACTCGTTTTAAGACAGACTTTTTCATACTCTCCCGTTACTCACTATCAAGTCACTGAAATTGTATGCAGTTAAGCCAATACAAAAACTCCCATCATCTTTAGGAGTTTCAAATAAACCCTATATTCAATAAAACTTTACTTATTACTTAGGGACATTGCAGGAGCATATACAGCATTAAACAGCATCTTTGCCTGCAGTCCCAAGACAGTCCTGTGGTTGACTTTGTTCTATTTCCAAATTAGCAGATAAAAAAGCTGGAGCAGGTACTTGTGAGGCAACTTGCAACCCTGTCACCTTCATGGGTGAACAAAGACTGGAGAAAACACTCATCTATTAGAAATGTCTACAAGCCATCATTTTAGCTATATCACGTAAAGTCAAGCAAAAGGTGAAAATAATTTTTAAGAACAACTTCACACTTCGTTTAACAAAACCCTTCCACTGAGAGAAATGGTTAAAGAAACTATTGCTCAACTCAGTAGAATTGTATACACACCTTTATGTAACCTGATGCTCTTTACACATACCTACTGCAACTTTATGAGAGATTTTCCAAGCTACCTGACTAAAGCTAAGGATCCAAAACCATGTAAAAAGAGGTCAATGGCCTGATTTTCAAAAGTGGTGATTCTCTCCTCCATCCTTCACTGCTTTGCTGCAGAAATATCAAAGCAACTACAGGAAAATGTTTGTCCAATTTATCCAGAACAGAGAAATAAGACCTCAACAAACCACTGAGTGCTCAGTGGAGTAGAAAATCAAACTAAATCAGGTATCTAAATCTAAACACATGAACTGGATTTTAGGCACAGACCCATGCCTCCTAACTTCTGTCACTTAATCTCATTCCAGGCTTCTCCTCTGCTGTAAGGAAAGGGATCCAGATACAGAAGGCAATTCAGATGTTATTTGGACTCTGTTTATACTAACCAGAAAGGGAACTTAATGAGATAGGCAGATGCTCCTAAATTAGGTGTCTCAATTAACTGCCTAAAGTTAAGTTGGATAAATTCAAAGTAAGTTTGTGAAGTCTTGGACACAATCTCTAAACTAGAAAAGTAAATTTATTTAAAGCTGTTGCACTTACGCAAATGTAGAAAGATCCCCAGCAGACTTCTAAAAGCCAATCTTAACTATAATTAGATGCAACAAAAAATGTAACTTTCACCCTGCTTCAAAAATTATGTATAAAGCAGAAAATCCTGATTAAGTCAGTCTATAAATTTGCGGCAATTTATTGCAACCTCTCAATATAAAAGTGATAGATGAACCACCGAGAACCATTGCCCTGGAAACCTGGAATGCTCTGCTCTGAAGTGTTGACAGAGAGCCCGCTGAGGAGGTCAGGCAGAAGAACTGGCACGAGCCCTGGCAGGTTTCTGATTAAAAAAGTTCAGCTGGAACAGCACCAAAACCCAAACCACCAACACACAAACTGCTGCTGGGGAGTTCTTTGGTGCCATTTTTTTCGTATTTACATGACCCAGTATTGCTTCTGGCTTACTGAAAATAGCATGCTATTTCAATTAGACAGGCTGTATCACAAACCACAAGTTGTAATCCATCAGAGGAGTTTTTAAATCACCCTGGCCTCTCCTCAGGATAATTACTTGCAGAGACATTCAGCTGCAAGCAGCATCCTAGCCGGGCACGTGCAGGCTGACTTCACTGGATGGTTCTTGACAGTTTTTGGCAGTTTCTAACCAGTTACTGACAAACACGCCTGACTGATGGGCACCTAAGAGTAAATATCTTGTGACCAGGTGCCCACCTCATCCTGAAATCATATTTCTGCAGCTCACAGTGGCCCCCTGTCTGAGTACAAATCTAACAAAGTGCACGTTTGGTGTCTGGTTTATGGTCTTTGCCTATGTGTCTTCTACAGCAGTTTAGGACTTCCAACATTTAGGTTCCCTTCTTAAAAAGCAACTCTATTTTTTTCCCAGGACCAGACTGGTTTTCTGTAAGGCTCTAGAATATGATTCTGCTCTCAAATGCTGTACAGTTTGCAAATCTCACTTTCCCAGAATGTTTATGCCTAAACACCCTTTTTTGTCTGGTGACTCGGGGAACAAAGGAACCTACCTATACCCCTATTGCATTAGAGTGTGTCTTTCTAGTGGTTCAGAAAATACACACTTAAATACAAACTCCATTTCCTCTGAAATCAGGACTGTAGATGCTTTCACATCATGACTTAACATTCTCTTGTCATAAAACCTTGACTGTCCATTTTCTGCTTTCTTGTTTGTCCCAGAGCAAAAGCAGCTATCATTTATCTCCTAAAATGAGAAATGAAGACCCAGAATGACAGTTGCACTCCAGCATGGAAGAGGGATGAATCATCCATAACATACCAGGAAAGCTTTTCCACTGGCTTCAATAGCTCAGGAATTTTCCACCTGATCACTTTATTTCTTCACTTACTTTACACATAGTAAAAAATGGCCAAAAGCACTGAGTGAATGAAGGCCCACTAAAATCAGCAGTGAAATTCCCAATGATTACACCGTGGTCTGATTTTCACACTTCGAACAACAATATGAAGCAAAGATTCAATCTTTCTTAGCCTCTGGTGAGCTAAGCCTAGCCCTGAACAAGGAATACACCATAAAGTTGTATTCCCCATCAACTCCTGGAGGTAAGGACTTTCAGCAAGGGTAATTTAGCACTGAAATTACATTGTCTTTTCTTGGAAATCTCTGTGATCTTCACCATCTGTTTCATGCGATAAAATAAAGCTGTTGATTTGATGCTGTATCTTCTATGTCAGAATAAAGGCCAGTTCCAATTTGCATCAAGCAGCGAAAAAAAGACGTAATTATAAATTATAATGAAAACAAGCACATACTTTTCCACATTTTAATGAAGGAAAGGTAGCTGCAACTGGTTTACAGCTCCAATCAAATTCAAATCACGTTGGTTGGATTTTTCAGTTTCAGATGAGTAAGACTGTAGCAAGCAGGTATAGGAAGAGCGCTAATGAGTTTCCTCACCACATAAACATTATCCAGCAAGCAGTACAACGATCACTCAAATGAAAACAAATACTCAATAAAGCAGATAATTGACTGCAATCTTAGTTAATAAGATGGCCCCGAACTGCCCTGCAAAAATGCCAAAGCAACTAAATATAAATGTTTATCTTCGTTAGCAAAGGAAGAAAAAACTTCCATATTGTTCCAGAGAACTTCTATACAGGTTTATGGGAGTCTAAAGTACTTTAAAAATAATTAACTATTTTATGTTGCAGTTTTCCTTTTGAAGTTTTATTTCAGCTTTGAATCTGAGGGTTTATGATGTAGAGTCCTTGTTATCCGCTGAACCTGTCAGCATCAGCTTTTGTTTTCTGTGCCAAAAGAGGACACTGAAAAGGGAGACTCTGATCGCTAACATCTTCTAAGGGTCTAGCAATTTTTATCTGAGGATGCCCCCAGCTAAACTCACAGGCATGCATGTACACACATATATTATACACAGCCACTGTCTAAATGCAATACAGCAGATGTAATAATACCTTTTTTTCATTATTATTGATCTCTCCCAGATCCCACAATTAATGATCATGGAAGCAATCATTAAAAAAAGAG
This sequence comes from Gallinula chloropus, assembly GCF_964237585.1. Lineage (NCBI taxonomy): Eukaryota > Metazoa > Chordata > Aves > Gruiformes > Rallidae > Gallinula > Gallinula chloropus. The sequence continues at coordinate 32,232,894 of NC_140092.1, forward strand.
TCACAGAATCTCTCTATAGCCCAATAATAGTTTTTAATAATCAGATAGAATCCTGAAAAGTTCTTTCTACAGTGATGTTGAATATCACTCACCATGGAAAAGTCTAGAATGCTGCACAGACAACAGAAATCCTCAGGTCACCAAGGTACGGCAGATCCTGGTGTGAATCCAGCCAATTCAGTGTTATTGTCCAGACAGCATTAAACACTGAGCTTAAGTGCGTTGCTTGACCAAGACAGACATGGATAACTCTTTAACCCTGCTGACTCAGAAAGCACAGCAAAGGCTTTTCAAAGCAGGTCGTGGGAATTGGTTACAAGGGACAGAACGTTTAGTAGGTCTCCCTCATTATGTCTATCTTATACTTCACCTTCCTGTTGAGTCCAGAAATACATGCAATTAATTAAGTACAGAACCTGTTTTGGGGGTTCAAAACTATGCCAGCCCCATTCACAACTATAGATAGTTGTGCTTTAAGTAGTTTTCTAAGATGTCATTGTAAAGAATGAAGAAATAAAAGTCTGTTATGTCCTTAAGAATATCTGATTGCATACAGGTCTCACTTTCTGCAATCACTGCTGTTTCAGAGAAGATGCTATTATAGAAAGCTCTTTTTAAATAGCATTACTATTAAAAAAAAATCAAATAAATAAATCCTTCTAATGTCAGATTTTTTGCAAGTGGGTTACCAACAATGTAGCAGTGAAGCAACTGAGGGAAGTGAAATACCCTGTTCCCTTTGACGCTCCAACAGAGCCAAAGGCCCCAAATATTTTTCCAGAGCTTCTCTCGGAGTGAATTTTCTTCCTTAGAAATACTCCCAGGGTTAAGCATTTCCATGTTTGTTAACGTAACTTCTATCTATAGCAATGAAAGTTCTTTGAAAGGAATTTAGGCAGATGCTGACATATGAACTGCTGGTGAACTCTCAGCAGATTCAGAAATTTGGGTAAGTGTATTAACTCTGATCCTTATCTAGACTTAGTGCTTCTTAATTCCTTACTCCATCCACAAACTTTCAGTCTTCCTTTCTTTACAGTTATAATTCTGTTACCTTGCCCCACGCTGACGTGTCTAACTCCCTCCTGGATCTCCTAACTTAAAAGGAGAAGGCTGACAAGGAAGCTGCTATCAAGTAGCCAGACTTTCCCACTTCAGCAGGTTCAAGGAAAGTGTTTCAGTAGGTTATTCTTCCATTTCATCCCCCCTCCATCTGATTTTGACAGGACAGTGCAAACATAGTGCTACATCTCCCTAGCCTCTCACCTCTGAGTTTTAGAACTGAACTTCAAACACTTTGAGCACTAAATGATCCTTAAAATTGAAAAAGCAAAGACATGCCAGGCTCTCCAATCAGAACAGAAGCAAAGCAGAAAAGAAAGAGAAACAAAGCACCAAGGCTCCCCAAGAGCTTCCTCTATAACCTCCACTCTGCCACAGGGAAAGGACTGTACTATTTTGAATCATGATTCAAAACTAAAAACCACTGATCCGTCTTGATGATGATGATGATGAAGAATACTTATTTTGTTACATACGGTACACCTGGCACTGTTAAATATCTAGAAAAAAACCAGAACTTTTCCTGAAATAACCTTTTCATACATTTGGAGCAGAAGGTAATCCATCAGTGTAATAGCAATGAAAAATACGAGTGGAACTTCTTCCCTGCTGGCAATTTGAACTGAAACACCTCACAAGCATGAGCCTCATACACCTCCTGGCTTTTGCTGAAGGAGTGACAAGGAGGAACGAGACATGACATGATATACAGACAGACTCCTAAATGGAAACTCGTCTCAGAAAACTGTAATTTCTCCATGAATACGTAGTAAACAAAGAAAAAAGAAACTTCTTGTACTGTCTCAAGGCAGGAATCGCAGTTCCTCTCTTGTCTCTCTCACAGAGGCACTAAACCCATGATTACTTCCAAGCACCACAAAATTACAAGATTTCCTTTTCATTCCATATCCGATTTCCACTGCCAGAAATCCCAGTAACGTGTCAGATGACACCTGTATTCAATTCATGTCACTGTTTACTTCTGTCATCTTGAATACAGCCGTTAAATGCTCTCTGCCTCAGTACCTTCTGCAAAACAGTGATACTAATCCTTAATCCCAGATAACGTCTTTCACTAACTGTGGTGGAAAAGTGCTATGTAATTAGATGGTATTACTACTAGATCTTACTAATTATTTTATATGACGTGTCATTTTAATCATTTTAGATGAATTTCAGCAACTGTGCACAAAAATTTTGTATCTGATACAACTTTGCTTTCTTCATTAATGAATGGTATAAGAAAATACATGGGAAAATGTTCATTTTAGAGGTAAAGCTATAGAGGTTCTAGGCAGCTTTCTTATGATCAGGAACAAAGAATCTGTAAAAAGTAGACAAATATTAACAATTGTGAACTCACTTCCCAAATCTGAATGTCAATGCACAGAGGGGGCAAATTCTGAAGCCAAGGATCTTTGTGGCCTTCCCAGCTGCCCCTTCTCTCAGGGAAGAGACTATACCCAGCAGACTATAAAAGCAGATCTTCCCAAGTTCCCCCAGGTATTTCTGCTGACATGTAGTCTTAATCTGCGTCATTTGTAATATTTCAACTGGGGCACAGATGGGATCTATTGGCATCTACAAAAGTGCACCTATTGAGAAAAGAATTAAAATAGCAAGAAATCTAGAAGCCATTTGGCACGCTGCTGGTCTATCCTGAAATACTGCAAAGGAGAAAAACTGCAAAACATTCCTTTGTAAAGGAATTGAAGGAATATGATACAGAGGCTTAAAAAAAAAAAGAAAGAAAAGAAGAAAAAGCACATGAGATTGAAAAGGAAGTAACATGAAATTATATCCCCAGCTGTGATAATATTAGCACAGTGACCCATGACTACATACCCAGCAACCTGGAAGTTGTGATCCTAATGATTACATAGAAAAAGGTGCTGAACCAGGAGGAAAAAAAAAAAGTAAAAGGAGGAGAAAGGAGATAAAGTAAAGCAAATCCAAACACAGTATCTATCAACCCACCTGCTATTTGTTTCTGTCAGACCTGTCAGTTGGTGATTTTAGATGAGAGACGGGAGGCAATAGCATACGTGTCTGCTGGTGGAAGCCACAGAATTATTATTCCAGAAAGCAGTACCTTGTGGGCAGGAGAGAATCAAGGGAAATGTTGTTGCTGAGACCTGAAAATGGAAATAAATGGGATGATTTTCAGTTACTCTGCATGCAGTCTTCCATGACAAGAATGTTTGAAGCTGTTGAATGCTTAAAATGAGACACATTACACGGGGCAAAAATTGGCCCAAAGTTGGCCCAAATCTCACATGTCTTTTAGAAACCATAATTTACGCACATCTCTCACACTTCAATCAGTTATTGGAGACATGTAAGGGATGGTTTGGTGCAAGGGAAATTTATCTTCAAATAGCTGAGTGCTCCCTATATACCACCACCTCTGTCCCCTGTGTAATTTATAGCAGCTTCGAGAAATGATCTAATTTTCACTTCCTGTAATTCCCTAGCAAGCAGAACATTTCCATGCCATAACGTATTTGAACAGGCACCACTCATATCAGAGCCTGGAAACAAGACCAGTGTGTTATCCTTTTGCTGGTTCTCTCACTGCTGTATTACACAGGAAACTTTCTCGGGGACCTAGGACACCTCATGTGTAAGCCAATTAAAGGATGCTATTTCAACTTCTAAACTCAGTACACAAGATGAGTAAATTAGCCATCTTCTCAGCTCACCTTGTAAATAGCTAGACAGCAGTAACTGACATATTTCTTTATAGAAAAACCCCTCAGATGTATTCCCACTCAGCAGAGTCAATGACCAGAGCACTGCCGATAGCAGGTACTTGGGTACTTGGACTTTCTTTGTCTAAATAACTGCAAAGTATTTGTGCACAGCAGAAAACTGGCCCAGTGAACCTCAAAACACTTCTACAGTATAAATCTTAAGTAAAGATTATTGGAAGAGTTGTTTTATGCTTCCTCTCTCTTGACCTTCCCTGATTCCCAGGATTAAGGAAAGGTTCTTACCTTCTGTCCCCTTGCATATATGGAGAGAAATCCTCGTTCCTTAAAATCTTGGCCAGAACTGTTCAATTCTGCAGACATGGCTTTTACACTAGGAGTATCAGTCTACTGTAGTCCCACTGGGAGGTTTCCTTACAGTCTGCAGTCAATGGAACCACAATTTTTAAATAAGAAATCAGAAGTTTAATTTACATATATTTGTTTTGCCAAACACTAATCAAATATTGAAACTAAACATGACCAAAAAAACCTTGATACTTGTGGATACTATGTCCATCCTTCAAGTACTGTATTGTATCTTGAACAGGAATGAATTTCTACTGTGAGAAGTCCTGATTAAAATAATATTAATAACTACAAGCTAAATTATAATGCAACAGGTGGTGACTTCATGTGTTTAAATCTCTCTTGAGGGCAGGATTTTCCTAAAGAGAGAGAGTACAGACCAGTTACTGCCAACGTGGCAAAGACATCACATGTGACTCCAAGGCATGAATGAGGTTAGAGGCAGGGGGAGGGATAGGGAAGACCCTTGAGCCACCAGCCAAGTGAGGAGAACCACAAAAAGGAGACCCTGCAGAAAGAAAGGAGCAAAGTTTTTTTTTCTCAGAACTACCATCACTGAAGAAAAATGCATATGGAAGTGTTCATAGAGCTGCAGTGGAAGGCTCAGCCATGTGCAGAAAGGAGGGTCCTATATCATGTATGAAGAAATGGTCAAGGGTGCCTTGAGAGGCTCAGAGTTCTGTAGAGCCTTAAGGGTCAGGATCTAATTTGCATGGGCTTTTTGTCATCTCACTGAGAAGTACTGACTTCACATGTAGACTTAATTTATAATAACATCATTTGTACTTAAAATCTGTCAGTTACACAGACATACAGTTTAGGGGATCAAAGAGGACTTCTGTGATGGCCTGCTCTGAGCCCCTGTATTACACAGGCAGAGGGCTAACCTGAATCCCTGCACAAAGCAAAACACAACATTTAGGGGGAAAAGAAACCAAACTTCAGTCTAAACCACCACATTTCCACCAAGAGAGAACATCCCTAGTGCCCTGTGTTAGGCACTACTGTTGCTATAAAAAGAGTTTTACCATGAGCAAAACATACACAATGCAGCCTTGGAAAGAAAAGGCTATTTAGCTTCATTGTTTCCTATTTCTTTGTTGATTAATTCCTGGGTTAAGTGTATTTATTTTTAATATATGCACTCAAGATGGGAGTAATTTTAATGCATTTAAAATTACTCAGATTCTGAAGAAGGGCTAGAGGGATCTTGTAGAGGTAATTAACATTATAAGAACCAAGTGACAATGCTTGAGGGTGGAATAGGAACCAACGTAAAAGAACTGCCACAACACACAGCCAAAACAAAGCTACTCCATGGAATATGGCTTCTTTCAAATCATGCAAGAGAACTATTTTTATGTGCAGTCCACACCAGGGAATAAATGAACAGAAAAGAAAACACAACTCCACTACCCTTGAGAAACACATTTTGAATAAGCCCGTGTCCACCACCTGCTAACAAATATTTTTAATATTTTACAATTATTTACACCCAACTGCTTTAGGAATTAAAATGCATTTTTCATCACACTGAGGATGGTCACTAGCCCACTTGCCTTTCCACAGCACATTGAAGCATGGAGCCTCTAAAGTTGTTTAACTGGAAACTGTATAAAATAAATCAAATTAATTGACACTATTAGTAGTTAAAGTATGTGTAAGCAAAATGAAATAAACTATTTTCCTGCAGAAACCATTTTGACCTCCTTTTGGTACTGAACTACTTCTAGGCAAGTTCCATATCAGTTCAAGTTAAGGGAAAACTGCTGAAAAATGAGTAGTGATCGTTTTATTAATACATGGATAATCCTTTTCCAGGTTGTACATCTCCATGTATTGCAATTAACTTGTTCATCTGAGATTGTCCTCAAAGATTAGATGTTATTGATTGAAATTTTTTTGGCTCACATCATCTAGGCAAACAAGCACAGAACCAGAAATTCTGGAGAACATATGGTATGCATACAACAGACTGTGCATTAAAGGGTCTGTAGTGAAATGCAAAGCATTACTTTCAGCAGAAATAACGATGTACTATTTCAGGATTCTTAGAGAAACTTTTCATTTCTTCTTGCCAATACTAAGAGTAAGTCCTTTGAAAGCTGAAGACCAATGAAGGATGAACAGATTACGATAAATTCAGGGGGGAAAAAACAACCCACGGCAACTGTAGGCCAATGCTTCAATTGTCTTAATAAAAGGCTCACAAGCAGAAGCAACCAATGAAAACTCACTCACATGTGTTCCTTCATGTCCCAATATATGCCTCCCACCTTCAGAGAGCACATCTTTCTCCTGTTTCCCAATCAGCAATCGCAGCCAATCTGGTACAGTGCTAAAAAAGAGAGAGAGCAAGGCTAGAGATTGCCTTGGACACTGACAAGGGAATTGCAGAAGCTGGAAAAGCATCGCTGCGGAATGATGTGCAAATAAAACATGATCTGTCAATACAAAATAGGACAATGACTCAGAAAATCCACATTCCCTTTCTAGTTGTGTAACAGATTTCCATTGAAACCAGGAACAATTGTCAGACATACCCCTACACCTCAGGCTCTCATCACTAAAATGGGCATAATGCTCACCTACACCTTGTTCTCCGTACAGGGAAACATCTGTTAGCATGTTTGCTATGCAGATGGAAGCCAGGCCAGATCTTAGCTTGGAATGTCTTAGTATTACCCTAATATAATAAAGTGCAAAAGATGTGTGAAGTTTCAAAATTAAATAGGCTCTCTCAGAGGATAACTGAAATAACACAGCAGCTATGAGGCAGAACAGTCTCCTTTATTAATTCAATTTTCTGCATAACAGTTTAAGTTGTCTGATACCATGCCATCATTTTTAAAGCAGAATCACAGTGCCACACAGATTGCAAATATATAGCAATATTCATGTTCTACAAACTCCTGCTGTCCACATGAAGACAGTAATCCAGTTGCTTCTGAAAATTCAGTAATCAGACCAAATGCATATGTAAGAAGCAAGGTCGGTTGAATCAGTGCTCTGCCTGAATTAATTTTCCAATACACTGATTAGCAAGCTGAGTGCATAGTCAATAGTATGGTGATGAGTGTACTGTAAAATTGATGAAGAACAGACTTCACTATTTTACTGCCTTTGTCATGAATATTGGGAAAAAAAGAGATTTTACATTAAGCTATTTGGTAAAACTAGCCCCCCTGAATATTATACGCATATAAAATGAGTTCATTTTCCTGCTTTCTTGTAGATTTGTAGCGGCTGTTTGACAGGAGACCAGCTAAAGAATTGCTTATTTCCAAAAGCAAAATAAAACCACAGACTGTTGAGAGTACTTGTATAGATCTCACAGCCAAGCAGTAAAACTAATGCTACCAGGGCATACAGACCTTTAGTTTTAGCAAAATACGTGCTGTTTCGGTGTTTTCATGTCCCTGTGTGACTCAGGATTGTGCCTAACTGAAGAGTAAATCAGCCAGGGAGTAAATAGGTTTCTACCACTCTGGGCTCTTCTTCACCTACACTTGGAGCACATACCAGACTGTGGGCTCTTCTCCTGAATCTCTCCCAGCCTCCATACCCATCTCCTTAGAAAGTAGAACAGAAATCTCTGACAATATATAATATACATCACCTCAACCTTGAGTTCCTGATTACCCATTTCTTATCACTTTGATGACATGAAAATCTAAAGGGTGACAAATATTATGTATACTTGCAGGTATATAATTTTATATGGGTCTTCTTAAAAAAACAATCATCTGTGTTTAAATAGATGAAATAGGTGTGGGACTGCCGGTTGAGACTAGAAACAAAGCCAAGCCCTGCTACCAGCATTCAATGAAGGGAAAGGTTGGTTTGAGGTTTGGGGGTTCTTTTTTTACCCTGGTATCTCATAAATAACCTAAAACAAAGAATAGTAGCTCCTGACACATTAGACTTTTCTTGCTTACCACATGCCATTTTATAAGGACACATTGGTGCCACATGAAAAAGTCTACAGGCTTGTGAAAGGCAGGCAGCCAGGTGTTTTTTGCTTGCAGCTATCTCCCATAGGTAAAGAATAAGGCAAGGTTGGCTGGCAGGGGACCTTGGTAACAACCTTTCAAGTCTAACTTAAAGGGACTGAAATAATCCCTCCTGATTTCCCTTTGCTGTGTGAAATTATGCAGTGTCAAGCAGATTCCAAATTTTATAATGCCCAGGATGTTAGTTAACATTATACTCATGCTATATTATATGCTGGGTTGAAAAAATAAAAAGCCTTATATTTAAAAAACACCTAATCTATTTTCCAGGAACTGAACAGTAAATTGTACCTGCTTCAAAACCTCTTTTACTGGTTCCTCCTCTTCTGTGGCAAGATTGTTTCTTAAGTGTAACAGCCAAAATTTTAATGCAATTATTTTTTCTTTATGATAACCTAAGAGTCACTAATGTAAAAATGATACCCATATTTCTTTTTATTGGGCAGTTAGTGGAAATTTTTACTGTTTGCTCATCATTTCCAGTCCTAGCTTTTTAACTCAATCACAGCACTATGAAGAAATGGGTCTGACTTTACCTTTAAAGTTCCACAATCCTTAAATTAAAACCTACTATGCTGGTGTCTGCTGGATATACAGGACACGTTTCAACCCTGGGAAGCACAAAGGAGCAGGAAAGCTCTCCCCACTGGTTGATTAATAAATGACTGGGATGAGCTGACTTCACCACTCTGCTTTGAAAGAAAGGAGAGATGGAAAACCCCAAATATTTCACCATCCCTTTGAATATCAACCCTCTCCATTGTCACCGTCTCTCTTGCTCTCTCGGTCAACTACACCAAAGATGGGGAAGGAGTTGGGTCTACGTGTTAATCTCTCATTAGGGTGGTTTCACCACCCTGTGAACTTCCCTGATTATTCAGGGGGCCTGGAAGGCTTCTGGGAGCTTTCTCAGACCTCAGAGATTTTCCTATCCTCTTTTTGTATGAATCATAGTCTGGGTTGGAAGGGAACCCAAGTATCATAGAATTCCAACCCCCTGCCACAGGCAGGGCCACCAACCTCCAAGCCTAGGTCTGGACATGGTTGCACAGGGTCCCATCCAACCTGGCCTTGAACACCCCCAGGGATGAGGCATCCACCACCTCTCTGGACGGCCTGTTTCAACACCTCATCACTCTCTCTGTAATGAGCTTCGACCTAATATCTAATCTAAACCTGAAACTCAGGTCATCTGCACTTTCACTGGAGAGTATCTGTGTCCACATCACAGATGGGAACATGACTCTAGGGACATTCACCCAAAATGCAGGGAACAAATTTCACTGCTGATCTAACACAGACAAGGTGAGGACTTAAATTTGCCTTTCTCATATTTTATGCAAGCATCCTGCCCATCAGAATACAGAACAGAGCAATAAGTAGTGGTCTTTTTTTTTTTTCTTTTTAATTAGAAAATCTGTAATAGAACTCTGATAAAAACATCCTTATTTTTCATTAGCACTTGCAGGTAAAATAACAAGCTTGTGTCTGAATTTGTATCAAGAGATTTCCAATCATGGATGCCTGTCTACACAGTTCTAACTACTCTAAATCTTATCTCTATCATTCTCCTTCTTCAACTAATGAATAACTTGTTTCACTGAAGATTTTAGAGTTTAGCATTTGGCTTTTAATCACTCACACTTTGCTGACTGGAATTTTTTATTCATCCATAGAAAATTAATAACCTCTGTGGACTTAGAGAAACATATTTAAATTAAATAAATCCTACAATCAAAATAGTCTTACTGGTTTAAACCCTTGACTTAAACTAAATAAAATAATTGGCCAACTGTTGAGCACTTTGGGACTTATGTTAGTTTAAAGCATTTTTTACAGTGAAAAACCTCTTGTTACATTGCTGAAAATCTGAATATGACTGTTCCAAACCTTGGAGAATATTAATAAATGTAAGGACAGCAGCACCTGGCACAAGACCACAGTAGTTACTGTGTGTACTATGTACCACTTTTAGCGTTCTCAGAACTCTAAAAAAAAATGTTTTATTCCATTATCCCCGATGAATAGATGGAGAAATAAGGCAGAAAAAAAATCTGAGAAACTGAATCAAGGCGAGATCTGGGAATACCCATCCTGCAGACCTGTGTCTTGACCAAAGGCCCACTGCTGCTAGGACATTCCAACCCATGACACTGAACAGAACATAAAGACATTTACACAGACATTGCCTGGATTTTTAAAACTGGAAGAAGAGAATATTTCATATTCCTCAGCTAACAAGTGTCCTGCAGATTAAAGATAACCAGAAATCTTTTAAATGTAATCTCTTTCTATCTTTCTCCCTCTTCAACTAAAGAATAACTCACCTGTTTCCGTGAAGATGTTACAGAATGTAGCACTTTTCAACACTCATGTTTTCCTATGCATAACATTCAGCACTCTACCCTGTGACTATCTTTGGAGAGCAAAAATGAGCCACCATGCCTAGTTTATCCTTCCGTTGCTGTCTTATCCTCTATATAAACTGGGAGTTTCTGCTGTTTGTTAGGGAGGCACTGTTACATCCCTGCAGGTATCATCTTACCACCCAAAGCAGAGTTTTTCAACGTCATCTTCTTTATAGCGCCCTGTGCAATCAAGCCTTTAGGTTTTTTCCTATGTATGGATGGGCCTGATGTTTGCCAATGCTTAAGGAATATTTGACTTTACAGGATGTGTGTAAAAGACGGGTAGATGAGGTACTTAGAGATACAGTTTAGTAGAGGACAGGTGCGGTTGGACCCAATGATCTTAAAGGTCTTTTCCAACCTAGTCATCCTCTGATTCTGTGAACTTTTAAACGCACTGAGCCTATGAATGAAAACATTTAGTAACATCTCATGTTACTTAATCAAGAGTGGACCTCTTTTATAACAAAGAGACTTCTCTGTTTCTCAGAAAACCCGAGTCTCTGTCTCAGTTTTCTCGTCTCAAATGAAGACAATGATTCTTGCCTGCAACTGCTGAAACCATAATGGGATACTTCTGCAGCCATTAATAGAGATTGGCACCAGTAGCTTCTGTAGAACTACCTGAACACATAAAATCTTAAAAACTGGTAGCAAAAGGATAAATTCTGTTACCCACAATTTACATAAGTCAGCTTGCATGTACACATACTCTATCAAAAGGATTTTCTAATATCCACAAAATATCTGAAATTTTACATTACTTTCCACATTCACCAAATTAAACTCCAGGCTAAGCAAACTTTCCCTGCTAAAACCAATGAAATGGCATTCTTTCATCTAGCTACAAAATTTGAAATATAGAATAGGGCTGTGCATGTAGTGTAACCTGCTTTGATGGGGGGTTGGACCCAATAATCTTTTGAGGTCCCTTCCAATCCTTACAATTCTGTGATTCTGACCTGATAAAACAGACCAGAACTGGGTTTAATTAATTTCATTTTAATTTAACTAAATTAAGATAATCCACAGAAACCCTAAATCTGATATCATACTGAAACCAATGAGAAGTTATTCTTCTCAAGTCAGGGAGCTTGTGCAAAACCAGAGTAAGTAAGTTTAATCAGAGTCAGGACCACCAGATGCTTATGAGTGTAGAGGGGTTTATGACACACAGTCCAAACTAGTCTAAACCAATACTGGCTCTAAGTATTGGGGACCACTATTACTTTTTTATATTTATAGATATATTCAAACCTGGGTAAAATTTTCAGATGAGTATCCAAATGAGGAATCATATGTTAGTGAAATAAAGCAAATAAAGCACAGCACCGAGCTCAACTGAGTTCAAGAAGCATCAGGACAATGCACTCAGTCCCATGCTCTGACTTGGCTGGCCCTGTGTGGAGCCAGGATTTGGACTCAATGATCCTTATGGGTCCCTTCCAACTCAGGATATTCTGTGATCTTGTGATTCTTTAAAGCAAACTGTAGTGTAAAGCGTTAGCATCCTGGTTGTTGAGAAACTATAAATCACAATATTACAAGAAAAAATAATTCCTTTACAGAAGGTAAGTACTTCCAATACCTGAAGGAGGAAGCTAAGATCCTGAAAGCCTATGCCTAAAAGCAAAAAGAGATAAATCCCCTTCAAGTGTTCCTGTATGGTGATAGGAAATACACAGGCATGTGAGTTTGGGGAGACAGCCTTTTTTTTCCACGGCTGGGCAGACACTGAATGCTATTTTGTAAGACCATGTATTATTACAGAAGATGTTCTTTTCAGCCTTCTAAGTTGACATTTCAGAGCATTTAAAAAGTCAAGCTGTAAATGCAGTATCATTCCAGCCAGAAGTCATTCTTAGGATTATTTCCATACTACATTATTTTGGAGCATATGTGTTTTCATTAGGGAAAGCAGCCAAAAAATTGTTGAGGAAATGAAATATGGATGCCTAAATGAGGCATTTCCCAACAAAATTAATGTAGGAAACTGTTCTGGTGGCTGGAGAGCCTCGTGTTGAAGTAGAAAGTAAGCCTCTTCAGCCTGCAGGAGCTCTGGGAAGCTGGCAGTATCCAATAACTTGTGCAAATGTGAACATTTAACCTGCTGTTCCTAAAACTGACTCCGAGATTCATGCAGAGCAGAGTTGTCAAGTGACCACTGATGACATTAAACACATCTTTTCAAAAGAACATTGCTGCTATGGGTAGATAAAAGAAACTGCAAACCTGCAATAGCATCATCCAGCATCTCTCAGCAACAGTAAATTTTAGTTACAGCATCACTGCACCTCCTGGTACTGTGCTTTCACACGGCCTCAGTAACAATGTTGTCTTTCTCTTGTGTATTTGCTTCAGTGAACCGCAAAACCAAATAGCCTAGAAATTATACAACAATATAATGCAACCATCTTGCTTTCATTTAAATCAATAGAACAGAGCTGAGTGGTTCTTGGTAATACAGAGCCTCAACTCTAGGTTCTTAATTTTAGCTTTTCACAGTAAAAGATGAAAACAAAAAAAACATAATGTAAATTAAATTTTCAAGTTTAACAAAACAACCAATGACTTTTTGTCATGTTTGGATGGATTCTCCTGTCCTTAATAATGTTCTAGGTCAAAACGGCTCCTGTTTTCCTCCAGTGTGGATGCTCTGCTGTGTAATGAGGGATCAGTTGCAGTGCTCCCCCAGCTCCACAGCATGTCTTTCTTCAACCCAAGGTCACATTTTCACAGAACCTGTAGGGACTTTGTAACTTCTACTCCTGTACTGTCAGATTAGGTTGAAGCTGAGAAACAGGATCATGATTTTTTAAGGTCACGATGAAAGACAAATAAACAGTATGACCAATTCTTCTGTAGGAGGGCTTTGTACTGCAAGTTTCTTAGCCCACTCACATTACAGACTAAGTTTCTCCCAAGTACTACTTCTCGATATCCAGATAAACTCAGTTCCTTCGTTATCAGATTTCATTGCTCACGTGCCTTAAAGAGTATTCCCACCTGGCAGCATCCTCAGATTTCTCATTTAAATGAGAGTAAGTACACCTACAATATATAAGTTGCCAGCACTTCTAGTAAGATGCATGCTCTCCACTAAATGAGAGAATCTGAAACTATTATGAAAAAATTTTCTGAGAATTCTAAGTAAAATCAAATGGCTATTTTTTAATATTTTTAATTCTAGTTAAATTAAATAGCTATTTTTTATCTGCCTTTTTTATCAATTATTTTGATCTTGAGGCTTGACTTCTTCAGTCCAGTAACAATTCAATTCAAGCCAACATTGAATATACCACAGAAGCATTTCAGTACTGGGAATGAGCTTTTCATGTGAATCTCCCGCTTTCCCCATGTATCATACCTCGGTTTTTGCAACAGAGAGGTCTCAGAGATGGCTTGGGTCCTTTCCATCTGAACCAAATGAGGAGACAGAAGTCTAGGAGCACATCTAGTGCACTCTCATCCATGGAACCAGCTTAAGTTAATTCAATCTAAGACTGCTGAAATGTGTATAGCACAAATGTCAGATCAATTCTTCCACCCCACGGACCTGCTGCTATTGCATTGACCTACTTGTTGCTGGAGACTGTCCCAATCTCCTGGAGTAATACCCTGGACAGAGCTATGGGCAAACAACTTCAGAGAGTTGACCTTAATTTGTGTATAGAAAACTTTCTGTCTAGGCAGGAAACAAATCTTATCAGTGATCCACTGTCATAGGCACCTCTGCCAGGAACAGAGTTTATCAGAAAAAAATTGAGCGGTCTTTTCAACCACTCACAGAAAGCTACAAGGGCTCTTTCACTGAATACAATGGATTCTGGATTGAGGTTTTGAAAGCTAAGAGCACACAAGCACCCACTCGTGCATACAAAGTTCTCCACAGGCCTGCCAATTTAGCCATACAATTGCACTGATGACTTCTCTGACAGATTTGATGCTTCTACCATAGACCGTTTTTGATTAGTGGGACTAGACATTGCAGCCCACAAACAAAGGAATCTATTACAATTAGGCAGAGTTAAATGATTAACATTTCATATTCTGAAAGCAATCTTCGTGCCAGTGCTGTTTTAGCTCTCAGTACAATCTCTTCCACAGGCATGAGAGATTGGAATTTCAACGCCTAATAAATTCTGTGAGATATAGCCGAGCTCTGCAGTACGCACGCTGCAGACAGCCGATGCATTTAGACTGGCTGGCCACTTCCACACATCTCCCACCCTTCTGTCTGATCACATAGACACGGGAGCGGAATACCAACCAACCCAGACAACTGAAGACACTTTGAGCCGCACCACACATCGCAGAATGCTGGGAATACCTTCCTGGTTTGATCTCTCTGCCTTACATGGCACATGACAACAGAAGGCGATGGCCCCCTCGGGCAGGCAGTACAGCAGGAGCCCACTATCAAAGCAAGGATTATGATGTGAGCTCCTCAAACAAGAAGCCATACCCACTGCAGAATGCTGCTGTGCTATTTGGATACTGCTGTTAGAACTCTGCATCCTCACAGCTGTCAGCAGAGCTGGCTGAGATGCAAATAAATGTAGGGTCTGGCCTTCATCACCTCATTTATGAGTCAAATAATTGATCCCACATAGGTATACTTACTTCTACTTACAGAGAGGGGATGGATATTTAAAACCTACATTTAATCCATGCAAAATCACCCCCTAAGGTCCATGAACAGTTGGAGAATCTTTTACAATTCCCTACAACATTGGCTCTAGTGTTAAAATAAGAGTGATGCTGCATGTGTCCTCGCAAAACAGCACCGTCAGCCAAATATGCAAAACTGCTCACTTACAGAAAATGCAGCAAATTTTAACCCAGTTTCTAGCTATCACCAATTTCTTCTGCAGTCCCCAGTAATATGGAATATGAGGCCTCTTCCTGATGCTACTACACATCTTTCCTCACATAAACTCTTTTCATCTGCCACCGGTGAAAAATGCACAAGCAGGAAAAGATAATGCAAATACTAAAACGCTGTCAGTTAAAATGTTTGAGAATGCCTGCTTTGGGATGATGAAAAAGCCCCTTTTGTATTGAAACTTAAGTGGTAATGTTCTAACTCGAACAAGAACAATATTTTTAATCCGTGCTTGAAAGATCAAATTAAATCTGCTGCAGTCAACCTTGGTAGGGCTCTATCTATCAGAGATGACTTTTTCTTTTTTATGAGAAAGCTAGAAGTCCAAAGCTACTGGATACTCATCTGTCTGGTTTTCTGTAGACATTCAGGGAGCTAAGGCGATCATTCCTAGCTCAAAAAAACATCCCAAAATACCAGGAGAAGAGAAAAAAAAGAACTTCTGATATACATTCCATGATTTCCTTGAATAGAGTAGGATTTCAACAACAGAATTTAAAAAATAAACTAGTCACAAGTTCACAGTGCTTTCATGATAATGTATCAGTGCATTACCTTCCATCTTTCAGTTAGTTACAGTCCTACCAGCAATATCATTGCAGTATTTCTGGTGCCATAGTTGTTTCCAGTACAAATTCCCTATTTTACAGGCACTAAAACTCAAGTGTTTTAAAATCTCATATGCTAGAAACTTATTCTACAAACTATCAAGTCAAATGCAATATATATCCCTTGCCCCCGTAATTTAAATTCGTCTCACCATTTTTCTTCATGGAATCTAAAAAAGGTCTTGAAATGAACATTTGACAGTTACTAAGAAAAGAGTTTTTCTCACAGTAGCCAAAGAAATCACGGTGTTTAATTCACAGGCTGCTGGTTGTTAACTGCAATCCACTTTTAAATACACTAGCAAAAACATGAAGTATTATTTTTGCCTTACACAACAATTACTGAACATTTATATTAAACATCTTTCAAGTCTCCTAAGGTAGAAAAAGAGGTATGTGAACATTTCTGTGCATCTTCAGTATATGCAAACTGTCTGCTGAAAACAAGGGCAAATATTCCAATGAATCACAGAATCACAGAATTGTAGGGGTTAGAAGGGACCTCCAGAGATCATCGAGTCCAACCCCCCTGCCAAAACAGGTTCCCTAGGACATATCTCCACAGAAAGAGACTCCACACCCCCTGGGCAGCCTGTCCCAGAGCTCTGCCACCCTCATCTGAAGAAGTTCTTCCGCATGTTGGTGCAGAACTTCCTGTGCTCCAACTTAAGGCCATCGCCCCTTGTCCTGTCCCCACAGACCACTAAAAAGAGGCTGGTCATTTCTCCCTGTGTGTCACACTTCAGATATTTATAAACATTAATCAGATCCCCTCTCAGGCTTGTTTTCTCAAGGCTGAACAGCCCCAGTTTATTCAGCCTTTCTTCGTATGGGAGATGCTCCAAGCCTTTAATCATCTTCATAGCCATGAGTTAAGAGAAGTGTGAAAACATACAAGAACCACAGTGTACATCAGGAATTGGAATGTGCACAGCAGCCTGGTGTTCGATCTCCTCTGGATTCAGCACCCAAGTCCCTTTAAATTCTGAGTTAATTACACTGGGGAAGGTCACATGAAAAGACAAGGGCCAAAAAGAAAGGAAGACAAAATAGGATGAACCATATAAGAACAATCAGAAAGCAGGACCTGCTTCAGAAAGAGTGATCTAGCCCAAAAAAAGATACAGAGAACCCAGCAGAGACCAAGGCCACCAATATTTCAGTAACTGTGGAAGTTTCTCTCCATTCTTGTTATTTCTGAAATTGTAAGATAAGCATTTTCCTCATTGGTACCAAGCAACAAAAATTATTCATGCTGTGAGAGACTTTTTTCTTTTTATCCTGCAGGTATCTAAAGAAACTGGGGGAAATGTACAAAATACCTGGCTCATTGACCACTTAAGTCAACAGGAAGACTTCCAGTCGAGGCCCTTGCTACTTCAGGTGTGCAAGATTATTTTTGTCCTGTCTAGCCAAGTAATCGGCTTTTTAGAGTACAACTACCCTGTATTTTCATAACAACCTTACCAGGTGCAACAGGGAGAACCTGAGCAGTCTTGTAATAGATATATATCATTTACCTCTGTTCATTCTTCCTGTTGCTCAAATGCAGAAACCCAAATGTCCTTAGCATGCCCAGTATTTGATGAAAGGGGTTTAAAAACTGACAAAAAAAAAGGTTATTAGAGCCACTTTACCTCTTGATATAGTCAAGTTATTCCCATTCCTTTGAACAGAAATGCTATGACTAAGACACCGTTTGCAATGCCATTATGGAAAGCCGATGCTTAGATCTTAACTCTCCGTGACACATGCAGAGTGTCCAACAATGGAACACACTGAATCTGTGAACAGGATTAGTCATCCTTACCTCTGATTCTGCTCTTTCTAGCAAAACCCTTTTTAACACAGAAGATGTCCCTCAGTTCTCTTAGAAAATAACCAAACAATTATAACTGTCTTTCCAAATTCCAGTCTCATTACATCCACATGTTGTATTTGTGTCTCTGGGCTGTTTCTAAATCCAGTGTCATTAACACCACAAACTGATTACCAGACTGGCAAAAAAGCACATGGGGAGTTATTTTTGAAGGTGTAAGAATAGGACTACATTTCAGAATAAAACTACTAGCATCTCACTGAAATACTAGTTGTCATCATCAAAACATGAAACTTCAGACAGTGCGCGACGTATAAAGAGCAGAGCAAGAATGCTGCACTGAAAAATTAATGGAAGTGAAACAGATTTTTTATTTCTAATTAGGAACTGTGGTTGACTAGGACAGGAAGGTTTCACTGAAGATTCACTACAGGGAATTCTGTTACATTGCTTTGCTTGGAAACATTTCTAAGATCAAGGATGCAATACCCTGGAAATTAATGGAACAGGAAAAGAGGAAAGAAAGGGAAGATTTCAGTGGTTCTTCACACAAAAGGCTGACATATTAAAAAAACAGACCTGCTTGGGTTATTAATTATTGCTTGGTGAAAGCGCAGTATTATAAATGTTATAAAGCATGAGGAATATAGTCATTCAGTTCAGATTTAACTAATTTTCTTTGCATTTTGTGGGAAACAATGATTGATGCAGACTGTTAATATGTTTTATTGCAGGTTTTGCCCTGGGACTTCAGCTAAGGTGCACTAAAAGGAGGGAAGAGGGATTCTAATTCCTCTGGCCAAAACCTCTAGACAAAACAGTTTTCCACAGGTAAGCTATCCCATCCTGGAGAGGAGCTGACTGGAGTAATCTAACTTTGGAGGCATAGCATAGATGACTACACCTGAGCCAGCCATTCAGGTCTTCTTTTCCATGACAAGAAGAAGCATATTTCATGGGACATAAGATAGCCATCCCAGGACAGGGATGAGATGTGTGCCATGCCATGGCCTATAGTAGCTAGCTGAGATGTGAAAGTATTCATCACTATATGCAGATTAGCACCACCCCTATGTCCACACACAAAAAAATCAGATCACTCCTCATGCTGCAGAAGAGGCTTCCTCCAATACTTGTTCACAACCTGCCCTGTAGAGTACATCCATAGCTGTTTCTTATCTCATTGAGCCCCAAGGGTCTGAAAAAAAGCCAGTGAAAGTTGCTGAAAAACTTCTACTGGTTTCTGAAATAACAGGATGCAGCTCTTAATCATCAGTTCTGGAGCATGATGAAGGACAAGAGCCTGCACACAGAGATATAACAGCTACCAGCCAAAATCTTCAGTAGAGAGAGAAGCCTGTTTGCATTTATCTAATTCTTCCAAGGATATCAGTGCATGAGTTTACAGAGGACAAGCAAACTACAGCACTACACTGGGAAAAAGGTATCCAGCAAATCAATAGCAGAGTCAGAAACCAAACTCTAGAGAAATACCTCATTTCCTTTCCCATGACCACTGATTTATAACAGCATAGGTAGTCACAGAATAGTTTCTGAAACGACATGAAAATACGCGTGGTGAGGGATGACTGTCAAGCTCAGAGAATCTAGGTACATGAATCAAAAAATTGTGCTTGTCTTCCTACCTCTGCCTCTAACTCTGGCCTACATTGTATTCCCCCCACCATTTTTTTTTTCTCTGTCTGCAAGACAGTGACTTCCTTCCCCCACCATCTACAAGACTGCTGAATTTACAACCATAAAGTGCTTTGAGACCCTTGCATGAAAGTATAGGGAAACATAAAATACTCTTGTTTCTAAGCTTATCATTACTGTGAAACAAAATAGCTATTTTGAAGCTGTACTGGGAATGTATTATTTTAATTTTGACTGCTTTGACATTGTCCTGTGTTTTCATTTTAGAGTCTTTATAGGATATGCCCTGTTCTCTATTTATAAGGCTATGTTTCCAGGTTAGCAGCAACAGGAGATAACAAACTTCTAACAATTATTGTGGAGAAGGGAAAGGATTAAATCTGGCTGCTTGTTTTATATCTCAGCAAGGATGAAGAAAGCTAAGAAAAAAAAATTGTGAGGCTTTTCTGTTCTTTCCATGGAGAGATGCCTCTTATGGAAAAACAGTTTCTGGATGCTCATCTCTGCTAAATTGAAGCCATATCATTGCAGCCTCCATTTTAATTCCTAAGAAGGTCAAAATAAGAGAGAGGTTAACAAAATGAGAATTTAAACTTAGTCAAATATTTCCTTTGGTTTGGGGGCCAAGAAGTTTCTTAAGTTTATTTCTCTTCCTTTCACAGAAGAGAATTTAGAGCTCAGACACACTGACTGGAATGGAAGAGTAATCAGTCAGAAAGAACAAATAAATTTTGTGTCTGCCTCTGTTAGTGGGGAAAATAATTGAAAGCATGACTACTTATGTGGTTCCTTTACAACTTCAAAAGTGTACAAAATCACAGAAAAGGGAATGCCATCTGTTTGTTGTTAGGGTCATGTCTTTTATTTTCCTACTTATACTCCCACTGAAAGCAATGAGAACTTTTCAATCCTCTACAATGAAAACGACATAACTTTATTTTCTCTCCTATATTCAGGTTACAGTAGACTTTATTATGCATCTTCCTCTCCTCCTGAGTAAGTGCAAGTCTTTGTTAAGTAACACCTTTGAAGATAATCTATAAAATAGAACAAAAGTGGCAAAAAAAGGTGGCCACCTTGCGAGAGAAGGAATGTGACCATAAGGAGAAATGGTGGACCTCCCCCAGGTCTGAATGTTTGCATCAAGAAGATTATTAAAAGCAAAGCCACTGCAATAACACAGAATGCGCCCTTGGCATAATGAAAGCAAGATGTAAAAATGTGTTGGTGAGAAGGGCAGCTTTGAAGCAGCTGCAGCCCAAGCTCTATAATAATATCCAAAGGAGGATATGCTGGTAATGGAAGTGTGCCTTGTCTGACTTCAACTGTTCATCTCAAGGGGCGATTTACAAGGTGATAAAAGGTTCCAAGCTGCAAAAGGTACTTTAGGCAGTTAAAAAGCAGCTTTTTATGATCATTTCTTCTGTACAGTACACGTTCTTTCATTAATCAAATGCTTATTCTATTAAAACACCAACTCTTTTAGCTGGTGGGACAACAAGTTTTACTACCATGAAATGGCATTAAAAGCCACAGACTTCCCAGCTAAGCCTTTGTAATGATTCTAACACAGCCCAAGTGTGGCTGTCTCCAGCGGGATACCTGAATAGCATGTCTGCCCTGCTTCACTCCTTGGCAAGTTTCTTGGCATGCTTCACTTCTCAAGGCCATGTCACCCTTCCTAAGCAAGAAAGCATGCAGGGCACACATGTACCCCCTAAACCAGAACAAAACAAATGTCTCACATCAAATCTGATTCTGTCAGCATTAAATTGCTCATTAAATGAGTATTAAAAGGCAAGCACAGCTGCAGCAAAAGGAAAGCTCCACTCGCAAACACCATTGCAATGCTTTCAAAAGATCAGCTTCATCATGTCCTAGGGACCCAGAATCCAGCACTCCCAGGGAGCATTGTAGATCTGGGAGCCTGGTGTGAACCAAAAGAAATACATTGTTAAAAAAACTTTTGTCAACTCTCCTTTTAGTCCTTGAAAGATCCTTCCCACAGACCACTGGCTAGGAGACCCCTTTGGTTTTTTACTCCCTAAATCATCAGATTACTGAAGAAAGGAAACTGATTCTTTATTTTGTAAATCTAGCCCCAAAACTGAAAGCATTTAGACTCTTACACCCTCTTCCACCAAATAGATCATTAAGCGCAACTCAAATAGGTAGAAAAAACTGCAGTACAGTCTCCCAGTCATACTCCTAAACTTCTCAGCCATCTTAGGCATGGAAAATAGCAGGAAAGTAGAACAAAACAACAGATACTTAGAGTCCATGTAGCTGGACTTAGAGAGCAGGAGGGAGGGGATGGGGAAAAGGCATGGTGGTTTATTTGCACAGCAACCACAGTGGCCAACAGGCAATTTAGACTCTCATTTTAATGAAATTAAAATGTTAAAATAGCAACTATCCTAATAAAGGAGAAAAAATGAATCATGACAACACAGCAGCTGCTAGGAGCTTATAACTCTAAACCCTCATGGAATTAATTTTAAACAAAATCATTGTAGATACATTATAAAAATACACACTGGTAAAGTAATTTAAATTTACCAATTACACGCTGCATGTTTCAGAGTTACTGCTGAAGTTCAGGTTGTTTTGTTAAAATGTATAACCTGTAAGTGCTTGTGCAGGATAAAAATAATTCAAAACAAATATATATCAGAAAATATATAGATTATACATAGAAAATATGTAGATTGTATTTTAGAGAACAGAAGGCTCCAGAGGGACCTTATAAGCGGCCTTCCAGTACCTGAAAGGAGCCTATAAGAAAGCTGGGAAGGAACTGTTCACAAGGGCATGTGGCATTAGGACAAGGGCTGATGGTTTTAAACTAGAAAAGTGGAGATTTAGGTTGGATAGTTGGAAAAATTTCTTCAATGTGAGGTTGATGGATCACTGGAACAGGTTGTCCAGAAACGTAGTGGAGGCCCCACCCCGGGAGATATTCAAGGTCAGGCTTGATGGGGCTCTGATCAACTTTATCTAGTAAAGATATCCCTGCTTACTGCAGGGGGTTGGACTGGATGACCTCTAAAAAGGTCCCTTCCAACTTTACACATTCTATGATTCTGTATATATTATTATATCATAATAACATTAATAAAATGTAAGGAAATGTTCATCTGGTATTTAAATATTGGAATACATTAAATACCAAATCAACATCCTAATACAAGACAAACAGAGTTTTCTATTCTAGGTAAACAAAACCAGTGGGAAATATTTCCTTGTTATTCTGTGAACTGGCAATTTCAATATCAGTATGGAACAATCACGGGGGTTTTTTTAGTTTACATCCACCTGTGGCAGGTGGATTATCATGAGCATTAGAACCAAAACTTGAGGGAAAGTTACGCTTACTATTACCTTACTTAGCTTTGGAGAACCTTTTTGAAGTCTGTAGATGACTATTTTGCACTGCTGGCTGACTATGCAGCAGGAGAATCCCATGAAAACATCCCATTTGTCACTCTGTGCCACTTGCTTAATTTGTGTGTGAAAACAATGCCTGTTGCAGTAAGAGGCAAGGTGTCATCACTGCTGCTCAGGATTCAAAGGGATTAACTGATACCACAGGGAAGTGGCTACGAGGGAATTCTTTCAGAAGCACAACTAGTGACTGAAGGAAGGGCTGTACTGTTTTCATACAAACTGGTACAAGTCAAGGTACTTCACCAGTCATAGGGCACAGAGCCTGACCTAGATAAATGTTGACAAAGGAAAGCAGCTACTGCACTATAGCCCCCATCAAAATGACCAGCCAGCAGGGCAGCCATCCTCCTGTACAGCACACCCACTTGTAGTCAATGAGCAGTGTCCAAGCCATTACGGGAGGCAGTTCTCTCAGCCCAGTCAGTGCGTGCAGTTACCCTTAAGGCTGCAGCCCTTCCCTGCCAGCTACACTTCCTCCTGATTTCCCTGCAGCATAGTAACACTGGAAATTCTCACCAGGTCTTTCCATAGCCAGGTACAAACCTTGGACATCTGAGCATAGACCTTTCTGCATATTCTTCTTGAGACCCTAAAAATGACAGATGCACTCGGAGCACAAAGAGGAGGTTGCTCATTTCTGACCATGTTTCAAACCACAAGTCGCTCTCCATTTTCTGGAAAGCAGAATAGAAAACACCAATAGATCACTATTGCCTCATAGAACACTGTTGCCTGAGGCAGGCTTTCCTCTTGTTCTCACACTTTTGCAAGTAACTCCAGAAGATTACCAAACTCCATGCACACAAGTACTCAGTAGACTGTCAAAAGTCCTAGCTAGACTTCTCCTGGACAAGATTTATTATGCATTATGAAACATGGAGAGAGTTTGAAGTCTATTTTCACCTCTCAGATCACTAGCCACAGTTGCCTCCACTGTCCAAATCACTTTTTCTGAGGTACAACTGAAGCAGTAAGCAGTCACCAGGACATCCAGCAGAAGTCCTGTCAGATAAATTCCTAGAGCCACAGCAAAATTATCTCATCTCTCACAGCTTTGGGGAATTGAGTAGCTTAAATAAATACCATCACTGAAAAGTCTAGGAAGAAGAATGGAAGAACATTCTATCAAATACAGGTGGTATCTACTTTGCATGGACAAGAGAGGCAATTTTAAGTTCATACATCTGAACCCTTTGGGCATGCTAATGATACAATGCTTTCAGAAAGTTTGAACACTATAGCTGCTTCTTGAACCTTGGGTTTCAAAAGTTAAATGACCATTTTGGAAATAGCACTCAAAATATTCCTTTTACCCCACATTTTATTCTTGGGAAGAGTCCATAAGGTTGGGTTGCTATCTGAAAGCAGATGTTCTTTATTATTTGTAAAAATAAATTAATAAATAAAGTCTTTCTTTTACCAAAATTCTTTTTTTTTTTCTTCTGGTGCTGTCCTGAAGAATAATTCATAACAACTTAGAATTTTTCAGAAGTTTCTTCTTGGTCAACTATTAGGAAAGAAGGCAGAGTTAAAAATCAATACCTATCCCAGTTTTATCTAGCCCTTGCTGTATATGCCTTTGCCTGCATAAGGTGCCATCTACAATGATCCTGAAGGACCTGAGTGCTTACTCATGTTTAATATCAATTTTAGCATGAAATACATGAGATCAGAGAAGCAAAATGTTAAGCAGGATTAAAACAATAATTTACATTTACATTTTGCCAATCTGTTTATGGCTGCACAAACAAAATGTTAAAAACCCCGTCTTGTTTCTGCAGAGTCAACAACTCTCAGCTTTCTCGGGAATACTTTAGAGCCATAAATTCTCTCTTGGTTCTGCCCAGATGCACAAAAGGCTACTGCATAGAAAATTATAGACTCATCATTACTTTCCACTTCTTTCCTACTCTGATACTGCCAGTAACTCAGGCAGCAAAGTTAACACAAGCCGATCTTAGAGCCTCAAATAGGGTCATAACTTCTAATTAAATGTAAAATAAATTAATCCATCTGAATCACACTTTGACATAAACGTATTGTAAGGGGAAATGATAAGCTCACTGTCTCACTATGGTTCCCCATTAGTTCATGGGCACTGAATAAATATAAGTGTCCCCTTTTCATAACAAACGTACAAAACACCATAGATGGAACTACTGACTAGATCTTTCACACCCAGTCTCAGCAGACGCTGAGAAGAATATTTGAGATGCAATTGGAAATCCATTCACAGTTTCATATGTTGACAACCTTCTGCTCAAGCTGGAAAGTTCAGTAAACCACAAATGAAGTTGTGGGGCTTGCAATGCGGCAGGGTCATTTTTTGGTTTTTTCATTAATCAGCAGACTGGCCCCCTTCAGACTCACCCTGCTAACCTCTGGAAACTTCTGTATTTGTAAAGGGATAATTCTTAAAATATTTCTCAATGGGGTTAATTATCTCCACTTCCTATATGTAATTTAACTGAGGAACAGAAGAGCTAAGTGACTGCCAGAGGTCATACTGAAAGCAAATAAGAGAATATGGAGACGTTCCTCTGAAGGAGCTGTGCAAATGTTAAAAAATATATATGAGCTGAGAACAAGAACACAAAAATTCCAGAGAAAAAACAATGAAAGAAGCCATGAAGATTTGGCTGTAACCAGTCCATGAGAGAAACCTTGGCTCTTTTACCCTCGTGGTGCTTGGGAAAAAATAAAAACTAGTTCCGTGCCAGAGCCCTGGCTAAATCAAGCTCTAGAAAAGCCCTGGATGCAATATTATCTAGCACACAATTAATTCACTGTAAGAACTACAATGACAGCGAAAGTCAGAAATCCTGTGAGGAAACAGCACAGCTTTTGTCCATGCTTCCGACGTCTAAACTTCTATGATTTTTAATTAGAATTTATTAACATGACATTAGTATGCTTTTCATTATAAGAGATACTGGAAAGCACAACATTCTCTTGGAGCTGAAAGTGAGTTGTTTAAATACTGTAGTAAGATTGCATGTCTTCTGAAAAATACTGTGAATAAACTTTCAGACTGATTACAAATTTGGATTAGATGCCCTTGACTTTATCAGATATTATTACAGAGAGAGGCTAGCTGGCATGCATGCTACAGTATCCACAGATATTTCATCATATACATCCCTAGGAAGTAAACAGCTAAGCAGACATTATGCCTAAACAAGGCTTTAGGAGACACTTCATACCTGATCTTAACATATATCTTATGCTAGAGAACACCAGAAACATGTCAGAAACACTGTCATGACTAGCTATGTAGCTACTGCTAAACTAGAAAATTCCTGAAATTCACTACAAGGCCAAGGCAATGGAAGACTTGTAGGCATTCCCTACCTGCACCCTCTGGAAATCAAAAATTAACTGGGTTGTTCATGAAGAAGGAGACCCTATGGTATTGCAGCAGAGTAACTCAAGAAATTAATAAAGAGCAAAGCACTATCTTTGTAATTAATGTCCACCTTGGAAGAAAATGGTAGTTTGGGAAAACAGCTTCACTTTGCAGTAATAAAAATGTACTAGAATCACAGAATCACAGTTCTACTCATGTAGTACGACCTGCACACAAGACAACTGCTGCTTATCTGATGGTACCTCAAAGTTGTGGGGTCAGCAGATGCTGTAGCTTACTCCAGGCCTCTGACCTCCTTTCCCATTGTGATGGGGAATCTTGCACCAGAACTCTTTTTCAGCTGAGACATCTGGGTCCTCTGCCTATGGGATTGGGGGGAGTGGAGAAGGAAGAGAGGACAGAGAATGTCCTCAGTCACCTTTGATCCAACTCTTGTACACTAAGCACTCACCATCCTTCTAGGAAAGTAATGGGAAATGCAAAAAACACTCCTCCTTCCCCATGGCAGACACTTCTGGTCACCATCTCTACCTGAATTGCTGTTACATACTCAAAAAAAAGAATCATGGCAACTATATTCAATAACTGAACTTAGTCAATTGTGTTTAATGTTTTTTTTACTTTTTTTTTTGTACCTCAGGAAGAATTAATTAAGCTTTCTGTGACTTTAAGGAAATTAAAACACCAAGCAGAGAAAATCACCACTGCATATATGGCAATCAAAGAAACATCACTTTCACTGGTAAGTATACTCTTATCCTTATCATACACACCCTGGTTACATAGTGACTCTCACATTAATGGCCACTTTCATTCTGCCTATACAGGTATTGAGTGAACTCATGAGGAAAAGAAAGCTCAACAATCAAATACATCTCCTCCTGCCCCTAGTGAGACACATTCTGGGGTTTCATAATGAACATGGTGCTTAAATGATTAGACTGTCACTTCTCCCAAAAGATTTGAGGCACTTTTATCGAATTTATTTCTCTAAGTTTGAAAAAGTATTGTAAAATGACTTTCTGGCTCATCAAGTTGTTTTGATAATGGCCAAGGTATTGACTTAAAGAAAATAGCTTGTGTCTGCGCAATGATGGAGAGAATGGGAGAAGGCGGGAGAGCTGTAAGAATGTGGGTACTGTCAGAATGGATATAATTCCAGCCTCAGGTCCCATTCCTGACAGTGGCTAGCCTTGAATATGCCCTTCATTTTTTTCTGAAACTCCACCAGACCCATGGTGAGCTGTCACAGAAATCCCATCCTACTGATTGAGGTTGGATTAAAACTGAACAGGAATAATATCCAAACACTGATTTCCTAATATTTACCTATAATTTTGGGTATTCTTATCAATAAACATTCATTCTTCTGCAAAGTTATGAGAGTTTTTTTGTTTGCTTGCTTGTTTGTGAGGTTTTTGGGTTGTTATTTTTTTCATGGAAGCAATAACTTTCTCCCACTGCCACAACCATTTAATTTATTTCACCAGAATCACAGAATGTTAGGGGTTGGAAGGGACCTCAAAAGACCATCTAGTCCAACCCTAAAGCATTTTTTAATACTTTTTGGGGGAGAACCTTTATTATTTCATTGTGTAAGCTGACACAAATGTGAAAGTATCACAAGTTCATTTACACATTTGTTATATTATTCCACCTTTGTTTAGGCTACACAGACTCTGCCTACTGGTTTTCACAAGAAGCCTGCCTTTTAACAAGTCCACGACTGCAACAGGCTTTCTTGACTGTCAAAGGAAATTGCAGCAATACAACGTGTGTGTGAGTCAGGACTTAGTCTGTGTGAAAACAAGTTATGAATGCATCTCTCAAGTGCAGCATATGGTGTTATGTGAAAAGAAAAATCAACACAAATCAGCAATTACAGCAACACTTCAGAAAGCCTGTGAAAAGGGTGCGCACCTACACAGGGAAACCAAACAACTCATATTCTGATGAGGTTCAAGTTACTTCCCAGAGTCAAACTGAAGGGTAATCATATAACACTGGCTCATTTCACAGGCAGAATGAGCAACAGACTATTTCCCTCCCGCATGACGAGAGTGTAGCATAGGACTTGCAGAAAGCTTTAAGATTCAATTTCAGGGGTGGATCAGTTGATAGTGAATCATGCTCTCATGTAGGAAAGCTAAAACAGGAGCTGTCAAACATCAGAGCATTCACAGACTGTTCCAAGTGTTCAGTCAAGTCTGATTTAGCAGAAAAGGTGTCTCTGTGTCATGCAAGAAGAGCTCATGCTAACCATAAGGATTTTTTTTCTCTCCTAATTCTACCTATCAAACTCTTCCTCATGCCATCTGCCTATATGGCTCATTTCACTAGTAGGATAAAGGGTGGGGAGAGGAGGTTATGTTAACAATGATCACTTAAGAATGCTATTGCCAACAAGATTCTTCATGTTTAGCTGTATTTCACTGTTTTCTGAGTTTGGTTTCAAGGGCCACGAAACAGTTAAGGAGTTAATGAACAACCTCCCCTTCTGAAATTCTAAATTTTACTATTTTTCTTTGTGTCTTGCATGTCTATGGACACGTTCTGCATGCAAAGATGGATGAAATCCGGCTTGAGAAATGAAGATCATAAGGGCATACTTTTCTTATCAGAAAGAAAAAGATGTCACATATCACTGCTGCAGTCTTAACAACTTCTTATCAGGACACTAATATATTTAGCATGCCCACAGATTTATTAAACATATTATCCTGACAATATCTCTGTGAAAGTGGGAATTAGCCCCCTATTATTTTTGGCATTTTACACTCCAGGAATTGATCCAAAAGAAGCTAAGGCCCGTATCTACACAACCTCTTTTAATGATCGTAGTGTAACAAGATACATAACACTCATTATAGTATCTCTTTCTCAGTCGCTTCTCATTTCCAGAAATTGCATTAATAGTGGGTATTTAGGTAGAGACATGTGACTTCTTGCCTAAGCCTCCATTGCACTACACTTCTAGAAAAGTACATTGTTTCTGAACAATTACATACCTGACATGAAATTCCATTTAAGCCATTTGGCTCTGTTCAAAAAAGGAACAGTAAAAATGCCACTTTGTGTGCTGCTGAATGAACAATGCTGTAGAAAACCACAGAATTTTTACACATAGAATCCTCAGCTTTTCTGTAAAAAAGTAGGTACCAACATCTGGACACTGCCATTCTATCCAACACAGGTAAGAAAGAAGCTTACTCCTCTCTCCACATCTCCTTTGTCTCATTATCAGAGGGGTGCGGGCAATTTAATCACATGAGTTCTCTGAGTACTCACAGGTATGTCCCATACTTTCCTTCTAAGATGCAGGTTTTTGTGAAAATATGGTCGTTGACAGCTGCATTACAATGAAGTTATATTTAGAATGATACAAGGGAACTGCAAGATTACTCCTGATCCAAAATGTCTTGTAGTAACAAAGTCAAGGGTACAAAACCATATTTCAAGTAGCTTGCTTGAAAGTAAAAATGCATGGTATTGCAAGTCCCTCAATATTTCATCTAATAAAATTAAACTAACATTTTTATTCCCATCTGAGGTTTTCAGTCATAGAATCATAGAGCCATAGAATGGTTGGGATTGGAAAGGACATATCCCACTAGACCAGGTAGTTCAAAGCCACAGTCATCAAGAATCAACATAAAACTGAAAGCTGATTAGGCCTTCAAACACTTATGTAGGCAAAGAAATCTAGTTAGCTCTTTTTCACTTATCATAACAATCAGAGGTTGATACCATTGATGTATCAATGGCTCAGAAGCTTACAGAATCCTTACCTACAAAATATCAGAAGTTGTCAATAATTCTCCTTGATTTTAGAGTTTTAATTTCATCAGAATAAATAAAATAAGTTGGTTATTCCACAGTCTTCTGCAGGTTCAGAAATAAGTATCCACCAATATGATCAAGAATTTACATATAGCTGGAAGGTTCTGGGGCTTGGTTTAAAATAAATTTGTACAAAAGAAATTAATGAGTTGTTTGAGTTCTTCTAACCAAGAAAGTCATAATAAATTAATATATCTAATTAGAACCAACCTCAGTGAGATTACATTAAAATCTCATTTTGTTCTATTAAAAAATTCAATAAAACTGGGCCAATTAAATTAGGCAATCAGTAAGAAAAAGGAGACTTTCTTCATGTTTCATCTACTTTGTTCAGCTATTACAAGTCATTTTTAACAGCTTGTTGACAATGCTCCTCTCCTGACAGTGCTGCAGGTAGTATCAGATGTCAGCTTTCAAATCTGCTTCAACAAATCATCCTTGCATTGCCATTTAGCACATCTGCCTCGGCAGGTAATTCAGTTCTCCCAGGAAGCACAGTACTTCCGTGGCATAGAAGATAACGGTTTATGGGGTGGGAAAGGGGAAACAAAGGGAATACAGAATTTAAAGTTAAAATGATACAGAGTGTGAGACTATAAAAACGCAATTAGAAAGACACTTACAACCTCTTACAGCAGCTACACAGTCTCAGCTGGTAGATGAGCTCAGAGAACTGAGTGGGTTACATCAGTATGCATTATTTCATTGTCTGTAAGTCTGAAGGGTGGTTTAATCTTGCTATTTATTATACTTTAATGCCTGCTGGCATTGCTTTCCCATATTGATCTTCAGCAAAAATAGATTTGGCCATACTGAGCAAGAAAAATCTACTAGCCAATTTCTAGCAGCTCTTGCTCAGCACAAAACGGAATTCAATATGGACCATGAAGAACTAGCATAAAATACTATCACTTTCTATACTTCTTATGTACAAATGACAAACTACCTTCACAGATGTGTCTCTGTTCTACATGTCTAGCTTCTGCACATCTCAGCTTGTTACCTATCGCATCAGAAACATCGTTTCCTGAAGGTTGGTCTCAAGCGCAGAATCAGGATGTTCATTAGTGGGTTGATACCAGATGACAGAAATGATCAAGCTCTGACACTGAAAAAAATATCAACTCTGTATCAGAAGAAAGAAAAGCAGAATTTTCACTTCTGCATACAGAAAGAAAAAAATGCTTTTATCTCAAACTGCACAATGTTTTAGTGCATTACAGATGCCCCATCCCTGGAGGTGTTCAAGGCCAGGTTGGGTGGGGCCCTGGGCAACCTTATGTAGATCCAGGCCTGCAGGTTTGTGGCATTGCCTGTGGGGACCTTGGGGTCTCTTTCAACCCAGACCATTCTATGATTCCTTCACATCCTCCAGGAAAGAACATTTTTTTCTTTCAATTCATCCACCTTTCTGCAAGAAAACACAACAAAGATATACTATGACTCAGCCCCTGAACTGCTTGACTCCAGGAAGACTCATTCAACTGCTCTGGAAAGCTTTTAGAATGGGGCCTGAATGCGTTTTGGCTGGGATTGAGTTAATTTTCTTCACAGGAGCTAGTGTGGGATTTGTGCTGAAAACAGTGTCAAAAATATGGGGATGTTTTCATTACTGGTGAACAGAACTTACACAGAGCCAAGGACTTCGTTGCTTCTCACACCGTCTCACATGAGCAAGTAGTCTGGGGATGCACAAGAAGTTGGAGGGGACCCAGCCAGGACAGCTAACCCCAACTGACAAAAGGGATATTTATTCCATACCATATGATGTCATGCTCAGCATATAAAGCTGGGAGAAGAAGAAGGAAGAACCATTTCTTTCACACATGAAGATTCTGTGGGAACACCTTTGAGAACCCCTATTCAAATTAAGTCAGAGCCTGAAGGCTGATTTAGGAATGACCTTTAAGATATTGAATAGTGACATCATTTAGTCTTTCATACTTTCGTGGTAAAGACACTCTTCAGGTTGCCTGGTTCCCCCAGCGATCTGTATTTATTCTCCTTACTGCAAAATGAGGTGTAATGTGGTATTTAATGATAAATGAATGCTATTGTAACTATGTTAAAACATCCCACCTGACATTTTAGGAATAAACATCACAACTGTCCCATTTCATAGCGCCTTTCCACTTGAAATGACTTCATAGAAAAGATACAATTACACTTTTGAGGCAAAAAATGAAATCAAGTCAACCCGAAATTATATGTTCTGCACTCATTGCACCATTCAAATCTTTTTTATCCCACCCACAATGAAAAGCAATGTAAAGTACTTGAAGTCCTTCCCCAAATTGTTTCTCCTCATTTACGGTACCCTCTCGGTGGCTGAACACGGAGTGGAAAGGAGACTGTTCCTGTGTTATATGCATAATCTTCACTTTTAAATGCAAAACAGCCTTTGTGACAAAGCAGCTGTCACTTTCCAGCCTTGGAATATTAGAGAGTGACTTGCTATGGTCCCTGTCTCCCAGTCCCACTCCTGGGTGTTTTGCACTTGTTCTTTTTTTTCTATTTTGTTTTCCTTAATCTGAAATTCAGTCAGTTGGACTGAGAACTGCAGGGTATAAGAAAACATAATTCTTCTGAACTTCATTTTAAATGTTAGTGGTGCTTTAGTGCTTTCCTTCAAAGTACACAGTACACTACAGGGTTCTTAAATCCAAAGCCTTGGAAGCTACCACCTTCTTTATCTGCCCAAGAGATCAGTAATCTTCAGGAAAGCAAGAGAAATAGGGCCTGTCTCACAAACATATACTGGTACAACTTTCATAGTGCAGTACTTAACAGAGACATAAGCCATTCCTGTTCAATCAATCATTCTTGTGCACATGCTACATATTATTAATTCAGGACCTCTGGGACAGTCCCATAAATCTGTATGAGGTTGGGGGTCTGGGGTGGGGACGAGTTTTTGGGTTTTGCAGTGTTTGGGCAGAGTAAGAAGTACTCTGTGATTCAACAGGCCGTTGTTGATCCTTTGGCTCTTAACACACATCATACAGTTTAAACATATGATAACAACCTGTATGATAAAGTCACTGCTGCAGGAGTTGTCATTTAGAACATTAATACTGCAGCTGGTTTAAATTTTAAGTTTAATTTAAGGGCTCTGTCTATTAAGGGCCAGAGGGGAAAAAGGCTTTCATTTTTTTCCCCAATAAAAAGACCAGTAGAAGCACAAAAATAAATTTGAAACAAGCAGAGATGAGCCCTAGAATTCTTAAAACATACATCAAAAGAGCTTCCCAATTCGGAGCCATCTCTGAGAAAACAGAATAAAATCAATCCCGTTTATAAATATAAAATATACAGACCTTTCGAGGTTTTTGCATGAGCTTTGTCTCTAAATGAGAGGCATTGAAAGGTATGATTCACTGGCTAGGCTTCAACCCTCAACATATTCCTGCAATTCTTGCACCCTGGAGTTTAAAACACACACTTTGTCTGACCCTTTAACCCTTTCAGTAAAATCTACTTGCAAACTATCACTGAGAATTTTCCAGGAGTAAATCGGTGTACAGGGTGCATGGGTTCCTTCTAAACGTCTTTCTCTACTTATTCTAATTTGTCCTCATCCAATTGCACATCATTTTCACACAAACCTGGAAAAAAACCCCCACCCTGTTGCCCAATTTGCAGTACTGCCATTACAGGAGGCCCCACTTGGACTGGGCAGTCGAGTGTTCATGGAACCAATCTGGAGTTCCAAAGAAACACTGCTGTTTGTGGTTCCTAAATTAGGTATATTTGTTACAAACCCAACAAAAGTCAGGATGCCACATCTCTGGTAGACTTCTGCTTAATTGTTCCATGCCATTTTAACAGATTTACACTAAGTATGCAGAATACAGTCATCCTCTAGACATCAGAAAATCACACCAGAGGTACTATTAAGAATGCCACAACTGCAAGGGAATTTCCCATCTGATTTCAGGTCAGAAAAACTGCAAGGTGGAGAACACTCAACCAAGGAGTGAATTTCTGGTGCCTGTTAAGGGATGAACTCTGATGGTAATTTTTCCAATACCTGAGCTTTTCAGAAGTCACTGTCATGTGTGAAGTTTCTGTCACCTAGTAAGGACTGAGCTCACACAGCAGGTTTTTTTCTCTGTAGGGATGCCACTAGTATCTCTTTCATCCTTCTGGTTCCTGTGTCAATATATTATCCTTCAACCAGAAGGGAACCGATGACCAGAGAGCCACAAACATGGACAATTCTTTTAATTTCAATACCAAAATTGTTTTCAGATTTACTGTTCTCTGCTAATCTGAAATGCCATTCAGGTGGCCCAGGTTTTACATCCCACTGAAAGCTATAAAAATGATGGAGGCTTTGCTCCTTTTACAGGATCATTACTAAATTCCCTTGAAAACTATTAAAGTTGCTGTTAATTATCTGATGTATTATAATGATTCGCTAATGGTATAGAAAAGGTTATCTCATTTTTTTCAAGTTTGCAGTCCAAGGGACATGAATTCTTCTAGGCCAAATAGACATTCACATTTGATTTAAGCAAAAGCATATATGCAAATCAATAATGCTGCACTTTTAATCCACTACTTCGATTCTTTCAACAAGATTAGCTTTTGATACTGGACAATAACAAAGCTACATTTTCATGCCTGACAGAGAACCCAGAGAAAAATTCTAACTTGATGACATTTTGAAGATTTGGAATATTGCCTAGAAATACTATATTAAGTAGCTATAGAATATGTGAAAAGATTAATGAGTCTAGAATTAATACAAAATCTGACTGATCAATTGAGAACTAGTTTTTCACCTGAAAAGAGAAAGACAAGACACTAAACAAGAAGGGGATGAACAATGTCTGCAATTTTCTGATTTAAGACCTTGAAAATAATTGGACAAATCCAAAGTTCTGTGAATAAAGTGTTACTGACAGTAGATTTGAGTTTGTGCTTTCTCAAACACAGAAGGGCAGACAAAAAAATCTATTAATGCATTTAAGCATTTTTAATTAACATGCTTCTCAGCATAAGAAGAGATTGCTTGGATTGCTAAGTCTTTCCATTTGAGAAGTTTTCCCTTAGTCTATTCTTCCACCTGGCCACACTCAAAAGAAAAGGTCATTTCAATAGATTACTTTATTCACCTATTCTTTCTGCTCTCCTCTTTGCTTTTAATTTTCTTTCTTCCCAGGAAATACCTCCTCTGATGAACATATGCCAGCATAAAAACCTGAGACAGACTGAAAAATCAATGATAAATCACACACTCTGAAGGAAGAAGGAACTCACGCAATCATTCATTTTTACCAGCATAAAGTAAATCACACCTTT
Source organism: Gallinula chloropus (assembly GCF_964237585.1). Classification (NCBI taxonomy): domain Eukaryota; kingdom Metazoa; phylum Chordata; class Aves; order Gruiformes; family Rallidae; genus Gallinula; species Gallinula chloropus. Next base: position 32,268,365 of record NC_140092.1, read on the forward strand.
CCCGAAATTAATATCCATTTCAGATCCAGCAATTGTGTTTGATTTAAATCAGAAAAAAACCCTCAATGACCTAGAGTCATAGAACTACAGAATGGTTTGGATTGGGACCTCAAAGGGACCTCAAAGACCATCTAATTCCAATCCCCTGCCATGGGCAGGGGCACCCTCCACTAGCACAGGGTGCCCAAAGCCCCATCCAACCTGGCCTTGAACACTGCCAGGGATCCAAGGGGCAGCCACAGCTTCTCTGGGCACCCTCTGCCAGATCCTCACCCACCTCCCAGGGAAGAATTTCTGCCTAATATTTAACCTAAATGTACCCTCCTTCACTTTAAAACGATTACCTCTCATCCTATCATTATGGTCCTTGAGAAACAGTCCCTCCACAGCTTTCCTGTAGGCCACTTCAGGTACTGAAAGGCTGCTAAAGGTCTCTGCTCTGCAGAGCCTTTTCCAAGCTGAACAAGTCCAATCTCAGCCTGTCTTCACAAAAGAGGTGCTCCAGCCCTCTGATGATCTTCACAACCCTCCTCTAGACTTGTTCCATCACCACCCTCACCAAAAAAAAAAACCCTTGAATTTGAAATTTACATTGGTAGGGAATGCATAGTGGCTCATGGTATTTCTAATGAAAGCTCTGTATTTAGTTTATTCTCAAATTTTCTCATTTCCCATTCTAGCCATATGTTTTAATATAAATTTCATTGTGAAACTGGAGAGTCTTTTACTACATCGTGTCTTCTGTGAAAACCTGGAGACACTGCGTTTGTGATTTCTTTACCTGCCAGACGACAAAACATTTGTTTATGATTCTTTAACCCACTTCCTAACTCTTCTCTGGACCACAGCCATTTTTTACAATGAGGTTTAAACATCATAATGCAATAAATCGTGCTAATAGATGATGCATCAAACACAGAAGCAATCCAATCCTCCAAATCCTTCTCACTACTGTTCTGTTTTTAAACTTAGAAACAATTTCTTCTGTTGCCTATATTGTGTATTTCTAATTTAAAAGATTACACCTAAAGAAAATGTGCTTTGATAGAAGCAAATGTGTGTGCAGTTAGGTATGAAACGTAGGCTGCATCTAACTCTTATAATCAAAAGACGAGTACCTTTTTCTGTGTCAAATATATGTATTGTAAGGTATTTTGTGGACCTGACAAATTCAGAAGTAATTCCCTAACTCTTCAAATTCCAAAGCCCCTCTTAAGAACCTATTTTCTCCCTCCCTTCTCTCATTTGTCTTCTCCTTTTCTTCAAGCACTTTTTAAAAGAGCTTGTCAAATCTGCTTTATAGCTTAGACAGGGGGAACAAAGGGCAAGAAACATCATTAAGTATCAATCTTCGAGTTTTAACAGCCTGGGTGCAGGGATCTTAGAGTCCAGAATTCAAAAACATGATCTAATCCAATAGTTATGACTTCCCCTTTTAATTTTTTTAATGGGGTCTAAAATATATACATGTTTGGAGGGGGAGGGGTGCAAGTTAATCCTGGTTGCCAAGTCACTCTACAAATCAAAAGCAAGCAATCCATTATAGATAGTTTTGAGGGCAGCAGTACTACAGTGGTATTCCTGATGGATTTAGAAATTATCGTCTGTGGAACTTCACAGGCATTAAGCATGAAAATAAAACCATTAGATCTTCTCAACAAATGGAGGCACTATTGAAGGATATATATTTTTCCTGCTTGCAGTTGTGTTTTTATTTTTCCAAATTGGAAACACACCACATAGAGGAAGTAATAACATTGCAGTAAAGTATTCAAAGCCCAATTTTTATTCACATTGATTATCTTTTACATTTTGAAGTACTGCCTTTGTACATCCATCTGTAAATGGTTATCAGATAGGCATTCAAACCCTTTTCTTCATTAAACCATTTTGTGAGAATACTACTCTACTTTTGTTATATCTCTGGGCGAAGTGGAAAAGAAATATGACATGCATGGGTTTTCATTCACCCTCCAAATTCAAAATCTGCATTCCTTTTTCTGATCCCTGCAGCTCAGAAATATACATACACCTCTTCAATCAGACTTTGAGTACCTGACCCAGATTTTCTCCATGTAATCATATTAAAATTATTTGCACATTCTCAAAAAATAAGAAAACAATATTTTTAGATATTGAGTAGATGACAGGCTGCGATAAAGAAAGGGAGATGCTTACAACAGCAAAGGTAATTTGTTTATGATTCAAATCAGAAGCCCGTGACACACCAGGTCTCCTCATGCAAACAAAGAAACTGTGATGAAGAAGTGAGTAGGATGTCACAAGTAACTATTTCTTAGAGGACAAATGTCTCCTCTTTAGGCATTCATTCCAGATCTAAATTGCATATCATGACTTGGCCATTAATAATTTTTTTGATACTATTTGGAATACAATTCAGGCAAAGGTTTGCCCTTAGCAAAGTTCTAAACTAAGCATTGTATCATCACTTCAAAAAGTTATTTCCAATACTCAATTTCTATTGTTGTTAGGGGTTTTTTTTCTAACAGAAAGAAAACTAGTTACAGTCTTGGAGATGTAGGAATAGATACCAAACTTCTTTCATCATGTATTGTAAATCCTAGAAAGAAAAGACAGAAGAAGCTGTGGGGTTTGGGTTTTTTTTGTCATTTAATTTGTTGAGTCATTGTTCTGGTCATTTAATTTGCAGAGCCCCTACAGAGACATTTCTTCTGCAAAGGATCATTAAGTGAAATGTACAAACAAAAAGATGTGCATTTTTAATACAACAGCTGAAAAGCTGGAGGTAATACTTCAAGCTGCCAATCTATTTCTCGCATATTTGCTGCAGAAGTTCATGTGTCCCCTCACTTGTTGAGTAGAATACTAAACTAAATACTAAATACTAAACTAAATACTAAATACTAAAACTAAATACTCTCTTGCAGGTATCAGTCAACTATCTTAACTGTTCCCTCTCTATCTCCGAGAGTTCATCTTTCAGGGTGCAAAGTGCTCTCAGGTCCCAGGAACTTCATAGCTACTGCAGACAGGACTATTGCCCCAAACAGGTTTTATCTAGTTGGAGGTGGCACTGCACAAAGATTCTGCTACAAATGTCAGTTGTATTTCTTTGATATGGCAATATGCACTGTAAACAAAAATAAATGAATAAACATTATGAAAAGCCTTATCAAACCAGGATGTTCAGGAGAATGGAGAGAGGAGGATGATAGCAGAATATGAGCATCTCAACAAATCACTGGAAGGTACCAATGGGAAAATGAGGGCAAGTAAGATTCTATATAAAATACAGCAAAGAAATGCAACCGATCAATTAAATAAGCTATTATTGGTCACTGTGGTCTCTTGGGAACAAATTCACTCAAATTAGAGCAGATAAATGTACTTCTGAATCTGCTTCATCTTTTTCACAGAAAAAATACCACACCATGACGATTATTTCTAAAAGCAGTATCAGTCTGTAGAAGCTGTTGATAACACAGTAGTAACTGTTAGTAATATTGCTCTAAAACAAAAAGAAAGATGAGCTGATAAAGCAAAAGAAAAAGGAGATTCCTTAAATAAGTATTTCTCAGTAGTTCAATCATTGCAATTCCAGCATAACATAATCTCCACAAAGGACTCTACCCTGGAAAAAATGAACCAATAATTAGCACAGCAACTGCTGCAACTCTCTGAATCTGACAATGGATACTTGATAAATCATAGATGGAAAATTTCTAAGGGCTTGAAAGAAATTACATGCATACGTTATCATACATAATGAAACTCCTGTTGCCATGCTGATACATGAAGTGTTTCTCTTTAGAAATACTATTTTACTTCCATTTTTCCAATCATTTTAAGATAGAAAATACATTTCCTAATAACCATGTTTAAATAAAATATTATTAAAAGGGTTACTTTACATATATATACACATATATATATAAGTTTGAAAATGTGTTTTTTATTATTCATGACTGAGTAAAGACCTGCTGGTCAGACTAAAAGCAAGATGGAACTACACAGGCAGTGGAAGCAGGGCCAGGTATCCTGGGACAACTACAGGGATGTTGCCTGGTTGTGTGGGGGTGAGGTCATGAAGGCAAAGACGTTAATTTGAGAAGGGATGCTAAGAAAAAAAACCAAGGGCTTCTACAGGTACATGAACCAGAAAAGGAAGGTTAAAGAAATTGTATCCCCTCTAATGAGCAATAATGGAGAACTGGTCACAATAGATGAGGAAAAGGCTGAGGTTCTCAACAACATTTTTTCTCGTTCTTCACTGGTGACCCCTGTCCTCACTGCTCTCATGCTGAGGGCCTGCGAGATGGGCATCAGGTAGTCAGAACCCTTCTCAGTGTAAGTGAATGTAAGGTTCGTGACCATATAAGGAACCTGAACATACACAAGGACCTGATGAGATGCATCCCAGAGTCTTAAAGGAATTGGCCGATGTAGCTGCCAAGCCACTCTCCATGATATTTGAAAAGTCGTGGCAGTCAGGTGTAGTCGCTAGTGACTGGAAGAGAGAAAAATTCATGGATATTTTTAAAAAGAGTAGGAAGGAGGAGCCTGGGAATTAGCACCCTGTCAGCCTCACCTCTGCGCCTGGGAAGACCATGGAACAAATCCTCCTAGAAGCTATGCTGAGGCACACGGTGGACAGGGAGGTGATTCGTGACAGCCAGCATGGCTTTACTAGTGGAAAAGTGGGCCCAGGTGAACCTCTTGAGGTTCAACAAAGCCAAGTGCAGGATCCTGCTCCAGGGTCAGGACAATCCCTTTTATCCATACAGGTTAGGAGATGATACGCTTGAAAGCAGCCCTGAGGAAAAGGACTTGGTACTACTTATGGATGAAAAACTGGACAGGAGCCACCAATGTGCATCTGCAGCCCAGAAGATGAACCGCATACCGAGCTGCATCAAAAGAAGTGTGGCCAGCAGATCAAGAGAGAGGATTCTGCCCCTCTGCTCTGCTCTGGTGAGGCCTCACCTAGAGTGCTGTGTCCAGCTTTGGAGCCCTCAACACAAGACGGACATGGACCTGTTGGAGCAAAATGGGCTGAAGCACCTCTTCTATGAAGACAGGCTGAGAGAGTTGGGCTTGTTCAGCCTGGAGAAGACTCCTGGAGGACCTTATAGTGGCCTTCCAGTACCTGAAAGGTGCCTATAAGAAAGCTGGGGAAGAACTGTTCACAAGGGCAAGTAGCAGTTGTACAAGTGGTAATGGTTTTAAACTTGAAAAGGGGAAATTTAGGTTGGATAATAGGAAAAAGTTCTTCAATATGATGGTGGTGGATCACTGGAACAGGTTGCCCAGAGAGGAAGTGGAGGTCCCATCCCTGGAGATAGTCAAGGTCAGGCTTGATGGGGATCTGAGTGACCTGATCTAGTGAAGATGGGGGTTGGACTAGGTGAACTCTAAAGGTCACTTCCAACCTTACACATTCTATGACTCTACGATTCAAACTACATTACAATAGACTGTATGGGTAGCCATAACAAATGAACAATTTCATAAACCCATGTAATTCCCCTTTATAAAATACACAACATTGCAATCACTTAAAGCTTCTAATTGTTGGATATGTGTAACACCATGTAACATATGAAACTGAAGTCACGTAGGTTATATGTTGGATTTCTTTAAAGGAAGATTCATTAAGTACTTACTCTGATTTTTGCAATGTGCAGCAGCACAAAACCCCACAAAATGCAAGAAATTAACTTTTCAAAACACATTTTGCATGAGAGAGTTTTTTTCCCCTAAACGTTCTCAGATTTAAATGTTAAAACTTTAATCAAGCACAACTGCACCAAACTCTAGAAACACAATTTTCTCTCAGCCCACTTTTTGCTCACAAAATAAAAAAAATTACATAATTAGAATTTTCTTGCTGGAAAGTATGCTTTATTAAAGCAAAAATGTTTACTACCATATGCCTATGTATATCTGTGGGTCTTACCTCAAAGACAAATGTTAGTCACCCTGGGTATAATTCACCTTCTCATTAAACCCCCTCATAACACTTTAGGAGCTGACATGAAATCATAAAGAACAATTTAGTGGGAAAGTACTAAGGTGGCAGCATGGCAGTGGAACTAACAGGCAAAATTCTCTCTACACTGAGAACTGGTACCACAGATGCCCAGGAACCCAATGTACCACCAACATACGACTTTATACATTGAGAATTTATATATGTGTTTTATGTAGCTACCAAGCTGTGTTTGTAACATTCAGTAGCCACCAGGAAACATAATAAATCAATTCATGGTGATATTCCTTCTGTGTTTGTGTGGCTGTAGAAGGGCTGCACAAGCAACTGAGAACAGGACAAAAAGGTGTGGGGGGTGGGGAATCTTTTTTAGTTACACACGTATAATTGTATTTAGGGAACGGAATTGTGCCAAGGCGATGGAACAGCATGTGACATAAACCAGTTTAAAATTAGGCCACAAGAATCTATCCAAGTTACAGTCTTTCCAAATGTGAACACATATTAAGAGTCTCTATTGCTCATAACATTGTATTAGCTCCATAATGCTTTGGCCTTTTGCTTCATGAGCAAAGAATGCTTTCAAACTCAACCAAGTAGCAACACTAAATAGGAACAGCAACTCTAGAAACGACCAACTGAACAGATTAAATGCTCTTTTTAATAACCCTACAGCTGAATATTGAAAAAGAAATCCTAAATAAAATAACTGCAAAAGCACACACTTTGTGTGCTCGGTGGCTTTTCAAAGGCTTATGTTGTGGGTACCAGAGATTTAATAACTCTGGTGATACTATCATGTCACAGCACCAGAACCTGAATTCAAAAGGACTCACTGCTGGCAGACAGCTATAATCAGAGTTGTTTAGAAACACTATACCCAAAAGAAAGGAGCTCTAGGAACAAGACAGTGTGCCCAGGTCCCTAAGAAGGCATGCAGCATCCTGGCCTGTATCAGGAATAGTGTGACTAACAGGAGTAGGGAAGTGATTGTTCCATTATACTAAGCTCTGGTGAGGTCACACCTCGAGTACTGTCTTCAGTTTTGAGCCCCTCACTACAAGGACACTGAGATGCTGTAGCCTGTCCAGAGAAGGGCAACAAAGTTGGTGAAGGGTTTGAAACATAAGTCCTATGAGAAACGGCTGAGGGAGCTGGGGGTTTTTGGTCTTGAGAAAAGGAGGCTGAGGAGAGACCTTATTTGTCTCACCTCTCAGGTAACAAGCAATAGGACAATAGGAAATGGTTTCAAACTGCGCCAGGGGAGATCAGATATCAGGAAGAATCTCTTTAGTGAAGGGGTAGTCAATATTGGAACAGGCTGCCCAGGGAAGTGGTGGAGTCACCATCCCTGGAGGTATTTAAAAGACATGTAGATGTTGTGCTTGAGAACATGGTCTAGAGGTGGACTAGGCAGGGTTAAGCTGTGATTGGACTCAATGATCTTAAAGGTCTCTTCTAATCTAAGTGATTCCATGATTCTTAGGACCCAGAGGCTGAACTTCATTTTTGTTCTTTTTTTTTCTTGCTCGTCTCAATACATTTAGTTACAGTAAACTACTAACAATGTGGTGTTTGGCTGACAGCACTTACCTTAGTTTAGTCTCTCTCCATGTCTGGTTGGACAAACACACATACCCTAAGAAGCTACTACATGAGAGAAGACTTTTGTTAACATGCGCTCAAGGTGGTACTCAAGGGATATTATGGACCATAGCAGAACAGCAGTGGAGCAGTACAACGCACCACAGAATATGAAAGGTAGGAACAGACCCCTACACAACTGTAGCCTATGTTTCCATGTCAGTTATATGATAAGACACACATATTGACTATAGGCTTCAACACAACCAGCTTGCTTAGCAGGACTTCTCAGTGTATACACAGGGCCTGTGAGCCATTGGGTTACACTACCACAGCTTTTGTTTGGAACTATATAAAGCCTGAATTTTTACCTTAGAAAGTATTTGCATTTGCAAGACATCCTCTGCCAAGATACGCCTGCTCCAAACAGACCAGAATGCAGAACTGAGCTACCCCGGTTTGCTTGAAATGGAGTGCAATGAATTGGCAACGGAAGCATCCAGTCAAAGCAACACGTGTTTAATCAAGGGCTAATATACAGCTGGAAAAGTGAATATCCAGGGTGAGTTACTATAAAATATGATACAAAGCTAGAGAAGAAAAAAGGGTGAGAAAAATTATATTAAGAGATACTGAAAATGTATGCAACAAATTTATGCAGATCAAGGCATTCCTTCTCTACTACATCAGCAGTGCCTGGCATGTGATGTGAACAGCATAATAATAATTTTATATATGTGGTAAATATCTACCATCTGTGTTCTGAGCACGAACTGTAAAATGCAGCATAAAACAATTAAAATCAACAGAGACAAAGTTCAGGGTACAGAAAGCTTTTGATCCACAAAAATGGCAGATGTTATATTTGAGTGACTGAAGACCAAAAATATGAGTGAGAGTAAGTAAAAGCCAGCCTTTAAAAGTCGGGCTCAGTCCATATGTCAAAGCGTTGTTTGGCACCCTTTTTATATTCCTAGCGAGACAGAGAAAGAAAAAGAAAAAAATATTTTAAAAATTTAATTAGGCCACAAGCTACCAAAGTCAGTAACTCTAATTGATTTCAAGAAGCCCTTCCAAGTTCAAGTTCAGAAATTCAGAAAAATTTACATTGCATTGCTAAAGCACAGCTTTCTCCAGAGTTCTAGGTGAGTGGACAGAAGCTTTCATATTTCATTTTTTCAAAGAAGTATCCCTGAAGTACACCTGTTCTGCACAATGTCTCAGGCCTATCATTCTTCAGGAAGCACAAGCAATACTTGGACAAAGCAATAAACCATTTCTCTGTTATTTTCTGCCTTCTTTTTTATTTTATTTTTTTATTAGGGTTTAAGGTAGTCTTCTTTCAGAACACTGTGTCCCCTCCACTAGACTTCCTAGCTGCAGACTTCAGATTCTTTAGTGACTTGTGAGCCTTAGAACGTTTCAACTACAGCTAGTCCTGACCTCATTCTTCATTCAAAGACTTCCTGTTGTTTGTCTTGCTACCAGCTATTTCTTTTTGTTGTAGTTTTATATATCTGGGTTCTGCCTTCTGCAAGAAGCAGCCAGAAGCTCTCTGCAGGCCCGAGGGAATAAACCCCAGCCAGCTCAAGACCAAAGTCCTTGCTGACCAAGGCCAAGCCCATCAGTGATGATCACAGTGCCTCTGGGAATCACATTTAGGAGAAAAAAAATGCAAAAGTATGCTTTTTGCCATCAGAGAAGGGAGTGAGAAAATGTAAGAAACTGTGCAGGCACCAAGGCCTGGGATGGGTGGGGGAGAGGTACCCCAGGTACCGGAGAGAAAGCTGCCCCTGCAGCCCTTGGAGAAACCCATAGTGGAGCAGGTGTCCCGCCACAGTCCATGGAAAAGGCACAGACCCCACCTGCAGCCCGTGGAGAGGCTCCACGCTGGAGCAGGTGGAGACATACAGGAGATGCTGTGACCCATGTTGGAGCAAGGCCCTGCCAGCACTTGCAGTGGGGGAGGCTTGTGACTCCTTGGAGGACCAGGCTGGAGCAGTCTGAGCTTGAGAGGCCAAGAGACATTCTGTGATTTATAACTGCACCCCATAGAAGTGACCCATGCTGGGGCAGCTGGGGAAGAGCTGAAGTCCTGTGGGAAAGGACTCACATTGGAGAAGTTCATGAAGGACTATCTGCCATGGGTGGAACCCTACGTTGCAGCAGGGGAAGGGCGTGAGGAATAAGGACTGCTGACAATTGGTATTATTTATCACTTCCAAACCTATAAAGAATTGTATAGAGTTATTAAGTACCATTGCATAATAATAACCGAATTGATATTTTAGATACATCTAGGTACAAGGCAGAAAATAAAGAATAGACTGGGCAACGCAAATCGTAGAAACATAGAATCACAGACTCAAATCCTTGGAGACTATGACAAAAAATCTCACTGAAGCAATGAAGTTCATCCAATGAACTGTCTTTGTTACGTCTGCCCAAAAGCAGTTACCTATATTAGCAGAAATACCTAACCTGCTTTTCAGGCATCATTACAGGCTGCCTGTAAAGTATATAACAAGATGCCAGTTCCTAACCAGGATATCTTTAAAAGGTTACTAATCATACATTCAATGTGAGGAATTACTGAGCTAAAAAGTTACACATTAATCAAGTTAATCCTGGGTTTTACATGAAAATAAGAATTAAAACCAAGTCCCAATATAGTAGGCTAATTGAAAAATATTTTTAACAAAGGTACTTTGCTATGTTTGCTGTATCCAGTGGATCTCTGAGTGTGAATTTGTCAATAAATTTCTATTAAGATTAGCTGCAAGAGACATTTATACATGCATCATCTCTAAAATACAATTGATTTTTTATCCTTGTAAGATCAGATTTCTACTTCATTAGTGTCGGGTTCCTGTAATTAAACAGTCATCATCTCCATGAAATTTACAGCTACAAAATGCATGTTCTGTATTCTCACAATATGAATCTTAGCAGAGCTTTTATCTTCACTGTCATTTTGCCAGTTTTCATTTCCAGTTTGACTGCATCTTCTTTCAGGAAAGAGCCACGCTTACATATGTTGCATCTCCCTGAATAACTCACAACATATTAAAGTAACTTTAACATCAACTGAATCCTCTCTGAGCTACATGTCATTATCTACAGTTAGCGATAAGAAAATTAAGACCAGAAGTTGTAAACAATTGATAATGAAAAACTATCTATCAAATTCAATGATTTATGAAACGATAAATTCTGTGTTTCAATATCATTGGTTCTGGAATGAACTTATGAGACTAAAGAGAAAGATATGAGTCATGAAACAATTTATAGTTCATTTTGGTTTTCCAACACACCTCAGCCCAATGTTCCATACAGCAGCATCATCTATTATCTGCAAATGTCTAGTTTAACTTGGTCCAGTAGGATGGGCTAACACTGCAGTCCAGGTAAAGAGTAAACTTGTGTTTGGAGGTAAACTGGTTATATACACCATTGTGAGGTAACTGTTTTAAACTGCAACTTCCACAAACAATGTAACATTGATATATATGCAGAATGAATTTATCTTAGATCAATCACTTGAAAAGTCCCTGAAGTACATACTGAATGAAAGAATATTAAGACAGTGCCATGTGTAGGTAACAGCAAGGAAATACTGAACCTTTCCTCGTTTTTCTCATTAAAGGACCAACGCTGATGGCATCGGCACAGGCATGGTGAGTCTGACACTGATGTGACTTCATGTACCCTGCAGAGATGACTTGTGTGCATGCAGTAAGTCTGATGTATTACAGTGCAAGTGAAGATTGACTCCAATGTTACCCATGGTGGACAACTGTACAGGACTTTCTGTGGGTCCCACAGACATTTTTAGCACAAAAATAAAAGGAGAAAAAAATATAAGGAATTTCTTATAGCAATTTTGAGGACATCCAAAATACCTTGGAATCCTGCCTAAATAAGTTTCTTAGGATTTAATTGAGGCAGGACTCACGTCTACTACTAATATTCAGCATTCTAGTATAGGTGAGATGTTTTTTGTTGTACCTAACTCCACCATAAGAATTCAGTGTTATGGGCAATTTTACCAGGAAATAATGGCTGCAGGAGAATAAGAAGTGCTTCAGCTCTACTATGTTGTTAGGTTAATTGCTAGGATAAATGACATCCCTCTTCACCTTCTTCAAGGCTTTGTTTTGTAAAATCATAAAAGATTTTTGCTTGTATCTTTTGGGCTTCTCCAAAGACAGTCATACAAATTTGTCTCCATTTGTTTAAAAAATTATCTGTTTATACTAGGGCAAACCCATTTGACACGTAGACTTATTTTAATTTGAAGGTAGATAAAACAATGGATAAAAAAAATGGGTATTAAATTCTCCACATCTGAAATGACAGTGTTTCATTATTACCTCATATCTAAACACATGTGCATGAAATTTCAAAGAATGGAGAAGCAACCCCTACATCACACCCATCCAAAACAGGCAAGCACACCTTCACTGAAGTCAAGATGGCCATGCCAGTTCACACCAACGCAGTTCCTCACTCCTCCTCATTTTATTGTAGTTAGATAAATAACATGATCTGCAGGAAAACCTGATTTACACTCCACAATAGCATAATTTTGAATTTCCAAAAGCTAATAGCTAAGCAAATACAATGCAAGTAGTCATCAGAGAGTCTCATTTACTACAGCTGAAGTAGCAAAGCAGCTGGTTTTAGATCTTCTGCTCAAGGACAGATTCCCCAAATAACCACAAGCAGACTCAGAGAGTTAGCAAGGATGATATGGCATTTAATCTGGCATTTTACTGGGTAACATTATCTCTTAACTGTTCACTTTTTGCAAAGTCATTCCAGTCACCTTACCACTTGATCATAATGAGCATGACTAACAGCAAGGACTGTAAGGTGATAATCAACCACTAGGTACTGCCAAAAACACTGCCATTCAATAATGTCCATTATCTCATGATATTGTAATGAGGTTTTTTCCCAGATTTTAGACATGGTTAAGAGGCATTTGGTGAGAACCAATGCACTGAAAATGTCAAATCTCGTTTGCTGTAACATTGCACTCTTAATGGAACAGAATTTTCTAGGACAAAATGTAGGTTAATTATTTGAGTTGTTTCCTTTTTTGAAGACTTTATTAGTAATTAAAATAGGAGCTCCTATGTACAAGAACAAGACTTTGTTCTGAATACAACAGGCCCTCACATCTGTTAAAACCACTAGTACATATAAAAACTTGATAGATTATATGACATGTAGACTTGGAATATCTAAATTGCAATCTAGTGTCTTCAGTAAAGACTTCAAACTCAGGTTTACATTAATCAAAGAATCATGTATTTGTTGAAAATAGATGTAAGTGGAGCTCACAGTCCAGTTCAGGCCCCCCATGTGACTCTGCAGATCTAACAAAACGTTAGCAACTGGATGTCATGATTGCACTAAAGCAACCTGACTAGGCAAGCCTTTCCTCATAAGATGCATTCATGGCTTTCCATAGGAGTATATTATCTGTTGTCCCATTAGCCAAACAGCTCTCAGCTATGAACGAATTAATTTTAGTCCTGGATTAACTTACAGAAAAGTCAATGAGGAAGGCAGTTTTCTTCCTTTGAGGGCTTTCAGTTCATAAACAATTCCCCATTGCTCAGATGACAAACTACTTAAATGCCACAAAAAGTAAATAATAAAAATGAGCACTGGCATCCTCAGCAGTAATACTTTGTGAACACATTATATATGCGTTATCTTGCAGACAGCTGTTAACACAAATATAATTAGAAAGAAAACAAATTTTGCTAGTACAGCACTAACAAACAAAGGAGGGCTGAATTTAAAATTACTACTATTAATTAAAAACACAGTTTAGCTACATGTAATTGTTAAGACAAATGATGTTGGTGCACTCTACTTAAGAGTTCAACCGGATGAAGCAATTAACAGAAAGCCTACAAAAATTCTATGAAAAAGGAATTCCAAAAAGCTTTGGGAGAAACTATGAACAACTTCAATGGACAGCTAGCACACATGTAATGGCTAACATACATTAAAGTTGTTCACAGTGTCTTCCAAACCTTTTTGGAATTCCTGTCTGGTAGCTATTACCAAACTAGCTAGTAGTACAACTATTCAGCATCCAGCTAGCAATACAACAGCAGTTACTAGTGTTATTAGTTAGTCCAACATTAGTTAGAATGCAAGTTCAGAGAGGTGGACACTGGGACATGTTTTACTTTAATCTATGAATAAAGCTTCAACTGAGAAGGTCAAAAGAAAGGCTGGCCTTCCAGTGGCTCAAGTGAAGTGAGTTAGTAGTTTCTATCTACGTTTTATTTAGGTCTTCTCAATGTCAGTTAATGTAATTTAATGATATAACTCTATTATGTTGGGATTTTATAGCCAGAGGAACTGAATGATAGCTTTTAGCTTATATATGAATCCACAGATTTGGGAGGGAGGTTGAAGATCTGTTGTTACACATATTCCTAAAGGAGAGATAAAAAGCTGAGATTTTTTTCTCCTTTTTCCCTTATTTTTTCTTTTCAGATTTCAAGAATAGAAAATCTAATCTTCCCTTTGGACAGTCAGTAGTACAGCAAAATTTGCAACCACACGGTTTTATGTAAATTCATCAATTCATTGACCAATGATCATTGATTCCTTGATCAATTAATTCACTATTCATTTTAAAATTCTACTGTGAGGGTCTTGTAAACCCAGGAGGAGAAATAAAGTATTTTGTATTGGTATTTTTAACTACTTGTATAGTTAAAATCAAAATACAGAAAAAGTTTAAGAAAGCAGGCAACACCTGATTTTTGTATGCATTAAGAAACATTAGCTTTCAAAACATCAACTGTAATTCCTAATCAACTACCAGTCATTGGGGATTCTTGTCAATTTGAGGGCTCCTTAAACTTTACCACTGAAAGCAAGAATGTTTTTTGACACAGATTCAAAACAGGACAGCTGAGTTCTCTAATATGTGATTTTCAGAAATTATTTGCACCATAAGTAAGTGCTTTACCATACAAAGACCTAAGACCCGATGTTACCATGGCCCCAGCTTCCCCATGGAGCAGGCGCTTAGGAGTTCACATGAGTTAATGTGTCTCATGTAGCTGTCAGCGTAGGCAAGGGGGGAAATTCAAGAAAGCAAGAGTCAGATCTCTTACTATTCAAGGCAAGCAGACCACAGCTTCTCCCCATCATTGAGAGTCACAAGGCACAAGTACAGGCATATAAAGTGTTTAATCCTTTATTAATGGTCTGTGTAAACTGCTGGAAAACAATTTCACTAACACCCCCTTAATCTAACAACTGCTTATCTCAGTGGGAGGAATATAATACTGTATTTTACTGACTACTTTGTCTAAAACCTTTGCTCTTTCCTTTTCTCCTCTTCCTTTGTCCTTTATAGGTATAAAACCACCATATGGTGAAGGGACTATCTAAACCATTCTCGTAAATGCCAAATTAAATATTTTCACAGACAATAAAAAGCTAGTTGTCTAATCCTTTGTTCTCCAAGTGTTTTCCATTGTCCTTCAGCTGTTTCTTAGCTTTTGATGTTGCTAGGTTTTCACTCTTCCCTCTGTGCTAAATTAATGTAAAGATTTTACTTTCATTAGTGCTTTTAAAACACTTTTGAAAACAAACGTATCGCCAAGTCTCCTTATCACAGTTCTTTTGTTTGTACTATTTTTACATTGCGAGCTCCAAAGTCATGGCCCAAGCTTCCCAGAGAAAGAAAATAACATGGTTAGAAATTAGTTCCACAGGGCTGTTTTCATGCTTTAGCTGGGAAGCAAAATGCCTGTGTATTTTCAGGATCATGCACTGAATAAATATCTAGAAATCTGGTATTTGGGGATTTCTCTCCTACCAATTTGCACTGTGACAAGTCCTGCTGTTTATCACCTGGGATCAAGCTGTACAGTTCCACCATCACCATGCCAAATCTGAGCTACTGTCTGACCACCGCTAACAGCTTACAGACATGGGTGGACCTACATACCCATCAACTTGGACAGCACACTGCCATCCTTGCAGTAACCTGCTTCCCAGGCACTGCAGGAGAAGATCTACTTCTCATATGAACAAACTCAGAGTGTATGTGCAGATACACTCCAAGTACTGTGAATGTGGAATGTCCTAATCTCCATATTCTCAGTAAGGCCACACGTAAACACACAGAAGTTTTATATAAACCTATGCTTGAAAATCTCACCTTAAACACTGCATGCCCTCTCAGTATGTTCAGGTGACAACATGAATTTCAAGATAACAAAAGTCATGGATTTTTTTTTCTCAAAGGCATACCAAGCAAGGGCTACCATTGTTCTTTTCTCCCCAACTAGAAAAGAACATCAAAATATCCCATAAAATCCAGGAAAAAATAGACATGTTCCATAACAGGATTGGTAATTTTTGTTACCTCACAGGGAAATCTTACAGAAAGGCTGATTTAGTTAATGTCATTTGAGAAATCCTTCAGAAAAAAATAATCAGGAGGAATGTTCAAAAATGAACACAAACACATTGAAGAGTAATGGCTCCTTATGAAGAGCGCCACTTGTCATCAGGTATTCATTTTGCTATCAGGTACTCCTCCTGGCTACAGAAAATGTGTTTATAGAACTGAGGGAGAGATGAATTCAGATAATAAAAACTGCAACCTGCAATAAGAGGTGGAAACAACGTGGTTTTGTGCCTGAATCCAATCATTAAGGAGGATATAGTCATAAAAATTTTGTATCCAGACAGAAACTGAGGCACAGGGAGATTTATTCAAGACTATGCCATAAAGCTGTGAAGAAGTAGGAATCAAAAATTTCCTTTCAACAGTTCATGTGATCAGCAAGCTACTCTGACTGTCTCCCTTGAATTGCGCAACTTCTTTAGGTAGGAATTTAAGTCAGCCACGAGTATGCTTTATACCCTAAAAACTAATTATATTTTGGAATATCTTCATACAAATACGGAGGTTTGTGCATCTCAAACACCAAAAAGTGAAACCTCAGCAGCTATCAAAGCAGTGGGTTTAGTCAGACTGCTTGAAATTCATGCATTTGTTTTCATTACAACTCATGTTATGCAACTGCTTGACAAGTTCTGAGAAAAACGTTATCATGAAGGACCATAACCCAGTTTTATGAAGATTCAGCACCTTTGATGTGAATAGCATTCCTGCCATCACAGGATCTAATATTCCTGATTTTCTTATAAAATCAGATAAAACCCTAAGATGTCTTTTTTAAAGGGAGAGGGTAAAAGCCAATGAGATCTGAAGAAGAAAGAACAGCACAATATAATAGCACTGTGACACCTAAAACAATACCAATTTTTTACAAAAGCAGAAAGATAATACTTCACAAGTGGAGAACTGTGCTTAGCACGAAACACTCCTAAAGAACACAAGAAGGGCACAGGTAGCTCAATCTGCACATATCAAATGAAAGCCTGCAGCCTGCCGGAACACCCAAACCTAAAGATATCCTGTCTAAGGAAGATCCATTATCTTCATCCAGGGAAAAGCTTAAATCCTTAATGACCAATGAGAAGGTGTTTGTCTTCATTCCATGGTTTGTTATTTCCAGAAGGCAAGGGAGCTGGGGAGGAAACTGGTTGTTTTAATTTGGTCTGAAAGAATGCAGCAAGACTTTGCCTCAAAATTTATGCTTCCTTCTGGTTTCAGCTATGATGGAAATGATATTAAGAAATCCTTATGGATAAC
Source organism: Gallinula chloropus (assembly GCF_964237585.1). Lineage (NCBI taxonomy): Eukaryota > Metazoa > Chordata > Aves > Gruiformes > Rallidae > Gallinula > Gallinula chloropus. Next base: position 32,285,635 of record NC_140092.1, read on the forward strand.
CCAGTGCTTGTGGTTTGTGTCTCAGATGGAAGCAGGGGTCTGAAAGAAATACAAACCTGAAATATAACAGACAAAACCTGATTTTCTCTGAGGATGCCAGATCATCATGCCACGTCCATTTAGCCCAGCATCCTGTCTCTGACAGTGGCCAGTAGCAGATGTAGACAGGAATGTAAGGACAGAAGCAGCATACAAAAATAGTTCTCTCAAATATTTTTCTCTGCTATATATGATTTCTGGCTTCCAGATTTTCTGAGACACAGGCAAGATCCTTCATAGACTTTCTTATCATAAAATAGCTTATTGATTTTTGAACCCTTTAGTATCCTCAAAATCCTGGGGCAGGATTACAATGTACCACGGGAAGTATCACTGCTTGCTTGCTTTGAACATGTTGCTTGCAGTTACAGTTTCATTCCCTCCAGGTCCTGTATGAAAAAGTCAATGAACCCCGTTCCCTGTTCAAAGATCGATACACTTCTACCATCTTTTCCAGGATCTTGGAAAATGGGAGTTTTGTAAAGCATTCAGTAAAATACAAGCAAGTGTATAAGTGGAAAGAGGGAGGCAGAAGAAGACTACAACCACTGATTTTATCTGAACATTTCATCCACAGACCTACATTAGCTTGCAGTTACTCATCCTGAAAAAGAAGCTACTCCCTATTTCTTACACACACACACAGTTAATCTGAACTACATTTGTACAATCAGAGTTTCGACTACCACTGGCATTCTTGCACTGTCTTCTGACAGCAACTCTTTGAGGAGAGAGAAAGCAAACAGAACCAGGGGGAAAAGAAGGGAGGAGGGGTGTTTAGGAACAAAGGTATTCTTCATGTAGGTGGTCAGATGGAAGTCTTCCCTGTCAGAAGAGCAGTCTGTTAACTCTACATGAAAGGGTGGCTGTAAGCATAGAATCCTCAAAATATTATAAATGGGAGTAACCTGTGGCTCAGGTCCAACTACAATTCTTGTCAACATTTCTGAGTAAATTTTAAGCGGTTAATTTGTTAATCAGTTGATGGACTTTATGCAGATGTGTGTATTATAGAAGATTATTATAAAATTATGCTGCTTTTTTTTTTTTTCCCAAGCTGCATCAGTTCATCAGTCACTGTGCCTGTACAAGAGATGATGGCAGAGCAGTAACACTGACCATGGACAACGGGAAGGTGAGGCTTTTTCTTTCAGCAGCGGTGCCAGTTTATTGCTGGCTGTGAAAAATCATTAAACTGTGGCTGCTGACTGTTGATGGACTACATCTGACCAACATTTGTCTTGCATCCAGACTAGAGGGGGGAGTGGGATTTGTTTTATGTTTAGAAAACATCAGCACAAACAGGTTCAGATTCATGAGCTATGAACCTAATTATTATTGGTGATAAAAAATAAACCCTGCAGAAGGATGTATGTGCTGTGCAGATAATACTAATCATGCTCTTTCTGCATAATATGAATAATCAAAGGACACAATGGAGTCCAGATGACTGCACGTCGCCAGGTATGACCAGGAAATTTTGGAATACATAAACTAGGAGGAAATTTTGGAATATATAAACTGGAAGGTACATCTTAGTCTGGCAAGTTTCTGAACCCATAACTCCAGAAACACCACTAGAGGGACCACGACTATTTACAGTTTTATTCTCAATTTCATCCTGCACACACACAGTGAACAAAAACTTCCAAAGGATGCGCAGCTGGGTTCCTGAAGATACTAGTAAATTAGTTTCACAAAAACCAGCTTTCAGGAAATGTAGTGTTTATATGCTGAGTCTCAGATCAGCTTAAATCCTGTTCAGAAAAATGTTGCTTTATTGAGCTCAAACCACACAGATGACTGGTTCAGATTCAGCATCATTTCGTGTCATTTTCCACAGGGCTTGTGATGAAGTCCTCACAGGCCATCACACATGACAAGAGGGACTAAATTTTGATGCTTCAGGACCTCAAAAGCCATGGACAACAGCCCAGCTGGACTGACACTGGGCCAAGGAAGATGGATGCTGGTGTCCATGATTATCCATGCCCAGGGCCAACTTTCGGGCAGTTTGATGCAAAATCTGAGAAGCACTGCAGTAATTTGGCTCTTAGAGGACCCACTTAGGAGCTCCAGGTTCTAACACAACTTTTCTCCTTATTTATTATTTGGAGTAAATTTTTACTTTATGTATAGATATAGATAAGTATAGATATATGTATGCCTCCCACCCAAATTTTGACATAACAGAAATCGTGAAAAAAAAAGAAAAAAAGAAAAATATTTGGAAGCCAGAAATACGGATTCTCAACAACCTCTACCTAGCACTGTTATTATCGTGCTAAAGGAAATTTGAACAACCTAGAAACAGTCAAAATCCCTCTTCTGTAAAGGGAGAAGTCTTTTCATCTGTCCAAGTGACTGCATTCAAGCAGATATCCTCAGTTATACTTAGATATGTTCTCACAAAAAAGCCTAAATATCAAAACTCTATTGATGACCAGACAAGAGAAGTGGCAAGAAAGAGACTGTCCATAATGTACCACCTGAACACGAGGAAAATGTTTTGCTTCAAAGCTGTCATGTTGTATACAGAACCATAGCTGCCTCTTTTCAAAGCTTAGGGGTTTGTTGACCATCATTACTATTGCAAGAGACAGTGAGAAGCAAAAAAGCTATTAACAAAAAGAAGTAATCCATCTCTTCCTCTTCTGCCCGGTGAGAATCACACTGTTTCTGTGAGATAGCTCGTAGATGGTGTTGTGGGGGGAAAATTACAATTGATACAGATTTTTTTAAATCAGAATTAGACAGTCTTGCAGAACAGTAACCTCTCCCTATGGGTTTTAGCTGGAGTGTAATATGAGATTCTCTGTACCATCCTTGATTCTCAACTTCCCTTTCATAAGAACAAATTATCTCAGTCACAGTAGAGAAGCCAATGCTGACATATATAGTAAATGGTTGTGAGGAAATAAGGTGTGCTGCTGTGACCATGCAACTGGAGTGAACAATATGAACATAAAGGATTCCTCTAGGGAAATCACAGAGGTTTGTCTGAACCAGTTTCAGGAAAATAGAAGCGAATCCCTGGTCACAGACTGATTCTTCAGTAGCTGAACAGCCAGCTACTTACAATGGTAGCTTTAGAAAGCGATTTAACAACAGCAGGCTGACTCTGATGCTGCCTTTTCAAACTGCAATACAAATCAGTTTCAGCTGGCTGAGCATCTTTCCCACCAGGGCTACAAGTACCTTGGATTCACACTCCTGTACAACATTGTCCAGTAATTAAAAGAACATCAGTAAACTCTGGCTTTTCAAAGGTCTGAAAGGCATACAATGTATACAAATGTTTTCTCTTTATTCCAGAATCCAGTTTTGCATACCCTAAAGCCAGGAGGAACAACGATCCCTATAGAGTCTTCTGCAAAGTCAGTAGAAATCTGTGTCATTCATTTCAACACCACCAGGGTTTCATATTTTATGTTTACCATTTAAAGACCACCGCCTCGCATCGGTCAGCAGGAATGAAAGTCTGCCAGCTCTCACTTAAAAACTGCTCTAAAGCTCACTAAAACATGTGTGCCAAAAGGAAGAGTGAAGCTTCTGCTAGCTGGAGGCCAGACAGAGGTTTTCTCATTTAATTGAAGCCATGAGCTCATATTCCCCAACATTTGCCCAAACCAAACTTTGAACTTTGGCATCATTACCTTTTGGTTTACTTCCCTATTGCTCACTGCTGATGTAAAGTTGTCTCAAAGTAAGCTTTACTGAATAGGTTCTGTGTATGCTTACTGAAAGATAAAACCTATGCCCTAGGGAGCAAATGGCAAGAGTAAGTGGATGAGCCAGAAGGGGGTGGGGAGGGGGAAATTTAAAAAAAGTCTTACAGACTGAAAATAAATTCAAAGCCTAATCAAAAAAATAACTCAACAAACACTGGGAGACAAGTGAAAAACAGAAATTGGCTGGTAGGAATGCAGACATGCAAGAGAGAAAGCAGTTACTGGGGTACAAGGAAATAGAGCTTTTGGGAGTGGAACAGGGAGGGAAAAGATGTGAACTAGTATAAGAAGAGGCAGAAATGTTGCATTTTATTTTAATCAAAAAGCTGAGAGCTTCTCAGCGGAGTTCACAGGATGTCAATGTCTGATTGCTGTAACATTCCTTCTGATATATATTCCTAGCAGGTGCTCCCTGATTATTCAAGGACAGAGACTATCCTGCCACTTCTTGCCTGCCTTCTGCAAACAGCCAGCCTAACTAAACTATTCTTGTAAAGGGAGAAAGTAATTTTTTCATAAAATTTGTGAGTATCATAATGGAATAAGGCTGCCAGTTTTATACTTTAAACTTTAAGAAGAGCATGTGCACTGTAAGTACAATTTGGAAGAGGTTTTACAAGGCCCTGCAGATGAAAAATAGCTTAAAAAATCAATCTAGGCTAAGTTAGGCCATCATTACTAATTACAGAGAACTAATACACTGATATGTTACACAAGTCACAAAAAAAATAAAAGAGTTATCTTTTCAGCCAGAATATTCAAGGTTTTGGGAAGACTACGAATAAAAAATTCCAATATTCTAATCTAAAATACATGTAAGGAGTGAAAAATGCCTCTGTTTCATAATAGAGAGAAATAGCTACAATCTAGCAAGATTTCAATGATAAAAGGCAATTTCTTATACACACAAAATCACAAGAAACAATCCTCAATCGAAGGTAACCACTAGATACCTGTTTGAAGTAGAACTGCAGGTCAGCAAGGGTTAGAAAAATAAGACTGATATTTCTCAGCAGATTTAAGAAACCAGTCAACTAGCAGCTCCATTTTGCCAGTGCTCAGAGGCATCAGATTCTGAAACATTCACGATTTAATGTCTGCCAGTCAGAAAAAAAAAACAGAGATGTCCCATTTCAAAGACTCTCATAACTGTATCATCAGCATAAAAATAAAACTTGATGACACAACGATGAAAGATTGTTCCTGGGGCATAATAATTGACAAATTGGCAAATCAGAGAGAAAAAGTACAACCCACCCTTATCACAAGGAGATTCCTGGAGAAATAAAACATATATGCAACTGTTGCCTTCCAAAAGACTCCAAACACATGTCGAAGACTGTGCCCTGTGCAAGCTTTAACTTGGTGTGGCTGTTTTGGGTCACAAAAGGTTTCACAAGTCTGTAGTGGAAATTTATTAATTTATCTACAAAATCAGTTCTGGATTTATTAATTTATCTACAAAATCAGTTCTGGAGGAAACCTGGACACGCAGTCCTTCCCAGCAGACTGCAAAGGAAAATCACTTCCAAGTAAATGCACAGTGAATGTGAAGTGAAAGCACAATGGCATTCTAGACCCCCAGTCTTGGGTCTAAGCAATTTGCTTTGTATCCAGCTGGGGGGTAGCACAAACCGTACAGTTTCTGCTGCCTGAAGCTGTGCCACGTGCCACGGCTGGAGCATGTACTGGAGATTAGATTCAATAAAGCACTCTGCTGCCCACAGAAATAGTGCCAAAACACCAAATCAGGAGTTTCTCAGTAAATAAGCATTTTGGTGTGACCTAAAAACTCCACCTTGTGCTGTCAGACCTCGCTACAGCTCAAAGTACTAAGAAAGGAGGCAGAGGCGGGGGGAGCTCAAAACCTCACGTCTCTCTCAAACCTGGTTAGCGATCTTCACAAATTTTGTACAGAGAGGCCTGAATTCTGGCCATGATGGCTACACATCTTCTATCAAAAAGCATCATGAGGATTCTGCTTTTCTTTTGGTCTTGCTCTTTTTGGTCCCAGATATAAAAGGGACAATTCCATCCCCAGGTCAACTTTCAGCTGAAGCAACCCAGTTGTATACTTACTATTAATTGTTCTGTTGTTTTCCTAAAGTGTGCCTAACCTGATGTAGTCCAAACACACAAAGTGTCAGCTTTATGAATAAATACCTGAAAGGTATGTACATACAGACCCTAGGCAGTTTTGTGGAAACTACTTGATGAGCCTCCCTAAGGTCTTAGAACAATTTTAGCACTATTTTCTTATTCATTCTGAATATGAGACCATTACTTCTTGTAGTTCAATGGTGTCCAGCAACTCCATCATGCTTGACAGAGAACAGAGATGTGACAAGGAGGAGGACCTGCCTAAGAAAAATGACAATTCTCCTGAAGGATTGTTTCAACAGGTACAATTGTGACCACAGATTGAGAGGAGAACGCACCAATCTAAGTTTTATGAGAGTCATAGCTTGTCACTGCCCTAACCAATGCAAATAAGAGTTCATTTCTCAGCATCATTGCAAAAGTACATTCTCTGGTAAGTAACTTCATAGTAGTAATCCAGTTTTAGAAAAATCCAGACAAGAGAAGATACTGTGAAAGAAATGTGGCTTTTGCTTAATTATTAAGTTTTTTGATGTCATTTAACCACTCACTCTGTGTGCACTGAAATGGAAGCATTTATTTTAAGTATTATTTTCTCCCTTTCTCTTTCTAGATCACATCAACAGACTTTTTTGTTCCTCTCTAGGGAAGGCAATCTGCTGCTACTTTTCTGTTAAAAAGTTCACAATATGGAGAAGCATCAGGAACAATTAGCAAAAAATGCTGATGTGAACTCAGCAGAAAGACTGCATAGACTCTCCAAGGAAATCTTTGGAAGCACAAGGAAAAAAAGCAGCCAAAAATCTCCTGTCATTTTATGTACTCAGGAAGACTTTCAGGAAGCATGCAATAATTTATGAAAAAACTTGCATATTGAAAGAGTCTGTTAAGAGGTCTCCAATGTGAGTGTTTATTTTTCTGCTCAGTGTTTCCATTATTTGCATAGGCTTCTGCCACCTTACAGCAAAATCTCCTGTGATGGGCTGCATCTGTTGCAAAATGTTGCACGCCACCCTTCTCCTTCCCCTACCTACTCAGGGATTGTAAGGCAGTATTCCTTCTTCATCCCCAGCCTTCTGCTTGCCTGACAGCTCTGAACAGAACAATCCACTTGTAAACCAGGCAAGGTACAGCTCTTGCACACAGGTACACAGAGCGGTAGGCACAGCATGATTGCCTGTCACTGCTGCCTTTGCTAAAGCCACCAAAACTCCATTAAAAAGTCTTTATTCAGCAGAAGGTATTTCCAGGGAGAAGATGTTCTTCTTAAGTTTGTAGCAATCCAATTCCTGCAGGTCTTAAACATAGAATTTTAAACATAGAATTGTAGGGGTTGGAAGGGACTTCAAGAGATCATCGGGTCCAACCCCCCTGCCAAAGCAGGTCTTCCTGTTCTGTAGCTTTCCTTGGACACTGAAGGGAACTAGACACAATTATACTTACACAGCTTAATAACAGCCATTTCCTGGGTACATTTAATAACTATGTAATTTTTAACAAGGACAAGTCATTAAACAGTTAAAAACAGTAATAAAACATCTGAATTTCCCAGAACTTCGATACATTTCCAGCCAGAGTTCATCACTTTCACTAACCTCAAGAGGTTGCTTACTTCACCTAAAAAATGACAATTTGTGAGTAAAGTAATTCTCACTGCAGAATAAAAGGATTGGAATATGACTATATGTGACCACAAAAGCAAGATTAGAGCACCAAATTTTCTGTTTTATTTACTCAGGGATTCTATTTGCTCACCCCCCTTCTCTCCTGTTTATTTCCTTTGATTCTGACATTTTTCTAAGAACTTTCAATTAAGGTTAGGATAACCTACGAGCTAAGCAAATTGCTAAGCAGTGGAAATAAAGCACCTAAGATCTCACTGTCTCTGCTGAAGCCCTAAAAGAAACAGCCCAGATCTGCTGGATTACTCCTTCTCAGTAAAAAATCCTGCTGTCTCTTCCATTTAGAAAGAATCATAGATGCCTTGAAAATGAAATTGCTGCCAAACACATCTCATAAAAACTGCACATATACACATACTAGCCAGGGAGGAGTCATGGTCAAGAAAGAAACTCTTAAAGATGCCATCAGCTAAATTTTTGAAACTTTATTTTGCAATGGTAATTAGATAGTCATTCCTACAAACCCAAATAAAGCCTTCACATTCAGTCTTCATGTCAATAAAAGGGATGTACAGCTGCAAGATTAAAAAAATGCTGCCTAGCTATAGTGTAGCTGCAGTACCACTGCAGGGCAATCTACCATTTCATTAAGTGCAACTGGTTTTGAAGTTTAAACCTTAATCAAGACATATTAGCAGGAATATTAGACTTTATCCAAAAGCCAAAGAATGGGATTAACCCACAATTTGGGAAAAAAATAATTCTAATGTCATCTTAAAAGAAAGAGATCAGCACATAAAATCATGCACAAATACTTTATGTACACTACCTATAACCATTCATTGTCCTGCCCTCTCCACTTTTGACAGGTGCAAATCTATGCATCAGATGTGGAGGAGCCCATAGCCAGGTTTGTCAGGAAAGGACCTCAAAGGCGTATAGTTTCCTGTGCTTTCCTCTCTTAGGGCAAAGCAACAGCCTCACAGTCCTCCTGCCTCGCTATACCACACCTACCCCCAGCCCTGAGCTGCTAGAGTCATGACTAAGAGAAAAAAATCCTTCAAGTGAAGTGATAGAAAGCCATTCCTTCCAACACAGAGATGCCTAGCCTTGCTGCAGCACCTTAGCACACAGGCAAAATGATCCTCAAATACATTGAATTCGCAGTCAGTAGTTTACGATGCTGTTCCTCCTCTCAGCAAAAACACACATATGCACGGGGCTTTTGTAATACTATTCCTGATTTCAGTTCATTCTTCGGTGATTGAAACTGTGAAAGAGCAGGCATGTCCCCCGAACAAAATATTTGCCTCTTTCTCATGTCCTCTCTAAACACTGAGAGGTGTGGGCAAATAGTGCTGTCAAAGTATAGCAAGATCCTATCACACTGGAGATTACCAGAACTGACAGTGATAAAATCATGCTGAGCTGCTTTTTCTTCTGACGTTTTTTACATCTGTAACAAGTGCTGCCCTGTATTTTGTATTTGCAACATTAGAAAACCCTACCCCACATCTACAAAGCATATGCTTGTGAAGATATTAGCATTTCAATATCTATCTGGGCTATAAAAGTAATTTCTGAATGGTAATTAAGCCTTTGAAGAGTATCCAATTAGTGTGAAAAAGTACTTTGAACAAATGTGGAGCTCTCTGTCTAAATCGAATTATCACTGTTCAAAACCTCAATTTTAAGCTTTGCTGCCTGCATGAACCCCACTCTATTTCTAAATATTCTACGCTGCCAGCACCACCTTTACCAATTACTACGAGCTGGTTTATGGCAACCTCAGGCTACCTGAGGAGCAGAAGGAAACACACCCAATTAGTTGACTGAAAGTGGTATATCATCAGCTCATGACATGTGTCACATGACAAGAAGGATTTCTTAATATTGAATACAGTACAAGAAAGGGGGATTCTTTAAAATGGAGGTTAGATGGTTTGTTCCAACATCATTAGGTCTTTCCCACATACAACCATAACAATCTTGTTTGAGTCAGAGGCAGACACCAAAGGTTGTTAAAGCTAGGAAGATAAAATTACATCTACACATGGCAGGTAATGCTCCTTAAGGGGATAGAAGCATGAGCTAAAATGAGTGTTTTATTATGAGCGTGTTCCTGCCCTGATCGAGCCTTCTCAAACTTCACAAGGTTGTGACTGTCATAGGTCTGCCAGTGAACCATTACTCAAAGGTGTAACGGTGACTTTGTCAATGAGACAATTCACTGAGTTACTGCCCACCACTGCGAACTAGATGTCTTTAGTGAACAAAGGAAGGACATCAGGGCTATATGTTCACAGACACAGATTCTGAGTTTCCCAGGAGAGTTATTTTGCTATTGTTTTGCAACTCATGTTAGGATATTATGAGTTATTTTACCCAGGAAAGGTTTTTTCCATTCTTCATTCAGTCAGAATTGGATAGAAGTTCACAATAATCTATAACTGCTCTTTCTCTGCTTCATAAAAAATATTGGTCATGGATAAAAACACAATGATCCCCTTTTTTGGTAATAGATCACCCATGAACAAAAAAAAATTGACACATCCAGGTTTGCATTGCTGAATGTGCTTGGGAATGTATTCTAGAAGTGGACTAGGCAGGGTTAGGTTGTGGTTGGACTCAGTGATCTTAAAGGTCTCTTCCAACCTAAGAGATTCTATGATTTCTAGTAATTCAAAATACAGCAGTGTTGCATCTAGTGTAACAACACACATAACACCAACTATAACAGGCTCCAAAACAACTATCACCAGTGTAGGTAAGGACTTTCATAAAAAAATTAATGACCCATCATTTTACCTATGGGTTATAAGCACCTAATCAGGTGTTGCTTCTAATATACTGAGCTGTCAGGTCTTATCACATTAAAAATAGCTTTAACTATGATGACAACACACTAAAATATTCAAGAACTCAGTATAAAGGCTTTACTACAAATGATTTTTGATCAGTGTCACTGCAGTCTGAGACAAGGTTTCAAATACTTCAAATCATTTGCCAATGATTGCCAACCACATCCGGGGCTGCATCAAAAGAAGTGTGGCCAGCAGATCAAGAGAGGGGATTCTGCCCCTCTGCTCTGCTCTGGTGAGGCCTCATCCGGAGTACTGTGTCCAGCTTTGGAGCCCTCAACACAAGAAGTGCACAGACCTGTTGGAGCACATACAGAGGAGGGCCACAAAAAATGTCAAAAGGCTGGATCTCCTATGAAGACAGGCTGAAAGAGTTGAGGCTGATCAGCTTGGAGAAGAGAAGGCTCCAGGGAGACCTTGTAGCAGCCTTCCAGTACCTGAAAGGTGCCTATAAGAAAGCTGGGAAAGAACTGTTTGCAACAACATGTGGCAATAGGATGAGGGGTGATGGTTTTAAACACAAAAGGGGAGATTTAGGTTGAATATAGGAAACATTTCCTCACTGTGAGGGGGGTAGATCACTGGAACAGGTTGCCCAGAGAGGTAGTGGAGGCCCCATCCCTGGAGATACTCAAAGTCAGGCTTGATGGGGCTCTGAGCGACCTGATCTAGTGAAGATGTCCCTGTTTACTGCAGGGGGGTTGGACTAGATGACCTCTAAAGATCCCTTCCAACCTTACACACTCTATGATTCTATGATTTCCATTTCTCCTTAGCCTTTTCTGTGAGATATCACACAGTTTATTCCTCTCTGACATGTCTTTACACATACGCACAGTGGCCCACCTTCAAGCACACCCTGTAACAGAGCTGTAGTGCTGCTCCTCAGAATAATTTTTTCGGAACTTGTAGTTCCACTCCACCTACTTATCAGTAGTGCCTACTGTTGTATGGCTTCTATGACTGCAGTCATTCTGGAAATGGATGCCTCTAAATGGAAATATCATTTCAAGGTGAGATGCTGGCAGTCATTCAGTTCTGTGACTTTCCACTCCATTTTTCCCATTTGCCAAGTTTCTTGTATAATCAAACCTCCCTGTTTTGAGTAAGAAAATAAAGAGGAGTTCTTTCCAATTGGATTTAATAGGACTGGAGAAAATAAAGTATCAATAAGGCAAGTTTTGTTGTTTTCCAGGAAGGTATCCTGAGACTACAGGATGAGGTAAGCGGACTGGAAACTGTTTCAGATATTTCTGGGGAGCAAACCAGCCCTAGCTGATCTGAGGTCAGGACAACATAATTATAACTGGAAAGTCACCTTCCACCTCTCCAGTGCTGTTTCTATCTCCTGCACTGAGCTTGTCAAGCTGAGCTGAACAAAATAAACCCTTTGGATTTTAACTTTCACATCTGGCAATGCTCCACAACATCTAAGCTAACCCCATTAACAACATCAACAACAAATTAAGAGTTTATGTTGAGAGCAAGATTTACTAGGAGGAGGCATTTACCAGGGAAAGCATAAGACTTGTGCACAGCACAGCAAAAAGGAAGATAGGACTGATACAAGTAGTAGTTCAAACAGCTTAAAAATAAAACTGAGATACAGTAGTAATATCTCATAAAAACAGCTGTATGGATAGACATTGTGCTCCTGCCCTCACACTACTATGTCAGTATGGCCTACTGTGCCTGTACTGTGCTTGTTTGGGCTGGGCTGGAGTTCATTTTCTTCACAGTATGGGTATGGGGCTGTGGTTTGGATTTGTGCTGAAAGCAGTGTTGATAACACAGGGATGTTTTTGTTACTGCTGAGCAGTGCTTACACTGCTGCTCACCCCACCCCATCAGCAAGTAGGCTGGGGGTGCACAAGAAGCTGGGAGGGGACACAGCCAGGACAGCTGACCCCAACTTGCCAAAGGGATATCCCATACCATATGATGTCACACTTAACTATAAAAGCTGGGAGATAAAGAAGGAAGAGGTAAACATTCAGAGTGACGGTGTTTGTCTTTCTAAGTAACCATTACACTTTATAGAGCCCTGCATCCTGAGGATGGCTAACTCTTGCCTGTGGATGAGAACCAGTGAATGCATTCCTGGTTTTGCTTTGCTTGCACGTCTGGCCTTCCCTTCACCTATTTAACTGCCTTTGTCACAACCCCTGAGTTTTCTTACTTTTACCCTTCTGATTCTTTCCTCTGTCCTGCTGTGGGGGGAGTGAGCAAGCAGCTCTGTGGTGCTTGGTTGCTGGCTGGGGTTAAACCACAACAAACCAGAATATATTTACAGGCAAACTATAGCAACAAACTGCCTTTAAGAAAGGCAGACAGACACAGGGGGGTCATCCTCTCTTATTAGGATCAACTTGAAATTTAGTGTCTCAAACCTGCAAAATCCCTCCTGACAATGAGAGAGTTGCACACACTCATGCTGTCTGTGCACCCATAATGAGCAGAAATCAATCTCTTCTAAAAGAACTAGGTTTGTATTCAGTTTGTGCCTTTCAAAACCTCTGTTTTCATGCAGACAGGAGCTGAAGGATTTGAAAGTCATAATAAACATAAATAATCACAACAGACATGGTGAGGAATAAGAAAGGACAAGAGATAACAATAGAGGGAATATTTTTCTTTAGAGGTAGTTGCTTGTCAAGTGGGTATATCATATGATCTCATTTAGTTTGTGCCCTTTTTATGGGGTCTGGTTTTTCTTTGTGTTTTAATTGCCACGAGCAAGAAGAGAGGGCTGGATTATAGATTACTTGTGATATTGACAGAGACAACACATTTTAATAAGAATGAGAGTGAGCTAAGCATAAAAGGAAAGAGGATGTTCAAGAATATGGAGAAGTGTGAAAAATCACAGGGGGACAGATATACACAACACCTAGAGAAACAAACACATCAGAAACACACGGTTAAAATGTCTGATTATGCAGTAACAAGAACCTTGATACAAGTTAAAAACCCTCACAACACTGGAATTACACCTTTGGGAACAGAATAAATCCTTCAATAAGAATTTCACATCTTCACCAGTTAAAGGGACAAAGCAGCGATATACCTTCCCGACCATAAACACCACAGATTTTCTGCATCCAGTGCTCCAGTGCAATTTAAAGGCTTAAATACTATTCCCACTGAAGTTAACAGAAATCTGTAGCATTTAACACCTTGTTAGAGGCTAGCACTGCCAATCAGGATTAGCCCTTAAAGAAAAGAATTTCTCTAACATAATGTGTTTAGCCACAGGCGGAAAAGCGGCTGCTATTCCCCCATTAGCTTGTCTCACATAATCCCAATCATAAAGTTAGCCAGAACAGGAAGCGTCTCAGACCAAAAACCAAGAAAAACCACCCTAAAACAAAACTAAACGAAAACCCCAAACCAAAACCCAAAGAAACCTGCAGTTCAGCTACCAGAATACCCTACAAAATAGTCATCAGCGTTTCTGAGGCAGGAAATACAGCACGTCATGGTTAAGACAGTGCAGTGCAGATGAATGATATTGGGGGCTGAGATGCACACAGTAACTCATCTGATAGAAAAGCAGTGCCTCCGTGCCGTAAGTGGCTTAAGGCTCCCGTACATCACATGCATCATCTAACAATATTTCTGCTACACACTTGTTCAAACATTATTCAGAGCCTGACAACCTTACAGGCCACTCTCTGCTGATTTCACTCTTTGCTCTCAGACTGCTGTCTCTGTATTTCCACGCAGCAAGGCGATGATGATGCAGTGTTTTCTCTCATGTATTGTTTAACGCGAAAGCGATATATTTTAAAGCATTCCTGTTAGCCAGTGGCACTGCAATAACAACCCACTTGGGTCCTCTCATAAAACATGTCATACTGTGATTTGAATAATGATTAAACTCAATGCCTCAGCTGTAAATTAAAGATTGTTGTGTGAGGTAAAGTGACGTGAATGCCTCTTTTTGCTGACAGTTGGCAAAAAAATACTTGCCTATTAATATAAAAATGACAGTATGCAAATTAGAGATCCAGATGAATATTGTCAAATAATCCTGCAACGACCACTGAATCCTCAGTGTCTTTTAGTTCACAGTTATACACACCAGTTATACCAGTATCCTGTCTGCGAAATGCTGAACAAAATATAAACTAAGGACAAATACATCATAAACAAGATTACTGTCTATGACATATGTACTGCAGCAATTAGTAAACTGGATATACATTCAGGTGGAATTTACTCACCTGAACATCACCGGTGTGCAGAGCTTACTGAACTGTTACATAATGTTTCATTTTTCATGCAGTATTTTTCATACCAGTATCCTTCATGATGAGATACAGGTGAGTTTTTAAATCAAAAACTTAGTTTGGAGGCACCTCAGCAAATGTCTCAAATAAATAGGTATCTTCAGCAAGACAAACAAGAAGCATACTACCTTAATCTTCCATTCTAGAGGTCAGCTGCTATGTAGAAACCTGTCTAGTTCTCGATTAAGTAATCCCTGTAATAGATATCTATTCAGAAGAAGCATTTATGACCTTCAAAGACCCTGCCTCAATTTCTTTTCTTTCACAACCTGAAAAAGGAAAGCAATATGCAACAAATTAGAGAGGACGCTAACAAATTAGCACAGTGTTGATCTGTATCTTTTTCTCTTCAGCAGAAATGTAGCTGAAAAGCCCATTTTCATCAACTCAGCTGTCATAATGGGAGGATTTCTTTAAGTGTTGCAGCAGAAATGATTTCTTGCTTATAGAGTTGAACATCCATTGTACCTTGAACTATTCCCTTAACTACAAGTTCTGCTCATAAATCCTGCCAAGTGTCGGTAGAGACAACACAGTACTTCATAAGGGGGCAACCCTGTTCTCTATCTGTCAAGGAATCCATCAGTTTTGGAGGTTTTGGTTAGAACTAAATAGTTTGCATTGTTGACATAAAAGTGGCTAATCAGTAATCAGTAGCACGGATGCACAAATGAAGCACGTAGAGTGTATTTTTTGTTTATAAGTTTCCCATTTATGTATGTATTCTGCAACAAAAAGGAATCAGCAGCATTAACTCTTCAAAGAATGAAGGAGGAAACCAAAAACTATACTTGGAAAGAAGCATCGAAGACCAAAAACCAAAGAATTATGAATAGGAAACAAAGAACCGAGACTGCAGAAATCCTGGCAGAATGTTAACATCCCAACAAATGGAACCAATGCTCCCCTCACAACTTCCACAACTCTTTGATACACAACAAAAAATATTTTTCATGGAAATGGGGTGTAAAAGAGGAGATGCATAATGCATGAGACAAAAGCGAATTATCTCCATTCCCTAAGGGAATAGCTTTTGTCTCACATGTAGGTCATGCTGGCATTCATATTTCCAGTATTCTTCATAAACCCAATCAAGCATTATAGATTATTATGTCAAACTGGTATACTGGGATTTTTTTTATTGCAATTAATATCCCTTGTAAGGAGCTTTGTAGAATGAACTCAAATATCATCAAAGGCAATTAAAATCTACCAGAGATGTGAAATAGAAGGTGAAGTTAGCTAAGGGGAAAAGTGGTGTAACGTACTTTCCCAGGATATGAGAAGCAGGGCAGAAAATTAACAAAAACTCATACCAGCAATGCATGAACTTGGAAGAGTATGAAAACAACAAACTGCATATTAAAAATTGCTCACTGGTAAGAACAAATGGAGGAACTGGAGACAAACCCCAAGCTATTTTAGCAATGTTCATTTTAGGATTTCTAATAAAATTAAAGGGAAGAAAAAGAATAAGCAAGATTTCACGAAGTAGAACTCAAACCTCTGGATGTCCAGTTTGAGATATGGAGAAGTACACTTTTATATTTATGACACGCAAGCCTGCAATATTTTTTTTATTGTAGATCTCCTTAAAACACTTTGCTGGATATTATTTCACAGTCCGTTTTAGTCTAAATAAGATGAACTATTACAGAAATCATGTAATAAGCAAAGATGCAAACAGTTTCAGTTACACAGCTTCACAGTGGTTTACTTATGTTTTAAACAGAAAAAATATATTACCTGAAACGCATGCACCTATGTAATCAGAATAGACTTTCAAACTCCTATTTCAAAATAGGTATGTATGATAGACAGCTTTTTGGAGAGTGTTTAAATTGTAGTCCAAGTTTTAAATCATCCACCTGGTAACCCCCAACAAATGCTGATTTACGAGCCACAGTATTTCTTGTGCTGTTTTTCACTGCAATGTTGCCTTCTAGAATCACCACATTTCAGTGACACAGGTAGGTGCCAGCTTCCTGAAGCTGCAAATACCCAGAACCTTTTTTCCAGGCTTAACTTCCATGCTCAAAATCACTCCATTACCTGAATTGGGGTAACTCTCCCCATGAATCTGGATAGCCATGGAACTTCAGCACAGAACACTCCCACTTCTTCCCAAACAAGGGGCTTCTGAACGTTTTAGTTGCTTACACCATAAGGCGTTTTCAGGTCAAACCTGACCCACTTTGGCTTAAGTAGCACTAGCATGAAGACAGCTTGATTGCTTTTTTGGATTTAGCAGTATTCAAGTTCATAAACCTCAATTTCAGATGAGAACAGAGGAGGCCTTGATCTAGTACTATATATGCATTCTGGATAGTAGGTGGGCAGTGTGATCTAAGGCAGAGATTATGCCCATATGTGCACTTGCAGGCTTTACTATGGACTTCACAGTCTTAATACAATTCCTTTAATACAGCTGTTTTGTAACCCACATGCAGAAGATGCTTAGTTATCTTTGCTATTTGTATCAATGTAAATGTCTGCTCTACAGTAGGCATGAGACTGAATCTCTGATTAAAAGCACAAAATTCATCTAACCCTAAATTACCAAGTACCATAGATAGAACTCACAAAGATAACAAAACAGCAGTGCTTTTTTTGTCCAAATTTATGAAGACATTCTGGAACGGTAACATTCACTAATGCCAATCCTGGGTCACTGTTCCACTCATGAAGACAGATTTCACAACAGCGTTTGGTTATCATCAGTGCCCTCTCACCCCCTTTCTAAGCCTCCATTTTTAAAAATTACTTTGATGCCTCTTGCTCATTTCCCTACTTCAACAGACTGCAATCTCTTTCTGCCTTTAAGATCCCCACTGAGATATCTTCCCCCAAAAATGATGGAATTCTTTTCATATAAAAGCCATGCACAGACACCCTCCATAAACGCTGCTAGGGTTCTACACCACATTTAATAGACTGACGAATTAGCAGTAAATCTCCCACCTCTATCTCCTCTAACATCTAAATCCTATGATACTGCTTATTTTAATCTGCAAAACCCAAAACATCCCCCCCGCCCCTTTCTTTACAAATCAATGGGTGTTCTTGCAAGAAAAAATGACATTCATAGGAGGAAGGCTGTCAGAGACCAGCCTTATAAGCAAGCAAATTACAGCAAACTACAAAAACATACAGCACACCATGTCACAAATAACAGAATTGTGAAACAATGGCCATTTTTAATCTATTCAGGTACAAAACTTCCATCTCATACATTTAGTTGTGTGATAGTACAAACAAAAGGGTAGTCCTGTGGCTGAAGCATTAAATTAAGTCAGGAATTAAAGTTAGTTTTGTCCTCAGCTTTATGAATTTCTGTGTCCTACGACTGTTCTGCAGTTTGCCATGACTTCAGAGCAAACTAGGTCTGCTCAGAAGCTCTCAAAATTCAAGCATTTATTCAGGAAACCTTGATAGGGCTCTAAACAAATGATGTACCCCAAAATCTCCTCTGCAGGTTGCATTCTCATAACTTTTTTTTATTGCAATTTATTACATGTATGATCTGATCTGTGTTTTGATATCATATACAAATCCTGCATGCAGAATGAATAAAGAATATGCAAAAAACATCCTTCTTGCAGGGTTCTGGAATATAAAGAAAAAGTAAGAACTCTCCTGTAAGTATGGATTAAATCCAGATGAAGGAAAGAGCAGTTCATTTCACTGGCAGTGCCCCATTTAATGAACTCAGCCTGTTCTGAGCTTCCCTCAGAAGCTGCATTTCTGCCATTCACTGAAAAGGAAATAAATACCAAAGTACTGAAGAATCATACAGACACTTTTTAAAATTACTTTGCACCACGTTATCATATGCCAGCCAACTGGATATTATATGTTAATCCAAAGATAAGAGCCTGAATGAATGTACAAATGGGTACAGAGTTTTCTGATAAAACTTTTTTCCCCTAAAACAGTATTGGAATTGCCACTAAACTTTGAAATCTGCATCAGATGTTCAATCCCAATTCCAACCATGAAATCTCTGACAAAGCATTCATTCATTTATGTTTGAAGTAATATAAAAACATTGAAGGATTGTGAAATAAAAAGCAATTTTTCTGACTGTTCCCCTTAGGTTAAAACAAACTGCATGACCAGAGCGTGCACTGATTTACACTTATGAGTTCAAAAGAATTCCTTTGACACCCACTGGTATTCTCATATATATAACGGTGTGGCTGAGACTTGAATCTGTCCCTTTGTTTACATGTAGAAAGACAGCTATAGGAGCAAGTGGTCAGAAAATGTGACTATATTTTCCTGAAAAGGGTCCAGCTGTCAGCTTTCTTGTTGCCAGTGTATCAGTGCAACGATCTGTAGCCAGAGTTTCACAGGACACTGTGCCAGCACAATTTAAAACCGATTAACAAACAACACTATAGTCAGTGCAATTTATTTGGAGAGGGGAAAAAGATGGAAGAGTACTTATATTTCAAAAGCAAGGATTCAGGCATAAAGAACTGGAATGCCTCCAGTATTGCAATGAAATTTTCATTTCCATGAAAGTTAACGGATTTTTTATTATTTTAAACACTAACAAAGAACAATAAAAGCTTTGGCCAAAATATTAAAATAGGAGCATGCATAATACAAAGCATGTAAATCCTTTAAACCTTCACCCTTCAAAAACCAGATGCATCTTCCTGATACCCCAAGAAATATAGAGAACATGGGGCACATCTCCAGGGATTTACACCAACAGAGCACAGCAGCAAGCACAGCAAAAGGGAGCCCCTGTGCCAGACTAGAAGGAGCTCTAGTGTTAGATGCAATTATTAGACACATACACGAATTTCAAAACCTGGATCAGGACATCAGGAGTCACTGAATCTATAGGGCTTGACAAAGAACAGTGTAGCTTTTCTGACATGCCAGTCATCCGCAATACCCATTCTTCCCTCCCGTTTGACAGCTTACTAACACTGCTGGAGTAAAAGCACATAGTCAAGACAGAACAGGAGGTGTGTAAGAGAAAACCTGTTAGTTAAATGCTAGGCCAGCTGATCATGAAGAGCTTAGGATGAGTTTTAATGTTTTGCTTTCTAAGCTGTCAGTAGCGTGAATCTCTAGCATAAGCCTACATTCGGACTATGCACTGTGCTACTGTGAACCACTTTTGGGGCAGAATGAGAATGTGATGGCCTTACAAGTGTACCCTGCCTCAGCTTAATCTCTTCTAGGCTTCATGTGGTCACCAGTACAATGTGTTCTAATTTTGAAAGGATCTGTACTTCGGATACTTTTCAAAAGTTTACCTCAAAAGCACAGCAAATTCCAATAGTTAATAATTTGGCTTCATTCAAGACTTCACTGCATATTCAACAGGATTTAATTATTTTGCTTCATTTAAGACTTGTCCCATGGCACAAACAAATATCTAGGCTCTTGATTCTGTAAAATTTATATTCTTAATCAGAATCAAAGCAAAATCCAATCTTCTTACCCAAGATACTCATTTTTTTCCTTGCTATCCCATTCACCAGTAAGAAAAACATTAAGGAAAACAGAAACTCTGCACTAGAATAAACATAAGAATCTACAAATCAAATCCAGTCGTTACTGGTATCACATGCAAGACTTGTGTGTGAAATAATCATATCCATTCATTGTTAAATAGTACCTAGCCTGTACCAGTATACCCCCAAACATCTGGGTAAGCATGGCATCACACCCATCAGAAAACAGGCATCTTTAAAACACCACAGAAAATACAAACAGTAACAACTAATTGGTTGCTGAGGACTGTCAGGTAATTACTCAGGCTTCATGGCATTCAGCACTCCAAAATCTATTGGGTGGAACAGATGAGAGCAAAGCAGAGAAATCATTTTCATTGCTTTTGAAATGAATAGATCTGAAGTTTCAGGAAGGCAGAACGTTCTAAATAGCGCAATATATTCTCTCCTTCAAAATTTCACAACCTCAAGAGAAGTATGTTTGGCTTACACTGCTTGACGAGTGAATCCATTACAGCTAATGAATGATGGTACTTGCAAAAGTTAAAGTGTACCCAGTACTCTCTTTGCATGAGAGGTAAACAGTCACAGACAGGAAATTCAAAAGAACTCCCTCTTGCCCTGCTGAAGTGTGATGACTTCACTAATTCAGTCTTGGCAACTATTTCTTACTTTGGGACTAAAAAGTGATGTTGTCCAACACTTCACTGCCTTTTGTTTAGCAGTAAACACCTGTTAGTATTTAACATCAAAACTTCTTTGAATTGCAATTAAATCCAGTTTTGGAGGAGGAGATGGGTGGTAAAGTTCAGGTTTCTGAGATTTTACTTAGATTTTACTTTTCTTTTAGTAGGGGATATCCTAATTTAAACTTTTTGGGTCACATGACTGCACACATGGAAAACTCAAAGCTGGATGATGAGCAAACTGCAGGGCATTAGAATGTTTGAAAATTCAAGAAATCATGGTTAGCTGATTTTTAAGATTATGACATTACTGCTAGAATTTCTCAATCTGTTTTATCACAGCTTTTGCTAACAAGGTCTATTACCGAATTTTTAAGGTAGGAGATGGTGGAAGAAATGTGACAGGATGTATTTTTCATTCTTAACAATGAACCACTGTTCTCTTTCTTCTATGGCCTATTAAGCTAATATTAAAACTAAACTTTTCAATGTCTCATAAAATCCATTATATATCCTGAAGGCAGTCAAATGTTCACAATGTCATTTAAATAGTCAAATACAATTTGATTTTTAAAATGCTGCTTACCGTCTTCCATGTTCTCCTTTCTGACAGGTAGTATGAGCTGAAAATGATCTAATTAGTAAACAAAATTCAATGTTAGTAATTACAGGTGACAATCTTACTCTATCACTAATGTAAAGCTGAAACAAATTCAATTAAACCGTTAATTCTTTTTATAATAAACTTTTATGTGTTTTGCATTGTTTTAACTAATACATCCAAATTCTGTTGAGCTATAGAACAGAGACAACCTTAACACTCTCAGAGAAATTTAAAGTTTCAGTTCAGGGCTCGTTATGTTAATTAACTTTGCTTTCACTCCTTTTAAACCTAAGTTACTTGTTAGAGAAAGCAGAGAAAAGGTACACTGCAGAAAGCCTTTGTTATATTGGGGCTGTGTTTTAGAAGTAAAGGGAAAAGTTTGCTGGTAACTGGATGCCCATCAACCTATTATATCAACAAATCTACATTTTGGTTTTTTTGAGATCTTCCACACTACCAGACTTATGCTGGATCCTGAAGGACTGACAGTCCACTGTCCTTGGTAATGACCTGCTAGGCCTGAGAACTGTATCATTGCTGTTCTTGCTGGCAGTACGTATAAGAAATGCAAGCAGAAGTAAGAAGCAGAAGGGGAATCTGTTCAACAGCGCTGAGAGGACACAAGCAGACAAGATAAGTTTGAAAAAATGGATCAAAATTAGATAATTGGCGCAGCCCAATTTTCTTGAGACCTGGAACATAATAGAAGTTTCCTTTCAAGTTTTACTCACACTCAGCCAACACCTGTGCAATCCCAAAAAAAGCATGTGCCTGTTACTCTTACTCAAGGGAGCCTGACCCAAAAAGAACAATTATATCGCTATTCCATGAAACTGCTGGATCCAGAAGTTCTCTCACACTGACTTGCCATTTGGTTCCACAGACCAGAATATCAAGAAGTTCCCAGAGCTTGTCTTTTGGTCACAGAGACAAGTACAAAAAACAGCTGTAAGAAGCTTAGATGTGCAGCGATAAAGCTTGCCAAGGCAATCTAAATTCAGTCTCATGTCACTACTTGTTATAAATGGCCCTTAACTATATGAATGCAAACTATTTTTCATTGCACTTTTGTCTCAATTATGGATTTCTTCAAGATGTTTCTTTATAGATGAAATGCCATATCCTACTACCTTTAAAAATACAATCTCACGTGTTTTACATTTCTCTGGACTATACAGAACAGACAGTGTTGTATGTATTGTCATTCACACAGAGAAGTTGCTATTCTCCTATCTCTAACAAGTAAAAAAAAAGTGGCAAAAAAGCATTGGTGATACTGATACTACAATAAACCAGTGGTTTAATCCCCAATTCTTGTGCAAATGTCATTAAAGGAAGCCTAACTAGCCATTATTTCCGGGCTTCACAGTGCCAGGGGGTAAGATTTTTTTTTCCTTCTTCTCAGCACTAATAATGTAGATGATTTTAAGAAATTTATTGCAAAATTGTCGTGCTTTTGACATATCTTCTTCTGCATGTTTCCAATTCTACAGAGCATTTCCTATATAATACCACAGCACTCAATGTAATTATGCTGGAAACTGGAAACACCTTTTGATTTAAATCCATTTGTGTGCTTATAACAGGATATTGTATTGGATTCTATTTATTTTAAACTGCAAACATGAAATAGACATGAATGTCACAATAAAAGTGTCCTTATAAACCTCTGCAAATTGGAACAATTACTGAAATGGCATGTATCTGTTTTTACAGATTGTCTTTGATGTTTTTCTTGTTTCATGCTGGAAATTACCTAGTACAGACAATTAAGACTACCTATGGTACCACCACATGCCTTCTGATAAAAGTATCATCTAGGCAGCTCATTCTGACCACATTGATAGAAATATTTTGACAACAGGGAAAAGGAACAAGAAAAGAGAAATTTGAATAGCACAGAAAACTCCTAAAATGTTACCTAACTAGAGGTAGCTTGTTAATCACAGAATCGTAGGGGTTGGAAGGGACCTCCAGAGATTGAATCCAACCCCCCGGCCCTGCCAAAGCAGGTTCCCTAGGACAGGTCACATGGGTAGGTCTCCAGACGGGTCTTGAATGTATCCAGAAAAGGAGACTCCAAAACCCCCCTGGGCAGCCTGTCCCAGGGCTCCCTCACCCCCACTGGGAAAAAGTTCTTCTGCATATTGGTGCGGAACTTCTATGTTCCAACTTGAAGCCATCGCCCCTTGTCCTGCCCCCACAGACTGTTGAAAGAGGCTGCCCATGTCCCCCTGTGTCCTGAGTATGATCTGTAACAGCAGCCCTTACTTTTCTCTGCTGCTGTCCTATGTGTTGCAACAATGTGTTGTGTAAATAACTGCATTCGAACCAGTGTACACATAACGGTTCCTGAATCTGGCAATAACAGTTTATTATAAAGTTACCTACATTTCAGGGCACAAATGTATCATCCCCTGAGCATTCTAGATAGCAAGTCCCACATGTACTTGTCACAAGTACTCTTATCTTGTAAAACATAGCCTTGACTTCAGGGTATTAATTGTACATAGGATGTGTCCCATTGAGACATTACAAAGCTAACACTTGGGAGGATTACTGCTGGATTAGTCTTTTTTTAAGAGTTGGTCTTTAGGCAACTGAGGCTAAAACAGTAAATCTGACAAGGTACACAGAGCACTTAGAGAGTGTTTATTCTCAGTTTAAAGAAAAAGTGACTCTGCTATCAGTTTAATATGTGAGAAGTGCTGAAAGTAAAACTGTGCTTTTCCTTACTCCCTGAAAGCCAGCGCTGAGATCATTATTGCATCTATAACCCTTCTTCACCCACCCTTTACTAACATTGATCCAACTCTAGAACTACAGCAGCAAGCTGAACCGTCACTCAAATCAACACAGGTTAGAACCAGGTCACCCTGCCTACACTGGGGAGGTAGCAGACTCATCTTCTAAAGTGACCTCTCATTCATCAGCTTTGCCAGCTAATGAATAGGTTAAGGCTGGCAGCAATTTAGAAGGTTGGTTGTTCTTTTCCTGATTGGTTATGGTTCAGACAAAAAGACACAATCATGAACATCCAGTGACAGTCAGAACCTATTTGCTCACCCTGAGCATACAAGACAGAGTAGAAGCTAGCATTCAGTACTGATACAGATTGCTTTTCAATATCAATAGGTGATGGAATAATGCAGAGAAAAAAGGAAGGTCAATGTACAAAGCCACAAGATTAAAACAATAATCATAAGAAGAAGCATTGAGGAGAAGCTTTCTTTCCAGACTTCACAATGGAACAATTGTCAGCTATGTAAAATTATACCCAACTACTAGCAGTGCCTAGAGGCATCCAAGACAACTATTATGTGGATTTCATTGTATGTGTCAGAATTTCTTTACATGTCAGTTACGAAGGCTGCATGGCCTTGACACTGGAACAACAAAAGACTTTGTGAAATCTGCAGATTCACACTGAAAAGCCTGCCTTAGAGAAATGTCATTCACAGAACCTGAATTGCTCTAAGACACTTGTAAGCACTGATGAATTTTCTGCTGTTAAGATCCTTTGAAAAACAGAGCAATCCTGAAACAGTGATTAAATATGGAGGTCTTTCTCCTTAGCCACTCTTGTTAGCACTGAAGAGAAAAATGTTGTAAAAGCAATGTTTTATCTTGCTTCTGAAAATTAAACATAAAAATTAAGGGCATGGTAGCTCTAGCATGCTGCCTGTCAAAAGTTCTCAAAGCAATTTATAGACATGGATTCATTTAGCCTGGAATCAGCTACACTTATATTCCTCACTTGTACGAGGAAACCTAAATGATAAGAAAAATCAGCTGAAAGGGATCATAAAGGTATTATGAAATCCTCAGCATTAACACCCAGATCTTCCATCCTTCTGTCCCACAGTTAAAAAAAATCATCCTTTCTTCAGTCAAGTACTAAATCATGCCCAGCCAGGGGTGTGCAAGATATTAAAACACATGTGCCGTATGTGTGGAGTCAGCATACATAGCCTAAAACACTTCTAATACCTGTGGGAATGCTCTCCTCCATTGCAAGGCAGCTTCCACCCTCCCAAAGAGCCTAGTGAGTGCTGAGCAAACCACAGACAAGTTAGAACCCGTACAAGTTCTTTATATAATTTCAGAGCTCAGGATGCTACAAAAACATTGATTGCTCAACATTTGGCATGATATGCCAATATCATTCATGATATGCTTATAAAAAGTAAATTATAGATATATACATGCACACTCTTGTATAACTCACAGGCTTTGCACCAAGATTCCTAACAACCTGCAAATCTTAAGACTGATCCCAATAGCACTCTTATATTCCTATCTCAGATGTGATATTCATCTCTGATATTCATCTCTCTCAAACTATTATTACTGACCAAAAACGTCATACTTACTTTATGGAGTGTCAACATGTTCTTATTTTCAAGGTGGTGGTAAAAGGTTTTGTCCCATTCTCCCAATTTGTTAGTTGTTAATTCAGTAATCTATTGGGATTGATTATAATCAAAATTAATAGGAATATTTCCACTCAGCTAGGAGTTTAGTGAAAGCCAGTAAGGGCCAGATTTCCAAAGTTTGGGGAAAAAAATGCACTGATTTATTTGTGGAATGGTGGTTGTGCTGCTAAAATGTAAAACATTTTGATTCTCGAGGAAAACTTAGAAATTGCTCAGGTTGTTCTGGGAAAGGCTGGAAAGGAAGAGTTTGGGGTCTACCTACACTGTCACTGAATGAATTAGTGTATTTTCAAAGACAGGCGTGAGAAGTGGCATTTGCTCCCTTGGATGGAGATTCTGTTCATCTGAGCACTAACATGATGCAGTCTGGTAACTACTTAGTGATATCAGCAAGGTGTTGGGCCTAAACTAAAACTTCCAGACCTCAGAAAGGCTTATTATCAGGCCCTGTGGCGTGTTGAAAGAAATTTCTGGATCTCAGATTGAGCTGACTCAGAGCACATGAGGGGAATAAACTGCTTCTCACCTGCCGCCTCCATCGAGGTGCAGAGGTAAAAACACCCTCAAGAGGGTCTTTATATGGCAGGAGCCAGAACGTAATAGAAGATGGTGAACTTTTTCAGCAATCATTCTATGAAAAAGTCACAATTAAATTGCAACAAAAAGCTGTATTTAAATCAACCCCCTCACAGAAACTCTTTTGATAGTGAAAAGCGAAAAGAGTTGGCAGATTTAGAATTATCTACATTATTATAATTAGAGGCAGAGAGAGTCTACATCTTCATGCTAGAGAAAAAGAAAAGAAAACTTAAGCAAAGAAAACAGAGCTGAGTCAGAAGTGGGTTACTGACAAATTAAAGCTGCTGAAATATGCTTGCTGGAAAACAGGGAAGGGATTAAAAAAAACTCCTGTGGAAAATCTGCTATCTTATTCCAGAAAGGCAGAACCAATTTTAAAGGACTTTCAAATAAGAAGCAAATTGGCAACTTCCTAAGAAAGAAGTAGATAAGCTTTAAGCGGCTTGGTTTATCAAATGGAAATTTGCTTTCAAAAGGGGTAAGCTGAAACAGAAATAAGGAAAACAGGGAAGTTAGCCAAAAGTGAGCCTCCAGTTTATTTGTAGGAAAAACACTGGTCAAAGCTTACCAAAGCCAGAATACATTTGAGGTCTTAACACAACTGAAAAAGAAAAAAAACAAACTTTATTTTCAGCTATTAATAGCAGCAAAAGTGCCACCACAATCAAGATCTGAAATAGATAAGTTGATTCTAACTTGAGATTTCATCCTGTTCTTCTTAAATTTAAAAAAAAAAAAAATGCCCACATGGATTTCTGACACAGATATAACACAACAATGTGCTGAGACTTGCTCGAAAGAAACTCAGGTTTCAAATGTGGTCTGATCTGAGCAGCTACACATCGCAGTGAGTGAAAAGGTGGAGAAAGAACCTCCACTGGGGAAGGGAATGCACATTATGGCAACTAGCATACAATTTTATGCCACTGCTGCATGAGAAACAGGTCAATGAAACTATCAGCAAGGGTGCTGCTAGGGAAATCACAAGATAGAGCAGAGGAAACTAAATGCACTATTTCTGATTCACCAGCAATGCATTTCATACACTGCCAAGTGTCCATGTAACAGCTAGAATCAAGTTTGCTACTACTTGAAAAGGGAACTGCTGCATAGTCCCGTGTTCTACAACTCTGAACTTACCCAGCGCTGGCCTGCAAGTGTACTGGAGCCAATGTCAGAGCAATAATGACTAAAACATATTCTCTGAAAAAATCCAAGAATTACTATAAACAGGAGATTATTTTTTAAAGCTAGTTTTGTAAGTCAGATCATCTGCTCCTGTTTTAATTAAGCTTAGGTGATGAGATTTTGACTGTTCCTGTGGTATTGCATGTATAAATGACACCACCTCACCAATGCCTGTATTTTTCTGCAGGAGTAATCCTGTACAGAAATATTTTTCCTATACTCTCTGCTAAAATCTCAAGTCTCCACTCCATCAGTAAACTGCATGAGTATTTTCCCATCTACCTCTACAGCTGCTCTCCACACCTCTTGTTCTTCCACTTCATACAATTTAATTCAATGCTCCTTGGACCCACATGAAGGTTTGACTCTAAAGACATGTGAGAAACAAAAACAGTAACTCCAACACATATATAATTTATATATAGTGGAGCAGTTCCAACCAGAGAGTTGGAAAGAATCTACCTTGAATAAAAGGCAAGAACCTGCTAATTGGACCCTCACTTGGGCTGTTAGAAATTGATGTTACACTGAATCGAAGGTGATTACCCACTGTGAGCTTTTTAATCTACCTCTGACAACCTATATTTTGCCTTGAAGTTGGTATCAGAGCTATCTGTATAACCCATATGGGTCACATACACATTTCTCTTCAAACAGAACCTGAGAATGAGAACTTTTTGCAGATCCCAAATGAAGGAGGAATTCAAATATATAAATCCAATTCAAATATATAAATCTACACATTTCCTTCCAGAAGTGTACAGAGACATGCTCTGGAAAATTTGCAGATGAGGTAAACTGCCTCTATATGCACAATATCCTTTGCTTATGTTAACCCTTTGAAGAAAATGTAGGGACCATAAGGAAAGCATTGCAGCAGCTTTACCTAAACTTTCTTTAGCTGACTTGAAGAGACAGGTAATTTATTTTTGGATGATAACCCTTGGCTGAAGTAGCATGAAGAATGCAAAAATAGTGTGGCTGTTCATGCATTTGGAGACAAATTACAAAATGCTGAGAAAAAAAAAATAATCTCAAAAGCAGCTATGTTTGTCTGCCACCATACGTTCATTCATGGATTTTCTACAACAGCAAAGTAGATTCACGATTTTCCAAAGAACAGAAAGAAAAATACTCTCTAGTGAGACTCTTCAATCACTTATATTAACTAAGCAACACAGGAGAGCTTCAAACCAGCAACCAGTAACACCATGCTTAGTCTCATGCCCTAGTTACAGTTAGCCTATCCTAGTTACAACCAACACTTTTTTCTACATGTAGCTCTTCCAGGAATAGGATCAAAGCCAATCTCAAAGGAGAGATGTTGGCTATGAAGCCATAAAACTAACTAGAGCACAGAAGAATTGTCACCATCATCTGGAAAAACTGAAGCTTCTAGCTTTGAAAAGGCCGTAACTGCCAGATGTGATGGCTTCACTGAACTTCAAAAAACGGTTCCTGGTAAAGAGTAACAACCAGTTAACTCATGTTTTTATCTCAAATGGACTAAATGCCACATTAGCAGCTGAAAGAAAAAGCTGAACTGAAATTTAGTTATGCTTATGCAAATAGATCTCATGCAGGACATTTTTGTACATAAATACATAATTATTCACAAAAGGAAACCAAACCCAAGAAAACCAACCACGGAAGTTTTTAATTCTGTCTTGTAGTCTTTAGGTGAAAAACAAATACAAATATCTTGTGTTAGTGTTACTCCTAACACGCCTAGAATAGAAGATTCCTTTTGAGATTTACACCCATGGCTAAAGCATATTACATAAACGATAACCTTGGCTGCAGAAAGATCTTGCTATGCTTAAAATTCTTGACTAATCTTTGGCAAGTAATTTAACAAAACAACAGGAGGTACAGCAGGTCTGTTGTCCTAAGAGACGAATATTAGCATTTGCAGACAATGCATAACTGAACTATGAAACTAATTGCCACAGGGTATTACAGAGAAAAATAAATATTAAAGGTTTCAAAGAACAACTAAATTAATTCACCAAAGAAATAAATGCTAACTGGCATTAATGGCCATGCTCTTCTGGTGTGCTAGGCTACAGGGAAACAAGTTAACTTTCAGTTTAGAAAAGGATTTCTTGTTCATCACCATGCAATGTGGTTAGCCACAACATTGAGCGGGTAAAATTGCCCACCTGATGATTAAATCTAATTGGTTCATTGGTTTCTTTATTAGATTTTAATTGCAAATCTGATTAATACTTAAAAAAACTTACATTTCTTGTTAGTTTAACAAAAACCAAAGTGATTTTAGTTTAATGATATGTTTGGGTTTAATATTAACTTGCTTGTTACAAGCCACAGAAAGAACAGAGAGGATTTGTTTTTCCTCATTTTCTTTCTGACAGCAGCTTATGCTTGAATTGTGAGTGTGAATAAAATTACTGAATTTATCTAGGCACCACATAATTTTCAATAAATTAATTTGTTCTTCCTTTACTCTCCTGAAAATGTCAATACCTCTCATGACACAGGCACATGAAATTAATGGCAACTAATCACCTCCCTTGGTACTCAGCTTCCTGTTGTGTGATGAAATACAGCACAGGTTGGCCGTGACTGTCTGAATCTCTTATGTTTGCCTGATCATAATTTTTTTTCCTGTCAAAAATATAACTATTAACAGAAAACAGAACAGCCCTATTTTTTTTTCAAAAGTTATTTATAATGTTCTTTGTGGTGCAGTTAGTGCTTCGTACATAGAATTAAAAACTTTGAAAACCCATATTAATAGTGGTCGCTTCAGACACTTTAAAGGTCATTTTATCAATAATGACAAACAGATTATCAACAAAATTCAGACTAGACAAAGATACTAGAGTTTTGATTTGGTGATACCAAAGAAATTTTGAGTGTGCCCTGAAGGATGAGTTAACAGAGAAGATACAAAATATCCCCTATCAAGTTCTTTCCACAGCCATTTAATTTACCAATATAAGTCCTCATTGCATTTGCTGCCATAGATTATGCTTTTAAAAACAAGGAAACTTCCCCTTATTAGTTGCTTGTATGTATCTATCCTGCCACAGAGAAATGTACATCATCCCTTTAATGGTGAACGTAAAGTATTTATGCATCTGCATCTCATTGTATTTTATTACATAAGAAAATATCGTTCCCTGAAGCCAATAGCTAAACTCCATTTCATGTCATTAGTTTTTACTTACAGCAGCTAAGGATCAATTAAGTCAGTATATTTTTATTACATTAAATAAACTGGAGGGGTTGAATGATTTTTCTTCATGTTTTCACTGTCATAATTTCTTTCTATTACTTGTCAGTTAAGCTAATTGCTACCTTTGAATCATGGTAGTTAACACCAATATACAAATACTATTTGGTTGTTGTTTGTATTTCCCATAAATTAATTGCCATCAAAATTAACCTCTCCCACTGACATGTGATAAATTACAAGAAAGTTGATAGTCTTCTACAAGCTTTGAAATGTTTTTCATTCACTAACAAAACGTGTCTATTTAGAAGAGAAAGGCAAATACAACAGCAGCTCCAGGTCAGCAACACATCCTAACACATGCCATTAAAATGAATTAATCTGAAATTAATCAAATGTCCAAAGCAAAACATCACAAAGACAAGTGAGAAAGCCACCTGCTGCTTACGCTCTCCAGCTATGGCAGGCACAGCATTCAGCCCATGAAACCAGCGCCGCAGACTGCATGTGGCTGGACTGGCGTTCGGGCTCCAGGCTGTGGAGTTGGCAGTGAGACTTCAGTGCATCTGCCCAGCCAGATAAAGCCTGGGACGACACTGCAAATTAGACTACAGAGGAGGGATGGGGCTGAATAATTAGATGGGGGCAACACAGGTGATTAAAATCCAGCAGTCAAAGTGGTGGTCACTGGCACAAACCTTTTGCAACTGCAAGAACTCAACTAAGCAGCAAGAGGATGCTCTGTGATGGGACTACATTATCAGCCACATGACAATATAGAAGCTGCTCCACCTTCTTAGAGATATCACACCACGAGAAAGTTCAGTCTGCTTGCTGCCTGGTGTTGGCAGCTCACTCAGCTGCATCTCTCTCCAGTAGATCTCAGAAAATAAATTCTGCCCTCAGTTCCCTAACAGAAATCAGCAGGGCTGCTCAGTTGTAAAAGAAAGAATAATTCATTCCAATAACATGAGTTAGGAGCTAAACCTAAACCAGTCTACTTCTAATGATTTCAATTGATTTACACCTGGGATTAATAGGCTATTGACGTTTGCATCCAAGAATGCAGACCAGACCATGACCTTAAGACAAAGCCCCCAGTTAGCAAAGCAAGTAGAAACAAAGCAAGCTAGCCCACAGAGCTGAAGAGGAGTGTGATAAAACTACAATACATCCCAAGCCATGTTGGGAGCTAGGGAGGGTGGTGAAGCCAGATAGAAGAGTCTTACTGAGTTAAACATATCCTAGCTTTGCTGCTGCCCTGCTGAGAATGCAATCTTAAGTGTGTTTCAGTAAGCAACAATCAAAGGACGCAAAAATGTTTTAACAAAGGAAGGGTAACCCAGCTGTAATGTAAAACACTACTTAAGAGATATCTCAGAGCCACAAATCAAAATCTCCTTCTATTTTCTTGATAATAAATTGGCAGTGTACTCAAGGCCATTTCTTGCCCTCAAGCTGAACTGAAGCACAGCTCAGTGCTCTAAACTTAGTTTTTGAAGCTGTTTTCTTTGGGTTTTTCAAGCCCATTAGACATTTGCACACACGCATAATAAGAAGTGTTCTCCCTTCTCCACCCTTTATACAGTCTGAACAAAGATTCTATGTTGACAAGTAAGAAATTGGGATTTGAGTATCTTCAGGGCCATGAAGCACTCAGCTTCAGTCTCCCACATATTGAGCATATATCCTAACCAAGAGGATATATGCAACCTCATCCAATAGTTGCATTTCAGAAAGGCAACACCCATAGCTATGTTTTCTAACTGTATGGTCCTTTCAAAGTATGCTAAATTTACCTAGAACACTGAGGGGCTTAAGTAGTAGAAGACTTCCATAGTGAGAGCTTCAGTGATGCACATCTTTCCTTCCTAATTCCAAGAAACTACATAGGGTAATTCAAGAGGTGGGAGGAGTTGAACTGTTTTCTCTGTTTCACTTAAACAAAACTGATTTCCCCAGCTAAAACGCAGCGTTCATCAAAGTCCCTGTGTATCAGCATACAACCCACTCGTAACTATCGCATGGCACTCTCAATAGACTAGATCATGGCTCTCAGGGGCTGGCCAGTAAAGCTTTTTACAATTAACCCTAAACCAAGAGAAGCTTATCAGGAGTTTGCAGATCACATAATGCAGTTCATTCCCTGATTTTTTTTTTTTAAAAAATTTCAAGTGGAAAACAAGTATAAACTCCCATATCCTCACGTGTAGCACTCAGCACTGCTAGGTGGAAAAAATATGTGCAGATCATTCTTATGCGGTCAGGTCTCTGGAAAATACATTCAGTATTTCAAGCAACTCGATATTTGATGTAGATGAACTTATTGCATATTCAGATTCTCTCTTGAATTCATATCTGCCATTGTAAAACAAGAGAATGTGAATTATAAGACCCTTAAGCACCCTATGCAGAGGATTAATCATGTTGTAGTGTAACTGCGCCGTGAATGTCACCATTGCTCCACACAAATACTGTGCCACTGAAAGTACAATTACTAGACTGTAGATAAAGTGAGCCATAAAATGGGAAATATCATCATATTTGACAGTGCATCGTGAAGCATTCCCCATTAAGAGATGCGAATAAAATGTTTATTTGCTAATTTATTCCGAACATGTTTGTAACTGTCTATGGTTAGCACTGTTTGATCCAAGAAAAGGTTATGCTGATTTGAGTGGGAAAGACACAAAACCTCAAACTGTGAGCATAGACCTAAGTTTGATTTTTCTTTTTCAAGTCAAGACTACATCGGAAATATTACCTGCAGTCAAACCACACAAATTCATTGCTCCTTGACGGCTAAAAGGAACACATTGTTTCTCTACTTGTATTGTTCAAATAGCTGGTGTGCATGTATTATTTTATCTTTGTCTTTCCTGCTGTCATATACAATAGTACTGCCAGGAAAACCCTTCTTTCCCACACACGTTCCCTGCAAAACCAGAGCGGGGAGGGCAGAGAGAAGAAAATTGGTGTTTGTTTATGTTCTCACTGATGTCAGCCTGGACACCAACACTGGGAGAAATACCAGATTGCACAACATGCGTGTGTGTGTGGGGGGGAAAGAAGCTGTTAATAGTAAAAAGCTGAAAGGCATTACCTTCTGTATTTGACAAAAGCTGTTAGAAAATATCAAGCTCAGCAATACCAAGTAATAAAAAAATAATGGTTTTAAAGAAATGTAAAACAGCTGCCAAAATTTAAAGACAGAATACAAACTTCAGAATGGGAGTCTGGATCATAATGGTATAACACAGAATTGAATGGCCTCTAAAACCCACAGCTAAACCATCTGAAAAATAGAATTGAAAGGCTAATAATCTTGTTAAGTGGTAGTCTATTATGTTTGAAAATGAAACCTTAACTCCCATGAGGTAATTAAAATTTCCTTCATCTGTCTCAGCTTGAGCAGTTGCCAGTATGCACATCCAATACAAGAGATGGCAAAGCAAACTTTAAACAATAAAAGGCATTGAACAGAAGCCACCCACCAACATGAAAAAGATATTAATTTGGAAGATTAGTAAATTAATTATAACCCACAATAATATAAGGACACTCAAACTCATCCCACTCACATTCTGTGTTAATACAGATGCAAAACTGCTGAAAGTGAGGTACGAATTGGGGGCACCCATAACCCAAAAGTAGGGGGATTTGGTCCCAGAAAGAGTTGAACCAATCAATGTAAAATTAGAACTTGATCTTGCCATTCA
Organism: Gallinula chloropus; assembly: GCF_964237585.1. NCBI lineage: Eukaryota > Metazoa > Chordata > Aves > Gruiformes > Rallidae > Gallinula > Gallinula chloropus. The sequence goes on from NC_140092.1 coordinate 32,320,168, forward strand.
TGACAATAGGAAACACTGTCTTTTTGCATTTTATCAGCATATATTGTAAGTACAGCTGAGAAAGGATAGCAGGTTGTAAAGCTGGGACTAAAACTTCTAGAAAAAAAATTGAGAAGGCATAGTATTAGTGAGGAATATAGTCTTTCTTCTTTTACACTGAAATTAGTCAGTGACAGCTACCTGTGCACCTGAGCACATCTGGTAACACCTGGTCCACTTACTTTGGAAAGAGGACAGTAATATTCCCACACACATAGGCAGCAAAAAGTTCTCCAGTTGAAAATTTCTTCAGAGAAATATGCAGGTTTTTTTGCAGCTCAATGCAGTGAATCTGCTATACAAATCAATAGGGTTCTCTGAAGCCTCCTTCACCCTTCTGGTGAGACCACAAGACCCCATGAACCTGTATCTTCCCAGCTGCGTTAACACTGACATTTTTCCTTCCCCTTCTGAAAGATTTTTCGTTACCCCTTAGAACATGCATGTCAGCCATTGGCCACCTAAAATCTCTTTAGGTTAAAAAAAAAGATTGCCTAAGGAGTTCTGACATTCCAACTTCATTTCATGGGGTTCATTTGCACAAGGCATAGTCACATTCAGGATAACCAACCTTTTTAATTTCACAGCAGATTGTTCTTTACTAGAACATTTTTGTAACTGGTAGATCAATCCAAAATATATTGAAAGTTTTGAAAGCTAGAGGACTTACCCTGCCCTAATTCCATCTTGCTCTAACATCTGTGCTAGCAGACTTATATGCCTGATATGCGCTACTGTGTTCTACTCCAAACATCTAATTCTCACTGAAGTAAATTATCAGATGGAAGACAGGCTTCACTGGTGGAGGCTGCCTGCTTAAACAGACACACATTGTCTACAGAGAAAGAAAAAAGATCTCCCAAGATACTGACTGAAAACTGACAAACTGCATTATGTTCCCACTTAGTCACAACAGAAAAAGCAGTAAATGCATGCTGTAAAGGTGCATTGTTAAAAGACCTGTGCCCCTGGAAGTGATTATATGAAAAGATCAGGCACCTGAGGAAGGGAGAATGTTACTGTACATAAATAGCAGGATGAATGGGACTAAAACCAGCTACAGCAAGTGTTAAGCAGAAGAGATTGGGACCTCTAAGGATGTAATCAGAGTGAGACCAAGACTAGAGATTTTTCCTACCTTCTGAGTGAAGGCATTTTTATGAGTTTCTTTATTTGTGGGTTGGGCTTTTTTCCCCATTCAGACCATTTATTCTGTTTACCAAAAAGTAGTAGAGGGGGAAAAGACAAATATTCTAAGTTCTTTCTACTGCAGTAATTTCTGGTTTAAGGGAAAAAGGTATGCCATTTTTTTCCCAGTCTACTACTAGATAATACTTATCTATCCACCTTTATACCTTTTATGTAGGTCTTGATTAAATAATTGGCAGAATTCTTTCTTTCAAAATGGAATTCCAGTTTTCTTTCAGTGATAATGCTCACTGAAATATTCACTCTTAAGTCAAAACGTGTGCATGCTATTCAACACCTCCCTCTCAGCATAAGGCAAACCCATGCTTAGAAAGACACAAAGGGTTAATACTGTTAATCCAGCCCAGTACTACAAATGCCACAGTGGGATGTGTTAACCCAGTACTAACCAAATGCATGTACATGGGATCCTGTGAGCTCAAATCCTCCCCTCACCCTGAGGTGAACCTGAAGACAAGTTTGTTGTAGCATTGGTCCTGACGGTAGACAAGTTAAACTCACTTCAAAAACAATAAGCTTCAAGGAATAAAAGCCTATATAACTGTTTATCCGCTTTTCACATTTTCTGTGGGACAAACTGACTTCAAGTTCTTAACAGGATAAGCAAAGGAGAACTTGATGTTGAAAGATTATGCTGTAGTATGTATCCTCTCATTGAAGATGTATCCTTCAGTGTATCTTCTCACTGAAGAAGGTGCAAGTTTAGCTCACTCAGCACGTAAGCAAAATAGAAAAGCTATACCCCACACAACTAAAATCTGAAGTTTAGTAAACTGACAGAATTCTTTTACTAATCAGGATAAGACACATGGTTTTAAGTATTCTGCATACCACATCTGCACCTGCTTTTACTACTGTAAGTTTCTTTCAAAGAAAAAGAACCACTCATACTCCACACTCTCCTAGATGTATAAAAATTACAAAGGCCAGTTGTTCAGTGTTTTGGGTTTACACAGCAAGGTTTTGGTAGTGGGGGGCAGTGTGCTGAAAATCAAAACCTACCAGTGTAAGAGACATTCTTTGGATGGTGTATGACCTACTCATGTAGAATAGAGAACTCACCTCAAAATAAGCAATATAAGGCCAGAGTCCGTAAGTATTTAATGTATCATGCCCCCTTTTCTTCTCTGCTTTTCTATATTTAATTAATCCAGTTATTGTATTAACAGTATCTTTCCTTTTGCTCTTCCCTTCAGTTTAAAATGCAAAAATTAAGATGCTGCAAACTGACAGGTAATTGCCAGATTCTAAGTACAGTGACAAAGTGTGTATCAACACATAACATGCCAAGCCCCTAATACTTCAGCACAAGCAAATCATAGATGTGTCAAGAAGTGTCAGGATGACAGGTGTACAAAGAAACTTGTTTTTCTCCCATAGGACAAAACCCACAGCCGCTGCTGATGGCAGGAACAGCAAGAGGAAGATCCGGTAAAGCTGGACAGGCACAACACTGCTGACATGACTACAATACCTGATGCTGGGAGATCCTGCTGCTCACCATGGTCTCAGTTCTCAATATGCCTTGCTAGATACTTTTTCTGAAGTTTGGCATTTTGGGGGTCTTTACTAGGTAATGACCCAAATAAAACTGTCTGAACAGTCTCAAGACAAGAGCTAGAAAAGGCCTGATTCTTCTTCCAATACTTTTACACTGGATTATTTGTTTTACCATCCAGTGTCCACAGGTAAAAGTATGAGCAGAATCCTAGGGAAAGGTCATTGTCTTGTTTTATTAGTTATAAGTCTGCAAAGACTTTCTGTGGACTTGGCAAAGTTAAATTTACAACACCAAAATGCCACTGAATTTCTAAAGTATAGTTCTCAACCCTCCAAGCTGATCTGCCCAGGCAGATCTTTCCTTCTGTCTCCATTTACATATAAGACTTGATTTATCACTATCAAGTAAAGAATTTTAGAAAAAGGTGTGGTCAGCACCAACTGACATGCTATTTTAGATGGCTTTTTTTTTTAAATGCACATGAGATAATTACTTAACCAGACAGTTAAGTTTCCTACAGTTCCATCTTCCAACCAGTATTGAAGAGGAACTGAGGACAATGGCCTATTCTTCCCAAACTGAATGTTTCAAATTTAAGCTTAATGCAAGCAAGAGAAATTGTTATCATGACCAAGAAAATCTAGCCATTCAAATAGTTGCTGAATCTCAATAAACATAATCCAGTGTACTAATATTGGTTTATCTTCTAAAAAATCCCCTTGAAACCCTTGACCCCACATCAATTTTATGGGAGATAGTTTTCCCAACAAGTTCAAGGTGTGTAGTACTTTTTCAAGGCAAGAAACCTCAGGATACTTAAAAAGTTTACAATGTCAACCAAACAGTGAAATGTGAGAATCAGAGAAGTGATGGGTTGATTTAGAAAATGGCAGCAAGCACAAATATAAGAAAATTCATCATTCATCCAATTTAGACTTTTCATTGGAATGGACTCACTTTGCAAAAGAGTAAGCATTCCAATTAGGCTCCAGTTTTTAAAAAGCACCTACTTATAGTAAACAATTGGCACACTCCTGCTCTTCTGCTTGGCTGACTCCACCCCATAGTTATTTCTCCAAAGAAACCATTTGCAGCACATCTAAAGTTACAAGAAAATAACCTATGTACTTCTGACTAAGCTCGACTCACACCAGGCATATGCCAAGCAGAAAACTACCTAAACCAGTCAACTGCCAAAAGGAAGTAAAATTATACCCTTCTACATACTTTGTGTAAAGCTCTTTCTGCCCCAGGATGCAGGGTACTAGGTCTCACTTGCAAGCAAAGTAAGGGAATTCCTGTGTCAGTAACGAACAGGGAACAACCCCCTGTCTTTTGTATTCCCCATAAAAAGGTAACTCTGTGACAGCAGGAAAGGCAAGGACACCATTTTCAGGGCATTTCGAACATCCTACCTCCACTTACCACTTTCTCCACATCCCAGGAAGACATTGCCCCAACCAAAATCTTCATCTTTGGAGACAGCACATTTCAATTTGATTATCTGGTTAAAAAGCCTTGACTGAGCTCTGCAATAGATCTAAAAGTAATTGCAGACAACCCAAACCACAAAAAAACACCCCAAACCAGCAATCCTGGATGATTCAGCACAAGCTGGGAATTTAGGTGAATCCTGGATACTGTGTAAAGACCAAGTAAATTAGTTGATTCATTTTACACAGACTGAGGAAAATAAATGTTCTTATGTTCCTGAATGCTGACAAAGCCACAAGTCATTACTTCAACCCAAGATTTCTTATACAGAAATTGCATACAGAATGCAAAGGAGAAAAAAATGGCCATACCTAATTAAAACTTAATTTGAGGGTTTTGGTGGGAGAAAGTAGGAGACAGTTTGAATCTATCACTTCATAGCAGAGCTCATGACTTTAAGCTTTCAATTGCAATTAAATAACATCTCCACAGCAGAATTTAAACTAAAAGCTATGCTTGGTCCTTCGCAAGGACTGCATCCATGATACTGAGAGAAATAGAAAGCTCTGAAAGACACTATATTGGAGTCACATTTTCCAACTAATTCATTAATAAGGAAAAAATAATAAGACTTCAGTGATTACAAATAAAAAGGCTGAGATACCAGTCAAATAACAAAGAAGCAGGAAAGGATCCTATAAAAATACTAAAATATAAAACCAGATAAAAATCCAAGCTGTTTCACAGGGAAGGCAGGTGAGCTGATGATAAGCAAAAGGTTAACGTACCAAAGAGCTTTATTCTTTACAAATAAGGTGAATTGTAACCAGATATTTAAACACTGAACAGGAATATTGGTCAAGGTAGGGAAAGAATAGGTCAAGGAGTATTTAGATATATTACATGTATGCTAGTTTGTAAGGCTTGATTAAATTCAGTCTTGAGGATCTAGTGAACCAGCTGAGTCTCCAAAACTTTAATGAATTTTTCTACAATTCAGAGCAGACTGGAAAGTGTCATGGGACTGGAGAAGGATAATCATGGTACCATCTTTAAGAAGGAGAGAAAGAAGGGATTGGGGAATTGGAGACAGCCCAATTCCTGAAAAGATTCTGGAACATATTATTGAGCAATTTCTAAGCACCTCAAAAATAATAAGATGATAAAAAACATATGACATGGATTTGTCAAGGAAAAACTTTGTATCAAACTAGCATAATTTATTTCTTTGACAGAGTTGTGAGCTAATGGATAACAGGAAAGTAACAGACGTGATAAACATGAACACTTTTTTTTTTCTTTTAATATTCTCTATGGCAGCCTCATAAGTATGCTAAGAAATCTGGTCTGGATTAATTCCCTGTAACATGGGAGAACAACTGCTTGAGAAAACTCCCAAGTAGATTTTTCAGCATTTAAAACAGACAACAACCACCACCAAAAAACCCCTATTTTGAGTCAGTATTCTCATTGATGATCTGAACGACAGGCAACACAGAATATGACATCAGGGAAAATAGAAAGCCAATAAAATATGTATAACAAAGCTTAAAGGCGTTGCAAGCACTTTGAATTCACTTGTATTTTCAGGATAATTCTGAACATTTGCAAAAACTATTCAAAAGCATAAAGCTGAAATTCCTGAAGAGAGGGGTAATATTGTACTTAGGGTGAAGAAATCCAATGCCCAAATATGAAATTTGGAAGATCCGGATAAGTTAGGTGCTATTGAGAAGCAGCAAATCAACCATAAACTGAGTAAGGAGCTAACAATTGAAAAAACACTGAAATAGTGACATTCCACTTCAAATATATTAAGTGGAATTTTATCTGTAATATGGGGATAATTATTCCGTATCACAGATATTTTATCTGTAATATGGGGTAATTTTCCCACTTTACTTCCTGCTATGAGCCCTGTAAAAAGAATGTGCCCTGTTTTGGATAATGACTTTAAAAAGGACATATAATAATTCAGGTCTCAAAAAAAGATACCAACAAAAATACAAACAGATTTAGAAAATTTGGCACTAAAGCTTGAAAGACATTGACATTCTTCGATTTCTTCTAGAAAAAGAAAAGGGAAAATCAGAAGTTTTCAATACTTAGAAGGTTGTTGCAAAATAAATGGCAGTCAACCGTTCCCTGTGTGCACTCATAAAGAGAAGATGTTGTTTCCACTTGAAAAAATATTAAACTCAGATGCTGAGGAATATTTCTGGGATATGAGAAGTATCAAACTTGTCTTCACACCTTTCAAGGCAGAGGAAGGAATTGATCCTCTTCAGACAGGATCTAATCAATAAGAGCTCTAAATGCTGAGCTACTGTATGAAGGAAGGAGGACATTGCAAACCTTCTTCACTGTTTGCTCTGGTGATCCTAATTAGTAGGGCACATAGCATAGAGAAGGAAAGGTTCTTCCAGGAACAGAAGCAGTACAGGCTGTAACTGGGCAGGCTCAGACTCCTGGGAAATTTTAACATAAAAACATCGTTGTCCATGATTAGGTAAGAAAGATGAGCAGAGGCTTTGTAATTAAGCTTTAAATTAGCCCATGAAGCACAAATAGGTGGGATCTAGGTGCTTGACATCTCTAAACATACAGTCCAAGTTTTTTATACAGTCTGTTGGATTTTGACATTATTGAGCCCAAGTTAGAAAAACTGCCATGTAGTTCAAAAAAGAGCACATTGTCCCCGTTTTCTATAGCTTCATTCATCCAATGGATAAATTAGTGCCAGCACTGCCAGGAATTTAAGCCTTCAGCAGACGCATGAACAAATTTCCTAGTAGTATATATAAAAATTACTGAGGTATTTGGGAGAAGACTGAGCCAAATTTGGACCCTGTGTATGCTGGCAGAGCTCTATTGATGCAGTCTGTTTACAGCAGGTCAGAATCTAACATAAAAGACAAGTTTGGCAAGACAAGAATAGCATGAATAAGACAAACCTAGTGTCCAGCAAAACTAATGTCTGCTAAATGAGGGGTTGGTGGTTTTTTCTTCCATTTCTAATAAGAAAGTAAGGTTTGCAGAGAGTGGAAGGGAAATCATTTGCTGAAATGAACACGGAGACTACAGTTTTTTAATGAAGAAGAAATACACTCCACACTATATCTTCTTCCCCATCACCCTCATCTCACTCCCTGACAATCACTTCCTGTTAAAATATTTTAAAGAGATGTTTTACCCGCTGAGAAGAAATTAGGCTTCTGCCCTTACAGCTTTCCTCTTTTCCTAGAATGACAGAAAAGAGTGGTAGTGCTTTTTGGCAAGGAAAGCTAACAGTCTGCACAATCTAAAAAGATCCCACTGAATGATAATTAACATTACCACATTTGCACTTTAACTTCCCTTACTTGAAGTGACATAAGTGGTGACAGTATTCACTGACCTATGCAGAAATCCTGGGTCTGAACTGAATACCACAGTACTCTTGTCTGTTAACTTTTACTGAAGGCACCGAGCCTTGTTCATCTCACACCTTAAACTGGTTTGAATCAGAAGTGGTATCTACCAGAGTAGTACAGCAGCCTCAGTGCAAAAGGATAATTAGCCATTTCAGACTTCACTGTGTCATGCTGCCAGAAATCCACAGCAAAATGCTAAGGCTATAGGAGACAAGAGAGGACTTACAGGTATTATATATGGTATTTGTTACAGAAATTAGTATGTATCTATAGCTGAAAATCTCCCATTAATGACTACTATGCTTAGTATGTCTTTAGGCAGAGATTCAATCCATCTTTTCTATGTTACTCCAGCCTCTGTTTCTCCTATCCCATACTCCAACAGTTTCCTAACTTCTGTTATTTATAAGGTACTATAAAGTGACAGCAGATACTCCATCTAAACTTAATACAGCTTAAAGGGAAAGGTTGGTGAGCAACGGTATCTTTTTCATGTTTCTTCAGCCACCACCACTTTCTTGTTTCTGAGAGAAAATATTCCTTCCATTCCAAAGGAAAATTCTTCCATGTGAAATTCTTGATGTTAAAAAAACCTACAGCTCAGCTTATACGTAGAGACCAGTGAACAAAATTGCTGTGTCTCCCTTTAATCTCTCTTGGAGGATTCATTAAGGCTGTAGGTCCACCTCTCCTTAATGATATCTCACTTGATGCACTTTTTCCATTTAATAAATTTCTTTGCATCTTATTCCTCACTGCAATCCCTACATAGTCAGTCAAACTCTTAGTAGTAAAAGAGATCTAGCAAAATTAACAAAGTTTTTATTTTAAAGTGTTAAAAAGCAAGATTTTTTCCATATAAACCTACCTACAATTAAATACTAATGTAATTGATCTAATTTTAGAAACAGTTCCTTTATCTTCAGTGAGTTGTAATGTGACTGCTACCTCTTATAACACTTCTGAATTATTGTCATATTTACCATGAAAGATGTGGGTCATTAGAACTGAGGAATTAACTACATGCAGAAGGGTTTCAGAACAGGGTGGTTTTCATGGAAAGCCTAAAAACTACCAGAGCTGGGGGAGGGGAGGGTGGGGGTGTGCCAGGTAATGTTTAAAAATTACTTTCTGCCAGTAAAAACAGACCTGTAGGAGGTAATTATCTGACTCTATAAAAACACGATGTTTCTTGATTGGACTAACAGATGGACTCCACGAGTTCCCTGGACACAGAAAACAGTAAAACTGTGACCCTGATAGAGCCTGACATCAGTCATAGTAGGTGGCGTGGAAAACATTCACCACATGGAAGAACAAATCGAGAGTTCTAATCCCGAAGGATAGCTGAAAATCTTTACCTCCTGCAGAAATGCTTGCCAAAGTACATTCATGTGATCTTCTTTGGAAAAAAAACAGTAAACATCATTTTCAGTCAATTATTTTATTAACAAGAAAAAAACCCCCTCAAATCTACTCAAAAGACTATCACAAATGTCTTTCATGTAACAAACTTAGATCTCAAAAAAATAATCACATGTCTCTAAGCACAAGTGGAATTTATGTTAAGGGATAATTTGTGAAAATGAAAGGTTCCAGTTAGCCACAGTGTACATAGGCTGCCCTACAGAGATCATGTTGTTTGCTACTGCAGTGCCTATATATTCATCGTGACTGCAGAGCACGAGCGTCACTTTGTATTTCAACAGCAGCCAAGTTCTACTCATCGTGGATTCACGTGGAAAAACAGGACATTGGGAATTATTAATTCATTACAGTATTTGAAGACAAGATTCTCTTACAAAAATATAAGAGAAAGAAGATTGATCAGATCAGAAAAACACAGACAGATAAACAGAATCATGACAGGAAACTGCCTCTCAAACTGAGCAGAAGAAAAAGATCAATTACAACCTATTACTGGCCCTGTTCCCCAGTCCCTTTTATTTCTTCCATTTTTGCAAGTAAGCTTATAAAAGCCTTGTGTCTGATGTCACACACCAAAATGTAAAGAACTGCCACTTTATAAAAACCGGGATATAGAATTTTCACCGCTGTTTTATTGCTATTCAACAGATCCAATAGCACAAGAACAGATATACCTTTACCACTAATACACTCCATATCAGCCCAGTATGAAAACACAAGCATTTATAGAAAATCTACCTGCAAACTCAGACACCAGACCTGCATCTCACGCACAGTCAGTAAATGAGATATTTAATTAATCTTATTTGATTTAATAGTTGGGACAGAGAAATAATGGCAAGTTAACCGATGGTGCTTGAGACTCCTTGGAAGTCTCAGCTGTTAGAATGTTCAGTTGTTGTTGTTTCAATCTCAGAAAAGAATAAAATAATTTTCACCTACAAGGCTTTTTTCTGTGTCCACAGTAAGCCTGCTAGCCAACATACACGGGGATTTGCACTACTGCACCGTGTTCGTAAAAGATAAGTAAACCACAACTCTGCGTTTATAACAAGAGTAATTATTAATCTAGGTCTCATTGTCAGAATATATTTCAATTGATCCCAGAGCTATATGCCTCTGTTTATGGCAGTAAGCATAATAATGATTTGACAGTAACACTCATCATAATAATATTTGCCCCTGCTGTCACACACGCATAAGTAACCTGCTAGGAACAAATCCTTCTGAAACAGAAAGCTGAGTATGATGCGAGTTGTGACTTGTGGGAAATGTAAAATGATTCTTTTGGGGCTTATTAGGTACTACTACCTAAGGTCTGACATTTAACAGATGTGTGTCCACATGGTGAGTCAATCCAAAATCCTCTTTGATCAAAAGGAGTACATCTTAAGCACTCACTGCATTTTACAAATACTTTAGACCTTGACCAGTTGCAACAGTGCCATTCACAAACTATCTCCTTTTATAGAAACCTTTTGCATGGCATATTTTCTATAAAAGTATTGACTGGAAGACAGATGCCTTTTAGTGCAATAATATATATGCTGTGTTACATATAGACCCAAAATTGATTGTTTTTCTGTTGGAAGAAATGTCTGTTTCCTGAACTTTCTTCATTTCACCCAGTGCTGTGATAGATGCCTGCAGCACAGTAATCTATATTCTCCTCTTCAGTGCTTAACTCTTTCTGTACTGCTCCACTGTTCCTGATAACAAGGAATTTGTACCACAAACCTTGGAGATGGGCAATATATTTCACGAACATTTTTAGTGGACAAGATGTATTACTTTTTAAAAGGTTTATTTAAAATGAGAGGGTATATATGGAGGCATGATCCTAAAAAAGGACGCTTTCTCTATTTAAAATTCTGTGCTTGAGTGGTTGTAGTGATCTGAATTTGAGATGGGTGAACACAATTTGTGAATAATTTGACTAATTTTTCCTATGTCTTGCTAAGCTATTTATTCATAAGTACATTTTCTTCTGTTAATCAACTTTGAAGGCAGTCAAACATAGCCATCATACTAACTGTTCAGAGACTTTTATCCATTCTGCCAAATGGAGGAAAGGTCACCAATCTAGCTTTTAATTCCACTAGCTCTGCCCTTAATACCTATAACTAACAGGGAGAACTACTCTGACAGACATGCAAGAGCCACAAGCCCAGCAGTCCCGCGTTGCTCTGCATGTCTGGGCTTTGACAGGCCAGGCTATTTCTGTGTTTTATTACCTGTTATTACAGTGTTTTTACATTTGACCTGTAGCTTGCAGCTATGAAATGTGGTACATATCAAGGTACACCAGGCTATTGAACTCTTAGTACAGTAGAAACAAGTGTGACTTGATGCAATAGTTTAATTGCCTTTTAAAATAAATGTCAATCTTTTAAGTTATTTAACTAACAATTGCTTACAAGTAGCAGGTGTTTTGCTTGCAGATGAAGGAAGGTAACAGATAACAGCCAGTTTCTCCAGAATCTATAATACCAACAGTAAAGCTATTTTAGGAAAAAAAATATATGAAGTTTATTGAATCTGTTACGCTTTATCATAATGGGTGGATATCTTGCATTACTCTGTGCTCAGGTATTTAAATCTGTAATGCTATCCTTGTTATTTCTTAATAATGGATCAAATTCAGCATTAACTAAGAGCCAAATAATGTCACAAGCAGCATTCTCATTCAACTACATCAGTGTGTTTGAGGGGATGCCAAATGGCTGCAAATATCCTTGAACCACAAGAGACAGCACTGCCACTGCTACTAACCATAAGCATGACCTGCAGGTCCAAAGTGGCAGTGATGTCTGGAAACAGCTAGACTAGAGCATCAAGAGACATTCTACATATCTTTATCTCAGTAAAACAGAGCTTAAGGTCAGGGGATAGACACCAGAAACATAGGTTTGATATAAGCTAAGACCTAGCAACCACATATCTTAAAATTGCTTGTACTGAGATGATTAAGATCTGGTGTCAAGAACCAGTTTTGTGATGGGGAGGACAGAGATTATGGATTTTAGCCAGGAGGTGTCTGACTGCAAAGTAAATAAAAAGTATTGACATCCAGAAGACTTTGCCATACAGAACACATAACTACCACTAGCTTACAGATATTTTTTCCTGTTCCTGCAAGTCTCCTTTACACTGCACTAACATCCAGGGCTTCTTTTTCTCTTCTCTTTCTGTGGCATACAGTTGCACTACAGATTTAGGATGGAATGAAAATGCAAAAAAAGTCAAGTATTTTATGCACAACTATCTGGAATATCAGGTTTCCAAGCTGTAGAAGATATAATTACTGTACCAGTGTTACACTGTAATCAGCAAATGCTTTTGAAGTGACCGACTTCATATTTACCAAAGCATAGCAAGTACCATTTCCTTACTATTCAAAGAGACAGCCACAGTCATGCATTTGACTATTTCACACAGAACAGAAACTGCAAGAACAGAACTTACACCTTTCACCCTAAAGAGAAGGGCTCTGAGCTGGAAAGGTCTGTTAGCTTCCAATGTTTGGAGAATGAATGACACCCATCTGAACTAATGCCAAGTGAGCAGGTATCCCTGCATGAAGCCCCATCTCCAGTTCAGCAATTTTAAGTCCTCCATAAATGTCTGTGGGACTGAGCTTTTCCCTCCTCTTTTTCTTGTCTGATAAAACTTATCTTTGAGCAGCAGTTCAAAAGGTTTAGATTCTGTATTTGACATCAGTACAATTAAACCAAAATTTTACAATTCCTGTTTTCAGCCTAAGAACATGAGAGCCCATTTTGAAGGGAAAAAGACAAGCCTGAGCTTTCTGAGTTATAAGTATCTGTCAAGAGTAGCAAGATTGGGGCACCCTAATCAACAATCATCTCCATTTAAGCCATGTGCCTGTGTGGCAAGGAGGAGAGACATACTCAGTTCACTGCATTTAAGTAATTAATAGTTTTGAAAACAAACCATGACCTTTATATAGTTTTTAATTAGAAATACTCCAACAGGAGGGACATAAAAATAATCACTTTTAATTTTTACTTACAATAACCATGCATATTGATTGAAGTCAAAGGCAGGCAGTCCCAGGTAAACACGAAGAAAAGTTAGAGAGACAGGCACTGCCATCCATAACTGTAGCTGATCACGAGGTGTTAGTGGGGGGTGATATTTTTCTCACCTACAAGTCCATAAAACATTCACATCCTGATGAATCAGTTTGTGACCTCTATGGATTGTAAGACATCTGGTGCGATCTGACCTGTTCTTACATGATTTGCCAAAAACCGTATCTTTATTAGATAAAAGCAACTACCCATCATTTTATTTGCCTTATAAAGTGTTCTGGCAGGTATTTTGTTACTTACAGGTATATTAACTACGTATTAATAGTACATTAAAAGGAAACTGAGATAAGCTTAGGAGCGTGCAAATGGATGCCCATATACCAAAATTTAAAGTAAAATATAATATTTAATGGACAAGCACAAATGCCTTTCCTTTAATCCTCCCAATATTTATTCCCATAACAGAACAAAGGCTTTTTTTTTGAGAGGGCAGTGTGTGAGCAGTTTTTTTCTCCTCCTTCCATCTTGCTCTTCTTTTTCTTACTGTTAACATTTTTCACCTTCTATCTTTATTGTCTTTAGTTGTGCCCGTGGGAGCTAAGTTGTAGGGAGTTTTATACTTAGCCTAGAGGGCAGAGAGATTTGTGGTCATTCTTATCTACTCTGATAATGATTTCCAAAGCTTTGACTGTGTTGCTGAGAAGGCCTTGTCTTCTGCCCTCTCAGGCTTCACCCTTGAGGTTGACAGCTTCATAATTCCTGAGGAACACAGCTGTCAGGAGGGGTTGTAGTCACAAAGAGAGATTCTCCGAGGTAACGTGTACGAGTTCTGTGAAGGACTTTGAAGATTAACACCGTGACCTTGAATTTAACGTAGGATCCTGTGAGGAGTCAGAATCGTGAGGCGAGTTTCAATATGATGTGCCCTAATGGGCTGGCACTTTGAAAGAAGCAGGATGTTACATTCTGAAATACTTCAAACTGTTCCAGTCTTCACTCGAGATGCTCACAGGTGAGAGCTTGCTCAGTGCCAAAGTACCCAGTGCAGAGTGTCACAAGGCATTTACTCACTGTCATGTGTAGTATACAAACAGTACTATTAGCATCAGTGGCCTAAGTTGTGCTTGGAGGTAAATGTGCACTTAAAAGCTTGGCTGGATTGGCAGAATATCCAGTATTTTTGCAGATTCAGGCAGGCAAAGGGAGTGAGATTTCCTATTTGATAAACAATTTCTGATCAGTTTAGGTGAAGAAAATGTATTTCTCATTCTGTCGTGCTCTGTATGTATCAGTTTGAGACCAAAAGATTAATTTGCTAGTTTGAAGAGCAGTTCAAACAGGAACAGATTCATTTTGTAGAGGGTATTCTGGACCCTGTTTTTACTAGCACTCTGACGTGCTTTTGTTCAGCTGAAGGCAGATGTCTTCCATGCCGAGATGGAGATCGGCAGGAAACCACAGAGTTGGCAGAAGCAAGTCAGATGTAAAAACTGTAGTCCTGCCGAAAAGACAGCTGCTACACCAGTCATTTCACCACCTACATGTGATGACAGTTCCAGCCTCAGTAGTTTATGTAATCGCAACAAAGCATAAGGAATAAAGGAATACCATAGTATAGTTAACAAGCACACAGAGATACCAAGGATAAAAACAAACAATGAAACAACCAACCAACTCCACTGCCCTTTTACCAAGGGAGAAGAGGGGGAGAAACCATCCTTAACACCATTCCTTGACCCGACTTCAAAGTCAGCTTGAGAGCCACAAGTGTAACTAGTGCAGCAGCTTGTCTTGGACAGGGGCCAGCAGCAAAAGCTATGATTAGGAAGAACATGAAAAAGTGGAAGTGCAGAACAAACCTCCCCTGTTGTGCAATTCTACTTCCCAGCAATCACAATTTGAAGATTTAATGAATTGAAGGCTTCATCTAACCACTGTTTTTTAAAAAAAAATCTTTCTTCCACAAACTTGTGCCATCTCCTTTCCAATCCATTTAACCTTCAAAATGTCCCATTCTAGTGCCCTGCAAAACCTAACTATGTATCATGTGAAAAAAAAAATCTTATTTTCATTTGTGTGAAGTCTGCTCTTTGCTATTGTCAATGGAATGTCCTCTACTTCCTAGAGTGAAGGAAGCTGATATTTTTTAACCTTACTGACTTCCCTGTATCGATACCATTTATGATTTGATACTAACATATTGTCTTCCCAGCTCAACCTTCATCCCATCTGACTCATTTAGAAGTTGAATATTGCAGAATATAAGCGATACTAGGGGTTTAAGAACAGTTACTTACATTATCTGAATGAAGAGTATGTGTTTATTCAACCAGCCATTTTAAGGACACATAGCGTTTGATGGCTTAGAGCACACTTGGTGGACACAAGTGTGGAAGCCAGTTAGTTCATCTATTACATTTATTTATTTTAAGTTTACAGTAAAAAATTCACTACACTAAACCAGGATGGTATGACCCCAGACTGTGGGTCTTGACCCAGAGATCTCTAAATACTTTAGAAGGATTTAATGCCAAGAGTTCTTCTGTTTAGTTCCATGAATGTACTCAAAAGTGTTAGGAAAAACGATGTTTGGTGTGACTAATTGGAAAGGTCATCCTAAGTACTAATGATCTTGATCATTTAATACCAGCTATGATGAATCAGATCTAAAAATAAATTCAGAAAGTCTAATGCTAACTATTCAGATCTTTGTTTAATCTCAGTAGTCAATGGAAGGCCACAGGCCCTGGTGCTTTGCTTCTCTATATAGACAGAAAGAAATATCAAGACTTTATTTTTTTCCATTTATATCATGATAGGAGTTAGAATCGTTGTTTTTTCCTCCTACACCTCTTATTTCCTTTAGCAAGAGATTGCTACAAATCATCTTAGTACAAAAAACAATCCATAATACTAAACTAGAGGCTTATTTTACAACTCATTAACAAGTACTGAACATCGTATTTCAGTGGGAAAAGCAGTAACAATAGCAACACCAAATCCTCCAAATACTGAAGAAACGCCAGATTGATCATGGGTATATTAAATTAGATGATGTAGAATAAATCTCATTATATACATGGCAATACTGTAGGACTTACAAATTTATCTCATTAGAGAATAGAAATTTTTCCTTAATATGCACTAGCTAGATGGTTAAATCAAGTGACTTTTTGGAAATCTTTAACAGGCATCTTTGACCAAGAGATTGTCTTAAAGTTTATAAATTAATTTACCTCCCAGTAGATCTTGGGGACATGTCTATCCCAGTTGACTAGGAGGTCATATCCATTGCCCAACATGACCAATTGTTTACATGAGCTAGGCCACTAGTAGCAATTAGAAAATACCAACCATTTAACATGTGTTGCACACTGTCTGCAACTACTCTGCAAACTATGTAAAGCCAATCTCACATCATTTCACAGTTTGCATAACCTTTAACAAAATTTAGTACCTCTACCCTGGTTCTGAGGACACCAAAGCTATTGTTGCTTTCAGAAAGATGAGCAAACTTCTCTGCTTCTTTAGGAAAACTTCAGCATCACTCCACTGTTCCTTCTGTCCCTGCTAAACCAATTGTCTTCACTCCCAAGAAAGTTCTGCATCAATCTTTCTCTCCACCTCACTACAGGACACATCTCCCAACACCTGCTGTTCAAAGACATTTGGCAAGAACACAGAAGATTTTTGCACTGAAAGGCTTACCCGTGCTCCAGAGGCAGTGTATTACGCAGTCATTGTTGGAGTTTGAGTTCAGAAAAGACGAGAGGGTTGTTTATAGAAGCACTTTGTCCTGCAGTGCAGATAAACGGTTATTTCCTCACAGAAGTTTTGTGAAACATCCAGCAAATGGTTTTACAGGCAAGAAAAAGCACTTGAGTTTCCCTAGGCTGTCCTATTTCTAACAAAACTGCTTAGCCAATTCACATATAGATTGTATGCCATTAAGTTGCTTTCAGCTTCCAATCTCTTGAAATCTGAATATTAATCTGCAAGCTAATTCAGAACAGATATAATGTATTTTGAACTTCAGTCACCAAGAAGGATGTTGTCCTGTCAATCTCAAAGGATTGGCATAGCAATTTTACCACATTTTCTAAAAAATCCATACAGATTTAAGGTCGAGTTCTGGATTTAATTGAAGTAACCTTTTGTACAATCTAGCTTTAATGAAGTGCAATGAAGTTAAACTCCACAGGGGCCATTAATCTGAAACACTCCATTAAAACAACTACAAGGGGAGTTTTTAATAAACAGTGTGAACTAATGCCCATGTGGAAAGGTAATTGAGAGGGAACTGGTGTCTGGGCCAGATTGTTATTAAATCCTTATCACAGGTAAAGCTGAAACCCCAAAAGGCAAACTGCCATGTGATTTATAGTGCCCTTCTCTTCCCGGCCTTAAAGAAAAAGCTATGTTTAATAATAAAAAAATCCTGTGACTAAGCTATAAAATAACTGAGCAATTACTTAAAATAATTTATACAGTGCAATACACTGACCTTGCTCTAAGCATAAAATCTACAAAATAACTTCTGTAATAAAACTGTGAACTGCTAAAAGGACTAAGCGTTTAACCATTTTTATTGTGCAGAACCTGAGGGCACTATAAATACATATCATACTTCTAATAGCAGAGGTTAAAAAAAATCATAATTTTTTCAATCTTTAAAAAAGCTTCTCTGAAGTCTAGGAGGGCTTTGCCATATCACAGGAATACCTATTGTCCCATTTTAAAACATGTTAATAGGGCACTGAAGTCAACGCTTTCTAATATTGCCCAAACATCCATAAACAAACTTGTCTGGGAGTAGAAAAGTTTTTAATAAAATACCAGTACCTATTATTGTTAGTATGACTCTAACAACATGTTTACAAAAGTCTAGATTCTAAAGGAAAACTCCATAAGTATATTTACCAACATTTTAAAATATTTTTCTGTGAAAACAATTAATGTTACTTCAACTCAAAATGACAAAGAGAATGGCATCATAGAGCAAACTGTCCAGTACATCACTGACTGCCCATGTGTTTCAAATATCTGTGACACAACTGGGATGTGTTTGGTAACCAGATATACAGTAAGCATAAGAGTGCTATAATAGAAGTTTGCTGTGGTCAAGTATAATCAACAGCATTTTACTTCAGCTAAAAAGAAACGTAGCTACTTTTATTTTCAGCCTGGCGATAATCCAGGTTACAGCAGATGCCATGCAGAAGGATATAGGCTATGCACAGCATAACTGAAAGACATAAATTGTCAACAGGCTTGTATCACACAGGACACAAAGCTGTTTTCTTGATTAATTAGAGCTTGATTAATTTGGCAACATGCCTAGGGTTAGCACACTCCCTTGTATAGGAGCTGTGTTGCCATCATCACTGTGCCTGTGCATTGCTTCATCCCAAAGTGGTGGTATCTATGGTTTCAGAAAAAAGGAAAGAACCCCAAGAAGGCCAATTGCAACATACAGGTTAAAGTACTCTGAAAAAATTTGTCAACTTTTTCACAGGAACCAGTCCATTTCCAGTGGCTTCACATGTGCTCTTTTTCTTGACTTTTTCACAAAACCACATCTTATCACTATCATTAGAAGAAATACCATTCTTTCACAGAAGTTCATCTTGTTACTACTGTGCATGTGTAGTTCTAAACACTGTAAGCAAATCTGCACTTGTTTGTATTTATTGGCACCTGAAACATACAGCCAATAAATACAGCGAATGGAAACTTTGGGCTGTGAAGAAATTACTCTAGTGTTATTTTATGCTTCCTCAGAAGAGGGCGAGTGGTTCATATGTCTTTGTACTTCATTTTAAAAATAGAAACATCATTCAGTTACATCTTGGCACATGGACAGCTCTGTCATTTTAATATGGATAAAAGTGAAAGCTCTGTTTAAAAGCCCTGGAAAGCAATGTACTTCAGCGTGTGACTAAAGTTAAGTATATTACTTAAGTATATTATTAAATAAGGATGAGCTGTAGCATGCGGTTAAATGTTTCACTGAACTGTGGCCGAGAAATTACTATTTCCAGCTTCTGCCTTATGATATTTCCAATGCTGAATTTCAAGTACAATGAGGCCATTCCAAACAATTAAAAGTGTTTAACTGTCCTGGTCTCTTTCCTCAGCCAGCTGATGCTTGTGTTTCAATGGAGTCACTCCAGCTTGTACCAGCTCAGAACCTGCCTCAACATCTGATAAGGAAGATTCTTAATAAAGTCCAGGGAAGGGGGGGAATCTATTGAGGTTTTTGAACACAACTGAGCTATATTTCATAAGAACATGCCCCACGGGATAGGAAGCCTTGGTTAGAAGAGTGTATTACTGCAAATGCTGTCTCTTCTCAAAACAAAATGTTTTTCTTTTCTTGTAGTTTCTGAAAATCATGTCTCAACTAAAAATAATTCAATAATGTACAAGTTTTAAGAGTCATGAACAGAAAAAAAATCTCATTTCTCACAAACTAAAGGATTTCGGTGTTAAATTTTAAGCTTGGAAAAAACAGAATTCTCTGCCAAGCAGGAAAATTATTCCTCTCTCAGCTCTTTGTTCCCCTCACCAGGTACTTTCCCTCATTACTTCTTGACCATGACTCTAAAGAATGTCTGTAGCCCTGGCACAGCTCTATTCGGTACTGGACACAGTACCTGTGCAGCTGCCTAGAGAAGAGATCTGAGGAATATGTGAGCTGTTATTTTTTGGGGAGTTGCAAGGCTTGTTTGGGATACTGTTAAGAATCCTACACTCTCATCCCTAACATTGCCTCCTCATTACTACTGGATCATCCACTTCAGTACCGCTTTCTTTATTAAAAGTTACTGATTAAATCAGTATCTTTTGCCAATTTTCTTCTTCAAATGGAAAAATTAAGCTCTTTTCCTAGTTTTGTTAAATTTCTTCAAAGATAATTCCTAATGGGTATGGGAAGTATATCTGTATGGATATATGGATATACACACAGAAGTCCACTACATCTGTATTTGCAATATGTTTTTTAAAATAAGTCTCACCGTGGTGTCCATGTATATATGCATGTCTCCATACAAACAAAACATGACACTCACATTTCTTTCAGCTTTAAAAAGGTATGTTATTTCCTGAGCTTAAAGCAAATCGCAGACTTTGGAGGACTAGTAATACCTACTCAGAAATGAACATACCAAATATTCAGAACAATTTAGAGATCTGCTGTTCTGCAATTGCAGTTTTCTCCCAACACACACATAACTTTTTACCATATGAAATTCACTGCCCTTTAGCACAAGGAAAATGACCTAAGTTTCAATATAAGCCTGGCTGTCAGGAAGCTCCCAGGACAAATGAATGGAAAAAGTATAAAACTCTTTTCCTCTTATAAAATCCCACTGGTCTGTTTCTGAAGGGAGGTTGGCCTCCTCAAAATAGTTAAGACTATAATATGAAAACATCGTCTCATTTTTTGTCAATCTGCAAAATTGTTCTTTTAACCCACTTGCAGAACTCAACGTTGTTTTGTTCCAAGGGGATGTCCCAGCAGGATGTCCCAGTGGAAGCAAGGCTGGCTCAGGCAATTTATTACCTGCAAGCTGCTTTCATAAGTGATGGACATGTTCTGCACTGTCATGTGAAGGAGTTAGATCCTCAGATAAATCCTGACAAAGGATTTCTTTGACCTGACAGTACTTTTTATGCAGGATAGCTCCAGAAATGTGTAAGGCCTGTAAATACATGCTGTCTGGTAATGCATTTTCAGAACACACTGTACAATGAAAACAAGGGAAAAGAAAGAAAAAATAAAGCTTTATCTTTACTGCCCTCTTCAGGCTGTATTAATCTGGTGTTTGCAAAACAACACACACTTCAATGCAGCAGCTCCTCAGACACATGCTGAAATATTTTGTTTAATCAGTGCATCTTGCCTAAAAGAAGCCATTTGATTTTTAGGCTGATAAAGGAGTATGAATCTATGGGTGTATGAAAGTCAAAAAACTTTGAGGGCTTCATTCAGAACTACACTATATGAAGCTGTCACACTTGCAAGTAATTGAGAGATCCACAGTGAAACAAGCTCCTAAGCTTTTTCAGAATAGCAGAAACTTGGTAGCATTCATATCAAACAGCAGCTCCATAATTTAGAAGTGTCTCCAAAGGATAAAAGCTGAAATCGAGCATTTAGTAAATGTGTTGTGTTTTGCTTTGTACAAAGTTTACATTTCCAGTTAATTTTAACCATGTAGCATGATTTCCTTTTCCAAAAAAAAACTTTAATATACTATTTTTCTACAGCCTAGGTCACTCTATTTCTTTAATTTCTAATTAATACTAATACCTGTTTCCAAATGTGGGTCATCTCATATTTCTCAAAGTACTGCTTGTTCTATGATCCAGTGGGCTCATGGAGACAGCAAACCAGCCTTGTCTTTGGACAAACTTCTGAACCATTAATTCACCCAATTGCATAAAAATAGTTAAGTAAGATTTATACTATTTCAGATGCCAGGATTACTCTTTGTCCTTTTCTTGAAAACCATTAGAGCTTTTACTTCTCTGTGGCACTTCAGAATCTGATATTAAAATCCCAACATCAGCCACATAAAAATGTACAGCAAACTGTGTCTGATCCATAAAGGCCTATCTTACATGCAATGCCTAGAGCAAATTCCTGTGAGATTTGCCCACTGAATTCAAGACAACCAAATTAAACATCTAGCCTCTTCTAACATCTAGCCACAGCTTCTGAGATCTAATTCACACTCCAAACATCATAGCAATGTTCTGGCATCATGTTTCATACTGTAAGCAAAAATATGCCCCATCTTTTCTGTTCATCTTTCCTTAATTCAGAATTTTTGTCAGTATTTTGGGTTCATATCTTCAGTTTCTCTCACTATTTACTTTTCCACATTGCTTTATGTAAATCTCTCTTCAAACATCTCCACCTTCCTGCCATGTTGCTATCACCTTTTGCACTATTATTTTGTGTCTTTCAAAAAAATTTGGGTTTATTGCCTTGATTACTCTCAGCATGTAGAGTCTGAGCCTGCTGCTTCTGAAGTCCATAATCGGGGGGGGGGGGAGGGAGGAGGAGGATTTTGACAGTATAAAATGGCCTTGCTCCCTTGAATTTTATGTGTGTATGGTATGAAATGCACATGTAAGATATCGTATATTATCATATTGATTTTTAATATGTTTGTAATATGGAAACAGCACACATAACAGATGCTCTTCTAATAGTCATAAATACATTTGCACTTTTGGCATAAACTCTGAATATCTGCGTGTTTGTAAGTAGTAAGGCCACAAATGTGGCAAGGATTTGACTTGTGTTACACATGACCTTGAGTTTTTATTACGGTGCATTCATATGAAAGTTGGTTTTTTTTCTGTCACTATTTGGAAGAGAAAAGGGTTAAGAGGTGTCGTGGTTTCACCCGGCTGAGGGCCAAGATCCACGCAGCTGCCTGCTCCTTAAAGGAAAAGAGCAGGTTAAAGGGAAGGGGTGGGGGGTGAGAAGCAAGGGAAGGGAAAAAAGGAAGAGAAAGGGGCAAATAACCCCAAGATCAAGAAATTAAGAGGCCCGTGGGTTGGGATAAGGATAGTTTACTAAGATAACAGAAAGATACAATGTAACAATACTAACAGGACTTCAAAGCAAAAATATATGAAGCTGTTGATACACAATGCAGTTTCTCACCAAACCACACAACTCAGGCCGTGCCACCCAGAGCCGTCCCAGAACCCGACCGTCCCCCACGAACCGCGCGTCCCGGAGCCGCCCCAGGCCTTCCTCCCGTCAGCCCCCGATATCCTGGGCAGGACGTAATTGGCGTGGAATACTCTCTTTGGTCAGTTGGGTCACCTGTCCTGGCTTCACCCCTCCTTTCTCATGAAGAGCTGAGAAAGTCCTTGACTGTCTGACAGCAACTAGAAACATCAGGGTGTTATCAGCAGTACTCCCATTTTACTCTCAAACACAGCATTCATCTGCTGTTACAAATGAAGTTAACTCCATCCTGACCAAAACCAGGACAAGAGGTCATAAAAAGGGGGATTTAGAAAAACCAAAGGTATCTGGATAAAAATAAACAAGCACACAGTTCCTTTATTGCTTTGTTTCTGTTTTGCAGTACTTCTGCCTATGCCAGCCTAGTTACTTTAGGCACTAACCTGCAAAGCATTTAACTTAAAGCATATAAGAGGGATTAATTACATGCTTAAAATTAAGCACATGCTTTGGTTCCTTATTGAACCAAGCCCTATGACCCTCTGACTGAGTAAAATGGATTAAAATATAATTGCTTTCATCTTTCCATCAAAGACAGGTTGTGCAAATAATTATAGGCAGTTAGGCTCCTCAAATCAGATAATTTTTTATACTTGTTCTTTAAGCATGTTCATTGCTTTGGTACATCAGATAAAGTGACTGAAGAAGTAAATTAGCAGATAAGGATGAATTAGTTAAAAAGAAGAAAATAATACTACCTTATGTTTGCTGCCTATCACGTGGCTACTTACTAAAAAGAACTTATCACCCCCACTGGATATTACCACATGTACATATGTTTATATGGATCTTACAGTCACTACATTTCTCTTTCACTATTAAAATTCTGTTTTCAAAACATGCCAGACGAGCAGATACAAATAAGACTTTGTTTGATCTGATTAGGCTAGAATGGAGAGTTTGATTTCCTTCCAAAGTTTTCCAACAGTTGACCTAAAATGCGTCAAAGCAACTTCCATCTCTTTTGTTTCTATCACGCTGTCCCAGTTTCCTAATTTCACCAGATCCCACAGTTGCCATGTCTTTGAAGTTCAATTGTTGTTTGGGTTTGGTTTTTTTTTTCTTTCCAGTGATTAATTTAGCAGACACTCAGACTGAGAGTTGATTATGCGTTTGGCTGTAATTTATTCTAGCTAAGAATCTACATTCTCAGGAAAGAACACTATTTTCTATAACTTAAGCATGCAGAGATCAATCTTTGGCACTGGGTATTGCAGCAGATCACTAATCACGATATTACTTGATGCTTCTGCAATGTTACTAATTGCAATGTGAACATGTTGTACATGGAAAATTATGGAGACTTCAGTGTACTTTGATTGTAGAACAGCGCTAGGCCTTATGTGTTGAAAGACTTAATAATCAACATTATGAGATCCTGAAGATTTGAAAGGTTATATTCCCTTTCTAACTGTGTAATTTATCATTGGTAGTGTTTCACACAATCGGTCTTTAAGAAGAAACAAAGTGAAATTCATTCCAAAGAGCAAACCAAAAACATCATTCACTTTTAAGGCCTTTCATCTCATGCCTACACAGTCATCAGCTTTTGTTCACAGTAATGAAATTCTTATAAACATTGCCAAATGTTCTTTCCAAACTGTATTTTTCTCAGAAATTTTTTTCCAAAATGAAGAGAAATGGGTCATAGACAACTGGTAAAAAAATTGTGTCTCAGCCACAAAGTATTTCCTTAGTGTCAAAATTCAAGCTTTGATAAGCTTTCTTTTGAGACAGCATTTTCTTGATTTACAGGTAGGACGCTAACTTCAGGCTTGACACAGAGATGATGAGGCAAATGTCCCCTGATAACAGAATTCCCATTCAGATAAATCCCCAAACTATAACTGCAATTCGCAGGGCTGCAAGACACATGCCAGGATGCGGGAGACTGTAATGGCCAGTGTGCTCAGGCAGCACCTTGACGTAAGTCCTCATCTTTAGTGAATCCAAAGGGCCACTGCAGAGCCACACTGACATACAACTTTTGAGATCCTGTCCAACCACATGAGGCCCAGAAAGGTTTTCTTCCTGGCACTTGGAGCTATACTAATCAGGAAATTTGGCACTGAGAGAGAAGCAGAAGGAATCCCACTTCATAAAACAAACTAAGTGAGCACAAGGGAAAAGTTCCTAACCAGGAAAATCTCTGACATGCAAAGAAAAGTTAGGAGTTTTCTTTAGGTAATACAGAGAGAGACACCAAAAAATTGCTATGTATCAGTTCAAAACTGTGTGAAAAATTTAATTACTATTTTCATGAGCACCACATAAAAAAAAAACCTGACAGTCACGTTCGTAACAGCACAATAGCAGTGGCACAAGTGACTATCCTATTACTCTGTTTGTCTGATGCAGAATTCAAAGCCATTAATCTTTAATAACACTATAAAGGTTATTGAGATTAGCGGTTCACTAAACAACTGATACTAACACATTTAATGAAGAAGAGGAATTGTTTTCAAAAGCAGACAGACATACTTTCACAATGGCTCATAACTCCTTGTTGACACAGACATAAACACATCACAAGCTCTATGCTTTAAGACTTCCCTGTTTCTAGGGCCATGTCTACATGGTGATATGTGGACATACCTGATCTAGCTTCCAATGCATTTATTAGCAGACTTGACAAGACAGTGTTCAAAGTCTAAATTCTTGGTTGATCCTAAATCTTGAGAACAAGTAGTTGTTTTCTCTTGGTTTGCTCTTATCACCTCCTATGTTGGCATCTGTATAATTTCTGGGAACCTAGCCTGATAGCAATATTTACAACTGAAATCACTAGTGCAACAGAAATAAATGTTGTATGCACAGAAACTTTCAAAGCATAGATTACCCTTTAGTGTCAACAAACTTCCCATTATTCAACTGTAAGCCATGTAATCTATTCTTTCCAGACCCCATGTGCAGTCCAAAGTATAAAATACAGTGTCCTTAATGTGATGAATGAAGAATCTCCCCCACTGTGGTAGCAATTACATTGTTGGTGAGCTTTTCAACTACAGTCATTGTACTACTGGTCACGCCCCTTGAAAAGAAAAAGAAATCAGTGTTTGTCTTTGCCTTGTGAAGAACATTTGAAGTCAGTTACACTGGGTTTGGCACACAAACGCCTAATACCTACACTTTTTCATTTCTACAGCACACTGTTAATAACACAAACCACTGTGCAATCATCATTGTAACACTTATTCTTTACCACTTTCATAAGTCACAATTGTTTTGTGCAAAAGGTTAAGCCTGACTCTTGTAGACAGATCATTTTTAAGATGGGAAAACACATTGAAGACATTACCGCCTCCTCTAATCCGCTGACATTCCTAGGCCCCTCTCCCACACTTTCTCTTCTTCTTGAATTCAGCTTTTGGAGAGAACAAAAAAGAAAAATTTCCATCCTTTGACATTAACAAATCTCTTTTAACACCTCACACCTCTTCGCTTTCCACTGCTGCTTTTTCCAGCTAAGTTAAATGTCAGTGGGAACTCCTTCTCCTTCCTCTACTTACTAGATATGCCTTACTGCACTCTTCTGATGGCATAAAGAATAGTCCTTGGCTCAAATGTGACTAATTGCCCACTGCTTTGAACTAATCAGTCATCACCCCTTCCAAGGACTCTCTTCTCAGGGCCATTGTATTTCTTTGATCAAATGGTCACTCTAACCATCTGATTCTTTCTGCAACCTTTCCTTATGGCTCCACTAGCAAGACAAACTATTCTGTTCGCACACAGTAAGTCCCAGAGCTATCTCTGGAATCTCACGCTGTCTGCATTCCAGTTTCTTCATTTGACTTGCAGAAATCTCTTTCTGTAGGTCCAGCTAGCTCCTGGCTGACAAATGAGCCTGATACAGATGCACACTGACAGACACAAATTTTCGACAGTTTGATTTGCATTGGGTGAAGAGCAAAACTAATCTCCTTTTGTCAAAGGCTGTTTTCAGCAGAGAAGTTTTCCAAGTCACCATATTGGGAGACATTCGGTCGGTGTATGTCTACATATGTGACACTCAAAAGGACAGAAAACAGAGTAACACCTACTGCTCATTACCTCTTATATACTGTGTCTCTCAAAAATAAGAGAACAAAAATATTCTAAAGTAAAGCAGGGGATATAGCACATATAATCTAGGAAAGGATTCAGACCCAAGAACAAAGATAGGGAAGGAAGCAATCTAACTTGTTCACATTTTAATTGATTTGGCTATTCCAATCATTCAACCTGCCAGTGTGATATCGCGCAGGACATTCTGCAACACTCCAACTTCCTCAGACAGAAATGACTGTTCTTTTGCTGGTGTCAAATCCCCTTTTCGCTTCTCCCTTCTGCTGCTGCAAGTGACATTTCTGGCAAGAACTGTTCTAGACTAATCTCTTGCAAAACCCATCTGCCTTTTTGCCAAAGAACACTACTGCTTCCTGCTGCCACTCAGGAGAAAACTTGGTAAAAAAATTTTCTCTCCTCCTCAGCTGTATCAGTGCTAAAATGGTTCAGGCTCTGTTTCTACTCTTATACACTCTCACTTTCCTGCATTTCTGGATAGATGTTAAGATACACAATACTCCCAAACTCCTTCATGTCTTGAGGCCCATCTTTGTTTTACTGTTCACGTTACATCTAGGTATTCAGGCATCTCTAGACTTAAATAAAAGGAAAACCATTATTAGTGTTATTTAAGTCAACGTCACATCTTATCTAATTTGGCCTTGAAGCCTCTTTGGAGAAGAAATCTTTCTCTGAGTTTCCTAAAGGATTTCTCAATGCCAACTGATGTCAGTAATAATGAACTAGAAAACGAGCAGTCAATTAACTTCCTCACTACATTACTTTTATTTCTATGAAGGGACCAGGAGGTTTGTGTTCAACAGGAAAAGAGCCACATTCCGTTAGCATAAGCAAAATCCAGTATCTGAATTACTAACTGGAGTGCCTGACCTTTCAATCAATATCCTGCATGATTTTAGAGACATCATATCACTCCTCATATACCACACCACAATCCAGACCTTCCGTTACCTTTCACTCAGAATAAAAGTAAACTGTGTTTCAGGACACCTGACAAGCCTGAAGATGCATTACTAATAGAGATTGCTATATTGCACATTATGTTCTTGCTTGGGGGAGACAGAGCTATTCTCAGTTATATAAATTTTATGACTAGAAACCCAGTAAAAAAGATAATCCTTTGAAATATGTGTGTATGTATGTAGGGTGCATCAGGAGGAGTGTGGCCAGCAGGTCAAAGGAGGTGATCCTCCCCCTCTACTCTGCCCTGGTCAGGCCCCACCTGGAGTATTGTGTCCAGTTCTGGGCTCCCTGGTATAAAACAGACAGGAAGCTCCTGGAGAGAGTCCAGACAAGGGCTACAGAGATGATTAAGTGCCTGGAGCATCTCCCCTGTGAGGAAAGCCTGAGTGAGCTGGGACTGTTTAGCCTGGAGAAAAGAAGACTAAGGGGGGACCTTATTAACGTTTATCAATATCTTAAGTATGGGATGCAGGGGGAATTGGCCAGCCCCTTTTCAGTGTCTGTGGAGACAGGACAAGGGGCAATGGCTGCAAGTTGGAGCACAGGAAGTTCTGCACCAACATGGGGAAGAACTTTTTCCCAGTGAGGGTGAGGGAGCCCTGAGACAGGCTGCCCAAGGGGGTGTGGAGTCTCCATCTCTGGAGATATTCAAGACCTGTCTGGACGCCGACCTGTGCAATATGAGCTGGGGAGCTGCTCTGGCAGGGGGGTTGGACCCGATGATCTCTCAAGGTCCCTTCCAACCCCTGGGATTCTGTGATTCTATGATGTCAAATGTAAACAGAGAGAAATACCGAGCATCCTTAAAAGGCTAAGGTGAGATTTCCAAAATGCAAGGGAAGTCTGATCATATTAATGCTTTTTATTTTAATTACCATTTGTGAAACACAAATTCCTATTGGCATCTGCAAAACTGATATCATAGGTATTTTTTAGCTATGGATCTGACTCCTAAAACACCAGTGGGAAGGGAGGGAAAAAGAGGTAGGGGGAAAGCTCAGCAAAAGAACAGCAAGATTCCCTGCTTGAACTAAATGTAACATTTTTACAAATATTCCTAGGTTGCCAACAGGAATGCTCACTACCTTTTCACAGTTTTGCATGGCTCTGTATGCCAATAGCATCTCCATGAAATATACAATAATACTTAGATGAGCATGTGAAAGAGAATTTTAAAACGGACATTTGAAGTGAGTCAAGACAGGCAGATTGATCCTCACAGTAAAAGTGCTAATAAATAAGAACCCTGAGTCAACTGTGTCACTAACAATTCACTGGCATGAAAGCGCTGTTGGAAAGGGCTCCTTAGTCCTTCAGAAGGCTGAAATACTGCTGATTACATTGAATTGCTCTATTTTCAAGAGTAAACACAGGCTGGTAGCCAAACAATCAAAAGTTATGCATCACTTCATATTTAGGAGAAGCTGTCCTATTTGGAAGGATTTGTAAATCTTGATGTTCCAGAAGGATTTAATACCAGATGTTCCTGCTCTTCTATGATGTTACTGAGTGGTGTAAAGTATCACCTACATGGTGCTGGGCTTCCAAAACAAAACTGAAATCTAGAGAAAGCAGACTGTCTGCCATTCTTCAGAATCAAGACTTCTAAAAAAAACAAAAACATGAACATGCAGAAGATATTGAGGTACCTCTCATGAGTAGTTACTGCTTAAAACTTTATATATACTGTTCATGTGTGTCACATACTTAGTTTCTAGCTGTGGTTTTGCAATTAGCACCAAGTTAAGAACACAAATTTCTGACTAATCTTCTCAATCATGTTGTTCTGAGAAAGAGAGCTCACTTAAAAACAAAAAGCTGGTTTTAAACATAAAAATGCTTTTGATGCTCTCCAACTAAATTCTACTGATCAGACTTTTAAATGCCTGTTTCTGAATTCTATGTCCTTTGGTTAGCAAAATTCTACATCAGAACAACATCAGTTCTGCTTGAAGAAAGAATGCAGAGTAGTTCCAGCTGCACCAAGAGAGTGTAACAATTACCATCAAAAAGCACTCAGGAGATGCATCTTAAAACTAAAGTCATCTCCACAGAACATTCTTAATCTACTAAAGCATACTTTACTTCCCCACTTTTGATACTACTACACTACAGACCACCGAGGGGAGGCTTACTTTCTAAGCTGAAAATTATACTCAACACCTGCTGTCCCATTTAACATTATTTCCTCATAGAGACCTCTGTGGTGTGTATTAAGATGAACATTTAAAAATATACAGCAGGCTTATACAAGGAATAGCTGATGACTAACTCCTCTTATGACCTGTACTTTCTCTTGTGATCTATCACTCAGAAAACAAAAGTTCTAAGAGGCCTGAGCCATCAGGTATCCTACTGCCCTCTCTTGGAATAGTTGTATTCATAGATACACGTGAGTGACATGAAGTGAGTCATCTTCGTATTTTTCTCACTTGCATTTCTCTCTTCATGAGTAAAAATGCCCAGTATAAGTCCACAAATGCAGCTTGCCTGACTCTTTGCCTACTGACACCAAAACAACTCTCAAAAGTTGTTGGGTTTTTTTTTTTTTGCTTTGAAAAAGTTTTTAGCTGTTAAAAATGAGACTAGTAGAATGAATGAAGCATAAGGATGGCAACAGCTTTACCAAAGATAAATGGCTGAGTGAAATAATTGCAGTGTTATGAAGGGGCTTGCATGAGCTGAAACTCGCTTAGGTGTGCATTTGTTTCCTTTTTGAGTCTGTTTAGTTTATTTGTGCAACTTAGTACAAAATCTAAGCAAAGCCCCCTAGAAAACTCAGCCATCACAGCCATATTGAAAAAATCCATCCCCCAGCTTCACTCCAGTGCTGTGCTGTAGTTATTCTAATGTAACTCAACAGATCTTGAGTGTGACATGGTACAGTCTATATAAATTGAGCAAAACCCAGAATCATCTAAACATTATTTGCTCCCAGGTCTCCACAGAGAGTCTGGTGCCATGGCACACCAGTAAAGACTAATTTCCACAAGAAGCATAGGTGAGTATTTTCAAGTAGTCCTTTTCCAGAAGATGAGGATTAGTAAGCTACTTACTGTGCATGTCAGTAATTCAGCCCTGTAGCATGACATGAACAAAAGGAGCTCAGCTACATACTCAGAAATAAAGCCTGTAAGAGTAGAGGAGATTTTCAGTTACTGAACAAATCATGTCTGTACTACAATGACTCCACTTTTGATGCCTTAGTGAACAACTGAGCTTGAAATGCATGCTGATGAAATATGTAAAGGTATCATGGATGTCCCGTTATCCAAAGTAGTATAAAATAAATTAATTCTTCTCAAAAGATGGGGCCAGTGCTTTTGGGTAGTCATTCATCTAGCAAATGCCCAGTTTGGGGGCATTTGGAATTTCATATTTGATGATGCTCATGCAGTGTTTCATTAGTTCTGTTCACTTAATTATGTCTTGTCTAAATGATCACTTTAATTTTTTATAGTACCAAATTCTGTTCAAAGCAGCCAGTCATGCAATACTAAAGGCTTAAGGCTTTCTAGCTCCAAGCAGTCATTAACAGGAGTGGAGTCCCTCTGGACCTCAGTGGGGATTTCAGTGGGCACAAGTGCAATGAAAAGTTATCAATTTTGCATTACTCTTGTAGAACAGGTGTCTCATCATAAAATATTCGTACAGGTCCTGAGAGAAGATGACCCATAGGCACAACTGCTTTACTCTAGAACAACTGCATTAGGAGGTATAGACACGGTTTTGGCACAGCTTGTCTCAACTTTCCAGTGTTACTGGCAACTTCAGAAAAAAGGAAACCCTTAGGATTAACTCTTCTGCTATGTTTCTATCTGGATATGTTATATGTCAGTGAAGAGCCACACTTACAGAACATGACCTCCTTGAAGATATGGCTTAAAGAAATAGGGTATTATCATCATAAAACACTGGAAACAATCTTTTTTTTTTTTTTTTCCTTTTTTCCTCCCTTAATTACAAACACTTAGGGGGTGGAAGGGTCAAGTGTTTATTTATGTGGTCAGCCACAAAGGAAGATCTCTCTGCTGGATCACAGAATGTTAATTTTTTCACATGTAAGAGGATAAAAATTAAAATCCAAAGAACCCAGATTGACAAGTTGAAATTTCAGTCCCACTGCATGATCATTTTATCCACTGATTTCAGTGAAGACGAAGTTTTACATGGAGTTTACAAAGCTCCTTGGAACTTGCCTGGAATACCTGACATGGAACTTTTCAGCCATATTCTTGCGTCAAGACCACAATCGTTATTCAAGTCAAGTGCCCACGGGGGTGTGAGGGCAAAAGAAGAACGGAAATAAATATTCAGTGAACCTCCACAGTGTATGCA
This sequence comes from Gallinula chloropus, assembly GCF_964237585.1. NCBI lineage: Eukaryota > Metazoa > Chordata > Aves > Gruiformes > Rallidae > Gallinula > Gallinula chloropus. Next base: position 32,352,391 of record NC_140092.1, read on the forward strand.
ATTCATAGACATTAATAAGCTCAGCAGACCTGTTCCTGTCTCCTCCTCAGCAGTCAATGCTCTCTCTGTGGACCACAGGCACTCCTCTCCTACTACTTGCAAGGAATGAATTATTCTGAGCCAATACTCCCTCCAGTGTGAAAAGAGTGTTGGGCTGAAAACAATGCTGGTCCTGGGTCTCTCACAGGAAACCTCCCTGCACAAAGTCCTGGAATGGCATGAAAGTGTTTAGTCTGTCATGCAGGGGATTTTTTCATTTTAATTTGTTTCAATCAAAGGATGCATTAGTGGAACTCCAATCAAAAAATTCAGTATGACAAGGCTGTCTCTTATTTTTTTGGGAACTCAAACACTGCAATTTTGGAAGGCCTTACTCTTTTAAAAAAACTTTATCTTGTCATTCTATAATAAATACAATGTGCTCTACAGGTCTTCAATTTTCTTCAATGATTTGGCCCCTGAGATGGGCTTTAAAAGCTATTTGAATTCGCTTACTTTTGTAATGAGCATGCACAGAAGAAGCAAATTTATTGCTGTAACAACAAGGAACTTTAGTTAACAAACGCTGTCATATCTGTCTCTACCTGCATTGTGCATATTAATTTTCTAAGCTTACATTTTCCTCTTCTCCCAAGGCATGAAGGACCTCTTGATTTTATTTTAAAAAAAGACAGTTAGTAATTTCTATTTTCAGTAAGGGTCACTACAGTTTGTATATCCTACTGTGTTATTTTTTTATACAGTTTATATGCCTAACCTTCAGAAATTTTTTCAGATGGGACATTCTAAGCTGGGAAGTCTTTCACAATAAGCAAAAAATGAGCATAGAAAACGTGCTCTAGTGTTTAAAAACACTGTCACTAAATCTCCACTTGTCTTTTCAGACTCCTCTGCAAATAACCTTCTCATTTCTGTGTAGCTACAATGAGTGAAAAGGTCAGTACACTGCAGAAACACTGCTTGCGAAGAACAGCTGTCGGAGCCCAGCTTGTGAAGCCGCCTCTGGTTGCTTGACTTTCAAGAAGCATTACAAAAATCTTACAACCAGCTTCAGAAGTGCAGTCACTGCACTGTGCTGCTTCCTGACAATTCCTGCTCTGGCTCTATTTTTACATTAAAGAAACTCTGAATAAAAAGTGCTGCGGTTGGGGAAAAAAGAAAAAAAATCCAAACCTCTGACACTTGGGTAGTTACATTTAGCAGCATTTGCAAGGCTTTGATCACCTGCCACCTGCCTGAAGGTGATATATGGTTAAACATTCCCAGCCAAAAGCAGTTCCTAGGAAGAAGATACTATCACTACAAGAGTAACAAGGGGGATTGATCATAATACAGTACATTGAACTGTATGTCTGAGACTTCAGATTTTCTCCCTCAATACACAGATAATCATAAAAATCTGTCCTCAATTTTTGCAATGACTTTTAGCCAACTTAGTTGGGTTTTTTACTAGGATTGCCAAATTTTGGATGTGCAGTAGGAGAAAAAAGTTTACAAGTAAATACTAGAGAAAGCATTAGAAAAAAGATTAAACCAGTTTACAGCGGCTGAATATCTACAAAAGTACAGAACTACTAAAACCTGATGGAATGGACCTAACTTTCAGAGGAACAAAGGGCTCAAACAAACACAGATAAAAGGGTAAAACCCTGACCCAAAGTGACACATTGGTGTCAGTGGAAAGATTGACCAAGCTCAAATTTCCATGGGCAAAGATGAGACTTGTGGACAGGTCGGGGTTCAGGGGATGGACAGAGAAATAAATTACTGAAATGTCAGCTACAGCATGAACTGGGATCTCATCAGCTATTCAGCAGTAACTGCTCCAGTGAAAAGTATTGTGCTTCCTAAAGCAAATGTAAAATTACTTGCCTGTGCTCCAATGATGAGCAATCTCTTTACAGTCACATAAAGTGTCTAAGAAAGGCCATGATGCAAAAGATCTGCTGCTAAGTCAAACCTTGTCTACCATTTGTTCACCTATTTCAGTAGGCACACCCTTCCTATTGCTTGTCCTCAGTGTCAGAAGCAAAGCAGAGAATTCTTAACAAAATGTGGATAGGTGCCCTGGGACTTGAACCATGTTAGGTGATTGTCCAATAACCACCACTACAGTGTTGGGGCAAAATAGATTGAGAGTAGCAGAAGGTTTTTTTGCATACTCAGTTCCAACTCTCACTTGCCTTTGTACTGATAGCTGAAAGAGCCCTTTTCCCTCTTCCTCACTGAAAGCCTAGCTTGGAATATTGAGTCAGCAGGTAGGGCAGTTTGGTCAGCCAGGGTTTGGAGAAGAATGTACTTTCCCCCTCATGGCCAGTTTTGCATGGTGTCTTGCCATGGGTTCAGTTGCAGAGGGGCAAATAACAGTCAGAAATTCTGTTAGCTGGTTTGTTGAGAGGGAGATAGAGAGTGTCACAGATATGAATCCCAGTGGAACTGAGTTTGAGGATCCCTCACTTAATGGTTGAAAACAAATCCTAAATCGCTTGTGAACAAAATGTCTACTACACTTTCATATAGACGCATAGTCCCACTCTAAATCCCTGAAAATCTGGAAGGAGTTCCTAAACATCACTTAGGTACCAGGAACAGCCATATGAAAGACAGTTGTAGTTCATGTGATGATGAATCACATTAGTGACAGAAAAAATCTAGACTCTTACTTTAATTCTCTCTCAAGGAAATCATGTGACTCACATACAAAGAATGCTGAACAGATTTCAAGGTTCAGATTAATATGCCATTTCCAGCCCTGGATGCTCAGCAGATTACTATGCTACTTCAATTTACCAAAGAGTCTTAATTGAGAGAAAAGGAAAGTTTAGCTACATTCTCAACATCGATAGAGAAGGTTATTCCCTCTTGACTCCTGATATGAATATGCCTGAGGTATCAGTACTGCACTCATCAGTACAGGGCTGAACCCAGACAATCAAATGTCTAGTGCCTTTCCTGTGCAGATGACGGTATTCCTGAAGTCATTTCCCTGGACTATGAGATGAGAAAAGAAATAAGGAAATGGGACCTCTCTTACATGAACCACAGACCCCCTCGCACAATGTCAAAAGACTCTTTGCCATGACAAATTCTCATGTCACACTTTTCTGAAGATTATATTTCAATATTTCTGCATGTGAATTATATACACACAATCCCACCAAACTATTGGATTACTAAAAATCAATTTACTATGGGATTACTTAAATACCATACTATGTATCCAGTGACTAACTGCACATGGTGTGTGTGATGTTCTGACTTCAGTGAGCTCAGCTCAAAAGGCACCTGCACAAAGCTTTTCAAAGCAACTGCAATAAATTTTACTGGATGTGGGAAACTTTATAAAAATTAAATAATTTCATGCTTTATAAGCATTTCATTCAATGTGACCAAACACATGGATAGCATTGAGGATGATATTTAACTTTTTCCATGTGCAGATTTAATACTGCACAAAAATTTGAGTCCCCTATTGCTAATTTTCCACCATGTGGTAACTATTTAGTTGTTTTTTAAATGTTACTGAATTACAGAGTTGAATTACAAGCACAGCAACTACCAGTGGGTGTTGGGTGTATGTATGTCCCACTGGCTTAGCACATGGTCACATATACTGGCTTTAAATCATGACAGTATTCCTATGGCAGTACTGCTTAGGTTAACAGAGGAATGAACATGCTAGTTTGCAAAATCACATGCTCGTGTACTTCTAAAAATAGAGAATATTGTTAGATTTGATTGATACAACTCCATCAGATTCCTGTCATTTTTAGTACACCTTGTGACAATAACATGCTGTACAGACATATGATGCTGGTGGAAAGCCCTGTTAACATACATAGCTCAATTAAATCAAGTTACTAATTTATACAGCTGTACAGGTCCAGATGTAAATTGAGAAGTGTCCATGAAATTTGAGGTTAGAAGCATTCACAACATGGAAATCACGGAAAAACTATGTTTTTCAGCTTCTCTCAGCTTCTCTTGTTAGTTTACAACTTTAATCACTCTTTTTGGAGAGAGAAGCACTTTTACAGACACGCTGCAAATCACCACAGGAGAAAGAGAAATGATCACCACAAACACTTCATTCTTTCGGTACCAGTGATGAAGATCATTGTTTCTAGTGAATGAGTGCAACAGATTTTTGTTGTCTTTAAAAGTAAAACACCTTTTAAACAACTTTTCTTCATCTACATTATATATTAACAAACATCACCGCTGTGGTATCTGAACATGTTCTTCAAAGAGCAGGAGAAGATCTGGCAAATCTTCTGCACCCCAAAACTGTGTATAAATATAGTGCATTGCTACAAGATTTATGGAGCATTAGCAACTCTCTTAAGCGTACAAATTCATATTTCCTAAATTAGTGTATTTCTTTGCTTCTCACATCCTTGGAGGGTGCTTGAGATAACACAGCAACATAACATACCATAACAACAACAGCATTTATAAGAACGAACAGAGTCCAATTCTTAGCAATGTGAGCATGAAGATTTTAGTTACTCTTTCTAGAAGATTAAGTGGCAATTAACACAGACTTAGCCAGGTGTAATTAATTCCCTGCTAGTCATTGTCTCTCAGTATTGAGGGGAGCGAGGTTTCTCTCTGTTTCTACCACCAAATGTTTGTAAACACAAAGGAAAAGACTGAGCAGACAGCTAAAAATACATCACAGTCACGTCCCATTGTATTCTCTCTAGATATATTACAGAGATACTGTATGTACAGCACAATCTGCCTGAGGTGTTAAAGGGAGTGAGGTGTGAGCCTACTACCTTATGGCACTACCAGTTTATACATGTACCTGCAAAAACACTTTGTATTATTATTAAGTAAAATGCAGAGGAATGGATAGAAGCAGGAAAATGATAACCAAGATCAAGGGTGATGGAACTGCAAAGAAGCGAAGAAAAAAAGGTATGGAGGATACCCATCCGGGGCAGGGGAAGAAAACAAAGAGGCAAGAACAGAAGGGATAAAGAGATCAAAGTGGTATCCATTCTTATGATTCCCATAAAAATATTCTGTTCAAGACACTGTATGAAGTACTGAATCCACCTTCATGCATCTGCTCAGTAAGGTCTGGAGAGTTTTATGACAAAAATCACTGCTTTTGCCCCAGGACATAAAGGGTTGCAATTTCAGCATGCACAATAATTCTCAGAAAATCCTTTGTTGTAAGCTCCTACTAAGCCACTTGCATCATGTCCCTGTCCTTGTATCAGTAACTCCCTGTGTACATTTTGCTGGAGAACATTATGTATATTAACAACCTTTTGATATACATTTCCACACAGTTTTAGCTCTTGTATTTAAATATTACTGCATTTTACTTCTCTTTTTTGTTTACAAAAGAAATCTTGAAGATATTAAATTGCATATAAAGTATTGGACGATTCAGGCACCATGTTATAACAGGCAGTGACAAATCTGTAAATTTCCAAACACCATTTATTGAAGCAAGAAACAAGCAGGCAAAACAGTGCTGGGCGGCCGGAGGAGACCCTTGCTCCTGCAAACAGCATGCACCTCACCCCTCTAGAGTCCCCTTTTTATAGTCACGTAGTTCCAGGTACACGTAGCACATCCTGGTCCCTCTGGTGGTCATGAGGATGAAGGCCGTAGTCTTCCTCTACGCTGTATTCCATGCTTTATTTGCTTAACTCATTTTGCTGAGACAGTGAATTTATCAGGATGTTGCCACAGCCGCCAACTCAGCAAAGACTGAAGTTCTTTAGGCAGCTGCCAGTGACAAAACAATGCTTCCCCTTTGCAACTGGTTACTTATTTACAGCCATAGTCAGTTTGAGAACAATTCCTAGTTCGTCTACTTGTCACACCAGGCAGCACAGCATGAGTGGCAGAGCGCTTTAAAGAGGGGCGCTGCCATTGCTGGGTGACCGCGCCGTGGTAGCACCGCAGGATTGAGGAGCACGCGCAGTAGAGCACACTGAAGCTGCCCGGAGGACCTGGCCCATGCTTCCTGGGGCGATGAGGTGCCCCGCGGAATGTTGGCGCGTGTACCATGCGCATGCACAGAAAGGCTCACCTGTGTCCCTGCATCTGCTGTGGAGCGCGTGAAATTCGCCTCGGTTCTTCACCGCCGCTCCCAGCAGCGTGAAGCCGCACTGTGTATTGCTGGACGTTTGGTATGTTTTGAAGGGAGTGCTGCTGCGGACGTGAACAGCAGCTATGGAGATAGCTCAAAGGTTTTCTGGCAAACGAAAGCTGTCACAGCCACAATGCTAGGGGCTGCTTGTGGGCCGCCTGGGGAGGTTTCAGGCCAGCTATGTCTTTCAGTCCTGGCTCCTTGGGTTTAGGAGCTATTGCTGAATGTTTGGCATGTTTTGAAGTGAGTGCTGCTGCATTTGAGAAAAGCGCTTGAGGAGGTAGTTGGTGTCATTCTTATTTCCTGACAAATGAAAGACCTCAGAGCCAGGATGCCAGGGGCTTCTTGTAGGATGCCTTTGAGGTTTCAGGCATGGTATGTCTTTCAGTCCTGGATCCTTTGGTTTGGGAGCTATTGATGGACATTTGGCATGTTCTGAAGGGAGTGCTGATGCGGCCTAGAAAAGCACCTAGAGAGTTAGATGTAGTGTTGCCTGGCTATTGAAAGCCCTCAGAGCCTGGATGCCAGGGGCTGCTTGTGGGCCGCCTGGGGAGGTTTCAGGCCGAGTATGTCTTTCAGTCCTGGCTCCTTTTGTTTTGGAGCTATTGCTGGACGTTGGACAATGCCTCGCTTAAACGACTCTGCCTCACTGGTAAAGAATAAACATCAGTTTGAGTCTAACACCATAATTTAAGTAAATTACAAACTCAAGGTCTATGTGCTCTGTGGAAATAAAATTACTTGTTTGACATGTTCCAGTACCCCCCTCCTCCTTATCTGTTCGATGAATTCCTTGCTTATCTCTAATTGGTCACAAATGCAGGCAAAGCATTTCATTGTAGCTAGTTCAAGCTCCTCCTTGTCCTTGACGTATACAAAAGCTGCTGAAACCAAACTTGTAGTTTGGATCAGAGTCAAGGGGTAACTGAGTCTGCGCAAGACAGAAGGTTACTTGTGGTGATGAAGAGGAGCCACCTGACTTCATCCCCACGACCCTCAACAACCACCACCAAACAGCAGTGCACAGCAGCAGCTGGGAGGAATTGATGGAAATCACTTCTTGGAACTCATTTTAATACAAAGTGGGACAGGTTATGAATATGTACAGGTGTAAGAGGTAACCTAATGAATAAGTAACATTGAACTGTATATAACCAAGAAGAACTGCCACATTAGTGTGCACGTCTGCAATGAAGCAATGCCCCATGCACCCAGCGCTGAACCATGACAACCAGCAACTAATGGAACTCCCCACCTGATGTGAAGGCGATTTGGACTGATGAGACGCCTCAGCTCCGTGGTGGTAGATATTGCAATCTCTCTCTCTCCCTCTCCCTCTCTTTCTCACTCTTCTCTTTCTTCCACCCCCCAACCCCCCTTCTCCTGCACGCTTGTTGCAGGCTAAATAAAGTAACTTAAACCTTGACTCTGTTTTGAGTCTTAATTCTGTTCCTGAGAACGGTGAAGACCTCCTCACGATAAAGCACCTAATTGGACATCACCCAGGGGTCAAGCCCAGCCGCCACCAGCCACACAAAGAAACCTGAGGTCGGTTGGAATGCAAGGGGATTTAACCTCTGCCAAAGAAGTCATATCTGGGTGAGGACCGTGACAATCCTTGACTCAAAACATAAACTTCTTGGCAAAAAAAATCAAAAGTTGTTTCACAAAAACATCACATTTTGGACTCAAAACGTAAAATTCTTAGTCCATACCTCAAATTCCTGACTCAAACTATCAGATCCTTACTATAAATCACAAATTCTTGCCTCAAAACCTCCAACGTAAAACCTGAAACATCGACATTTGGACCCAAAAGTCGAATTCATGACCAAAAAATCAAACTCTTGCTCCAAATCCCTCTAATATTTGACCCAAACATCAAATCCTACAAAAAATCAAAACCTCGAATTCATGACAAAAAAACCTCAAATTTTTGCCCCAATCATCCAACTCTTGACAAAAACATCAAAATCTTGAACCAAAACCACAAAATTTGCCCCAGACATGGAACTCTGAATCAAAAATATAAAATTCTTGCTCCAAATCTAAGCTTCTTGCCTCAAAACCTTATAAGTGTGCCCCGAAACCTTGAATTCTGGACACAAAGCCTCAAATTCTGGACACAAAACACAAAAATTTTGCCCCAAACATCAAATCCTTGACTCAAAACATCAAATTCAGGGCCCAAAACATCAAAAATTGTTTCAGAAAAACATCACATTCTTTACTCAAAACATCACATTCTTGGCCCATGTTTCAATTTCCTGACTCAAATTATCAGATCCTTACTCTAAATCTCAAATTCTTCCCTCAAAATCTCCAGTTTTCATCCTGAAACATCAACATTTGCACCAAAACCTCAAATTCTGGACTCAAACCTCAAATTCTTGACACAAATCCTCAATATTTTTGCCCCAAACATCAAATTCTTAACCAAAACCTTGAATTCATGACCAAAACCTCAAAATTTTGCCCTAAACATCAAATTCATGCACAAAAAAAATTGACTTATTGGCCAAACCTTCAAAAAGTCTTTCCCCAAAACCTTCAAATTCTTCTCGCAAAACCTCCAATTTTTGCCCCAATCATCCAATTCTTGACAAAAACTTCAAATTCTTGACCCAAAACCTCAAAATTTGTCCCAAACATGGAATTCGGAATCAAAACCAACCAATTCTTGCTCCCAATCTCACTTTCTTGCTTAAAAAACTCCAATATGTGCCTTGAAACCTCAAATTCTGGACCAAACCCTCAAATTCATGACCAAAATCCTCAAAATTCTTGACTCAAACATCGAATACTTGACTAAAAACTTCAACTTCTTGGACAAAAACATCAAAAATTGTTACATAAATAAACACACTATTGAACATAACCCTCAAATTTTTGACCCAAAACCTCAAATATTTGCCCCAAACATCAAATTCTTGACCAAAACCTCGAATTCATGACCAAAACCTCAAAATTTTGCCCCAAACATCAACTCCTTGACTCAAACCATCAAATTCATGGTCCAAAACATCAAAAATTTTTTCACAAAAACATAACATTCTTGACAAAAAACATCAAATTCCTGGCCCATACCTCAAATTCCTGACTCAAACTATCAGATCCTTACTCTAAATCTCAAATTCTTGCCTCAAAACCTCCAACGTTCACCCTGAAACATCAGAATTGCTCCCAAACCTTGAATTCGGGACCCAAACCTCAAAATTTTGTGCCAAACATCAACTCCTTGACGCAGAACTTCAACATCTTGGCTCAAAATATCAAAAAGTGTTTCTCACAAAAACATCACATTCTTCACAAAAAATCAAATTCTTCAAACAAAACATCAAATATTCCTTCACTAAAACATCACATTCTGTCTCAAAACATCACATTCTTGGCGCATACCAAAAATTCCTGACTCAAACTGTCAGATCCTTACTCTAAATCTAAAATTCATCCCTCAAAACCACCATTGTTTGCCCTGAAACATAAAAATTTGAAACCAAACCTCAAATTCTGGACTCATTCCTCAAATCCTTACTCCAAACCCTCAAATTCTTCACCCAAAACCACTAATTTTTGCACCAAACATCAACTCCTTCACTCAAAACATCACATTCTTGGACCAAAACATCAAAAATTGTTTCACTTACTCATCACATTCTAAACTCAAAACATCACATCCTTGTCCCATACCTCAAGTTCTTCACTCAAACTATCAGATCCTTACTCTAAAGCTGATATTCTTCCCTCAAAACCTCAAATGTTTGCTTGTAACTTCAAAATTTACACAAACAACAAATTCTTTGCCCAAAACATCAAAAATTGTTTCACAAAAACATCACATTCTTGAATCAAAACATCAAAAATTGTTTCACAAAAACATCACATTCTTTGCCCAAAACATCAAAAATTGTTTCACAAAAACATCACATTCATTGCCCAAAACATCAAAAATTCTTTGCCCAAAACATCACATTCTTTGCCCAAAACATCAAAAATTTTTTCACCAAAACATCAAAAATTGTTTCACGAAAATATCGAAAATTGTTTCACGAAAACATCACATTCTTTGCCCAAAACATCAGAAATTGTTTCGCAAAAACATCACATTCTTTGCCCAAAACATCACATTCTTTGTCCAAAACATCACATTCTTTGCCCAAAACATGACATTCTTTGCCCAAAACATCAAAAATTGTTTCACAAAAACATCACATTCTTTTCCAAAAACATCACATTCTTTGCACAAAACGTCACATTCTTGGCCCAAAACATCACATTCTTTGCCCAAAACGTCACATTCTTTGTCCAAAACATCACATTCTTTGCCCAAAACATGACATTCTTTGCCCAAAACATCAAAAATTGTTTCACAAAAACATCACATGCTTTGCCAAAAACATCAAAAATTGTTTCACAAAAACATCACATTCTTTGCCCAAAACATCATAAATTTTTTGCCCAAAACATCACATTCTTTGCCCAATACATCAAAAAATTTTGCCCAAAACATCACATTCATTGTCCAAAACATCAAAAATTCTTTGCCCAAAAACATCACATTCTGTGCCCAAAACATCAAAAAATTTTGCCCAAAACATCACATTCTTTGCCCAAAACATCAAAAATTGTTTCACAAAAACATCAGATACATTGCCCAAAACATCACATTCTGTGCCCAAAACATCAAAATTTTTTTGCCCAAAACATCTAATTCTTTGCACAAAACATCAAAAATTCTTTGCTCAAAAACATCACATTCTTTGCACAAATCAAAAATTATTTGCCCAAAAAAATCACATTCTTTGCCCAAAACATCAAATTCTTGAACAAAAACATCACATTCTTTGCCCAAAACATCAAAAATTGTTTCACAAAAACGTCACATTCTTTGCCCAAAACATCAAAAATTGTTTCACAAAAACATCACATTCTTTGCATAAAACATCAAATTCTTCAACCAAAACATCACATTCTTTGCCCAAAAAATCAAAAATTCTTTGCCAAAAACATCACATTCTTTGCCCAAAACATCAAAAATTGTTTCACAAAAACATCACATTCTTTGCCCAAAAACAACACAAATAATATTGGTGTCCCAAAATCATCACAAATAATATTGGTTGCACAAAACCATCACAAATAATATTGGTTGCACAAAACAATCACAAATAATATTGGTTGCACAAAACATCACATTCTTTACCCAAAACCTCAAAAATTGTTTCAAAAAAACATCAAATTCTTGAAACAAAACATCACATTCTTTGCCCAAAACCTCAAAAATAGTTTCACAAAAACATTAAATTCTTGAACCAAAACATCACAAATAACATTGGTTGCCCAAAACCACCACAAATATCATTGGTTGCCCAAAACCATCACAAATAACATTGGTTGCCAAAACCATCAGAAATAACATTGGTTGCCCAAAACATCAAACATTCTTTCCCCAAAACCATCACAAATAACATTGGTTGCCCAAAACCATCACAAATAACATTGGTTGCCCAAAACATCAAACATTGGTTGCCCAAAACCATCACAAATAACATTGGTTGCCCAAAACCATCACAAATAACATTGGTTGCCCAAAACATCAAACATTCTTTGCCAAAACCGTCATAAATAACATTGGTTGCTGTCCTGGTTTTGGTCACGATGGAGTTAATTTCATTTGTAACAGCAGATGAATGCTGTGTTTGAGAGTAAAATGGGAGTAGTGCTGATAACACCCTGATGTTTCTAGTTGCTGTCAGACAGTCAAGGACTTTCTCAGCTCTTCATGAGAAAGGAGGGGCGAAGCCAGGACAGGTGACCCAACTGACCAAAGAGAGTATTCCACGCCAGTTACGTCCTGCCCAGGATATCGGGGGCTGATGGGAGGAAGGCCTAGGGCGGCGCCGGGACGCGCGGTTCTTGGGGGTACGGTCAGGTTCTGGGACGGCTCTGGGTGGCACGGCCTGAGTTGTGTGGTTTGGTGAGAAACTGCATTGTGTATCAACAGCTTCATATATTTTGCTTTGAAGTCCTGTTAGTATTGTTACATTGTATCTTTCTGTTATCTTAGTAAACTATCCTTATCCCAACCCATGGGCCTCTTAATTTCTTGATCTTGGGGTTATTTGCCCCTTTCTCTTCCTTTTCCCTTCCCTTACTTCTCATTCCCACCCCCCCTCTTCCCTTTAACCTGCTCTTTTCCTTTAAGGAGCAGGCAGCTGCGTGGATCTTGGCCCTCAGCCGGGTGAAACCACGACAGTCTTTTTGGCGCCCAACGTGGGGCACGAAAGGTTGGGATAACGGTAGATCTGACCCTGACCCGATTGTAATTAAGTCAAAGTTGTGATAAGCACTTTGATTTAAGCAGTCTCTGGTCACGATGCTCTGGTATTTACTTACAAGGCTGTGCTCACAGCTGTGGCAGCAAAAGCACCGTCTGTTGTATGCAATCCTAGCAGGATCCTTTAACATCCTGGGACTGCAGCTCCTGTTTTCGTTCCCGTACCTCATTTTGGTGTATTTTATGAAAACAGTTTATGATACAGCGATATCGATGATCGTGAACTTGTTCTGGTATGTGTATGAGATTTTGCTGCCCTCTCTATTCTTTAGACAGGGAGGAGTTAATAATGGCAGCTGGTATGGTGGGAGTACAGAAAGAAATATCTACGCTGCTTTCTCTTCCTTTGGGCTAAATACAACAGCTCTGGTAACAGTTTTTGAAATTTTCCAATATCCCTGGGATATTCAAACTAGCGTTTTGCTGTTGTTATGTTTGGTGAATATGGTTCTGCTTTTGTTAAATATGAAGGAAAGTTTTATGAATACCACTCAAGAGTGTTCTGCGAGGCCAGATAATCACGAGTGGCAGGGTACGTGGCAGAGTATGGGCAACTACCTAGGCACTTTCTCACGTCCGATGTTTTGGAGTTTCACTCCCGAACAGTTACAGGACCCTGATAAAGTGGCTGCATATCTGAAAAGAAATTGCCGTAAGTTTCCCAGAGATGCACAGCTTACTGCACTGTGCTGGGCCCTGGCCACTATTTACCAAACACTGCTTGATGGCAGTCAGCACTGTAAGAGGGAAAGGAAGGAAAACAGACCAGCAGAAACTGCAGCTACTGTAACCACTGGGACTAACACTGAGGCCACTGTAACTTCTGTGACTAGCACTGTGGCTACTGCAACCTGCCCAACTGATGCTGCAGCTACTGCTGCCCCTACAGCAGATACTGCCGGTAAAACAAAAAATCAACCCACATCAGTGTCTGTTGCTCCCGTACGAAAGAGGAAATACACAAAGAGAGTTGTTCCTGTAGTGAAGGATGAGGATGAGGATGAAATTGAATCAGGGCCACCTGATGAAGGTCAGGATAAAGCGGGGTCATCTGATGAATGTCAGGATAAAGCGGGGTCATCTGATGAATGTCAGGATGAAGCAGGGCCATCCAAACCTTCTCAGGATAAGGCAGGGCCATCCAAACCACCTCAGGATTAGGCAAAGCCATCTCAACCATCCCGGGATAAGGTTGTTCCATCTCAACCATCTCAGGATGAGGTTGTTGTCACACGATCCCTGTCCCTGAGTGAGCTGCGTGAAATTCGAAAAGATTTCAGCCGCCGCCCAGGTGAGCACATCATCACTTGGTTGCTCCGATGCTGGGATCACGGGGCCAGTAGGCTGGAATTAGATGGCAGAGAGGCCAAGCAGTTGGCATCCCTAGCTAGAGAAGGAGGCATTGATAAGGCAATTGGGGAAAAGCCTGAAATCCTCAGCCTCTGGAAGTGACTACTGTCAAGTGTGAGGGAAAGGTATCCCATAAAGGAATACATTACATGTCAAACACCCAAGTGTAGTAACCTAGAGGCAGTTATCCAGCACCTGAGAGAATTAGCTGTACGGGAGGTAATTTATTATGATCTGGACAACCCACAGCTTCCCTCTGATCCTGATGACGTCCTATGCACCCCAGATATGTGGCGTAAGGTTGTACGAAGTGCACCAGCAGGGCACACCAATTCATTGGCAACAATGGACTGGAGTGATACGTATCCACCAACCGTATCTGAGGTGTCCGGCCATCTCCGGAGATATCAGGACAATGTTTCCCTCTCTGTCATCGCAGCAGTAGAGAAACTGGTCAAGCAACTTGACAAAAATGTGTCCATCTCCCAACCCGTATGCAGCCATGTTGCAGCTATTGGGAGAAAGCGTCCATCATCCCAGAAGGGAGGATACAGTAGGTACACACTGCGAGAGACGCTGTGGTTTTACCTGCGTGACCATGGTGAGGACATGAGGAAGTGGGGTATGCAGCCCACCTCAGCCCTCCAAGCACGAGTAAATGAGCTGCGAGGCAAAAGAATCGCACAACGCGGTTCTGCCAGGAAGAACGCTGCACCAGTGAACAGCCAACACAGTCAGGAACAATAGAGGTGCCCTGCCTCCAGCCAGGTGGAGGAGAGGGATAACCGTGTTTATTGGACTGTGTGGATCCGATGGCCTGGCACGTCAGACCCACAAGAGTACAAGGCTCTGGTGGATACTGGTGCCCAGTGTACGATAATGCCATCGAATCATGTTGGGACAGAACCTGTCAGCATTTCTGGAGTGACAGGGGGATCCCAATAATTGACTGTGTTAGAGACTGAAGTGAGCTTAACTGGGAAGGACTGGGAGAAACACCCAATTGTGACTGGCCCAGAAGCTCCATGCATTTTAGGTATGGATTATCTCCGTAGAGGGTATTTTAAAGACCCAAAAGGGTACCGATGGGCTTTTGGAATAGCTGCTTTGGAGACAGAAGAAACTGAACAATTGCGTGCCTTGCCTGGACTCTCGGAGGATCCTTCTCTTGTGGGGTTGTTGAAGGTCGAAGAACAGCAAGTGCCAATTGCTACAACAACAGTGCACAGGAGACAATACCGTACTAACCGGGATTCCCTGATCCCCATCCATAAGCTGATTCGTCAACTGGAGAGTCAAGGAGTGATCAGCCGAACTCGCTCACCCTTTAACAGTCCCATATGGCCAGTGCGGAAGTCTGATGGAGAGTGGAGGCTGACAGTGGATTATCGTGGCCTAAATGAAGTCACTCCAGGTATGAGTGCTGCTGTGCCGGACATGCTGGAACTGCAGTATGAACTGGAGTCAAAGGCAGCCAAGTGGTATGCCACAATAGACATTGCAAGTGCTTTCTTCTCAATACCACTGGCGCCAGAGTGCAGGCCACAGTTTGCTTTCACCTGGAGGGGCATCCAATACACGTGGAATCGTCTGCCCCAGGGGTGGAAACACAGCCCTACCATCTGCCATGGACTAATTCAGACTACACTGGAAAAGGGTGAAGCCCCAGAGCACCTGCAGTATATTGATGACATCATAGTATGGGGCAATACAGCAGAGGAAGTATTTGAGAAAGGAAAAAGGATAATTCAAATCCTTTTAGAAGCTGGTTTGGCTATAAAACAAAGTAAAGTCAAGGGCCCTACGCAAGAAATCCAGTTTTTGGGAATAAAATGGCAGGATGGGCGTCATCAGATCCCAATGGACATTATCAATAAAATAGCAGCTATGTCTCCACCAAGCAACAAAAAGGAAACACAAGCTTTCTTAGGTGTTATAGGTTTTTGGCGAATGCATGTCCCAAACTACAGTCTCATTGTGAGCCCACTTTACCATGTAACTCGGAAGAAGAATGATTTCCAATGGGGCCCTGAGCAGCAACAAGCCTTTGAGCAGATCAAACGTGAGATAGTCCATGCAGTGGCCCTTGGGCCTGTCCGGACAGGGACAGATGTTAAAAATGTGCTTTACACTGCGGCCGGGGAGAATGGCCCTACCTGGAGTCTCTGGCAGAAAGCACAAGGAGAGACTCGAGGTCGACCGCTGGGGTTTTGGAGTCGGGCCTACAAAGGATCTGAGGCCAATTACACTCCAACAGAAAAGGAAATACTGGCCGCCTATGAAGGGGTTCGAGCCGCTTCAGAAGTGATTGGAACTGAAGCCCAGCTCCTCCTGGCACCCCGACTGCCAGTGCTGGGCTGGATGTTCAAAGGGAAGGTCCCTTCTACACATCATGCCACTGATGCTACGTGGAGCAAGTGGGTTGCACTGATTACTCAGCGGGCTCGAATAGGAATCGTCTTCGAAATTCGTCCCCGGAATACAATCCTGGGTCTTGAAAGGCAAGTCCTATGGCGACACGGCACCCCAGAAAGAATTGAGTCAGACAATGGGACTCATTTCCGAAACACTCTCATAGACACCTGGGCCAAAGAGCATGGCATTGAGTGGGTGTACCACTTTCCTTATCATGCACCAGCCTCTGGGAAAATTGAACTATATAATGGGCTCTTAAAGACTACCCTGAAAGCAATGGGTGGCGGAACATTCAAACACTGGGATACACATTTAGCCAAAGCCACATGGTTAGTTAACTCTAGGGGATCCACCAATCGACCTGGTCCTGCCCAGTCAAAATTTCCACGTACTGTGGAAGGAGACAGAGTCCCAGTGGTGCATATGAAGAGTATATTAGGGAAGACAGTTTGGGTCATCCCTGCGTCGGGCAAAGGTAAACCCATGTCTGGGATTGCTTTTGCTCAAGGACCTGGTTGTACTTGGTGGGTAATGCAGAAGAATGGAGAAGTTCGATGTGTACCTCAAAGGGATTTGATTTTAGGTGAGAATAACCAATATAACTAATAAGGGAGAAATTGTATTATAATAATTGCTCTGTGCATTCATTATTGCTATTATTGCTGTATGTTGTTGTATGTTGTACCAATGGAGTTACAGCCGGAGTCATACAAGTCAATGAAGGAAGAGTGCCACGAGGACGGGACCAAGACCTGGTGTTCCAAGAACTTTTTCCTCCTTCCCTTTTGAAAATGAACGTCTTTGATTCACAGATTATGAACATGGAGCATGTCAGGTGTATCAGTCGAGAGCCCAAGATGCAGCATGCAACGATCCAGTGATGCATACTGACACCATGAGAGACTGTTACGACGAATGAAGCCTGAAGATCATCATGGACTAAATGTTCATTCACTCAACAAACTCAGAGAAATGGTCCATAGACTAAGGGAATAATACCTGTATGCACATGTGTGCGCATACATGTGTACATACATATATGTGTGTCTGAAACAAGAAATGGTTGGATTTGGTCATGACGTAAATGGTATGGAATAAGGGGTGGATAATGTCCTGGTTTTGGTCAGGATGGAGTTAATTTCATTTGTAACAGCAGATGAATGCTGTGTTTGAGAGTAAAATGGGAGTAGTGCTGATAACACCCTGATGTTTCTAGTTGCTGTCAGACAGTCAAGGACTTTCTCAGCTCTTCATGAGAAAGGAGGGGCGAAGCCAGGACAGGTGACCCAACTGACCAAAGAGAGTATTCCACGCCAATTACGTCCTGCCCAGGATATCGGGGGCTGACGGGAGGAAGGCCTGGGGCGGCTCCGGGACGCACGGTGCTTGGGGGACGGTCGGGTTCTGGGACAGCTCTGGGTGGCACGGCCTGAGTTGTGTGGTTTGGTGAGAAACTGCATTGTGTATCCGCAGCTTCATATATTTTTGCTTTGAAGTCCTGCTAGTATTGTTACATTGTGTCTTTCTGTTATCTTAGTAAACTATCCTTATCCCAACCCACGGGCCTCTTAATTTCTTGATCTTGGGGTTATTTGCCGCTTTCTCTTCCTTTTCCCTTTCCTTACTTCTCACCCCCCATCCCCTTCCCTTTAACCTGCACTTTTCCTTTAAGGAGCAGGCAGCTGCGTGGATCTTGGCCCTCAGCCGGGTGAAACCACGACAAGCCCCCAGACCCAAATGGAGAGGGGCTGCTTGGGGGCCCCCTGGGGCCCCTTCAGGCCAGCTAGGTCTTTGGGTCCTGGCTCCTTCGCTTTGGGAGCAGTCGCTGGACGTTTGGCATGTTGGCCGGAGAGTGCTTCTCGGGCCGCGACCTGCAACCGGGCAGTGACCTCCCAGGTTCCCGGCCCAACGAAAGCCCCCAGACCCAAATGGAGAGGGGCTGCTTGGGGGCCCCCTGGGGCCCCTTCAGGCCAGCTAGGTCTTTGGGTCCTGGCTCCTTCGCTTTGGGAGCAGTCGCTGGACGTTTGGCATGTTGGCCGCAGAGTGCTTCTCGGGCCGCGACCTGCAACTGGGCAGGTACCTCCCAGGTTCCCGGCCCAACGAAAGCCCCCAGACCCAAATGGAGAGGGGCTGCTTGGGGGCCCCCTGGGGCCCCTTCAGGCCAGCTAGGTCTTTGGGTCCTGGCTCCTTCGCTTTGGGAGCAGTCGCTGGACGTTGGGCATGTTGGCCGGAGAGTGCTTCTCGGGCCGCGAACTGCAACCTGGCAGGTACCTCCCATGTTCCCGGCCCAACGAAAGCCCCCAGACCCAAATGGAGAGGGGCTGCTTGGGGGCCCCCTGGGGCCCCTTCAGGCCAGCTAGGTCTTTGGGTCCTGGCTCCTTTGCTTTGGGAGCAGTCGCTGGACGTTGGGCATGTTGGCCGGAGATTGCTTCTCGGGCCGCGAACTGCAACCTGGCAGGTACATCCCAGGTTCCCGGCCCAAAGAAAGCCCCCAGACCCAAATTGAGAGGGGCTGCTTGGGGGCCCCCTGGGGCCCCTTCAGGCCAGCTAGGTCTTTGGGTCCTGGCTCCTTCGCTTTGGGAGCAGTCGCTGGACGTTGGGCATGTTGGCCGGAGAGTGCTTCTCGGGCTGCGAACTGCAACCTGGCAGGTACCTCCCATGTTCCCGGCCCAACGAAAGCCCCCAGACCCAAATGGAGAGGGGCTGCTTGGGGGCCCCCTGGGGCCCCTTCAGGCCAGCTAGGTCTTTGGGTCCTGGCTCCTTCGCTTTGGGAGCAGTCGCTGGACGTTTGGCATGTTGGCCGGAGAGTGCTTCTCGGGCCGCGACCTGCAACCGGGCAGGTACCTCCCAGGTTCCCGGCCCAACGAAAGCCCCCAGACCCAAATGGAGAGGGGCTGCTTGGGGGCCCCCTGGGGCCCCTTCAGGCCAGCTAGGTCTTTGGGTCCTGGCTCCTTCGCTTTGGGAGCAGTCGCTGGACGTTGGGCATGTTGGCCGGAGAGTGCTTCTCGGGCCGTGAACTGCAACCTGGCAGGTACCTCCCATGTTCCCGGCCCAAAGAAAGCCCCCAGACAAAACTGGAGAGGGGCTGCTTGGGGGCGCCCTGGGGCCCCTTCAGGCCAGCTAGGTCTTTGGGTCCTGGCTCCTTCGCTTTGGGAGCAGTCGCTGGACGTTTGGCATGTTGGCCGGAGAGTGCTTCTTGGGCCGCGAACTGCAACCTGGCAGGTACCTCCCATGTTCCCGGCCCAGCGAAAGCCCCCAGACCCAAATGGAGAGGGGCTGCTTGGGGGCCCCCTGGGGCCCCTTCAGGCCAGCTAGGTCTTTGGGTCCTGGCTCCTTTGCTTTGGGAGCAGTCGCTCCACGTTTGGCATGTTGGCCGGAGAGTGCTTCTCGGGCCGCGAACTGCAACCTGGCAGGTACCTCCCAGGTTCCCGGCCCAATGAAAGCCCCCAGACCCAAATGGAGAGGGGCTGCTTGGGGGCCCCCTGGGGCCCCTTCAGGCCAGCTAGGTCTTTGGGTCCTGGCTCCTTCGCTTTGGGAGCAGTCGCTGGACGTTGGGCATGTTGGCCGGAGAGTGCTTCTCGGGCCGCGAACTGCAACCTGGCAGGTACCTCCCAGGTTCCCAGCCCAACGAAAGCCCCCAGACCCAAATGGAGAGGGGCTGCTTGGGGGCCCCCTGGGGCCCCTTCAGGCCAGCTAGGTCTTTGGGTCCTGGCTCCTTCGCTTTGGGAGCAGTCGCTGGACGTTTGGCATGTTGGCCGCAGAGTGCTTCTCGGGCCGCGACCTGCAACTGGGCAGGTACCTCCCAGGTTCCCGGCCCAACGAAAGCCCCCAGACCCAAATGGAGAGGGGCTGCTTGGGGGCCCCCTGGGGCCCCTTCAGGCCAGCTAGGTCTTTGGGTCCTGGCTCCTTCGCTTTGGGAGCTGTCGCTGGACGTTTGGCATGTTGGCCGGAGAGTGCTTCTCGGGCCACGAACTGCAAGCTGGCAGGTACCTCCAAGGTTCCCGGCCCAACGAAAGCCCCCAGACCCAAATGGAGAGGGGCTGCTTGGGGGCCCCCTGGGGCCCCTTCAGGCCAGCTAGGTCTTTGGGTCCTGGCTCCTTCGCTTTGGGAGCAGTCGCTGGACGTTGGGCATGTTGGCAGGAGAGTGCTTCTCGCGCCGCGAACTGCAACCGGGCAGGTACCTCCCAGGTTCCCGGCCCAACGAAAGCCCCAAGACCCAAATGGAGAGGGGCTGCTTGGGGGCCCCCTGGGGCCCCTTCAGGCCAGCTAGGTCTTTGGGTCCTGGCTCCTTCGCTTTGGGAGCAGTCGCTGGACGTTGGGCATGTTGGCCGGAGAGTGCTTCTCGGGCCGCGAACTGCAACCTGGCAGGTACCTCCCATGTTCCCAGCCCAACGAAAGCCCCCAGACCCAAATGGAGAGGGGCTGCTTGGGGGCCCCCTGGGGCCCCTTCAGGCCAGCTAGGTCTTTGGGTCCTGGCTCCTTCGCTTTGGGAGCAGTCGCTCCACTTTTGGATGTGTTGGCCGGAGAGTGCTTCTCGCGCCGCGAACTGCAACCTGGCAGGTACATCAAGGTGCCTGGCCCAACGAAAGCCCCCAGACCCAAATGGAGAGGGGCTGCTTGGGGGCCCCCTGGGGCCCCTTCAGGCCAGCTAGGTCTTTGGGTCCTGGCTCCTTCGCTTTGGGAGCAGTCGCTGGACGTTGGGCATGTTGGCCGGAGAGTGCTTCTCGGGCCGCGAACTGCAAGCTGGCAGGTACCTCCAAGGTTCCCGGCCCAACGAAAGCCCCCAGACCCAAATGGAGAGGCGCTGCTTGGGGGCCCCCTGGGGCCCCTTCAGGCCAGCTAGGTCTTTGGGTCCTGGCTCCTTCGCTTTGGGAGCAGTCGCTGGACGTTTGGCATGTTGGCCGGAGAGTGCTTCTCGGGCCGCTAACTGCAACCTGGCAGGTACCTCCCATGTTCCCGGCCCAACGAAAGCCCCCAGACCCAAACGGAGAGGGGCTGCTTGGGGGCCCCCTGGGGCCCCTTCAGGCCAGCTAGGTCTTTGGGTCCTGGCTCCTTCGCTTTGGGAGCAGTCGCTGGACGTTGGGCATGTTGGCCGGAGAGTGCTTCTCAGGCCGCGAACTGCAACCTGGCAGGTACCTCCCATGTTCCCGGCTCAACGAAAGCCCCCAGACCCAAATGGAGAGGGGCTGCTTGGGGGCCCCCTGGGGCCCCTTCAGGCCAGCTAGGTCTTTGGGTCCTGGCTCCTTCGCTTTGGGAGCAGTCGCTGGACGTTGGGCATGTTGGCCGGAGAGTGCATCTCGGGACGCGAACTGCAAGCTGGCAGGTACCTCCAAGGTTCCCGGCCCAACGAAAGCCCCCAGACCCAAATGGAGAGGGGCTGCTTGGGGGCCCCCTGGGGCCCCTTCAGGCCAGCTAGGTCTTTGGGTCCTGGCTCCTTCGCTTTGGGAGCAGTCGCTGGACGTTTGGCATGTTGGCCGGAGAGTGATTCTCGGGCCACGAACTGCAACCTGTCAGGTACCTCCCATGTTCCCAGCCCAACGAAAGCCCCCAGACCCAAATGGAGAGGGGCTGCTTGGGGGCCCCCTGGGGCCCCTTCAGGCCAGCTAGGTCTTTGGGTCCTGGCTCCTTCGCTTTGGGAGCAGTCGCTGGACGTTGGGCATGTTGGCCGGAGAGTGCTTCTCGGGCCGCGAACTGCAACCTGGCAGGTACCTCCCATGTTCCTGGCCCAGCGAAAGCCCCCAGACCCAAATGGAGAGGGGCTGCTTGGGGGCGCCCTGGGGCCCCTTCAGGCCAGCTAGGTCTTTGGGTCCTGGCTCCTTTGCTTTGGGAGCAGTCGCTCCACGTTTGGCATGTTGGCCGAAGAGTGCTTCTCGGGCCGCGAACTGCAACCTGGCAGGTACCTCCAAGGTTCCCGGCCCAACGAAAGCCCCCAGACCCAAATGGAGAGGGGCTGCTTGGGGGCCCCCTGGGGCCCCTTCAGGCCAGCTAGGTCTTTGGGTCCTGGCTCCTTCGCTTTGGGAGCAGTCGCTGGACGTTGGGCATGTTGGCTGGAGAGTGCTTCTCAGGCCGCGAACTGCAACCTGGCAGGTACCTCCCATGTTCCCAGCCCAACAAAAGCCCCCAGACCCAAATGGAGCGGGGCTGCTTGGGGGCCCCCTGGGGCCCCTTCAGGCCAGCTAGGTCTTTGGGTCCTGGCTCCTTCGCTTTGGGAGCAGTCGCTGGACGTTGGGCATGTTGGCCAGAGAGTGCTTCTCAGGTCGCGAACTGCAACCTGTCAGGTACCTCCCATGTTCCCGGCTCAACGAAAGCCCCCAGACCCAAATGGAGAGGGGCTGCTTGGGGGCCCCCTGGGGCCCCGTCAGGCCAGCTAGGTCTTTGGGTCCTGGCTCCTTCGCTTTGGGAGCAGTCGCTGGACGTTTGGCATGTTGGCCGGAGAGTGCTTCTCGGGCCGCGAACTGCAACCTGGCAGGTACCTCCAAGGTTCCCGGCCCAACGAAAGCCCCCAGACCCAAATGGAGAGGGGCTGCTTGGGGGCCCCCTGGGGCCCCTTCAGGCCAGCTAGGTCTTTGGGTCCTGGCTCCTTCGCTTTGGGAGCAGTCGCTGGACTTTGGGCATGTTGGCCGGAGAGTGCTTCTCGGGCCGCGAACTGCAAGCTGGCAGGTACCTCCCATGTTCCCGGCCCAACGAAAGCCCCCAGACCCAAATGGAGAGGGGCTGCTTGGGGGCCCCCTGGGGCCCCTTCAGGCCAGCTAGGTCTTTGGGTCCTGGCTCCTTCGGTTTGGGAGCAGTCCCTCCACGTTTGGCATGTTGGCCGGAGAGTGATTCTCGGGCCGCGAACTGCAAGCTGGCAGGTACCTCCAAGGTTCCCGGCCCAACGAAAGCCCCCAGACCCAAATGGAGAGGGGCTGCTTGGGGGCCCCCTGGGGCCCCTTCAGGCCAGCTAGGTCTTTGGGTCCTGGCTCCTTCGCTTTGGGAGCAGTCGCTGGACGTTTGGCATGTTGGCCGGAGAGTGCTTCTCGCGCCGCGAACTGCAACCTGGCAGGTACATCCCAGGATCCCAGCCCAACGAAAACCCCCAGACCCAAATGGAGAGGGGCTGCTTGGGGGCCCCCTGGGGCCCCTTCAGGCCAGCTAGGTCTTTGGGTCCTGGCTCCTTCGCTTCGGGAGCAGTCGCTGGACGATGGGCATTTTGTCCGGAGAGAGCTTCTCGGGCCGCGAACTGCAACCTGGAAGGTACATCCCAGGTTCCCGGCTCAACGAAAGCCCCAAGACCCAAATGGAGAGGGGCTGCTTGGGGGCCCCCTGGGGCCCCTTCAGGCCAGCTAGGTCTTTGGGTCCTGGCTCCTTCGCTTTGGGAGCAGTCGCTGGACGTTGGGCATGTTGGCCGGAGAGTGCTTCTCGGGCCGCGAACTGCAACCTGGCAGGTACCTCCCATGTTCCCGGCCCAACGAAAGCCCCCAGACCCAACTGGAGAGGGGCTGCTTGGGGGCGCCCTGGGGCCCCTTCAGGCCAGCTAGGTCTTTGGGTCCTGGCTCCTTCGCTTTGGGAGCAGTCGCTCCACGTTTGGCATGTTGGCCGGAGAGTGCTTCTCGGGCCGCGAACTGCAACCTGGCAGGTACCTCCCATGTTCCCGGCCCAGCGAAAGCCCCCAGACCCAAATGGAGAGGGGCTGCTTGGGGGCCCCCTGGGGCCCCTTCAGGCCAGCTAGGTCTTTGGGTCCTGGCTCCTTTGCTTTGGGAGCAGTCGCTCCACGTTTGGCATGTTGGCCGGAGAGTGCTTCTCGGGCCGCGAACTGCAAGCTGGCAGGTACCTCCCAGGTTCCCGGCCCAACGAAAGCCCCCAGACCCAAATGGAGAGGGGCTGCTTGGGGGCCCCCTGGGGCCCCTTCAGGCCAGCTAGGTCTTTGGGTCCTGGCTCCTTCGCTTTGGGAGCAGTCCCTCCACGTTTGGCATGTTGGCCGGAGAGTGCTTCTCGGGCCGTGAACTGCAAGCTGGCAGGTACCTCCCATGTTCCCGGCCCAACGAAAGCCCCCAGACCCAAATGGAGAGGGGCTGCTTGGGGGCCCCCTGGGGCCCCTTCAGGCCAGCTAGGTCTTTGGGTCCTGGCTCCTTCGCTTTGGGAGCAGTCGCTCCACGTTTGGCATGTTGGCCGGAGAGTGCTTCTCGCGCCGCGAACTGCAACCTGGCAGGTACACCCAGGATCCCAGCCCAACGAAAACCCCCAGACCCAAATGGAGAGGGGCTGCTTGGGGGCCCCCTGGGGCCCCTTCAGGCCAGCTAGGTCTTTGGGTCCTGGCTCCTTCGCTTCGGGAGCAGTCGCTGGACGATGGGCATGTTGGCCGGAGAGAGCTTCTCGGGCCGCGAACTGCAACCTGGAAGGTACATCCCAGGTTCCCGGCTCAACGAAAGCCCCAAGACCCAAATGGAGAGGGGCTGCTTGGGTGCCCCCTGGGGCCCCTTCAGGCCAGCTAGGTCTTTGGGTCCTGGCTCCTTCGCTTTGGGAGGAGTCGCTGGACGTTGGGCATGTTGGCCGGAGAGTGCTTCTCGGGCCGCGAACTGCAACCTGGCAGGTACCTCCCATGTTCCCGGCCCAACGAAAGCCCCCAGACCCAACTGGAGAGGGGCTGCTTGGGGGCGCCCTGGGGCCCCTTCAGGCCAGCTAGGTCTTTGGGTCCTGGCTCCTTCGCTTTGGGAGCAGTCGCTTGACGTTTGGCATGTTGGCCGGAGAGTGCTTCTCGGGCCGCGAACTGCAACCTGGCAGGTACCTCCCATGTTCCCGGCCCAGCGAAAGCCCCCAGACCCAAATGGAGAGGGGCTGCTTGGGGGCCCCCTGGGGCCCCTTCAGGCCAGCTAGGTCTTTGGGTCCTGGCTCCTTTGCTTTGGGAGCAGTCGCTCCACGTTTGGCATGTTGGCCGGAGAGTGCTTCTCGGGCCGCGAACTGCAAGCTGGCAGGTAGCTCCCAGGTTCCCGGCCCAACGAAAGCCCCCAGACCCAAATGGAGAGGGGCTGCTTGGGGGCCCCCTGGGGCCCCTTCAGGCCAGCTAGGTCTTTGGGTCCTGGCTCCTTCGCTTTGGGAGCAGTCGCTGGACGTTTGGCATGTTGGCCGGAGAGTGCTTCTCCGGCCGCAAACTGCAAGCTGGCAGGTACATCCCAGGATCCCAGCCCAACCAAAGCCCCCAGACCCAAATGGAGAGGGGCTGCTTGGGGGCCCCCTGGGGCCCCTTCAGGCCAGCTAGGTCTTTGGGTCCTGGCTCCTTCGCTTTGGGAGTAGTTGCTCCACGTTTGGCATGTTGGCCGGAGAGTGCTTCTCGCGCCGCGAACTGCAACCTGGCAGGTACACCCAGGATCCCAGCCCAACGAAAACCCCCAGACCCAAATGGAGAGGGGCTGCTTGGGGGCCCCCTGGGGCCCCTTCAGGCCAGCTAGGTCTTTGGGTCCTGGCTCCTTCGCTTTGGGAGCAGTCGCTGGACGATGGGCATGTTGGCCGGAGAGAGCTTCTCGGGCCGCGAACTGCAACCTGGAAGGTACATCCCAGGTTCCCGGCTCAACGAAAGCCCCAAGACCCAAATGGAGAGGGGCTGCTTGGGGGCCCCCTGGGGCCCCTTCAGGCCAGCTAGGTCTTTGGGTCCTGGCTCCTTCGCTTTGGGAGGAGTCGCTGGACGTTGGGCATGTTGGCCGGAGAGTGCTTCTCGGGCCGCGAACTGCAACCTGGCAGGTACCTCCCATGTTCCCGGCCCAACGAAAGCCCCCAGACCCAACTGGAGAGGGGCTGCTTGGGGGCGCCCTGGGGCCCCTTCAGGCCAGCTAGGTCTTTGGGTCCTGGCTCCTTCGCTTTGGGAGCAGTCGCTTGACGTTTGGCATGTTGGCCGGAGAGTGCTTCTCGGGCCGCGAACTGCAACCTGGCAGGTACCTCCCATGTTCCCGGCCCAGCGAAAGCCCCCAGACCCAAATGGAGAGGGGCTGCTTGGGGGCCCCCTGGGGCCCCTTCAGGCCAGCTAGGTCTTTGGGTCCTGGCTCCTTTGCTTTGGGAGCAGTCGCTCCACGTTTGGCATGTTGGCCGGAGAGTGCTTCTCGGGCCGCGAACTGCAAGCTGGCAGGTACCTCCCAGGTTCCCGGCCCAACGAAAGCCCCCAGACCCAAATGGAGAGGGGCTGCTTGGGGGCCCCCTGGGGCCCCTTCAGGCCAGCTAGGTCTTTGGGTCCTGGCTCCTTCGCTTTGGGAGCAGTCGCTGGACGTTTGGCATGTTGGCCGGAGAGTGCTTCTCCGGCCGCAAACTGCAAGCTGGCAGGTACATCCCAGGATCCCAGCCCAACCAAAGCCCCCAGACCCAAATGGAGAGGGGCTGCTTGGGGGCCCCCTGGGGCCCCTTCAGGCCAGCTAGGTCTTTGGGTCCTGGCTCCTTCGCTTTGGGAGTAGTTGCTCCACGTTTGGCATGTTGGCCGGAGAGTGCTTCTCGCGCCGCGAACTGCAACCGGGCAGGTACCTCAAGTTGCCTGGCCCAACGAAAGCCCCCAGACCCAAATGGAGAGGGGCTGCTTGGGGGCCCCCTGGGGCCCCTTCAGGCCAGCTAGGTCTTTGGGTCCTGGCTCCTTCGCTTTGGGAGCAGTCGCTGGACGTTGGGCATGTTGGCCGGAGAGTGCTTCTTGGGCCGCGAACTGCAACCTGGCAGGTACCTCCAAGGTTCCCGGCTCAACGAAAGTCCCCAGACCCAAATGGAGAGGGGCTGCTTGGGGGCCCCCTGGGGCCCCTTCAGGCCAGCTAGGTCTTTGGGTCCTGGCTCCTTCGCTTTGGGAGCAGTCGCTGGACGTTTGGCATGTTGGCCGGAGAGTGCTTCTCGGGCCGCTAACTGCAACCTGGCAGGTACCTCCCATGTTCCCGGCCCAACGAAAGCCCCCAGACCCAACTGGAGAGGGGCTGCTTGGGGGCCCCCTGGGCCCCTTCAGGCCAGCTAGGTCTTTGGGTCCTGGCTCCTTCGCTTTGGGAGCAGTCGCTGGACGTTGGGCATGTTGGCCGGAGAGTGCTTCTTGGGCCGCGAACTGCAACCTGGCAGGTACCTCCCATGTTCCCGGCTCAACGAAAGCCCCCAGACCCAAATGGAGAGGGGCTGCTTGGGGGCCCCCTGGGGCCCCTTCAGGCCAGCTAGGTCTTTGGGTCCTGGCTCCTTCGCTTTGGGAGCAGTCGCTGGACGTTTGGCATGTTGGCCGGAGAGTGCTTCTCGGGCCGCGAACTGCAAGCTGGCAGGTACCTCCCATGTTCCTGGCTCAGCGAAAGCCCCCAGACCCAAATGGAGAGGGGCTGCTTGGGGGCCCCCTGGGGCCCCTTCAGGCCAGCTAGGTCTTTGGGTCCTGGCTCCTTTGCTTTGGGAGCAGTCGCTGGACTTATGGCATGTTGGCCGGAGAGTGCTTCTCGGGCCGCGAACTGCAACCTGGCAGGTACCTCCCATGTTCCCGGCCCAACGAAAGCCCCCAGACCCAAATGGAGAGGGGCTGCTTGGGGGCCCCCTGGGCCCCTTCAGGCCAGCTAGGTCTTTGGGTCCTGGCTCCTTCGCTTTGGGAGCAGTCGCTGGACGTTGGGCATGTTGGCCAGAGAGTGCTTCTCAGGCCGCGAACTGCAACCTGGCAGGTACCTCCCATGTTCCCGGCCCAACGAAAGCCCCCAGACCCAAATGGAGAGGGGCTGCTTGGGGGCCCCCTGGGGCCCCTTCAGGCCAGCTAGGTCTTTGGGTCCTGGCTCCTTCGCTTTGGGAGTAGTTGCTCCACGTTTGGCATGTTGGCCGGAGAGTGCTTCTCGCGCCGCGAACTGCAACCGGGCAGGTACTTCAAGTTGCCTGGCCCAACGAAAGCCCCCAGACCCAAATGGAGAGGGGCTGCTTGGGGGCCCCCTGGGGCCCCTTCAGGCCAGCTAGGTCTTTGGGTCCTGGCTCCTTCGCTTTGGGAGCAGTCGCTGGACGTTTGGCATGTTGGCCGGAGAGTGCTTCTTGGGCCGCGAACTGCAACCTGGCAGGTACCTCCAAGGTTCCCGGCTCAACGAAAGCCCCCAGACCCAAATGGAGAGGGGCTGCTTGGGGGCCCCCTGGGGCCCCTTCAGGCCAGCTAGGTCTTTGGGTCCTGGCTCCTTCGCTTTGGGAGCAGTCGCTGGACGTTGGGCATGTTGGCCGGAGAGTGCTTCTCGGGCCGCGAACTGCAACCTGGCAGGTACCTCCCATGTTCCCGGCCCAACGAAAGCCCCCAGACCCAACTGGAGAGGGGCTGCTTGGGGGCCCCCTGGGGCCCCTTCAGGCCAGCTAGGTCTTTGGGTCCTGGCTCCTTCGCTTTGGGAGCAGTCGCTGGACGTTTGGCATGTTGGCCGGAGAGTGCTTCTCAGGCCGCGAACTGCAACCTGGCAGGTACCTCCCATGTTCCCGGCCCAACGAAAGCCCCCAGACCCAAATGGAGAGGGGCTGCTTGGGGGCCCCCTGGGGCCCCTTCAGGCCAGCTAGGTCTTTGGGTCCTGGCTCCTTCGCTTTGGGAGCAGTCGCTGGACGTTTGGCATGTTGGCCGGAGAGTGCTTCTCGGGCCGCGAACTGCAACCTGGCAGGTACCTCCAAGGTTCCCGGCCCAACGAAAGCCCCCAGACCCAAATGGAGAGGGGCTGCTTGGGGGCCCCCTGGGGCCCCTTCAGGCCAGCTAGGTCTTTGGGTCCTGGCTCCTTCGCTTTGGGAGCAGTCGCTGGACGTTGGGCATGTTGGCCGGAGAGTGCTTCTCGGGCCGCTAACTGCAACCTGGCAGGTACCTCCCATGTTCCCGGCCCAACGAAAGCCCCCAGACCCAACTGGAGAGGGGCTGCTTGGGGGCCCCCTGGGGCCCCTTCAGGCCAGCTAGGTCTTTGGGTCCTGGCTCCTTCGCTTTGGGAGCAGTCGCTGGACGTTTGGCATGTTGGCCGGAGAGTGCTTCTCAGGCCGCGAACTGCAACCTGGCAGGTACCTCCCATGTTCCCGGCTCAACGAAAGCCCCCAGACCCAAATGGAGAGGGGCTGCTTGGGGGCCCCCTGGGGCCCCTTCAGGCCAGCTAGGTCTTTGGGTCCTGGCTCCTTCGCTTTGGGAGCAGTCGCTGGACGTTTGGCATGTTGGCCGGAGAGTGCTTCTCGGGCCGCGAACTGCAACCTGGCAGGTACCTCCAAGGTTCCCGGCCCAACGAAAGCCCCCAGACCCAAATGGAGAGGGGCTGCTTGGGGGCCCCCTGGGGCCCCTTCAGGCCAGCTAGGTCTTTGGGTCCTGGCTCCTTCGCTTTGGGAGCAGTCGCTGGACGTTGGGCATGTTGGCCGGAGAGTGCTTCTCGGGCCGCGAACTGCAACCTGGCAGGTACCTCCCAGGTTCCCAGCCCAACGAAAGCCCCCAGACCCAAATGGAGAGGGGCTGCTTGGGGGCCCCCTGGGGCCCCTTCAGGCCAGCTAGGTCTTTGGGTCCTGGCTCCTTCGCTTTGGGAGCAGTCGCTGGACGTTTGGCATGTTGGCCGCAGAGTGCTTCTCGGGCCGCGACCTGCAACTGGGCAGGTACCTCCCAGGTTCCCGGCCCAACGAAAGCCCCCAGACCCAAATGGAGAGGGGCTGCTTGGGGGCCCCCTGGGGCCCCTTCAGGCCAGCTAGGTCTTTGGGTCCTGGCTCCTTCGCTTTGGGAGCTGTCGCTGGACGTTTGGCATGTTGGCCGGAGAGTGCTTCTCGGGCCACGAACTGCAAGCTGGCAGGTACCTCCAAGGTTCCCGGCCCAACGAAAGCCCCCAGACCCAAATGGAGAGGGGCTGCTTGGGGGCCCCCTGGGGCCCCTTCAGGCCAGCTAGGTCTTTGGGTCCTGGCTCCTTCGCTTTGGGAGCAGTCGCTGGACGTTGGGCATGTTGGCCGGAGAGTGCTTCTCGCGCCGCGAACTGCAACCGGGCAGGTACCTCCCAGGTTCCCGGCCCAACGAAAGCCCCAAGACCCAAATGGAGAGGGGCTGCTTGGGGGCCCCCTGGGGCCCCTTCAGGCCAGCTAGGTCTTTGGGTCCTGGCTCCTTCGCTTTGGGAGCAGTCGCTGGACGTTGGGCATGTTGGCCGGAGAGTGCTTCTCGGGCCGCGAACTGCAACCTGGCAGGTACCTCCCATGTTCCCAGCCCAACGAAAGCCCCCAGACCCAAATGGAGAGGGGCTGCTTGGGGGCCCCCTGGGGCCCCTTCAGGCCAGCTAGGTCTTTGGGTCCTGGCTCCTTCGCTTTGGGAGCAGTCGCTCCACTTTTGGATGTGTTGGCCGGAGAGTGCTTCTCGCGCCGCGAACTGCAACCTGGCAGGTACATCAAGGTGCCTGGCCCAACGAAAGCCCCCAGACCCAAATGGAGAGGGGCTGCTTGGGGGCCCCCTGGGGCCCCTTCAGGCCAGCTAGGTCTTTGGGTCCTGGCTCCTTCGCTTTGGGAGCAGTCGCTGGACGTTGGGCATGTTGGCCGGAGAGTGCTTCTCGGGCCGCGAACTGCAAGCTGGCAGGTACCTCCAAGGTTCCCGGCCCAACGAAAGCCCCCAGACCCAAAGGGAGAGGGGCTGCTTGGGGGCCCCCTGGGGCCCCTTCAGGCCAGCTAGGTCTTTGGGTCCTGGCTCCTTCGCTTTGGGAGCAGTCGCTGGACGTTGGGCATGTTGGCCGGAGAGTGCTTCTCAGGCCGCGAACTGCAACCTGGCAGGTACCTCCCATGTTCCCGGCTCAACGAAAGCCCCCAGACCCAAATGGAGAGGGGCTGCTTGGGGGCCCCCTGGGGCCCCTTCAGGCCAGCTAGGTCTTTGGGTCCTGGCTCCTTCGCTTTGGGAGCAGTCGCTGGACGTTGGGCATGTTGGCCGGAGAGTGCATCTCGGGACGCGAACTGCAAGCTGGCAGGTACCTCCAAGGTTCCCGGCCCAACGAAAGCCCCCAGACCCAAATGGAGAGGGGCTGCTTGGGGGCCCCCTGGGGCCCCTTCAGGCCAGCTAGGTCTTTGGGTCCTGGCTCCTTCGCTTTGGGAGCAGTCGCTGGACGTTTGGCATGTTGGCCGGAGAGTGATTCTCGGGCCACGAACTGCAACCTGTCAGGTACCTCCCATGTTCCCAGCCCAACGAAAGCCCCCAGACCCAAATGGAGAGGGGCTGCTTGGGGGCCCCCTGGGGCCCCTTCAGGCCAGCTAGGTCTTTGGGTCCTGGCTCCTTCGCTTTGGGAGCAGTCGCTGGACGTTGGGCATGTTGGCCGGAGAGTGCTTCTCGGGCCGCGAACTGCAACCTGGCAGGTACCTCCCATGTTCCTGGCCCAGCGAAAGCCCCCAGACCCAAATGGAGAGGGGCTGCTTGGGGGAGCCCTGGGGCCCCTTCAGGCCAGCTAGGTCTTTGGGTCCTGGCTCCTTTGCTTTGGGAGCAGTCGCTCCACGTT
The DNA here is from genome assembly GCF_964237585.1 of Gallinula chloropus. NCBI lineage: Eukaryota > Metazoa > Chordata > Aves > Gruiformes > Rallidae > Gallinula > Gallinula chloropus. The sequence goes on from NC_140092.1 coordinate 32,383,997, forward strand.
TGGCATGTTGGCCGAAGAGTGCTTCTCGGGCCGCGAACTGCAACCTGGCAGGTACCTCCAAGGTTCCCGGCCCAACGAAAGCCCCCAGACCCAAATGGAGAGGGGCTGCTTGGGGGCCCCCTGGGGCCCCTTCAGGCCAGCTAGGTCTTTGGGTCCTGGCTCCTTCGCTTTGGGAGCAGTCGCTGGACTTTGGGCATGTTGGCCGGAGAGTGCTTCTCGGGCCGCGAACTGCAAGCTGGCAGGTACCTCCCATGTTCCCGGCCCAACGAAAGCCCCCAGACCCAAATGGAGAGGGGCTGCTTGGGGGCCCCCTGGGGCCCCTTCAGGCCAGCTAGGTCTTTGGGTCCTGGCTCCTTCGGTTTGGGAGCAGTCCCTCCACGTTTGGCATGTTGGCCGGAGAGTGATTCTCGGGCCGCGAACTGCAAGCTGGCAGGTACCTCCAAGGTTCCCGGCCCAACGAAAGCCCCCAGACCCAAATGGAGAGGGGCTGCTTGGGGGCCCCCTGGGGCCCCTTCAGGCCAGCTAGGTCTTTGGGTCCTGGCTCCTTCGCTTTGGGAGCAGTCGCTGGACGTTTGGCATGTTGGCCGGAGAGTGCTTCTCGCGCCGCGAACTGCAACCTGGCAGGTACATCCCAGGATCCCAGCCCAACGAAAACCCCCAGACCCAAATGGAGAGGGGCTGCTTGGGGGCCCCCTGGGGCCCCTTCAGGCCAGCTAGGTCTTTGGGTCCTGGCTCCTTCGCTTCGGGAGCAGTCGCTGGACGATGGGCATTTTGTCCGGAGAGAGCTTCTCGGGCCGCGAACTGCAACCTGGAAGGTACATCCCAGGTTCCCGGCTCAACGAAAGCCCCAAGACCCAAATGGAGAGGGGCTGCTTGGGGGCCCCCTGGGGCCCCTTCAGGCCAGCTAGGTCTTTGGGTCCTGGCTCCTTCGCTTTGGGAGCAGTCGCTGGACGTTGGGCATGTTGGCCGGAGAGTGCTTCTCGGGCCGCGAACTGCAACCTGGCAGGTACCTCCCATGTTCCCGGCCCAACGAAAGCCCCCAGACCCAACTGGAGAGGGGCTGCTTGGGGGCGCCCTGGGGCCCCTTCAGGCCAGCTAGGTCTTTGGGTCCTGGCTCCTTCGCTTTGGGAGCAGTCGCTCCACGTTTGGCATGTTGGCCGGAGAGTGCTTCTCGGGCCGCGAACTGCAACATGGCAGGTACCTCCCATGTTCCCGGCCCAGCGAAAGCCCCCAGACCCAAATGGAGAGGGGCTGCTTGGGGGCCCCCTGGGGCCCCTTCAGGCCAGCTAGGTCTTTGGGTCCTGGCTCCTTTGCTTTGGGAGCAGTCGCTCCACGTTTGGCATGTTGGCCGGAGAGTGCTTCTCGGGCCGCGAACTGCAAGCTGGCAGGTACCTCCCAGGTTCCCGGCCCAACGAAAGCCCCCAGACCCAAATGGAGAGGGGCTGCTTGGGGGCCCCCTGGGGCCCCTTCAGGCCAGCTAGGTCTTTGGGTCCTGGCTCCTTCGCTTTGGGAGCAGTCCCTCCACGTTTGGCATGTTGGCCGGAGAGTGCTTCTCGGGCCGTGAACTGCAAGCTGGCAGGTACCTCCCATGTTCCCGGCCCAACGAAAGCCCCCAGACCCAAATGGAGAGGGGCTGCTTGGGGGCCCCCTGGGGCCCCTTCAGGCCAGCTAGGTCTTTGGGTCCTGGCTCCTTCGCTTTGGGAGCAGTCGCTCCACGTTTGGCATGTTGGCCGGAGAGTGCTTCTCGCGCCGCGAACTGCAACCTGGCAGGTACATCCCAGGATCCCAGCCCAACGAAAACCCCCAGACCCAAATGGAGAGGGGCTGCTTGGGGGCCCCCTGGGTCCCCTTCAGGCCAGCTAGGTCTTTGGGTCCTGGCTCCTTCGCTTCGGGAGCAGTCGCTGGACGATGGGCATGTTGGCCGGAGAGAGCTTCTCGGGCCGCGAACTGCAACCTGGAAGGTACATCCCAGGTTCCCGGCTCAACGAAAGCCCCAAGACCCAAATGGAGAGGGGCTGCTTGGGGGCCCCCTGGGGCCCCTTCAGGCCAGCTAGGTCTTTGGGTCCTGGCTCCTTCGCTTTGGGAGGAGTCGCTGGACGTTGGGCATGTTGGCCGGAGAGTGCTTCTCGGGCCGCGAACTGCAACCTGGCAGGTACCTCCCATGTTCCCGGCCCAACGAAAGCCCCCAGACCCAACTGGAGAGGGGCTGCTTGGGGGCGCCCTGGGGCCCCTTCAGGCCAGCTAGGTCTTTGGGTCCTGGCTCCTTCGCTTTGGGAGCAGTCGCTTGACGTTTGGCATGTTGGCCGGAGAGTGCTTCTCGGGCCGCGAACTGCAACCTGGCAGGTACCTCCCATGTTCCCGGCCCAGCGAAAGCCCCCAGACCCAAATGGAGAGGGGCTGCTTGGGGGCCCCCTGGGGCCCCTTCAGGCCAGCTAGGTCTTTGGGTCCTGGCTCCTTTGCTTTGGGAGCAGTCGCTCCACGTTTGGCATGTTGGCCGGAGAGTGCTTCTCGGGCCGCGAACTGCAAGCTGGCAGGTACCTCCCAGGTTCCCGGCCCAACGAAAGCCCCCAGACCCAAATGGAGAGGGGCTGCTTGGGGGCCCCCTGGGGCCCCTTCAGGCCAGCTAGGTCTTTGGGTCCTGGCTCCTTCGCTTTGGGAGCAGTCGCTGGACGTTTGGCATGTTGGCCGGAGAGTGCTTCTCCGGCCGCAAACTGCAAGCTGGCAGGTACATCCCAGGATCCCAGCCCAACCAAAGCCCCCAGACCCAAATGGAGAGGGGCTGCTTGGGGGCCCCCTGGGGCCCCTTCAGGCCAGCTAGGTCTTTGGGTCCTGGCTCCTTCGCTTTGGGAGTAGTTGCTCCACGTTTGGCATGTTGGCCGGAGAGTGCTTCTCGCGCCGCGAACTGCAACCGGGCAGGTACCTCAAGTTGCCTGGCCCAACGAAAGCCCCCAGACCCAAATGGAGAGGGGCTGCTTGGGGGCCCCCTGGGGCCCCTTCAGGCCAGCTAGGTCTTTGGGTCCTGGCTCCTTCGCTTTGGGAGCAGTCGCTGGACGTTGGGCATGTTGGCCGGAGAGTGCTTCTTGGGCCGCGAACTGCAACCTGGCAGGTACCTCCAAGGTTCCCGGCTCAACGAAAGTCCCCAGACCCAAATGGAGAGGGGCTGCTTGGGGGCCCCCTGGGGCCCCTTCAGGCCAGCTAGGTCTTTGGGTCCTGGCTCCTTCGCTTTGGGAGCAGTCGCTGGACGTTTGGCATGTTGGCCGGAGAGTGCTTCTCGGGCCGCTAACTGCAACCTGGCAGGTACCTCCCATGTTCCCGGCCCAACGAAAGCCCCCAGACCCAAATGGAGAGGGGCTGCTTGGGGGCCCCCTGGGCCCCTTCAGGCCAGCTAGGTCTTTGGGTCCTGGCTCCTTCGCTTTGGGAGCAGTCGCTGGACGTTGGGCATGTTGGCCGGAGAGTGCTTCTTGGGCCGCGAACTGCAACCTGGCAGGTACCTCCCATGTTCCCGGCTCAACGAAAGCCCCCAGACCCAAATGGAGAGGGGCTGCTTGGGGGCCCCCTGGGGCCCCTTCAGGCCAGCTAGGTCTTTGGGTCCTGGCTCCTTCGCTTTGGGAGCAGTCGCTGGACGTTTGGCATGTTGGCCGGAGAGTGCTTCTCGGGCCGCGAACTGCAAGCTGGCAGGTACCTCCCATGTTCCTGGCTCAGCGAAAGCCCCCAGACCCAAATGGAGAGGGGCTGCTTGGGGGCCCCCTGGGGCCCCTTCAGGCCAGCTAGGTCTTTGGGTCCTGGCTCCTTTGCTTTGGGAGCAGTCGCTGGCCTTATGGCATGTTGGCCGGAGAGTGCTTCTCGGGCCGCGAACTGCAACCTGGCAGGTACCTCCCATGTTCCCGGCCCAACGAAAGCCCCCAGACCCAAATGGAGAGGGGCTGCTTGGGGGCCCCCTGGGCCCCTTCAGGCCAGCTAGGTCTTTGGGTCCTGGCTCCTTCGCTTTGGGAGCAGTCGCTGGACGTTGGGCATGTTGGCCAGAGAGTGCTTCTCAGGCCGCGAACTGCAACCTGGCAGGTACCTCCCATGTTCCCGGCCCAGCGAAAGCCCCCAGACCCAAATGGAGAGGGGCTGCTTGGGGGCCCCCTGGGGCCCCTTCAGGCCAGCTAGGTCTTTGGGTCCTGGCTCCTTCGCTTTGGGAGCAGTCGCTGGACTTTGGGCATGTTGGCCGGAGAGTGCTTCTCAGGCCGCGAACTGCAACCTGGCAGGTACCTCCCATGTTCCCGGCCCAACGAAAGCCCCCAGACCCAAATGGAGAGGGGCTGCTTGGGGGCCCCCTGGGGCCCCTTCAGGCCAGCTAGGTCTTTGGGTCCTGGCTCCTTCGCTTTGGGAGTAGTTGCTCCACGTTTGGCATGTTGGCCGGAGAGTGCTTCTCGCGCCGCGAACTGCAACCGGGCAGGTACCTCAAGTTGCCTGGCCCAACGAAAGCCCCCAGACCCAAATGGAGAGGGGCTGCTTGGGGGCCCCCTGGGGCCCCTTCAGGCCAGCTAGGTCTTTGGGTCCTGGCTCCTTCGCTTTGGGAGCAGTCGCTGGACGTTGGGCATGTTGGCCGGAGAGTGCTTCTTGGGCCGCGAACTGCAACCTGGCAGGTACCTCCAAGGTTCCCGGCTCAACGAAAGCCCCCAGACCCAAATGGAGAGGGGCTGCTTGGGGGCCCCCTGGGGCCCCTTCAGGCCAGCTAGGTCTTTGGGTCCTGGCTCCTTCGCTTTGGGAGCAGTCGCTGGACGTTTGGCATGTTGGCCGGAGAGTGCTTCTCGGGCCGCTAACTGCAACCTGGCAGGTACCTCATGTTCCCGGCCCAACGAAAGCCCCCAGACCCAACTGGAGAGGGGCTGCTTGGGGGCCCCCTGGGGCCCCTTCAGGCCAGCTAGGTCTTTGGGTCCTGGCTCCTTCGCTTTGGGAGCAGTCGCTGGACGTTTGGCATGTTGGCCGGAGAGTGCTTCTCAGGCCGCGAACTGCAACCTGGCAGGTACCTCCCATGTTCCCGGCTCAACGAAAGCCCCCAGACCCAAATGGAGAGGGGCTGCTTGGGGGCCCCCTGGGGCCCCTTCAGGCCAGCTAGGTCTTTGGGTCCTGGCTCCTTCGCTTTGGGAGCAGTCGCTGGACGTTTGGCATGTTGGCCGGAGAGTGCTTCTCGGGCCGCGATCTGCAACCTGGCAGGTACCTCCAAGGTTCCCGGCCCAACGAAAGCCCCCAGACCCAAATGGAGAGGGGCTGCTTGGGGGCCCCCTGGGGCCCCTTCAGGCCAGCTAGGTCTTTGGGTCCTGGCTCCTTCGCTTTGGGAGCAGTCGCTGGACGTTGGGCATGTTGGCCGGAGAGTGATTCTCGGGCCGCGAACTGCAACATGGCAGGTACCTCCCATGTTCCCAGCACAACGAAAGCCCCCAGACCCAAATGGAGAGGGGCTGCTTGGGGGCCCCCTGGGGCCCCTTCAGGCCAGCTAGGTCTTTGGGTCCTGGCTCCTTCGCTTTGGGAGCAGTCGCTGGACGTTGGGCATGTTGGCCGGAGAGTGCTTCTCGGGCTGCGAACTGCAACCTGGCAGGTACCTCCCATGTTCCCGGCCCAGCGAAAGCCCCCAGACCCAAATGGAGAGGGGCTGCTTGGGGGCCCCCTGGGGCCCCTTCAGGCCAGCTAGGTCTTTGGGTCCTGGCTCCTTTGCTTTGGGAGCAGTCGCTCCACGTTTGGCATGTTGGCCGGAGAGTGCTTCTCGGGCCGCGAACTGCAACCTGGCAGGTACCTCCAAGGTTCCCGGCCCAACGAAAGCCCCCAGACCCAACTGGAGAGGGGCTGCTTGGGGGCCCCCTGGGGCCCCTTCAGGCCAGCTAGGTCTTTGGGTCCTGGCTCCTTCGCTTTGGGAGCAGTCGCTGGACGTTGGGCATGTTGGCTGGAGAGTGCTTCTCAGGCCGCGAACTGCAACCTGGCAGGTACCTCCCATGTTCCCAGCCCAACGAAAGCCCCCAGACCCAAATGGAGCGTGGCTGCTTGGGGGCCCCCTGGGGCCCCTTCAGGCCAGCTAGGTCTTTGGGTCCTGGCTTCTTCGCTTTGGGATCAGTCGCTGGACGTTGGGCATGTTGGCCAGAGAGTGCTTCTCAGGTCGCGAAATGCAACCTGTCAGGTACCTCCCATGTTCCCGGCTCAACAAAAGCCCCCAGACCCAAATGGAGAGGGGCTGCTTGGGGGCCCCCTGGGGCCCCTTCAGGCCAGCTAGGTCTTTGGGTCCTGGCTCCTTCGCTTTGGGAGCAGTCGCTCCACGTTTGGCATGTTGGCCGGAGAGTGCTTCTCGGGCCGCGAACTGCAACCTGGCAGGTACCTCCCATGTTCCCGGCCCAACGAAAGCCCCCAGACCCAAATGGAGAGGGGCTGCTTGGGGGCCCCCTGGGGCCCCTTCAGGCCAGCTAGGTCTTTGGGTCCTGGCTCCTTCGCTTTGGGAGCAGTCGCTGGACGTTGGGCATGTTGGCCGGAGAGTGCTTCTCGGGCCGCGAACTGCAACCTGGCAGGTACCTCCCATGTTCCCGGCCCAACGAAAGCCCCCAGACCCAAATGGAGAGGGGCTGCTTGGGGGCCCCCTGGGGCCCCTTCAGGCCAGCTAGGTCTTTGGGTCCTGGCTCCTTCGCTTTGGGAGCAGTCCCTCCACGTTTTGCATGTTGGCCGGAGAGTGCTTCTCGGGCCGCGAACTGCAAGCTGGCAGGTACCTCCAAGGTTCCCGGCCCAACGAAAGCCCCCAGACCCAAATGGAGAGGGGCTGCTTGGGGGCCCCCTGGGGCCCCTTCAGGCCAGCTAGGTCTTTGGGTCCTGGCTCCTTCGCTTTGGGAGCAGTCGCTGGACGTTTGGCATGTTGGCCGGAGAGTGCTTCTCGCGCCGCGAACTGCAACCTGGCAGGTACATCCCAGGATCCCAGCCCAACGAAAACCCCCAGACCCAAATGGAGAGGGGCTGCTTGGGGGCCCCCTGGGGCCCCTTCAGGCCAGCTAGGTCTTTGGGTCCTGGCTCCTTCGCTTCGGGAGCAGTCGCTGGACGTTGGGCATGTTGGCCGGAGAGTGCTTCTCGGGCCGTGAACTGCAACCTGGAAGGTACATCCCAGGTTCCCGGCTCAACGAAAGCCCCCAGACCCAAATGGAGAGGGGCTGCTTGGGGGCCCCCTGGGGCCCCTTCAGGCCAGCTAGGTCTTTGGGTCCTGGCTCCTTCGCTTTGGGAGCAGTCGCTGGACGTTGGGCATGTTGGCCGGAGAGTGCTTCTCGGGCCGCGAACTGCAACCTGGCAGGTACCTCCCATGTTCCCGGCCCAACGAAAGCCCCCAGACCCAACTGGAGAGGGGCTGCTTGGGGGCCCCCTGGGGCCCCTTCAGGCCAGCTAGGTCTTTGGGTCCTGGCTCCTTCGCTTTGGGAGCAGTCGCTGGACGTTTGGCATGTTGGACGGAGAGTGCTTCTTGGGCCGCGAACTGCAACCTGGCAGGTACCTCCCATGTTCCCGGCCCAGCGAAAGCCCCCAGACCCAAATGGAGAGGGGCTGCTTGGGGGCCCCCTGGGGCCCCTTCAGGCCAGCTAGGTCTTTGGGTCCTGGCTCCTTCGCTTTGGGAGCAGTCGCTGGACGTTTGGCATGTTGGCCGGAGAGTGCTTCTCGCGCCGCGAACTGCAACCTGGCAGGTACATCCCAGGATCCGAGCCCAACGAAAACCCCCAGACCCAAATGGAGAGGGGCTGCTTGGGGGCCCCCTGGGGCCCCTTCAGGCCAGCTAGGTCTTTGGGTCCTGGCTCCTTCGCTTCGGGAGCAGTCGCTGGACGTTGGGCATGTTGGCCGGAGAGTGCTTCTCGGGCCGTGAACTGCAACCTGGAAGGTACAACCCAGGTTCCCGGCTCAACGAAAGCCCCCAGACCCAAATGGAGAGGGGCTGCTTGGGGGCCCCCTGGGGCCCCTTCAGGCCAGCTAGGTCTTTGGGTCCTGGCTCCTTCGCTTTGGGAGCAGTCGCTGGACGTTGGGCATGTTGGCCGGAGAGTGCTTCTCGGGCCGCGAACTGCAACCTGGCAGGTACCTCCCATGTTCCCGGCCCAACGAAAGCCCCCAGACCCAACTGGAGAGGGGCTGCTTGGGGGCGCCCTGGGGCCCCATCAGGCCAGCTAGGTCTTTGGGTCCTGGCTCCTTCGCTTTGGGAGCAGTCGCTGGACGTTTGGCATGTTGGACGGAGAGTTCTTCTTGGGCCGCGAACTGCAACCTGGCAGGTACCTCCCATGTTCCCGGCCCAGCGAAAGCCCCCAGACCCAAATGGAGAGGGGCTGCTTGGGGGCCCCCTGGGGCCCCTTCAGGCCAGCTAGGTCTTTGGGTCCTGGCTCCTTTGCTTTGGGAGCAGTCGCTCCACGTTTGGCATGTTGGCCGGAGAGTGCTTCTCGGGCCGCGAACTGCAAGCTGGCAGGTACCTCCCAGGTTCCCGGCCCAACGAAAGCCCCCAGACCCAAATGGAGAGGGGCTGCTTGGGGGCCCCCTGGGGCCCCTTCAGGCCAGCTAGGTCTTTGGGTCCTGGCTCCTTCGCTTTGGGAGCAGTCGCTGGACGTTTGGCATGTTGGCCGGAGAGTGCTTCTCCGGCCGAAAACTGCAACCTGGCAGGTACATCCCAGGATCCCAGCCCAACGAAAGCCCCCAGACCCAAATGGAGAGGGGCTGCTTGGGGGCCCCCTGGGGCCCCTTCAGGCCAGCTAGGTCTTTGGGTCCTGGCTCCTTCGCTTTGGGAGCAGTCGCTGGACGTTGGGCATGTTGGCCGGAGAGTGCTTCTCCGGCCGCGAACTGCAACCTGGCAGGTACCTCCCATGTTCCTGGCCCAGCGAAAGCCCCCAGACCCAAATGGAGAGGGGCTGCTTGGGGGCCCCCTGGGGCCCCTTCAGGCCAGCTAGGTCTTTGGGTCCTGGCTCCTTTGCTTTGGGAGCAGTCGCTCCACGTTTGGCATGTTGGCCGGAGAGTGCTTCTCGGGCCGCGAACTGCAAGCTGGCAGGTACCTCCAAGGTTCCCGGCCCAACGAAAGCCCCCAGACCCAAATGGAGAGGGGCTGCTTGGGGGCCCCCTGGGGCCCCTTCAGGCCAGCTAGGTCTTTGGGTCCTGGCTCCTTCGCTTTGGGAGCAGTCGCTGGACGTTAGGCATGTTGGCTGGAGAGTGCTTCTCAGGCCGCGAACTGCAACCTGGCAGGTACCTCCCATGTTCCCGGCCCAACGAAAGCCCCCAGACCCAAATGGAGAGGGGCTGCTTGGGGGCCCCCTGGGGCCCCTTCAGGCCAGCTAGGTCTTTGGGTCCTGGCTCCTTCGCTTTGGGAGCAGTCGCTGGACGTTTGGCATGTTGGCCGGAGAGTGCTTCTCGCGCCGCGAACTGCAACCGGGCAGGTACCTCCCATGTTCCCGGCCCAGCGAAAGCCCCCAGACCCAAATGGAGAGGGGCTGCTTGGGGGCCCCCTGGGGCCCCTTCAGGCCAGCTAGGTCTTTGGGTCCTGGCTCCTTCGCTTTGGGAGCTGTCGCTGGACGTTGGGCATGTTGGCCGGAGAGTGCTTCTCGGGCCGCGAACTGCAAGCTGGCAGGTACCTCCCATGTTCCCGGCCCAACGAAAGCCCCCAGACCCAAATGGAGAGGGGCTGCTTGGGGGCCCCCTGGGGCCCCTTCAGGCCAGCTAGGTCTTTGGGTCCTGGCTCCTTCGCTTTGGGAGCAGTCCCTCCACGTTTGGCATGTTGGCCGGAGAGTGCTTCTCGGGCCGCGAACTGCAAGCTGGCAGGTACCTCCAAGGTTCCCGGCCCAACGAAAGCCCCCAGACCCAAATGGAGAGGGGCTGCTTGGGGGCCCCCTGGGGCCCCTTCAGGCCAGCTAGGTCTTTGGGTCCTGGCTCCTTCGCTTTGGGAGCAGTCGCTGGACGTTTGGCATGTTGGCCGGAGAGTGCTTCTCGCGCCGCGAACTGCAACCTGGCAGGTACATCCCAGGATCCCAGCCCAACGAAAACCCCCAGACCCAAATGGAGAGGGGCTGCTTGGGGGCCCCCTGGGGCCCCTTCAGGCCAGCTAGGTCTTTGGGTCCTGGCTCCTTCGCTTCGGGAGCAGTCGCTGGACGTTGGGCATGTTGGCCGGAGAGAGCTTCTCGGGCCGTGAACTGCAACCTGGAAGGTACATCCCAGGTTCCCGGCTCAACGAAAGCCCCCAGACCCAAATGGAGAGGGGCTGCTTGGGGGCCCCCTGGGGCCCCTTCAGGCCAGCTAGGTCTTTGGGTCCTGGCTCCTTCGCTTTGGGAGCAGTCGCTGGACGTTTGGCATGTTGGCCGGAGAGTGCTTCTCGCGCCGCGAACTGCAACCTGGCAGGTACATCCCAGGATCCCAGCCCAACGAAAACCCCCAGACCCAAATGGAGAGGGGCTGCTTGGGGGCCCCCTGGGGCCCCTTCAGGCCAGCTAGGTCTTTGGGTCCTGGCTCCTTCGCTTCGGGAGCAGTCGCTGGACGTTGGGCATGTTGGCCGGAGAGAGCTTCTCGGGCCGTGAACTGCAACCTGGAAGGTACATCCCAGGTTCCCGGCTCAACGAAAGCCCCCAGACCCAAATGGAGAGGGGCTGCTTGGGGGCCCCCTGGGGCCCCTTCAGGCCAGCTAGGTCTTTGGGTCCTGGCTCCTTCGCTTTGGGAGCAGTCGCTGGACGTTGGGCATGTTGGCCGGAGAGTGCTTCTCGGGCCGCGAACTGCAAGCTGGCAGGTACCTCCCATGTTCCCGGCCCAGCGAAAGCCCCCAGACCCAAATGGAGAGGGGCTGCTTGGGGGCCCCCTGGGGCCCCTTCAGGCCAGCTAGGTCTTTGGGTCCTGGCTCCTTTGCTTTGGGAGCAGTCGCTCCACGTTTGTCATGTTGGCCGGAGAGTGCTTCTCGGGCCGCGAACTGCAAGCTGGCAGGTACCTCCCAGGTTCCCGGCCCAACGAAAGCCCCCAGACCCAAATGGAGAGGGGCTGCTTGGGGGCCCCCTGGGGCCCCTTCAGGCCAGCTAGGTCTTTGGGTCCTGGCTCCTTCGCTTTGGGAGCAGTCGCTGGACGTTTGGCATGTTGGCCGGAGAGTGCTTCTCCGGCCGCAAACTGCAACCTGGCAGGTACATCCCAGGATCCCAGCCCAACGAAAGCCCCCAGACCCAAATGGAGAGGGGCTGCTTGGGGGCCCCCTGGGGCCCCTTCAGGCCAACTAGGTCTTTGGGTCCTGGCTCCTTCGCTTTGGGAGCAGTCGCTGGACGTTGGGCATGTTGGCCGGAGAGTGCTTCTCAGGCCGCGAACTGCAACCTGGCAGGTACCTCCCATGTTCCCAGCCCAACGAAAGCCCCCAGACCCAAATGGAGAGGGGCTGCTTGGGGGCCCCCTGGGACCCCTTCAGGCCAGCTAGGTCTTTGGGTCCTGGCTCCTTTGCTTTGGGAGCAGTCGCTGGACTTATGGCATGTTGGCCGGAGAGTGCTTCTCGGGCCGCGAACTGCAACCTGGCAGGTACCTCCCATGTTCCCGGCCCAACTAAAGCCCCCAGACCCAACTGGAGAGGGGCTGCTTGGGGGCCCCCTGGGCCCCTTCAGGCCAGCTAGGTCTTTGGGTCCTGGCTCCTTCGCTTTGGGAGCAGTCGCTGGACGTTGGGCATGTTGGCCGGAGAGTGCTTCTCAGGCCGCGAACTGCAACCTGGCAGGTACCTCCCATGTTCCAGGCCCAACGAAAGCCCCCAGACCCAAATGGAGAGGGGCTGCTTGGGGGCCCCCTGGGGCCCCTTCAGGCCAGCTAGGTCTTTGGGTCCTGGCTCCTTCGCTTTGGGAGCAGTCGCTGGACGTTGGGCAAGTTTGCCGGAGAGTGCTTCTCAGGCCGCGAACTGCAACCTGGCAGGTACCTCCCATGTTCCCGGCCCAACGAAAGCCCCCAGACCCAAATGGAGAGGGGCTGCTTGGGGGCCCCCTGGGGCCCCTTCAGGCCAGCTAGGTCTTTGGGTCCTGGCTCCTTCGCTTTGGGAGCAGTCGCTGGACGTTTGGCATGTTGGCCGGAGAGTGATTCTCCGGCCGCGAACTGCAAGCTGGCAGGTACCTCCCATGTTCCCGGCCCAACGAAAGCCCCCAGACCCAAATGGAGAGGGGCTGCTTGGGGGCCCCCTGGGGCCCCTTCAGGCCAGCTAGGTCTTTGGGTCCTGGCTCCTTCGCTTTGGGAGCAGTCGCTGGACGTTGGGCATGTTGGCCGGAGAGTGCTTCTCGTGCCGCGAACTGCAACCGGGCAGGTACCTCAAGGTGCCTGGCCCAACGAAAGCCCCCAGACCCAAATGGAGAGGGGCTGCTTGGGGGCCCCCTGGGGGCCCTTCAGGCCAGCTAGGTCTTTGGGTCCTGGCTCCTTCGCTTTGGGAGCAGTCGCTGGACGTTGGGCATGTTGGCCGGAGAGTGCTTCTTGGGCCGCGAACTGCAACCTGGCAGGTACCTCCAAGGTTCCCGGCTCAACGAAAGCCCCCAGACCCAAATGGAGAGGGGCTGCTTGGGGGCCCCCTGGGGCCCCTTCAGGCCAGCTAGGTCTTTGGGTCCTGGCTCCTTCGCTTTGGGAGCAGTCGCTCCACGTTTGGCATGTTGGCCGGAGAGTGCTTCTCGGGCCGCGAACTGCAACCTGGCAGGTACCTCCCATGTTCCCGGCCCAGCGAAAGCCCCCAGACCCAAATGGAGAGGGGCTGCTTGGGGGCCCCCTGGGGCCCCTTCAGGCCAGCTAGGTCTTTGGGTCCTGGCTCCTTCGCTTTGGGAGCAGTCGCTGGACGTTGGGCATGTTGGCTGGAGAGTGCTTCTCAGGCCGCGAACTGCAACCTGGCAGGTACCTCCCATGTTCCCAGCCCAACGAAAGCCCCCAGACCCAAATGGAGCGGGGCTGCTTGGGGGCCCCCTGGGGCCCCTTCAGGCCAGCTAGGTCTTTGGGTCCTGGCTCCTTCGCTTTGGGAGCAGTCGCTGGACGTTGGGCATGTTGGCCGGAGAGTGCTTCTCGGGCCGCGAACTGCAAGCTGGCAGGTACCTCCCATGTTCCCGGCCCAACGAAAGCCCCCAGACCCAAATGGAGAGGGGCTGCTTGGGGGCCCCCTGGGGCCCCTTCAGGCCAGCTAGGTCTTTGGGTCCTGGCTCCTTCGCTTTGGGAGCAGTCCCTCCACGTTTGGCATGTTGGCCGGAGAGTGCTTCTCGGGCCGCGAACTGCAAGCTGGCAGGTACCTCCAAGGTTCCCGGCCCAACGAAAGCCCCCAGACCCAAATGGAGAGGGGCTGCTTGGGGGCCCCCTGGGGCCCCTTCAGGCCAGCTAGGTCTTTGGGTCCTGGCTCCTTCGCTTTGGGAGCAGTCGCTGGACGTTTGGCATGTTGGCCGGAGAGTGCTTCTCGTGCCGCGAACTGCAACCTGGCAGGTACATCCCAGGATCCCAGCCCAACGAAAACCCCCAGACCCAAATGGAGAGGGGCTGCTTGGGGGCCCCCTGGGGCCCCTTCAGGCCAGCTAGGTCTTTGGGTCCTGGCTCCTTCGCTTCGGGAGCAGTCGCTGGACGTTGGGCATGTTGGCCGGAGAGAGCTTCTCGGGCCATGAACTGCAACCTGGAAGGTACATCCCAGGTTCCCGGCTCAACGAAAGCCCCCAGACCCAAATGGAGAGGGGCTGCTTGGGGGCCCCCTGGGGCCCCTTCAGGCCAGCTAGGTCTTTGGGTCCTGGCTCCTTCGCTTTGGGAGCAGTCGCTGGACGTTGGGCATGTTGGCCGGAGAGTGCTTCTCGGGCCGCGAACTGCAACCTGGCAGGTACCTCCCATGTTCCCGGCCCAGCGAAAGCCCCCAGACCCAACTGGAGAGGGGCTGCTTGGGGGCCCCCTGGGGCCCCTTCAGGCCAGCTAGGTCTTTGGGTCCTGGCTCCTTTGCTTTGGGAGCAGTCGCTCCACGTTAGTCATGTTGGCCGGAGAGTGCTTCTCGGGCCGCGAACTGCAAGCTGGCAGGTACCTCCCAGGTTCCCGGCCCAACGAAAGCCCCCAGACCCAAATGGAGAGGGGCTGCTTGGGGGCCCCCTGGGGCCCCTTCAGGCCAGCTATGTCTTTGGGTCCTGGCTCCTTCGCTTTGGGAGCAGTCGCTGGACGTTTGGCATGTTGGCCGGAGAGTGCTTCTCCGGCCGCAAACTGCAACCTGGCAGGTACATCCCAGGATCCCAGCCCAACGAAAGCCCCCAGACCCAAATGGAGAGGGGCTGCTTGGGGGCCCCCTGGGGCCCCTTCAGGCCAGCTAGGTCTTTGGGTCCTGGCTCCTTCGCTTTGGGAGCAGTCGCTGGACGTTGGGCATGTTGGCCGGAGAGTGCTTCTCAGGCCGCGAACTGCAACCTGGCAGGTACCTCCCATGTTCCCAGCCCAACGAAAGCCCCCAGACCCAAATGGAGAGGGGCTGCTTGGGGGCCCCCTGGGACCCCTTCAGGCCAGCTAGGTCTTTGGGTCCTGGCTCCTTTGCTTTGGGAGCAGTCGCTGGACTTATGGCATGTTGGCCGGAGAGTGCTTCTCGGGCCGCGAACTGCAACCTGGCAGGTACCTCCCATGTTCCCGGCCCAACTAAAGCCCCCAGACCCAACTGGAGAGGGGCTGCTTGGGGGCCCCCTGGGCCCCTTCAGGCCAGCTAGGTCTTTGGGTCCTGGCTCCTTCGCTTTGGGAGCAGTCGCTGGACGTTGGGCATGTTGGCCGGAGAGTGCTTCTCAGGCCGCGAACTGCAACCTGGCAGGTACCTCCCATGTTCCCGGCCCAACGAAAGCCCCCAGACCCAAATGGAGAGGGGCTGCTTGGGGGCCCCCTGGGGCCCCTTCAGGCCAGCTAGGTCTTTGGGTCCTGGCTCCTTCGCTTTGGGAGCAGTCGCTGGACGTTGGGCAAGTTTGCCGGAGAGTGCTTCTCAGGCCGCGAACTGCAACCTGGCAGGTACCTCCCATGTTCCCGGCCCAACGAAAGCCCCCAGACCCAAATGGAGAGGGGCTGCTTGGGGGCCCCCTGGGGCCCCTTCAGGCCAGCTAGGTCTTTGGGTCCTGGCTCCTTCGCTTTGGGAGCAGTCGCTGGACGTTTGGCATGTTGGCCGGAGAGTGATTCTCCGGCCGCGAACTGCAAGCTGGCAGGTACCTCCCATGTTCCCGGCCCAACGAAAGCCCCCAGACCCAAATGGAGAGGGGCTGCTTGGGGGCCCCCTGGGGCCCCTTCAGGCCAGCTAGGTCTTTGGGTCCTGGCTCCTTCGCTTTGGGAGCAGTTGCTCCACGTTTGGCATGTTGGCCGGAGAGTGCTTCTCGTGCCGCGAACTGCAACCGGGCAGGTACCTCAAGTTGCCTGGCCCAACGAAAGCCCCCAGACCCAAATGGAGAGGGGCTGCTTGGGGGCCCCCTGGGGGCCCTTCAGGCCAGCTAGGTCTTTGGGTCCTGGCTCCTTCGCTTTGGGAGCAGTCGCTGGACGTTGGGCATGTTGGCCGGAGAGTGCTTCTTGGGCCGCGAACTGCAACCTGGCAGGTACCTCCAAGGTTCCCGGCTCAACGAAAGCCCCCAGACCCAAATGGAGAGGGGCTGCTTGGGGGCCCCCTGGGGCCCCTTCAGGCCAGCTAGGTCTTTGGGTCCTGGCTCCTTCGCTTTGGGAGCAGTCGCTCCACGTTTGGCATGTTGGCCGGAGAGTGCTTCTCGGGCCGCGAACTGCAACCTGGCAGGTACCTCCAAGGTTCCCGGCCCAACGAAAGCCCCCAGACCCAAATGGAGAGGGGCTGCTTGGGGGCCCCCTGGGGCCCCTTCAGGCCAGCTAGGTCTTTGGGTCCTGGCTCATTCGCTTTGGGAGCAGTCGCTGGACGTTGGGCATGTTGGCTGGAGAGTTCTTCTCAGGCCGCGAACTGCAACCTGGCAGGTACCTCCCATGTTCCCAGCCCAACGAAAGCCCCCAGACCCAAATGGAGCGGGGCTGCTTGGGGGCCCCCTGGGGCCCCTTCAGGCCAGCTAGGTCTTTGGGTCCTGGCTCCTTCGCTTTGGGAGCAGTCGCTGGACGTTGGGCATGTTGGCCGGAGAGTGCTTCTCGGGCCGCGAACTGCAACCTGGCAGGTACCTCCCATGTTCCCGGCCCAACGAAAGCCCCCAGACCCAAATGGAGAGGGACTGCTTGGGGGCCCCCTGGGGCCCCTTCAGGCCAGCTAGGTCTTTGGGTCCTGGCTCCTTCGCTTTGGGAGCAGTCGCTGGACGTTGGGCATGTTGGCCGGAGAGTGCTTCTCGGGCCGCGAACTGCAAGCTGGCAGGTACCTCCCAGGTTCCCGGCCCAACGAAAGCCCCCAGACCCAAATGGAGAGGGGCTGCTTGGGGGCCCCCTGGGGCCCCTTCAGGCCAGCTAGGTCTTTGGGTCCTGGCTCCTTCGCTTTGGGAGCAGTCGCTGGACGTTTGGCATGTTGGCCGGAGAGTGCTTCTCGCGCCGCGAACTGCAACCTGGCAGGTACATCCCAGGATCCCAGCCCAACGAAAACCCCCAGACCCAAATGGAGAGGGGCTGCTTGGGGGCCCCCCTGGGGCCCCTTCAGGCCAGCTAGGTCTTTGGGTCCTGGCTCCTTCGCTTCGGGAGCAGTCGCTGGACGTTGGGCATGTTGGCCGGAGAGTGCTTCTCGGGCCGTGAACTGCAACCTGGAAGGTACATCCCAGGTTCCCGGCTCAACGAAAGCCCCCAGACCCAAATGGGAGGGGCTGCTTGGGGGCCCCCTGGGGCCCCTTCAGGCCAGCTAGGTCTTTGGGTCCTGGCTCCTTCGCTTTGGGAGCAGTCGCTGGACGTTGGGCATGTTGGCCGGAGAGTGCTTCTCGGGCCGCGAACTGCAACCTGGCAGGTACCTCCCATGTTCCCGGCCCAACGAAAGCCCCCAGACCCAACTGGAGAGGGGCTGCTTGGGGGCGCCCTGGGGCCCCTTCAGGCCAGCTAGGTCTTTGGGTCCTGGCTCCTTCGCTTTGGGAGCAGTCGCTCCACGTTTGGCATGTTGGCCGGAGAGTGCTTCTCGGGCCGCGAACTGCAACCTGGCAGGTACCTCCCATGTTCCCGGCCCAGCGAAAGCCCCCAGACCCAAATGGAGAGGGGCTGCTTGGGGGCCCCCTGGGGCCCCTTCAGGCCAGCTAGGTCTTTGGGTCCTGGCTCCTTTGCTTTGGGAGCAGTCGCTCCACGTTTGGCATGTTGGCCGGAGAGTGCTTCTCGGGCCGCGAACTGCAAGCTGGCAGGTACCTCCCAGGTTCCCGGCCCAACGAAAGCCCCCAGACCCAAATGGAGAGGGGCTGCTTGGGGGCCCCCTGGGGCCCCTTCAGGCCAGCTAGGTCTTTGGGTCCTGGCTCCTTCGCTTTGGGAGCAGTCGCTGGACGTTTGGCATGTTGGCCGGAGAGTGCTTCTCCGGCCGAAAACTGCAACCTGGCAGGTACATCCCAGGATCCCAGCCCAACGAAAGCCCCCAGACCCAAATGGAGAGGGGCTGCTTGGGGGCCCCCTGGGGCCCCTTCAGGCCAGCTAGGTCTTTGGGTCCTGGCTCCTTCGCTTCGGGAGCAGTCGCTGGACGTTGGGCATGTTGGCCGGAGAGTGCTTCTCGGGCCGCGAACTGCAAGCTGGCAGGTACCTCCCATGTTCCTGGCCCAGCGAAAGCCCCCAGACCCAAATGGAGAGGGGCTGCTTGGGGGCCCCCTGGGGCCCCTTCAGGCCAGCTAGGTCTTTGGGTCCTGGCTCCTTTGCTTTGGGAGCAGTCGCTCCACGTTTGGCATGTTGGCCGGAGAGTGCTTCTCGGGCCGCGAACTGCAACCTGGCAGGTACCTCCAAGGTTCTCAGCCCAACGAAAGCCCCCAGACCCAAATGGAGAGGGGCTGCTTGGGGGCCCCCTGGGGCCCCTTCAGGCCAGCTAGGTCTTTGGGTCCTGGCTCCTTCGCTTTGGGAGCAGTCGCTGGACGTTGGGCATGTTGGCTGGAGAGTGCTTCTCAGGCCGCGAACTGCAACCTGGCAGGTACCTCCCATGTTCCCAGCCCAACGAAAGCCCCCAGACCCAAATGGAGCGGGGCTGCTTGGGGGCCCCCTGGGGCCCCTTCAGGCCAGCTAGGTCTTTGGGTCCTGGCTCCTTCGCTTTGGGAGCAGTCGCTGGACGTTGGGCATGTTGGCCAGAGAGTGCTTCTCAGGTCGCGAACTGCAACCTGTCAGGTACCTCCCATGTTCCCGGCTCAACGAAAGCCCCCAGACCCAAATGGAGAGGGGCTGCTTGGGGGCCCCCTGGGGCCCCGTCAGGCCAGCTAGGTCTTTGGGTCCTGGCTCCTTCGCTTTGGGAGCAGTCGCTGGACGTTTGGCATGTTGGCCGGAGAGTGCTTCTCGCGCCGCGAACTGCAACCGGGCAGGTACCTCCCATGTTCCCGGCCCAGCGAAAGCCCCCAGACCCAAATGGAGAGGGGCTGCTTGGGGGCCCCCTGGGGCCCCTTCAGGCCAGCTAGGTCTTTGGGTCCTGGCTCCTTCGCTTTGGGAGCAGTCGCTGGACGTTGGGCATGTTGGCCGGAGAGTGCTTCTCGTGCCGCGAACTGCAAGCTGGCAGGTACCTCCCATGTTCCCGGCCCAACGAAAGCCCCCAGACCCAAATGGAGAGGGGCTGCTTGGGGGCCCCCTGGGGCCCCTTCAGGCCAGCTAGGTCTTTGGGTCCTGGCTCCTTCGCTTTGGGAGCAGTCCCTCCACGTTTGGCATGTTGGCCGGAGAGTGCTTCTCGGGCCGCGAACTGCAAGCTGGCAGGTACCTCCAAGGTTCCCGGCCCAACGAAAGCCCCCAGACCCAAATGGAGAGGGGCTGCTTGGGGGCCCCCTGGGGCCCCTTCAGGCCAGCTAGGTCTTTGGGTCCTGGCTCCTTCGCTTTGGGAGCAGTCGCTGGACGTTTGGCATGTTGGCCGGAGAGTGCTTCTCGCGCCGCGAACTGCAACCTGGCAGGTACATCCCAGGATCCCAGCCCAACGAAAACCCCCAGACCCAAATGGAGAGGGGCTGCTTGGGGGCCCCCTGGGGCCCCTTCAGGCCAGCTAGGTCTTTGGGTCCTGGCTCCTTCGCTTTGGGAGCAGTCGCTGGACGTTGGGCATGTTGGCCGGAGAGTGCTTCTCGGGCCGTGAACTGCAACCTGGAAGGTACATCCCAGGTTCCCGGCTCAACGAAAGCCCCCAGACCCAAATGGAGAGGGGCTGCTTGGGGGCCCCCTGGGGCCCCTTCAGGCCAGCTAGGTCTTTGGGTCCTGGCTCCTTCGCTTTGGGAGCAGTCGCTGGACGTTGGGCATGTTGGCCGGAGAGTGCTTCTCGGGCCGCGAACTGCAAGCTGGCAGGTACCTCCCATGTTCCCGGCCCAACGAAAGCCCCCAGACCCAACTGGAGAGGGGCTGCTTGTGGGCGCCCTGGGGCCCCTTCAGGCCAGCTAGGTCTTTGGGTCCTGGCTCCTTCGCTTTGGGAGCAGTCGCTGGACGTTTGGCATGTTGGCCGGAGAGTGCTTCTTGGGCCGCGAACTGCAACATGGCAGGTACCTCCAATGTTCCCGGCCCAGCGTAAGCCCCCAGACCCAAATGGAGAGGGGCTGCTTGGGGGCCCCCTGGGGCCCCTTCAGGCCAGCTAGGTCTTTGGGTCCTGGCTCCTTTGCTTTGGGAGCAGTCGCTCCACGTTTGTCATGTTGGCCGGAGAGTGCTTCTCGGGCCGCGAACTGCAAGCTGGCAGGTACCTCCCATGTTCCCGGCCCAACGAAAGCCCCCAGACCCAAATGGAGAGGGGCTGCTTGGGGGCCCCCTGGGGCCCCTTCAGGCCAGCTAGGTCTTTGGGTCCTGGCTCCTTCGCTTTGGGAGCAGTCGCTGGACGTTTGGCATGTTGGCCGGAGAGTGCTTCTACGGCCGCAAACTGCAACCTGGCAGGTACATCCCAGGATCCCAGCCCAACGAAAGCCCCCAGACCCAAATGGAGAGGGGCTGCTTGGGGGCCCCCTGGGGCCCCTTCAGGCCAGCTAGGTCTTTGGGTCCTGGCTCCTTCGCTTTGGGAGCAGTCGCTGGACGTTGGGCATGTTGGCCGGAGAGTGCTTCTCAGGCCGCGAACTGCAACCTGGCAGGTACCTCCCAGGTTCCCAGCCCAACGAAAGCCCCCAGACCCAAATGGAGAGGGGCTGCTTGGGGGCCCCCTGGGACCCCTTCAGGCCAGCTAGGTCTTTGGGTCCTGGCTCCTTTGCTTTGGCAGCAGTCGCTGGACTTATGGCATGTTGGCCGGAGAGTGCTTCTCGGGCCGCGAACTGCAACCTGGCAGGTACCTCCCATGTTCCCGGCCCAACTAAAGCCCCCAGACCCAACTGGAGAGGGGCTGCTTGGGGGCCCCCTGGGCCCCTTCAGGCCAGCTAGGTCTTTGGGTCCTGGCTCCTTCGCTTTGGGAGCAGTCGCTGGACGTTGGGCATGTTGGCCGGAGAGTGCTTCTCAGGCCGCGAACTGCAACCTGGCAAGTACCTCCCATGTTCCAGGCCCAACGAAAGCCCCCAGACCCAAATGGAGCGGGGCTGCTTGGGGGCCCCCTGGGGCCCCTTCAGGCCAGCTAGGTCTTTGGGTCCTGGCTCCTTCGCTTTGGGAGCAGTCGCTGGACGTTGGGCAAGTTTGCCCGAGAGTGCTTCTCAGGCCGCGAACTGCAACCTGGCAGGTACCTCCCATGTTCCCGGCCCAACGAAAGCCCCCAGACCCAAATGGAGAGGGGCTGCTTGGGGGCCCCCTGGGGCCCCTTCAGGCCAGCTAGGTCTTTGGGTCCTGGCTCCTTCGCTTTGGGAGCAGTCGCTGGACGTTTGGCATGTTGGCCGGAGAGTGATTCTCCGGCCGCGAACTGCAAGCTGGCAGGTACCTCCCATGTTCCCGGCCCAACGAAAGCCCCCAGACCCAAATGGAGAGGGGCTGCTTGGGGGCCCCCTGGGGCCCCTTCAGGCCAGCTAGGTCTTTGGGTCCTTGCTCCTTCGCTTTGGGAGCAGTTGCTCCACGTTTGGCATGTTGGCCGGAGAGTGCTTCTCGTGCCGCGAACTGCAACCGGGCAGGTACCTCAAGTTGCCTGGCCCAACGAAAGCCCCCAGACCCAAATGGAGAGGGGCTGCTTGGGGGCCCCCTGGGGGCCCTTCAGGCCAGCTAGGTCTTTGGGTCCTGGCTCCTTCGCTTTGGGAGCAGTCGCTGGACGTTGGGCATGTTGGCCGGAGAGTGCTTCTTGGGCCGCGAACTGCAACCTGGCAGGTACCTCCAAGGTTCCCGGCTCAACGAAAGCCCCCAGACCCAAATGGAGAGGGGCTGCTTGGGGGCCCCCTGGGGCCCCTTCAGGCCAGCTAGGTCTTTGGGTCCTGGCTCCTTCGCTTTGGGAGCAGTCGCTCCACGTTTGGCATGTTGGCCGGAGAGTGCTTCTCGGGCCGCGAACTGCAACCTGGCAGGTACCTCCAAGGTTCCCGGCCCAACGAAAGCCCCCAGACCCAAATGGAGAGGGGCTGCTTGGGGGCCCCCTGGGGCCCCTTCAGGCCAGCTAGGTCTTTGGGTCCTGGCTCATTCGCTTTGGGAGCAGTCGCTGGACGTTGGGCATGTTGGCTGGAGAGTGCTTCTCAGGCCGCGAACTGCAACCTGGCAGGTACCTCCCATGTTCCCAGCCCAACGAAAGCCCCCAGACCCAAATGGAGCGGGGCTGCTTGGGGGCCCCCTGGGGCCCCTTCAGGCCAGCTAGGTCTTTGGGTCCTGGCTCCTTCGCTTTGGGAGCAGTCGCTGGACGTTGGGCATGTTGGCCGGAGAGTGCTTCTCGGGCCGCGAACTGCAACCTGGCAGGTACCTCCCATGTTCCCGGCTCAACGAAAGCCCCCAGACCCAAATGGAGAGGGGCTGCTTGGGGGCCCCCTGGGGCCCCTTCAGGCCAGCTAGGTCTTTGGATCCTGGCTCCTTCGCTTTGGGAGCAGTCGCTGGACGTTGGGCATGTTGGCCGGAGAGTGCTTCTCGGGCTGCGAACTGCAAGCTGGCAGGTACCTCCCATGTTCCCGGCCCAACGAAAGCCCCCAAACCCAAATGGAGAGGGGCTGCTTGGGGGCCCCCTGGGGCCCCTTCAGGCCAGCTAGGTCTTTGGGTCCTGGCTCCTTCGCTTTGGGAGCAGTCCCTCCACGTTTGGCATGTTGGCCGGAGAGTGCTTCTCGGGCCGCGAACTGCAAGCTGGCAGGTACCTCCAAGGTTCCCGGCCCAACGAAAGCCCCCAGACCCAAATGGAGAGGGGCTGCTTGGGGGCCCCCTGGGGCCCCTTCAGGCCAGCTAGGTCTTTGGGTCCTGGCTCCTTCGCTTTGGGAGCAGTCTCTGGACGTTTGGCATGTTGGCCGGAGAGTGCTTCTCGCGCCGCGAACTGCAACCTGGCAGGTACATCCCAGGATCCCAGCCCAACGAAAACCCCCAGACCCAAATGGAGAGGGGCTGCTTGGGGGCGCCCTGGGGCCCCTTCAGGCCAGCTAGGTCTTTGGGTCCTGGCTCCTTCGCTTTGGGAGCAGTCGCTGGACGTTTGGCATGTTGGCCGGAGAGTGCTTCTTGGGCCGCGAACTGCAACCTGGCAGGTACCTCCCATGTTCCCGGCCCAGCGAAAGCCCCCAGACCCAAATGGAGAGGGGCTGCTTGGGGGCCCCCTGGGGCCCCTTCAGGCCAGCTAGGTCTTTGGGTCCTGGCTCCTTTGCTTTGGGAGCAGTCGCTCCACGTTTGGCATGTTGGCCGGAGAGTGCTTCTCGCGCCGCGAACTGCAACCTTGCAGGTACCTCCCAGGTTCCCGGCCCAACGAAAGCCCCCAGACCCAAATGGAGAGGGGCTGCTTGGGGGCCCCCTGGGGCCCCTTCAGGCCAGCTAGGTCTTTGGGTCCTGGCTCCTTCGCTTTGGGAGCAGTTGCTCCACGTTGGGCATGTTGGCCGGAGAGTGATTCTCGGGCCGCGAACTTCAAGCTGGCAGGTACCTCCCATGTTCCCGGCCCAACGAAAGCCCCCAGACCCAAATGGAGAGGGGCTGCTTGGGGGCCCCCTGGGGACCCGTCAGGCCAGCTAGGTCTTTGGGTCCTGGCTCCTTCGCTTTGGGAGCAGTCGCTCCACTTTTGGCATGTTGGCCGGAGAGTGCTTCTCGCGCCGCGAACTGCAACCTGGCAGGTACCTCAAGGTGCCTGGCCCAACGAAAGCCCCCAGACCCAAATGGAGAGGGGCTGCTTGGGGGCCCCCTGGGGCCCCTTCAGGCCAGCTAGGTCTTTGGGTGCTGGCTCCTTCACTTTGGGAGCAGTCGCTGGACGTTGGGCATGTTGGCCGGAGAGTGCTTCTCGGGCCGCGAACTGCAAGCTGGCAGGTACCTCCAAGGTTCCCGGCCCAACGAAAGCCCCCAGACCCAAATGGAGAGGGGCTGCTTGGGGGCCCCCTGGGGCCCCTTCAGGCCAGCTAGGTCTTTGGGTCCTGGCTCCTTCGCTTTGGGAGCAGTCGCTCCACGTTTGGCATGTTGGCTGAAGAGTGCTTCTCGCGCCGCGAACTGCAACCGGGCAGGTACCTCAAGGTGGCTGGACCAACGAAAGCCCCCAGACCCAAATGGAGAGGGGCTGCTTGGGGGCCCCCTGGGGCCCCTTCAGGCCAGCTAGGTCTTTGGGTCCTGGCTCCTTCGCTTTGGGAGCAGTCGCTGGACGTTGGGCATGTTGGCCGGAGAGTGCTTCTCGGGCCGCGAACTGCAACCTGGCAGGTACCTCCCATGTTCCCGGCTCAACGAAAGCCCCCAGACCCAAATGGAGAGGGGCTGCTTGGGGGCCCCCTGGGGCCCCGTCAGGCCAGCTAGGTCTTTGGGTCCTGGCTCCTTCGCTTTGGGAGCAGTCGCTGGACGTTAGGCATGTTGGCCGGAGAGTGCTTCTCGGGCCGCGAACTGCAACCTGGCAGGTACCTCCCATGTTCCCGGCCCAACGAAAGCCCCCAGACCCAAATGGAGAGGGGCTGCTTGGGGGCCCCCTGGGGCCCCTTCAGGCCAGCTAGGTCTTTGGGTCCTGGCTCCTTCGCTTTGGGAGCAGTCGCTCCACGTTTGGCATGTTGGCCGGAGAGTGCTTCTCGGGCCGCGAACTGCAACCTGGCAGGTACCTCCCATGTTCCCAGCCCAACGAAAGCCCCCAGACCCAAATGGAGAGGGGCTGCTTGGGGGCCCCCTGGGGCCCCTTCAGGCCAGCTAGGTCTTTGGGTCCTGGCTCCTTCGCTTTGGGAGCAGTCGCTGGACGTTGGGCATGTTGGCCGGAGAGTGCTTCTCGGGCCGCGAACTGCAACCTGGCAGGTACCTCCCATGTTCCCGGCTCAACGAAAGCCCCCAGACCCAAATGGAGAGGGGCTGCTTGGGGGCCCCCTGGGGCCCCGTCAGGCCAGCTAGGTCTTTGGGTCCTGGCTCCTTCGCTTTGGGAGCAGTCGCTGGACGTTAGGCATGTTGGCCGGAGAGTGCTTCTCGGGCCGCGAACTGCAACCTGGCAGGTACCTCCCATGTTCCCGGCCCAACGAAAGCCCCCAGACCCAAATGGAGAGGGGCTGCTTGGGGGCCCCCTGGGGCCCCTTCAGGCCAGCTAGGTCTTTGGGTCCTGGCTCCTTCGCTTTGGGAGCAGTCGCTGGACGTTTGGCATGTTGGCCGGAGAGTGCTTCTCGGGCCGCGAACTGCAACCTGGCAGGTACCTCCCATGTTCCCAGCCCAACGAAAGCCCCCAGACCCAAATGGAGAGGGGCTGATTGGGGGCCCCCTGGGGCCCCTTCAGGCCAGCTAGGTCTTTGGGTCCTGGCTCCTTCGCTTTGGGAGCAGTCGCTGGACGTTGGGCATGTTGGCCGGAGAGTGCTTCTCGGGCCGCGAACTGCAACCTGGTAGGTACATCCCAGGTTCCTGGCCCAACGAAAGCCCCCAGACCCAAATGGAAAAGGGCTGCTTGGGGGCCCCCTGGGGCCCCTTCAGGCCAGCTAGGTCTTTGGGTCCTGGCTCCTTCGCTTTGGGAGCTGTCTCTGGACGTTGGGCATGTTGGCCGGAGAGTGCTTCTCGGGCCGCGAACTGCAACCTGGCAGGTACCTCCCATGTTCCCGGCTCAACGAAAGCCCCCAGACCCAAATGGAGAGGGGCTGCTTGGGGGCCCCCTGGGGCCCCTTCAGGCCAGCTAGGTCTTTGGGTCCTGGCTCCTTCGCTTTGGGAGCAGTCGCTGGACGTTGGGCATGTTGGCCGGAGAGTGCTTCTCGGGCCGCGAACTGCAACCTGGCAGGTACCTCCCAGGTTCCCAGCACAACGAAAGCCCCCAGACCCAAATGGAGAGGGGCTGCTTGGGGGCCCCCTGGGGCCCCTTCAGGCCAGCTAGGTCTTTGGGTCCTGGCTCCTTCGCTTTGGGAGCAGTCGCTGGACGTTGGGCATGTTGGCCGGAGAGTGATTCTCGGGCCGCGAACTGCAACCTGGCAGGTACCTCCCAGGTTCCCGGCCCAACGAAAGCCCCCAGACCCAAATGGAGAGGGGCTGCTTGGGGGCCCCCTGGGGCCCCTTCAGGCCAGCTAGGTCTTTGGGTCCTGGCTCCTTCGCTTTGGGAGCAGTTGCTCCACATTTGGCATGTTGGCCGGAGAGTGCTTCTCGGGCCGCGAACTGCAACCGGGCAGGTACCTCCCATGTTCCCGGCCCAACGAAAGCCCCCAGACCCAAATGGAGAGGGGCTGCTTGGGGGCCCCCTGGGGCCCCTTCAGGCCAGCTAGGTCTTTGGGTCCTGGCTCCTTCGCTTTGGGAGCAGTCGCTGGATGTTTGGCATGTTGGCCGGAGAGTGCTTCTCGGGCCGCGAACTGCAAGCTGGCAGGTACCTCCAAGGTTCCCGGCCCAACGAAAGCCCCCAGACCCAAATGGAGAGGGGCTGCTTGGGGGCCCCCTGGGGCCCCTTCAGGCCAGCTAGGTCTTTGGGTCCTGGCTCCTTCGCTTTGGGAGCAGTCGCTGGACGTTTGGCATGTTGGCCAGAGAGTGCTTCTCGGGCCGCGAACTGCAACCTGGAAGGTACATCCCAGGTTCCCGGCTCAACGAAAGCCCCCAGACAAAATGGAGAGGGGCTGCTTGGGGGCCCCCTGGGGCCCCTTCAGGCCAGCTAGGTCTTTGGGTCCTGGCTCCTTCGCTTTGGGAGCAGTCGCTGGACGTTGGGCATGTTGGCCGGAGAGTGCTTCTCGGGCCGCGAACTGCAACCTGGCAGGTACCTCCAAGGTTCCCGGCTCAACGAAAGCCCCCAGACCCAAATGGAGAGGGGCTGCTTGGGGGCCCCCTGGGGCCCCGTCAGGCCAGCTAGGTCTTTGGGTCCTGGCTCCTTCGCTTTGGGAGCAGTCGCTGGACGTTAGGCATGTTGGCCGGAGAGTGCTTCTCGGGCCGCGAACTGAAACCTGGCAGGTACCTCCCATGTTCCCGGCCCAACGAAAGCCCCCAGACCCAAATGGAGAGGGGCTGCTTGGGGGCCCCCTGGGGCCCCTTCAGGCCAGCTAGGTCTTTGGGTCCTGGCTCCTTCGCTTTGGGAGCAGTCGCTGGACTTTTGGCATGTTGGCCGGAGAGTGCTTCTCGGGCCGCGAACTGCAACCTGGCAGGTACCTCCCATGTTCCCAGCCCAACGAAAGCCCCCAGACCCAAATGGAGAGGGGCTGCTTGGGGGCCCCCTGGGGCCCCTTCAGGCCAGCTAGGTCTTTGGGTCCTGGCTCCTTCGCTTTGGGAGCAGTCGCTGGACGTTGGGCATGTTGGCCGGAGAGTGCTTCTCGGGCCGCGAACTGCAACCTGGTAGGTACATCCCAGGTTCCTGGCCCAACGAAAGCCCCCAGACCCAAATGGAGCGGGGCTGCTTGGGGGCCCCCTGGGGCCCCTTCAGGCCAGCTAGGTCTTTGGGTCCTGGCTCCTTCGCTTTGGGAGCAGTCTCTGGACGTTGGGCATGTTGGCCGGAGAGTGCTTCTCGGGCCGCGAACTGCAACCTGGCAGGTACCTCCCATGTTCCCGGCTCAACGAAAGCCCCCAGACCCAAATGGAGAGGGGCTGCTTGGGGGCCCCCTGGGGCCCCTTCAGGCCAGCTAGGTCTTTGGGTCCTGGCTCCTTCGCTTTGGGAGCAGTCGCTGGACGTTGGGCATGTTGGCCGGAGAGTGCTTCTCGGGCCGCGAACTGCAACCTGGCAGGTACCTCCCAGGTTCCCAGCACAACGAAAGCCCCCAGACCCAAATGGAGAGGGGCTGCTTGGGGGCCCCCTGGGGCCCCTTCAGGCCAGCTAGGTCTTTGGGTCCTGGCTCCTTCGCTTTGGGAGCAGTCGCTGGACGTTGGGCATGTTGGCCGGAGAGTGATTCTCGGGCCGCGAACTGCAACCTGGCAGGTACCTCCCAGGTTCCCGGCCCAACGAAAGCCCCCAGACCCAAATGGAGAGGGGCTGCTTGGGGGCCCCCTGGGGCCCCTTCAGGCCAGCTAGGTCTTTGGGTCCTGGCTCCTTCGCTTTGGGAGCAGTTGCTCCACGTTTGGCATGTTGGCCGGAGAGTGCTTCTCGCGCCGCGAACTGCAACCTGGCAGGTACCTCAAGTTGCCTGGCCCAACGAAAGCCCCCAGACCCAAATGGAGAGGGGCTGCTTGGGGGCCCCCTGGGGCCCCTTCAGGCCAGCTAGGTCTTTGGGTCCTGGCTCCTTCGCTTTGGGAGCAGTCGCTGGACGTTGGGCATGTTGGCCGGAGAGTGCTTCTCGGGCCGCGAACTGCAAGCTGGCAGGTACCTCCCATGTTCCCGGCCCAACGAAAGCCCCCAGACCCAAATGGAGAGGGGCTGCTTGGGGGCCCCCTGGGGCCCCTTCAGGCCTGCTAGGTCTTTGGGTCCTGGCTCCTTCGCTTTGGGAGCAGTCGCTGGATGCTTGGCATGTTGGCCGGAGAGTGCTTCTCGGGCCGCGAACTGCAAGCTGGCAGGTACCTCCAAGGTTCCCGGCCCAACGAAAGCCCCCAGACCCAAATGGAGAGGGGATGCTTGGGGGCCCCCTGGGGCCCCTTCAGGCCAGCTAGGTCTTTGGGTCCTGGCTCCTTCGCTTTGGGAGCAGTCGCTGGACGTTTGGCATGTTGGCCAGAGAGTGCTTCTCGGGCCGCGAACTGCAACCTGGATGGTACATCCCAGGTTCCCGGCTCAACGAAAGCCCCCAGACAAAATGGAGAGGGGCTGCTTGGGGGCCCCCTGGGGCCCCTTCAGGCCAGCTAGGTCTTTGGGTCCTGGCTCCTTCGCTTTGGGAGCAGTCGCTGGACGTTGGGCATGTTGGCCGGAGAGTGCTTCTCGGGCCGCGAACTGCAACCTGGCAGGTACCTCCCATGTTCCCGGCCCAACGAAAGCCCCCAGACCCAACTGGAGAGGGGCTGCTTGGGGGCGCCCTGGGGCCCCTTCAGGCCAGCTAGGTCTTTGGGTCCTGGCTCCTTTGCTTTGGGAGCAGTCGCTGGACTTTTGGCATGTTGGCCGGAGAGTGCTTCTTGGGCCGCGAACTGCAACCTGGCAGGTACCTCCCATGTTCCCGGCCCAGCGAAAGCCCCCAGACCCAAATGGAGAGGGGCTGCTTGGGGGCCCCCTGGGGCCACTTCAGGCCAGCTAGGTCTTTGGGTCCTGGCTCCTTCGCTTTGGGAGCAGTCGCTGGACGTTTGGCATGTTGGCCGGAGAGTGCTTCTCGGGCCGCGAACTGCAACCTGGCAGGTACCTCCCATGTTCCCAGCCCAACGAAAGCCCCCAGACCCAAATGGAGAGGGGCTGCTTGGGGGCCCCCTGGGGCCCCTTCAGGCCAGCTAGGTCTTTGGGTCCTGGCTCCTTCGCTTTGGGAGCAGTCTCTGGACGTTGGGCATGTTGGCCGGAGAGTGCTTCTCGGGCCGCGAACTGCAACCTGGCAGGTACCTCCCATGTTCCCGGCTCAACGAAAGCCCCCAGACCCAAATGGAGAGGGGCTGCTTGGGGGCCCCCTGGGGCCCCTTCAGGCCAGCTAGGTCTTTGGGTCCTGGCTCCTTCGCTTTGGGAGCAGTCGCTGGACGTTGGGCATGTTGGCCGGAGAGTGCTTCTCGGGCCGCGAACTGCAACCTGGCAGGTACCTCCCAGGTTCCCAGCACAACGAAAGCCCCCAGACCCAAATGGAGAGGGGCTGCTTGGGGGCCCCCTGGGGCCCCTTCAGGCCAGCTAGGTCTTTGGGTCCTGGCTCCTTCGCTTTGGGAGCAGTCGCTGGACGTTGGGCATGTTGGCCGGAGAGTGATTCTCGGGCCGCGAACTGCAACCTGGCAGGTACCTCCCAGGTTCCCGGCCCAACGAAAGCCCCCAGACCCAAATGGAGAGGGGCTGCTTGGGGGCCCCCTGGGGCCCCTTCAGGCCAGCTAGGTCTTTGGGTCCTGGCTCCTTCGCTTTGGGAGCAGTTGCTCCACGTTTGGCATGTTGGCCGGAGAGTGCTTCTCGCGCCGCGAACTGCAACCGGGCAGGTACCTCAAGTTGCCTGGCCCAACGAAAGCCCCCAGACCCAAACGGAGAGGGGCTGCTTGTGGGCCCCCTGGGGCCCCTTCAGGCCAGCTAGGTCTTTGGGTCCTGGCTCCTTCGCTTTGGGAGCAGTCGCTGGACGTTGGGCATGTTGGCCGGAGAGTGCTTCTCGGGACGCGAACTGCAACCTGGCAGGTACCTCCCATGTTCCCGGCCCAACGAAAGCCCCCAGACCCAAATGGAGAGGGGCTGCTTGGGGGCCCCCTGGGGCCCCTTCAGGCCTGCTAGGTCTTTGGGTCCTGGCTCCTTCGCTTTGGGAGCAGTCGCTGGATGTTTGGCATGTTGGCCGGAGAGTGCTTCTCGGGCCGCGAACTGCAAGCTGGCAGGTACCTCCAAGGTTCCCGGCCCAACGAAAGCCCCCAGACCCAAATGGAGAGGGGCTGCTTGGGGGCCCCCTGGGGCCCCTTCAGGCCAGCTAGGTCTTTGGGTCCTGGCTCCTTCGCTTTGGGAGCAGTTGCTCCACGTTGGGCATGTTGGCCGGAGAGTGATTCTCGGGCCGCGAACTGCAACCTGGCAGGTACCTCCCATGTTCCCGGCCCAACGAAAGCCCCCAGACCCAAATGGAGAGGGGCTGCTTGGGGGCCCCCTGGGGCCCCTTCAGGCCAGCTAGGTCTTTGGGTCCTGGCTCCTTCGCTTTGGGAGCAGTCGCTCCACTTTTGGCATGTTGGCCGGAGAGTGCTTCTCGCGCCGCGAACTGCAACCTGGCAGGTACCTCAAGGTGCCTGGCCCAACGAAAGCCCCCAGACCCAAATGGAGAGGGGCTGCTTGTGGGCCCCCTGGGGCCCCTTCAGGCCAGCTAGGTCTTTGGGTCCTGGCTCCTTCGCTTTGGGAGCAGTCGCTCCACGTTTGGCATGTTGGCTGGAGAGTGCTTCTCGCGCCGCGAACTGCAACCGGGCAGGTACCTCAAGGTGGCTGGACCAACGAAAGCCCCCAGACCCAAATGGAGAGGGGCTGCTTGGGGGCCCCCTGGGGCCCCTTCAGGCCAGCTAGGTCTTTGGGTCCTGGCTCCTTCGCTTTGGGAGCAGTCGCTGGACGTTGGGCATGTTGGCCGGAGAGTGCTTCTCGGGCCGCGAACTGCAACCTGGCAGGTACCTCCAAGGTTCCCGGCTCAACGAAAGCCCCCAGACCCAAATGGAGAGGGGCTGCTTGGGGGCCCCCTGGGACCCCGTCAGGCCAGCTAGGTCTTTGGGTCCTGGCTCCTTCGCTTTGGGAACAGTCGCTGGACGTTAGGCATGTTGGCCGGAGAGTGCTTCTCGGGCCGCGAACTGCAACCTGGCAGGTACCTCCCATGTTCCCGGCCCAACGAAAGCCCCCAGACCCAAATGGAGAGGGGCTGCTTGGGGGCCCCCTGGGGCCCCTTCAGGCCAGCTAGGTCTTTGGGTCCTGGCTCCTTCGCTTTGGGAGCAGTCGCTGGACGTTTGGCATGTTTGCCGGAGAGTGCTTCTCGGGCCGCGAACTGCAACCTGGCAGGTACCTCCCATGTTCCCAGCCCAACGAAAGCCCCCAGACCCAAATGGAGAGGGGCTGCTTGGGGGCCCCCTGGGGCCCCTTCAGGCCTGCTAGGTCTTTGGGTCCTGGCTCCTTCGCTTTGGGAGCAGTCGCTGGATGTTTGGCATGTTGGCCGGAGAGTGCTTCTCGGGCCGCGAACTGCAACCTGGCAGGTACCTCCCATGTTCCCGGCCCAACGAAAGCCCCCAGACCCAAATGGAGAGGGGCTGCTTGGGGGCCACCTGGGGCCCCTTCAGGCCAGCTAGGTCTTTGGGTCCTGGCTCCTTCGCTTTGGGAGCAGTCGCTGGACGTTGGGCATGTTGGCCGGAGAGTGCTTCTCGGGCCGCGAACTGCAACCTGGCAGGTACCTCCCAGGTTCCCAGCCCAAAGAAAGCCCCCAGACCCAAATGGAGAGGGGCTGCTTGGGGGCCCCCTGGGGCCCCTTCAGGCCAGCTAGGTCTTTGGGTCCTGGCTCCTTCGCTTTGGGAGCAGTCGCTGGACGTTGGGCATGTTGGCCGGAGAGTGCTTCTCGGGCCGCGAACTGCAAGCTGGCAGGTACCTCCCATGTTCCCGGCCCAACGAAAGCCCCCAGACCCAAATGGAGAGGGGCTGCTTGGGGGCCCCCTGGGGCCCCTTCAGGCCTGCTAGGTCTTTGGGTCCTGGCTCCTTCGCTTTGGGAGCAGTCGCTGGATGCTTGGCATGTTGGCCGGAGAGTGCTTCTCGGGCCGCGAACTGCAAGCTGGCAGGTACCTCCAAGGTTCCCGGCCCAACGAAAGCCCCCAGACCCAAATGGAGAGGGGATGCTTGGGGGCCCCCTGGGGCCCCTTCAGGCCAGCTAGGTCTTTGGGTCCTGGCTCCTTCGCTTTGGGAGCAGTCGCTGGACGTTTGGCATGTTGGCCAGAGAGTGCTTCTCGGGCCGCGAACTGCAACCTGGATGGTACATCCCAGGTTCCCGGCTCAACGAAAGCCCCCAGACAAAATGGAGAGGGGCTGCTTGGGGGCCCCCTGGGGCCCCTTCAGGCCAGCTAGGTCTTTGGGTCCTGGCTCCTTCGCTTTGGGAGCAGTCGCTGGACGTTGGGCATGTTGGCCGGAGAGTGCTTCTCGGGCCGCGAACTGCAACCTGGCAGGTACCTCCCATGTTCCCGGCCCAACGAAAGCCCCCAGACCCAACTGGAGAGGGGCTGCTTGGGGGCGCCCTGGGGCCCCTTCAGGCCAGCTAGGTCTTTGGGTCCTGGCTCCTTTGCTTTGGGAGCAGTCGCTGGACGTTTGGCATGTTGGCCGGAGAGTGCTTCTTGGGCCGCGAACTGCAACCTGGCAGGTACCTCCCATGTTCCCGGCCCAGCGAAAGCCCCCAGACCCAAATGGAGAGGGGCTGCTTGGGGGCCCCCTGGGGCCACTTCAGGCCAGCTAGGTCTTTGGGTCCTGGCTCCTTCGCTTTGGGAGCAGTCGCTGGACGTTTGGCATGTTGGCCGGAGAGTGCTTCTCGGGCCGCGAACTGCAACCTGGCAGGTACCTCCCATGTTCCCAGCCCAACGAAAGCCCCCAGACCCAAATGGAGAGGGGCTGCTTGGGGGCCCCCTGGGGCCCCTTCAGGCCAGCTAGGTCTTTGGGTCCTGGCTCCTTCGCTTTGGGAGCAGTCTCTGGACGTTGGGCATGTTGGCCGGAGAGTGCTTCTCGGGCCGCGAACTGCAACCTGGCAGGTACCTCCCATGTTCCCGGCTCAACGAAAGCCCCCAGACCCAAATGGAGAGGGGCTGCTTGGGGGCCCCCTGGGGCCCCTTCAGGCCAGCTAGGTCTTTGGGTCCTGGCTCCTTCGCTTTGGGAGCAGTCGCTGGACGTTGGGCATGTTGGCCGGAGAGTGCTTCTCGGGCCGCGAACTGCAACCTGGCAGGTACCTCCCAGGTTCCCAGCACAACGAAAGCCCCCAGACCCAAATGGAGAGGGGCTGCTTGGGGGCCCCCTGGGGCCCCTTCAGGCCAGCTAGGTCTTTGGGTCCTGGCTCCTTCGCTTTGGGAGCAGTCGCTGGACGTTGGGCATGTTGGCCGGAGAGTGATTCTCGGGCCGCGAACTGCAACCTGGCAGGTACCTCCCAGGTTCCCGGCCCAACGAAAGCCCCCAGACCCAAATGGAGAGGGGCTGCTTGGGGGCCCCCTGGGGCCCCTTCAGGCCAGCTAGGTCTTTGGGTCCTGGCTCCTTCGCTTTGGGAGCAGTTGCTCCACGTTTGGCATGTTGGCCGGAGAGTGCTTCTCGCGCCGCGAACTGCAACCGGGCAGGTACCTCAAGTTGCCTGGCCCAACGAAAGCCCCCAGACCCAAACGGAGAGGGGCTGCTTGGGGGCCCCCTGGGGCCCCTTCAGGCCAGCTAGGTCTTTGGGTCCTGGCTCCTTCGCTTTGGGAGCAGTCGCTGGACGTTGGGCATGTTGGCCGGAGAGTGCTTCTCGGGACGCGAACTGCAACCTGGCAGGTACCTCCCATGTTCCCGGCCCAACGAAAGCCCCCAGACCCAAATGGAGAGGGGCTGCTTGGGGGCCCCCTGGGGCCCCTTCAGGCCTGCTAGGTCTTTGGGTCCTGGCTCCTTCGCTTTGGGAGCAGTCGCTGGATGTTTGGCATGTTGGCCGGAGAGTGCTTCTCGGGCCGCGAACTGCAAGCTGGCAGGTACCTCCAAGGTTCCCGGCCCAACGAAAGCCCCCAGACCCAAATGGAGAGGGGCTGCTTGGGGGCCCCCTGGGGCCCCTTCAGGCCAGCTAGGTCTTTGGGTCCTGGCTCCTTCGCTTTGGGAGCAGTTGCTCCACGTTGGGCATGTTGGCCGGAGAGTGATTCTCGGGCCGCGAACTGCAAGCTGGCAGGTACCTCCCATGTTCCCGGCCCAACGAAAGCCCCCAGACCCAAATGGAGAGGGGCTGCTTGGGGGCCCCCTGGGGACCCGTCAGGCCAGCTAGGTCTTTGGGTCCTGGCTCCTTCGCTTTGGGAGCAGTCGCTCCACTTTTGGCATGTTGGCCGGAGAGTGCTTCTCGCGCCGCGAACTGCAACCTGGCAGGTACCTCAAGGTGCCTGGCCCAACGAAAGCCCCCAGACCCAAATGGAGAGGGGCTGCTTGGGGGCCCCCTGGGGCCCCTTCAGGCCAGCTAGGTCTTTGGGTCCTGGCTCCTTCGCTTTGGGAGCAGTCGCTCCACGTTTGGCATGTTGGCTGGAGAGTGCTTCTCGCGCCGCGAACTGCAACCGGGCAGGTACCTCAAGGTGGCTGGACCAACGAAAGCCCCCAGACCCAAATGGAGAGGGGCTGCTTGGGGGCCCCCTGGGGCCCCTTCAGGCCAGCTAGGTCTTTGGGTCCTGGCTCCTTCGCTTTGGGAGCAGTCGCTGGACGTTGGGCATGTTGGCCGGAGAGTGCTTCTCGGGCCGCGAACTGCAACCTGGCAGGTACCTCCAAGGTTCCCGGCTCAACGAAAGCCCCCAGACCCAAATGGAGAGGGGCTGCTTGGGGGCCCCCTGGGACCCCGTCAGGCCAGCTAGGTCTTTGGGTCCTGGCTCCTTCGCTTTGGGAACAGTCGCTGGACGTTAGGCATGTTGGCCGGAGAGTGCTTCTCGGGCCGCGAACTGCAACCTGGCAGGTACCTCCCATGTTCCCGGCCCAACGAAAGCCCCCAGACCCAAATGGAGAGGGGCTGCTTGGGGGCCCCCTGGGGCCCCTTCAGGCCAGCTAGGTCTTTGGGTCCTGGCTCCTTTGCTTTGGGAGCAGTCGCTGGACGTTTGGCATGTTTGCCGGAGAGTGCTTCTCGGGCCGCGAACTGCAACCTGGCAGGTACCTCCCATGTTCCCAGCCCAACGAAAGCCCCCAGACCCAAATGGAGAGGGGCTGCTTGGGGGCCCCCTGGGGCCCCTTCAGGCCTGCTAGGTCTTTGGGTCCTGGCTCCTTCGCTTTGGGAGCAGTCGCTGGATGTTTGGCATGTTGGCCGGAGAGTGCTTCTCGGGCCGCGAACTGCAACCTGGCAGGTACCTCCCATGTTCCCGGCCCAACGAAAGCCCCCAGACCCAAATGGAGAGGGGCTGCTTGGGGGCCCCCTGGGGCCCCTTCAGGCCAGCTAGGTCTTTGGGTCCTGGCTCCTTCGCTTTGGGAGCAGTCGCTGGACGTTGGGCATGTTGGCCGGAGAGTGCTTCTCGGGCCGCGAACTGCAACCTGGCAGGTACCTCCCAGGTTCCCAGCCCAAAGAAAGCCCCCAGACCCAAATGGAGAGGGGCTGCTTGGGGGCCCCCTGGGGCCCCTTCAGGCCAGCTAGGTCTTTGGGTCCTGGCTCCTTCGCTTTGGGAGCAGTCGCTGGACTTTGGGCATGTTGGCCGGAGAGTGCTTCTCGGGCCGCGAAGTGCAAGCTGGCAGGTACCTCCAAGTTTCCCGGCCCAACGAAAGCCCCCAGACCCAAATGGAGAGGGGCTGCTTGGGGGCCCCCTGGGGCCCCTTCAGGCCAGCTAGGTCTTTGGGTCCTGGCTCCTTCGCTTTGGGAGCAGTCGCTGGACGTTGGGCATGTTGGCCGGAGAGTGCTTCTCGCGCCCCGAACTGCAACCTGGCAGGTACATCCCAGGTTCCTGGCCCAACGAATGCCCCCAGACCCAAATGGAGAGGGGCTGCTTGGGGGCCCCCTGGGGCCCCTTCAGGCCAGCTAGGTCTTTGGGTCCTGGCTCCTTCGCTTTGGGAGCAGTCGCTGGACGTTTGGCATGTTGGCCGGAGAGTGCTTCTCAGGCCGCGAACTGCAACCTGGCAGGTACCTCCCATGTTCCCGGCCCAACGAAAGCCCCCAGACCCAAATGGAGAGGGGCTGCTTGCGGGCCCCCTGGGGCCCCTTCAGGCCTGCTAGGTCTTTGGGTCCTGGCTCCTTCGCTTTGGGAGCAGTCGCTGGATGTTTGGCATGTTGGCCGGAGAGTGCTTCTCGGGCCGCGAACTGCAAGCTGGCAGGTACCTCCCATGTTCCCGGCCCAACGAAAGCCCCCAGACCCAAATGGAGAGGGGCTGCTTGGGGGCCCCCTGGGGCCCCTTCAGGCCAGCTAGGTCTTTGGGTCCTGGCTCCTTCGCTTTGGGAGCAGTCGCTGGACGTTGGGCATGTTGGCCGGAGAGTGCTTCTCGGGCCGCGAACTGCAACCTGGCAGGTACCTCCCAGGTTCCCAGCCCAACGAAAGCCCCCAGACCCAAATGGAGAGGGGCTGCTTGGGGGCCCCCTGGGGCCCCTTCAGGCCAGCTAGGTCTTTGGGTCCTGGCTCCTTCGCTTTGGGAGCAGTCGCTGGACTTTGGGCATGTTGGCCGGAGAGTGCTTCTCGGGCCGCGAACTGCAACCTGGCAGGTACCTCCCATGTTCCCGGCCCAACGAAAGCCCCCAGACCCAAATGGAGAGGGGCTGCTTGGGGGCCCCCTGGGGCCCCTTCAGGCCAGCTAGGTCTTTGGGTCCTGGCTCCTTCACTTTGGGAGCAGTCGCTGGACGTTTGGCATGTTGGCCGGAGAGTGCTTCTCGGGCCGCGAACTGCAAGCTGGCAGGTACCTCCAAGGTTCCCGGCCCAACGAAAGCCCCCAGACCCAAATGGAGAGGGGCTGCTTGGGGGCCCCCTGGGGCCCCTTCAGGCCAGCTAGGTCTTTGGGTCCTGGCTCCTTCGCTTTGGGAGCAGTCGCTGGACGTTGGGCATGTTGGCCGGAGAGTGATTCTCGGGCCGCGAACTGCAACCTGGCAGGTACCTCCCAGGTTCCCAGCCCAACGAAAGCCCCCAGACCCAAATGGAGAGGGGCTGCTTGGGGGCCCCCTGGGGCCCCTTCAGGCCAGCTAGGTCTTTGGGTCCTGGCTCCTTCGCTTTGGGAGCAGTCGCTGGACGTTGGGCATGTTGGCCGGAGAGTGCTTCTCGGGCCGCGAACTGCAAGCTGGCAGGTACCTCCCAGGATCCCAGCCCAACGAAAGTCCCCAGACCCAAATGGAGAGGGGCTGCTTGGGGGCCCCCTGGGGCCCCTTCAGGCCAGCTAGGTCTTTGGGTCCTGGCTCCTTCGCTTTGGGAGCAGTCGCTGGACGTTGGGCATGTTGGCCGGAGAGTGCTTCTCGGGCCGCGAACTGCAACCTGGCAGGTACATCCCAGGTTCCTGGCCCAACGAAAGCCCCCAGACCCAAATGGAGAGGGGCTGCTTGGGGGCCCCCTGGGGCCCCTTCAGGCCAGCTAGGTCTTTGGGTCCTGGCTCCTTCGCTTTGGGAGCAGTCGCTGGACGTTTGGCATGTTGGCCGGAGAGTGCTTCTCAGGCCGCGAACTGCAAACTGGCAGGTACCTCCCATGTTCCCGGCCCAACGAAAGCCCCCAGACCCAACTGGAGAGGGGCTGCTTGGGGGCGCCCTGGGGCCCCTTCAGGCCAGCTAGGTCTTTGGGTCCTGGCTCCTTCGCTTTGGGAGCAGTCGCTGGACGTTTGGCATGTTGTCCGGAGAGTGCTTCTTGGGCCGCGAACTGCAACCTGGCAGGTACCTCCCATGTTCCCGGCCCAACGAAAGCCCCCAGACCCAAATGGAGAGGGGCTGCTTGGGGGCCCCCTGGGGCCCCTTCAGGCCAGCTAGGTCTTTGGGTCCTGGCTCCTTCGCTTTGGGAGCAGTCGCTGGACGTTGGGCATGTTGGCCGGAGAGTGCTTCTTGGGCCGCGAACTGCAAGCTGGCAGGTACCTCCCATGTTCCCAGCCCAACGAAAGCCCCCAGACCCAACTGGAGAGGGGCTGCTTGGGGGCCCCCTGGGGCCCCTTCAGGCCAGCTAGGTCTTTGGGTCCTGGCTCCTTCGCTTTGGGAGCAGTCGCTGGACGTTGGGCATGATGGCCGGAGAGTGCTTCTCGTGCCGCGAACTGCAACATGGCAGGTACATCCCAGGATCCCAGCCCAACGAAAGCCCCCAGACCCAAATGGAGAGGGGCTGCTTGGGGGCCCCCTGGGGCCCCTTCAGGCCAGCTAGGTCTTTGGGTCCTGGCTCCTTCGCTTTGGGAGCAGTCGCTGGACGTTGTGCATGTTGGCCAGAGAGTGCTTCTCGGGCCGCGAACTGCAACCTGGCAGGACCTCCCAGGTTCCTGGCCCAACGAAAGCCCCCAGACCCAAATGGAGAGGGGCTGCTTGGGGGCCCCCTGGGGCCCCTTCAGGCCAGCTAGGTCTTTGGGTCCTGGCTCCTTCGCTTTGGGAGCAGTCGCTGGACGTTGGGCATGTTGGCCGGAGAGTGCTTCTCGGGCCGCGAACTGCAACCTGGCAGGTACCTCCCATGTTCCCGGCTCAACGAAAGCCCCCAGACCCAAATGGAGAGGGGCTGCTTGGGGGCCCCCTGGGGCCCCTTCAGGCCAGCTAGGTCTTTGGGTCCTGGCTCCTTCGCTTTGGGAGCAGTCGCTGGACGTTTGGCATGTTGGCCGGAGAGTGCTTCTTGGGCCGCGAACTGCAACCTGGCAGGTACCTCCCATGTACCCGGCCCAGCGAAAGCCCACAGACCCAAATGGAGAGGGGCTGCTTGGGGGCCCCCTGGGGCCCCTTCAGGCCAGCTAGGTCTTTGGGTCCTGGCTCCTTCGCTTTGGGAGCAGTCGCTGGACGTTGGGCATGTTGGCCGGAGAGTGCTTCTCGGGCCGCGAACTGCAAGCTGGCAGGTACCTCCCATGTTCCCGGCCCAACGAAAGCCCTCAGACCCAAATGGAGAGGGGCTGCTTGGGGGCCCCCTGGGGCCCCTTCAGGCCAGCTAGGTCTTTGGGTCCTGGCTCCTTCGCTTTGGGAGCAGTCGCTGGACGTTGGGCATGTTGGCCGGAGAGTGATTCTCGGGCCGCGAACTGCAACCTGGCAGGTACCTCCCATGTTCCCAGCCCAACGAAAGCCCCCAGACCCAAATGGAGTGGGGCTGCTTGGGGGCCCCCTGGGGCCCCTTCAGGCCAGCTAGGTCTTTGGGTCCTGGCTCCTTCGCTTTGGGAGCAGTCTCTGGACGTTGGGCATGTTGGTCGGAGAGTGATTCTCCGGCCGCGAACTTCAAGCTGGCAGGTACCTCCCATGTTCCCGGCCCAACGAAAGCCCCCAGACCCAAATGGAGAGGGGCTGCTTGGGGGCCCCCTGGGGCCCCTTCAGGCCAGCTAGGTCTTTGGGTCCTGGCTCCTTCGCTTTGGGAGCAGTCGCTCCACGTTTGGCATGTTGGTCGGAGAGTGCTTCTCGCGCCGCGAACTGCAACCTGGCAGGTACATCCCAGGATCCCAGCCCAACGAAAGCCCCCGGACCCAAATGGAGAGGGGCTGCTTGGGGGCCCCCTGGGGCCCCTTCATGCCAGCTAGGTTTTTGGGTCCTGGCTCCTTCGCTTTGGGAGCAGTCGCTGGACGTTGGGCATGTTGGCCGGAGAGTGCTTCTCAGGCCGCGAACTGCAACCTGGCAGGTACCTCCCATGTTCCCGGCCCAACGAAAGCCCTCAGACCCAAATGGAGAGGGGCTGCTTGGGGTCCCCTGGGGCCCCTTCAGGCCAGCTAGGTCTTTGGGTCCTGGCTCCTTCGCTTTGGGAGCAGTCGCTGGACGTTGGGCATGTTGGCCGGAGAGTGATTCTTGGGCCGCGAACTGCAACCTGGCAGGTACCTCCCATGTTCCCGGCCCAGCGAAAGCCCCCAGACCCAAATGGAGAGGGGCTGCTTGGGGGCCCCCTGGGGCCCCTTCAGGCCAGCTAGGTCTTTGGGTCCTGGCTCCTTTGCTTTGGGAGCAGTCGCTCCACGTTTGGCATGTTGGCCGGAGAGTGCTTCTCGCGCCGCGAAGTGCAAGCTGGCAGGTACCTCCAAGGTTCCCGGCCCAACGAAAGCCCCCAGACCCAAATGGAGAAGGGCTGCTTGGGGGCCCCCTGGGGCCTCTTCAGGCCAGCTAGGTCTTTGGGTCCTGGCTCCTTCGCTTTGGGAGCAGTCGCTGGACGTTGGGCATGTTGGTCGGAGAGTGCTTCTTGGGCCGCGAACTGCAACCTGGCAGGTACCTCCCATGTTCCCGGCCCAGCGAAAGCCCCCAGACCCAAATGGAGAGGGGCTGCTTGGGGGCCCCCTGGGGCCCCTTCAGGCCAGCTAGGTCTTTGGGTCCTGGCTCCTTCGCTTTGGGAGCAGTCTCTGGACGTTGGGCATGTTGGCCGGAGAGTGATTCTCCGGCCACGAACTGCAAGCTGATAGGTACCTCCCATGTTCCCGGCCCAACGAAAGCCCCCAGACCCAAATGGAGAGGGGCTGCTTGGGGGCCCCCTGGGGCCCCTTCAGGCCAGCTAGGTCTTTGGGTCCTGGCTCCTTCGCTTTGGGAGCAGTCGCTCCACGTTTGGCATGTTGGCAGGAGGGTGCTTCTCGCGCCGCGAACTGCAACCGGGCAGGTACCTCAAGGTGCCTGGCCCAACGAAAGCCCCCAGACCCAAATGGAGAGGGGCTGCTTGGGGGCCCCCTGGGGCCCCTTCAGGCCAGCTAGGTCTTTGGGTCCTGGCTCCTTCGCTTTGGGAGCAGTCGCTGGACGTTGGGCATGTTGGCCGGAGAGTGCTTCTCGGGCCGCGAACTGCAACCTGGCAGGTACCTCCCATGTTCCCGGCTCAACGAAAGCCCCCAGACCCAAATGGAGAGGGGCTGCTTGGGGGCCCCCTGGGGCCCCTTCAGGCCAGCTAGGTCTTTGGGTCCTGGCTCCTTCGCTTTGGGAGCAGTCGCTGGACGTTTGGCATGTTGGCCGGAGAGTGATTCTCCGGCCGCGAACTGCAAGCTGGCAGGTACCTCCCATGTTCCCGGCCCAACGAAAGCCCCCAGACCCAAATGGAGAGGGGCTGCTTGGGGGCCCCCTGGGGCCCCTTCAGGCCAGCTAGGTCTTTGGGTCCTGGCTCCTTCGCTTTGGGAGCAGTCGCTGGATGTTGGGCATGTTGGCCGGAGAGTGCTTCCCAGGCCGCGAACTGCAACCTGGCAGGTACCTCCCATGTTCCCGGCCCAACGAAAGCCCCCAGACCCAAATGGAGAGGGGCTGCTTGGGGGCCCCCTGGGGCCCCTTCAGGCCAGCTAGGTCTTTGGGTCCTGGCTCCTTCGCTTTGGGAGCAGTCGCTCCACGTTTGGCATGTTGGCAGGAGGGTGCTTCTCGCGCCGCGAACTGCAACCGGGCAGGTACCTCAAGGTGCCTGGCCCAACGAAAGCCCCCAGACCCAAATGGAGAGGGGCTGCTTGGGGGCCCCCTGGGGCCCCTTCAGGCCAGCTAGGTCTTTGGGTCCTGGCTCCTTCGCTTTGGGAGCAGTCGCTGGACGTTGGGCATGTTGGCCGGAGAGTGCTTCTCGGGCCGCGAACTGCAACCTGGCAGGTACCTCCCAGGTTTCCAGCCCAACGAAAGCCCCCAGACCCAAATGGAGAGGGGCTGCTTGGGGGCCCCCTGGGGCCCCTTCAGGCCAGCTAGGTCTTTGGGTCCTGGCTCCTTCGCTTTGGGAGCAGTCGCTGAACGTTGGGCATGTTGGCCGGAGAGTGATTCTCCGGCCGCGAACTGCAAGCTGGCAGGTACCTCCCATGTTCCCGGCCCAACGAAAGCCCCCAGACCCAAATGGAGAGGGGCTGCTTGGGGGCCCCCTGGGGCCCCTTCAGGCCAGCTAGGTCTTTGGGTCCTGGCTCCTTCGCTTTGGGAGCAGTCGCTGGACGTTGGGCATGTTGGACGGAGAGTGCTTCTCAGGCCGCGAACTGCAACCTGGCAGGTACCTCCCATGTTCCCGGCCCAACGAAAGCCCCCAGACCCAAATGGAGAGGGGCTGCTTGGGGGCCCCCTGGGGCCCCTTCAGGCCAGCTAGGTCTTTGGGTCCTGGCTCCTTCGCTTTGGGAGCAGTCGCTGGACGTTGGGCATGTTGGCCGGAGAGTGCTTCTTGGGCCGCGAACTGCAACCTGGCAGGTACCTCCCATGTTCCCGGCCCAACGAAAGCCCCCAGACCCAAATGGAGAGGGGCTGCTTGGGGGCCCCCTGGGGCCCCTTCAGGCCAGCTAGGTCTTTGGGTCCTGGCTCCTTTGCTTTGGGAGCAGTCGCTGGACGTTTGGCATGTTGGCCGGAGAGTGCTTCTCGGGCCGCGAAGTGCAAGCTGGCAGGTACCTCCCATGTTCCCGGCTCAACGAAAGCCCCCAGACCCAAATGGAGAGGGGCTGCTTGGGGGCCCCCTGGGGCCCCTTCAGGCCAGCTAGGTCTTTGGGTCCTGGCTCCTTCGCTTTGGGAGCAGTCGCTGGACGTTGGGCATGTTGGCCGGAGAGTGCTTCTCGGGCCGCGAACTGCAACCTGGCAGGTACAACCCAGGTTCCTGGCCCAACGAAAGCCCCCAGACCCAAATGGAGAGGGGCTGCTTGGGGGCCCCCTGGGGCCCCTTCAGGCCAGCTAGGTCTTTGGGTCCTGGCTCCTTCGCTTTGGGAGCAGTCGCTGGACGTTGGGCATGTTGGCCGGAGAGTGCTTCTCGGGCCGCGAACTTCAACCTGGCAGGTACCTCCCATGTTCCCGGCTCAACGAAAGCCCCCAGACCCAAATGGAGAGGGGCTGCTTGGGGGCCCCCTGGGGCCCCTTCAGGCCAGCTAGGTCTTTGGGTCCTGGCTCCTTCGCTTTGGGAGCAGTCGCTGGACGTTTGGCATGTTGGCCGGAGAGTGCTTCTTGGGCCGCGAACTGCAACCTGGCAGGTACCTCCCATGTTCCCGGCCCAGCAAAAGCCCCCAGACCCAAATGGAGAGGGGCTGCTTGGGGGCCCCCTGGGGCCCCTTCAGGCCAGCTAGGTCTTTGGGTCCTGGCTCCTTCGCTTTGGGAGCAGTCTCTGGACGTTGGGCATGTTGGCCGGAGAGTGCTTCTCGGGCCGCGAACTGCAAGCTGGCAGGTACCTCCCATGTTCCCGGCCCAACGAAAGCCCCCAGACCCAAATGGAGAGGGGCTGCTTGGGGGCCCCCTGGGGCCCCTTCAGGCCAGCTAGGTCTTTGGGTCCTGGCTCCTTCGCTTTGGGAGCAGTCGCTCCACGTTTGGCATGTTGGCCGGAGAGTGCTTCTCGCGCCGCGAACTGCAACCTGGCAGGTACATCCCAGGATCCCAGCCCAACGAAAGCCCCCGGACCCAAATGGAGAGGGGCTGCTTGGGGGCCCCCTGGGGCCCCTTCAGGCCAGCTAGGTCTTTGGGTCCTGGCTCCTTCGCTTTGGGAGCTGTTGCTGGACGTTGGGCATGTTGGCCGGAGAGTGCTTCTCAGGCCGCGAACTGCAACCTGGCAGGTACCTCCCATGTTCCCGGCCCAACGAAAGCCCCCAGACCCAAATGGAGAGGGGCTGCTTGGGGTCCCCTGGGGCCCCTTCAGGCCAGCTAGGTCTTTGGGTCCTGGCTCCTTCGCTTTGGGAGCAGTCGCTGGACGTTTGGCATGTTGGCCGGAGAGTGCTTCTCGTGCCGCGAAGTGCAAGCTGGCAGGTACCTCCCATGTTCCCGGCCCAACGAAAGCCCCCAGACCCAAATGGAGAGGGGCTGCTTGGGGGCCCCCTGGGGCCCCTTCAGGCCAGCTAGGTCTTTGGGTCCTGGCTCCTTCGCTTTGGGAGCAGTCGCTCCACGTTTGGCATGTTGGCCGGAGAGTGCTTCTCGCGCCGCGAACTGCAACCTGGCAGGTACATCCCAGGTTCCCGGCCCAACGAAAGCCCCCGGACCCAAATGGAGAGGGGCTGCTTGGGGGCCCCCTGGGGCCCCTTCAGGCCAGCTAGGTCTTTGGGTCCTGGCTCCTTCGCTTTGGGAGCAGTCGCTGGACGTTGGGCATGTTGGCCGGAGAGTGCTTCTCAGGCCGCGAACTGCAACCTGGCAGGTACCTCCCATGTTCCCGGCCCAACGAAAGCCCCCAGACCCAAATGGAGAGGGGCTGCTTGGGGTCCCCTGGGGCCCCTTCAGGCCAGCTAGGTCTTTGGGTCCTGGCTCCTTCGCTTTGGGAGCAGTCGCTGGACGTTGGGCATGTTGGCCGGAGAGTGATTCTTGGGCCGCGAACTGCAACCTGGCAGGTACCTCCCATGTTCCCGGCCCAGCGAAAGCCCCCAGACCCAAATG
The DNA here is from genome assembly GCF_964237585.1 of Gallinula chloropus. Taxonomy (NCBI): domain Eukaryota; kingdom Metazoa; phylum Chordata; class Aves; order Gruiformes; family Rallidae; genus Gallinula; species Gallinula chloropus. Next base: position 32,427,994 of record NC_140092.1, read on the forward strand.
GAGAGGGGCTGCTTGGGGGCCCCCTGGGGCCCCTTCAGGCCAGCTAGGTCTTTGGGTCCTGGCTCCTTTGCTTTGGGAGCAGTCGCTCCACGTTTGGCATGTTGGCCGGAGAGTGCTTCTCGCGCCGCGAAGTGCAAGCTGGCAGGTACCTCCAAGGTTCCCGGCCCAACGAAAGCCCCCAGACCCAAATGGAGAGGGGCTGCTTGGGGGCCCCCTGGGGCCTCTTCAGGCCAGCTAGGTCTTTGGGTCCTGGCTCCTTCGCTTTGGGAGCAGTCGCTGGACGTTGGGCATGTTGGCCGGAGAGTGCTTCTTGGGCCGCGAACTGCAAGCTGGCAGGTACCTCCCATGTTCCCGGCCCAACGAAAGCCCCCAGACCCAAATGGAGAGGGGCTGCTTGGGGGCCCCCTGGGGCCCCTTCAGGCCAGCTAGGTCTTTGGGTCCTGGCTCCTTCGCTTTGGGAGCAGTCGCTCCACGTTTGGCATGTTGGCAGGAGGGTGCTTCTCGCGCCGCGAACTGCAACCGGGCAGGTACCTCAAGGTGCCTGGCCCAACGAAAGCCCCCAGACCCAACTGGAGAGGGGCTGCTTGGGGGCCCCCTGGGGCCCCTTCAGGCCAGCTAGGTCTTTGGGTCCTGGCTCCTTCGCTTTGGGAGCAGTCGCTGGACGTTGGGCATGTTGGCCGGAGAGTGCTTCTCGGGCCGCGAACTGCAACCTGGAAGGTACCTCCCAGATTTCCAGCCCAACGAAAGCCCCCAGACCCAAATGGAGAGGGGCTGCTTGGGGGCCCCCTGGGGCCCCTTCAGGCCAGCTAGGTCTTTGGGTCCTGGCTCCTTCGCTTTGGGAGCAGTCGCTGGACGTTGGGCATGTTGGCCGGAGAGTGATTCTTGGGCCGCGAACTGCAACCTGGCAGGTACCTCCCATGTTCCCGGCCCAGCGAAAGCCCCCAGACCCAAATGGAGAGGGGCTGCTTGGGGGCCCCCTGGGGCCCCTTCAGGCCAGCTAGGTCTTTGGGTCCTGGCTCCTTTGCTTTGGGAGCAGTCGCTCCACGTTTGGCATGTTGGCCGGAGAGTGCTTCTCGCGCCGCGAAGTGCAAGCTGGCAGGTACCTCCAAGGTTCCCGGCCCAACGAAAGCCCCCAGACCCAAATGGAGAGGGGCTGCTTGGGGGCCCCCTGGGGCCCCTTCAGGCCAGCTAGGTCTTTGGGTCCTGGCTCCTTCGCTTTGGGAGCAGTCGCTCCACGTTTGGCATGTTGGCCGGAGAGTGCTTCTTGGGCCGCGAACTGCAACCTGGCAGGTACATCCCAGGATACCAGCCCAACGAAAGCCCCCGGACCCAAATGGAGAGGGGCTGCTTGGGGGCCCCCTGGGGCCCCTTCAGGCCAGCTAGGTCTTTGGGTCCTGGCTCCTTCGCTTTGGGAGCAGTCGCTGGACGTTGGGCATGTTGGCCGGAGAGTGCTTCTCAGGCCGCGAACTGCAACCTGGCAGGTACCTCCCATGTTCCCGGCCCAACGAAAGCCCCCAGACCCAAATGGAGAGGGGCTGCTTGGGGTCCCCTGGGGCCCCTTCAGGCCACCTAGGTCTTTGGGTCCTGGCTCCTTCGCTTTGGGAGCAGTCGCTGGACGTTTGGCATGTTGGCCGGAGAGTGCTTCTTGGGCCGCGAACTGCAAGCTGGCAGGTACCTCCCATGTTCCCGGCCCAACGAAAGCCCCCAGACCCAAATGGAGAGGGGCTGCTTGGGGGCCCCCTGGGGCCCCTTCAGGCCAGCTAGGTCTTTGGGTCCTGGCTCCTTCGCTTTGGGAGCAGTCGCTCCACGTTTGGCATGTTGGCCGGAGAGTGCTTCTCGCGCCGCGAACTGCAACCTGGCAGGTACATCCCAGGATCCCAGCCCAACGAAAGCCCCCGGACCCAAATGGAGAGGGGCTGCTTGGGGGCCCCCTGGGGCCCCTTCAGGCCAGCTAGGTCTTTGGGTCCTGGCTCCTTCGCTTTGGGAGCAGTCGCTGGACATTGGGCATGTTGGCCGGAGAGTGCTTCTCAGGCCGCGAACTGCAACCTGGCAGGTACCTCCCATGTTCCCGGCCCAACGAAAGCCCCCAGACCCAAATGGAGAGGGGCTGCTTGGGGTCCCCTGGGGCCCCTTCAGGCCAGCTAGGTCTTTGGGTCCTGGCTCCTTCGCTTTGGGAGCAGTCGCTGGACGTTTGGCATGTTGGCCGGAGAGTGCTTCTCAGGCCGCGAACTGCAACCTGGCAGGTACCTCCCATGTTCCCGGCCCAGCGAAAGCCCCCAGACCCAAATGGAGAGGGGCTGCTTGGGGGCTCCCTGGGGCCCCTTCAGGCCAGCTAGGTCTTTGGGTCCTGGCTACTATGCTTTGGGAGCAGTCGCTCCACGTTTGGCATGTTGGCCGGAGAGTGCTTCTCGCACCGCGAAGTGCAAGCTGGCAGGTACCTCCAAGGTTCCCGGCCCAACGAAAGCCCCCAGACCCAAATGGAGAGGGGCTGCTTGGGGGCCCCCTGGGGCCCCTTCAGGCCAGCTAGGTCTTTGGGTCCTGGCTCCTTCGCTTTGGGAGCAGTCGCTGGACGTTGGGCATGTTGGCCGGAGAGTGCTTCTCGGGCCGCGAACTGCAACCTGGCAGGTACCTCCCAGGTTTCCAGCCCAACGAAAGCCCCCAGACCCAAATGGAGAGGGGCTGCTTGGGGGCCCCCTGGGGCCCCTTCAGGCCAGCTAGGTCTTTGGGTCCTGGCTCCTTCGCTTTGGGAGCAGTCGCTCCACGTTTGGCATGTTGGCCGGAGAGTGCTTCTTGCGCCGCGAACTGCAACCGGGCAGGTACCTCCCATGTTCCCGGCCCAGCGAAAGCCCCCAGACCCAAATGGAGAGGGGCTGCTTGGGGGCCCCCTGGGGCCCCTTCAGGCCAGCTAGGTCTTTGGGTCCTGGCTCCTTCGCTTTGGGAGCAGTCGCTCCACGTTTGGCATGTTGGCCGGAGAGTGCTTCTTGCGCCGCGAACTGCAACCGGGCAGGTACCTCAAGGTGTCTGGAACAACGAAAGCCCCCAGACCCAAATGGAGAGGGGCTGCTTGGGGGCCCCCTGGGGCCCCTTCAGGCCAGCTAGGTCTTTGGGTCCTGGCTCCTTCGCTTTGGGAGCAGTCGCTCCACGTTTGGCATGTTGGCCGGAGAGTGCTTCTTGGGCCGCGAACTGCAACCTGGCAGGTACCTCCCATGTTCCCGGCCCAGCGAAAGCCCCCAGACCCAAATGGAGAGGGGCTGCTTGGGGGCCCCCTGGGGCCCCTTCAGGCCAGCTAGGTCTTTGGGTCCTGGCTACTATGCTTTGGGAGCAGTCGCTGGACGTTGGGCATGTTGGCCGGAGAGTGCTTCTCGGGCCGCGAACTGCAACCTGGCAGGTACCTCCCATGTTCCCGGCTCAACGAAAGCCCCCAGACCCAAATGGAGAGGGGCTGCTTGGGGGCCCCCTGGGGCCCCTTCAGGCCAGCTAGGTCTTTGGGTCCTGGCTCCTTCGCTTTGGGAGCAGTCGCTCCACGTTTGGCATGTTGGCCGGAGAGTGCTTCTTGCGCCGCGAACTGCAACCGGGCAGGTACCTCAAGGTGTCTGGAACAACGAAAGCCCCCAGACCCAAATGGAGAGGGGCTGCTTGGGGGCCCCCTGGGGCCCCTTCAGGCCAGCTAGGTCTTTGGGTCCTGGCTCCTTCGCTTTGGGAGCAGTCGCTGGACGTTTAGCATGTTGGCCGGAGAGTGCTTCTTGGGCCGCGAACTGCAACCTGGCAGGTACCTCCCATGTTCCCGGCCCAGCGAAAGCCCCCAGACCCAAATGGAGAGGGGCTGCTTGGGGGCTCCCTGGGGCCCCTTCAGGCCAGCTAGGTCTTTGGGTCCTGGCTACTATGCTTTGGGAGCAGTCGCTCCACGTTTGGCATGTTGGCCGGAGAGTGCTTCTCGCACCGCGAAGTGCAAGCTGGCAGGTACCTCCAAGGTTCCCGGCCCAACGAAAGCCCCCAGACCCAAATGGAGAGGGGCTGCTTGGGGGCCCCCTGGGGCCCCTTCAGGCCAGCTAGGTCTTTGGGTCCTGGCTCCTTCGCTTTGGGAGCAGTCGCTGGACGTTGGGCATGTTGGCCGGAGAGTGCTTCTCGGGCCGCGAACTGCAACCTGGCAGGTACCTCCCAGGTTTCCAGCCCAACGAAAGCCCCCAGACCCAAATGGAGAGGGGCTGCTTGGGGGCCCCCTGGGGCCCCTTTCAGGCCAGCTAGGTCTTTGGGTCCTGGCTCCTTCGCTTTGGGAGCAGTCGCTGGACGTTTGGCATGTTGGCCGGAGAGTGCTTCTTGGGCCGCGAACTGCAACCTGGCAGGTACCTCCCATGTTCCCGGCCCAGCGAAAGCCCCCAGACCCAAATGGAGAGGGGCTGCTTGGGGTCCCCTGGGGCCCCTTCAGGCCACCTAGGTCTTTGGGTCCTGGCTCCTTCGCTTTGGGAGCAGTCGCTGGACGTTTGGCATGTTGGCCGGAGAGTGCTTCTTGGGCCGCGAACTGCAAGCTGGCAGGTACCTCCCATGTTCCCGGCCCAACGAAAGCCCCCAGACCCAAATGGAGAGGGGCTGCTTGGGGGCCCCCTGGGGCCCCTTCAGGCCAGCTAGGTCTTTGGGTCCTGGCTCCTTCGCTTTGGGAGCAGTCGCTGGACGTTGGGCATGTTGGCCGGAGAGTGCTTCTCGGGCCGCGAACTGCAACCTGGCAGGTACCTCCCATGTTCCCGGCCCAACGAAAGCCCCCAGACCCAAATGGAGAGGGGCTGCTTGGGGGCCCCCTGGGGCCCCTTCAGGCCAGCTAGGTCTTTGGGTCCTGGCTCCTTCGCTTTGGGAGCAGTCGCTGGACGTTTGGCATGTTGGCCGGAGAGTGCTTCTTGGGCCATGAACTGTAACCTGGCAGGTACCTCCCATGTTCCCGGCCCAACGAAAGCCCCCAGACCCAAATGGAGAGGGGCTGCTTGGGGGCCCCCTGGGGCCCCTTCAGGCCAGCTAGGTCTTTGGGTCCTGGCTCCTTCGCTTTGGGAGCAGTCGCTCCACGTTTGGCATGTTGTCCGGAGAGTGCTTCTCGGGCCGCGAAGTGCAAGCTGGCAGGTACCTCCAAGGTTCCCGGCCCAACGAAAGCCCCCAGACCCAAATGGAGAGGGGCTGCTTGGGGTCCCCTGGGGCCCCTTCAGGCCACCTAGGTCTTTGGGTCCTGGCTCCTTCGCTTTGGGAGCAGTCGCTGGACGTTTGGCATGTTGGCCGGAGAGTGCTTCTTGGGCCGCGAACTGCAAGCTGGCAGGTACCTCCCATGTTCCCGGCCCAACGAAAGCCCCCAGACCCAAATGGAGAGGGGCTGCTTGGGGGCCCCCTGGGGCCCCTTCAGGCCAGCTAGGTCTTTGGGTCCTGGCTCCTTCGCTTTGGGAGCAGTCGCTGGACGTTGGGCATGTTGGCCGGAGAGTGCTTCTCGGGCCGCGAACTGCAAGCTGGCAGGTACCTCCCATGTTCCCGGCCCAACGAAAGCCCCCAGACCCAAATGGAGAGGGGCTGCTTGGGGGCCCCCTGGGGCCCCTTCAGGCCAGCTAGGTCTTTGGGTCCTGGCTCCTTCGCTTTGGGAGCAGTCGCTGGACGTTTGGCATGTTGGCCAGAGAGTGCTTCTTGGGCCATGAACTGTAACCTGGCAGGTACCTCCCATGTTCCCGGCCCAACGAAAGCCCCCAGACCCAAATGGAGAGGGGCTGCTTGGGGGCCCCCTGGGGCCCCTTCAGGCCAGCTAGGTCTTTGGGTCCTGGCTCCTTCGCTTTGGGAGCAGTCGCTCCACGTTTGGCATGTTGGCCGGAGAGTGCTTCTCGGGCCGCGAACTGCAACCTGGCAGGTACCTCCAAGGTTCCCGGCCCAACGAAAGCCCCCAGACCCAAATGGAGAGGGGCTGCTTGGGGGCCCCCTGGGGCCCCTTCAGGCCAGCTAGGTCTTTGGGTCCTGGCTCCTTCGCTTTGGGAGCAGTCGCTGGACGTTGGGCATGTTGGCCAGAGAGTGATTCTCAGGACGCGAACTGCAACCGGGCAGGTACCCCCCAGGTTCCTGGCTCAACGAAAGCCCCCAGACCCAAATGGAGAGGGGCTGCTTGGGGGCCCCCTGGGGCCCCGTCAGGCCAGCTAGGTCTTTGGGTCCTGGCTCCTTCGCTTTGGGAGCAGTCGCTGGACGTTGGGCATGTTGGCCGGAGAGTGCTTCTCGGGCCGCGAACTGCAACCTGGCAGGTACCTCCCATGTTCCCGGCTCAACGAAAGCCCCCAGACCCAAATGGAGAGGGGCTGCTTGGGGGCCCCCTGGGGCCCCTTCAGGCCAGCTAGGTCTTTGGGTCCTGGCTCCTTCGCTTTGGGAGCAGTCGCTGGATGTTTGGCATGTTGGCCGGAGAGTGCTTCTTGCGCCGCGAACGGCAACCGGGCAGGTACCTCAAGGTGTCTGGAACAACGAAAGCCCCCAGACCCAAATGGAGAGGGGCTGCTTGGGGGCCCCCTGGGGCCCCTTCAGGCCAGCTAGGTCTTTGGGTCCTGGCTCCTTCGCTTTGGGAGCAGTCGCTGGACGTTGGGCATGTTGGCCGGAGAGTGCTTCTCGCGCCGCGAACTTCAACCTGGCAGGTACATCCCAGGATCCCAGCCCAACGAAAGCCCCCAGACCCAAATGGAGAGGGGCTTCTTGGGGGCCCCCTGGGGCCCCTTCAGGCCAGCTAGGTCTTTGGGTCCTGGCTCCTTCGCTTTGGGAGCAGTCGCTGGACGTTGGGCATGTTGGCCGGAGAGTGCTTCTCGGGCCGCGAACTGCAACCTGGCTGCTACCTCCCATGTTCCCGGCCCAACGAAAGCCCCCAGACCCAAATGGAGAGGGGCTGCTTGGGGGCCCCCTGGGGCCCCTTCAGGCCAGCTAGGTCTTTGGGTCCTGGCTCCTTCACTTTGGGAGCAGTCGCTGGACGTTTGGCATGTTGGCCGGAGAGTGCTTCTCGGGCCGCGAACTGCAAGCTGGCAGGTACCTCCAAGGTTCTCAGCCCAACGAAAGCCCCCAGACCCAAATGGAGAGGGGCTGCTTGGGGGCCCCCTGGGGCCCCTTCAGGCCAGCTAGGTCTTTGGGTCCTGGCTCCTTCGCTTTGGGAGCAGTCGCTGGACGTTGGGCATGTTGGCCGGAGAGTGCTTCTCGGGCCGCGAACTGCAACCTGGCAGGTACCTCCCAGGTTCCCAGCCCAACGAAAGCCCCCAGACCCAAATGGAGAGGGGCTGCTTGGGGGCCCCCTGGGGCCCCTTCAGGCCAGCTAGGTCTTTGGGTCCTGGCTCCTTCGCTTTGGGAGCAGTCGCTGGACGTTGGGCATGTTGGCCGGAGAGTGCTTCTCGGGCCGCGAACTGCAACCTGGCTGGTACCTCCCAGGATCCCAGCCCAACGAAAGTCCCCAGACCCAAATGGAGAGGGGCTGCTTGGGGGCCCCCTGGGGCCCCTTCAGGCCAGCTAGGTCTTTGGGTCCTGGCTCCTTCGCTTTGGGAGCAGTCGCTGGACGTTGGGCATGTTGGCCGGAGAGTGCTTCTTGGGCCGCGAACTGCAACCTGGCAGGTACCTCCCAGGTTCCTGGCCCAACGAAAGCCCCCAGACCCAAATGGAGAGGGGCTGCTTGGGGGCCCCCTGGGGCCCCTTCAGGCCAGCTAGGTCTTTGGGTCCTGGCTCCTTCGCTTTGGGAGCAGTCGCTGGACGTTTGGCATGTTGGCCGGAGAGTGCTTCTCGGGCCGCGAACTGCAACCTGGCAGGTACCTCCCATGTTCCCGGCCCAACGAAAGCCCCCAGACCCAAATGGAGAGGGGCTGCTTGGGGGCCCCCTGGGGCCCCTTCAGGCCAGCTAGGTCTTTGGGTCCTGGCTCCTTCGCTTTGGGAGCAGTCGCTGGACGTTGGGCATGTTGGCCGGAGAGTGATTCTCGGGCCGCGAACTGCAACCGGGCAGGTACATCAAGGTGCCTGGCCCAACGAAAGCCCCCAGACCCAAATGGAGAGGGGCTGCTTGGGGGCCCCCTGGGGCCCCTTCAGGCCAGCTAGGTCTTTGGGTCCTGGCTCCTTCGCTTTGGGAGCAGTCGCTGGACGTTGGGCATGTTGGCCGGAGAGTGATTCTCGGGCCGCGAACTGCAACCTGGCAGGTACCTCCCAGGTTCTCAGCCCAACGAAAGCCCCCAGACCCAAATGGAGAGGGGCTGCTTGGGGGCCCCCTGGGGCCCCTTCAGGCCAGCTAGGTCTTTGGGTCCTGGCTCCTTCGCTTTGGGAGCAGTCGCTGGACGTTTGGCATGTTGGCCGGAGAGTGATTCTCCGGCCGCGAACTGCAAGCTGGCAGGTACCTCCCAGGACCCCGGCCCAACGAAAGCCCCCAGACCCAAATGGAGAGGGGCTGCTTGGGGGCCCCCTGGGGCCCCTTCAGGCCAGCTAGGTCTTTGGGTCCTGGCTCCTTCGCTTTGGGAGCAGTCGCTGGACGTTGGGCATGTTGGCCGGAGAGTGATTCTCGGGCCGCGAACTGCAACCTGGCAGGTACATCCCAGGTTCCTGGCCCAACGAAAGCCCCTTCAGGCCAGCTAGGTCTTTGGGTCCTGGCTCCTTCGCTTTGGGAGCAGTCGCTGGACGTTTGGCATGTTGGCCGGAGAGTGCTTCTCAGGCCGCGAACTGCAACCTGTCAGGTACCTCCCATGTTCCCGGCCCAACGAAAGCCCCCAGACCCAAATGGAGAGGGGCTGCTTGGGGGCCCCCTGGGGCCCCTTCAGGCCAGCTAGGTCTTTGGGTCCTGGCTCCTTCGCTTTGGGAGCAGTCGCTGGACGTTGGGCATGTTGGCCGGAGAGTGCTTCTTGGGCCGCGAACTGCAACCTGGCAGGTACCTCCCATGTTCCCGGCCCAACGAAAGCCCCCAGACCCAAATGGAGAGGGGCTGCTTGGGGGCCCCCTGGGGCCCCTTCAGGCCAGCTAGGTCTTTGGGTCCTGGCTCCTTCGCTTTGGGAGCAGTCGCTGGACGTTGGGCATGTTGGCCGGAGAGTGCTTCTCGGGCCGCGAACTGCAACCTGGCAGGTACATCCCAGGTTCCTGGCCCAACGAAAGCCCCCAGACCCAAATGGAGAGGGGCTGCTTGGGGGCCCCCTGGGGCCCCTTCAGGCCAGCTAGGTCTTTGGGTCCTGGCTCCTTCGCTTTGGGAGCAGTCGCTGGACGTTGGGCATGTTGGCCGGAGAGTGCTTCTCGGGCCGCGAACTGCAACCTGGCAGGTACCTCCCATATTCCCGGCTCAACGAAAGCCCCCAGACCCAAATGGAGAGGGGCTGCTTGGGGGCCGCCTGGGGCCCCTTCAGGCCAGCTAGGTCTTTGGGTCCTGGCTCCTTCGCTTTGGGAGCAGTCGCTCCACGTTTGGCATGTTGGCCGGAGAGTGCTTCTTGCGCCGCGAACTGCAACCGGGCAGGTACCTCAAGGTGTCTGGAACAACGAAAGCCCCCAGACCCAAATGGAGAGGGGCTGCTTGGGGGCCCCCTGGGGCCCCTTCAGGCCAGCTAGGTCTTTGGGTCCTGGCTCCTTCGCTTTGGGAGCAGTCGCTGGACGTTTGGCATGTTGGCTGGAGAGTGCTTCTCGCGCCGCGAACTTCAACCTGGCAGGTACATCCCAGGATCCCAGCCGAACGAAAGCCCCCAGACCCAAATGGAGAGGGGCTGCTTGGGGGCCCCCTGGGGCCCCTTCAGGCCAGCTAGGTCTTTGGGTCCTGGCTCCTTCGCTTTGGGAGCAGTCGCTGGACTTTGGGCATGTTGGCCGGAGAGTGCTTCTCGGGCCGCGAACTGCAACCTGGCTGGTACCTCCCATGTTCCCGGCCCAACGAAAGCCCCCAGACCCAAATGGAGAGGGGCTGCTTGGGGGCCCCCTGGGGCCCCTTCAGGCCAGCTAGGTCTTTGGGTCCTGGCTCCTTCACTTTGGGAGCAGTCGCTGGACGTTTGGCATGTTGGCCGGAGAGTGCTTCTCGGGCCGCGAACTGCAAGCTGGCAGGTACCTCCCAGGTTCTCAGCCCAACGAAAGCCCCCAGACCCAAATGGAGAGGGGCTGCTTGGGGGCCCCCTGGGGCCCCTTCAGGCCAGCTAGGTCTTTGGGTCCTGGCTCCTTCGCTTTGGGAGCAGTCGCTGGACGTTGGGCATGTTGGCCGGAGAGTGATTCTCGGGCCGCGAACTGCAACCTGGCAGGTACCTCCCAGGTTCCCAGCCCAACGAAAGCCCCCAGACCCAAATGGAGAGGGGCTGCTTGGGGGCCCCCTGGGGCCCCTTCAGGCCAGCTAGGTCTTTGGGTCCTGGCTCCTTCGCTTTGGGAGCAGTCGCTGGACGTTGGGCATGTTGGCCGGAGAGTGCTTCTCGGGCCGCGAACTGCAACCTGGCAGGTACCTCCCAGGATCCCAGCCCAACGAAAGTCCCCAGACCCAAATGGAGAGGGGCTGCTTGGGGGCCCCCTGGGGCCCCTTCAGGCCAGCTAGGTCTTTGGGTCCTGGCTCCTTCGCTTTGGGAGCAGTCGCTGGACGTTGGGCATGTTGGCCGGAGAGTGCTTCTCGGGCCGCGAACTGCAAGCTGGCAGGTACCTCCCATGTTCCTGGCCCAACGAAAGCCCCCAGACCCAAATGGAGAGGGGCTGCTTGGGGGCCCCCTGGGGCCCCTTCAGGCCAGCTAGGTCTTTTGGTCCTGGCTCCTTCGCTTTGGGAGCAGTCGCTGGACGTTTGGCATGTTGGCCGGAGAGTGCTTCTCAGGCCGCGAACTGCAACCTGGCAGGTACCTCCCATGTTCCCGGCCCAACGAAAGCCCCCAGACCCAAATGGAGAGGGGCTGCTTGGGGGCCCCCTGGGGCCCCTTCAGGCCAGCTAGGTCTTTGGGTCCTGGCTCCTTCGCTTTGGGAGCAGTCGCTGGACGTTTGGCATGTTGGCCGGAGAGTACTTCTTGGGCCGCGAACTGCAACCTGGCAGGTACCTCCCATGTTCCCGGCCCAACGAAAGCCCCCAGACCCAAATGGAGAGGGGCTGCTTGGGGGCCCCCTGGGGCCCCTTCAGGCCAGCTAGGTCTTTGGGTCCTGGCTCCTTTGCTTTGGGAGCAGTCGCTCCACGTTTGGCATGTTGGCCGGAGAGTGCTTCTCGGGCCGCGAATTGCAAGCTGGCAGGTACCTCCAAGGTTCCCGGCTCAACGAAAGCCCCCAGACCCAAATGGAGAGGGGCTGCTTGGGGGCCCCCTGGGGCCCCTTCAGGCCAGCTAGGTCTTTGGGTCCTGGCTCCTTCGCTTTGGGAGCAGTCGCTGGACGTTTGGCATGTTGGCCGGAGAGTGCTTCTTGGGCCGCGAACTGCAACCTGGCAGGTACCTCCCATGTTCCCGGCCCAACGAAAGCCCCCAGACCCAAATGGAGAGGGGCTGCTTGGGGGCCCCCTGGGGCCCCTTCAGGCCAGCTAGGTCTTTGGGTCCTGGCTCCTTCGCTTTGGGAGCAGTCGCTGGACGTTGGGCATGTTGGCCGGAGAGTGATTCTCGGGCCGCGAAGTGCAAGCTGGCAGGTACCTCCCATGTTCCCGGCCCAACGAAAGCCCCCAGACCCAAATGGAGAGGGGCTGCTTGGGGGCCCCCTGGGGCCCCTTCAGGCCAGCTAGGTCTTTGGGTCCTGGCTCCTTCGCTTTGGGAGCAGTCGCTCCACGTTTGGCATGTTGGCCGGAGAGTGCTTCTCGCGCCGCGAACTGCAACCGGGCAGGTACATCAAGGTGCCTGGCCCAACGAAAGCCCCCAGACCCAAATGGAGAGGGGCTGCTTGGGGGCCCCCTGGGGCCCCTTCAGGCCAGCTAGGTCTTTGGGTCCTGGCTCCTTCGCTTTGGGAGCAGTCGCTGGACGTTGGGCATGTTGGCCGGAGAGTGATTCTCGGGCCGCGAACTGCAACCTGGCAGGTACCTCCCAGGTTCTCAGCCCAACGAAAGCCCCCAGACCCAAATGGAGAGGGGCTGCTTGGGGGCCCCCTGGGGCCCCTTCAGGCCAGCTAGGTCTTTGGGTCCTGGCTCCTTCGCTTTGGGAGCAGTCGCTGGACGTTTGGCATGTTGGCCGGAGAGTGATTCTCCGGCCGCGAACTGCAAGCTGGCAGGTACCTCCCAGGATCCCGGCCCAACGAAAGCCCCCAGACCCAAATGGAGAGGGGCTGCTTGGGGGCCCCCTGGGGCCCCTTCAGGCCAGCTAGGTCTTTGGGTCCTGGCTCCTTCGCTTTGGGAGCAGTCGCTGGACGTTGGGCATGTTGGCCGGAGAGTGATTCTCGGGCCGCGAACTGCAACCTGGCAGGTACATCCCAGGTTCCTGGCCCAATGAAAGCCCCTTCAGGCCAGCTAGGTCTTTGGGTCCTGGCTCCTTCGCTTTGGGAGCAGTCGCTGGACGTTTGGCATGTTGGCCGGAGAGTGCTTCTCAGGCCGCGAACTGCAACCTGTCAGGTACCTCCCATGTTCCCGGCCCAACGAAAGCCCCCAGACCCAAATGGAGAGGGGCTGCTTGGGGGCCCCCTGGGGCCCCTTCAGGCCAGCTAGGTCTTTGGGTCCTGGCTCCTTCGCTTTGGGAGCAGTCGCTGGACGTTGGGCATGTTGGCCGGAGAGTGCTTCTTGGGCCGCGAACTGCAACCTGGCAGGTACCTCCCATGTTCCCGGCCCAATGAAAGCCCCCAGACCCAAATGGAGAGGGGCTGCTTGGGGGCCCCCTGGGGCCCCTTCAGGCCAGCTAGGTCTTTGGGTCCTGGCTCCTTCGCTTTGGGAGCAGTCGCTGGACGTTGGGCATGTTGGCCGGAGAGTGCTTCTTGGGCCGCGAACTGCAACCTGGCAGGTACATCCCAGGTTCCTGGCCCAACGAAAGCCCCCAGACCCAAATGGAGAGGGGCTGCTTGGGGGCCCCCTGGGGCCCCTTCAGGCCAGCTAGGTCTTTGGGTCCTGGCTCCTTCGCTTTGGGAGCAGTCGCTGGACGTTGGGCATGTTGGCCGGAGAGTGCTTCTCGGGCCGCGAACTGCAACCTGGCAGGTACCTCCCATGTTCCCGGCTCAACGAAAGCCCCCAGACCCAAATGGAGAGGGGCTGCTTGGGGGCCGCCTGGGGCCCCTTCAGGCCAGCTAGGTCTTTGGGTCCTGGCTCCTTCGCTTTGGGAGCAGTCGCTCCACGTTTGGCATGTTGGCCGGAGAGTGCTTCTTGCGCCGCGAACTGCAACAGGGCAGGTACCTCAAGGTGTCTGGAACAACGAAAGCCCCCAGACCCAAATGGAGAGGGGCTGCTTGGGGGCCCCTGGGGCCCCTTCAGGCCACCTAGGTCTTTGGGTCCTGGCTCCTTCGCTTTGGGAGCAGTCGCTGGACGTTTGGCATGTTGGCTGGAGAGTGCTTCTCGCGCCGCGAACTTCAACCTGGCAGGTACATCCCAGGATCCCAGCCCAACGAAAGCCCCCAGACCCAAATGGAGAGGGGCTGCTTGGGGGCCCCCTGGGGCCCCTTCAGGCCAGCTAGGTCTTTGGGTCCTGGCTCCTTCGCTTTGGGAGCAGTCGCTGAACTTTGGGCATGTTGGCCGGAGAGTGCTTCTCGGGCCGCGAACTGCAACCTGGCTGGTACCTCCCATGTTCCCGGCCCAACGAAAGCCCCCAGACCCAAATGGAGAGGGGCTGCTTGGGGGCCCCCTGGGGCCCCTTCAGGCCAGCTAGGTCTTTGGGTCCTGGCTCCTTCACTTTGGGAGCAGTCGCTGGACGTTTGGCATGTTGGCCGGAGAGTGCTTCTCGGGCCGCGAACTGCAAGCTGGCAGGTACCTCCAAGGTTCCCGGCCCAACGAAAGCCCCCAGACCCAAATGGAGAGGGGCTGCTTGGGGGCCCCCTGGGGCCCCTTCAGGCCAGCTAGGTCTTTGGGTCCTGGCTCCTTCGCTTTGGGAGCAGTCGCTGGACGTTGGGCATGTTGGCCGGAGAGTGATTCTCGGGCCGCGAACTGCAACCTGGCAGGTACCTCCCAGGTTCCCAGCCCAACGAAAGCCCCCAGACCCAAATGGAGAGGGGCTGCTTGGGGGCCCCCTGGGGCCCCTTCAGGCCAGCTAGGTCTTTGGGTCCTGGCTCCTTCGCTTTGGGAGCAGTCGCTGGACGTTGGGCATGTTGGCCGGAGAGTGCTTCTCGGGCCGCGAACTGCAAGCTGGCAGGTACCTCCCAGGATCCCAGCCCAACGAAAGTCCCCAGACCCAAATGGAGAGGGGCTGCTTGGGGGCCCCCTGGGGCCCCTTCAGGCCAGCTAGGTCTTTGGGTCCTGGCTCCTTCGCTTTGGGAGCAGTCGCTGGACGTTGGGCATGTTGGCCGGAGAGTGCTTCTCGGGCCGCGAACTGCAACCTGGCAGGTACATCCCAGGTTCCTGGCTCAACGAAAGTCCCCAGACCCAAATGGAGAGGGGCTGCTTGGGGGCCCCCTGGGGCCCCTTCAGGCCAGCTAGGTCTTTTGGTCCTGGCTCCTTCGCTTTGGGAGCAGTCGCTGGACGTTTGGCATGTTGGCCGGAGAGTGCTTCTCAGGCCGCGAACTGCAACCTTGCAGGTACCTCCCATGTTCCCGGCCCAACGAAAGCCCCCAGACCCAAATGGAGAGGGGCTGCTTGGGGGCCCCCTGGGGCCCCTTCAGGCCAGCTAGGTCTTTGGGTCCTGGCTCCTTCGCTTTGGGAGCAGTCGCTGGACGTTTGGCATGTTGGCCGGAGAGTACTTCTTGGGCCGCGAACTGCAACCTGGCAGGTACCTCCCATGTTCCCGGCCCAACGAAAGCCCCCAGACCCAAATGGAGAGGGGCTGCTTGGGGGCCCCCTGGGGCCCCTTCAGGCCAGCTAGGTCTTTGGGTCCTGGCTCCTTTGCTTTGGGAGCAGTCGCTCCACGTTTGGCATGTTGGCCGGAGAGTGCTTCTCGGGCCGCGAAGTGCAAGCTGGCAGGTACCTCCAAGGTTCCCGGCTCAACGAAAGCCCCCAGACCCAAATGGAGAGGGGCTGCTTGGGGGCCCCCTGGGGCCCCTTCAGGCCAGCTAGGTCTTTGGGTCCTGGCTCCTTCGCTTTGGGAGCAGTCGCTGGACGTTTGGCATGTTGGCCGGAGAGTGCTTCTTGGGCCGCGAACTGCAACCTGGCAGGTACCTCCAAGGTTCCCGGCCCAACGAAAGCCCCCAGACCCAAATGGAGAGGGGCTGCTTGGGGGCCCCCTGGGGCCCCTTCAGGCCAGCTAGGTCTTTGGGTCCTGGCTCCTTCGCTTTGGGAGCAGTCGCTGGACGTTGGGCATGTTGGCCGGAGAGTGATTCTCCGGCCACGTACTGCAAGCTGGCAGGTACCTCCCATGTTCCATGCCCAACGAAAGCCCCCAGACCCAAATGGAGAGGGGCTGCTTGGGGGCCCCCTGGGGCCCCTTCAGGCCAGCTAGGTCTTTGGGTCCTGGCTCCTTCGCTTTGGGAGCAGTCGCTCCACGTTTGGCATGTTGGCCGGAGAGTGCTTCTCGCGCCGCGAACTGCAACCGGGCAGGTACCTCAAGGTGCCTGGCCCAACGAAAGCCCCCAGACCCAAATGGAGAGGGGCTGCTTGGGGGCCCCCTGGGGCCCCTTCAGGCCAGCTAGGTCTTTGGGTCCTGGCTCCTTCGCTTTGGGAGCAGTCGCTGGACGTTGGGCATGTTGGCCGGAGAGTGCTTCTCGGGCCGCGAACTGCAACCTGGCAGGTACCTCCCAGGTTCTCAGCCCAACGAAAGCCCCCAGACCCAAATGGAGAGGGGCTGCTTGGGGGCCCCCTGGGGCCCCTTCAGGCCAGCTAGGTCTTTGGGTCCTGGCTCCTTCGCTTTGGGAGCAGTCGCTGGACGTTTGGCATGTTGGCCGGAGAGTGATTCTCCGGCCGCGAACTGCAAGCTGGCAGGTACCTCCCAGGATCCCGGCCCAACGAAAGCCCCCAGACCCAAATGGAGAGGGGCTGCTTGGGGGCCCCCTGGGGCCCCTTCAGGCCAGCTAGGTCTTTGGGTCCTGGCTCCTTCGCTTTGGGAGCAGTCGCTGGACGTTGGGGATGTTGGCCGGAGAGTGCTTCTTGGGCCGCGAACTGCAACCTGGCAGGTACCTCCCATGTTCCCGGCCCAACGAAAGCCCCCAGACCCAAATGGAGAGGGGCTGCTTGGGGGCCCCCTGGGGCCCCTTCAGGCCAGCTAGGTCTTTGGGTCCTGGCTCCTTCGCTTTGGGAGCAGTCGCTGGACGTTGGGCATGTTGGCCGGAGAGTGCTTCTCAGGCCGCGAACTGCAACCTGGCAGGTACATCCCAGGTTCCTGGCCCAACGAAAGCCCCCAGACCCAAATGGAGAGGGGCTGCTTGGGGGCCCCCTGGGGCCCCTTCAGGCCAGCTAGGTCTTTGGGTCCTGGCTCCTTCGCTTTGGGAGCAGTCGCTGGACGTTGGGCATGTTGGCCGGAGAGTGCTTCTCGGGCCGCGAACTGCAACCTGGCAGGTACATCCCAGGATCCCAGCCCAACGAAAGCCCCCGGACCCAAATGGAGAGGGGCTGCTTGGGGGCCCCCTGGGGCCCCTTCAGGCCAGCTAGGTCTTTGGGTCCTGCCTCCTTCGCTTTGGGAGCAGTCGCTGGACGTTTGGCATGTTGGCCGGAGAGTGCTTCTCGGGCCGCGAACTTCAACCTGGCAGGTACCTCCCATGTTCCCGGCCCAACGAAAGCCCCCAGACCCAAATGGAGAGGGGCTGCTTGGGGTCCCCTGGGGCCCCTTCAGGCCACCTAGGTCTTTGGGTCCTGGCTCCTTCGCTTTGGGAGCAGTCGCTGGACGTTGGGCATGTTGGCCGGAGAGTGCTTCTTGGGCCGCGAACTGCAACCTGGCAGGTACCTCCCATGTTCCCGGCCCAGCGAAAGCCCCCAGACCCAAATGGAGAGGGGCTGCTTGGGGGCCCCCTGGGGCCCCTTCAGGCCACCTAGGTCTTTGGGTCCTGGCTCCTTTGCTTTGGGAGCAGTCGCTCCACGTTTGGCATGTTGGCCGGAGAGTGCTTCTCGCGCGGCGAAGTGCAAGCTGGCAGGTACCTCCAAGTTTCCCGGCCCAACGAAAGCCCCCAGACCCAAATGGAGAGGGGCTGCTTGGGGGCCCCCTGGGGCCCCTTCAGGCCAGCTAGGTCTTTGGGTCCTGGCTCCTTCGCTTTGGGAGCAGTCGCTGGACGTTGGGCATGTTGGCCGGAGAGTGCTTCTCGGGCCGCGAACTGCAACCGGGCAGGTACCTCCCAGGATCCCAGCCCAACGAAAGTCCCCAGACCCAAATGGAGAGGGGCTGCTTGGGGGCCCCCTGGGGCCCCTTCAGGCCAGCTAGGTCTTTGGGTCCTGGCTCCTTCGCTTTGGGAGCAGTCGCTGGACGTTGGGCATGTTGGCCGGAGAGTGCTTCTCGGGCCGCGAACTGCAACCTGGCAGGTACATCCCAGGTTCCTGGCCCAACGAAAGCCCCCAGACCCAAATGGAGAGGGGCTGCTTGGGGGCCCCCTGGGGCCCCTTCAGGCCAGCTAGGTCTTTTGGTCCTGGCTCCTTCGCTTTGGGAGCAGTCGCTGGACGTTTGGCATGTTGGCCGGAGAGTGCTTCTCAGGCCGCAAACTGCAACCTGGCAGGTACCTCCCATGTTCCCGGCCCAACGAAAGCCCCCAGACCCAAATGGAGAGGGGCTGCTTGGGGGCCCCCTGGGGCCCCTTCAGGCCAGCTAGGTCTTTGGGTCCTGGCTCCTTCGCTTTGGGAGCAGTCGCTGGACGTTTGGCATGTTGGCCGGAGAGTACTTCTTGGGCCGCGAACTGCAACCTGGCAGGTACCTCCCATGTTCCCGGCCCAACGAAAGCCCCCAGACCCAAATGGAGAGGGGCTGCTTGGGGGCCCCCTGGGGCCCCTTCAGACCAGCTAGGTCTTTGGGTCCTGGCTCCTTTGCTTTGGGAGCAGTCGCTCCACGTTTTGCATGTTGGCCGGAGAGTGCTTCTCGGGCCGCGAAGTGCAAGCTGGCAGGTACCTCCCATGTTCCCGGCTCAACGAAAGCCCCCAGACCCAAATGGAGAGGGGCTGCTTGGGGGCCCCCTGGGGCCCCTTCAGGCCAGCTAGGTCTTTGGGTCCTGGCTCCTTCGCTTTGGGAGCAGTCGCTGGACGTTTGGCATGTTGGCCGGAGAGTGCTTCTTGGGCCGCGAACTGCAAGCTGGCAGGTACCTCCCATGTTCCCGGCCCAACGAAAGCCCCCAGACCCAAATGGAGAGGGGCTGCTTGGGGGCCCCCTGGGGCCCCTTCAGGCCAGCTAGGTCTTTGGGTCCTGGCTCCTTCGCTTTGGGAGCAGTCGCTCCACGTTTGGCATGTTGGACGGAGAGTGCTTCTCGGGCCGCGAACTGCAACCGGGCAGGTACCTCAAGGTGCCTGGCCCAACGAAAGCCCCCAGACCCAAATGGAGAGGGGCTGCTTGGGGGCCCCCTGGGGCCCCTTCAGGCCAGCTAGGTCTTTGGGTCCTGGCTCCTTCGCTTTGGGAGCAGTCGCTGGACGTTGGGCATGTTGGCCGGAGAGTGATTCTCGGGCCGCGAACTGCAACCTGGCAGGTACCTCCCAGGTTTTCAGCCCAACGAAAGCCCCCAGACCCAAATGGAGAGGGGCTGCTTGGGGGCCCCCTGGGGCCCCTTCAGGCCAGCTAGGTCTTTGGGTCCTGGCTCCTTCGCTTTGGGAGCAGTCGCTGGACGTTTGGCATGTTGGCCGGAGAGTGATTCTCCGGCCGCGAACTGCAAGCTGGCAGGTACCTCCCAGGATCCCGGCCCAACGAAAGCCCCCAGACCCAAATGGAGAGGGGCTGCTTGGGGGCCCCCTGGGGCCCCTTCAGGCCAGCTAGGTCTTTGGGTCCTGGCTCCTTCGCTTTGGGAGCAGTCGCTGGACGTTGGGCATGTTGGCCGGAGAGTGCTTCTCGGGCCGCGAACTGCAACCTGGCAGGTACATCCCAGGTTCCTGGCCCAACGAAAGCCCCTTCAGGCCAGCTAGGTCTTTGGGTCCTGGCTCCTTCGCTTTGGGAGCAGTCGCTGGACGTTTGGCATGTTGGCCGGAGAGTGCTTCTCAGGCCGCGAACTGTAACCTGGCAGGTACCTCCCATGTTTCCGGCCCAACGAAAGCCCCCAGACCCAAATGGAGAGGGGCTGCTTGGGGGCCCCCTGGGGCCCCTTCAGGCCAGCTAGGTCTTTGGGTCCTGGCTCCTTCGCTTTGGGAGCAGTCGCTGGACGTTGGGCATGTTGGCCGGAGAGTGCTTCTCGGGCCGCGAACTGCAACCTGGCAGGTACCTCCCAGGTTTCCAGCCCAACGAAAGCCCCCAGACCCAAATGGAGAGGGGCTGCTTGGGGGCCCCCTGGGGCCCCTTCAGGCCAGCTAGGTCTTTGGGTCCTGGCTCCTTCGCTTTGGGAGCAGTCGCTGGACGTTGGGCATGTTGGCCGGAGAGTGATTCTCCGGCCGCGAACTGCAAGCTGGCAGGTACCTCCCATGTTCCCGGCCCAACGAAAGCCCCCAGACCCAAATGGAGAGGGGCTGCTTGGGGGCCCCCTGGGGCCCCTTCAGGCCAGCTAGGTCTTTGGGTCCTGGCTCCTTCGCTTTGGGAGCAGTCGCTCCACGTTTGGCATGTTGGCCGGAGAGTGCTTCTCGGGCCGCGAACTGCAACCTGGCAGGTACCTCCCATGTTCCCGGCCCAACGAAAGCCCCCAGACCCAAATGGAGAGGGGCTGCTTGGGGGCCCCCTGGGGCCCCTTCAGGCCAGCTAGGTCTTTGGGTCCTGGCTCCTTCGCTTTGGGAGCAGTCGCTGGACGTTTGGCATGTTGGCCGGAGAGTGCTTCTTGGGCCATGAACTGTAACCTGGCAGGTACCTCCCATGTTCCCGGCCCAGCGAAAGCCCCCAGACCCAAATGGAGAGGGGCTGCTTGGGGGCCCCCTGGGGCCCCTTCAGGCCACCTAGGTCTTTGGGTCCTGGCTCCTTTGCTTTGGGAGCAGTCGCTCCACGTTTGACATGTTGGCCGAAGAGTGATTCTCGGGCCGCGAACTGCAACCTGGCAGGTACCTCCAAGGTTCCCGGCCCAACGAAAGCCCCCAGACCCAAATGGAGAGGGGCTGCTTGGGGGCCCCCTGGGGCCCCTTCAGGCCAGCTAGGTCTTTGGGTCCTGGCTCCTTCGCTTTGGGAGCAGTCGCTGGACGTTGGGCATGTTGGCCGGAGAGTGCTTCTCAGGTCGCGAACTGCAACCGGGCAGGTACCTCCCAGGTTCCTGGCTCAACGAAAGCCCCCAGACCCAAATGGAGAGGGGCTGCTTGGGGGCCCCCTGGGGCCCCGTCAGGCCAGCTAGGTCTTTGGGTCCTGGCTCCTTTGCTTTGGGAGCAGTCGCTGGACGTTGGGCATGTTGGCCGGAGAGTGCTTCTCGGGCCGCGAACTGCAACCTGGCAGGTACCTCCCATGTTCCCGGCTCAACGAAAGCCCCCAGACCCAAATGGAGAGGGGCTGCTTGGGGGCCCCCTGGGGCCCCTTCAGGCCAGCTAGGTCTTTGGGTCCTGGCTCCTTCGCTTTGGGAGCAGTCGCTGGACGTTTGGCATGTTGGCCGGAGAGTGCTTCTTGGGCCGCGAACTGCAACCTGGCAGGTACCTCCCATGTTCCCGGCCCAGCGAAAGCCCCCAGACCAAAATTGAGAGGGGCTGCTTGGGGGACACCAGGGGGCCCTTCAGGCCAGCTAGGTCTTTGGGTCCTGGCTCCTTCGGTTTGGGAGCTGTTGCTGGACGTTGGGCATGTTGGCCGGAGAGTGCTTCTCGGGCCTCGAACTGCAACCTTGCAGGTAGCTCCCAGGTTCCCGGCCCAACGAAAGCCCCCAGACCCAAATGGAGAGGGGCTGCTTGGGGGCCCCTTGGGGCCCCTTCAGGCCAGCTAGGTCTTTGGGTCCTGGCTCCTTCGGTTTGGGAGCTGTTGCTGCAGTTGGGCATGTTGGCCGGAGAGTGCTTCTCGGGCCGCGAACTGCAACCTTGCAGGCACTTCCCAGGTTCCCGGCCCAACGAAAGCCCCCAGACCCAAATTGAGAGGGGCTGTTTGTGGGCCCCCAGGGGGCCCTTCAGGCCAGCTAGGTCTTTGGGTCCTGGCTCCTTCGGTTTGGGAGCTGTTGCTGGACGTTGGGCATGTTGGCCGGAGAGTGCTTCTCGGGCCGCGAACTGCAACCTTGCAGGTAGCTCCCAGGTTCCCTGCCCAAGGAAAGCCCCCAGACCCAAATTGAGAGGGGCTGCTTGGGGGCCCCTTGGGGCCCCTTCAGGCCAGCTAGGTCTTTGGGTCCTGGCTCCTTCGGTTTGGGAGCTGTTGCTGGACGTTGGGCATGTTGGCCAGAGAGTGCTTCTCGGTACGTGAACTGCAACCTTGCAGGTAGCTCCCAGGTTCCCTGCCCAAGGAAAGCCCCCAGACCCAAATTGAGAGGGGCTGCTTGGGGGCCCCCTGGGGCCCCTTCAGGCCAGCTATTTCTTTGGGTCCTGGCTCCTTCGGTTTGGGAGCTGTTGCTGCAGTTGGGCATGTTGGCCGGAGAGTGCTTCTCGGGCCGCGAACTGCAACCTTGCATGTACCTCCCAGGTTCCATGCCCAACGAAAGCCCCCAGACCCAAATTGAGAGGGGCTGTTTGGGGGCCCCCTGGGTACACTTCAGGCCAGCTAGGTCTTTGGGTCCTGGCTCCTTCGCTTTGGGAGCTGTTGCTGGACGTTGGGCATGTAGGCCGGAAAGTGCTTCTCGGGCTGCGAACTGCAACCTTGCAGGTACCTCCCAGGTTTCCTGGCCAACGAAAGCCCCCAGACCCAAATGGAGAGGGGCTGCTTGGGGGCCCCTTGGGACCCCTTCAGGCCAGCTAGGTCTTTGGGTCCTGGCTCCTTCGGTTTGGGAGCTGTTGCTGCAGTTGGGCATGTTGGCCGGAGAGTGCTTCTCGGGCCGCGAACTGCAAACTTGCAGGAACTTCACAGGCTCCCGGCCCAACGAAAGCCCCCAGACCCAAATTGAGAGGGGCTGTTTGTGTGACCCCAGGGGGCCCTTCAGGCCAGCTAGGTCTTTGGGTCCTGGCTCCTTCGGTTTGGGAGCTGTTGCTGGACGTTGGGCATGTTGGCCGGAGAGTGCTTCTCGGGCCGCGAACTGCAACCTTGCATGTACCTCTCAGGTATCCATGCCCAATGAAAGCCCCCAGACCCAAATTGAGAGGAGCTGTTTGGGGGCCCCCTGGGGACCCTTCAGGCCAGCTATTTCTTTGGGTCCTGGCTCCTTCGGTTTGGGAGCTGTTGCTGCAGTTGGGCATGTTGGCCGGAGAGTGCTTCTCGGGCCGCGAACTGCAACCTTGCATGTACCTCCCAGGTTCCATGCCCAACGAAAGCCCCCAGACCCAAATTGAGAGGGGCTGTTTGGGGGCCCCCTGGGGACACTTCAGGCCAGCTAGGTCTTTGGGTCCTGGCTCCTTCGCTTTGGGAGCTGTTGCTGGACGTTGGGCATGTAGGCCGGAAAGTGCTTCTCAGGCTGCGAACTGCAACCTTGCAGGTACCTCCCAGGTTCCCTGGCCAACGAAAGCCCCCAGCCCCAAATTGAGAGGGGCTGCTTGGGGGCCCCTTGGGACCCCTTCAGGCCAGCTAGGTCTTTGGGTCCTGGCTCCTTCGGTTTGGGAGCTGTTGCTGCAGTTGGGCATGTTGGCCGGAGAGTGCTTCTCGGGCCGCGAACTGCAACCTTGCAGGTACCTCCCAGGTTCCCGGCCCAACGAAAGCCCCCAGACCCAAATGGAGAGGGGCTGTTTGGGGGCCCCCTGGGGACACTTCAGGCCAGCTAGGTCTTTGGGTCCTGGCTCCTTCGGTTTGGGAGCTGTTGCTGCAGTTGGGCATGTTGGCCGGAGAGTGCTTCTCGGGCTGCGAACTTCAAACTTTCAGGTACCTTCCAGATCCCCGGCCCAACGAAAGCCCCCAGACCCAAATTGAGAGGGGCTGCTTGGGGGCCCCCAGGGGGCCCTTCAGGCCAGCTAGGTCTTTGGGTCCTGGCTCCTTCGGTTTGGGAGCTGTTGCTGGACGTTGGGCATGTTGGCCGGAGAGTGCTTCTCGGGCCTCGAACTGCAACCTTGCAGGTAGCTCCCAGGTTCCCGGCCCAACGAAAGCCCCCAGACCCAAATGGAGAGGGGCTGCTTGGGGGCCCCTTGGGGCCCCTTCAGGCCAGCTAGGTCTTTGGGTCCTGGCTCCTTCGGTTTGGGAGCTGTTGCTGCAGTTGGGCATGTTGGCCGGAGAGTGCTTCTTGGGCCGCGAACTGCAACCTGGCAGGTACCTCCCATGTTCCCGGCCCAGCGAAAGCCCCCAGACCAAAATTGAGAGGGGCTGCTTGGGGGCCCCCTTGGGACCCCTTCAGGCCAGCTAGGTCTTTGGGTCCTGGCTCCTTCGGTTTGGGAGCTGTTGCTGGACGTTGGGCATGTTGGCCGGAGAGTGCTTCTCGGGCCGCGAACTGCAACCTTGCAGGTAGCTCCCAGGTTCCCTGCCCAAGGAAAGCCCCCAGACCCAAATTGAGAGGGGCTGCTTGGGGGCCCCTTGGGGCCCCTTCAGGCCAGCTAGGTCTTTGGGTCCTGGCTCCTTCGGTTTGGGAGCTGTTGCTGGACGTTGGGCATGTTGGCCAGAGAGTGCTTCTCGGTACGTGAACTGCAACCTTGCAGGTAGCTCCCAGGTTCCCTGCCCAAGGAAAGCCCCCAGACCCAAATTGAGAGGGGCTGCTTGGGGGCCCCCTGGGGACCCTTCAGGCCAGCTATTTCTTTGGGTCCTGGCTCCTTCGGTTTGGGAGCTGTTGCTGCAGTTGGGCATGTTGGCCGGAGAGTGCTTCTCGGGCCGCGAACTGCAACCTTGCATGTACCTGCCAGGTTCCATGCCCAACGAAAGCCCCCAGACCCAAATTGAGAGGGGCTGTTTGGGGGCCCCCTGGGGACACTTCAGGCCAGCTAGGTCTTTGGGTCCTGGCTCCTTCGCTATGGGAGCAGTCGCTGGACGTTGGGCATGTTGGCCGGAGAGTGCTTCTCGGGCCGCGAACTGCAAGCTTGCAGGTACCTCCCAGGTTCCCTGGCCAACGAAAGCCCCCAGACCCAAATGGAGAGGGGCTGCTTGGGGGCCCCTTGGGACCCCTTCAGGCCAGCTAGGTCTTTGGGTCCTGGCTCCTTCGGTTTGGGAGCTGTTGCTGCAGTTGGGCATGTTGGCCGGAGAGTGCTTCTCGGGCCGCGAACTGCAAACTTGCAGGTAGCTCCCAGGTTCCCGGCCCAACGAAAGCCCCCAGACCCAAATTGAGATGGGCTGCTTGGGGGCCCCTTGCGGCACCTTCAGGCCAGCTAGGTCTTTGGGTCCTGGCTCCTTCGGTTTGGGAGCTGTTGCTGGACGTTGGGCATGTTGGCCGGAGAGTGCTTCTCGGGCCGCGAACTGCAACCTTGCAGGTAGCTCCCAGATTCCATGCCCAAGGAAAGCCCCCAGACCCAAATTGAGAGGGGCTGCTTGGGTGCCCCTTGGGGCCCCTTCAGGCCAGCTAGGTCTTTGGGTCCTGGCTCCTTCGGTTTGGGAGCTGTTGCTGGACGTTGGGCATGTTGGCCAGAGAGTGCTTCTCGGTACGTGAACTGCAACCTTGCAGTTAGCTCCCAGGTTCCCTGCCCAAGGAAAGCCCCCAGACCCAAATTGAGAGGGGCTGCTTGGGGGCCCCTTGGGGCCCCTTCAGGCCAGCTAGGTCTTTGGGTCCTGGCTCCTTCGGTTTGGGAGCTGTTGCTGCAGTTGGGCATGTTGGCCGGAGAGTGCTTCTCGGGCCGCGAACTGCAACCTTGCAGGTAGCTCCCAGGTTCCCTGCCCAAGGAAAGCCCCCAGACCCAAATTGAGATGGGCTGTTTGGGGGCCCCTTGCGGCACCTTCAGGCCAGCTAGGTCTTTGGGTCCTGGCTCCTTCGCTTTGGGAGCTGTTGCTGCAGTTGGGCATGTTGGCCGGAGAGTGCTTCTCGGGCCGCGAACTGCAACCTTGCAGGTACCTCCCAGGTTCCCTGCCCAAGGAAAGCCCCCAGACCCAAATTGAGAGGGGCTGCTTGGGGGCCCCTTGCGGCACCTTCAGGCCAGCTAGGTCTTTGGGTCCTGGCTCCTTCGGTTTGGGAGCTGTTGCTGCAGTTGGGCATGTTGGCCGGAGAGTGCTTCTGGGGCCGCGAACTTCAACCTTTCAGGTACCTTCCAGATCCCCGGCCCAACGAAAGCCCCCAGACCAAAATTGAGAGGGGCTGCTTGGGGCCCCTTGGGACCCCTTCAGGCCAGCTAGGTCTTTGGGTCCTGGCTCCTTCGGTTTGGGAGCTGTTGCTGCAGTTGGGCATGTTGGCCGGAGAGTGCTTCTCGGGCCGCGAACTGCAACCTTGCAGGTACCTCCCAGGTTCCCGGCCCAACGAAAGCCCCCAGACCCAAATGGAGAGGGGCTGTTTGGGGGCCCCCTGGGGACACTTCAGGCCAGCTAGGTCTTTGGGTCCTGGCTCCTTCGGTTTGGGAGCTGTTGCTGGACGTTGGGCATGTTGGCCGGAGAGTGCTTCTCGGGCCGCGAACTGCAACCTTGCAGGTAGCTCCCAGATTCCATGCCCAAGGAAAGCCCCCAGACCCAAATTGAGAGGGGCTGCTTGGGTGCCCCTTGGGGCCCCTTCAGGCCAGCTAGGTCTTTGGGTCCTGGCTCCTTCGCTTTGGGAGCTGTTGCTGGATGTTGGGCATGTTGGCCAGAGAGTGCTTCTCGGTACGTGAACTGCAACCTTGCAGGCAGCTCCCAGGTTCCCTTCCCAAGGAAAGCCCCCAGACCCAAATTGAGAGGGGCTGCTTGGGGGCCCCTTGGGGCCCCTTCAGGCCAGCTAGGTCTTTGGGTCCTGGCTCCTTCGGTTTGGGAGCTGTTGCTGCAGTTGGGCATGTTGGCCGGAGAGTGCTTCTCGGGCCGCGAACTGTAACCTTGCAGGTACCTCCCAGGTTCCATGCCCAACGAAAGCCCCCAGACCCAAATTGAGAGGGGCTGTTTGGGGGCCCCCTTGGGACCCCTTCAGGCCAGCTAGGTCTTTGGGTCCTGGCTCATTCGGTTTGGGAGCTGTTGCTGCAGTTGGGCATGTTGGCCGGAGAGTGCTTCTCGGGCTGCGAACTGCAAACTTCCAGGTACCTCCCAGGTCCCCGGCCCAAGGAAAGCCCCCAGACCCAAATTGAGAGGGGCTGCTTGGGGGCCCCCTGGGTGCCCTTCAGGCCAGCTAGGTCTTTGGGTCCTGGCTCCTTTGGTTTGGGAGCTGTTGCTGCAGTTGGGCATGTTGGCCGGAGAGTGCTTCTCGGGCTGCGAACTGCAAACTTGCAGGTAGCTCATAGGTTCCCGGGCCAACGAAAGCCCCCAGACCCAAATGGAGAGGGGCTGCTTTTGTGCCCCCTGGGGGCCCTTCAGGCCAGCTAGGTCTTTGGGTCCTGGCTCCTTCGGTTTGGGAGCTGTTGCTGCAGTTGGGCATGTTGGCCGGAGAGTGCTTCTCGGGCCGCGAACTGCAACCTTGCAGGTAGCTCCCAGGTTCCCGGCGCAACGAAAGCCCCCAGACCCACATTGAGTGGGGCTGCTTGGGGGCCCCCTGGGGACTCTTCAGGCCAGCTAGGTCTTTGGGTCCTGGCTCCTTCGGTTTGGGAGCTGTTGCTGGACGTTGGGCATGTTGACCGGAGAGTGCTTCTCGGGCTGCGAACTGCAACCTTGCAGGTACCTCCCATGTCCCCGGCCCAACGAAAGCCCCCAGACCCAAATTGAGAGGGGATGCTTGGGGGCTCCCTGGGTGCCCTTCAGGCCAGCTAGGTCTTTGGGTCCTGGCTCCTTCGGTTTGGGAGCTGTTGCTGCAGTTGGGCATGTTGGCCGGAGAGTGCTTCTCGGGCCGCGAACTGCAACCTTGCAGGTACCTCCCATGTCCCAGGCCCAACGAAAGCCCCCAGACCCAAATGGAGAGGGGCTGCTTGGGGGCCCCTTGGGACCCCTTCAGGCCAGCTAGGTCTTTGGGTCCTGGCTCCTTCGGTTTGGGAGCTGTTGCTGCAGTTGGGCATGTTGGCCGGAGAGTGCTTCTCGGGCCGCGAACTGCAACCTTGCAGGTAGCTCCCAGGTTCCATGCCCAAGGAAAGCCCCCAGACCCAAATTGAGAGGGGCTGCTTGGGGGCCCCTTGGGGCCCCTTCAGGCCAGCTAGGTCTTTGGGTCCTGGCTCCTTCGGTTTGGGAGCTGTTGCTGGACGTTGGGCATGTTGGCCAGAGAGTGCTTCTCGGTACGTGAACTGCAACCTTGCAGGTAGCTCCCAGGTTCCCTGCCCAAGGAAAGCCCCCAGACCCAAATTGAGAGGGGCTGTTTGGGGGCCCCTTGCGGCACCTTCAGGCCAGCTAGGTCTTTGGGTCCTGGCTCCTTCGCTTTGGGAGCTGTTGCTGGACGTTGGGCATGTTGGCCAGAGAGTGCTTCTCGGTACGTGAACTGCAACCTTGCAGGTTGCTCCCAGGTTCCCTGCCCAAGGAAAGCCCCCAGACCCAAATGGAGAGGGGCTGCTTGGGGGCCCCCTGGCGGCCCTTCAGGCCAGCTAGGTCTTTGGGTCCTGGCTCCTTCGGTTTGGGAGCTGTTGCTGGACGTTGGGCATGTTGGCCGGAGAGTGCTTCTCGGGCCTCGAACTGCAACCTTGCAGGTAGCTCCCAGGTTCCCGGCCCAACGAAAGCCCCCAGACCCAAATGGAGAGGGGCTGCTTGGGGGCCCCTTGGGACCCCTTCAGGCCAGCTAGGTCTTTGGGTCCTGGCTCCTTCGGTTTGGGAGCTGTTGCTGCAGTTGGGCATGTTGGCCGGAGAGTGCTTCTCGGGCCGCGAACTGCAACCTTGCAGGCACTTCCCAGGTTCCCGGCCCAACGAAAGCCCCCAGAACAAAATTGAGAGGGGCTGTTTGTGGGCCCCCAGGGGGCCCTTCAGGCCAGCTAGGTCTTTGGGTCCTGGCTCCTTCGGTTTGGGAGCTGTTGCTGGACGTTGGGCATGTTGGCCGGAGAGTGCTTCTCGGGCAGCGAACTGCAACCTTGCATGTACCTCTCAGGTATCCATGCCCAACGAAAGCCCCCAGACCCAAATTGAGAGGAGCTGCTTGGGGGCCCCCTGGGGACCCTTCAGGCCAGCTATTTCTTTGGGTCCTGGCTCCTTCGGTTTGGGAGCTGTTGCTGCAGTTGGGCATGTTGGCCGGAGAGTGCTTCTCGGGCCGCGAACTGCAACCTTGCATGTACCTCCCAGGTTCCATGCCCAACGAAAGCCCCCAGACCCAAATTGAGAGGGGCTGTTTGGGGGCCCCCTGGGGCCCCTTCAGGCCAGCTAGGTCTTTGGGTCCTGGCTCCTTCGCTTTGGGAGCTGTTGCTGGACGTTGGGCATGTAGGCCGGAAAGTGCTTCTCGGGCTGCGAACGGCAACCTTGCAGGTAGCTCCCAGGTTCCCTGCCCAAGGAAAGCCCCCAGACCCAAATGGAGAGGGGCTGCTTGGGGGCCCCTTGCGGCACCTTCAGGCCAGCTAGGTCTTTGGGTCCTGGCTCCTTCGGTTTGGGAGCTGTTGCTGCAGTTGGGCATGTTGACCGGAGAGTGCTTCTCGGGCTGCGAACTGCAACCTTGCAGGTACCTCCCAGGTCTCAGGCCCAACGAAAGCCCCCAGACCCAAATTGAGAGGGGCTGCTTGGGGGCTCCCTGGGTGCCCTTCAGGCCAGCTAGGTCTTTGGGTCCTGGCTCCTTCGCTTTGGGAGCTGTTGCTGCAGTTGGGCATGTTGGCCGGAGAGTGCTTCTCGGGCTGCGAACTGCAACCTAGCATGTAGCTCCCAGGTTCCCGGGCCAACGAAAGCCCCCAGACCAAAATTGAGAGGGGCTGTTTGGGGGCCCCTTGTGACCCCTTCAGGCCAGCTAGGTCTTTGGGTCCTGGCTCCTTCGGTTTGGGAGCTGTTGCTGCAGTTGGGCATGTTGGCCGGAGAGTGCTTCTCGGGCCGCGAACTGCAACCTTGCAGGCACTTCCCAGGTTCCCGGCCCAACGAAAGCCCCCAGACCAAAATTGAGAGGGGCTGCTTGCGGGCCCCCAGGGACCATCCAGGCCAGCCATTTCTTTGGGTCGTGGCTCCTTCGGTTTGGGAGCTGTTGCTGGACGTTGGGCATGATGGCCGGAGAGTGCTTCTCGGGCCGCGAACTGCAACCTTACAGGCACCTCCCAGGTTCCCGGCCCAACGAAAGCCCCCAGACCCAAATGGAGAGGGGCTGCTTGCGGGCCCCCAGGGGACCCTTCAGGCCAGCTATTTCTTTGGGTCCTGGCTCCTTCGGTTTGGGAGCTGTTGCTGGACGTTGGGCATGTTGGCCGGAGAGTGCTTCTCGGGCCGCGAACTGCAACCTTGCATGTACCTCCCAGGTTCCATGCCCAACGAAAGCCCCCAGACCCAAATTGAGAGGGGCTGCTTGGGTGCCCCCTGGGGGCCCTTCAGGCCAGCTAGGTCTTTGGGTCCTGGCTCCTTCGCTTTGGGAGCTGTTGCTGGACGTTGGGCATGTTGACCGGAGAGTGCTTCTCGGGCTGCGAACTGCAACCTTGCAGGTACCTCCCATGTCCCCGGCCCAACGAAAGCCCACAGACCCAAATGGAGAGGGGCTGCTTGGGGGCCCCTTGGGACCCCTTCAGGCCAGCTAGGTCTTTGGGTCCTGGCTCCTTCGGTTTGGGAGCTGTTGCTGCAGTTGGGCATGTTGGCCGGAGAGTGCTTCTCGGGCCGCGAACTGCAACCTTGCAGGTACCTACCAGGTTCCCAGTTCAACGAAAGCCCCCAGACCCAAATTGAGAGGGGCTGCTTGGGGGCCCCCAGGGGGCCCTTCAGGTCAGCTAGGTCTTTGGGTCCTGGCTCCTTCGCTTTGGGAGCTGTTGCTGGACGTTGGCCATGTTGGCCGGAGAGTGCTTCTCGGGCCTCGAACTGCAACCTTGCAGGTAGCTCCCAGGTTCCCGGCCCAACGAAAGCCCCCAGACCCAAATGGAGAGGGGCTGCTTGGGGGCCCGTTGGGGCCCCTTCAGGCCAGCTAGGTCTTTGGGTCCTGGCTCCTTCGGTTTGGGAGCTCTTGCTACAGTTGGGCATGTTGGCCGGAGAGTGCTTCTCGGGCCGCGAACTGCAACCTTGCAGGCACTTCCCAGGTTCCCGGCCCAACGAAAGCCCCCAGACCAAAATTGAGAGGGTCTGTTTGTGGGCCCCCAGGGGGCCCTTCAGGCCAGCTAGGTCTTTGGGTCCTGGCTCCTTCGCTTTGGGAGCAGTCGCTGGACGTTGGGCATGTTGGCCGGAGAGTGCTTCTCGGGCCGCGAACTGACACCTTGCAGGTAGCTCCCAGGTTCCATGCCCAAGGAAAGCACCCAGACCCAAATTGAGAGGGGCTGCTTGGGGGCCCCTTGGGGCCCCTTCAGGCCAGCTAGGTCTTTGGGTCCTGGCTCCTTCGGTTTGGGAGCTGTTGCTGGACGTTGGGCATGTTGGCCAGAGAGTGCTTCTCGGTACGTGAAATGCAACCTTGCAGGTAGCTCCCAGGTTCGCTGCCCAAGGAAAGCCCCCAGACCCAAATTGAGAGGGGCTGCTTGGGGGCCCCTTGCGGCACCTTCAGGCCAGCTAGGTCTTTGGGTCCTGGCTCCTTCGGTTTGGGAGCTGTTGCTGGACGTTGGGCATGTTGGCCAGAGAGTGCTTCTCAGTACGTGAACTGCAACCTTGCAGGTAGCTCCCAGGTTCCCTGCCCAAGGAAAGCCCCCAGACCCAAATGGAGAGGTGCTGCTTGGGGGCCCCCTGGCGGCCCTTCAGGCCAGCTAGGTCTTTGGGTCCTGGCTCCTTCGGTTTGGGAGCTGTTGCTGGACGTTGGGCATGTTGGCCGGAGAGTGCTTCTCGGGCCGCGAACTGCAACCTTGCAGTTAGCTCCCAGGTTCCCGGCCCAACGAAAGCCCCCAGACCCAAATGGAGAAGGGCTGCTTGGGGGCCCCTTGGGACCCCTTCAGGCCAGCTAGGTCTTTGGGTCCTGGCTCCTTCGGTTTGGGAGCTGTTGCTGGACGTTGGGCATGTAGGCCGGAGAGTGCTTCTCGGGCTGCGAACTGCAAACTTGCAGGTACCTCCCAGGTTCCCTGGCCAACGAAAGCCCCCAGACCCAAATGGAGAGGGGCTGCTTGGGGGCCCCTTGGGACCCCTTCAGGCCAGCTAGGTCTTTGGGTCCTGGCTCCTTCGGTTTGGGAGCTGTTTCTGCAGTTGGGCATGTTGACCGGAGAGTGCTTCTCGGGCCGCGAACTGCAACCTTGCAGGTACCTCCCATGTCCCAGGCCCAACGAAAGCCCCCAGACCCAAATGGAGAGGGGCTGCTTGGGGGCCCCTTGGGACCCCTTCATGCCAGCTAGGTCTTTGGGTCCTGGCTCCTTCGGTTTGGGAGCTGTTGCTGCAGTTGGGCATGTTGGCCGGAGAGTGCTTCTCGGGCCGCGAACTGCAACCTTGCAGGTACCTCCCAGGTTACCGGCCCAACGAAAGCCCCCAGACCCAAATGGAGAGGGGCTGTTTGGGGGCCCCCTGGGGACACTTCAGGCCAGCTAGGTCTTTGGGTCCTGGCTCCTTCGGTTTGGGAGCTGTTGCTGCAGTTGGGCATGTTGGCCGGAGAGTGCTTCTCGGGCCGCGAACTTCAACCTTTCAGGTACCTTCCAGATCCCCGGCCCAACGAAAGCCCCCAGACCCAAATTGAGAGGGGCTGCTTGGGGGCCCCCAGGGGGCCCTTCAGGTCAGCTAGGTCTTTGGGTCCTGGCTCCTTCGGTTTGGGAGCTGTTGCTGGACGTTTGGCATGTTGGCCGGAGAGTGCTTCTCGGGCCTCGAACTGCAACCTTGCAGGTAGCTCCCAGGTTCCCGGCCCAACGAAAGCCCCCAGACCCAAATGGAGAGGGGCTGCTTGGGGGCCCCTTGGGGCCCCTTCAGGCCAGCTAGGTCTTTGGGTCCTGGCTCCTTCGGTTTGGGAGCTCTTGCTGCAGTTGGGCATGTTGGCCGGAGAGTGCTTCTCGGGCCGCGAACTGCAACCTTGCAGGCACTTCCCAGGTTCCCGGCCCAACGAAAGCCCCCAGACCAAAATTGAGAGGGGCTGTTTGTGGGCCCCCAGGGGGCCCTTCAGGCCAGCTAGGTCTTTGGGTCCTGGCTCCTTCGGTTTGGGAGCTGTTGCTGGACGTTGGGCATGTTGGCCGGAGAGTGCTTCTCGGGCCTCGAACTGCAACCTTGCAGGTAGCTCCCAGGTTCCCGGCCCAAGGAAAGCCCCCAGACCCAAATTGAGAGGGGCTGCTTGGGTGCCCCTTGGGGCCCCTTCAGGCCAGCTAGGTCTTTGGGTCCTGGCTCCTTCGGTTTGGGAGCTGTTGCTGCAGTTGGGCATGTTGGCCGGAGAGTGCTTCTCGGGCCGCGAACTGCAACCTTGCAGGCACTTCCCAGGTTCCCGGCCCAACGAAAGCCCCCAGACCCAAATGGAGAGGGGCTGTTTGGGGGCCCCCTGGGGGCCCTTCAGGCCAGCTAGGTCTTTGGGTCCTGGCTCCTTCGGTTTGGGAGCTGTTGCTGGACGTTGGGCATGTTGGCCGGAGAGTGCTTCTCGGGCCGCGAACTGCAACCTTGCAGGTAGCTCCCAGGTTCCATGCCCAAGGAAAGCCCCCAGACCCAAATTGAGAGGGGCTGCTTGGGGGCCCCTTGGGGCCCCTTCAGGCCAGCTAGGTCTTTGGGTCCTGGCTCCTTCGGTTTGGGAGCTGTTGCTGGACTTTGGGCATGTTGGCCAGAGAGTGCTTCTCGGTACGTGAACTGCAACCTTGCAGGTAGCTCCCAGGTTCCCTGCCCAAGGAAAGCCCCCAGACCCAAATTGAGAGGGGCTGCTTGGGGGCCCCTTGCGGCACCTTCAGGCCAGCTAGGTCTTTGGGTCCTGGCTCCTTCGGTTTGGGAGCTGTTGCTGGACGTTGGGCATGTTGGCCGGAAAGTGCTTCTCGGTACGTGAACTGCAACCTTGCTGGTAGCTCCCAGGTTCCCTGCCCAAGGAAAGCCCCCAGACCCAAATTGAGAGGGGCTGCTTGGGGTCCCCCTGGCGGCCCTTCAGGCCAGCTAGGTCTTTGGGTCCTGGCTCCTTCGCTTTGGGAGCTGTTGCTGGACGTTGGGCATGTTGGCCGGAGAGTGCTTCTCGGGCCTCGAACTGCAACCTTGCTGGTAGCTCCCAGGTTCCCGGCCCTACGAAAGCCCCCAGACCCAAATGGAGAGGGGCTGCTTGGGGGCCCCTTGGGACCCCTTCAGGCCAGCTAGGTCTTTGGGTCCTGGCTCCTTCGGTTTGGGAGCTGTTGCTGCAGTTGGGCATGTTGGCCGGAGAGTGCTTCTCGGGCCGCGAACTGCAACCTTGCATGTACCTCCCAGGTTCCATGCCCAACGAAAGCCCCCAGACCCAAATTGAGAGGGGCTGCTTGGGGGCCCCCTGGGGACACTTCAGGCCAGCTAGGTCTTTGGGTCCTGGCTCCTTCGCTTTGGGAGCTGTTGCTGGACGTTGGGCATGTAGGCCGGAAAGTGCTTCTCGGGCTGCGAACTGCAACCTTGCAGGTACCTCCCAGGTTCCCTGGCCAACGAAAGCCCCCAGACCCAAATGGAGAGGGGCTGCTTGGGGGCCCCTTGGGGACCCTTCAGGCCAGCTATTTCTTTGGGTCCTGGCTCCTTCGGTTTGGGAGCTGTTGCTGCAGTTGGGAATTTGGCCGGAGAGTGCTTCTCGGGCCGCGAACTGCAACCTGGCAGGTACCTCCCAGGTTCCATGCCCAAGGAAAGCCCCCAGACCCAAATTGAGAGGGGCTGCTTGGGGGCCCCTTGGGGGCCCTTCAGGCCAGCTAGGTCTTTGGGTCCTGGCTCCTTCGCTTTGGGAGCTGTTGCTGGACGTTGGGCATGTTGGCCAGAGAGTGCTTCTCGGTACGTGAACTGCAAACTTGCAGGTAGCTCCCAGGTTCCCTGCTGAAGGAAAGCCCCCAGACCCAAATTGAGAGGGGCTGCTTGGGGGCCCCCTGGGGGCCCTTCAGGCCAGCTAGGTCTTTGGGTCCTGGCTCCTTCGGTTTGGGAGCTGTTGCTGGACGTTGGGCATGTTGGCCGGAGAGTGCTTCTCGGGCCGCGAACTGCAACCTTGCAGGTATCTCCCAGGTTCCCGGCCCAACGAAAGCCCCCAGACCCAAATGGAGAGGGGCTGCTTGGGGGCCCCTTGGGACCCCTTCAGGCCAGCTAGGTCTTTGGGTCCTGGCTCCTTCGGTTTGGGAGCTGTTGCTGCAGTTGGGCATGTTG
Source organism: Gallinula chloropus (assembly GCF_964237585.1). NCBI lineage: Eukaryota > Metazoa > Chordata > Aves > Gruiformes > Rallidae > Gallinula > Gallinula chloropus. The sequence goes on from NC_140092.1 coordinate 32,462,295, forward strand.
GCCGGAGAGTGCTTCTCGGGCCGCGAACTGCAACCTTGCAGGTACCTCCCAGGTTCCATGCCCAACGAAAGCCCCCAGACCCAAATTGAGAGGGGCTGTTTGGGGGCCCCCTGGGGGCCCTTCAGGCCAGCTAGGTCTTTGGGTCCTGGCTCCTTCGGTTTGGGAGCTGTTGCTGCAGTTGGGCATGTTGGCCGGAGAGTGCTTCTCGGGCCGCGAACTGCAACCTTGCAGGCACTTCCCAGGTTCCCGGCCCAACGAAAGCCCCCAGACCCAAATTGAGATGGGCTGTTTGGGGGCCACCTGGGGACACTTCAGGCCAGCTAGGTCTTTGGGTCCTGGCTCCTTCGGTTTGGGAGCAGTTGCTGGACGTTCGGCATGTTGGCCGGAGAGTGCTTCTCGGGCTGCGAACTGCAACCTTGCAGGTACCTCCCATGTTCCCGGCCCAAGGAATGCCCCCAGACCCAAATTGAGAGGGGCTGCTTGGGGGCCCCTTGGGACCCCTTCAGGCCAGCTAGGTCTTTGGGTCCTGGCTCCTTCGGTTTGGGAGCTGTTGCTGCAGTTGGGCATGTTGGCCGGAGAGTGCTTCTCGGTACGTGAACTGCAACCTTGCAGGTAGCTCCCAGGTTCCCTGCCCAAGGAAAGCCCCCAGACCCAAATGGAGAGGGGCTGCTTGGGGGCCCCTTGCGGCACCTTCAGGCCAGCTAGGTCTTTGGGTCCTGGCTCCTTCGCTTTGGGAGCTGTTGCTGGACGTTGGGCATGATGGCCAGAGAGTGCTTCTCGGTACGTGAACTGCAACCTTGCAGGTAGCTCCCAGGTTCCCTGCCCAAGGAAAGCCCCCAGACCCAAATTGAGAGGGGCTGCTTGGGGGCCCCCTGGCGGCCCTTCAGGCCAGCTAGGTCTTTGGGTCCTGGCTCCTTCGCTTTGGGAGCTGTTGCTGGACGTTGGGCATGTTGGCCGGAGAGTGCTTCTCGGGCTGCGAAGTGCAACCTTGCAGGCACTTCCCAGGTTCCCGGCCCAACGAAAGCCCCCAGACCCAAATGGAGAGGGGCTGCTTGGGGGCCCCTTGGGACCCCTTCAGGCCAGCTAGGTCTTTGGGTCCTGGCTCCTTCGCTTTGGGAGCTGTTGCTGCAGTTGGGCATGTTGGCTGGAGAGTGCTTCTCGGGCCGCGAACTGCAACCTTGCAGGCACTTCCCAGGTTCCCGGCCCAACGAAAGCCCCCAGACCAAAATTGAGAGGGGCTGCTTAGGTGCCCCCTGGGTGCCCTTCAGGCCAGCTACGTCTTTGGGTCCTGGCTCCTTCGGTTTGGGAGCTGTTGCTGCAGTTGTGCATGTTGGCCGGAGAGTGCTTCTCGGGCCGCGAACTGCAACCTTGCAGGCACTTCCCAGGTTCCCGGCCCAACGAAAGCCCCCAGACCAAAATTGAGAGGGGCTGCTTAGGTGCCCCCTGGGTGCCCTTCAGGCCAGCTACGTCTTTGGGTCCTGGCTCCTTCGGTTTGGGAGCTGTTGCTGGACTTTGGGCATGTTGGCCGGAGAGTGCTTCTCGGGCTGCGAACTGCAACCTTGCAGGCACTTCCCAGGTTCCCGGACCAACGAAAGCCCCCAGACCGAAATTGAGAGGGGCTGCTTGCGGGCCCCCGGGGACCATCCAGGCCAGCTATTTCTTTGGGTCCTGGCTCCTTCGGTTTGGGAGCTGTTGCTGGACGTTGGGCATGTTGGCCGGAGAGTGCTTCTCCGGACGCGAACTGCAACCTTGCAGGTACCTCCCAGGTCCCAGGCCCAACGAAAGCCCCCAGACACAAATTGAGAGGGGCTGCTTGGGGGCCCCCTGGGGGCCCCTTCAGGCCAGCTAGGTCTTTGGGTCCTGGCTCCTTCGGTTTGGGAGCTGTTGCTGGACGTTGGGCATGTTGGCCGGAGAGTGCTTCTCGGGCCGCGAACTGCAACCTTGCATGTACCTCCCAGGTATCAATGCCCAACGAAAGCCCCCAGACCCAAATTGAGAGGAGCTGCTTGGGGGCCCCCTGGGGACCCTTCAGGCCAGCTAGGTCTTTGGGTCCTGGCTCCTTCGGTTTGGGAGCTGTTGCTGCAGTTGGGCATGTTGGCCGGAGAGTGCTTCTCGGGCCGCGAACTGCAACCTTGCATGTACCTCCCAGGTTCCATGCCCAACGAAAGCCCCCTGACCCAAATTGAGAGGGGCTGTTTGGGGGCCCCCTGGGGACACTTCAGGCCAGCTAGGTCTTTGGGTCCTGGCTCCTTCGCTTTGGGAGCTGTTGCTGGACGTTGGGCATGTAGGCCGGAAAGTGCTTCTCGGAATGCGAACTGCAACCTTGCAGGTACCTCCCAGGTTCCCTGGCCAACGAAAGCCCCCAGACCCAAATGGAGAGGGGCTGCTTGGGGGCCCCCTGGGGGCCCTTCAGGCCAGCTAGGTCTTTGGGTCCTGGCTCCTTCGGTTTGGGAGCTGTTGCTGCAGTTGGGCATGTTGGCCGGAGAGTGCTTCTCGGGCCGCCAACTGCAACCTTGCAGGTACCTCCCAGGTTCCCGGCCCAAAGAAAGCCCCCAGACCCAAATGGAGAGGGGCTGTTTGGGGGCCCCCTGGGGACACTTCAGGCCAGCTAGGTCTTTGGGTCCTGGCTCCTTCGGTTTGGGAGCTGTTGCTGCAGTTGGGCATGTTGGCCGGAGAGTGCTTCTCGGGCCGCGAACTTCAACCTTTCAGGTACCTTCCAGATCCCCGGCCCAACGAAAGCCCCCAGACCCAAATTGAGAGGGGCTGCTTGGGGGCCCCCAGGGGGCCCTTCAGGCCAGCTAGGTCTTTGGGTCCTGGCTCCTTCGGTTTGGGAGCTGTTGCTGGACGTTGGGCATGTTGGCCGGAGAGTGCTTCTCGGGCCGCGGCCTGCAACCTTGCAGGTAGCTCCCAGGTTCCCGGCCCAACGAAAGCCCCCATACCCAAATTGAGAGGGGCTGCTTGGGGGCCCCTTGGGGCCCCTTCAGGCCAGCTAGGTCTTTGGGTCCTGGCTCCTTCGGTTTGGGAGCTGTTGCTGCAGTTGGGCATGTTGGCCCTAGAGTGCTTCTCGGGCCGCGAACTGCAACCTTGCAGGCACCTCCCAGGTTCCCGGCCCAACGAAAGCCCCCAGACCAAAATTGAGAGGGGCTGTTTGTGGGCCCCCAGGGGGCCCTTCAGGCCAGCTAGGTCTTTGGGTCCTGGCTCCTTCGGTTTGGGAGCTGTTGCTGGACGTTGGGCATGTTGGCCGGAGAGTGCTTCTCGGGCCGCGAACTGCAACCTTGCAGGTACCTCCCAGGTTCCCTGGCCAACGAAAGCCCCCAGACCCAAATTGAGAGGAGCTGCTTGGGGGCCCCCTGGGGACCCTTCAGGCCAGCTATTTCTTTGGGTCCTGGCTCCTTCGGTTTGGGAGCTGTTGCTGCAGTTGTGCATGTTGGCCGGAGAGTGCTTCTCGGGCCGCGAACTGCAACCTTGCAGGTAGCTCCCAGGTTCCATGCCCAACGAAAGCCCCCAGACCCAAATTGAGAGGGGCTGTTTGGGTGCCCCCTGGGGGCCCTTCAGGCCAGCTAGGTCTTTGGGTCCTGGCTCCTTCGGTTTGGGAGCTGTTGCTGGACGTTGGGCATGTTGTCCGGAGAGTGCTTCTCGGGCTGCGAACTGCAACCTTGCAGGTACCTCCAAGGTCCCCGGCCCAAGGAAAGCCCCCAGACCCAAATTGAGAGGGGCTGCTTGGGTGCCCCCTGGGTGCCCTTCAGGCCAGCTAGGTCTTTGGGTCCTGGCTCCTTCGGTTTGGGAGCTGTTGCTGGACGTTGGTCATGTTGGCCGGAGAGTGCTTCTCGGGCTGCGAACTGCAACCTTGCAGGTACCTCCCATGTCCCAGGCCCAAAGAAAGCCCCCAGACCCAAATTGAGAGGGGCTGCTTGGGGGCTCCCTGGGTGCCCTTCAGGCCAGCTAGGTCTTTGGGTCCTGGCTCCTTCGGTTTGGGAGCTGTTGCTGCAGTTGGGCATGTTGGCCGGAGAGTGCTTCTCGGGCCGCGAACTGCAACCTTGCAGGTACCTCCCAGGTTCCCGGGCCAACGAAAGCCCCCAGACCCAAATTGAGAGGGGCTGTTTGGGGGCCCCTTGGGACCCCTTCAGGCCAGCTAGGTCTTTGGGTCCTGGCTCCTTCGGATTGGGAGCTGTTGCTGCAGTTGGGCATGTTGGCCGGAGAGTGCTTCTCGGGCTGCGAACTGCAACCTTGCAGGCACTTCCCAGGTTCCCGGCCCAACGAAAGCCCCCAGACCAAAATTGAGAGGGACTGCTTGCGGGCCCCCGGGGACGATCCAGGCCAGCTATTTCTTTGGGTCCTGGCTCCTTCGGTTTGGGAGCTGTTGCTGGACGTTGGGCATGTTGGCCGGAGAGTGCTTCTCCGGACGCGAACTGCAACCTTGCAGGTACCTCCCAGGTCCCAGGCCCAACGAAAGACCCCAGACACAAATTGAGAGGGGCTGCTTGGGGGCCCCCTGGGGGCACTTCAGGCCAGCTAGGTCTTTGGGTCCTGGCTCCTTCGGTTTGGGAGCTGTTGCTGGACGTTGGGCATGTTGGCCGGAGAGTGCTTCTCGGGCTGCGAACTGCAACCTTGCATGTACCTCTCAGGTATCCATGCCCAACGAAAGCCCGCAGACCCAAATTGAGAGGAGCTGCTTGGGGGCCCCCTGGGGACCCTTCAGGCCAGCTATTTTTTTGGGTCCTGGCTCCTTCGGTTTGGGAGCTGTTGCTGCAGTTGTGCATGTTGGCCGGAGAGTGCTTCTCGGGCTGCGAACTGCAACCTTGCAGGTAGCTCCCAGGTTCCATGCCCAAGGAAAGCCCCCAGACCCAAATTGAGAGGGGCTGCTTCGGGGCCCCTTGGGGCCCCTTCAGGCCAGCTAGGTCTTTGGGTCCTGGCTCCTTCGGTTTGGGAGCTGTTGCTGGACGTTGGGCATGTTGGCCAGAGAGTGCTTCTCGGGCCATGAACTGCAACCTTGCAGGTAGCTCCCAGGTTCCCTGACCAAGGAAAGCCCCCAGACCCAAATTGAGAGGGGCTGCTTGGGGGCCCCTTGCGGCACCTTCAGGCCAGCTAGGTCTTTGGGTCCTGGCTCCTTCGCTTTGGGAGCTGTTGCTGGACGATGGGCATGTTGGCCGGAGAGTGCTTCTCGGGCCTCGAACTGCAACCTTGCAGGTAGCTCCCAGGTTCCCGACCCAACGAAAGCCCCCAGGCCCAAATTGAGAGGGGCTGCTTGGGGGCCCCCTGGGGGCCCTTCAGGCCAGCTAGGTCTTTGGGTCCTGGCTCCTTCGGTTTGGGAGCTGTTGCTGCAGTTGGGCATGTTGGCCGGAGAGTGCTTCTCGGCCCGCGAACTGCAACCTTGCAGGCACTTCCCAGGTTCCCGGACCAACGAAAGCCCCCAGACCAAAACTGAGAGGGGCTGTTTGTGGGCCCCCAGGGGACCCTTCAGGCCAGCTAGGTCTTTGGGTCCTGGCTCCTTCGGTTTGGGAGCTGTTGCTGGACGTTGGGCATGTTGGCCGGAGAGTGCTTCTCGGGCCGCGAACTGCAACCTTGCAGGTACCTCCCAGGTTCCATGCCCAACGAAAGCCCCCAGACCCAAATTGAGAGGGGCTGTTTGGGGGCCCCCTGGGGGCCCTTCAGGCCAGCTAGGTCTTTGGGTCCTGGCTCCTTCGGTTTGGGAGCTGTTGCTGCAGTTGGGCATGTTGGCCGGAGAGTGCTTCTCAGGCCGCGAACTGCAACCTTGCAGGTACCTCCCAGGTTCCCGGCCCAACGAAAGCCCCCAGAGCCAAATTGAGAGGGGCTGTTTGGGGGCCACCTGGGGACACTTCAGGCCAGCTAGGTCTTTGGGTCCTGGCTCCTTCGGTTTGGGAGCTGTTGCTGGACGTTGGGCATGTTGGCCGGAGAGTGCTTCTCGGGCTGCGAACTGCAACATTGCAGGTACCTCCCATGTTCCCGGCCCAAGGAAAGCCCCCAGCCCCAAATTGAGAGGGGCTGCTTGGGGGCCCCTTGGGACCCCTTCAGGCCAGCTAGGTCTTTGGGTCCTGGCTCCTTCGCTTTGGGAGCTGTTGCTGCAGTTGGGCATGTTGGCCGGAGAGTGCTTCTCGGGCCGCGAACTGCAACCTTGCAGATAGCTCCCAGTTTCCCGGGCCAACGAAAGCCCCCAGACCCAAATGGAGAGGGGCTGCTTGGGGGCCCCCTGGGGACTCTTCAGGCCAGCTAGGTCTTTGGGTCCTGGCTCCTTCGCTTTGGGAGCTGTTGCTGGACGTTTGGCATGTTGGCCAGAGAGTGCTTCTCGGTACGTGAACTGCAACCTTGCAGGTAGCTCCCAGGTTCCCTGCCCAAGGAAAGCCCCCAGACCCAAATGGAGAGGGGCTGCTTGGGGGCCCCTTGCGGCACCTTCAGGCCAGCTAGGTCTTTGGGTCCTGGCTCCTTCGCTTTGGGAGCTGTTGCTGGACGTTGGGCATGATGGCCGGAGAGTGCTTCTCGGTACGTGAACTGCAACCTTGCATGTAGCTCCCAGGTTCCCTGCCCAAGGAAAGCCCCCAGACCCAAATTGAGAGGGGCTGCTTGGGGGCCCCCTGGCGGCCCTTCAGGCCAGCTAGGTCTTTGGGTCCTGGCTCCTTCGGTTTGGGAGCTGTTGCTGGACGTTGGGCATGTTGGCCGGAGAGTGCTTCTCGGGCCTCGAACTGCAACCTTGCAGGCACTTCCCAGGTTCCCGGCCCAACGAAAGCCCCCAGACCCAAATGGAGAGGGGCTGCTTGGGGGCCCCTTGGGACCCCTTCAGGCCAGCTAGGTCTTTGGGTCCTGGCTCCTTCGGTTTGGGAGCTGTTGCTGCAGTTGGGCATGTTGGCCGGAGAGTGCTTCTCGGGCCGCGAACTGCAAACTTGCAGGCACTTCCCAGGTTCCCGGCCCAACGAAAGCCCCCAGACCAAAATTGAGAGGGGCTGCTTCGGTGCCCCCTGGGTGCCCTTCAGGCCAGCTAGGTCTTTGGGTCCTGGCTCCTTCGGTTTGGGAGCTGTTGCTGCAGTTGGGCATGTTGTCCGGAGAGTGCTTCTCGGGCTGCGAACTGCAACCTTGCAGGTACCTCCCAGGTCCCCGGCCCAACGAAAGCCCCCAGACCCAAATGGAGAGGGGCTGCTTGGGGGCCCCCTGGGGGCCCTTCAGGCCAGCTAGGTCTTTGGGTCCTGGCTCCTTCGGTTTGGGAGCTGTTGCTGGACGTTGGGCATGTTGGCCGGAGAGTGCTTCTCGGGCCGCGAACTGCAACCTTGCATGTACCTCTCAGGTATCCATGCCCAACGAAAGCCCCCAGACCCAAATTGAGAGGAGCTGCTTGGGGGCCCCCTGGGGACCCTTCAGGCCAGCTATTTCTTTGGGTCCTGGCTCCTTCGGTTTGGGAGCTGTTGCTGCAGTTGGGCATGTTGGCCGGAGAGTGCTTCTCGGGCCGCGAACTGCAACCTTGCATGTACCTCCCAGGTTCCATGCCCAACGAAAGCCCCCAGACCCAAATTGAGAGGGGCTGTTTGGGGGCCCCCTGGGGACACTTCAGGCCAGCTAGGTCTTTGGGTTCTGTCTCCTTCGCTTTGGGAGCTGTTGCTGGACGTTGGGCATGTAGGCCGGAAAGTGCTTCTCGGGCTGCGAACTGCAACCTTGCAGGTACCTCCCAGGTTCCCTGGCCAACGAAAGCCCCCAGACCCAATTGGAGAGGGGCTGCTTGGGGGCCCCTTGGGACCCCTTCAGGCCAGCTAGGTCTTTGGGTCCTGGCTCCTTCGGTTTGGGAGCTGTTGCTGCAGTTGGGCATGTTGGCCGGAGAGTGCTTCTCGGGCCGCGAACTGCAACCTTGCAGGTACCTCCCAGGTTCCCGGCCCAAAGAAAGCCCCCAGACCTAAATGGAGAGGGTCTATTTGGGGGCCCCCTGGGGACACTTCAGGCCAGCTTGGTCTTTGGGTCCTGGCTCCTTCGGTTTGGGAGCTGTTGCTGCAGTTGGGCATGTTGGCCGGAGAGTGCTTCTCGGGCCGCGAACTTCAACCTTTCAGGTACCTTCCAGATCCCCGGCCCAACGAAAGCCCCCAGACCCAAATTGAGAGGGGCTGCTTGGGGGCCCCCAGGGGGCCCTTCAGGCCAGCTAGGTCTTTGGGTCCTGGCTCCTTCGGTTTGGGAGCTGTTGCTGGACGTTGGGCATGTTGGCCGGAGAGTGCTTCTCGGGCCTCGAACTGCAACCTTGCAGGTAGCTCCCAGGTTCCCGGCCCAACGAAAGCCCCCAGACCCAAATGGAGAGGGGCTGCTTGGGGGCCCCTTGGGACCCCTTCAGGCCAGCTAGGTCTTTGGGTCCTGGCTCCTTCGGTTTGGGAGCTGTTGCTGCAGTTGGGCATGTTGGCCGGAGAGTGCTTCTCGGGCCGCGAACTGCAACCTTGCAGGCACTACCCAGGTTCCCGGCCCAACGAAAGCCCCCAGACCAAAATTGAGAGGGGCTGTTTGTGGGCCCCCAGGGGGCCCTTCAGGCCAGCTAGGTCTTTGGGTCCTGGCTCCTTCGGTTTGGGAGCTGTTGCTGGACGTTGGGCATGTTGGCCGGAGAGTGCTTCTCGGGCTGCGAACTGCAACCTTGCAGGTAGCTCCCAGGTTCCATGCCCAACGAAAGCCCCCAGACCCAAATTGAGAGGGGCTGCTTGGGGGCTCCCTGGGTGCCCTTCAGGAAACTAGGTCTTTGGGTCCTGGCTCCTTCGGTTTGGGAGCTGTTGCTGCAGTTGGGCATGTTGGCCGGAGTGTGCTTCTCGGGCTGCGAACTGCAACCTTGCAGGTACCTCCCATGTCCCATGCCCAAAGAAAGCCCCCAGACCCAAATTAAGAGGGGCTGCTTGGGGGCTCCCTGGGTGCCCTTCAGGAAACTAGGTCTTTCGGTCCTGGCTCCTTCGCTTTGGGAGCTGTTGCTGCAGTTGGGCATGTTGGCCGGAGAGTGCTTCTCGGGCCGCGAACTGCAACCTTGCAGGCACTTCCCAGGTTCCCGGCCCAAGGAAAGCCCCCAGACCAAAATTGAGAGGGGCTGCTTGCGGGCCCCCGGGGACCATCCAGGCCAGCTATTTCTTTGGGTCCTGGCTCCTTCGGTTTGGGAGCTGTTCCTGGACGTTGGGCATGTTGGCCGGAGAGTGCTTCTCCGGACGCGAACTGCAACCTTGCAGGTACCTCCCAGGTCCCAGGCCCAACGAAAGCCCCAAACACAAATTGAGAGGGGCTGCTTGGGGGCCCCCTGGGGGCACTTCAGGCCAGCTAGGTCTTTGGGTCCTGGCTCCTTCGGTTTGGGAGCTGTTGCTGGACGTTGGGCATGTTGGCCGGAGAGTGCTTCTCGGGCCGCGAACTGCAACCTTGCATGTACCTCTCAGGTATCCATGCCCAACGAAAGCCCCCAGACCCAAATTGAGAGGAGCTGCTTGGGGGCCCCCTGGGGACCCTTCAGGCCAGCTATTTCTTTGGGTCCTGGCTCCTTCGGTTTGGGAGCTGTTGCTGCAGTTGTGCATGTTGGCCGGAGAGTGCTTCTCGGGCCGCGAACTGCAACCTTGCATGTACCTCCCAGGTTCCATGCCCAACGAAAGCCCCCAGACCCAAATTGAGAGGGGCTGTTTGGGGGCCCCCTGGGGACACTTCAGGCCAGCTAGGTCTTTGGGTCCTGGCTCCTTCGCTTTGGGAGCTGTTGCTGGACGTTGGGCATGTAGTCCGGAAAGTGCTTCTCGGGCTGCGAACTGCAACCTTGCAGGTACCTCCCAGGTTCCCTGGCCAACGAAAGCCCCCAGACCCAAATTGAGAGGGGCTGCTTAGGGCCGCCTGGGGCCCCTTCAGGCCAGCTAGGTCTTTGGGTCCTGGCTCCTTCGCTTTGGGAGCTGTTGCTGCAGTTGGGCATGTTGGCCGGAGAGTGCTTCTCGGGCCGCGAACTGCAACCTTGCAGGCACTTCCCAGGTTCCCGGGCCAACGAAAGCCCCCAGACCAAAATTGAGAGGGACTGCTTGGTGGCCCCCCGGGACCCTCCAGGCCAGCTATTTCTTTGGGTCCTGGCTCCTTCGGTTTGGGAGCTGTTGCTGCAGTTGGGCATGTTGGCCGGAGAGTGCTTCTCGGGACGCGAACTGCAACCTTGCAGGTACCTCTCAGGTCCCAGGCCCAACGAAAGCCCCCAGACCCAAATTGAGAGGGGCTGTTTGGGGGCCCCCTGGGGACACTTCAGGCCAGCTAGGTCTTTGGGTCCTGGCTCCTTCGGTTTGGGAGCTGTTGCTGGACGTTGGGCATGTTGACCGGAGAGTGCTTCTCGGGCTGCGAACTTCAACCTTGCAGGTACCTCTCAGGTATCCATGGCCAATGAAAGCCCCCAGACCCAAATGGAGAGGGGCTGCTTGGGGGCCCCCTGGGGACTCTTCAGGCCAGCTAGGTCTTTGGGTCCTGGCTCCTTCGGTTTGGGAGCTGTTGCTGGACGTTGGGCATGTTGACCGGAGAGTGCTTCTCGGGCTGCGAACTGCAACCTTGCAGGTACCTCCCATGACCCAGGCCCAAGGAAAGCCCCCAGACCCAAATTGAGAGGGGCTGCTTGGGGCCCCAAGGGTGCTCTTCAGGCCAGGTAGGTCTTTGGGTCCTGGCTCCTTCGGTTTGGGAGCTGTTGCTGCAGTTGGGCATGTTGGCCGGAGAGTGCTTCTCGGGCTGCGAACTGCAACCTTGCAGGTACCTCCCAGGTTCCATGCCCAACGAAAGCCCCCAGACCCAAATTGAGAGGGGCTGCTTGGGTGCCCCCTGGGGGCCCTTCAGGCCAGCTAGGTCTTTGGGTCCTGGCTCCTTCGGTTTGGGAGCTGTTGCTGGACGTTGGGCATGTTGACCGGAGAGTGCTTCTCGGGCTGCGAACTGCAACCTTGCAGGTACCTCCCAGGTTCCCTGGCCAACGAAAGCCCCCAGACCCAAATGGAGAGGGGCTGCTTGTGGGCCCCTTGGGACCCCTTCAGGCCAGCTAGGTCTTTGGGTCCTGGCTACTTCGGTTTGGGAGCTGTTGCTGGACGTTGGGCATGTTGACCGGAGAGTGCTTCTCGGGCTGCGAACTGCAACCTTGCAGGTACCTCCCATGTCCCAGACCCAACGAAAGCCCCCAGACCCAAATGGAGAGGGGCTATTTGGGGGCCCCCTGGGGACACTTCAGGCCAGCTAGGTCTTTGGGTCCTGGCTCCTTCGGTTTGGGAGCTGTTGCTGCAGTTGGGCATGTTGGCCGGAGAGTGCTTCTCGGGCCGCGAACTTCAACCTTTCAGGTACCTTCCAGATCCCCGGCCCAACGAAAGCCCCCAGACCCAAATTGAGAGGGGCTGCTTGGGGGCCCCCAGGGGGCCCTTCAGGCCAGCTAGGTCTTTGGGTCCTGGCTCCTTCGGTTTGGGAGCTGTTGCTGGACGTTGGGCATGTTGGCCGGAGAGTGCTTCTCGGTCCTCGAACTGCAACATTGCAGGTAGCTCCCAGGTTCCCGGCCCAACGAAAGCCCCCAGACCCAAATTGAGAGGGGCTGCCTGTGGGCCCCCAGGGGGCCCTTCAGGCCAGCTAGGTCTTTGGGTCCTGGCTCCTTCGGTTTGGGAGCTGTTGCTGGACGTTGGGCATGTTGGCCGGAGAGTGCTTCTCGGGCCGCGAACTGCAACCTTGCAGGTACCTCCCAGGTTCCATGCCCAACGAAAGCCCCCAGACCCAAATTGAGAGGGGCTGCTTGGGGGCTCCCTGGGTGCCCTTCAGTAAACTAGGTCTTTGGGTCCTGGCTCCTTCGGTTTGGGAGCTGTTGCTGCAGTTGGGCATGTTGGCCGGAGAGTGCTTCTCGGGCTGCGAACTGCAACCTTGCAGGTACCTCCCATGTCCCAGGCCCAAAGAAAGCCCCCAGACCCAAATTAAGAGGGGCTGCTTGGGGGCTCCCTGGGTGCCCTTCAGGAAACTAGGTCTTTGGGTCCTGGCTCCTTCGCTTTGGGAGCTGTTGCTGCAGTTGGGCATGTTGGCCGGAGAGTGCTTCTCGGGCCGCGAACTGCAACCTTGCAGGCACTTCCCAGGTTCCATGCCCAAGGAAAGCCCCCAGACCAAAATTGAGAGGGGCTGCTTGCGGGCCCCCGGGGACCATCCAGGCCAGCTATTTCTTTGGGTCCTGGCTCCTTCGGTTTGGGAGCTGTTCCTGGACGTTGGGCATGTTGGCCGGAGAGTGCTTCTCGGGCCGCGAACTGCAACCTTGCATGTACCTCTCAGGTATCCATGCCCAACGAAAGCCCCCAGACCCAAATTGAGAGGAGCTGCTTGGGGGCCCCCTGGGGACCCTTCAGGCCAGCTATTTCTTTGGGTCCTGGCTCCTTCGGTTTGGGAGCTGTTGCTGCAGTTGGGCATGTTGGCCGGAGAGTGCTTCTCGGGCCGCGAACTGCAACCTTGCATGTACCTCCCAGGTTCCATGCCCAACGAAAGCCCCCAGACCCAAATTGAGAGGGGCTGTTTGAGGGCCCCCTGGGGACACTTCAGGCCAGCTAGGTCTTTGGGTCCTGGCTCCTTCGCTTTGGGAGCTGTTTCTGGACGTTGGGCATGTAGTCCGGAAAGTGCTTCTCGGGCTGCGAACTGCAACCTTGCAGGTACCTCCCAGGTTCCCTGGCCAACGAAAGCCCCCAGACCCAAATTGAGAGGGGCTGCTTAGGGCCGCCTGGGGGCCCTTCAGGCCAGCTAGGTCTTTGGGTCCTGGCTCCTTCGGTTTGGGAGCTGTTGCTGGACGTTTGGCATGTTGACCGGAGAGTGCTTCTCGGGCTGCGAACTGCAACCTTGCAGGTACCTCCCAGGTTCCATGCCCAAGGAAAGCCCACAGACCCAAATTGAGAGAGGCTGCTTGGGGGCCCCTTGGGACCCCTTCAGGCCAGCTAGGTCTTTGGGTCCTGGCTCCTTCGGTTTGGGAGCTGTTGCTGCAGTTGGGCATGTTGGCCGGAGAGTGCTTCTCGGGCCGCGAACTGCAACCTTGCAGGTACCTCCCAGGTTCCATGCCCAACGAAAGCCCCCAGACCCAAATTGAGAGGGGCTGCTTGGGTGCCCCCTGGGTGCCCTTCAGGCCAGCTAGGTCTTTGGGTCCTGGCTCCTTCGGTTTGGGAGCTGTTGCTGCAGTTGCGCATGTTGACCGGAGAGTGCTTCTCGGGCTGCGAACTGCAACCTTGCAGGTACCTCCCAGGTCCCCGGCCCAACGAAAGCCCCCAGACCCAAATGGAAAGGGGCTGTTTGGGGGCCCCCTGGGGACACTTCAGGCCAGCTAGGTCTTTGGGTCCTGGCTCCTTCGGTTTGGGAGCTGTTGCTGGACGTTGGGCATGTTGGCCGGAGAGTGCTTCTCGGGCTGCGAACTGCAACCTTGCAGGTAGCTCCCAGGTTCCCGGCCCAACGAAAGCCCCCAGACAAAAATGGAGAGGGGCTGCTTGGGGGCCCCCTGGGGGCCCTTCAGGCCAGCTAGGTCTTTGGGTCCTGGCTCCTTCGGTTTGGGAGCTGTTGCTGCAGTTGGGCATGTTGGCCGGAGAGTGCTTCTCGGGCCGCGAACTGCAACCTTGCAGGCACTTCCCAGGTTCCCGGCCCAACGAAAGCCCCCAGACCAAAATTGAGAGGGGCTGTTTGTGGGCCCCCAGGGGGCCCTTCAGGCCAGCTAGGTCTTTGGGTCCTGGCTCCTTCGGTTTGGGAGCTGTTGCTGGACGTTGGGCATGTTGGCCGGAGAGTGCTTCTCGGGCCGCGAACTGCAACCTTGCAGGTACCTCCCAGGTTCCATGCCCAACGAAAGCCCCCAGACCCAAATTGAGAGGGGCTGCTTGGGGGCTCCCTGGGTGCCCTTCAGGAAACTAGGTCTTTGGGTCCTGGCTCCTTCGGTTTGGGAGCTGTTGCTGCAGTTGGGCATGTTGGCCGGAGAGTGCTTCTCGGGCTGCGAACTGCAACCTTGCAGGTACCTCCCATGTCCCAGGCCCAAAGAAAGCCCCCAGACCCAAATTAAGAGGGGCTGCTTGGGGGCTCCCTGGGTGCCCTTCAGGAAACTAGGTCTTTGGGTCCTGGCTCCTTCGCTTTGGGAGCTGTTGCTGCAGTTGGGCATGTTGGCCGGAGAGTGCTTCTCGGGCCGCGAACTGCAACCTTGCAGGCACTTCCCAGGTTCCCGGCCCAAGGAAAGCCCCCAGACCAAAATTGAGAGGGGCTGCTTGCGGGCCCCCGGGGACCATCCAGGCCAGCTATTTCTTTGGGTCCTGGCTCCTTCGGTTTGGGAGCTGTTCCTGGACGTTGGGCATGTTGGCCGGAGAGTGCTTCTCCGGACGCGAACTGCAACCTTGCAGGTACCTCCCAGGTCCCAGGCCCAACGAAAGCCCCAAACACAAATTGAGAGGGGCTGCTTGGGGGCCCCCTGGGGGCACTTCAGGCCAGCTAGGTCTTTGGGTCCTGGCTCCTTCGGTTTGGGAGCTGTTGCTGGACGTTGGGCATGTTGGCCGGAGAGTGCTTCTCGGGCCGCGAACTGCAACCTTGCATGTACCTCTCAGGTATCCATGCCCAACGAAAGCCCCCAGACCCAAATTGAGAGGAGCTGCTTGGGGGCCCCCTGGGGACCCTTCAGGCCAGCTATTTCTTTGGGTCCTGGCTCCTTCGGTTTGGGAGCTGTTGCTGCAGTTGTGCATGTTGGCCGGAGAGTGCTTCTCGGGCCGCGAACTGCAACCTTGCATGTACCTCCCAGGTTCCATGCCCAACGAAAGCCCCCAGACCCAAATTGAGAGGGGCTGTTTGGGGGCCCCCTGGGGACACTTCAGGCCAGCTAGGTCTTTGGGTCCTGGCTCCTTCGCTTTGGGAGCTGTTGCTGGACGTTGGGCATGTAGTCCGGAAAGTGCTTCTCGGGCTGCGAACTGCAACCTTGCAGGTACCTCCCAGGTTCCCTGGCCAACGAAAGCCCCCAAACCCAAATTGAGAGGGGCTGCTTAGGGCCGCCTGGGGGCCCTTCAGGCCAGCTAGGTCTTTGGGTCCTGGCTCCTTCGGTTTGGGAGCTGTTGCTGGACGTTTGGCATGTTGACCGGAGAGTGCTTCTCGGGCTGCGAACTGCAACCTTGCAGGTACCTCCCAGGTTCCATGCCCAAGGAAAGCCCACAGACCCAAATTGAGAGAGGCTGCTTGGGGGCCCCTTGGGACCCCTTCAGGCCAGCTAGGTCTTTGGGTCCTGGCTCCTTCGGTTTGGGAGCTGTTGCTGCAGTTGGGCATGTTGGCCGGAGAGTGCTTCTCGGGCCGCGAACTGCAACCTTGCAGGTACCTCCCAGGTTCCATGCCCAACGAAAGCCCCCAGACCCAAATTGAGAGGAGCTGCTTGGGTGCCCCCTGGGTGCCCTTCAGGCCAGCTAGGTCTTTGGGTCCTGGCTCCTTCGCTTTGGGAGCTGTTGCTGCAGTTGGGCATGTTGACCGGAGAGTGCTTCTCGGGCTGCGAACTGCAACCTTGCAGGTACCTCCCAGGTCCCCGGCCCAACGAAAGCCCCCAGACCCAAATGGAAAGGGGCTGTTTGGGGGCCCCCTGGGGACACTTCAGGCCAGCTAGGTCTTTGGGTCCTGGCTCCTTCGGTTTGGGAGCTGTTGCTGGACGTTGGGCATGTTGGCCGGAGAGTGCTTCTCGGGCTGCGAACTGCAACCTTGCAGGTAGCTCCCAGGTTCCCGGCCCAACGAAAGCCCCCAGACCCAAATGGAGAGGGGCTGCTTGGGGGCCCCCTGGGGGCCCTTCAGGCCAGCTAGGTCTTTGGGTCCTGGCTCCTTCGGTTTGGGAGCTGTTGCTGCAGTTGGGCATGTTGGCCGGAGAGTGCTTCTCGGGCCGCGAACTGCAACCTTGCAGGTAGCTCCCAGGTTCCCGGCCCAACGAAAGCCCCCAGACCCAAATTGAGAGGGGCTGTTTGGGGGCCCCCTGGGGGCCCTTCAGGCCAGCTAGGTCTTTGGGTCCTGGCTCCTTCGGTTTGGGAGCTGTTGCTGGACGTTGGGCATGTTGACCGGAGAGTGCTTCTCGGGCTGAGAACTGCAACCTTGCAGGTACCTCCCAGGTCTCAGGCCCAACGAAAGCCCCCAGACCCAAATTGAGAGGGGCTGTTTGGGGGCCCCTTGGGACCCCTTCAGGCCAGCTAGGTCTTTGGGTCCTGGCTCCTTCGGTTTGGGAGCTGTTGCTGGACGTTGGACATGTTGGCCGGAGAGTGCTTCTCGGACCGTGAACTGCTTCCTTGCAGGTAGCTCCCCGGTTCCCGGGCCAACGAAAGCCCCCAGACCCAAATTGAGAGGGGCTGCTTGGGGGCCCCTTGGGACCCCTTCAGGCCAGCTAGGTCTTTGGGTCCTGGCTCCTTCGGTTTGGGAGCTGTTGCTGCAGTTGGGCATGTTGGCCGGAGAGTGCTTCTCGGGCCGCAAACTGCAACCTTGCAGGCACTTCCCAGGTTCCCGGGCCAACGAAAGCCCCCAGACCAAAATTGAGAGGGACTGTTTGGGGGCCCCCCGGGACCCTCCAGGCCAGCTATTTCTTTGGGTCCTGGCTCCTTCGGTTTGGGAGCTGTTGCTGCAGTTGGGCATGTTGGCCGGAGAGTGCTTCTCGGGACGCGAACTGCAACCTTGCAGGTACCTCCCAGGTTCCAGGCCCAACGAAAGCCCCCAGACCCAAATTGAGAGGGGCTGTTTGGGGGCCCCCTGGGGACACTTCAGGCCAGCTAGGTCTTTGGGTCCTGACTCCTTCGGTTTGGGAGCTGTTGCTGGACGTTGGGCATGTTGACCGGAGAGTGCTTCTCGGGCTGCGAACTGCAACCTTGCAGGTAGCTCCCAGGTTCCCGGCCCAACGAAAGCCCCCAGACCCAAATGGAGAGGGGCTGCTTGGGGGCCCCCTGGGGGCCCTTCAGGCCAGCTAGGTCTTTGGGTCCTGGCTCCTTCGCTTTGGGAGCTGTTGCTGCAGTTGGGCATGTTGGCCGGAGAGTGCTTCTCGGGCCGCGAACTGCAACCTTGCAGGTAGCTCCCAGGTTCCCGGCCCAACGAAAGCCCCCAGACCCAAATGGAGAGGGGCTGCTTGGCGGCCCCTTGGGACCCCTTCAGGCCAGCTAGGTCTTTGGGTCCTGGCTCCTTCGGTTTGGGAGCTGTTGCTGCAGTTGGGCATATTGGCCGGAGAGTGCTTCTCGGGCCGCGAACTGCAAACTTGCAGGCACTTCCCAGGTTCCCGGCCCAACGAAAGCCCCCAGACCCAAATTGAGAGGGGCTGCTTGGGGGCCCCCAGGGGGCCCTTCAGGCCAGCTAGGTCTTTGGGTCCTGGCTCCTTCGCTTTGGGAGCTGTTGCTGGACGTTGGGCATGTTGGCCGGAGAGTGCTTCTCGGGCCGCGAACTGCAACCTTGCAGGTACCTCCCAGGTTCCATGCCCAACGAAAGCCCCCAGACCCAAATTGAGAGGGGCTGCTTGGGGGCTCCCTGGGTGCCCTTCAGGAAACTAGGTCTTTGGGTCCTGGCTCCTTCGGTTTGGGAGCTGTTGCTGCAGTTGGGCATGTTGGCCGGAGAGTGCTTCTCGGGCTGCGAACTGCAACCTTGCAGGTACCTCCCATGTCCCAGGCCCAAAGAAAGCCCCCAGACCCAAATTAAGAGGGGCTGCTTGGGGGCTCCCTGGGTGCCCTTCAGGAAACTAGGTCTTTGGGTCCTGGCTCCTTCGCTTTGGGAGCTGTTGCTGCAGTTGGGCATGTTGGCCGGAGAGTGCTTCTCGGGCCGCGAACTGCAACCTTGCAGGTACCTCCCAGGTTCCCTGGCCAACGAAAGCCCCCAGACCCAAATTGAGAGGGGCTGCTTAGGGCCGCCTGGGGGCCCTTCAGGCCAGCTAGGTCTTTGGGTCCTGGCTCCTTCGGTTTGGGAGCTGTTGCTGGACGTTTGGCATGTTGACCAGAGAGTGCTTCTCGGGCTGCGAACTGCAACCTTGCAGGTACCTCCCAGGTTCCATGCCCAAGGAAAGCCCACAGACCCAAATTGAGAGAGGCTGCTTGGGGGCCCCTTGGGACCCCTTCAGGCCAGCTAGGTCTTTGGGTCCTGGCTCCTTCGCTTTGGGAGCTGTTGCTGCAGTTGTGCATGTTGGCCGGAGAGTGCTTATCGGGCCGCGAACTGCAACCTTGCAGGTACCTCCCAGGTTCCATGCCCAACGAAAGCCCCCAGACCCAAATTGAGAGGGGCTGCTTGGGTGCCCCCTGGGTGCCCTTCAGGCCAGCTAGGTCTTTGGGTCCTGGCTCCTTCGGTTTGGGAGCTGTTGCTGGACGTTGGGCATGTTGACCGGAGAGTGCTTCTCGGGCTGCGAACTGCAACCTTGCAGGTACCTCCCATGTCCCAGGCCCAACGAAAGCCCCCAGACCCAAATTGAGAGGGGCTGCTTGGGTGCCCCCTGGGGGCCCTTCAGGCCAGCTAGGTCTTTGGGTCCTGGCTCCTTCGGTTTGGGAGCTGTTGCTGGACGTTGGGCATGTTGACCGGAAAGTGCTTCTCGGGCTGCGAACTGCAACCTTGCAGGTAGCTCCCAGGTTCCCGGCCCAACGAAAGCCCCCAGACCCAAATGGAGAGGGGCTGCTTGGCGGCCCCCTGGGGGCCCTTCAGGCCAGCTAGGTCTTTGGGTCCTGGCTCCTTCGGTTTGGGAGCTGTTGCTGCAGTTGGGCATGTTGGCCGGAGAGTGCTTCTCGGGCTGCGAACTGCAACCTTGCAGGTAGCTCCCATGTACCAGGCCCAACGAAAGCCCCCAGACCCAAATGGAGAGGGGCTGTTTTGGGGCCCCCTGGCGGCCCTTCAGGCCAGCTAGGTCTTTGGGTCCTGGCTCCTTCGCTTTGGGAGCTGTTGCTGGACGTTGGGCATGTTGGCCGGAGAGTGCTTCTCGGGCTGCGAACTGCAACCTTGCAGGTACCTCCCAGGTTCCCGGCCCAACGAAAGCCCCCAGACCCAAATGGAGAGGGGCTGCTTGGGGGCCCCTTGGGACCCCTTCAGGCCAGCTAGGTCTTTGGGTCCTGGCTCCTTCGGTTTGGGAGCTGTTGCTGCAGTTGGACATGTTGGCCGGAGAGTGCTTCTCGGGCCGTGAACTGCAACCTTGCAGGTAGCTCCCAGGTTCCCGGGCCAACGAAAGCCCCCAGACCCAAATTGAGAGGGGCTGCTTGGGGGCCCCCTGGGGACTCTTCAGGCCAGTTAGGTCTTTGGGTCCTGGCTCCTTCGGTTTGGGAGCTGTTGCTGGACGTTGGGCATGTTGGCCAGAGAGTGCTTCTCGGTACGTGAACTGCAACCTTGCAGGTAGCTCCCAGGTTCCCTGCCCAAGGAAAGCCCCCAGACCAAAATGGAGAGGGGCTGCTTGGGGGCCCCTTGCGGCACCTTCAGGCCAGCTAGGTCTTTGGGTCCTGGCTCCTTCGGTTTGGGAGCTGTTGCTGGACGTTGGGCATGTTGACCGGAGAGTGCTTCTCGGGCTGCGAACTGCAACCTTGCAGGTACCTCCCAGGTTCCATGCCCAAGGAAAGCCCACAGACCCAAATTGAGAGGGGCTGCTTGGGGGCCCCTTGGGACCCCTTCAGGCCAGCTAGGTCTTTGTGTCCTGGCTCCTTCGGTTTGGGAGCTGTTGCTGGACGTTGGGCATGTTGACCGGAGAGTGCTTCTCGGGCTGCGAACTGCAACCTTGCAGGTACCTCCCAGGTTCCATGCACAAGGAAAGCCCCCAGACCCAAATTGAGAGGGGCTGCTTGGGGGCCCCTTGTGACCCCTTCAGGCCAGCTAGGTCTTTGGGTCCTGGCTCCTTCGGTTTGGGAGCTGTTGCTGCAGTTGGGCATGTTGTCCGGAGAGTGCTTCTCGGGCTGCGAACTGCAACCTTGCAGGTACCTCCCAGGTTCCCGGCCCAACGAAAGCCCCCAGACCCAAATGGAGGAGGGCTGTTTGGGGGCCCCCTGGGGACACTTCAGGCCAGCTAGGTCTTTGGGTCCTGGCTCCTTCGGTTTGGGAGCTGTTGCTGCAGTTGGGCATGTTGGCCGGAGAGTGCTTCTCGGGCCGCGAACTGCAACCTTGCAGGTAGGTCCCAGGTTCCATGCCCAACGAAAGCCCCCAGACCCAAATTGAGATTGGCTGTTTGTGGGCCCCCTGTGGGCCCTTCAGGCCAGCTAGGTCTTTGGGTCCTGGCTCCTTCGGTTTGGGAGCTGTTGCTGGACGTTGGGCATGTTGGCCGGAGAGTGCTTCTCGGGCCGCGAACTGCAACCTTGCAGGTACCTCCCAGGTTCCCAGCCCAACGAAAGCCCCCAGACCCAAATGGAGAGGGGCTGCTTGGGGGCCCCTTGGGACCCCTTCAGGCCAGCTAGGTCTTTGGGTCCTGGCTCCTTCGCTTTGGGAGCTGTTGCTGCAGTTGGGCATGTTGGCCGGAGAGTGCTTCTCGGGCCGCGAACTGCAACCTTGCAGATAGCTCCCAGGTTCCCGGGCCAACGAAAGCCCCCAGACCCAAATTGAGAGGGGCTGCTTGGGGGCCCCCTGGGGACTCTTCAGGCCAGCTAGGTCTTTGGGTCCTGGCTCCTTCGGTTTGGGAGCTGTTGCTGGACGTTGGGCATGTTGGCCGGAGAGTGCTTCTCGGTACGTGAACTGCAACCTTGCAGGTAGCTCCCAGGTTCCCTGCCCAAGGAAAGCCCACAGACCCAAATGGAGAGGGGCTGCTTGGAGGCCCCTTGGGACCCCTTCAGGCCAGCTAGGTCTTTGGGTCCTGGCTCCTTCGCTTTGGGAGCTGTTGCTTGACGTTGGGCATGATGGCCAGAGAGTGCTTCTCGGTACGTGAACTGCAACCTTGCAGGTAGCTCCCAGGTTCCCTGCCCAAGGAAAGCCCCCAGACCCAAATTGAGAGGGGCTGCTTGGGGGCCCCCTGGCGGCCCTTCAGGCCAGCTAGGTCTTTGGGTCCTGGCTCCTTCGGTTTGGGAGCTGTTGCTGGACGTTGGGCATGTTGGCCGGAGAGTGCTTCTCGGGCCGCGAACTGCAACCTTGCAGGCACTTCCCAGGTTCCCGGCCCAACGAAAGCCCCCAGACCCAAATGGAGAGGGGCTGCTTGTGGGCCCCTTGGGACCCCTTCAGGCCAGCTAGGTCTTTGGGTCCTGGCTCCTTCGGTTTGGGAGCTCTTGCTGCAGTTGGGCATGTTGGCCGGAGAGTGCTTCTCGGGCCGCGAACTGCAACCTTGCAGGCACTTCCCAGGTTCCCGGCCCAACGAAAGCCCCCAGACCAAAATTGAGAGGGGCTGCTTGGGGGCCCCCTGGGTGCCCTTCAGGCCAGCTAGGTCTTTGGGTCCTGGCTCCTTCGGTTTGGGAGCTGTTGCTGCAGTTGGGCATGTTGTCCGGAGAGTGCTTCTCGGGCTGCGAACTGCAACCTTGCAGGTACCTCCCAGGTCCCCGGCCCAACGAAAGCCCCCAGACCCAAATGGAGAGGGGCTGCTTGGGGGCCCCCTGGGGACCCTTCATGCCAGCTAGGTCTTTGGGTCCTGGCTCCTTCGGTTTGGGAGCTGTTGCTGCAGTTGGGCATGTTGACCGGAGAGTGCTTCTCGGGCCGCGAACTGCAACCTTGCATGTAGCTCCCAGGTTGCCTGCCCAACGAAAGCCCCCAGACCCAAATTGAGATGGGCTGCTTGGGGGCCCCTTGGGGCCCCTTCAGGCCAGCTAGGTCTTTGGGTCCTGGCTCCTTCGGTTTGGGAGCTGTTGCTGGACGTTGGGCATGTTGGCCAGAGAGTGCTTCTCGGTACGTGAACTGCAACCTTGCAGGTAGCTCCCAGGTTCCCTGCCCAAGGAAAGCCCCCAGACCCAAATTGAGAGGGGCTGCTTGGGGGCCCCTTGCGGCACCTTCAGGCCAGCTAGGACTTTGGGTCCTGGCTCCTTCGATTTGGGAGCTGTTGCTGTACGATGGGCATGTTGGCCAGAGAGTGCTTCTCGGTACGTGAATGCAAACTTGCAGGTAGCTCCCAGGTTCCCTTCCCAAGGAAAGCCCCCAGACCCAAATTGAGAGGTGCTGCTTGGGGGCCCCCTGGCGGCCCTTCAGGCCAGCTAGGTCTTTGGGTCCTGGCTCCTTCGGTTTGGGAGCTGTTGCTGGACGTTGGGCATGTTGGCCGGAGAGTGCTTCTCGGGCCTCGAACTTCAACCTTGCAGGTAGCTCCCAGGTTCCCGGCCCAACGAAAGCCCCCAGACCCAAATGGAGAGGGGCTGCTTGGGGGCCCCCTGGGGGCCCTTCAGGCCAGCTAGGTCTTTGGGTCCTGGCTCCTTCGCTTTGGGAGCTGTTGCTGCAGTTGGGCATGTTGGCCGGAGAGTGCTTCTCGGGCCGCGAACTGCAACCTTGCATGTAGCTCCCAGGTTCCCGGGCCAACGAAAGCCCCCAGACCCAAATTGAGAGGGGCTGCTTGGGGGCCCCCTGGGGACTCTTCAGGCCAGCTAGGTCTTTGGGTCCTGGCTCCTTCGGTTTGGGAGCTGTTGCTGGACGTTGGGCATGTTGGCCAGAGAGTGCTTCTCGGTACGTGAACTGCAACCTTGCAGGTAGCTCCCAGGTTCCCTGCCCAACGAAAGCCCCCAGACCCAAATTGAGAGGGGCTGCTTGGGGCCCCCTTGCGGCACCTTCAGGCCAGCTAGGTCTTTGGGTCCTGGCTCCTTCGGTTTGGGAGCTGTTGCTGCAGTTGGGCATGTTGGCCGGAGAGTGCTTCTCGGGCTGCGAACTGCAACCTTGCAGGTACCTCCCATGTCCCAGGCCCAAAGAAAGCCCCCAAACCCAAATGGAGAGGGGCTGCTTGGGGGCTCCCTGGGTGCCCTTCAGGCCAGCTAGGTCTTTGGGTCCTGGCTCCTTCGGTTTGGGAGCTGTTGCTGCAGTTGGGCATGTTGGCCGGAGAGTGCTTCTCGGGCCGCGAACTGCAACCTTGCAGGTAGCTCCCAGGTTCCCGGGCCAACGAAAGCCCCCAGACCCAAATTGAGAGGGGCTGTTTGGGGGCCCCTTGGGACCCCTTCAGGCCAGCTAGGTCTTTGGGTCCTGGCTCCTTCGGTTTGGGAGCTGTTGCTGCAGTTGGGCATGTTGGCCGGAGAGTGCTTCTCGGGCTGCGAACTGCAACCTTGCAGGCACTTCCCAGGTTCCCGGCCCAAGGAAAGCCCCCAGACCAAAATTGAGAGGGGCTGCTTGCGGGCCCCCGGGGACCATCCAGGCCAGCTATTTCTTTGGGTCCTGGCTCCTTCGGTTTGGGAGCTGTTGCTGGACGTTGGGCATGTTGGCCGGAGAGTGCTTCTCCGGACGCGAACTGCAACCTTGCAGGTACCTCCCAGGTCCCAGGCCCAACGAAAGCCCCCAGACACAAATTGAGAGGGGCTGCTTGGGGGCCGCCTGGGGGCACTTCAGGCCAGCTAGGTCTTTGGGTCCTGGCTCCTTCGGTTTGGGAGCTGTTGCTGGACGTTGGGCATGTTGGCCAGAGAGTGCTTCTCGGGCCGCGAACTGCAACCTTGCAGGTACCTCTCAGGTATCCATGCCCAACGAAAGCCCCCAGACCCAAATTGAGAGGAGCTGCTTGGGGGCCCCCTGGGGACCCTTCAGGCCAGCTATTTTTTTGGGTCCTGGCTCCTTCGGTTTGGGAGCTGTTGCTGCAGTTGGGCATGTTGGCCGGAGAGTGCTTCTCGGGCCGCGAACTGCAACCTTGCAGGTAGCTCCCAGGTTCCATGCCCAAGGAAAGCCCCCAGACCCAAATGGAGAGGGGCTGCTTGGGAGCCCCTTGGGGCCCCTTCAGGCCAGCTAGGTCTTTGGGTCCTGGCTCCTTCGGTTTGGGAGCTGTTGCTGGACGTTGGGCATGTTGGCCAGAGAGTGCTTCTCGGTACGTGAACTGCAAACTTGCAGGTAGCTCCCAGGTTCCCTGCCCAAGGAAAGCCCACAGACCCAAATTGAGAGGGGCTGCTTGGGGGCCCCCTGGCGGCCCTTCAGGCCAGCTAGGTCTTTGGGTCCTGGCTCCTTCGGTTTGGGAGCTGTTGCTGGACGTTGGGCATGTTGGCCGGAGAGTGCTTCTCGGGCCTCGAACTGCAACCTTGCAGGTAGCTCCCAGGTTCCCGGCCCAACGAAAGCCCCCAGACCCAAATGGAGAGGGGCTGCTTGGGGGCCCCTTGGGACCCCTTCAGGTCAGCTAGGTCTTTGGGTCCTGGCTCCTTCGGTTTGGGAGCTGTTGCTGCAGTTGGGCATGTTGGCCGGAGAGTGCTTCTCGGGCCGCGAACTGCAAACTTGCAGGCACTTCCCAGGTTCCCGGCCCAACGAAAGCCCCCAGACCAAAATTGAGAGGGGCTGTTTGTGGGCCCCCAGGGGGCCCTTCAGGCCAGCTAGGTCTTTGGGTCCTGGCTCCTTCGGTTTGGGAGCTGTTGCTGCAGTTGGGCATGTTGGCCGGAGAGTGCTTCTCGGGCCGCGAACTGCAACCTTGCAGGCACTTCCCAGGTTCCCGGCCCAAGGAAAGCCCCCAGACCAAAATTGAGAGGGGCTGCTTCGGTGCCCCCTGGGTGCCCTTCAGGCCAGCTAGGTCTTTGGGTCCTGGCTCCTTCGGTTTGGGAGCTGTTGCTGCAGTTGGGCATGTTGTCCGGAGAGTGCTTCTCGGGCTGCGAACTGCAACCTTGCAGGTACCTCCAAGGTCCCCGGCCCAACGAAAGCCCCCAGACCCAAATGGAGAGGGGCTGCTTGGGGCCCCCCTGGGGGCCCTTCAGGCCAGCTAGGTCTTTGGGTCCTGGCTCCTTCGGTTTGGGAGCTGTTGCTGCAGTTGTGCATGTTGACCGGAGAGTGCTTCTCGGGCCGCGAACTGCAACCTTGCATGTAGCTCCCAGGTTCCCGGGCCAACGAAAGCCCCCAGACCCAAATTGAGAGGGGCTGTTTGGGGGCCCCTTGGGACCCCTTCAGGCCAGCTAGGTCTTTGGGTCCTGGCTCCTTCGGTTTGAGAGCTGTTGCTGCAGTTGGGCATGTTGGCCGGAGAGTGCTTCTCGGGCCGCGAACTGCAACCTTGCAGGCACTTCCCAGGTTCCCGGCCCAACGAAAGCCCCCAGACCAAAATTGAGAGGGGCTGCTTGCGGGCCCCCGGGGACCATCCAGGCCAGCTATTTCTTTGGGTCCTGGCTCCTTCGGTTTGGGAGCTGTTGCTGGACGTTGGGCATGTTGGCCGGAGAGTGCTTCTCCGGACGCGAACTGCAACCTTGCAGGTACCACCCAGGTCCCAGGCCCAACGAAAGCCCCCAGACACAAATTGAGAGGGGCTGCTTGGGGGCCCCCTGGGGGCCCTTCAGGCCAGCTAGGTCTTTGGGTCCTGGCTCCTTCGGTTTGGGAGCTGTTGCTGGACGTTGGGCATGTTGGCCGGAGAGTGCTTCTCGGGCCGCGAACTGCAACCTTGCATGTACCTCTCAGGTATCCATGCCCAACGAAAGCCCCCAGACCCAAATTGAGAGGAGCTGCTTGGGGGCCCCCTGGGGACCCTTCAGGCCAGCTATTTCTTTGGGTCCTGGCTCCTTCGGTTTGGGAGCTGTTGCTGCAGTTGTGCATGTTGGCCGGAGAGTGCTTCTCGGGCCGCGAACTGCAACCTTGCATGTACCTCCCAGGTTCCATGCCCAACGAAAGCCCCCAGACCCAAATTGAGAGGGGCTGTTTGGGGGCCCCCTGGGGACACTTCAGGCCAGCTAGGTCTTTGGGTCCTGGCTCCTTCGCTTTGGGAGCTGTTGCTGGACGTTGGGCATGTAGGCCTGAAAGTGCTTCTCGGGCTGCGAACTGCAACCTTGCAGGTACCTCCCAGGTTCCCTGGCCAACGAAAGCCCCCAGACCCAAATGGAGAGGGGCTGCTTGGGGGCCCCTTGGGACCCCTTCAGGCCAGCTAGGTCTTTGGGTCCTGGCTCCTTCGGTTTGGGAGCTGTTGCTGCAGTTGGGCATGTTGGCCGGAGAGTGCTTCTCGGGCTGCGAACTGCAACCTTGCAGGTAGCTCCCAGGTTCCCGGCCCAACGAAAGCCCCCAGACCCAAATGGAGAGGGGCTATTTGGGGGCCCCCTGGGGACACTTCAGGCCAGCTAGGTCTTTGGGTCCTGGCTCCTTCGGTTTGGGAGCTGTTGCTGCAGTTGGGCATGTTGGCCGGAGAGTGCTTCTCGGGCCGCGAACTTCAACCTTTCAGGTACCTTCCAGATCCCCGGCCCAACGAAAGCCCCCAGACCAAAATTGAGAGGGGCTGCTTGGGGCCCCTTGGGACACCTTCAGGCCAGCTAGGTCTTTGGGTCCTGGCTCCTTCGGTTTGGGAGCTGTTGCTGGACGTTGGGCATGTTGGCCGGAGAGTGCTTCTCGGGCCTCGAACTGCAACCTTGCAGGTAGCTCCCAGGTTCCCGGCCCAACGAAAGCCCCCAGACCCAAATGGAGAGGGGCTGCTTGGGGGCCCCTTGGGACCCCTTCAGGCCAGCTAGGTCTTTGGGTCCTGGCTCCTTCGGTTTGGGAGCTGTTGCTGGACGTTGGGCATGTTGGCCGGAGAGTGCTTCTCGGGACGCGAACTGCAACCTTGCAGGTAGCTCCCAGGTCCCAGGCCCAACGAAAGCCCCCAGACACAAATTGAGAGGGGCTGCTTGGGGGCCCCCTGGGGGCACTTCAGGCCAGCTAGGTCTTTGGGTCCTGGCTCCTTCGGTTTGGGAGCTGTTGCTGGACGTTGGGCATGTTGGCCGGAGAGTGCTTCTCGGGCCGCGAACTGCAACCTTGCATGTACCTCTCAGGTATCCATGCCCAACGAAAGCCCCCAGACCCAAATTGAGAGGAGCTGCTTGGGGGCCCCCAGGGGACCCTTCAGGCCAGCTATTTTTTTGGGTCCTGGCTCCTTCGGTTTGGGAGCTGTTGCTGCACTTGGGCATGTTGGCCGGAGAGTGCTTCTCGGGCCGCGAACTGCAACCTTGCATGTACCTCCCAGGTTCCATGCCCAACGAAAGCCCCCAGACCCAAATTGAGAGGGGCTGTTTGGGGGCCCCCTGGGGACACTTCAGGCCAGCTAGGTCTTTGGGTCCTGGCTCCTTCGCTTTGGGAGCTGTTGCTGGACGTTGGGCATGTAGTCCGGAAAGTGCTTCTCGGGCTGCGAACTGCAACCTTGCAGGTACCTCCCAGGTTCCCTGGCCAACGAAAGCCCCCAGACCAAAATTGAGAGGGGCTGCTTGTGGGCCCCCTGGGGGCCCTTCAGGCCAGCTAGGTCTTTGGGTCCTGGCTCCTTCGGTTTGGGAGCTGTTGCTGGACGTTGGGCATGTTGACCGGAGAGTGCTTCTTGGACCGTGAACTACTTCCTTGCGGGTAGCTCCCAGGTTCCCGGGCCAACGAAAGCCCCCAGACCCAAATTGAGAGGGGCTGCTTGGGGGCCCCTTGGGACCCCTTCAGGCCAGCTAGGTCTTTGGGTCCTGGCTCCTTCGCTTTGGGAGCTGTTGCTGCAGTTGGGCATGTTGGCCGGAGAGTGCTTCTCGGGCCGCGAACTGCAACCTTGCAGGCACTTCCCAGGTTCCCGGGCCAACGAAAGCCCCCAGACCAAAATTGAGAGGGGCTGCTTGCGGGCCCCCGGGGACCCTCCAGGCCAGCTATTTCTTTGGGTCCTGGCTCCTTCCCTTTGGGAGCTGTTGCTGCACTTGGGCATGTTGTCCGGAGAGTGCTTCTCCGGACGCGAACTGCAACCTTGCAGGTAGCTCTCAGGTCCCAGGCCCAACGAAAGCCCCCAGACCCAAATTGAGAGGGGCTGCTTGGGGGCCCCCTGGGGACTCTTCAGGCCAGCTAGGTCTTTGGGTCCTGGCTCCTTCGGTTTGGGAGCTGTTGCTGGACGTTGGGCATGTTGACCGGAGAGTGCTTCTCGGGCTGCGAACTGCAACCTTGCAGGTACCTCTCAGGTATCCATGGCCAACGAAAGCCCCCAGACCCAAATGGAGAGGGGCTGCTTGGGGGCCCCCTGGGACTCTTCAGGCCAGCTAGGTCTTTGGGTCCTGGCTCCTTCGGTTTGGGAGCTGTTGCTGGACGTTGGGCATGTTGACCGGAGAGTGCTTCTCGGGCTGCGAACTGCAACCTTGCAGGTACTTCCCATGTCCCAGGCCCAAGGAAAGCCCCCAGACCCAAATTGAGAGGGGCTGCTTGGGGCCCCAAGGGTGCCCTTCAGGCCAGCTAGGTCTTTGGGTCCTGGCTCCTTCGGTTTGGGAGCTGTTGCTGCAGTTGGGCATGTTGGCCGGAGAGTGCTTCTCGGGCCGCGAACTGCAACCTTGCAGGCACTTCCCAGGTTCCCGGCCCAACGAAAGCCCCCAGACCAAAATTGAGAGGGGCTGCTTGGGGGCCCCCTGGGTGCCCTTCAGGCCAGCTAGGTCTTTGGGTCCTGGCTCCTTCGGTTTGGGAGCTGTTGCTGCAGTTGGGCATGTTGGCCGGAGAGTGCTTCTCGGGCCGCGAACTGCAACCTTGCAGGCACTTCCCAGGTTCCCGGCCCAACGAAAGCCCCCAGACCAAAATTGAGAGGGGCTGCTTGGGGGCCCCCTGGGTGCCCTTCAGGCCAGCTAGGTCTTTGGGTCCTGGCTCCTTCGGTTTGGGAGCTGTTGCTGCAGTTGGGCATGTTGTCCGGAGAGTGCTTCTCGGGCTGCGAACTGCAAACTTGCAGGTACCTCCCAGGTCCCCGGCCCAACGAAAGCCCCCAGACCCAAATGGAGAGGGGCTGCTTGGGGGCCCCCTGGGGACCCTTCATGCCAGCTAGGTCTTTGGGTCCTGGCTCCTTCGGTTTGGGAGCTGTTGCTGCAGTTGGGCATGTTGACCGGAGAGTGCTTCTCGGGCCGCGAACTGCAACCTTGCATGTAGCTCCCAGGTTGCCTGCCCAACGAAAGCCCCCAGACCCAAATTGAGATGGGCTGCTTGGGGGCCCCTTGGGGCCCCTTCAGGCCAGCTAGGTCTTTGGGTCCTGGCTCCTTCGGTTTGGGAGCTGTTGCTGGACGTTGGGCATGTTAGCCAGAGAGTGCTTCTCGGTACGTGAACTGCAACCTTGCAGGTAGCTCCCAGGTTCCCTGCCCAAGGAAAGCCCCCAGACCCAAATTGAGAGGGGCTGCTTGGGGGCCCCTTGCGGCACCTTCAGGCCAGCTAGGACTTTGGGTCCTGGCTCCTTCGATTTGGGAGCTGTTGCTGTACGATGGGCATGTTGGCCAGAGAGTGCTTCTCGGTACGTGAATGCAAACTTGCAGGTAGCTCCCAGGTTCCCTGCCCAAGGAAAGCCCCCAGACCCAAATTGAGAGGTGCTGCTTGGGGGCCCCCTGGCGGCCCTTCAGGCCAGCTAGGTCTTTGGGTCCTGGCTCCTTCGGTTTGGGAGCTGTTGCTGGACGTTGGGCATGTTGGCCGGAGAGTGCTTCTCGGGCCTCGAACTTCAACCTTGCAGGTAGCTCCCAGGTTCCCGGCCCAACGAAAGCCCCCAGACCCAAATGGAGAGGGGCTGCTTGGGGGCCCCTTGGGACCCCTTCAGGCCAGCTAGGTCTTTGGGTCCTGGCTCCTTCGGTTTGGGAGCTGTTGCTGCAGTTGGGCATGTTGGCCGGAGAGTGCTTCTCGGGCCGCGAACTGCAACCTTGCATGTAGCTCCCAGGTTCCCGGGCCAACGAAAGCCCCCAGACCCAAATTGAGAGGGGCTGCTTGGGGGCCCCCTGGGGACTCTTCAGGCCAGCTAGGTCTTTGGGTCCTGGCTCCTTCGGTTTGGGAGCTGTTGCTGGACGTTGGGCATGTTGGCCAGAGAGTGCTTCTCGGGCCGTGAACTGCAACCTTGCAGGTACCTCCCAGGTTCCCTGCCCAACGAAAGCCCCCAGACCCAAATTGAGAGGGGCTGCTTGGGGCCCCCTTGCGGCACCTTCAGGCCAGCTAGGTCTTTGGGTCCTGGCTCCTTCGGTTTGGGAGCTGTTGCTGCAGTTGGGCATGTTGGCCGGAGAGTGCTTCTCGGGCTGCGAACTGCAACCTTGCAGGTACCTCCCATGTCCCAGGCCCAAAGAAAGCCCCCAGACCCAAATGGAGAGGGGCTGCTTGGGGGCTCCCTGGGTGCCCTTCAGGCCAGCTAGGTCTTTGGGTCCTGGCTCCTTCGGTTTGGGAGCTGTTGCTGCAGTTGGGCATGTTGGCCGGAGAGTGCTTCTCGGGCCGCGAACTGCAACCTTGCAGGTAGCTCCCAGGTTCCCGGGCCAACGAAAGCCCCCAGACCCAAATTGAGAGGGGCTGTTTGGGGGCCCCTTGGGACCCCTTCAGGCCAGCTAGGTCTTTGGGTCCTGGCTCCTTCGGTTTGAGAGCTGTTGCTGCAGTTGGGCATGTTGGCCGGAGAGTGCTTCTCGGGCCGCGAACTGCAACCTTGCAGGCACTTCCCAGGTTCCCGGCCCAACGCAAGCCCCCAGACCAAAATTGAGAGGGGCTGCTTGCGGGCCCCCGGGGACCCTCCAGGCCAGCTATTTCTTTGGGTCCTGGCTCCTTCCCTTTGGGAGCTGTTGCTGCACTTGGGCATGTTGGCCGGAGAGTGCTTCTCCGGACGCGAACTGCAACCTTGCAGGTACCTCTCAGGTCCCAGGCCCAACGAAAGCCCCCAGACCCAAATTGAGAGGGGCTGCTTGGGGGCCCCCTGGGGACTCTTCAGGCCAGCTAGGTCTTTGGGTCCTGGCTCCTTCGGTTTGGGAGCTGTTGCTGGACGTTGGGCATGTTGACCGGAGAGTGCTTCTCGGGCTGCGAACTGCAACCTTGCAGGTACCTCTCAGGTATCCATGGCCAACGAAAGCCCCCAGACCCAAATGGAGAGGGGCTGCTTGGGGGCCCCCTGGGACTCTTCAGGCCAGCTAGGTCTTTGGGTCCTGGCTCCTTCGGTTTGGGAGCTGTTGCTGGACGTTGGGCATGTTGACCGGAGAGTGCTTCTCGGGCTGCGAACTGCAACCTTGCAGGTACTTCCCATGTCCCAGGCCCAAGGAAAGCCCCCAGACCCAAATTGAGAGGGGCTGCTTGGGGCCCCAAGGGTGCCCTTCAGGCCAGCTAGGTCTTTGGGTCCTGGCTCCTTCGGTTTGGGAGCTGTTGCTGCAGTTGGGCATGTTGGCCGGAGAGTGCTTCTCGGGCTGCGAACTGCAACCTTGCAGGTACCTCCCAGGTTCCATACCCAACGAAAGCCCCCAGACCCAAATGGAGAGGGGCTGCTTGGGGGCCCCTTGGGACCCCTTCAGGCCAGCTAGGTCTTTGGGTCCTGGCTCCTTCGGTTTGGGAGCTGTTGCTGGACGTTGGGCATGTTGACCGGAGAGTGCTTCTCGGGCTGCGAACTGCAACCTTGCAGGTACCTCCCATGTCCCAGACCCAACGAAAGCCCCCAGACCCAAATGGAGAGGGGCTGCTTGGGTGCCCCTTGGGACCCCTTCAGGCCAGCTAGGTCTTTGGGTCCTGGCTCCTTCGGTTTGGGAGCTGTTGCTGGACGTTGGGCATGTTGACCGGAGAGTGCTTCTCGGGCTGCGAACTGCAACCTTGCAGGTACCTCCCAGGTCCCCGGCCCAACGAAAGCCCCCAGACCCAAATTGAGAGGGGCTGTTTGGGGGCCCCCTGGGGGCCCTTCAGGCCAGCTAGGTCTTTGGGTCCTGGCTCCTTCGGTTTGGGAGCTGTTGCTGCAGTTGGGCATGTTGGCCGGAGAGTGCTTCTCGGGCCGCGAACTGCAACCTTGCAGGTACCTCCCAGGTTCCCGGCCCAACGAAAGCCCACAGACCCAAATGGAGAGGGGCTGTTTTGGGGCCCCCTGGGGGCCCTTCAGGCCAGCTAGGTCTTTGGGTCCTGGCTCCTTCGGTTTGAGAGCTGTTGCTGGACGTTGGGCATGTTGGCCGGAGAGTGCTTCTCGGGCTGCGAACTGCAACCTTGCAGGTAGCTCCCAGGTTCCCGGCCCAACGAAAGCCCCCAGACCCAAATGGAGAGGGGCTGCTTGGGGGCCCCCTGGGGGCCCTTCAGGCCAGCTAGGTCTTTGGGTCCTGGCTCCTTCGGTTTGGGAGCTGTTGCTGCAGTTGGGCATGTTGGCCGGAGAGTGCTTCTCGGGACGCGAACTGCAACCTTGCAGGTAGCTCCCAGGTTCCATGCCCAACGAAAGCCCCCAGACCCAAATTGAGAGGGGCTGTTTGCGGGCCCCCTGGGGACACTTCAGGCCAGCTAGGTCTTTGGGTCCTGGCTCCTTCGCTTTGGGAGCTGTTGATGGACGTTGGGCATGTAGGCCGGAAAGTGCTTCTCGGGCTGCGAACTGCAACCTTGCAGGTACCTCCCAGGTTCCCTGGCCAACGAAAGCCCCCAGACCCAAATTGAGAGGGGCTGCTTGTGGGCCCCCTGGGGTCCCTTCAGGCCAGCTAGGTCTTTGGGTCCTGGCTCCTTCGGTTTGGGAGCTGTTGCTGGACGTTGGGCATGTTGACCGGAGAGTGCTTCTCGGGCTGCGAACTGCAACCTTGCAGGTACCTCCCAGGTTCCATGCCCAAGGAAAGCCCACAGACCCAAATTGAGAGGGGCTGCTTGGGGGCCCCCTGGGGGCCCTTCAGGCCAGCTAGGTCTTTGTGTCCTGGCTCCTTCGGTTTGGGAGCTGTTGCTGCAGTTGGGCATGTTGGCCGGAGAGTGCTTCTCGGGCCGCGAACTGCAACCTTGCAGGTAGCTCCCAGGTTCCCGGCCCAACGAAAGCCCCCAGACCCAAATTGAGAGGGGCTGTTTGGGTGCCCCCTGGGGACTCTTCAGGCCAGCTAGGTCTTTGGGTCCTGGCTCCTTCGGTTTGGGAGCTGTTGCTGCAGTTGGGCATGTTGGCCGGAGAGTGCTTCTCGGGCCGCGAACTGCAACCTTGCAGGCACTTCCCAGGTTCCCGGCCCAACGAAAGACCCCAGACCAAAATTGAGAGGGGCTGCTTGGGGGCCCCCGGGGACCCTCCAGGCCAGCTATTTCTTTGGGTCCTGGCTCCTTCGGTTTGGGAGCTGTTGCTGCAGTTGGGAATGTTGGCCGGAGAGTGCTTCTCGGGACGCGAACTGCAACCTTGCAGGTACCTCCCAGGTCCCAGGCCAAAGGAAAGCCCCCAGACCCAAATTGAGAGGGGCTGCTTGGGGCCCCAAGGGTGCCCTTCAGGCCAGCTAGGTCTTTGGGTCCTGGCTCCTTCGGTTTGGGAGCTGTTGCTGCAGTTGGGCATGTTGGCCGGAGAGTGCTTCTCGGGCTGCGAACTGCAACCTTGCAGGTACCTCCCAGGTTCCCGGCCCAACGAAAGCCCCCAGACCCAAATTGAGAGGGGCTGCTTGGGGGCCCCCTGGGGGCCCTTCAGGCCAGCTAGGTCTTTGGGTCCTGGCTCCTTCGGTTTGGGAGCTGTTGCTGGACGTTGGGCATGTTGACCGGAGAGTGCTTCTCGGGCTGCGAACTGCAACCTTGCAGGTACCTCCCAGGTTCCATGCCCAACGAAAGCCCCCAGACCCAAATGGAGAGGGGCTGCTTGGGGGCCCCTTGGGGGGCCTTCAGGCCAGCTAGGTCTTTGGGTCCTGGCTCCTTCGGTTTGGGAGCTGTTGCTGGACGTTGGGCATGTTGACCGGAGAGTGCTTCTCGGGCCGCGAACTGCAACCTTGCAGGTACCTCCCATGTCCCAGACCCAACGAAAGCCCCCAGACCCAAATTGAGAGGGGCTGCTTGGGTGCCCCCTGGGGGCCCTTCAGGCCAGCTAGGTCTTTGGGTCCTGGCTCCTTCGGTTTGGGAGCTGTTGCTGGACGTTGGGCATGTTGGCCGGAGAGTGCTTCTCGGGCCTCGAACTTCAACCTTGCAGGTAGCTCCCAGGTTCCCGGCCCAACGAAAGCCCCCAGACCCAAATGGAGAGGGGCTGCTTGGGGGCCCCTTGGGACCCCTTCAGGCCAGCTAGGTCTTTGGGTCCTGGCTCCTTCGGTTTGGGAGCTGTTGCTGCAGTTGGGCATGTTGGCCGGAGAGTGCTTCTCGGGCCGCGAACTGCAACCTTGCATGTAGCTCCCAGGTTCCCGGGCCAACGAAAGCCCCCAGACCCAAATTGAGAGGGGCTGCTTGGGGGCCCCCTGGGGACTCTTCAGGCCAGCTAGGTCTTTGGGTCCTGGCTCCTTCGGTTTGGGAGCTGTTGCTGGACGTTGGGCATGTTGGCCAGAGAGTGCTTCTCGGTACGTGAACTGCAACCTTGCAGGTACCTCCCAGGTTCCCTGCCCAACGAAAGCCCCCAGACCCAAATTGAGAGGGGCTGCTTGGGGCCCCCTTGCGGCACCTTCAGGCCAGCTAGGTCTTTGGGTCCTGGCTCCTTCGGTTTGGGAGCTGTTGCTGCAGTTGGGCATGTTGGCCGGAGAGTGCTTCTCGGGCTGCGAACTGCAACCTTGCAGGTACCTCCCATGTCCCAGGCCCAAAGAAAGCCCCCAGACCCAAATGGAGAGGGGCTGCTTGGGGGCTCCCTGGGTGCCCTTCAGGCCAGCTAGGTCTTTGGGTCCTGGCTCCTTCGGTTTGGGAGCTGTTGCTGCAGTTGGGCATGTTGGCCGGAGAGTGCTTCTCGGGCCGCGAACTGCAACCTTGCAGGTAGCTCCCAGGTTCCCGGGCCAACGAAAGCCCCCAGACCCAAATTGAGAGGGGCTGTTTGGGGGCCCCTTGGGACCCCTTCAGGCCAGCTAGGTCTTTGGGTCCTGGCTCCTTCGGTTTGGGAGCTGTTGCTGCAGTTGGGCATGTTGGCCGGAGAGTGCTTCTCGGGCTGCGAACTGCAACCTTGCAGGCACTTCCCAGGTTCCCGGCCCAAGGAAAGCCCCCAGACCAAAATTGAGAGGGGCTGCTTGCGGGCCCCCGGGGACCATCCAGGCCAGCTATTTCTTTGGGTCCTGGCTCCTTCGGTTTGGGAGCTGTTGCTGGACGTTGGGCATGTTGGCCGGAGAGTGCTTCTCCGGACGCGAACTGCAACCTTGCAGGTACCTCCCAGGTCCCAGGCCCAACGAAAGCCCCCAGACACAAATTGAGAGGGGCTGCTTGGGGGCCCCCTGGGGGCACTTCAGGCCAGCTAGGTCTTTGGGTCCTGGCTCCTTCGGTTTGGGAGCTGTTGCTGGACGTTGGGCATGTTGGCCGGAGAGTGCTTCTCGGGCCGCGAACTGCAACCTTGCAGGTACCTCTCAGGTATCCATGCCCAACGAAAGCCCCCAGACCCAAATTGAGAGGAGCTGCTTGGGGGCCCCCTGGGGACCCTTCAGGCCAGCTATTTTTTTGGGTCCTGGCTCCTTCGGTTTGGGAGCTGTTGCTGCAGTTGGGCATGTTGGCCGGAGAGTGCTTCTCGGGCCGCGAACTGCAACCTTGCAGGTAGCTCCCAGGTTCCATGCCCAAGGAAAGCCCCCAGACCCAAATGGAGAGGGGCTGCTTGGGAGCCCCTTGGGGCCCCTTCAGGCCAGCTAGGTCTTTGGGTCCTGGCTCCTTCGGTTTGGGAGCTGTTGCTGGACGTTGGGCATGTTGGCCAGAGAGTGCTTCTCGGTACGTGAACTGCAAACTTGCAGGTAGCTCCCAGGTTCCCTGCCCAAGGAAAGCCCACAGACCCAAATAGAGAGGGGCTGCTTGGGGGCCCCCTGGCGGCCCTTCAGGCCAGCTAGGTCTTTGGGTCCTGGCTCCTTCGGTTTGGGAGCTGTTGCTGGACGTTGGGCATGTTGGCCGGAGAGTGCTTCTCGGGCCTCGAACTGCAACCTTGCAGGTAGCTCCCAGGTTCCCGGCCCAACGAAAGCCCCCAGACCCAAATGGAGAGGGGCTGCTTGGGGGCCCCTTGGGACCCCTTCAGGTCAGCTAGGTCTTTGGGTCCTGGCTCCTTCGGTTTGGGAGCTGTTGCTGCAGTTGGGCATGTTGGCCGGAGAGTGCTTCTCGGGCCGCGAACTGCAACCTTGCAGGCACTTCCCAGGTTCCCGGCCCAACGAAAGCCCCCAGACCAAAATTGAGAGGGGCTGTTTGTGGGCCCCCAGGGGGCCCTTCAGGCCAGCTAGGTCTTTGGGTCCTGGCTCCTTCGGTTTGGGAGCTGTTGCTGCAGTTGGGCATGTTGGCCGGAGAGTGCTTCTCGGGCCGCGAACTGCAACCTTGCAGGCACTTCCCAGGTTCCCGGCCCAAGGAAAGCCCCCAGACCAAAATTGAGAGGGGCTGCTTCGGTGCCCCCTGGGTGTCCTTCAGGCCAGCTAGGTCTTTGGGTCCTGGCTCCTTCGGTTTGGGAGCTGTTGCTGCAGTTGGGCATGTTGTCCGGAGAGTGCTTCTCGGGCTGCGAACTGCAACCTTGCAGGTACCTCCAAGGTCCCCGGCCCAACGAAAGCCCCCAGACCCAAATGGAGAGGGGCTGCTTGGGGGCCCCCTGGGGGCCCTTCAGGCCAGCTAGGTCTTTGGGTCCTGGCTCCTTCGGTTTGGGAGCTGTTGCTGCAGTTGTGCATGTTGACCGGAGAGTGCTTCTCGGGCCGCGAACTGCAACCTTGCATGTAGCTCCCAGGTTCCCGGGCCAACGAAAGCCCCCAGACCCAAATTGAGAGGGGCTGTTTGGGGGCCCCTTGGGACCCCTTCAGGCCAGCTAGGTCTTTGGGTCCTGGCTCCTTCGGTTTGAGAGCTGTTGCTGCAGTTGGGCATGTTGGCCGGAGAGTGCTTCTCGGGCCGCGAACTGCAACCTTGCAGGCACTTCCCAGGTTCCCGGCCCAACGCAAGCCCCCAGACCAAAATTGAGAGGGGCTGCTTGCGGGCCCCCGGGGACCATCCAGGCCAGCTATTTCTTTGGGTCCTGGCTCCTTCGGTTTGGGAGCTGTTGCTGGACGTTGGGCATGTTGGCCGGAGAGTGCTTCTCCGGACGCGAACTGCAACCTTGCAGGTACCTCCCAGGTTCCCTGGCCAACGAAAGCCCCCAGACCCAAATGGAGAGGGGCTGCTTGGGGGCCCCCTGGGGACACTTCAGGCCAGCTAGGTCTTTGGGTCCTGGCTCCTTCGGTTTGGGAGCTGTTGCTGCAGTTGGGCATGTTGGCCGGAGAGTGCTTCTCGGGCCGCGAACTTCAACCTTTCAGGTACCTTCCAGATCCCCGGCCCAACGAAAGCCCCCAGACCAAAATTGAGAGGGGCTGCTTGGGGCCCCTTGGGACACCTTCAGGCCAGCTAGGTCTTTGGGTCCTGGCTCCTTCGGTTTGGGAGCTGTTGCTGGACGTTGGGCATGTTGGCCGGAGAGTGCTTCTCGGGCCTCGAACTGCAACCTTGCAGGTAGCTCCCAGGTTCCCGGCCCAACGAAAGCCCCCAGACCCAAATGGAGAGGGGCTGCTTGGGGGCCCCTTGGGACCCCTTCAGGCCAGCTAGGTCTTTGGGTCCTGGCTCCTTCGGTTTGGGAGCTGTTGCTGGACGTTGGGCATGTTGGCCGGAGAGTGCTTCTCGGGACGCGAACTGCAACCTTGCAGGTAGCTCCCAGGTCCCAGGCCCAACGAAAGCCCCCAGACACAAATTGAGAGGGGCTGCTTGGGGGCCCCCTGGGGGCACTTCAGGCCAGCTAGGTCTTTGGGTCCTGGCTCCTTCGGTTTGGGAGCTGTTGCTGGACGTTGGGCATGTTGGCCGGAGAGTGCTTCTCGGGCCGCGAACTGCAACCTTGCATGTACCTCTCAGGTATCCATGCCCAACGAAAGCCCCCAGACCCAAATTGAGAGGAGCTGCTTGGGGGCCCCCAGGGGACCCTTCAGGCCAGCTATTTTTTTGGGTCCTGGCTCCTTCGGTTTGGGAGCTGTTGCTGCACTTGGGCATGTTGGCCGGAGAGTGCTTCTCGGGCCGCGAACTGCAACCTTGCATGTACCTCCCAGGTTCCATGCCCAACGAAAGCCCCCAGACCCAAATTGAGAGGGGCTGTTTGGGGGCCCCCTGGGGACACTTCAGGCCAGCTAGGTCTTTGGGTCCTGGCTCCTTCGCTTTGGGAGCTGTTGCTGGACGTTGGGCATGTAGTCCGGAAAGTGCTTCTCGGGCTGCGAACTGCAACCTTGCAGGTACCTCCCAGGTTCCCTGGCCAACGAAAGCCCCCAGACCCAAATTGAGAGGGGCTGCTTGTGGGCCCCCTGGGGGCCCTTCAGGCCAGCTAGGTCTTTGGGTCCTGGCTCCTTCGGTTTGGGAGCTGTTGCTGGACGTTGGGCATGTTGACCGGAGAGTGCTTCTTGGACCGTGAACTACTTCCTTGC
Organism: Gallinula chloropus; assembly: GCF_964237585.1. Lineage (NCBI taxonomy): Eukaryota > Metazoa > Chordata > Aves > Gruiformes > Rallidae > Gallinula > Gallinula chloropus. The sequence continues at coordinate 32,500,412 of NC_140092.1, forward strand.
GGGTAGCTCCCAGGTTCCCGGGCCAACGAAAGCCCCCAGACCCAAATTGAGAGGGGCTGCTTGGGGGCCCCTTGGGACCCCTTCAGGCCAGCTAGGTCTTTGGGTCCTGGCTCCTTCGCTTTGGGAGCTGTTGCTGCAGTTGGGCATGTTGGCCGGAGAGTGCTTCTCGGGCCGCGAACTGCAACCTTGCAGGCACTTCCCAGGTTCCCGGGCCAACGAAAGCCCCCAGACCAAAATTGAGAGGGGCTGCTTGCGGGCCCCCGGGGACCCTCCAGGCCAGCTATTTCTTTGGGTCCTGGCTCCTTCCCTTTGGGAGCTGTTGCTGCACTTGGGCATGTTGGCCGGAGAGTGCTTCTCCGGACGCGAACTGCAACCTTGCAGGTACCTCTCAGGTCCCAGGCCCAACGAAAGCCCCCAGACCCAAATTGAGAGGGGCTGCTTGGGGGCCCCCTGGGGACTCTTCAGGCCAGCTAGGTCTTTGGGTCCTGGCTCCTTCGGTTTGGGAGCTGTTGCTGGACGTTGGGCATGTTGACCGGAGAGTGCTTCTCGGGCTGCGAACTGCAACCTTGCAGGTACCTCTCAGGTATCCATGGCCAACGAAAGCCCCCAGACCCAAATGGAGAGGGGCTGCTTGGGGGCCCCCTGGGACTCTTCAGGCCAGCTAGGTCTTTGGGTCCTGGCTCCTTCGGTTTGGGAGCTGTTGCTGGACGTTGGGCATGTTGACCGGAGAGTGCTTCTCGGGCCGCGAACTGCAACCTTGCAGGTACTTCCCATGTCCCAGGCCCAAGGAAAGCCCCCAGACCCAAATTGAGAGGGGCTGCTTGGGGCCCCAAGGGTGCCCTTCAGGCCAGCTAGGTCTTTGGGTCCTGGCTCCTTCGGTTTGGGAGCTGTTGCTGCAGTTGGGCATGTTGGCCGGAGAGTGCTTCTCGGGCTGCGAACTGCAACCTTGCAGGTACCTCCCAGGTTCCATGCCCAACGAAAGCCCCCAGACCCAAATGGAGAGGGGCTGCTTGGGGGCCCCTTGGGACCCCTTCAGGCCAGCTAGGTCTTTGGGTCCTGGCTCCTTCGGTTTGGGAGCTGTTGCTGGACGTTGGGCATGTTGACCGGAGAGTGCTTCTCGGGCTGCGAACTGCAACCTTGCAGGTACCTCCCATGTCCCAGACCCAACGAAAGCCCCCAGACCCAAATGGAGAGGGGCTGCTTGGGTGCCCCTTGGGACCCCTTCAGGCCAGCTAGGTCTTTGGGTCCTGGCTCCTTCGGTTTGGGAGCTGTTGCTGGACGTTGGGCATGTTGACCGGAGAGTGCTTCTCGGGCTGCGAACTGCAACCTTGCAGGTACCTCCCAGGTCCCCGGCCCAACGAAAGCCCCCAGACCCAAATTGAGAGGGGCTGTTTGGGGGCCCCCTGGGGGCCCTTCAGGCCAGCTAGGTCTTTGGGTCCTGGCTCCTTCGGTTTGGGAGCTGTTGCTGCAGTTGGGCATGTTGGCCGGAGAGTGCTTCTCGGGACGCGAACTGCAACCTTGCAGGTACCTCCCAGGTTCCCGGCCCAACGAAAGCCCACAGACCCAAATGGAGAGGGGCTGTTTTGGGGCCCCCTGGGGGCCCTTCAGGCCAGCTAGGTCTTTGGGTCCTGGCTCCTTCGGTTTGAGAGCTGTTGCTGGACGTTGGGCATGTTGGCCGGAGAGTGCTTCTCGGGCTGCGAACTGCAACCTTGCAGGTAGCTCCCAGGTTCCCGGCCCAACGAAAGCCCCCAGACCCAAATGGAGAGGGGCTGCTTGGGGGCCCCCTGGGGGCCCTTCAGGCCAGCTAGGTCTTTGGGTCCTGGCTCCTTCGGTTTGGGAGCTGTTGCTGCAGTTGGGCATGTTGGCCGGAGAGTGCTTCTCGGGACGCGAACTGCAACCTTGCAGGTAGCTCCCAGGTTCCATGCCCAACGAAAGCCCCCAGACCCAAATTGAGAGGGGCTGTTTGCGGGCCCCCTGGGGACACTTCAGGCCAGCTAGGTCTTTGGGTCCTGGCTCCTTCGCTTTGGGAGCTGTTGATGGACGTTGGGCATGTAGGCCGGAAAGTGCTTCTCGGGCTGCGAACTGCAACCTTGCAGGTACCTCCCAGGTTCCCTGGCCAACGAAAGCCCCCAGACCCAAATTGAGAGGGGCTGCTTTTGGGCCCCCTGGGGTCCCTTCAGGCCAGCTAGGTCTTTGGGTCCTGGCTCCTTCGGTTTGGGAGCTGTTGCTGGACGTTGGGCATGTTGACCGGAGAGTGCTTCTCGGGCTGCGAACTGCAACCTTGCAGGTACCTCCCAGGTTCCATGCCCAAGGAAAGCCCACAGACCCAAATTGAGAGGGGCTGCTTGGGGGCCCCCTGGGGGCCCTTCAGGCCAGCTAGGTCTTTGTGTCCTGGCTCCTTCGGTTTGGGAGCTGTTGCTGCAGTTGGGCATGTTGGCCGGAGAGTGCTTCTCGGGCCGCGAACTGCAACCTTGCAGGTAGCTCCCAGGTTCCCGGCCCAACGAAAGCCCCCAGACCCAAATTGAGAGGGGCTGTTTGGGTGCCCCCTGGGGACTCTTCAGGCCAGCTAGGTCTTTGGGTCCTGGCTCCTTCGGTTTGGGAGCTGTTGCTGCAGTTGGGCATGTTGGCCGGAGAGTGCTTCTCGGGCCGCGAACTGCAACCTTGCAGGCACTTCCCAGGTTCCCGGCCCAACGAAAGACCCCAGACCAAAATTGAGAGGGGCTGCTTGGGGGCCCCCGGGGACCCTCCAGGCCAGCTATTTCTTTGGGTCCTGGTCCTTCGGTTTGGGAGCTGTTGCTGCAGTTGGGAATGTTGGCCGGAGAGTGCTTCTCGGGACGCGAACTGCAACCTTGCAGGTACCTCCCAGGTCCCAGGCCAAAGGAAAGCCCCCAGACCCCAATTGAGAGGGGCTGCTTGGGGCCCCAAGGGTGCCCTTCAGGCCAGCTAGGTCTTTGGGTCCTGGCTCCTTCGGTTTGGGAGCTGTTGCTGCAGTTGGGCATGTTGGCCGGAGAGTGCTTCTCGGGCTGCGAACTGCAACCTTGCAGGTACCTCCCAGGTTCCCGGCCCAACGAAAGCCCCCAGACCCAAATTGAGAGGGGCTGCTTGGGGGCCCCCTGGGGGCCCTTCAGGCCAGCTAGGTCTTTGGGTCCTGGCTCCTTCGGTTTGGGAGCTGTTGCTGGACGTTGGGCATGTTGACCGGAGAGTGCTTCTCGGGCTGCGAACTGCAACCTTGCAGGTACCTCCCAGGTTCCATGCCCAACGAAAGCCCCCAGACCCAAATGGAGAGGGGCTGCTTGGGGGCCCCTTGGGGGGCCTTCAGGCCAGCTAGGTCTTTGGGTCCTGGCTCCTTCGGTTTGGGAGCTGTTGCTGGACGTTGGGCATGTTGACCGGAGAGTGCTTCTCGGGCCGCGAACTGCAACCTTGCAGGTACCTCCCATGTCCCAGACCCAACGAAAGCCCCCAGACCCAAATTGAGAGGGGCTGCTTGGGTGCCCCCTGGGGGCCCTTCAGGCCAGCTAGGTCTTTGGGTCCTGGCTCCTTCGGTTTGGGAGCTGTTGCTGGACGTTGGGCATGTTGACCGGAGAGTGCTTCTCGGGCTGCGAACTGCAACCTTGCAGGTACCTCCCAGGTCCCCGGCCCAACGAAAGCCCCCAGACCCAAATTGAGAGGGGCTGCTTGGGGGCCCCTTGGGACCCCTTCAGGCCAGCTAGGTCTTTGGGTCCTGGCTCCTTCGGTTTGGGAGCTGTTGCTGCAGTTGGGCATGTTGGCCGGAGAGTGCTTCTCGGGCCGCGAACTGCAACCTTGCAGGTACCTCCCAGGTTCCCGGCCCAACGAAAGCCCCCAGACCCAAATGGAGAGGGGCTGTTTGGGGGCCCCCTGGGGACACTTCAGGCCAGCTAGGTCTTTGGGTCCTGGCTCCTTCGCTTTGGGAGCTGTTGCTGGACGTTGGGCATGTTGACCGGAGAGTGCTTCTCGGGCTGCGAACTGCAACCTTGCAGGTACCTCCCATGTCCCAGACCCAACGAAAGCCCCCAGACCCAAATTGAGAGGGGCTGCTTGGGGGCCCCCTGGGGGCCCTTCAGGCCAGCTAGGTCTTTGGGTCCTGGCTCCTTCGGTTTGGGAGCTGTTGCTGGACGTTGGGCATGTTGACCGAAGAGTGCTTCTCGGGCTGCGAACTGCAACCTTGCAGGTACCTCCAAGGTCCCCGGCCCAAGGAAAGCCCCCAGACCAAAATTGAGAGGGGCTGCTTGGTGGCCCCCTGGGGGCCCCTTCAGGCCAGCTAGGTCTTTGGGTCCTGGCTCCTTCGGTTTGGGAGCTGTTGCTGCAGTTGGGCATGTTGGCCGGAGAGTGCTTCTCGGGCCGCGAACTGCAACCTTGCAGGTAGCTCCCAGGTTCCCGGCCCAACGAAAGCCCCCAGACCCAAATTGAGAGGGGCTGTTTTGGGGCCCCCTGGGGGCCCTTCAGGCCAGCTAGGTCTTTGGGTCCTGGCTCCTTCGGTTTGGGAGCTGTTGCTGGACGTTGGGCATGTTGGCCGGAGAGTGCTTCTCGGGCTGCGAACTGCAACCTTGCTGGTACCTCCCAGGTCCCAGGCCCAAGGAAAGCCCCCAGACCCAAATGGAGAGGGGCTGCTTGGGTGCCCCCTGGGGGCCCTTCAGGCCAGCTAGGTCTTTGGGTCCTGGCTCCTTCGGTTTGGGAGCTGTTGCTGCAGTTGGGCATGTTGGCCGGAGAGTGCTTCTCGGGCCGCGAACTGCAACCTTGCAGGTAGCTCCCAGGTTCCCGGCCCAACGAAAGCCCCCAGACACAAATGGAGAGGGGCTGTTTGGGGGCTCCCCGGGGACTCTTCAGGCCAGCTAGGTCTTTGGGTCCTGGCTCCTTCGGTTTGGGAGCTGTTGCTGGACGTTGTGCATGTTGACCGGAGAGTACTTCTCGGGCTGCGAACTGCAACCTTGCAGGTACCTCCCATGTCCCAGGCCCAACGAAAGCCCCCAGACCCAAATTGAGAGGGGCTGCTTGTGGGCCCCCTGGGGGCCCTTCAGGCCAGCTAGGTCTTTGGGTCCTGGCTCCTTCGGTTTGGGAGCTGTTGCTGGACGTTGGGCATGTTGGCCGGAGAGTGCTTCTCGGGCTGCGAACTGCAACCTTGCAGGTACCTCCCAGGTCTCAGGCCCAGCGAAAGCCCCCAGACCCAAATTGAGAGGGGCTGCTTGGGGGCCCCCTGGGGACCCTTCAGGCCAGCTATTTACTTGGGTCCTGGCTCCTTCAGTTTGGGAGCTGTTGCTGGACGTTGGGCATGTAGGCCGGAGAGTGCTTCTCGGGCCGTGAACTGCAACCTTGCAGGTAGCTCCCAGGTTCCCGGCCCAAAGAAAGCCCCCAGACCCAAATGGAGAGGGGCTGTTTGGGTGCCCTCTGGGGACTCTTCAGGCCAGCTAGGTCTTTGGGTCCTGGCTCCTTCGGTTTGGGAGCTGTTGCTGGACGTTGGACATGTTGGCCGGAGAGTGCTTCTCGGGCCGTGAACTGCAACCTTGCAGGTAGCTCCCAGGTTCCCGGCCCAAGGAAAGCCCCCAGACCCAAATGGAGAGGGGCTGCTTGGGGGCCCCTTGGGACCCCTTCAGGCCAGCTAGGTCTTTGGCTCCTGGCTCCTTCGGTTTGGGAGCTGTTGCTGCAGTTGGGCATGTTGGCCGGAGAGTGCTTCTCGGGCCGCGAACTGCAACCTTGCAGGTACCTCCCAGGTTCCCGGGCCAACGAAAGCCCCCAGACCCAAATTGAGAGGGGCTGCTTGGGTGCCCCCTGGGGGCCCTTCAGGCCAGCTAGGTCTTTGGGTCCTGGCTCCTTCGGTTTGGGAGCTGTTGCTGGACGTTGGGCATGTTGACCGGAGAGTGCTTCTCGGGCTGCGAACTGCAACCTTGCAGGTACCTCCCAGGTTCCATGCCCAACGAAAGCCCCCAGACCCAAATTGAGAGGGGCTGCTTGGGGGCCCCCTGGGGGCCCTTCAGGCCAGCTAGGTCTTTGGGTCCTGGCTCCTTCGGTTTGGGAGCTGTTGCTGCAGTTGGGCATGTTGGCCGGAGAGTGCTTCTCGGGTTGCGAACTGCAACCTTGCAGGTACCTCCCAGGTTCCCGGCCCAACGAAAGCCCCCAGACCCAAATTGAGAGGGGCTGCTTGGGTGCCCCCTGGGGGCCCTTCAGGCCAGCTAGGTCTTTGGGTCCTGGCTCCTTCGGTTTGGGAGCTGTTGCTGGACGTTGGGCATGTTGACCGGAGAGTGCTTCTCGGGCTGCGAACTGCAACCTTGCAGGTAGCTCCCATGTCCCAGGCCCAACGAAAGCCCCCAGACCCAAATGGAGAGGGGCTGCTTGGGGGCCCCCTGGGGGCCCTTCAGGCCAGCTAGGTCTTTGGGTCCTGGCTCCTTCGGTTTGGGAGCTGTTGCTGGACGTTGGGCATGTTGACCGGAGAGTGCTTCTCGGGCTGCGAACTGCAACCTTGCAGGTACCTCCCAGGTTCCATGCCCAACGAAAGCCCCCAGACCCAAATTGAGAGGGGCTGTTTGGGGGCCCTTCAGGCCAGCTAGGTCTTTGGGTCCTGGCTCCTTCGCTTTGGGAGCTGTTGCTGCAGTTGGGCATGTTGGCCGGAGAGTGCTTCTCGGGCCGCGAACTGCAACCTTGCAGGTAGCTCCCAGGTTCCCGGCCCAAGGAAAGCCCCCAGACACAAATGGAGAGGGGCTGTTTGGGGGCCCCCTGGGGCCCCTTCAGGCCAGCTAGGTCTTTGGGTCCTGGCTCCTTCGGTTTGGGAGCTGTTGCTGGACGTTGGGCATGTTGGCCGGAGAGTGCTTCTCGGGCTGCGAACTGCAACCTTGCAGGTAGCTCCCAGGTTCCCGGCCCAACGAAAGCCCCCAGACCCAAATGGAGAGGGGCTGCTTGGGGGCCCCCTGGGGGCCCTTCAGGCCAGCTAGGTCTTTGGGTCCTGGCTCCTTCGGTTTGGGAGCTGTTGCTGCAGTTGGGCATGTTGGCCGGAGAGTGCTTCTCGGGCCGCGAACTGCAACCTTGCAGGTAGCTCCCAGGTTCCCGGCCCAACGAAAGCCCCCAGACCCAAATTGAGAGGGGCTGTTTGGGGGCACCCTGGCGACTCTTCAGGCCAGCTAGGTCTTTGGGTCCTGGCTCCTTCGGTTTGGGAGCTGTTGCTGGACGTTGGGCATGTTGACCGGAGAGTGCTTCTCGGGCTGCGAACTGCAACCTTGCAGGTACCTCCCATGTCCCAGGCCCAACGAAAGCCCCCAGACCCAAATTGAGAGGGGCTGCTTGGGGGCCCCCTGGGGGCCCTTCAGGCCAGCTAGGTCTTTGGGTCCTGGCTCCTTCGGTTTGGGAGCTGTTGCTGGACGTTGGGCATGTTGACCGGAGAGTGCTTCTCGGGCTGCGAACTGCAACCTTGCAGGTTCCTCCCAGGTCTCAGGCCCAACGAAAGCCCCCAGACCCAAATTGAGAGGGCCTGCTTGGGGGCCCCCTGGGGGCCCTTCAGGCCAGCTAGGTCTTTGGGTCCTGGCTCCTTCGGTTTGGGAGCTGTTTCTGGACGTTGGACATGTTGGCCGGAGAGTGCTTCTCGGACCGTGAAATGCTACCTTGCAGGTAGCTACCAGGTTCCCGGCCCAACGAAAGACCCCAGACCAAAATTGAGAGGGGCTGCTTGGGGGCCCCCGGGGACCCTCCAGGCCAGCTATTTCTTTGGGTCCTGGCTCCTTCGGTTTGGGAGCTGTTGCTGCAGTTGGGAATGTTGGCCGGAGAGTGCTTCTCGGGACGCGAACTGCAACCTTGCAGGTACCTCCCAGGTCCCAGGCCAAAGGAAAGCCCCCAGACCCAAATTGAGAGGGGCTGCTTGGGGCCCCAAGGGTGCCCTTCAGGCCAGCTAGGTCTTTGGGTCCTGGCTCCTTCGGTTTGGGAGCTGTTGCTGCAGTTGGGCATGTTGGCCGGAGAGTGCTTCTCGGGCTGCGAACTGCAACCTTGCAGGTACCTCCCAGGTTCCCGGCCCAACGAAAGCCCCCAGACCCAAATTGAGAGGGGCTGCTTGGGGGCCCCCTGGGGGCCCTTCAGGCCAGCTAGGTCTTTGGGTCCTGGCTCCTTCGGTTTGGGAGCTGTTGCTGGACGTTGGGCATGTTGACCGGAGAGTGCTTCTCGGGCTGCGAACTGCAACCTTGCAGGTACCTCCCAGGTTCCATGCCCAACGAAAGCCCCCAGACCCAAATGGAGAGGGGCTGCTTGGGGGCCCCTTGGGGGGCCTTCAGGCCAGCTAGGTCTTTGGGTCCTGGCTCCTTCGGTTTGGGAGCTGTTGCTGGACGTTGGGCATGTTGACCGGAGAGTGCTTCTCGGGCCGCGAACTGCAACCTTGCAGGTACCTCCCATGTCCCAGACCCAACGAAAGCCCCCAGACCCAAATTGAGAGGGGCTGCTTGGGTGCCCCCTGGGGGCCCTTCAGGCCAGCTAGGTCTTTGGGTCCTGGCTCCTTCGGTTTGGGAGCTGTTGCTGGACGTTGGGCATGTTGACCGGAGAGTGCTTCTCGGGCTGCGAACTGCAACCTTGCAGGTACCTCCCAGGTCCCCGGCCCAACGAAAGCCCCCAGACACAAATTGAGAGGGGCTGCTTGGGGGCCCCTTGGGACCCCTTCAGGCCAGCTAGGTCTTTGGGTCCTGGCTCCTTCGGTTTGGGAGCTGTTGCTGCAGTTGGGCATGTTGGCCGGAGAGTGCTTCTCGGGCCGTGAACTGCAACCTTGCAGGTACCTCCCAGGTTCCCGGCCCAACGAAAGCCCCCAGACCCAAATGGAGAGGGGCTGTTTGGGGGCCCCCTGGGGCCCCTTCAGGCCAGCTAGGTCTTTGGGTCCTGGCTCCTTCGCTTTGGGAGCTGTTGCTGGACGTTGGGCATGTTGACCGGAGAGTGCTTCTCGGGCTGCGAACTGCAACCTTGCAGGTACCTCCCATGTCCCAGACCCAACGAAAGCCCCCAGACCCAAATTGAGAGGGGCTGCTTGGGGGCCCCCTGGGGGCCCTTCAGGCCAGCTAGGTCTTTGGGTCCTGGCTCCTTCGGTTTGGGAGCTTTTGCTGGACGTTGGGCATGTTGACCGAAGAGTGCTTCTCGGGCTGCGAACTGCAACCTTGCAGGTACCTCCAAGGTCCCCGGCCCAAGGAAAGCCCCCAGACCCAAATTGAGAGGGGCTGTTTGGGGGCCCCCTGGGGGCCCTTCAGGCCAGCTAGGTCTTTGGGTCCTGGCTCCTTCGCTTTGGGAGCTGTTGCTGCAGTTGGGCATGTTGGCCGGAGAGTGCTTCTCGGGCCGCGAACTGCAACCTTGCAGGTACCTCCCAGGTTCCCGGCCCAAGGAAAGCCCCCAGACACAAATGGAGAGGGGCTGTTTGGGGGCCCCCTGGGGCCCCTTCAGGCCAGCTAGGTCTTTGGGTCCTGGCTCCTTCGGTTTGGGAGCTGTTGCTGGACGTTGGGCATGTTGGCCGGAGAGTGCTTCTCGGGCTGCGAACTGCAACCTTGCAGGTAGCTCCCAGGTTCCCGGCCCAACGAAAGCCCCCAGACCCAAATGGAGAGGGGCTGCTTGGGGGCCCCCTGGGGGCCCTTCAGGCCAGCTAGGTCTTTGGGTCCTGGCTCCTTCGGTTTGGGAGCTGTTGCTGCAGTTGGGCATGTTGGCCGGAGAGTGCTTCTCGGGCCGCGAACTGCAACCTTGCAGGTAGCTCCCAGGTTCCCGGCCCAACGAAAGCCCCCAGACCCAAATTGAGAGGGGCTGTTTGGGGGCACCCTGGCGACTCTTCAGGCCAGCTAGGTCTTTGGGTCCTGGCTCCTTCGGTTTGGGAGCTGTTGCTGGACGTTGGGCATGTTGACCGGAGAGTGCTTCTCGGGCTGCGAACTGCAACCTTGCAGGTACCTCCCATGTCCCAGGCCCAACGAAAGCCCCCAGACCCAAATTGAGAGGGGCTGCTTGGGGGCCCCCTGGGGGCCCTTCAGGCCAGCTAGGTCTTTGGGTCCTGGCTCCTTCGGTTTGGGAGCTGTTGCTGGACGTTGGGCATGTTGACCGGAGAGTGCTTCTCGGGCTGCGAACTGCAACCTTGCAGGTACCTCCCAGGTCTCAGGCCCAACGAAAGCCCCCAGACCCAAATTGAGAGGGGCTGCTTGGGGGCCCCCTGGGGGCCCTTCAGGCCAGCTAGGTCTTTGGGTCCTGGCTCCTTCGGTTTGGGAGCTGTTTCTGGACGTTGGACATGTTGGCCGGAGAGTGCTTCTCGGACCGTGAAATGCTACCTTGCAGGTAGCTACCAGGTTCCCGGCCCAACGAGAGCCCCCAGACCCAAATTGAGAGGGGCTGCTTGGGGGCCCCTTGGGACCCCTTCAGGCCAGCTAGGTCTTTGGCTCCTGGCTCCTTCGGTTTGGGAGCTGTTGCTGCAGTTGGGCATGTTGGCCGGAGAGTGCTTCTCGGGCCGCGAACTGCAACCTTGCAGGTACCTCCCAGGTTCCCGGCCCAACGAAAGCCCCCAGACCCAAATTGAGAGGGGCTGTTTGGGGGCCCCCTGGGGACTCTTCAGGCCAGCTAGGTCTTTGGGTCCTGGCTCCTTCGGTTTGGGAGCTGTTGCTGGACGTTGGGCATGTTGACCGGAGAGTGCTTCTCGGGCTGCGAACTGCAACCTTGCAGGTACCTCCCATGTCCCAGACCCAACGAAAGCCCCCAGACCCAAATGGAGAGGGGCTGCTTGGGGGCCCCCTGGGGGCCCTTCTGGCCAGCTAGGTCTTTGGGTCCTGGCTCCTTCGGTTTGGGAGCTGTTGCTGCAGTTGGGCATGTTGGCCGGAGAGTGCTTCTCGGGCTGCGAACTGCAACCTTGCAGGTAGCTCCCAGGTTCCCGGCCCAACGAAAGCCCCCAGACCCAAATGGAGAGGGGCTGCTTGGGGGCCCCCTGGGGGCCCTTCAGGCCAGCTAGGTCTTTGGGTCCTGGCTCCTTCGCTTTGGGAGCTGTTGCTGGACGTTGGGCATGTTGGCCGGAGAGTGCTTCTCGGGCTGCGAACTGCAACCTTGCAGGTAGCTCCAGGTTCCCGGCCCAAGGAAAGCCCCCAGACCCAAATGGAGAGGGGCTGCTTGGGGGCCCCCTGGGGACTCTTCAGGCCAGCTAGGTCTTTGGGTCCTGGCTCCTTCGGTTTGGGAGCTGTTGCTGGACGTTGGGCATGTTGACCAGAGAGTGCTTCTCGGGCTGCGACCTGCAACCTTGCAGGTACCTCCCAGGTCCCAGGCCCAACGAAAGCCCCCAGACCCAAATTGAGAGGGGCTGCTTGGGGGCCCCCTGGGGGCCCTTCAGGCCAGCTAGGTCTTTGGGTCCTGGCTCCTTCGGTTTGGGAGCTGTTGCTGGACGTTGGGCATGTTGACCGGAGAGTGCTTCTCGGGCTGCGAACTGCAACCTTGCAGGTACCTCCCAGGTCTCAGGCCCAATGAAAGCCCCCAGACCCAAATGGAGAGGGGCTGCTTGGGGGCCCCCTGGGGGCCCTTCAGGCCAGCTAGGTCTTTGGGTCCTGGCTCCTTCGGTTTGGGAGCTGTTGCTGGACGTTGGACATGTTGGCCGGAGAGTGCTTCTCGGACCGTGAACTGCTTCCTTGCAGGTAGCTCCCAGGTTCCCGGTCCAACGAAAGCCCCCAGACCCAAATTGAGAGGGGCTGCTTGGGGGCCCCTTGGGACCCCTTCAGGCCAGCTAGGTCTTTGGCTCCTGGCTCCTTCGGTTTGGGAGCTGTTGCTGCAGTTGGGCATGTTGGCCGGAGAGTGCTTCTCGGGCCGCGAACTGCAACCTTGCAGGTACCTCCAGGTTCAATGCCCAACAAAAGCCCCCAGACCCAAATTGAGAGGGGCTGCTTGCGGGCCCCCTGGGGGCCCTTCAGGCCAGCTAGGTCTTTGGGTCCTGGCTCCTTCGGTTTGGGAGCTGTTGCTGCAGTTGGGCATGTTGGCCGGAGAGTGCTTCTCGGGCAGCGAACTGCAACCTTGCAGGCACTTCCCAGGTTCCCGGCCCAACGAAAGCCCCCAGACCAAAATTGAGAGGGGCTGCTTGCGGGCCCCTGGGGACCCTCCAGGCCAGCTATTTCTTTGGGTCCTGGCTCCTTCGCTTTGGGAGCTGTTGCTGCAGTTGGGCATGTTGGCCGGAGAGTGCTTCTCGGGCCGCGAACTGCAACCTTGCAGGTACCTCCCAGATTCCCGGGCCAACGAAAGCCCCCAGACCCAAATTGAGAGGGGCTGCTTGGGGGCCCCCTGGGGGCCCTTCAGGCCAGCTAGGTCTTTGGGTCCTGGCTCCTTCGGTTTGGGAGCTGTTGCTGGACGTTGGGCATGTTGGCCGGAGAGTGCTTCTCGGGCCGCGAACTGCAACCTTGCAGGCACTTCCCATGTCCCCGGCCCAACGAAAGCCCCCAGACCCAAATTGAGAGGGGCTGCTTGCGGGCCCCCTGGGGACCCTTCAGGCCAGCTAGGTCTTTGGGTCCTGGCTCCTTCGGTTTGGGAGCTGTTGCTGCAGTTGGGCATGTTGGCCGGAGAGTGCTTCTCGGGCTGCGAACTGCAACCTTGCAGGTACCTCCCAGGTTCCATGCCCAATGAAAGCCCCCAGACTCAAATTGAGAGGGGCTGTTTGGGGGCCCCCTGGGGACACTTCAGGCCAGCTAGGTCTTTGGGTCCTGGCTCCTTCGCTTTGGGAGCTGTTGCTGCAGTTGGTCATGTAGGCCGGAAAGTGCTTCTCGGGCTGCGAACTGCAACCTTGCAGGTAGCTCCCAGGTTCCCGGCCCAAAGAAAGCCCCCAGACCCAAATTGAGAGGGGCTGCTTGGGGGCACCTTGGGACCCCTTCAGGCCAGCTAGGTCTTTGGCTCCTGGCTCCTTTGGTTTGGGATCTGTTGCTGCAGTTGGGCATGTTGTCCGGAGAGTGCTTCTCGGGCCGCGAACTGCAACCTTGCAGGCACTTCCCAGGTTCCCGGCCCAACGAAAGCCCCCAGACCAAAATTGAGAGGGGCTGCTTGCGGGCCCCCGGGGACCCTCCAGGCCAGCTATTTCTTTGGGTCCTGGCTCCTTCGCTTTGGGAGCTGTTGCTGCAGTTGGGCATGTTGGCCGGAGAGTGCTTCTTGGGCCGCGAACTGCAACCTTGCAGGTAGCTCCCAGGTCCCAGGCCCAACGAAAGCCCCCAGACACAAATTGAGAGGGGCTGCTTGGGGGCCCCCTGGGGGCACTTCAGGCCAGCTAGGTCTTTGGGTCCTGGCTCCTTCGGTTTGGGAGCTGTTGCTGGACGTTGGGCATGTTGGCCGGAGAGTGCTTCTCGGGCCGCGAACTGCAACCTTGCATGTACCTCTCAGGTATCCATGCCCAACGAAAGCCCCCAGACCCAAATTGAGAGGAGCTGCTTGGGGGCCCCCAGGGGACCCTTCAGGCCAGCTATTTTTTTGGGTCCTGGCTCCTTCGGTTTGGGAGCTGTTGCTGCACTTGGGCATGTTGGCCGGAGAGTGCTTCTCGGGCCGCGAACTGCAACCTTGCATGTACCTCCCAGGTTCCATGCCCAACGAAAGCCCCCAGACCCAAATTGAGAGGGGCTGTTTGGGGGCCCCCTGGGGACACTTCAGGCCAGCTAGGTCTTTGGGTCCTGGCTCCTTCGCTTTGGGAGCTGTTGCTGGACGTTGGGCATGTAGTCCGGAAAGTGCTTCTCGGGCTGCGAACTGCAACCTTGCAGGTACCTCCCAGGTTCCCTGGCCAACGAAAGCCCCCAGACCCAAATTGAGAGGGGCTGCTTGTGGGCCCCCTGGGGGCCCTTCAGGCCAGCTAGGTCTTTGGGTCCTGGCTCCTTCGGTTTGGGAGCTGTTGCTGGACGTTGGGCATGTTGACCGGAGAGTGCTTCTTGGACCGTGAACTACTTCCTTGCGGGTAGCTCCCAGGTTCCCGGGCCAACGAAAGCCCCCAGACCCAAATTGAGAGGGGCTGCTTGGGGGCCCCTTGGGACCCCTTCAGGCCAGCTAGGTCTTTGGGTCCTGGCTCCTTCGCTTTGGGAGCTGTTGCTGCAGTTGGGCATGTTGGCCGGAGAGTGCTTCTCGGGCCGCGAACTGCAACCTTGCAGGCACTTCCCAGGTTCCCGGGCCAACGAAAGCCCCCAGACCAAAATTGAGAGGGGCTGCTTGCGGGCCCCCGGGGACCCTCCAGGCCAGCTATTTCTTTGGGTCCTGGCTCCTTCCCTTTGGGAGCTGTTGCTGCACTTGGGCATGTTGGCCGGAGAGTGCTTCTCCGGACGCGAACTGCAACCTTGCAGGTACCTCTCAGGTCCCAGGCCCAACGAAAGCCCCCAGACCCAAATTGAGAGGGGCTGCTTGGGGGCCCCCTGGGGACTCTTCAGGCCAGCTAGGTCTTTGGGTCCTGGCTCCTTCGGTTTGGGAGCTGTTGCTGGACGTTGGGCATGTTGACCGGAGAGTGCTTCTCGGGCTGCGAACTGCAACCTTGCAGGTACCTCTCAGGTATCCATGGCCAACGAAAGCCCCCAGACCCAAATGGAGAGGGGCTGCTTGGGGGCCCCCTGGGACTCTTCAGGCCAGCTAGGTCTTTGGGTCCTGGCTCCTTCGGTTTGGGAGCTGTTGCTGGACGTTGGGCATGTTGACCGGAGAGTGCTTCTCGGGCCGCGAACTGCAACCTTGCAGGTACTTCCCATGTCCCAGGCCCAAGGAAAGCCCCCAGACCCAAATTGAGAGGGGCTGCTTGGGGCCCCAAGGGTGCCCTTCAGGCCAGCTAGGTCTTTGGGTCCTGGCTCCTTCGGTTTGGGAGCTGTTGCTGCAGTTGGGCATGTTGGCCGGAGAGTGCTTCTCGGGCTGCGAACTGCAACCTTGCAGGTACCTCCCAGGTTCCATGCCCAACGAAAGCCCCCAGACCCAAATGGAGAGGGGCTGCTTGGGGGCCCCTTGGGACCCCTTCAGGCCAGCTAGGTCTTTGGGTCCTGGCTCCTTCGGTTTGGGAGCTGTTGCTGGACGTTGGGCATGTTGACCGGAGAGTGCTTCTCGGGCTGCGAACTGCAACCTTGCAGGTACCTCCCATGTCCCAGACCCAACGAAAGCCCCCAGACCCAAATGGAGAGGGGCTGCTTGGGTGCCCCTTGGGACCCCTTCAGGCCAGCTAGGTCTTTGGGTCCTGGCTCCTTCGGTTTGGGAGCTGTTGCTGGACGTTGGGCATGTTGACCGGAGAGTGCTTCTCGGGCTGCGAACTGCAACCTTGCAGGTACCTCCCAGGTCCCCGGCCCAACGAAAGCCCCCAGACCCAAATTGAGAGGGGCTGTTTGGGGGCCCCCTGGGGGCCCTTCAGGCCAGCTAGGTCTTTGGGTCCTGGCTCCTTCGGTTTGGGAGCTGTTGCTGCAGTTGGGCATGTTGGCCGGAGAGTGCTTCTCGGGCCGCGAACTGCAACCTTGCAGGTACCTCCCAGGTTCCCGGCCCAACGAAAGCCCACAGACCCAAATGGAGAGGGGCTGTTTTGGGGCCCCCTGGGGGCCCTTCAGGCCAGCTAGGTCTTTGGGTCCTGGCTCCTTCGGTTTGAGAGCTGTTGCTGGACGTTGGGCATGTTGGCCGGAGAGTGCTTCTCGGGCTGCGAACTGCAACCTTGCAGGTAGCTCCCAGGTTCCCGGCCCAACGAAAGCCCCCAGACCCAAATGGAGAGGGGCTGCTTGGGGGCCCCCTGGGGGCCCTTCAGGCCAGCTAGGTCTTTGGGTCCTGGCTCCTTCGGTTTGGGAGCTGTTGCTGCAGTTGGGCATGTTGGCCGGAGAGTGCTTCTCGGGACGCGAACTGCAACCTTGCAGGTAGCTCCCAGGTTCCATGCCCAACGAAAGCCCCCAGACCCAAATTGAGAGGGGCTGTTTGCGGGCCCCCTGGGGACACTTCAGGCCAGCTAGGTCTTTGGGTCCTGGCTCCTTCGCTTTGGGAGCTGTTGATGGACGTTGGGCATGTAGGCCGGAAAGTGCTTCTCGGGCTGCGAACTGCAACCTTGCAGGTACCTCCCAGGTTCCCTGGCCAACGAAAGCCCCCAGACCCAAATTGAGAGGGGCTGCTTTTGGGCCCCCTGGGGTCCCTTCAGGCCAGCTAGGTCTTTGGGTCCTGGCTCCTTCGGTTTGGGAGCTGTTGCTGGACGTTGGGCATGTTGACCGGAGAGTGCTTCTCGGGCTGCGAACTGCAACCTTGCAGGTACCTCCCAGGTTCCATGCCCAAGGAAAGCCCACAGACCCAAATTGAGAGGGGCTGCTTGGGGGCCCCCTGGGGGCCCTTCAGGCCAGCTAGGTCTTTGTGTCCTGGCTCCTTCGGTTTGGGAGCTGTTGCTGCAGTTGGGCATGTTGGCCGGAGAGTGCTTCTCGGGCCGCGAACTGCAACCTTGCAGGTAGCTCCCAGGTTCCCGGCCCAACGAAAGCCCCCAGACCCAAATTGAGAGGGGCTGTTTGGGTGCCCCCTGGGGACTCTTCAGGCCAGCTAGGTCTTTGGGTCCTGGCTCCTTCGGTTTGGGAGCTGTTGCTGCAGTTGGGCATGTTGGCCGGAGAGTGCTTCTCGGGCCGCGAACTGCAACCTTGCAGGCACTTCCCAGGTTCCCGGCCCAACGAAAGACCCCAGACCAAAATTGAGAGGGGCTGCTTGGGGGCCCCCGGGGACCCTCCAGGCCAGCTATTTCTTTGGGTCCTGGTCCTTCGGTTTGGGAGCTGTTGCTGCAGTTGGGAATGTTGGCCGGAGAGTGCTTCTCGGGACGCGAACTGCAACCTTGCAGGTACCTCCCAGGTCCCAGGCCAAAGGAAAGCCCCCAGACCCAAATTGAGAGGGGCTGCTTGGGGCCCCAAGGGTGCCCTTCAGGCCAGCTAGGTCTTTGGGTCCTGGCTCCTTCGGTTTGGGAGCTGTTGCTGCAGTTGGGCATGTTGGCCGGAGAGTGCTTCTCGGGCTGCGAACTGCAACCTTGCAGGTACCTCCCAGGTTCCCGGCCCAACGAAAGCCCCCAGACCCAAATTGAGAGGGGCTGCTTGGGGGCCCCCTGGGGGCCCTTCAGGCCAGCTAGGTCTTTGGGTCCTGGCTCCTTCGGTTTGGGAGCTGTTGCTGGACGTTGGGCATGTTGACCGGAGAGTGCTTCTCGGGCTGCGAACTGCAACCTTGCAGGTACCTCCCAGGTTCCATGCCCAACGAAAGCCCCCAGACCCAAATGGAGAGGGGCTGCTTGGGGGCCCCTTGGGGGGCCTTCAGGCCAGCTAGGTCTTTGGGTCCTGGCTCCTTCGGTTTGGGAGCTGTTGCTGGACGTTGGGCATGTTGACCGGAGAGTGCTTCTCGGGCCGCGAACTGCAACCTTGCAGGTACCTCCCATGTCCCAGACCCAACGAAAGCCCCCAGACCCAAATTGAGAGGGGCTGCTTGGGTGCCCCCTGGGGGCCCTTCAGGCCAGCTAGGTCTTTGGGTCCTGGCTCCTTCGGTTTGGGAGCTGTTGCTGGACGTTGGGCATGTTGACCGGAGAGTGCTTCTCGGGCTGCGAACTGCAACCTTGCAGGTACCTCCCAGGTCCCCGGCCCAACGAAAGCCCCCAGACCCAAATTGAGAGGGGCTGCTTGGGGGCCCCTTGGGACCCCTTCAGGCCAGCTAGGTCTTTGGGTCCTGGCTCCTTCGGTTTGGGAGCTGTTGCTGCAGTTGGGCATGTTGGCCGGAGAGTGCTTCTCGGGCCGCGAACTGCAACCTTGCAGGTACCTCCCAGGTTCCCGGCCCAACGAAAGCCCCCAGACCCAAATGGAGAGGGGCTGTTTGGGGGCCCCCTGGGGACACTTCAGGCCAGCTAGGTCTTTGGGTCCTGGCTCCTTCGCTTTGGGAGCTGTTGCTGGACGTTGGGCATGTTGACCGGAGAGTGCTTCTCGGGCTGCGAACTGCAACCTTGCAGGTACCTCCCATGTCCCAGACCCAACGAAAGCCCCCAGACCCAAATTGAGAGGGGCTGCTTGGGGGCCCCCTGGGGGCCCTTCAGGCCAGCTAGGTCTTTGGGTCCTGGCTCCTTCGGTTTGGGAGCTGTTGCTGGACGTTGGGCATGTTGACCGAAGAGTGCTTCTCGGGCTGCGAACTGCAACCTTGCAGGTACCTCCAAGGTCCCCGGCCCAAGGAAAGCCCCCAGACCAAAATTGAGAGGGGCTGCTTGGTGGCCCCCTGGGGGCCCCTTCAGGCCAGCTAGGTCTTTGGGTCCTGGCTCCTTCGGTTTGGGAGCTGTTGCTGCAGTTGGGCATGTTGGCCGGAGAGTGCTTCTCGGGCTGCGAACTGCAACCTTGCAGGTAGCTCCCAGGTTCCCGGCCCAACGAAAGCCCCCAGACCCAAATTGAGAGGGGCTGTTTTGGGGCCCCCTGGGGGCCCTTCAGGCCAGCTAGGTCTTTGGGTCCTGGCTCCTTCGGTTTGGGAGCTGTTGCTGGACGTTGGGCATGTTGGCCGGAGAGTGCTTCTCGGGCTGCGAACTGCAACCTTGCTGGTACCTCCCAGGTCCCAGGCCCAAGGAAAGCCCCCAGACCCAAATGGAGAGGGGCTGCTTGGGTGCCCCCTGGGGGCCCTTCAGGCCAGCTAGGTCTTTGGGTCCTGGCTCCTTCGGTTTGGGAGCTGTTGCTGCAGTTGGGCATGTTGGCCGGAGAGTGCTTCTCGGGCCGCGAACTGCAACCTTGCAGGTAGCTCCCAGGTTCCCGGCCCAACGAAAGCCCCCAGACACAAATGGAGAGGGGCTGTTTGGGGGCTCCCCGGGGACTCTTCAGGCCAGCTAGGTCTTTGGGTCCTGGCTCCTTCGGTTTGGGAGCTGTTGCTGGACGTTGGGCATGTTGACCGGAGAGTACTTCTCGGGCTGCGAACTGCAACCTTGCAGGTACCTCCCATGTCCCAGGCCCAACGAAAGCCCCCAGACCCAAATTGAGAGGGGCTGCTTGTGGGCCCCCTGGGGGCCCTTCAGGCCAGCTAGGTCTTTGGGTCCTGGCTCCTTCGGTTTGGGAGCTGTTGCTGGACGTTGGGCATGTTGGCCGGAGAGTGCTTCTCGGGCTGCGAACTGCAACCTTGCAGGTACCTCCCAGGTCTCAGGCCCAGCGAAAGCCCCCAGACCCAAATTGAGAGGGGCTGCTTGGGGGCCCCCTGGGGACCCTTCAGGCCAGCTATTTACTTGGGTCCTGGCTCCTTCAGTTTGGGAGCTGTTGCTGGACGTTGGGCATGTAGGACGGAGAGTGCTTCTCGGGCCGTGAACTGCAACCTTGCAGGTAGCTCCCAGGTTCCCGGCCCAAAGAAAGCCCCCAGACCCAAATGGAGAGGGGCTGTTTGGGTGCCCTCTGGGGACTCTTCAGGCCAGCTAGGTCTTTGGGTCCTGGCTCCTTCGGTTTGGGAGCTGTTGCTGGACGTTGGACATGTTGGCCGGAGAGTGCTTCTCGGGCCGTGAACTGCAACCTTGCAGGTAGCTCCCAGGTTCCCGGCCCAAGGAAAGCCCCCAGACCCAAATGGAGAGGGGCTGCTTGGGGGCCCCTTGGGACCCCTTCAGGCCAGCTAGGTCTTTGGCTCCTGGCTCCTTCGGTTTGGGAGCTGTTGCTGCAGTTGGGCATGTTGGCCGGAGAGTGCTTCTCGGGCCGCGAACTGCAACCTTGCAGGTACCTCCCAGGTTCCCGGGCCAACGAAAGCCCCCAGACCCAAATTGAGAGGGGCTGCTTGGGTGCCCCCTGGGGGCCCTTCAGGCCAGCTAGGTCTTTGGGTCCTGGCTCCTTCGGTTTGGGAGCTGTTGCTGGACGTTGGGCATGTTGACCGGAGAGTGCTTCTCGGGCTGCGAACTGCAACCTTGCAGGTACCTCCCAGGTTCCATGCCCAACGAAAGCCCCCAGACCCAAATTGAGAGGGGCTGCTTGGGGGCCCCCTGGGGGCCCTTCAGGCCAGCTAGGTCTTTGGGTCCTGGCTCCTTCGGTTTGGGAGCTGTTGCTGCAGTTGGGCATGTTGGCCGGAGAGTGCTTCTCGGGTTGCGAACTGCAACCTTGCAGGTACCTCCCAGGTTCCCGGCCCAACGAAAGCCCCCAGACCCAAATTGAGAGGGGCTGCTTGGGTGCCCCCTGGGGGCCCTTCAGGCCAGCTAGGTCTTTGGGTCCTGGCTCCTTCGGTTTGGGAGCTGTTGCTGGACGTTGGGCATGTTGACCGGAGAGTGCTTCTCGGGCTGCGAACTGCAACCTTGCAGGTAGCTCCCATGTCCCAGGCCCAACGAAAGCCCCCAGACCCAAATGGAGAGGGGCTGCTTGGGGGCCCCCTGGGGGCCCTTCAGGCCAGCTAGGTCTTTGGGTCCTGGCTCCTTCGGTTTGGGAGCTGTTGCTGGACGTTGGGCATGTTGACCGGAGAGTGCTTCTCGGGCTGCGAACTGCAACCTTGCAGGTACCTCCCAGGTTCCATGCCCAACGAAAGCCCCCAGACCCAAATTGAGAGGGGCTGTTTGGGGGCCCTTCAGGCCAGCTAGGTCTTTGGGTCCTGGCTCCTTCGCTTTTGGGAGCTGTTGCTGCAGTTGGGCATGTTGGCCGGAGAGTGCTTCTCGGGCCGCGAACTGCAACCTTGCAGGTAGCTCCCAGGTTCCCGGCCCAAGGAAAGCCCCCAGACACAAATGGAGAGGGGCTGTTTGGGGGCCCCCTGGGGCCCCTTCAGGCCAGCTAGGTCTTTGGGTCCTGGTCCTTCGGTTTGGGAGCTGTTGCTGGACGTTGGGCATGTTGGCCGGAGAGTGCTTCTCGGGCTGCGAACTGCAACCTTGCAGGTAGCTCCCAGGTTCCCGGCCCAACGAAAGCCCCCAGACCCAAATGGAGAGGGGCTGCTTGGGGGCCCCCTGGGGGCCCTTCAGGCCAGCTAGGTCTTTGGGTCCTGGCTCCTTCGGTTTGGGAGCTGTTGCTGCAGTTGGGCATGTTGGCCGGAGAGTGCTTCTCGGGCCGCGAACTGCAACCTTGCAGGTAGCTCCCAGGTTCCCGGCCCAACGAAAGCCCCCAGACCCAAATTGAGAGGGGCTGTTTGGGGGCACCCTGGCGACTCTTCAGGCCAGCTAGGTCTTTGGGTCCTGGCTCCTTCGGTTTGGGAGCTGTTGCTGGACGTTGGGCATGTTGACCGGAGAGTGCTTCTCGGGCTGCGAACTGCAACCTTGCAGGTACCTCCCATGTCCCAGGCCCAACGAAAGCCCCCAGACCCAAATTGAGAGGGGCTGCTTGGGGGCCCCCTGGGGGCCCTTCAGGCCAGCTAGGTCTTTGGGTCCTGGCTCCTTCGGTTTGGGAGCTGTTGCTGGACGTTGGGCATGTTGACCGGAGAGTGCTTCTCGGGCTGCGAACTGCAACCTTGCAGGTTCCTCCCAGGTCTCAGGCCCAACGAAAGCCCCCAGACCCAAATTGAGAGGGCCTGCTTGGGGGCCCCCTGGGGGCCCTTCAGGCCAGCTAGGTCTTTGGGTCCTGGCTCCTTCGGTTTGGGAGCTGTTTCTGGACGTTGGACATGTTGGCCGGAGAGTGCTTCTCGGACCGTGAAATGCTACCTTGCAGGTAGCTACCAGGTTCCCGGCCCAACGAAAGACCCCAGACCAAAATTGAGAGGGGCTGCTTGGGGGCCCCCGGGGACCCTCCAGGCCAGCTATTTCTTTGGGTCCTGGCTCCTTCGGTTTGGGAGCTGTTGCTGCAGTTGGGAATGTTGGCCGGAGAGTGCTTCTCGGGACGCGAACTGCAACCTTGCAGGTACCTCCCAGGTCCCAGGCCAAAGGAAAGCCCCCAGACCCAAATTGAGAGGGGCTGCTTGGGGCCCCAAGGGTGCCCTTCAGGCCAGCTAGGTCTTTGGGTCCTGGCTCCTTCGGTTTGGGAGCTGTTGCTGCAGTTGGGCATGTTGGCCGGAGAGTGCTTCTCGGGCTGCGAACTGCAACCTTGCAGGTACCTCCCAGGTTCCCGGCCCAACGAAAGCCCCCAGACCCAAATTGAGAGGGGCTGCTTGGGGGCCCCCTGGGGGCCCTTCAGGCCAGCTAGGTCTTTGGGTCCTGGCTCCTTCGGTTTGGGAGCTGTTGCTGGACGTTGGGCATGTTGACCGGAGAGTGCTTCTCGGGCTGCGAACTGCAACCTTGCAGGTACCTCCCAGGTTCCATGCCCAACGAAAGCCCCCAGACCCAAATGGAGAGGGGCTGCTTGGGGGCCCCTTGGGGGGCCTTCAGGCCAGCTAGGTCTTTGGGTCCTGGCTCCTTCGGTTTGGGAGCTGTTGCTGGACGTTGGGCATGTTGACCGGAGAGTGCTTCTCGGGCCGCGAACTGCAACCTTGCAGGTACCTCCCATGTCCCAGACCCAACGAAAGCCCCCAGACCCAAATTGAGAGGGGCTGCTTGGGTGCCCCCTGGGGGCCCTTCAGGCCAGCTAGGTCTTTGGGTCCTGGCTCCTTCGGTTTGGGAGCTGTTGCTGGACGTTGGGCATGTTGACCGGAGAGTGCTTCTCGGGCTGCGAACTGCAACCTTGCAGGCACTTCCCAGGTTCCCGGCCCAACGAAAGCCCCCAGACCCAAATTGAGAGGGGCTGCTTGGGGGCCCCTTGGGACCCCTTCAGGCCAGCTAGGTCTTTGGGTCCTGGCTCCTTCGGTTTGGGAGCTGTTGCTGCAGTTGGGCATGTTGGCCGGAGAGTGCTTCTCGGGCCGCGAACTGCAACCTTGCAGGTACCTCCCAGGTTCCCGGCCCAACGAAAGCCCCCAGACCCAAATGGAGAGGGGCTGTTTGGGGGCCCCCTGGGGACACTTCAGGCCAGCTAGGTCTTTGGGTCCTGGCTCCTTCGCTTTGGGAGCTGTTGCTGGACGTTGGGCATGTTGACCGGAGAGTGCTTCTCGGGCTGCGAACTGCAACCTTGCAGGTACCTCCCATGTCCCAGACCCAACGAAAGCCCCCAGACCCAAATTGAGAGGGGCTGCTTGGGGGCCCCCTGGGGGCCCTTCAGGCCAGCTAGGTCTTTGGGTCCTGGCTCCTTCGGTTTGGGAGCTTTTGCTGGACGTTGGGCATGTTGACCGAAGAGTGCTTCTCGGGCTGCGAACTGCAACCTTGCAGGTACCTCCAAGGTCCCCGGCCCAAGGAAAGCCCCCAGACCCAAATTGAGAGGGGCTGTTTGGGGGCCCCCTGGGGGCCCTTCAGGCCAGCTAGGTCTTTGGGTCCTGGCTCCTTCGCTTTGGGAGCTGTTGCTGCAGTTGGGCATGTTGGCCGGAGAGTGCTTCTCGGGCCGCGAACTGCAACCTTGCAGGTACCTCCCAGGTTCCCGGCCCAAGGAAAGCCCCCAGACACAAATGGAGAGGGGCTGTTTGGGGGCCCCCTGGGGCCCCTTCAGGCCAGCTAGGTCTTTGGGTCCTGGCTCCTTCGGTTTGGGAGCTGTTGCTGGACGTTGGGCATGTTGGCCGGAGAGTGCTTCTCGGGCTGCGAACTGCAACCTTGCAGGTAGCTCCCAGGTTCCCGGCCCAACGAAAGCCCCCAGACCCAAATGGAGAGGGGCTGTTTGGGGGCCCCCTGGGGGCCCTTCAGGCCAGCTAGGTCTTTGGGTCCTGGCTCCTTCGGTTTGGGAGCTGTTGCTGCAGTTGGGCATGTTGGCCGGAGAGTGCTTCTCGGGCCGCGAACTGCAACCTTGCAGGTAGCTCCCAGGTTCCCGGCCCAACGAAAGCCCCCAGACCCAAATTGAGAGGGGCTGTTTGGGGGCACCCTGGCGACTCTTCAGGCCAGCTAGGTCTTTGGGTCCTGGCTCCTTCGGTTTGGGAGCTGTTGCTGGACGTTGGGCATGTTGACCGGAGAGTGCTTCTCGGGCTGCGAACTGCAACCTTGCAGGTACCTCCCATGTCCCAGGCCCAACGAAAGCCCCCAGACCCAAATTGAGAGGGGCTGCTTGGGGGCCCCCTGGGGGCCCTTCAGGCCAGCTAGGTCTTTGGGTCCTGGCTCCTTCGGTTTGGGAGCTGTTGCTGGACGTTGGGCATGTTGACCGGAGAGTGCTTCTCGGGCTGCGAACTGCAACCTTGCAGGTACCTCCCAGGTCTCAGGCCCAACGAAAGCCCCCAGACCCAAATTGAGAGGGCCTGCTTGGGGGCCCCCTGGGGGCCCTTCAGGCCAGCTAGGTCTTTGGGTCCTGGCACATTCGGTTTGGGAGCTGTTTCTGGACGTTGGACATGTTGGCCGGAGAGTGCTTCTCGGACCGTGAAATGCTACCTTGCAGGTAGCTACCAGGTTCCCGGCCCAACGAAAGCCCCCAGACCCAAATTGAGAGGGGCTGCTTGGGGGCCCCTTGGGACCCCTTCAGGCCAGCTAGGTCTTTGGCTCCTGGCTCCTTCGGTTTGGGAGCTGTTGCTGCAGTTGGGCATGTTGGCCGGAGAGTGCTTCTCGGGCCGCGAACTGCAACCTTGCAGGTACCTCCCAGGTTCCCGGCCCAACGAAAGCCCCCAGACCCAAATTGAGAGGGGCTGTTTGGGGGCCCCCTGGGGACTCTTCAGGCCAGCTAGGTCTTTGGGTCCTGGCTCCTTCGGTTTGGGAGCTGTTGCTGGACGTTGGGCATGTTGACCGGAGAGTGCTTCTCGGGCTGCGAACTGCAACCTTGCAGGTACCTCCCATGTCCCAGACCCAACGAAAGCCCCCAGACCCAAATGGAGAGGGGCTGCTTGGGGGCCCCCTGGGGGCCCTTCTGGCCAGCTAGGTCTTTGGGTCCTGGCTCCTTCGGTTTGGGAGCTGTTGCTGCAGTTGGGCATGTTGGCCGGAGAGTGCTTCTCGGGCTGCGAACTGCAACCTTGCAGGTAGCTCCCAGGTTCCCGGCCCAACGAAAGCCCCCAGACCCAAATGGAGAGGGGCTGCTTGGGGGCCCCCTGGGGGCCCTTCAGGCCAGCTAGGTCTTTGGGTCCTGGCTCCTTCGCTTTGGGAGCTGTTGCTGGACGTTGGGCATGTTGGCCGGAGAGTGCTTCTCGGGCTGCGAACTGCAACCTTGCAGGTAGCTCCAGGTTCCCGGCCCAAGGAAAGCCCCCAGACCCAAATGGAGAGGGGCTGCTTGGGGGCCCCCTGGGGACTCTTCAGGCCAGCTAGGTCTTTGGGTCCTGGCTCCTTCGGTTTGGGAGCTGTTGCTGGACGTTGGGCATGTTGACCAGAGAGTGCTTCTCGGGCTGCGAACTGCAACCTTGCAGGTACCTCCCAGGTCCCAGGCCCAACGAAAGCCCCCAGACCCAAATTGAGAGGGGCTGCTTGGGGGCCCCCTGGGGGCCCTTCAGGCCAGCTAGGTCTTTGGGTCCTGGCTCCTTCGGTTTGGGAGCTGTTGCTGGACGTTGGGCATGTTGACCGGAGAGTGCTTCTCGGGCTGCGAACTGCAACCTTGCAGGTACCTCCCAGGTCTCAGGCCCAATGAAAGCCCCCAGACC
Organism: Gallinula chloropus; assembly: GCF_964237585.1. Classification (NCBI taxonomy): domain Eukaryota; kingdom Metazoa; phylum Chordata; class Aves; order Gruiformes; family Rallidae; genus Gallinula; species Gallinula chloropus. The sequence goes on from NC_140092.1 coordinate 32,525,765, forward strand.
CAAATGGAGAGGGGCTGCTTGGGGGCCCCCTGGGGGCCCTTCAGGCCAGCTAGGTCTTTGGGTCCTGGCTCCTTCGGTTTGGGAGCTGTTGCTGGACGTTGGACATGTTGGCCGGAGAGTGCTTCTCGGACCGTGAACTGCTTCCTTGCAGGTAGCTCCCAGGTTCCCGGTCCAACGAAAGCCCCCAGACCCAAATTGAGAGGGGCTGCTTGGGGGCCCCTTGGGACCCCTTCAGGCCAGCTAGGTCTTTGGCTCCTGGCTCCTTCGGTTTGGGAGCTGTTGCTGCAGTTGGGCATGTTGGCCGGAGAGTGCTTCTCGGGCCGCGAACTGCAACCTTGCAGGTACCTCCAGGTTCAATGCCCAACAAAAGCCCCCAGACCCAAATTGAGAGGGGCTGCTTGCGGGCCCCCTGGGGGCCCTTCAGGCCAGCTAGGTCTTTGGGTCCTGGCTCCTTCGGTTTGGGAGCTGTTGCTGCAGTTGGGCATGCTGGCCGGAGAGTGCTTCTCGGGCAGCGAACTGCAACCTTGCAGGCACTTCCCAGGTTCCCGGCCCAACGAAAGCCCCCAGACCAAAATTGAGAGGGGCTGCTTGCGGGCCCCTGGGGACCCTCCAGGCCAGCTATTTCTTTGGGTCCTGGCTCCTTCGCTTTGGGAGCTGTTGCTGCAGTTGGGCATGTTGGCCGGAGAGTGCTTCTCGGGCCGCGAACTGCAACCTTGCAGGTACCTCCCAGATTCCCGGGCCAACGAAAGCCCCCAGACCCAAATTGAGAGGGGCTGCTTGGGGGCCCCCTGGGGGCCCTTCAGGCCAGCTAGGTCTTTGGGTCCTGGCTCCTTCGGTTTGGGAGCTGTTGCTGGACGTTGGGCATGTTGGCCGGAGAGTGCTTCTCGGGCCGCGAACTGCAACCTTGCAGGCACTTCCCATGTCCCCGGCCCAACGAAAGCCCCCAGACCCAAATTGAGAGGGGCTGCTTGCGGGCCCCCTGGGGACCCTTCAGGCCAGCTAGGTCTTTGGGTCCTGGCTCCTTCGGTTTGGGAGCTGTTGCTGCAGTTGGGCATGTTGGCCGGAGAGTGCTTCTCGGGCTGCGAACTGCAACCTTGCAGGTACCTCCCAGGTTCCATGCCCAATGAAAGCCCCCAGACTCAAATTGAGAGGGGCTGTTTGGGGGCCCCCTGGGGACACTTCAGGCCAGCTAGGTCTTTGGGTCCTGGCTCCTTCGCTTTGGGAGCTGTTGCTGCAGTTGGTCATGTAGGCCGGAAAGTGCTTCTCGGGCTGCGAACTGCAACCTTGCAGGTAGCTCCCAGGTTCCCGGCCCAAAGAAAGCCCCCAGACCCAAATTGAGAGGGGCTGCTTGGGGGCACCTTGGGACCCCTTCAGGCCAGCTAGGTCTTTGGCTCCTGGCTCCTTTGGTTTGGGATCTGTTGCTGCAGTTGGGCATGTTGTCCGGAGAGTGCTTCTCGGGCCGCGAACTGCAACCTTGCAGGCACTTCCCAGGTTCCCGGCCCAACGAAAGCCCCCAGACCAAAATTGAGAGGGGCTGCTTGCGGGCCCCCGGGGACCCTCCAGGCCAGCTATTTCTTTGGGTCCTGGCTCCTTCGCTTTGGGAGCTGTTGCTGCAGTTGGGCATGTTGGCCGGAGAGTGCTTCTTGGGCCGCGAACTGCAACCTTGCAGGTACCTCCCAGGTTCCCGGGCCAACGAAAGCCCCCAGACCCAAATTGAGAGGGGCTGCTTGGGGGCCCCATGGGGGCCCTTCAGGCCAGCTATTTCTTTGGGTCCTGGCTCCTTCGGTTTGGGAGCTGTTGCTGCAGTTGGGCATGTTGGCCGGAGAGTGCTTCTCGGGCCGCGAACTGCAACCTTGCAGGCACTTCCCAGGTTCCCGGCCCAACGAAAGCCCCCAGACCAAAATTGAGAGGGGCTGCTTGCGGGCCCCCGGGGACCATCCAGGCCAGCTATTTCTTTGGGTCCTGGCTCCTTCGCTTTGTGAGCTGTTGCTGGACGTTGGGCATGTTGGCGGGAGAGTGCTTCTCGGGCCGCGAGCTGCAACCTTGCAGGTACCTCCCAAGTTTCATGCACAACGAAAGCCCCCAGACCCAAATGGAGAGGGGCTGTTTGGGGGCCCTCTGGGGACACTTCAGGCCAGCTAGGTCTTTGGGTCCTGGCTCCTTCGGTTTGGGAGCTGTTGCTGGACGTTGGGCATGTAGGCCGGAAAGTGCTTCTCGGGCTGCGAACTGCAACCTTGCAGGTACCTCCCAGGTTCCCGGGCCAACGAAAGCCCCCAGACCCAAATTGAGAGGGGCTGCTTGGGTGCCCCCTGGGGGCCCTTCAGGCCAGCTAGGTCTTTGGGTCCTGGCTCCTTCGGTTTGGGAGCTGTTGCTGGACGTTGGGCATGTTGGCCGGAGAGTGCTTCTCGGGCTGCGAACTGCAACCTTGCAGGTACCTCCCAGGTTCCATGCCCAACGAAAGCCCCCAGACCCAAATTGAGAGGGGCTGTTTGGGGGCCCCCTGGGGGCCCTTCAGGCCAGCTAGGTCTTTGGGTCCTGGCTCCTTCGCTTTGGGAGCTGTTGCTGCAGTTGGGCATGTTGGCCGGAGAGTGCTTCTCGGGCCGCGAACTGCAACCTTGCAGGTAGCTCCCAGGTTCCCGGCCCAAGGAAAGCCCCCAGACACAAATGGAGAGGGGCTGTTTGGGGGCCCCCTGGGGCCCCTTCAGGCCAGCTAGGTCTTTGGGTCCTGGCTCCTTCGGTTTGGGAGCTGTTGCTGGACGTTGGGCATGTTGGCCGGAGAGTGCTTCTCGGGCTGCGAACTGCAACCTTGCAGGTAGCTCCCAGGTTCCCGGCCCAACGAAAGCCCCCAGACCCAAATGGAGAGGGGCTGCTTGGGGGCCCCCTGGGGGCCCTTCAGGCCAGCTAGTTCTTTGGGTCCTGGCTCCTTCGGTTTGGGAGCTGTTGCTGCAGTTGGGCATGTTGGCCGGAGAGTGCTTCTCGGGCCGCGAACTGCAACCTTGCAGGTAGCTCCCAGGTTCCCGGCCCAACGAAAGCCCCCAGACCCAAATTGAGAGGGGCTGTTTGGGGGCACCCTGGCGACTCTTCAGGCCAGCTAGGTCTTTGGGTCCTGGCTCCTTCGGTTTGGGAGCTGTTGCTGGACGTTGGGCATGTTGACCGGAGAGTGCTTCTCGGGCTGCGAACTGCAACCTTGCAGGTACCTCCCATGTCCCAGGCCCAACGAAAGCCCCCAGACCCAAATTGAGAGGGGCTGCTTGGGGGCCCCCTGGGGGCCCTTCAGGCCAGCTAGGTCTTTGGGTCCTGGCTCCTTCGGTTTGGGAGCTGTTGCTGGACGTTGGGCATGTTGGCCGGAGAGTGCTTCTCGGGCTGCGAACTGCAACCTTGCAGGTACCTCCCAGGTCTCAGGCCCAACGAAAGCCCCCAGACCCAAATTGAGAGGGCCTGCTTGGGGGCCCCCTGGGGGCCCTTCAGGCCAGCTAGGTCTTTGGGTCCTGGCTCCTTCGGTTTGGGAGCTGTTTCTGGACGTTGGACATGTTGGCCGGAGAGTGCTTCTCGGACCGTGAAATGCTACCTTGCAGGTAGCTACCAGGTTCCCGGCCCAACGAGAGCCCCCAGACCCAAATTGAGAGGGGCTGCTTGGGGGCCCCTTGGGACCCCTTCAGGCCAGCTAGGTCTTTGGCTCCTGGCTCCTTCGGTTTGGGAGCTGTTGCTGCAGTTGGGCATGTTGGCCGGAGAGTGCTTCTCGGGCCGCGAACTGCAACCTTGCAGGTACCTCCCAGGTTCCCGGCCCAACGAAAGCCCCCAGACCCAAATTGAGAGGGGCTGTTTGGGGGCCCCCTGGGGACTCTTCAGGCCAGCTAGGTCTTTGGGTCCTGGCTCCTTCGGTTTGGGAGCTGTTGCTGGACGTTGGGCATGTTGACCGGAGAGTGCTTCTCGGGCTGCGAACTGCAACCTTGCAGGTACCTCCCATGTCCCAGACCCAACGAAAGCCCCCAGACCCAAATGGAGAGGGGCTGCTTGGGGGCCCCCTGGGGGCCCTTCTGGCCAGCTAGGTCTTTGGGTCCTGGCTCCTTCGGTTTGGGAGCTGTTGCTGCAGTTGGGCATGTTGGCCGGAGAGTGCTTCTCGGGACGCGAACTGCAACCTTGCAGGTAGCTCCCAGGTTCCCGGACCAACGAAAGCCCCCAGACCCAAATGGAGAGGGGCTGCTTGGGGGCCCCCTGGGGGCCCTTCAGGCCAGCTAGGTCTTTGGGTCCTGGCTCCTTCGGTTTGGGAGCTGTTGCTGGACGTTGGGCATGTTGGCCGGAGAGTGCTTCTCGGGCTGCGAACTGCAACCTTGCAGGTACCTCCCAGGTTCCCGGCCCAAGGAAAGCTCCCAGACCCAAATGGAGAGGGGCTGCTTGGGGGCCCCCTGGGGACTCTTCAGGCCAGCTAGGTCTTTGGGTCCTGGCTCCTTCGGTTTGGGAGCTGTTGCTGGACGTTGGGCATGTTGGCCGGAGAGTGCTTCTCGGGCTGCGAACTGCAACCTTGCAGGTACCTCCCAGGTCCCAGGCCCAACGAAAGCCCCCAGACCCAAATTGAGAGGGGCTGCTTGGGGGCCCCCTGGGGGCCCTTCAGGCCAGCTAGGTCTTTGGGTCCTGGCTCCTTCGGTTTGGGAGCTGTTGCTGGACGTTGGGCATGTTGACCGGAGAGTGCTTCTCGGGCTGCGAACTGCAACCTTGCAGGTACCTCCCAGGTCTCAGGCCCAATGAAAGCCCCCAGACCCAAATGGAGAGGGGCTGCTTGGGGGCCCCCTGGGGGCCCTTCAGGCCAGCTAGGTCTTTGGGTCCTGGCTCCTTCGGTTTGGGAGCTGTTGCTGGACGTTGGACATGTTGGCCGGAGAGTGCTTCTCGGACCGTGAACTGCTTCCTTGCAGGTAGCTCCCAGGTTCCCGGTCCAACGAAAGCCCCCAGACCCAAATTGAGAGGGGCTGCTTGGGGGCCCCTTGGGACCCCTTCAGGCCAGCTAGGTCTTTGGCTCCTGGCTCCTTCGGTTTGGGAGCTGTTGCTGCAGTTGGGCATGTTGGCCGGAGAGTGCTTCTCGGGCCGCGAACTGCAACCTTGCAGGTACCTCCCAGGTTCAATGCCCAACAAAAGCCCCCAGACCCAAATTGAGAGGGGCTGCTTGCGGGCCCCCTGGGGGCCCTTCAGGCCAGCTAGGTCTTTGGGTCCTGGCTCCTTCGGTTTGGGAGCTGTTGCTGCAGTTGGGCATGCTGGCCGGAGAGTGCTTCTCGGGCAGCGAACTGCAACCTTGCAGGCACTTCCCAGGTTCCCGGCCCAAGGAAAGCCCCCAGACCAAAATTGAGAGGGGCTGCTTGCGGGCCCCTGGGGACCCTCCAGGCCAGCTATTTCTTTGGGTCCTGGCTCCTTCGCTTTGGGAGCTGTTGCTGCAGTTGGGCATGTTGGCCGGAGAGTGCTTCTCGGGCCGCGAACTGCAACCTTGCAGGTACCTCCCAGATTCCCGGGCCAACGAAAGCCCCCAGACCCAAATTGAGAGGGGCTGCTTGGGGGCCCCCTGGGGGCCCTTCAGGCCAGCTAGGTCTTTGGGTCCTGGCTCCTTCGGTTTGGGAGCTGTTGCTGGACGTTGGGCATGTTGGCCGGAGAGTGCTTCTCGGGCCGCGAACTGCAACCTTGCAGGCACTTCCCATGTCCCCGGCCCAACGAAAGCCCCCAGACCCAAATTGAGAGGGGCTGCTTGCGGGCCCCCTGGGGACCCTTCAGGCCAGCTAGGTCTTTGGGTCCTGGCTCCTTCGGTTTGGGAGCTGTTGCTGCAGTTGGGCATGTTGGCCGGAGAGTGCTTCTCGGGCTGCGAACTGCAACCTTGCAGGTACCTCCCAGGTTCCATGCCCAATGAAAGCCCCCAGACTCAATTTGAGAGGGGCTGTTTGGGGGCCCCCTGGGGACACTTCAGGCCAGCTAGGTCTTTGGGTCCTGGCTCCTTCGCTTTGGGAGCTGTTGCTGCAGTTGGTCATGTAGGCCGGAAAGTGCTTCTCGGGCTGCGAACTGCAACCTTGCAGGTAGCTCCCAGGTTCCCGGCCCAACGAAAGCCCCCAGACCCAAATTGAGAGGGGCTGCTTGGGGGCACCTTGGGACCCCTTCAGGCCAGCTAGGTCTTTGGCTCCTGGCTCCTTTGGTTTGGGATCTGTTGCTGCAGTTGGGCATGTTGTCCGGAGAGTGCTTCTCGGGCCGCGAACTGCAACCTTGCAGGCACTTCCCAGGTTCCCGGCCCAAGGAAAGCCCCCAGACCAAAATTGAGAGGGGCTGCTTGCGGGCCCCCGGGGACCCTCCAGGCCAGCTATTTCTTTGGGTCCTGGCTCCTTCGCTTTGGGAGCTGTTGCTGCAGTTGGGCATGTTGGCCGGAGAGTGCTTCTTGGGCCGCGAACTGCAACCTTGCAGGTACCTCCCAGGTTCCCGGGCCAACGAAAGCCCCCAGACCCAAATTGAGAGGGGCTGCTTGGGGGCCCCATGGGGGCCCTTCAGGCCAGCAATTTCTTTGGGTCCTGGCTCCTTCGGTTTGGGAGCTGTTGCTGCAGTTGGGCATGTTGGCCGGAGAGTGCTTCTCGGGCCGCGAACTGCAACCTTGCAGGCACTTCCCAGGTTCCCGGCCCAACGAAAGCCCCCAGACCAAAATTGAGAGGGGCTGCTTGCGGGCCCCCGGGGACCATCCAGGCCAGCTATTTCTTTGGGTCCTGGCTCCTTCGCTTTGTGAGCTGTTGCTGGACGTTGGGCATGTTGGCGGGAGAGTGCTTCTCGGGCCGCGAGCTGCAACCTTGCAGGTACCTCCCAAGTTTCATGCACAACGAAAGCCCCCAGACCCAAATGGAGAGGGGCTGTTTGGGGGCCCCCTGGGGACACTTCAGGCCAGCTAGGTCTTTGGGTCCTGGCTCCTTCGGTTTGGGAGCTGTTGCTGGACGTTGGGCATGTAGGCCGGAAAGTGCTTCTCGGGCTGCGAACTGCAACCTTGCAGGTACCTCCCAGGTTCCTGGGCCAACGAAAGCCCCCAGACCCAAATTGAGAGGGGCTGCTTGGGTGCCCTCTGGGGGCCCTTCAGGCCAGCTAGGTCTTTGGGTCCTGGCTCCTTCGGTTTGGGAGCTGTTGCTGGACGTTGGGCATGTTGGCCGGAGAGTGCTTCTCGGGCTGCGAACTGCAACCTTGCAGGTACCTCCCAGGTTCCATGCCCAACAAAAGCCCCCAGACCCAAATGGAGAGGGGCTGCTTGGGGGCCCCCTGGGGGCCCTTCAGGCCAGCTAGGTCTTTGGGTCCTGGCTCCTTCGGTTTGGGAGCTGTTGCTGCAGTTGGGCATGTTGGCCGGAGAGTGCTTCTCGGGCCGCGAACTGCAAACTTGCAGGTACCTCCCAGGTTCCCGGCCCAACGAAAGCCCCCAGACCCAAATTGAGAGGGGCTGCTTGGGTGCCCCCTGGGGGCCCTTCAGGCCAGCTAGGTCTTTGGGTCCTGGCTCCTTCGGTTTGGGAGCTGTTGCTGGACGTTGGGCATGTTGACCGGAGAGTGCTTCTCGGGCTGCGAACTGCAACCTTGCAGGTACCTCCCATGTCCCAGGCCCAACGAAAGCCCCCAGACCCAAATTGAGAGGGGCTGTTTGGGGGCCCCTTGGGGGCCCTTCAGGCCAGCTAGGTCTTTGGGTCCTGGCTCCTTCGGTTTGGGAGCTGTTGCTGCAGTTGGGCATGTTGGCCGGAGAGTGCTTCTCGGGCCGCGAACTGCAACATTGCAGGTAGCTCCCAGGTTCCCAGCCCAAGGAAAGCCCCCAGACACAAATGGAGAGGGGCTGTTTGGGGGCCCCCTGGGGCCCCTTCAGGCCAGCTTTTTCTTTGGGTCCTGGCTCCTTCGGTTTGGGAGCTGTTGCTGCAGTTGGGCATGTTGGCCGGAGAGTGCTTCTCGGGCCGCGAACTGCAACCTTGCAGGCTCTTCCCAGGTTCCCGGCCCAACGAAAGCCCCCAGACCCAAATGGAGAGGGGCTGCTTGCGGGCCCCTGGGGACCCTCCAGGCCAGCTATTTCTTTGGGTCCTGGCTCCTTCGCTTTGGGAGCTGTTGCTGCAGTTGGGCATGTTGGCCGGAGAGTGCTTCTCGGGCCGCGAACTGCAACCTTGCAGGTAACTCCCAGATTCCCGGGCCAACGAAAGCCCCCAGACCCAAATTGAGAGGGGCTGCTTGGGGGCCCCCTGGGGGCCCTTCAGGCCAGCTAGGTCTTTGGGTCCTGGCTCCTTCGGTTTGGGAGCTGTTGCTGGACGTTGGGCATGTTGGCCGGAGAGTGCTTCTCGGGCCGCGAACTGCAACCTTGCAGGCATTTCGCATGTCCCCGGCCCAACGAAAGCCCCCAGACCCAAATTGAGAGGGGCTGCTTGCGGGCCCCCTGGGGACCCTTCAGGCCAGCTATTTCTTTGGGTCCTGGCTCCTTCGGTTTGGGAGCTGTTGCTGCAGTTGGGCATGTTGGCCGGAGAGTGCTTCTCGGGCCGCGAACTGCAACCTTGCAGGTACCTTCCAGGTTCCATGCCCAACGAAAGCCCCCAGACCCAAATTGAGAGGGGCTGCTTGGGTGCCCCCTGGGGGCCCTTCAGGCCAGCTAGGTCTTTGGGTCCTGGCTCCTTCGGTTTGGGAGCTGTTGCTGGACGTTGGGCATGTTGACCGGAGAGTGCTTCTCGGGAGGCGAACTGCAACATTGCAGGTAGCTCCCAGGTTCCCGGCCCAACGAAAGCCCCCAGACACAAATGGAGAGGGGCTGTTTGGGGGCCCCCTGGGGCCCCTTCAGGCCAGCTAGGTCTTTGGGTCCTGGCTCCTTCGGTTTGGGAGCTGTTGCTGCAGTTGGGCATGTTGGCCGGAGAGTGCTTCTCGGGCCGCGAACTGCAACCTTGCAGGTACCTCCCAGATTCCCGGCCCAACGAAAACCCCCAGACCCAAATTGAGAGGGGCTGCTTGGGGGCCCCCTGGGGGCCCTTCAGGCCAGCTAGGTCTTTGGGTCCTGGCTCCTTCGGTTTGGGAGCTGTTGCTGGACGTTGGGCATGTTGGCCGGAGAGTGCTTCTCGGGCCGCGAACTGCAACCTTGCAGGCACTTCCCATGTCCCCGGCCCAACGAAAGCCCCCAGACCCAAATGGAGAGGGGCTGCTTGGGTGCCCCCTGGGGACCCTTCAGGCCAGCTATTTCTTTGGGTCCTGGCTCCTTCGGTTTGGGAGCTGTTGCTGCAGTTGGGCATGTTGGCCGGAGAGTGCTTCTCGGGCTGCGAACTGAAACCTTGCAGGTACCTCCCAGGTTCCATTCGCAACGAAAGCCCCCAGACTCAAATTGAGAGGGGCTTTTTGGGGGCCCCCTGGGGACACTTCAGGCCAGCTAGGTCTTTGGGTCCTGGCTCCTTCGCTTTGGGAGCTGTTGCTGCAGTTGGGCATGTAGGCCGGAAAGTGCTTCTCGGGCTGCGAACTGCAACCTTGCAGGTACCTCCCAGGTTCCCGGGCCAACGAAAGCCCCCAGACCCAAATTGAGAGGGGCTGCTTGGGTGCCCCCTGGGGGCCCTTCAGGCCAGCTAGGTCTTTGGGTCCTGGCTCCTTCGGTTTGGGAGCTGTTGCTGGACGTTGGGCATGTTGACCGGAGAGTGCTTCTCGGACCGTGAACTGCAACCTTGCAGGTAGCTCCCAGGTTCCCGGGCCAACGAAAGCCCCCAGACCCAAATTGAGAGGGGCTGCTTGGGGGCCCCTTGGGACCCCTTCAGGCCAGCTAGGTCTTTGGGTCCTGGCTCCTTCGGTTTGGGAGCTGTTGCTGGACGTTGGGCATGTTGGCCGGAGAGTGCTTCTCGGGCCGCGAACTGCAACCTTGCAGGCATTTCGCATGTCCCCGGCCCAACGAAAGCCCCCAGACCCAAATTGAGAGGGGCTGCTTGCGGGCCCCCTGGGGACCCTTCAGGCCAGCTATTTCTTTGGGTCCTGGCTCCTTCGGTTTGGGAGCTGTTGCTGCAGTTGGGCATGTTGGCCGGAGAGTGCTTCTCGGGCCGCGAACTGCAACCTTGCAGGTACCTTCCAGGTTCCATGCCCAACGAAAGCCCCCAGACCCAAATTGAGAGGGGCTGCTTGGGTGCCCCCTGGGGGCCCTTCAGGCCAGCTAGGTCTTTGGGTCCTGGCTCCTTCGGTTTGGGAGCTGTTGCTGGACGTTGGGCATGTTGACCGGAGAGTGCTTCTCGGGAGGCGAACTGCAACATTGCAGGTAGCTCCCAGGTTCCCGGCCCAACGAAAGCCCCCAGACACAAATGGAGAGGGGCTGTTTGGGGGCCCCCTGGGGCCCCTTCAGGCCAGCTAGGTCTTTGGGTCCTGGCTCCTTCGGTTTGGGAGCTGTTGCTGCAGTTGGGCATGTTGGCCGGAGAGTGCTTCTCGGGCCGCGAACTGCAACCTTGCAGGTACCTCCCAGATTCCCGGCCCAACGAAAACCCCCAGACCCAAATTGAGAGGGGCTGCTTGGGGGCCCCCTGGGGGCCCTTCAGGCCAGCTAGGTCTTTGGGTCCTGGCTCCTTCGGTTTGGGAGCTGTTGCTGGACGTTGGGCATGTTGGCCGGAGAGTGCTTCTCGGGCCGCGAACTGCAACCTTGCAGGCACTTCCCATGTCCCCGGCCCAACGAAAGCCCCCAGACCCAAATGGAGAGGGGCTGCTTGGGTGCCCCCTGGGGACCCTTCAGGCCAGCTATTTCTTTGGGTCCTGGCTCCTTCGGTTTGGGAGCTGTTGCTGCAGTTGGGCATGTTGGCCGGAGAGTGCTTCTCGGGCTGCGAACTGAAACCTTGCAGGTACCTCCCAGGTTCCATTCGCAACGAAAGCCCCCAGACTCAAATTGAGAGGGGCTTTTTGGGGGCCCCCTGGGGACACTTCAGGCCAGCTAGGTCTTTGGGTCCTGGCTCCTTCGCTTTGGGAGCTGTTGCTGCAGTTGGGCATGTAGGCCGGAAAGTGCTTCTCGGGCTGCGAACTGCAACCTTGCAGGTACCTCCCAGGTTCCCGGGCCAACGAAAGCCCCCAGACCCAAATTGAGAGGGGCTGCTTGGGTGCCCCCTGGGGGCCCTTCAGGCCAGCTAGGTCTTTGGGTCCTGGCTCCTTCGGTTTGGGAGCTGTTGCTGGACGTTGGGCATGTTGACCGGAGAGTGCTTCTCGGACCGTGAACTGCTTCCTTGCAGGTAGCTCCCAGGTTCCCGGGCCAACGAAAGCCCCCAGACCCAAATTGAGAGGGGCTGCTTGGGGGCCCCTTGGGACCCCTTCAGGCCAGCTAGGTCTTTGGGTCCTGGCTCCTTCGGTTTGGGAGCTGTTGCTGCAGTTGGGCATGTTGGCCGGAGAGTGCTTCTCGGGCCGCGAACTGCAACCTTGCAGGCACTTCCCATGTCCCCGGCCCAACGAAAGCCCCCAGACCCAAATTGAGAGGGGCTGCTTGCGGGCCCCCTGGGGACCCTTCAGGCCAGCTATTTCTTTGGGTCCTGGCTCCTTCGGTTTGGGAGCTGTTGCTGCAGTTGGGCATGTTGGCCGGAGAGTGCTTCTCGGGCCGCGAACTGCAACCTTGCAGGTACGTCCCAGGTTCCATGCCCAACGAAAGCCCCCAGACTCAAATTGAGAGGGGCTGTTTGGGGGCCCCCTGGGGACCCTTCGGGCCAGCTATTTCCTTGGGTCCTGGCTCCTTCGGTTTGGGAGCTGTTGCTGGACGTTGGGCATGTTGACCGGAGAGTGCTTCTCGGGCCGTGAACTGCAACCTTGCAGGTAGCTCCCAGGTTCCCGGCCCAAAGAAAGCCCCCAGACCCAAATGGAGAGGGGCTGTTTGAGTGCCCTCTGGGGACTCTTCCGGCCAGCTAGGTCTTTGGCTCCTGGCTCCTTCGGTTTGGGAGCTGTTGCTGCAGTTGGGCATGTTGGCCGGAGAGTGCTTCTCGGGCTGCGAACTGCAACCTTGCAGGCACTGCCCAGGTTCCCGGCCCAACGAAAGCCCCCAGACCCAAATTGAGAGGGGCTGCTTGCGGGCCCCCTGGGGGCCCTTCAGGCCAGCTAGGTCTTTGGGTCCTGGCTCCTTCGGTTTGGGAGCTGTTGCTGCAGTTGGGCATGTAGGCCGGAGAGTGCTTCTCGGGCCGCGAACTGCAAACTTGCAGGTAGCTCCCAGGTTCCCGGCCCAACAAAAGCCCCCAGACCCAAATGGAGAGGGGCTGCTTGGGGGCCCCCTGGGGGCCCTTCAGGCCAGCTAGGTCTTTGGGTCCTGGCTCCTTCGGTTTGGGAGCTGTTGCTGCAGTTGGGCATGTTGGCCGGAGAGTGCTTCTCGGGCCGCGAACTGCAACCTTGCAGGTAGCTCCCAGGTTCCCGGCCCAACGAAAGCCCCCAGACCCAAATTGAGAGGGGCTGTTTGGGGGCCCCCTGGGGGCCCTTCAGGCCAGCTAGGTCTTTGGGTCCTGGCTCCTTCGGTTTGGGAGCTGTTGCTGGACGTTGGGCATGTTGGCCCGAGAGTGCTTCTCGGGCTGCGAACTGCAACCTTGCAGGTACCTCCCAGGTTCCCGGGCCAACGAAAGCCCCCAGACCCAAATGGAGAGGGGCTGCTTGGGGGCCCCCTGGGGGCCCTTCAGGCCAGCTAGGTCTTTGGGTCCTGGCTCCTTCGGTTTGGGAGCTGTTGCTGCAGTTGGGCATGTTGGCCGGAGAGTGATTCTCGGGCCGCGAACTGCAACCTTGCAGGTAGCTCCCAGGTTCCCGGCCCAACGAAAGCCCCCAGACCCAAATTGAGAGGGGCTGTTTGGGGGCCCCCTGGGGACTCTTCAGGCCAGCTAGGTCTTTGGGTCCTGGCTCCTTCGGTTTGGGAGCTGTTGCTGGACGTTGGGCATGTTGACCGGAGAGTGCTTCTCGGGCTGCGAACTGAAACCTTGCAGGTACCTCCCAGGTCTCAGGCCCAGCGAAAGCCCCCAGACCCAAATTGAGAGGGGCTGCTTGGGGGCCCCCTGGGGGCCCTTCAGGCCAGCTAGGTCTTTGGGTCCTGGCTCCTTCGGTTTGGGAGCTGTTGCTGGACGTTGGACATGTTGGCCGGAGAGTGCTTCTCGGACCGTGAACTGCTTCCTTGCAGGTAGCTCCCAGGTTCCCGGGCCAACGAAAGCCCCCAGACCCAAATTGAGAGGGGCTGCTTGGGGGCCCCTTGGGACCCCTTCAGGCCAGCTAGGTCTTTGGGTCCTGGCTCCTTCGGTTTGGGAGCTGTTGCTGCAGTTGGGCATGTTGGCCGGAGAGTGCTTCTCGGGCCGCGAACTGCAACCTTGCAGGCACTTCCCAGGTTATCGGCCCAACGAAAGCCCCCAGACCCAAATTGAGAGGGGCTGTTTGGGGGACCCTTTGGACCCCTTCAGGCCAGCTAGGTCTTTGGGTCCTGGCTCCTTCGGTTTGGGAGCTGTTGCTGCAGTTGGGCATGCTGGCCGGAGAGTGCTTCTCGGGCCGCGAACTGCAACCTTGCAGGCACTTCCCAGGTTCCCGGCCCAACGAAAGCCCCCAGACCAAAATTGAGAGGGGCTGCTTGCGGGCCCCCGGGGACCCTCCAGGCCAGCTATTTCTTTGGGTCCTGGCTCCTTCGGTTTGGGAGCTGTTGCTGCAGTTGGGCATGTTGGCCGGAGAGTGCTTCTCGGGCCGCGAACTGCAACCTTGCAGGTACCTCCCAGATTCCCGGCCCAACGAAAACCCCCAGACCCAAATTGAGAGGGGCTGCTTGGGGGCCCCCTGGGGGCCCTTCAGGCCAGCTAGGTCTTTGGGTCCTGGCTCCTTCGGTTTGGGAGCTGTTGCTGGACGTTGGGCATGTTGGCCGGAGAGTGCTTCTCGGGCCGCGAACTGCAACCTTGCAGGCACTTCCCATGTCCCCGGCCCAACGAAAGCCCCCAGACCCAAATTGAGAGGGGCTGCTTGGGTGCCCCCTGGGGACCCTTCAGGCCAGCTATTTCTTTGGGTCCTGGCTCCTTCGGTTTGGGAGCTGTTGCTGCAGTTGGGCATGTTGGCCGGAGAGTGCTTCTCGGGCTGCGAACTGAAACCTTGCAGGTACCTCCCAGGTTCCATTCGCAACGAAAGCCCCCAGACTCAAATTGAGAGGGGCTTTTTGGGGGCCCCCTGGGGACACTTCAGGCCAGCTAGGTCTTTGGGTCCTGGCTCCTTCGCTTTGGGAGCTGTTGCTGCAGTTGGGCATGTAGGCCGGAAAGTGCTTCTCGGGCTGCGAACTGCAACCTTGCAGGTACCTCCCAGGTTCCCGGGCCAACGAAAGCCCCCAGACCCAAATTGAGAGGGGCTGCTTGGGTGCCCCCTGGGGGCCCTTCAGGCCAGCTAGGTCTTTGGGTCCTGGCTCCTTCGGTTTGGGAGCTGTTGCTGGACGTTGGGCATGTTGACCGGAGAGTGCTTCTCGGACCGTGAACTGCTTCCTTGCAGGTAGCTCCCAGGTTCCCGGGCCAACGAAAGCCCCCAGACCCAAATTGAGAGGGGCTGCTTGGGGGCCCCTTGGGACCCCTTCAGGCCAGCTAGGTCTTTGGGTCCTGGCTCCTTCGGTTTGGGAGCTGTTGCTGCAGTTGGGCATGTTGGCCGGAGAGTGCTTCTCGGGCCGCGAACTGCAACCTTGCAGGCACTTCCCATGTCCCCGGCCCAACGAAAGCCCCCAGACCCAAATTGAGAGGGGCTGCTTGCGGGCCCCCTGGGGACCCTTCAGGCCAGCTATTTCTTTGGGTCCTGGCTCCTTCGGTTTGGGAGCTGTTGCTGCAGTTGGGCATGTTGGCCGGAGAGTGCTTCTCGGGCCGCGAACTGCAACCTTGCAGGTACGTCCCAGGTTCCATGCCCAACGAAAGCCCCCTGACTCAAATTGAGAGGGGCTGTTTGGGGGCCCCCTGGGGACCCTTCGGGCCAGCTATTTCCTTGGGTCCTGGCTCCTTCGGTTTGGGAGCTGTTGCTGGACGTTGGGCATGTTGACCGGAGAGTGCTTCTCGGGCCGTGAACTGCAACCTTGCAGGTAGCTCCCAGGTTCCCGGCCCAAAGAAAGCCCCCAGACCCAAATGGAGAGGGGCTGTTTGAGTGCCCTCTGGGGACTCTTCCGGCCAGCTAGGTCTTTGGCTCCTGGCTCCTTCGGTTTGGGAGCTGTTGCTGCAGTTGGGCATGTTGGCCGGAGAGTGCTTCTCGGGCTGCGAACTGCAACCTTGCAGGCACTGCCCAGGTTCCCGGCCCAACGAAAGCCCCCAGACCCAAATTGAGAGGGGCTGCTTGCGGGCCCCCGGGGACAATCCAGGCCAGCTATTTCTTTGGGTCCTGGCTCCTTCGGTTTGGGAGCTGTTGCTGGACGTTTGGAATGTTGGCCGGAGAGTGCTTCTCGGGCCGCGAACTGCAACCTTGCATGAACCTCTCAGGTATCTATGCCCAACGAAAGCCCCCAGACCCAAATTGAGAGGAGCTGCTTGGGGGCCCCCTGGGGACCCTTCAGGCCAGCTATTTCTTTGGGTCCTGGCTCCTTCGGTTTGGGAGCTGTTGCTGCAGTTGGGCATGTTGGACGGAGAGTGCTTCTCGGGCCGCGAACTGCAACCTTGCTGGTACCTCCCAGGTTCCATGCGCAACGAAAGCCCCCAGACCCAAATTGAGAGGGGCTGTTTGGGGGCCCCCTGGGGACACTTCAGGCCAGCTAGGTCTTTGGGTCCTGGCTCCTTCGCTTTGGGAGCTGTTGCTGGACGTTGGGCATGTAGGCCGGAAAGTGCTTCTCGGGCTGCGAACTGCAACCTTGCAGGTACCTCCCAGGTTCCCTGGCCAACGAAAGCCCCCAGACCCAAATTGAGAGGGGCTGCTTGGGTGCCCCCTGGGGGCCCTTCAGGCCAGCTAGGTCTTTGGGTCCTGGCTCCTTCGGTTTGGGAGCTTTTGCTGGACGTTGGGCATGTTGACAGGAGAGTGCTTCTCGGGCTGCGAACTGCAACCTTGCAGGTACCTCCCAGGTTCCATGCCCAACGAAAGCCGCCAGACCCAAATTGAGAGGGGCTGCTTGGGGGCCCCTTGGGACCCCTTCAGGCCAGCTAGGTCTTTGGGTCCTGGCTCCTTCGGTTTGGGAGCTGTTGCTGCAGTTGGGCGTGTTGGCCGGAGAGTGCTTCTCGGGCCGCGAACTGCAACCTTGCAGGCACTTCCCAGGTTCCCAGCCCAACGAAAGCCCCCAGACCAAAATTGAGAGGGGCTGCTTGCGGGCCCCCGGGGACCCTCCAGGCCAGCTATTTCTTTGGGTCCTGGCTCCTTCGGTTTGGGAGCTGTTGCTGCAGTTGGGCATGTTGGCCGGAGAGTGCTTCTCCGGATGCGAACTGCAACCTTGCAGGTACCTCCCAGGTCCCAGGCCCAACGAAAGCCCCCAGACCCAAATGGAGAGGGGCTGTTTGGGGGCCCCCTGGGGACTCTTCAGGCCAGCTAGGTCTTTGGGTCCTGGCTCCTTCGGTTTGGGAGCTGTTGCTGGACGTTGGGCATGTTGACCGGAGAGTGCTTCTCGGGCTGCGAACTGCAACCTTGCAGGTACCTCTCAGGTATCCATGCCCAACGAAAGCCCCCAGACCCAAATTGAGAGGGGCTGCTTGGGGGCCCCCTGGGGACTCTTCAGGCCAGCTAGGTCTTTGGGTCCTGGCTCCTTCGGTTTGGGAGCTGTTGCTGGACGTTGGGCATGTTGGCCGGAGAGTGCTTCTCGGGCCGCGAACTGCAACCTTGCAGGTACCTCCCAGGTTCCATTCGCAACGAAAGCCCCCAGACCCAAATTGAGAGGGACTGCTTGGGGGACCCCTGGGGACACTTCAGGCCAGCTAAGTCTTTGGGTCCTGGCTCCTTCGGTTTGGGAGCTGTTGCTGCAGTTGGGCATGTTGGCCGGAGAGTGCTTCTCGGGCCGCGAACTGCAACCTTGCAGGCACTTCCCAGGTTATCGGCCCAACGAAAGCCCCCAGACCCAAATTGAGAGGGGCTGTTTGGGGGACCCTTTGGACCCCTTCAGGCCAGCTAGGTCTTTGGGTCCTGGCTCCTTCGGTTTGGGAGCTGTTGCTGCAGTTGGGCATGCTGGCCGGAGAGTGCTTCTCGGGCCGCGAACTGCAACCTTGCAGGCACTTCCCAGGTTCCCGGCCCAACGAAAGCCCCCAGACCAAAATTGAGAGGGGCTGCTTGCGGGCCCCCGGGGACCCTCCAGGCCAGCTATTTCTTTGGGTCCTGGCTCCTTCGGTTTGGGAGCTGTTGCTGCAGTTGTGCATGTTGGCCGGAGAGTGCTTCTCGGGCCGCGAACTGCAACCTTGCAGGTACCTCCCAGATTCCAGGGCCAACGAAAGCCCCCAGACCCAAATTGAGAGGGGCTGCTTGGGGGCCCCCTGGGGGCCCTTCAGGCCAGCTAGGTCTTTGGGTCCTGGCTCCTTCGGTTTGGGAGCTGTTGCTGGACGTTGGGCATGTTGGCCGGAGAGTGCTTCTCGGGCCGCGAACTGCAACCTTGCAGGCACTTCCCATGTCCCCGGCCCAACGAAAGCCCCCAGACCCAAATTGAGAGGGGCTGCTTGGGTGCCCCCTGGGGACCCTTCAGGCCAGCTATTTCTTTGGGTCCTGGCTCCTTCGGTTTGGGAGCTGTTGCTGCAGTTGGGCATGTTGGCCGGAGAGTGCTTCTCGGGCTGCGAACTGAAACCTTGCAGGTACCTCCCAGGTTCCATTCGCAACGAAAGCCCCCAGACTCAAATTGAGAGGGGCTTTTTGGGGGCCCCCTGGGGACACTTCAGGCCAGCTAGGTCTTTGGGTCCTGGCTCCTTCGCTTTGGGAGCTGTTGCTGCAGTTGGGCATGTAGGCCGGAAAGTGCTTCTCGGGCTGCGAACTGCAACCTTGCAGGTACCTCCCAGGTTCCCGGGCCAACGAAAGCCCCCAGACCCAAATTGAGAGGGGCTGCTTGGGTGCCCCCTGGGGGCCCTTCAGGCCAGCTAGGTCTTTGGGTCCTGGCTCCTTCGGTTTGGGAGCTGTTGCTGGACGTTGGGCATGTTGACCGGAGAGTGCTTCTCGGACCGTGAACTGCTTCCTTGCAGGTAGCTCCCAGGTTCCCGGGCCAACGAAAGCCCCCAGACCCAAATTGAGAGGGGCTGCTTGGGGGCCCCTTGGGACCCCTTCAGGCCAGCTAGGTCTTTGGGTCCTGGCTCCTTCGGTTTGGGAGCTGTTGCTGCAGTTGGGCATGTTGGCCGGAGAGTGCTTCTCGGGCCGCGAACTGCAACCTTGCAGGCACTTCCCATGTCCCCGGCCCAACGAAAGCCCCCAGACCCAAATTGAGAGGGGCTGCTTGCGGGCCCCCTGGGGACCCTTCAGGCCAGCTATTTCTTTGGGTCCTGGCTCCTTCGGTTTGGGAGCTGTTGCTGCAGTTGGGCATGTTGGCCGGAGAGTGCTTCTCGGGCTGCGAACTGCAACCTTGCAGGTACCTCCCAGGTTCCATGCCCAACGAAAGCCCCCAGACTCAAATTGAGAGGGGCTGTTTGGGGGCCCCCTGGGGACACTTCAGGCCAGCTAGGTCTTTGGGTCCTGGCTCCTTCGCTTTGGGAGCTCTTGCTGCAGATGTGCATGTAGGCCGGAATGTGCTTCTCGGGCTGCGAACTGCAACCTTGCAGGTACCTCCCAGGTTCCCGGGCCAACGAAAGCCCCCAGACCCAAATTGAGAGGGGCTGTTTGGGGGCCCCCTGGGGACCCTTCGGGCCAGCTATTTCCTTGGGTCCTGGCTCCTTCGGTTTGGGAGCTGTTGCTGGACGTTGGGCATGTTGACCGGAGAGTGCTTCTCGGGCCGTGAACTGCAACCTTGCAGGTAGCTCCCAGGTTCCCGGCCCAAAGAAAGCCCCCAGACCCAAATGGAGAGGGGCTGTTTGAGTGCCCTCTGGGGACTCTTCCGGCCAGCTAGGTCTTTGGGTCCTGGCTCCTTCGGTTTGGGAGCTGTTGCTGGACGTTGGACATGTTGGCCGGAGAGTGCTTCTCGGGCCGTGAACTGCAACCTTGCAGGTAGCTCCCAGGTTCCCGGCCCAAGGAAAGCCCCCAGACCCAAATGGAGAGGGGCTGCTTGGGGGCCCCCTGGGGGCCCTTCAGGCCAGCTAGGTCTTTGGCTCCTGGCTCCTTCGGTTTGGGAGCTGTTGCTGCAGTTGTGCATGTTGGCCGGAGAGTGCTTCTCGGGCCGCGAACTGCAACCTTGCAGGCACTTCCCAGGTTCCCGGCCCAACGAAAGCCCCCAGACCAAAATTGAGAGGGGCTGCTTGCGGGCCCCCGGGGACCATCCAGGCCAGCTATTTCTTTGGGTCCTGGCTCCTTCGCTTTGGGAGCTGTTGCTGCAGTTGGGCATGTTGGCCGGAGAGTGCTTCTCGGGCCGCGAACTGCAACCTTGCAGGTAGCTCCCAGGTTCCCGGACCAACGAAAGCCCCCAGACCCAAATTGAGAGGGGCTGCTTGGGGGCCCCCTGGGGGCCCTTCAGGCCAGCTAGGTCTTTGGGTCCTGGCTCCTTCGGTTTGGGAGCTGTTGCTGCAGTTGGGCATGTTGGCCGGAGAGTGCTTCTCGGGCCGCGAACTGCAACCTTGCAGGCACTGCCCAGGTTCCCGGCCCAACGAAAGCCCCCAGACCCAAATTGAGAGGGGCTGCTTGCGGGCCCCCGGGGACAATCCAGGCCAGCTATTTCTTTGGGTCCTGGCTCCTTCGGTTTGGGAGCTGTTGCTGGACGTTGGGAATGTTGGCCGGAGAGTGCTTCTCCGGACGCGAACTGCAACCTTGCAGGTACCTCCCAGGTTCCATGCCCAACGAAAGCCCCCAGACCCAAATTGAGAGGGGCTGCTTGGGGGCCCCCTGGGGGCACTTCAGGCCAGCTAGGTCTTTGGGTCCTGGCTCCTTCGCTTTGGGAGCTGTTGCTGCAGTTGGGCATGTAGGCCGGAAAGTGCTTCTCGGGCTGCGAACTGCAACCTTGCAGGTACCTCCCAGGTTCACGGGCCAACGAAAGCCCCCAGACCCAAATTGAGAGGGGCTGCTTGGGTGCCCCCTGGGGGCCCTTCAGGCCAGCTAGGTCTTTGGGTCCTGGCTCCTTCGGTTTGGGAGCTGTTGCTGGACGTTGGGCATGTTGACCGGAGAGTGCTTCTCGGACCGTGAACTGCTTCCTTGCAGGTAGCTCCCAGGTTCCCGGGCCAACGAAAGCCCCCAGACCCAAATTGAGAGGGGCTGCTTGGGGGCCCCTTGGGACCCCTTCAGGCCAGCTAGGTCTTTGGGTCCTGGCTCCTTCGGTTTGGGAGCTGTTGCTGCAGTTGGGCATGTTGGCCGGAGAGTGCTTCTCGGGCCGCGAACTGCAACCTTGCAGGCACTTCCCATGTCCCCGGCCCAACGAAAGCCCCCAGACCCAAATTGAGAGGGGCTGCTTGCGGGCCCCCTGGGGACCCTTCAGGCCAGCTATTTCTTTGGGTCCTGGCTCCTTCGGTTTGGGAGCTGTTGCTGCAGTTGGGCATGTTGGCCGGAGAGTGCTTCTCGGGCCGCGAACTGCAACCTTGCAGGTACCTCCCAGGTTCCATGCCCAACGAAAGCCCCCAGACTCAAATTGAGAGGGGCTGTTTGGGGGCCCCCTGGGGACACTTCGGGCCAGCTATTTCCTTGGGTCCTGGCTCCTTCGGTTTGGGAGCTGTTGCTGGACGTTGGGCATGTTGACCGGAGAGTGCTTCTCGGGCCGTGAACTGCAACCTTGCAGGTAGCTCCCAGGTTCCCGGCCCAAAGAAAGCCCCCAGACCCAAATGGAGAGGGGCTGTTTGAGTGCCCTCTGGGGACTCTTCCGGCCAGCTAGGTCTTTGGGTCCTGGCTCCTTCGGTTTGGGAGCTGTTGCTGCAGTTGGGCATGTTGGCCGGAGAGTGCTTCTCGGGCCGCGAACTGCAACCTTGCAGGCACTGCCCAGGTTCCCGGCCCAACGAAAGCCCCCAGACCCAAATTGAGAGGGGCTGCTTGCGGGCCCCCGGGGACAATCCAGGCCAGCTATTTCTTTGGGTCCTGGCTCCTTCGGTTTGGGAGCTGTTGCTGGACGTTGGGAATGTTGGCCGGAGAGTGCTTCTCGGGCCGCGAACTGCAACCTTGCATGAACCTCTCAGGTATCTATGCCCAACGAAAGCCCCCAGACCCAAATTGAGAGGAGCTGCTTGGGGGCCCCCTGGGGACCCTTCAGGCCAGCTAGGTCTTTGGGTCCTGGCTCCTTCGGTTTGGGAGCTGTTGCTGCAGTTGGGCATGTTGGACGGAGAGTGCTTCTCGGGCCGCGAACTGCAACCTTGCAGGTACCTCCCAGGTTCCATGCGCAACGAAAGCCCCCAGACCCAAATTGAGAGGGGCTGTTTGGGGGCCCCCTGGGGACACTTCAGGCCAGCTAGGTCTTTGGGTCCTGGCTCCTTCGCTTTGGGAGCTGTTGCTGGACGTTGGGCATGTAGGCCGGAAAGTGCTTCTCGGGCTGCGAACTGCAACCTTGCAGGTACCTCCCAGGTTCCCTGGCCAACGAAAGCCCCCAGACCCAAATTGAGAGGGGCTGCTTGGGTGCCCCCTGGGGGCCCTTCAGGCCAGCTAGGTCTTTGGGTCCTGGCTCCTTCGGTTTGGGAGCTTTTGCTGGACGTTGGGCATGTTGACAGGAGAGTGCTTCTCGGGCTGCGAACTGCAACCTTGCAGGTACCTCCCAGGTTCCATGCCCAACGAAAGCCGCCAGACCCAAATTGAGAGGGGCTGCTTGGGGGCCCCTTGGGACCCCTTCAGGCCAGCTAGGTCTTTGGGTCCTGGCTCCTTCGGTTTGGGAGCTGTTGCTGCAGTTGGGCATGTTGGCCGGAGAGTGCTTCTCGGGCCGCGAACTGCAACCTTGCAGGCACTTCCCAGGTTCCCGGCCCAACGAAAGCCCCCAGACCAAAATTGAGAGGGGCTGCTTGCGGGCCCCCGGGGACCCTCCAGGCCAGCTATTTCTTTGGGTCCTGGCTCCTTCGGTTTGGGAGCTGTTGCTGCAGTTGGGCATGTTGGCCGGAGAGTGCTTCTCCGGACGCGAACTGCAACCTTGCAGGTACCTCCCAGGTCCCAGGCCCAACGAAAGCCCCCAGACCCAAATGGAGAGGGGCTGTTTGGGGGCCCCCTGGGGACTCTTCAGGCCAGCTAGGTCTTTGGGTCCTGGCTCCTTCGGTTTGGGAGCTGTTGCTGGACGTTGGGCATGTTGACCGGAGAGTGCTTCTCGGGCTGCGAACTGCAACCTTGCAGGTACCTCTCAGGTATCCATGCCCAACGAAAGCCCCCAGACCCAAATTGAGAGGGGCTGCTTGGGTGCCCCCTGGGGGCCCTTCAGGCCAGCTAGGTCTTTGGGTCCTGGCTCCTTCGGTTTGGGAGCTGTTGCTGCAGTTGGGCATGTTGGCCGGAGAGTGCTTCTCGGGCCGCGAACTGCAACCTTGCAGGCACTTCCCATGTCCCCGGCCCAACGAAAGCCCCCAGACCCAAATTGAGAGGGGCTGCTTGCGGGCCCCCTGGGGACCCTTCAGGCCAGCTATTTCTTTGGGTCCTGGCTCCTTCGGTTTGGGAGCTGTTGCTGCAGTTGGGCATGTTGGCCGGAGAGTGCTTCTCGGGCTGCGAACTGCAACCTTGCAGGTACCTCCCAGGTTCCATGCCCAACGAAAGCCCCCAGACTCAAATTGAGAGGGGCTGTTTGGGGGCCCCCTGGGGACACTTCAGGCCAGCTAGGTCTTTGGGTCCTGGCTCCTTCGCTTTGGGAGCTCTTGCTGCAGTTGTGCATGTAGGCCGGAATGTGCTTCTCGGGCTGCGAACTGCAACCTTGCAGGTACCTCCCAGGTTCCCGGGCCAACGAAAGCCCCCAGACCCAAATTGAGAGGGGCTGTTTGGGGGCCCCCTGGGGACCCTTCGGGCCAGCTATTTCCTTGGGTCCTGGCTCCTTCGGTTTGGGAGCTGTTGCTGGACGTTGGGCATGTTGACCGGAGAGTGCTTCTCGGGCCGTGAACTGCAACCTTGCAGGTAGCTCCCAGGTTCCCGGCCCAAAGAAAGCCCCCAGACCCAAATGGAGAGGGGCTGTTTGAGTGCCCTCTGGGGACTCTTCCGGCCAGCTAGGTCTTTGGGTCCTGGCTCCTTCGGTTTGGGAGCTGTTGCTGGACGTTGGACATGTTGGCCGGAGAGTGCTTCTCGGGCCGTGAACTGCAACCTTGCAGGTAGCTCCCAGGTTCCCGGCCCAAGGAAAGCCCCCAGACCCAAATGGAGAGGGGCTGCTTGGGGGCCCCCTGGGGGCCCTTCAGGCCAGCTAGGTCTTTGGCTCCTGGCTCCTTCGGTTTGGGAGCTGTTGCTGCAGTTGTGCATGTTGGCCGGAGAGTGCTTCTCGGGCCGCGAACTGCAACCTTGCAGGCACTTCCCAGGTTCCCGGCCCAACGAAAGCCCCCAGACCAAAATTGAGAGGGGCTGCTTGCGGGCCCCCGGGGACCATCCAGGCCAGCTATTTCTTTGGGTCCTGGCTCCTTCGCTTTGGGAGCTGTTGCTGCAGTTGGGCATGTTGGCCGGAGAGTGCTTCTCGGGCCGCGAACTGCAACCTTGCAGGTAGCTCCCAGGTTCCCGGCCCAACGAAAGCCCCCAGACCCAAATTGAGAGGGGCTGCTTGGGGGCCCCCTGGGGGCCCTTCAGGCCAGCTAGGTCTTTGGGTCCTGGCTCCTTCGGTTTGGGAGCTGTTGCTGCAGTTGGGCATGTTGGCCGGAGAGTGCTTCTCGGGCCGCGAACTGCAACCTTGCAGGCACTGCCCAGGTTCCCGGCCCAACGAAAGCCCCCAGACCCAAATTGAGAGGGGCTGCTTGCGGGCCCCCGGGGACAATCCAGGCCAGCTATTTCTTTGGGTCCTGGCTCCTTCGGTTTGGGAGCTGTTGCTGGACGTTGGGAATGTTGGCCGGAGAGTGCTTCTCCGGACGCGAACTGCAACCTTGCAGGTACCTCCCAGGTTCCATGCCCAACGAAAGCCCCCAGACCCAAATTGAGAGGGGCTGCTTGGGGGCCCCCTGGGGGCACTTCAGGCCAGCTAGGTCTTTGGGTCCTGGCTCCTTCGCTTTGGGAGCTATTGCTGGACGTTGGGCATGTTGGCCGGAGAGTGCTTCTCGGGCCGCGAACTGCAACCTTGCATGAACCTCTCAGGTATCTATGCCCAACGAAAGCCCCCAGACCCAAATTGAGAGGAGCTGCTTGGGGGCCCCCTGGGGACCCTTCAGGCCAGCTATTTCTTTGGGTCCTGGCTCCTTCGGTTTGGGAGCTGTTGCTGCAGTTGGGCATGTTGGCCGGAGAGTGCTTCTCGGGCCGCGAACTGCAACCTTGCTGGTACCTCCGAGGATCCATGCGCAACGAAAGCCCCCAGACCCAAATTGAGAGGGGCTGTTTGGGGGCCCCCTAGGGACACTTCAGGCCAGCTAGGTCTTTGGGTCCTGGCTCCTTCGCTTTGGGAGCTGTTGCTGGACGTTGGGCATGTAGGCCGGAAAGTGCTTCTCGGGCTGCGAACTGCAACCTTGCAGGTACCTCCCAGGTTCCCTGGCCAACGAAAGCCCCCAGACCCAAATTGAGAGGGGCTGCTTGGGTGCCCCCTGGGGGCCCTTCAGGCCAGCTAGGTCTTTGGGTCCTGGCTCCTTCGGTTTGGGAGCTTTTGCTGGACGTTGGGCATGTTGACAGGAGAGTGCTTCTCGGGCTGCGAACTGCAACCTTGCAGGTACCTCCCAGGTTCCATGCCCAACGAAAGCCCCCAGACCCAAATTGAGAGGGGCTGCTTGGGGGCCCCTTGGGACCCCTTCAGGCCAGCTAGGTCTTTGGGTCCTGGCTCCTTCGGTTTGGGAGCTGTTGCTGCAGTTGGGCATGTTGGCCGGAGAGTGCTTCTCGGGCCGCGAACTGCAACCTTGCAGGCACTTCCCAGGTTCCCGGCCCAACGAAAGCCCCCAGACCAAAATTGAGAGGGGCTGCTTGCGGGCCCCCGGGGACAATCCAGGCCAGCTATTTCTTTGGGTCCTGGCTCCTTCGCTTTGGGAGCTGTTGCTGCAGTTGGGCATGTTGGCCGGAGAGTGCTTCTCGGGACGCGAACTGCAACCTTGCAGGTACCTCCCAGGTCCCAGGCCCAACGAAAGCCCCCAGACCCAAATGGAGAGGGGCTGTTTGGGGGCCCCCTGGGGACTCTTCAGGCCAGCTAGGTCTTTGGGTCCTGGCTCCTTCGGTTTGGGAGCTGTTGCTGGACGTTGGGCATGTTGACCGGAGAGTGCTTCTCGGGCTGCGAACTGCAACCTTGCAGGTACCTCTCAGGTATCCATGCCCAACGAAAGCCCCCAGACCTAAATTGAGAGGGGCTGCTTGGGGGCCCCCTGGGGACTCTTCAGGCCAGCTAGGTCTTTGGGTCCTGGCTCCTTCGGTTTGGGAGCTGTTGCTGGACGTTGGGCATGTTGGCCGGAGAGTGCTTCTCGGGCCGCGAACTGCAACCTTGCAGGTACCTCCCAGGTTCCATTCGCAACGAAAGACCCAGACCCAAATTGAGAGGGACTGCTTGGGGGCCCCTGGGGACACTTCAAGCCAGCTAAGTCTTTGGGTCCTGGCTCCTTCGCTTTGGGAGCTGTTGCTGGACGTTGGGCATGTAGGCCGGAAAGTGCTTCTCGGGCTGCGAACTGCAACCTTGCAGGTACCTCCCAGGTTCCCTGGCCAACGAAAGCCCCCAGACCCAAATTGAGAGGGGCTGCTTGCGGGCCCCCTGGGAGCCCTTCAGGCCAGCTAGGTCTTTGGGTCCTGGCTCCTTCGGTTTGGGAGCTGTTGCTGCAGTTGGGCATGTTGGCCGGAGAGTGCTTCTCGGGCTGCGAACTGCAACCTTGCAGGTACCTCCCAGGTTCCATGCCCAACGAAAGCCCCCAGACCCAAATTGAGAGGGGCTGTTTGGGTGCCCCTGGGGACTCTTCAGGCCAGCTAGGTCTTTGGGTCCTGGCTCCTTCGGTTTGGGAGCTGTTGCTGGACGTTGGGCATGTTGACCGGAGAGTGCTTCTCGGGCTGCGAACTGCAACCTTGCAGGTACCTCCCATGTCCCAGACCCAACGAAAGCCCCCAGACCCAAATTGAGAGGGGCTGCTTGGGGGCCCCCTGGGGGCCCTTCAGGCCAGCTAGGTCTTTGGGTCCTGGCTCCTTCGGTTTGGGAGCTGTTGCCGGACGTTGGGCATGATGACCGGAGAGTGCTTCTCGGGCTGCGAACTGCAACCTTGCAGGTACCTCCCAGATCCCCGGCCCAACGAAAGCCCCCAGACCCAAATTGAGAGGGGCTGTTTGGGGGCCCCCTGGGGACACTTCAGGCCAGCTAGGTCTTTGGCTCCTGGCTCCTTTGGTTTGGGAGCTGTTGCTGGACGTTGGGCATGTTGGCCGGAGAGTGCTTCTCAGGCCGTGAACTGCAACCTTGCAGGTAGCTCCCAGGTTCCCGGCCCAAAGAAAGCCCCCAGACCCAAATGGAGAGGGGCTGTTTGGGGGCCCCCTGGGGACTCTTCAGGCCAGCTAGGTCTTTGGGTCCTGGCTCCTTCGGTTTGGGAGCTGTTGCTGGACGTTGGGCATGTTGGCCGGAGAGTGCTTCTCGGGCCGTGAACTGCAACCTTGCAGGTAGCTCCCAGGTTCCCGGGCCAACGAAAGCCCCCAGACCCAAATTGAGAGGGGCTGCTTGGGTGCCCCCTGGGGGCCCTTCAGGCCAGCTATTTCTTTGGGTCCTGGCTCCTTCGGTTTGGGAGCTGTTGCTGCAGTTGGGCATGTTGGCCGGAGAGTGCTTCTTGGGCCACGAACTGCAACCTTGCAGGTAGCTCCCAGGTTCCATGCCCAACGAAAGCCCCCAGACCCAAATTGCGAGGGGCTGTTTGGGGCCCCCATGGGGACTCTTCAGGCCAGCTAGGTCTTTGGGTCCTGGCTCCTTCGGTTTGGGAGCTGTTGCTGGACGTTGGGCATGTTGACCGGAGAGTGCTTCTCGGGCTGCGAACTGCAACCTTGCAGGTACCTTCCATGTCCCAGGCCCAACGAAAGCCCCCAGACCCAAATTGACAGGGGCTGTTTGGGGGCCCCCTGGGGCCCCTTCAGGCCAGCTAGGTCTTTGGGTCCTGGCTCCTTCGGTTTGGGAGCTGTTGCTGGACGTTGGGCATGTTGGCCGGAGAGTGCTTCTCGGGCTGCGAACTGCAACCTTGCAGGTAGCTCCCAGGTTCCCGGCCCAACGAAAGCCCCCAGACCCAAATGGAGAGGGGCTGCTTGGGGGCCCCCTGGGGGCCCTTCAGGCCAGCTAGGTCTTTGGGTCCTGGCTCCTTCGGTTTGGGAGCTGTTGCTGCAGTTGGGCATGTTGGCCGGAGAGTGCTTCTCGGGCCGCGAACTGCAACCTTGCAGGTACCTCCCAGGTTCCCGGCCCAACGAAAGCCCCCAGACCCAAATTGAGAGGGGCTGATTTGGGGCCCCCTGGGGACTCTTCAGGCCAGCTAGGTCTTTGGGTCCTGGCTCCTTCGGTTTGGGAGCTGTTGCTGGACGTTGGGCATGTTGACCGGAGAGTGCTTCTCGGGCTGCGAAATGCAACCTTGCAGGTACCTCCCATGTCGCAGGCCCAACGAAAGCCCCCAGACCCAAATTGAGAGGGGCTGCTTGGGGGCCCCTTGGGACCCCTTCAGGCCAGCTAGGTCTTTGGGTCCTGGCTCCTTCGGTTTGGGAGCTGTTGCTGGACGTTGGGCATGTTGGCCGGAGAGTGCTTCTCGGGCTGCGAACTGCAACCTTGCAGGTACCTCCCAGGTCTCAGGCCCAACGAAAGCCCCCAGACCCAAATTGAGAGGGGCTGCTTGGGTGCCCCCTGGGGGCCCTTCAGGCCAGCTAGGTCTTTGGGTCCTGGCTCCTTCGGTTTGGGAGCTGTTGCTGGACGTTGGACATGTTGGCTGGAGAGTGCTTCTCGGACCGTGAACTGCTACCTTGCAGGTAGCTCCCAGGTTCCCGGGCCAACGAAAGCCCCCAGACCCAAATTGAGAGGGGCTGCTTGGGGGCCCCTTGGGACCCCTTCAGGCCAGCTAGGTCTTTGGGTCCTGGCTCCTTCGGTTTGGGAGCTGTTGCTGCAGTTGGGCTTGTTGGCCGGAGTGTGCTTCTCGGGCCGTGAACTGCAACCTTGCAGGCACTTCCCAGGTTCCCGGCCCAACGAAAGCCCCCAGACCAAAATTGAGAGGGGCTGCTTGCGGGCCCCCGGGGACCCTCCAGGCCAGCTGTTTCTTTGGGTCCTGGCTCCTTCGCTTTGGGAGCTGTTGCTGCAGTTGGGCATGTTGGCCGGAAAGTGCTTCTCGGGCCGCGAACTGCAACCTTGCAGGTACCTCCCAGATTCCCGGGCCAACGAAAGCCCCCAGACCCAAATGGAGAGGGGCTGCTTGGGGGCCCCCTGGGGGCCCTTCAGGCCAGCTAGGTCTTTGGGTCCTGGCTCCTTCGGTTTGGGAGCTGTTGCTGCAGTTGGGCATGTTGGCCGGAGAGTGCTTCTCGGGCCGCGAACTGCAACCTTGCAGGTACCTCCCAGGTTCCCGGCCCAACGAAAGCCCCCAGACCCAAATGGAGAGGGGCTGCTTGGGGGCCCCCTGGGGACTCTTCAGGCCAGCTAGGTCTTTGGGTCCTGGCTCCTTCGGTTTGGGAGCTGTTGCTGGACGTTGGGCATGTTGACCGGAGAGTGCTTCTCGGGCTGCGAACTGCAACCTTGCAGGTACCTCACATGTCCCAGGCCCAACGAAAGCCCCCAGACCCAAATTGAGAGGGGCTGCTTGGGGGCCCCTTGGGACCCCTTCAGGCCAGCTAGGTCTTTGGGTCCTGGCTCCTTCGGTTTGGGAGCTGTTGCTGGACGTTGGGCATGTTGGCCGGAGAGTGCTTCTCGGGCCGCGAACTGCAACCTTGCAGGTACCTCCCAGGTTCCATTCGCAACGAAAGCCCCCAGACCCAAATTGAGAGGGGCTGTTTGGGGGCCCCCTGGGGACACTTCAGGCCAGCTAAGTCTTTGGGTCCTGGCTCCTTCGCTTTGGGAGCTGTTGCTGGACGTTGGGCATGTAGGCCGGAAAGTGCTTCTCGGGACGCGAACTGCAACCTTGCAGGTACCTCCCAGGTTCCCTGGCCAACGAAAGCCCCCAGACCCAAATTGAGAGGGGCTGCTTGGGTGCCCCCTGGGGGCCCTTCAGGCCAGCTAGGTCTTTGGGTCCTGGCTCCTTCGGTTTGGGAGCTGTTGCTGCAGTTGGGCATGTAGGCTGGAAAGTGCTTCTCGGGCTGCGAACTGCAACCTTGCAGGTACCTCCCATGTTCCCGGGCCAACGAAAGCCCCCAGACCCAAATTGAGAGGGGCTGCTTGGGTGCCCCCTGGGGACCCTTCAGGCCAGCTATTTCCTTGGGTCCTGGCTCCTTCGGTTTGGGAGCTGTTGCTGGACGTTGGGCATGTTGGCCGGAGAGTGCTTCTCGGGCCGTGAACTGCAACCTTGCAGGTAGCTCCCAGGTTCCCTGCCCAAAAAAAGCCCCCAGACCCAAATGGAGAGGGGCTGTTTGGGTGCCCTCTGGGGACCCCTTCAGGCCAGCTAGGTCTTTGGGTCCTGGCTCCTTCGGTTTGGGAGCTGTTGCTGGACGTTGGGCATGTTGGCCGGAGAGTGCTTCTCGGGCCGTGAACTGCAACCTTGCAGGTAGCTCCCAGGTTCCCGGCCCAAGGAAAGCCCCCAGACCCAAATGGAGAGGGGCTGCTTGGGGGCCCCTTGGGGCCCCTTCAGGCCAGCTAGGTCTTTGGGTCCTGGCTCCTTCGGTTTGGGAGCTGTTGCTGCAGTTGGGCATGTTGGCCGGAGAGTGCTTCTCGGGCCGCGAACTGCAACCTTGCATGTACCTCCCAGGTTCCATGCCCAACGAAAGCCCCCAGACCCAAATGGAGAGGGGCTGCTTGGGGGCCCCCTGGGGACTCTTCAGGCCAGCTAGGTCTTTGGGTCCTAGCTCCTTCGGTTTGGGAGTTGTTGCTGGACGTTGGGCATGTAGGCCGGAAAGTGCTTCTCGGGCTGCGAACTGCAACCTTGCAGGTACCTCCCAGGTTCCCGGGCCAACGAAAGCCCCCAGACCCAAATTGAGAGGGGCTGCTTGGGTGCCCCCTGGGGGCCCTTCAGGCCAGCTAGGTCTTTGGGTCCTGGCTCCTTCGGTTTGGGAGTTGTTGCTGGACGTTGGGCATGTAGGCCGGAAAGTGCTTCTCGGGCTGCGAACTGCAACCTTGCAGGTACCTCCCAGGTTCCCGGGCCAACGAAAGCCCCCAGACCCAAATTGAGAGGGGCTGCTTGGGTGCCCCCTGGGGGCCCTTCAGGCCAGCTAGGTCTTTGGGTCCTGGCTCCTTCGGTTTGGGAGCTGTTGCTGCAGTTGGGCATGTTGGCCGGAGAGTGCTTCTCGGGCCACGAACTGCAACCTTGCAGGTAGCTCCCAGGTTCCATGCCCAACGAAAGCCCCCAGACCCAAATTGAGAGGGGCTGTTTGGGGCCCCCATGGGGACTCTTCAGGCCAGCTAGGTCTTTGGGTCCTGGCTCCTTTGGTTTGGGAGCTGTTGCTGGACGTTGGGCATGTTGACCGGAGAGTGCTTCTCGGGCTGCGAACTGCAACCTTGCAGGTACCTTCCATGTCCCAGGCCCAACGAAAGCCCCCAGACCCAAATTGACAGGGGCTGTTTGGGGGCCCCCTGGGGCCCCTTCAGGCCAGCTAGGTCTTTGGGTCCTGGCTCCTTCGGTTTGGGAGCTGTTGCTGGACGTTGGGCATGTTGGCCGGAGAGTGCTTCTCGGGCTGCGAACTGCAACCTTGCAGGTAGCTCCCAGGTTCCCGGCCCAACGAAAGCCCCCAGACCCAAATGGAGAGGGGCTGCTTGGGGGCCCCCTGGGGGCCCTTCAGGCCAGCTAGGTCTTTGGGTCCTGGCTCCTTCGGTTTGGGAGCTGTTGCTGCAGTTGGGCATGTTGGCCGGAGAGTGATCTCGGGCCGCGAACTGCAACCTTGCAGGTACCTCCCAGGTTCCCGGCCCAACGAAAGCCCCCAGACCCAAATTGAGAGGGGCTGATTGGGGGCCCCCTGGGGACTCTTCAGGCCAGCTAGGTCTTTGGGTCCTGGCTCCTTCGGTTTGGGAGCTGTTGCTGGACGTTGGGCATGTTGACCGGAGAGTGCTTCTCGGGCTGCGAAATGCAACCTTGCAGGTACCTCCCATGTCCCAGGCCCAACGAAAGCCCCCAGACCCAAATTGAGAGGGGCTGCTTGGGGGCCCCTTGGGACCCCTTCAGGCCAGCTAGGTCTTTGGGTCCTGGCTCCTTCGGTTTGGGAGCTGTTGCTGGACGTTGGGCATGTTGACCGGAGAGTGCTTCTCGGGCTGCGAACTGCAACCTTGCAGGTACCTCCCAGGTCTCAGGCCCAACGAAAGCCCCCAGACCCAAATTGAGAGGGGCTGCTTGGGTGGCCCCTGGGGGCCCTTCAGGCCAGCTAGGTCTTTGGGTCCTGGCTCCTTCGGTTTGGGAGCTGTTGCTGGACGTTGGACATGTTGGCTGGAGAGTGCTTCTCGGACCGTGAACTGCTACCTTGCAGGTAGCTCCCAGGTTCCCGGGCCAACGAAAGCCCCCAGACCCAAATTGAGAGGGGCTGCTTGGGGGCCCCTTGGGACCCCTTCAGGCCAGCTAGGTCTTTGGGTCCTGGCTCCTTCGGTTTGGGAGCTGTTGCTGCAGTTGTGCTTGTTGGCCGGAGTGTGCTTCTCGGGCCGTGAACTGCAACCTTGCAGGTAGCTCCCAGGTTCCCTGCCCAAAAAAAGCCCCCAGACCCAAATGGAGAGGGGCTGTTTGGGTGCCCTCTGGGGACCCCTTCAGGCCAGCTAGGTCTTTGGGTCCTGGCTCCTTCGGTTTGGGAGCTGTTGCTGCAGTTGGGCATGTTGGCCGGAGAGTGCTTCTCGGGCCACGAACTGCAACCTTGCAGGTAGCTCCCAGGTTCCATGCCCAACGAAAGCCCCCAGACCCAAATTGAGAGGGGCTGTTTGGGGCCCCCATGGGGACTCTTCAGGCCAGCTAGGTCTTTGGGTCCTGGCTCCTTCGCTTTGGGAGCTGTTGCTGGACGTTGGGCATGTTGACCGGAGAGTGCTTCTCGGGCTGCGAACTGCAACCTTGCAGGTACCTTCCATGTCCCAGGCCCAACGAAAGCCCCCAGACCCAAATTGACAGGGGCTGTTTGGGGGCCCCCTGGGGCCCCTTCAGGCCAGCTAGGTCTTTGGGTCCTGGCTCCTTCGGTTTGGGAGCTGTTGCTGGACGTTGGGCATGTTGGCCGGAGAGTGCTTCTCGGGCTGCGAACTGCAACCTTGCAGGTAGCTCCCAGGTTCCCGGCCCAACGAAAGCCGCCAGACCCAAATGGAGAGGGGCTGCTTGGGGGCCCCCTTGGGACCCCTTCAGGCCAGCTAGGTCTTTGGGTCCTGGCTCCTTCGGTTTGGGAGCTGTTGCTGCAGTTGGGCATGTTGGCCGGAGAGTGATCTCGGGCCGCGAACTGCAACCTTGCAGGTACCTCCCAGGTTCCCGGCCCAACGAAAGCCCCCAGACCCAAATTGAGAGGGGCTGATTGGGGGCCCCCTGGGGACTCTTCAGGCCAGCTAGGTCTTTGGGTCCTGGCTCCTTCGGTTTGGGAGCTGTTGCTGGACGTTGGGCATGTTGACCGGAGAGTGCTTCTCGGGCTGCGAAATGCAACCTTGCAGGTACCTCCCATGTCCCAGGCCCAACGAAAGCCCCCAGACCCAAATTGAGAGGGGCTGCTTGGGGGCCCCTTGGGACCCCTTCAGGCCAGCTAGGTCTTTGGGTCCTGGCTCCTTCGGTTTGGGAGCTGTTGCTGGACGTTGGGCATGTTGACCGGAGAGTGCTTCTCGGGCTGCGAACTGCAACCTTGCAGGTACCTCCCAGGTCTCAGGCCCAACGAAAGCCCCCAGACCCAAATTGAGAGGGGCTGCTTGGGTGGCCCCTGGGGGCCCTTCAGGCCAGCTAGGTCTTTGGGTCCTGGCTCCTTCGGTTTGGGAGCTGTTGCTGGACGTTGGACATGTTGGCTGGAGAGTGCTTCTCGGACCGTGAACTGCTACCTTGCAGGTAGCTCCCAGGTTCCCGGGCCAACGAAAGCCCCCAGACCCAAATTGAGAGGGGCTGCTTGGGGGCCCCTTGGGACCCCTTCAGGCCAGCTAGGTCTTTGGGTCCTGGCTCCTTCGGTTTGGGAGCTGTTGCTGCAGTTGTGCTTGTTGGCCGGAGTGTGCTTCTCGGGCCGTGAACTGCAACCTTGCAGGTAGCTCCCAGGTTCCCTGCCCAAAAAAAGCCCCCAGACCCAAATGGAGAGGGGCTGTTTGGGTGCCCTCTGGGGACCCCTTCAGGCCAGCTAGGTCTTTGGGTCCTGGCTCCTTCGGTTTGGGAGCTGTTGCTGCAGTTGGGCATGTTGGCCGGAGAGTGCTTCTCGGGCCGCGAACTGCAACCTTGCAGGTACCTCCCAGATTCCCGGGCCAACGAAAGCCCCCAGACCCAAATGGAGAGGGGCTGCTTGGGGGCCCCCTGGGGGCCCTTCAGGCCAGCTAGGTCTTTGGGTCCTGGCTCCTTCGGTTTGGGAGCTGTTGCTGCAGTTGGGCATGTTGGCCGGAGAGTGCTTCTCGGGCCGCGAACTGCAACCTTGCAGGTACCTCCCAGGTTCCCGGCCCAACGAAAGCCCCCAGACCCAAATTGAGAGGGGCTGCTTGCGGGCCCCCTGAGGACCCTTCAGGCCAGCTATTTCTTTGGGTCTTGGCTCCTTCGGTTTGGGAGCTGTTGCTGCAGTTGTGCATGTTGGCCGGAGAGTGCTTCTCGGGCCGCGAACTGAAACCTTGCATGTACCTCCCAGGTTCCATGCCCAACGAAAGCCCCCAGACCCAAATTGAGAGGGGCTGCTTGGGGGCCCCTTGGGACCCCTTCAGGCGAGCTAGGTCTTTGGGTCCTGGCTCCTTCGGTTTGGGAGCTGTTGCTGCAGTTGGGCATGTTGGCCGGAGAGTGCTTCTCGGGCTGCGAACTGCAACCTTGCTGGTACCTCCCAGGTTCCATGCCCAACGAAATCCCCCAGACCCAAATTGAGAGGGGCTGTTTGGGGGCCCCCTGGGGACTCTTCAGGCCAGCTAGGTCTTTGGGTCCTGGCTCCTTCGGTTTGGGAGCTGTTGCTGGACGTTGGGCATGTTGGCCGGAGAGTGCTTCTCGGGCTGTGAACTGCAACCTTGCAGGTACCTCCCATGTCCCAGGCCCAACGAAAGCCCCCAGACCCAAATGGAGAGGGGCTGTTTGGGGCCCCCTGGGGCCCCTTCAGGCCAGCTAGGTCTTTGGGTCCTGGCTCCTTCGGTTTGGGAGCTGTTGCTGGACGTTGGGCATGTTGGCCGGAGAGTGCTTCTCGGGCCGTGAACTGCAACCTTGCAGGTACCTCCCAGGTTCCCGGCTCAAGGAAAGCCCCCAGACCCAAATGGAGAGGGGCTGTTTGGGGGCCCCCTGGGGACTCTTCAGGCCAGCTAGGTCTTTGGGTCCTGGCTCCTTCGGTTTGGGAGCTGTTGCTGGACGTTTGACATGTTGGTCGGAGAGTGCTTCTCGGGCCGTGAACTGCAACCTTGCAGGTACCTCCCAGGTCTCAGGCCCAACGAAAGCCCCCAGACCCAAATTGAGAGGGGCTGCTTGGGTGGCCCCTGGGGGCCCTTCAGGCCAGCTAGGTCTTTGGGTCCTGGCTCCTTCGGTTTGGGAGCTGTTGCTGGACGTTGGACATGTTGGCTGGAGAGTGCTTCTCGGACCGTGAACTGCTACCTTGCAGGTAGCTCCCAGGTTCCCGGGCCAACGAAAGCCCCCAGACCCAAATTGAGAGGGGCTGCTTGGGGGCCCCTTGGGACCCCTTCAGGCCAGCTAGGTCTTTGGGTCCTGGCTCCTTCGGTTTGGGAGCTGTTGCTGCAGTTGTGCTTGTTGGCCGGAGTGTGCTTCTCGGGCCGTGAACTGCAACCTTGCAGGCACTTCCCAGGTTCCCGGCCCAACGAAAGCCCCCAGACCAAAATTGAGAGGGGCTGCTTGCGGGCCCCCGGGGACCCTCCAGGCCAGCTATTTCTTTGGGTCCTGGCTCCTTCGGTTTGGGAGCTGTTGCTGCAGTTGGGCATGTTGGCCGGAGAGTGCTTCTCGGGCTGCGAAATGCAACCTTGCAGGTACCTCCCATGTCCCAGGCCCAACGAAAGCCCCCAGACCCAAATTGAGAGGGGCTGCTTGGGGGCCCCTTGGGACCCCTTCAGGCCAGCTAGGTCTTTGGGTCCTGGCTCCTTCGGTTTGGGAGCTGTTGCTGGACGTTGGGCATGTTGACCGGAGAGTGCTTCTCGGGCTGCGAACTGCAACCTTGCAGGTACCTCCCAGGTCTCAGGCCCAACGAAAGCCCCCAGACCCAAATTGAGAGGGGCTGCTTGGGTGGCCCCTGGGGGCCCTTCAGGCCAGCTAGGTCTTTGGGTCCTGGCTCCTTCGGTTTGGGAGCTGTTGCTGGACGTTGGACATGTTGGCTGGAGAGTGCTTCTCGGACCGTGAACTGCTACCTTGCAGGTAGCTCCCAGGTTCCCGGGCCAACGAAAGCCCCCAGACCCAAATTGAGAGGGGCTGCTTGGGGGCCCCTTGGGACCCCTTCAGGCCAGCTAGGTCTTTGGGTCCTGGCTCCTTCGGTTTGGGAGCTGTTGCTGCAGTTGCGCTTGTTGGCCGGAGTGTGCTTCTCGGGCCGTGAACTGCAACCTTGCAGGTAGCTCCCAGGTTCCCTGCCCAAAAAAAGCCCCCAGACCCAAATGGAGAGGGGCTGTTTGGGTGCCCTCTGGGGACCCCTTCAGGCCAGCTAGGTCTTTGGGTCCTGGCTCCTTCGGTTTGGGAGCTGTTGCTGCAGTTGGGCATGTTGGCCGGAGAGTGCTTCTCGGGCCACGAACTGCAACCTTGCAGGTAGCTCCCAGGTTCCATGCCCAACGAAAGCCCCCAGACCCAAATTGAGAGGGGCTGTTTGGGGCCCCCATGGGGACTCTTCAGGCCAGCTAGGTCTTTGGGTCCTGGCTCCTTCGCTTTGGGAGCTGTTGCTGGACGTTGGGCATGTTGACCGGAGAGTGCTTCTCGGGCTGCGAACTGCAACCTTGCAGGTACCTTCCATGTCCCAGGCCCAACGAAAGCCCCCAGACCCAAATTGACAGGGGCTGTTTGGGGGCCCCCTGGGGCCCCTTCAGGCCAGCTAGGTCTTTGGGTCCTGGCTCCTTCGGTTTGGGAGCTGTTGCTGGACGTTGGGCATGTTGGCCGGAGAGTGCTTCTCGGGCTGCGAACTGCAACCTTGCAGGTAGCTCCCAGGTTCCCGGCCCAACGAAAGCCGCCAGACCCAAATGGAGAGGGGCTGCTTGGGGGCCCCCTTGGGACCCCTTCAGGCCAGCTAGGTCTTTGGGTCCTGGCTCCTTCGGTTTGGGAGCTGTTGCTGCAGTTGGGCATGTTGGCCGGAGAGTGATCTCGGGCCGCGAACTGCAACCTTGCAGGTACCTCCCAGGTTCCCGGCCCAACGAAAGCCCCCAGACCCAAATTGAGAGGGGCTGATTGGGGGCCCCCTGGGGACTCTTCAGGCCAGCTAGGTCTTTGGGTCCTGGCTCCTTCGGTTTGGGAGCTGTTGCTGGACGTTGGGCATGTTGACCGGAGAGTGCTTCTCGGGCTGCGAAATGCAACCTTGCAGGTACCTCCCATGTCCCAGGCCCAACGAAAGCCCCCAGACCCAAATTGAGAGGGGCTGCTTGGGGGCCCCTTGGGACCCCTTCAGGCCAGCTAGGTCTTTGGGTCCTGGCTCCTTCGGTTTGGGAGCTGTTGCTGGACGTTGGGCATGTTGACCGGAGAGTGCTTCTCGGGCTGCGAACTGCAACCTTGCAGGTACCTCCCAGGTCTCAGGCCCAACGAAAGCCCCCAGACCAAAATTGAGAGGGGCTGCTTGGGTGGCCCCTGGGGGCCCTTCAGGCCAGCTAGGTCTTTGGGTCCTGGCTCCTTCGGTTTGGGAGCTGTTGCTGGACGTTGGACATGTTGGCTGGAGAGTGCTTCTCGGACCGTGAACTGCTACCTTGCAGGTAGCTCCCAGGTTCCCGGGCCAACGAAAGCCCCCAGACCCAAATTGAGAGGGGCTGCTTGGGGGCCCCTTGGGACCCCTTCAGGCCAGCTAGGTCTTTGGGTCCTGGCTCCTTCGGTTTGGGAGCTGTTGCTGCAGTTGTGCTTGTTGGCCGGAGTGTGCTTCTCGGGCCGTGAACTGCAACCTTGCAGGTAGCTCCCAGGTTCCCTGCCCAAAAAAAGCCCCCAGACCCAAATGGAGAGGGGCTGTTTGGGTGCCCTCTGGGGACCCCTTCAGGCCAGCTAGGTCTTTGGGTCCTGGCTCCTTCGGTTTGGGAGCTGTTGCTGCAGTTGGGCATGTTGGCCGGAGAGTGCTTCTCGGGCCGCGAACTGCAACCTTGCAGGTACCTCCCAGATTCCCGGGCCAACGAAAGCCCCCAGACCCAAATGGAGAGGGGCTGCTTGGGGGCCCCCTGGGGGCCCTTCAGGCCAGCTAGGTCTTTGGGTCCTGGCTCCTTCGGTTTGGGAGCTGTTGCTGCAGTTGGGCATGTTGGCCGGAGAGTGCTTCTCGGGCCGCGAACTGCAACCTTGCAGGTACCTCCCAGGTTCCCGGCCCAACGAAAGCCCCCAGACCCAAATTGAGAGGGGCTGCTTGCGGGCCCCCTGAGGACCCTTCAGGCCAGCTATTTCTTTGGGTCTTGGCTCCTTCGGTTTGGGAGCTGTTGCTGCAGTTGTGCATGTTGGCCGGAGAGTGCTTCTCGGGCCGCGAACTGAAACCTTGCATGTACCTCCCAGGTTCCATGCCCAACGAAAGCCCCCAGACCCAAATTGAGAGGGGCTGCTTGGGGGCCCCTTGGGACCCCTTCAGGCGAGCTAGGTCTTTGGGTCCTGGCTCCTTCGGTTTGGGAGCTGTTGCTGCAGTTGGGCATGTTGGCCGGAGAGTGCTTCTCGGGCTGCGAACTGCAACCTTGCTGGTACCTCCCAGGTTCCATGCCCAACGAAATCCCCCAGACCCAAATTGAGAGGGGCTGTTTGGGGGCCCCCTGGGGACTCTTCAGGCCAGCTAGGTCTTTGGGTCCTGGCTCCTTCGGTTTGGGAGCTGTTGCTGGACGTTGGGCATGTTGGCCGGAGAGTGCTTCTCGGGCTGTGAACTGCAACCTTGCAGGTACCTCCCATGTCCCAGGCCCAACGAAAGCCCCCAGACCCAAATGGAGAGGGGCTGTTTGGGGGCCCCCTGGGGACTCTTCAGGCCAGCTAGGTCTTTGGGTCCTGGCTCCTTCGGTTTGGGAGCTGTTGCTGGACGTTTGACATGTTGGTCGGAGAGTGCTTCTCGGGCCGTGAACTGCAACCTTGCAGGTACCTCCCAGGTCTCAGGCCCAACGAAAGCCCCCAGACCCAAATTGAGAGGGGCTGCTTGGGTGGCCCCTGGGGGCCCTTCAGGCCAGCTAGGTCTTTGGGTCCTGGCTCCTTCGGTTTGGGAGCTGTTGCTGGACGTTGGACATGTTGGCTGGAGAGTGCTTCTCGGACCGTGAACTGCTACCTTGCAGGTAGCTCCCAGGTTCCCGGGCCAACGAAAGCCCCCAGACCCAAATTGAGAGGGGCTGCTTGGGGGCCCCTTGGGACCCCTTCAGGCCAGCTAGGTCTTTGGGTCCTGGCTCCTTCGGTTTGGGAGCTGTTGCTGCAGTTGTGCTTGTTGGCCGGAGTGTGCTTCTCGGGCCGTGAACTGCAACCTTGCAGGCACTTCCCAGGTTCCCGGCCCAACGAAAGCCCCCAGACCAAAATTGAGAGGGGCTGCTTGCGGGCCCCCGGGGACCCTCCAGGCCAGCTATTTCTTTGGGTCCTGGCTCCTTCGGTTTGGGAGCTGTTGCTGCAGTTGGGCATGTTGGCCGGAGAGTGCTTCTCGGGCCGCGAACTGCAACCTTGCAGGTACCTCCCAGATTCCCGGGCCAACGAAAGCCCCCAGACCCAAATGGAGAGGGGCTGCTTGGGGGCCCCCTGGGGGCCCTTCAGGCCAGCTAGGTCTTTGGGTCCTGGCTCCTTCGGTTTGGGAGCTGTTGCTGCAGTTGGGCATGTTGGCCGGAGAGTGCTTCTCGGGCCGCGAACTGCAACCTTGCAGGTACCTCCCAGGTTCCCGGCCCAACGAAAGCCCCCAGAGCCAAATTGAGAAGGGCTGCTTGGGGGCCCCCTGGGGACTCTTCAGGCCAGCTAGGTCTTTGGGTCCTGGCTCCTTCGGTTTGGGAGCTGTTGCTGGACGTTGGGCATGTTGACCGGAGAGTGCTTCTCGGGCTGCGAACTGCAACCTTGCAGGTACCTCCCATGTCCCAGGCCCAACGAAAGCCCCCAGACCCAAATTGAGAGGGGCTGCTTGGGGGCCCCTTGGGACCCCTTCAGGCCAGCTAGGTCTTTGGGTCCTGGCTCCTTCGGTTTGGGAGCTGTTGCTGGACGTTGGGCATGTTGACCGGAGAGTGCTTCTCGGGCTGCGAACTGCAACCTTGCAGGTACCTCCCAGGTCTCAGGCCCAACGAAAGCCCCCAGACCCAAATTGAGAGGGGCTGCTTGGGGGCCCCCTGGGGGCCCTTCAGGCCAGCTAGGTCTTTGGGTCCTGGCTCCTTCGGTTTGGGAGCTGTTGCTGGACGTTGGACATGTTGGCTGGAGAGTGCTTCTCGGACCGTGAACTGCTACCTTGCAGGTAGCTCCCAGGTTCCCGGGCCAACGAAAGCCCCCAGACCCAAATTGAGAGGGGCTGCTTGGGGGCCCCTTGGGACCCCTTCAGGCCAGCTAGGTCTTTGGGTCCTGGCTCCTTCGGTTTGGGAGCTGTTGCTGCAGTTGGGCTTGTTGGCCGGAGTGTGCTTCTCGGGCCGTGAACTGCAACCTTGCAGGCACTTCCCAGGTTCCCGGCCCAACGAAAGCCCCCAGACCAAAATTGAGAGGGGCTGCTTGCGGGCCCCCGGGGACCCTCCAGGCCAGCTATTTCTTTGGGTCCTGGCTCCTTCGGTTTGGGAGCTGTTGCTGCAGTTGTGCATGTTGGCCGGAGAGTGCTTCTCGGGACGCGAACTGCAACCTTGCAGGTACCTCCCAGGTCCCAGGCCCAACGAAAGCCCCCAGACCCAAATTGAGAGGGGCTGCTTGGGGGCCCCCTGGGGGCCCTTCAGGCCAGCTAGGTCTTTGGGTCCTGGCTCCTTCGGTTTGGGAGCTGTTGCTGGACGTTGGGCATGTTGGCCGGAGAGTGCTTCTCGGGCCGCGAACTGCAACCTTGCAGGTACCTCTCAGGTATCCATGCCCAACGAAAGCCCCCAGACCCAAATTGAGAGGGGCTGCTTGCGGGCCCCCTGAGGACCCTTCAGGCCAGCTATTTCTTTGGGTCTTGGCTCCTTCGGTTTGGGAGCTGTTGCTGCAGTTGGGCATGTTGGCCGGAGAGTGCTTCTCGGGCCGCGAACTGAAACCTTGCATGTACCTCCCAGGTTCCATGCCCAACGAAAGCCCCCAGACCCAAATTGAGAGGGGCTGCTTGGGGGCCCCTTGGGACCCCTTCAGGCGAGCTAGGTCTTTGGGTCCTGGCTCCTTCGGTTTGGGAGCTGTTGCTGCAGTTGGGCATGTTGGCCGGAGAGTGCTTCTCGGGCTGCGAACTGCAACCTTGCTGGTACCTCCCAGGTTCCATGCCCAACGAAATCCCCCAGACCCAAATTGAGAGGGGCTGTTTGGGGGCCCCCTGGGGACTCTTCAGGCCAGCTAGGTCTTTGGGTCCTGGCTCCTTCGGTTTGGGAGCTGTTGCTGGACGTTGGGCATGTTGGCCGGAGAGTGCTTCTCGGGCTGTGAACTGCAACCTTGCAGGTACCTCCCATGTCCCAGGCCCAACGAAAGCCCCCAGACCCAAATGGAGAGGGGCTGTTTGGGGCCCCCTGGGGCCCCTTCAGGCCAGCTAGGTCTTTGGGTCCTGGCTCCTTCGGTTTGGGAGCTGTTGCTGGACGTTGGGCATGTTGGCCGGAGAGTGCTTCTCGGGCCGTGAACTGCAACCTTGCAGGTACCTCCCAGGTTCCCGGCTCAAGGAAAGCCCCCAGACCCAAATGGAGAGGGGCTGTTTGGGGGCCCCCTGGGGACTCTTCAGGCCAGCTAGGTCTTTGGGTCCTGGCTCCTTCGGTTTGGGAGCTGTTGCTGGACGTTTGACATGTTGGTCGGAGAGTGCTTCTCGGGCCGTGAACTGCAACCTTGCAGGTACCTCCCAGGTTCCCGGCCCAAGGAAAGCCCCCAGACCCAAATTGAGAGGGGCTGTTTGGGGGCCCCCTGGGGACTCTTCAGGCCAGCTAGGTCTTTGGGTCCTGGCTCCTTCGGTTTGGGAGCTGTTGCTGGACGTTGGGCATGTTGACCGGAGAGTGCTTCTCGGGCGGCGAAATGCAACCTTGCAGGTACCTCCCATGTCCCAGGCCCAACGAAAGCCCCCAGACCCAAATGGAGAGGGGCTGCTTGGGGGCCCCTTGGGACCCCTTCAGGCCAGCTAGGTCTTTGGGTCCTGGCTCCTTCGGTTTGGGAGCTGTTGCTGGACGTTGGGCATGTTGACCGGAGAGTGCTTCTCGGGCTGCGAACTGCAACCTTGCAGGTACCTCCCAGGTCTCAGGCCCAACGAAAGCCCCCAGACCCAAATTGAGAGGGGCTGCTTGGGTGCCCCCTGGGGGCCCTTCAGGCCAGCTAGGTCTTTGGGTCCTGGCTCCTTCGGTTTGGGAGCTGTTGCTGGACGTTGGACATGTTGGCTGGAGAGTGCTTCTCGGACCGTGAACTGCTACCTTGCAGGTAGCTCCCAGGTTCCCGGGCCAACGAAAGCCCCCAGACCCAAATTGAGAGGGGCTGCTTGGGGGCCCCTTGGGACCCCTTCAGGCCAGCTAGGTCTTTGGGTCCTGGCTCCTTCGGTTTGGGAGCTGTTGCTGCAGTTGGGCTTGTTGGTCGGAGTGTGCTTCTCGGGCCGTGAACTGCAACCTTGCAGGCACTTCCCAGGTTCCCGGCCCAACGAAAGCCCCCAGACCAAAATTGAGAGGGGCTGCTTGCGGGCCCCCGGGGACCCTCCAGGCCAGCTATTTCTTTGGGTCCTGGCTCCTTCGGTTTGGGAGCTGTTGCTGCAGTTGTGCATGTTGGCCGGAGAGTGCTTCTCGGGACGCGAACTGCAACCTTGCAGGTACCTCCCAGGTCCCAGGCCCAACGAAAGCCCCCAAACTCAAATTGAGAGGGGCTGCTTGGGGGCCCCCTGGGGGCCCTTCAGGCCAGCTAGGTCTTTGGGTCCTGGCTCCTTCGGTTTGGGAGCTGTTGCTGGACGTTGGGCATGTTGGCCGGAGAGTGCTTCTCGGGCCGCGAACTGCAACCTTGCAGGTACCTCTCAGGTATCCATGCCCAACGAAAGCCCCCAGACCCAAATTGAGAGGGGCTGCTTGCGGGCCCCCTGAGGACCCTTCAGGCCAGCTATTTCTTTGGGTCTTGGCTCCTTCGGTTTGGGAGCTGTTGCTGCAGTTGGGCATGTTGGCCGGAGAGTGCTTCTCGGGCCGCGAACTGCAACCTTGCATGTACCTCCCAGGTTCCATGCCCAACGAAAGCCCCCAGACCCAAATTGAGAGGGGCTGCTTGGGGGCCCCTTGGGACCCCTTCAGGCGAGCTAGGTCTTTGGGTCCTGGCTCCTTCGGTTTGGGAGCTGTTGCTGCAGTTGGGCATGTTGGCCGGAGAGTGCTTCTCGGGCTGCGAACTGCAACCTTGCAGGTACCTGCCAGGTTCCATGCCCAACGAAATCCCCCAGACCCAAATTGAGAGGGGCTGTTTGGGGGCCCCCTGGGGACTCTTCAGGCCAGCTAGGTCTTTGGGTCCTGGCTCCTTCGGTTTGGGAGCTGTTGCTGGACGTTGGGCATGTTGGCCGGAGAGTGCTTCTCGGGCTGTGAACTGCAACCTTGCAGGTACCTCCCATGTCCCAGGCCCAACGAAAGCCCCCAGACCCAAATGGAGAGGGGCTGTTTGGGGCCCCCTGGGGCCCCTTCAGGCCAGCTAGGTCTTTGGGTCCTGGCTCCTTCGGTTTGGGAGCTGTTGCTGGACGTTGGGCATGTTGGCCGGAGAGTGCTTCTCGGGCCGTGAACTGCAACCTTGCAGGTACCTCCCAGGTTCCCGGCTCAAGGAAAGCCCCCAGACCCAAATGGAGAGGGGCTGTTTGGGGGCCCCCTGGGGACTCCTCAGGCCAGCTAGGTCTTTGGGTCCTGGCTCCTTCGGTTTGGGAGCTGTTGCTGGACGTTTGACATGTTGGTCGGAGAGTGCTTCTCGGGCCGTGAACTGCAACCTTGCAGGTACCTCCCAGGTTCCCGGCCCAAGGAAAGCCCCCAGACCCAAATTGAGAGGGGCTGCTTGGGGGCCCCCTGGGGGCCCTTCAGGCCAGCTAGGTCTTTGGGTCCTGGCTCCTTCGGTTTGGGAGCTGTTGCTGGACGTTGGGCATGTTGGCCGGAGAGTGCTTCTCGGGCCGCGAACTGCAACATTGCAGGTAGCTCCCAGGTTCCCGGCCCAACGAAAGCCCCCAGACCCAAATGGAGAGGGGCTGTTTGGGGGCCCCCTGGGGACTCTTCAGGCCAGCTAGGTCTTTGGGTCCTGGCTCCTTCGGTTTGGGAGCTGTTGCTGGACGTTGGGCATGTTGGCCGGAGAGTGCTTCTCGGGCCGCGAACTGCAACCTTGCAGGTAGCTCCCAGGTTCCCGGCCCAACGAAAGCCCCTAGACCAAAATTGAGAGGGGCTGCTTGGGGGCCCCCTGGGGGCCCTTCAGGCCAGCTAGGTCTTTGGGTCCTGGCTCCTTCGGTTTGGGAGCTGTTGCTGCAGTTGGGCATGTTGACCGGAGAGTGCTTCTCGGGCCGCGAACTGCAACCTTGCAGGTAGCTCCCAGGTTCCCGGCCCAACGAAAGCCCCCAGACCCAAATGGAGAGGGGCTGTTTGGGGGCCCCCTGGGGACTCTTCAGGCCAGCTAGGTCTTTGGCTCCTGGCTCCTTCGGTTTGGGAGCTGTTGCTGCAGTTGGGCATGTTGGCCGGAGAGTGCTTCTCGGGCCGCGAACTGCAACCTTGCAGGTAGCTCCCAGGTTCCCGGCCCAACGAAAGCCCCTAGACCAAAATTGAGAGGGGCTGCTTGTGGGCCCCCTGGGGGCCCTTCAGTCCAGCTAGGTCTTTGGGTCCTGGCTCCTTCGGTTTGGGAGCTGTTGCTGCAGTTGGGCATGTTGGCCGGAGAGTGCTTCTCGGGCCGTGAACTGCAACCTTGCAGGTACCTCCCAGGTTCCCGGCTCAAGGAAAGCCCCCAGACCCAAATGGAGAGGGGCTGTTTGGGGGCCCCCTGGGGACTCTTCAGGCCAGCTAGGTCTTTGGGTCCTGGCTCCTTCGCTTTGGGAGCTGTTGCTGGACTTTGGGTATGATTGCCGAAGAGTGCTTCTCGGGCTGCGAACTGCAACCTTGCAGGTACCTCCCAGGTCCCCGGCCCAAGGAAAGCCCCCAGTCCCTAATTGAGAGGGGCTGTTTG
This sequence comes from Gallinula chloropus, assembly GCF_964237585.1. Classification (NCBI taxonomy): domain Eukaryota; kingdom Metazoa; phylum Chordata; class Aves; order Gruiformes; family Rallidae; genus Gallinula; species Gallinula chloropus. The sequence goes on from NC_140092.1 coordinate 32,570,344, forward strand.
GGGGCCCCCTGGGGGCCCTTCAGGCCAGCTAGGTCTTTGGGTCCTGGCTCCTTCGGTTTGGGAGCTGTTGCTGCAGTTGGGCATGTTGGCCGGAGAGTGCTTCTCGGGCCGCGAACTGCAACCTTGCAGGTAGCTCCCAGGTTCCCGGCCCAAGGAAAGCCCCCAGACCAAAATTGAGAGGGGCTGTTTGGGGGCCCCCTGGGGCCCCTTCAGGCCAGCTAGGTCTTTGGGTCCTGGCTCCTTCGGTTTGGGAGCTGTTGCTGGACGTTGGGCATGTTGGCCGGAGAGTGCTTCTCGGGCTGCGAACTACAACCTTGCAGGTAGCTCCCAGGTTCCCGGCCCAACGAAAGCCCCCAGACCCAAATGGAGAGGGGCTGTTTGGGGGCCCCCTTGGGACCCCTTCAGGCCAGCTAGGTCTTTGGGTCCTGGCTCCTTCGGTTTGGGAGCTGTTGCTGGACGTTGGGCATGTTGACCGGAGAGTGCTTCTCGGGCTGCGAACTGCAACCTTGCAGGTACCTCCCATGTCCCAGGCCCAACGAAAGCCCCCAGACCCAAATGGAGAGGGGCTGCTTGGGGGCCCCCTGGGGGCCCTTCAGGCCAGCTAGGTCTTTGGGTCCTGGCTCCTTCGGTTTGGGAGCTGTTGCTGGACGTTGGGCATGTTGGCCGGAGAGTGCTTCTCGGGCTGCGAACTGCAACCTTGCAGGTACCTCCCAGGTCTGAGGCCAAACGAAAGCCCCCAGACCCAAATTGAGAGGGGCTGCTTGGGGGCCCCCTGGGGGCCCTTCAGGCCAGCTAGGTCTTTGGGTCCTGGCTCCTTCGGTTTGGGAGCTGTTGCTGCAGTTGGGCATGTTGGCCGGAGAGTGCTTCTCGGGCCGCGAACTGCAACCTTGCAGGCACTTCCCAGGTTCCCGGCCCAACGAAAGCCCCAGACCCAAATTGAGAGGGGCTGCTTGCGGGCCCCCGGGGACCCTCCAGGCCAGCTATTTCTTTGGGTCCTGGCTCCTTCGGTTTGGGAGCTGTTGCTGCAGTTGGGCATGTTGGCCGGAGAGTGCTTCTCGGGCCGCGAACTGCAACCTTGCAGGTAGCTCCCAGGTTCCATGCCCAACGAAAGCCCCCAGACCCAAATGGAGAGGGGCTGCCTGGGGGCCCCCTGGGGGCCCTTCAGGCCAGCTAGGTCTTTGGGTCCTGGCTCCTTCGGTTTGGGAGCTGTTGCTGGACGTTGGGCATGTTGGCCGGAGAGTGCTTCTCGGGCCGCGAACTGCAACCTTGCAGGTACCTCTCAGGTATCCATGCCCAACGAAAGCCCCCAGACACAAATTGAGAGGGGCTGCTTGCGGGCTCCCTGGGGGCCCTTCAGTCCAGCTAGGTCTTTGGGTCCTGGCTCCTTCGGTTTGGGAGCTGTTGCTGCAGTTGGGCATGTTGGCCGGAGAGTGCTTCTCGGGCCGTGAACTTCAACCTTGCAGGTACCTCCCAGGTTCCCGGCTCAAGGAAAGCCCCCAGACCCAAATGGAGAGGGGCTGTTTGGAGGCCCCCTGGGGCCTCTTCAGGCCAGCTAGGTCTTTGGGTCCTGGCTCCTTCGCTTTGGGAGCTGTTGCTGGACGTTGGGTATGATTGCCGAAGAGTGCTTCTCGGGCTGCGAACTGCAACCTTGCAGGTACCTCCCAGGTCCCCGGCCCAAGGAAAGCCCCCAGACCCTAATTGAGAGGGGCTGTTTGGGGGCCCCCTGGGGGCCCTTCAGGCCAGCTAGGTCTTTGGGTCCTGGCTCCTTCGCTTTGGGAGCTGTTGCTGCAGTTGGGCATGTTGGCCGGAGAGTGCTTCTCGGGCCGCGAACTGCAACCTTGCAGGTAGCTCCCAGGTTCCCGGCCCAAGGAAAGCCCCCAGACCCAAATGGAGAGGGGCTGTTTGGGGGCCCCCTGGGGCCCCTTCAGGCCAGCTAGGTCTTTGGGTCCTGGCTCCTTCGGTTTGGGAGCTGTTGCTGGACGTTGGGCATGTTGGCCGGAGAGTGCTTCTCGGGCCGCGAACTGCAACCTTGCAGGTAGCTCCCAGGTTCCCGGCCCAACGAAAGCCCCCAGACCCAAATGGAGAGGGGCTGTTTGGGTGCCCCCTGGGGGCCCATTCAGGCCAGCTAGGTCTTTGGGTCCTGGCTCCTTCGGTTTGGGAGCTGTTGCTGCAGTTGGGCATGTTGGCCGGAGAGTGATTCTCGGGCCGTGAACTGCAACCTTGCAGGTACCTCCCAGGTTCCCGGCCCAACGAAAGCCCCCAGACCCAAATTGAGAGGGGCTGTTTGGGGGCCCCCTGGGGACTCTTCAGGCCAGCTAGGTCTTTGGGTCCTGGCTCCTTTGGTTTGGGAGCTGTTGCTGGACGTTGGGCATGTTGACCGGAGAGTGCTTCTCGGGCTGCGAACTGCAACCTGGCAGGTACCTCCCATGTCCCAGGCCCAACGAAAGCCCCCAGACCCAAATGGAGAGGGGCTGCTTGGGGGCCCCCTGGGGGCCCTTCAGGCCAGCTAGGTCTTTGGGTCCTGGCTCCTTCGGTTTGGGAGCTGTTGCTGGACGTTGGGCATGTTGGCCGGAGAGTGCTTCTCGGGCTGCGAACTGCAACCTTGCAGGTACCTCCCAGGTCTGAGGCCAAACGAAAGCCCCCAGACCCAAATTGAGAGGGGCTGCTTGGGTGCCCCCTGGGGGCCCTTCAGGCCAGCTAGGTCTTTGGGTCCTGGCTCCTTCGGTTTGGGAGCTGTTGCTGGACGTTGGACATGTTGGCCGGAGAGTTCTTCTCGGGCCGCGAACTGCTACCTTGCAGGTAGCTCCCAGGTTCCCGGGCCAACGAAAGCCCCCAGACCCAAATTGAGAGGGGCTGCTTGGGGGCCCCTTGGGACCCCTTCAGGCCAGCTAGGTCTTTGGGTCCTGGCTCCTTCGGTTTGGGAGCTGTTGCTGCAGTTGGGCATGTTGGCCGGAGAGTGCTTCTCGGGCCGCGAACTGCAACCTTGCAGGCACTTCCCAGGTCCCCGGCCCAACGAAAGCCCCCAGACCCAAATTGAGAGGGGCTGCTTGCGGGCCCCCGGGGACCCTCCAGGCCAGCTATTTCTTTGGGTCCTGGCTCCTTCGGTTTGGGAGCTGTTGCTGCAGTTGGGCATGTAGGCCGGAGAGTGCTTCTCGGGCCGCGAACTGCAACCTTGCAGGTACCTCCCAGGTTCCATGCCCAACGAAAGCCCCCAGACTCAAATTGAGAGGGGCTGTTTGGGGGCCCTGTGGGGACTCTTCAGGCCAGCTAGGTCTTTGGGTCCTGGCTCCTTCGGTTTGGGAGCTGTTGCTGGACGTTGGGCATGTAGGCCGGAAAGTGCTTCTCGGGCCGCGAACTGCAACCTTGCAGTTACCTCCGAGGTTCCCCGCCCAGCGAAAGCCCCCAGACCCAAATTGAGAGGGGCTGCTTGGGTGCCCCCTTGGGGCCCTTCAGGCCAGCTAGGTCTTTGGGTCCTGGCTCCTTCGGTTTGGGAGCTGTTGCTGCAGTTGGGCATGTTGGCCGGAGAGTGCTTCTCGGGCCGCGAACTGCAACCTTGCAGGTACCTCCCAGGTTCCATGCCCAACGAAAGCCCCCAGACCCAAATTGAGAGGGGCTGTTTGGGGGCCCCCCGGGGACTCTTCAGGCCAGCTAGGTCTTTGGGTCCTGGCTCCTTCGGTTTGGGAGCTGTTGCTGGACGTTGGGCATGTTGGCTGGAGAGTGCTTCTCGGGCCGCGAACTGCAACCTTGCAGGTACCTCTCCGGTATCCATGCCCAACGAAAGCCCCCAGACCCAAATTGAGAGGGTCTGCTTGCGGGCCCCCTGGGGACCCTTCAGGCCAGCTACTTCTTTGGGTCTTGGCTCCTTCGGTTTGGGAGCTGTTGCTGCAGTTGGGCATGTTGGCCGGAGAGTGCTTCTCGGGCCGCGAACTGCAACCTTGCAGGTAGCTCCCAGGTTCCCGGGCCAACGAAAGCCCCCAGACCCAAATTGAGAGGGGCTGCTTTGGGGCCCCTTGGGACCCCTTCAGGCCAGCTAGGTCATTGGGTCCTGGCTCCTTCGGTTTGGGAGCTGTTGCTGCAGTTGGGCATGTTGGCCGGAGAGTGCTTCTCGGGCCGCGAACTGCAACCTTGCAGGCACTTCCCAGGTTCCCGGCCCAACGAAAGCCCCCAGACCAAAATTGAGAGGGGCTGCTTGCGGGCCCCTGGGGGCCCTTCAGGCCAGCTAGGTCTTTGGGTCCTGGCTCCTTCGGTTTGGGAGCTGTTGCTGCAGTTGGGCATGTTGGCCGGAGAGTGCTTCTCGGGACGCGAACTGCAACCTTGCAGATACCTCCTAGGTCCCAGGCCCAACGAAAGCCCCCAGACCCAAATGGAGAGGGGCTGCTTGGGGGCCCCCTGGGGGCCCTTCAGGCCAGCTAGGTCTTTGGGTCCTGGCTCCTTCGGTTTGGGAGCTGTTGCTGGACGTTGGGCATGTTGGCCGGAGAGTGCTTCTCGGGCCGCGAACTGCAACCTTGCAGGTACCTCTCAGGTATCCATGCCCAACGAAAGCCCCCAGACCCAAATGGAGAGGGGCTGCTTGCGGGCCCCCTGGGGACCCTTCAGGCCAGCTATTTCTTTGGGTCCTGGCTCCTTCGGTTTGGGAGCTGTTGCTGCAGTTGGGCATGTTGGCCGGAGAGTGCTTCTCGGGCCGCGAACTGCAACCTTGCAGGCACTTCCCAGGTTCCCGGCCCAACGAAAGCCCCCAGACCCAAATTGAGAGGGGCTGTTTGGGGGCCCCCTGGGGCCCCTTCAGGCCAGCTAGGTCTTTGGGTCCTGGCTCCTTCGCTTTGGGAGCTGTTGCTGGACGTTGGGCATGTTGGCCGGAGAGTGCTTCTCGGGCTGCGAACTGCAACCTTGCAGGTAGCTCCCAGGTTCCCGGCCCAACGAAAGCCCCCAGACCCAAATGGAGAGGGGCTGCTTGCGGGCCCCCTGGGGGCCCTTCAGGCCAGCTAGGTCTTTGGGTCCTGGCTCCTTCGGTTTGGGAGCTGTTGCTGCAGTTGGTCATGTTGGCCGGAGAGTGCTTCTCGGGCCGCGAACTGCAACCTTGCAGGTAGCTCCCAGGTTCCCGGCCCAACGAAAGCCCCCAGACCCAAATTGAGAGGGGCTGTTTGGGGGCCCCCTGGGGACTCTTCAGGCTAGCTAGGTCTTTGGGTCCTGGCTCCTTTGGTTTGGGAGCTGTTGCTGGACGTTGGGCATGTTGACCGGAGAGTGCTTCTCGGGCTGCGAACTGCAACCTTGCAGGTACCTCCCATGTCCCAAGCCCAACGAAAGCCCCCAGACCCAAATGGAGAGGGGCTGCTTGGGGGCCCCCTGGGTGCCCTTCAGGCCAGCTAGGTCTTTGGGTCCTGGCTCCTTCGGTTTGAGAGCTGTTGCTGGAAGTTGGGCATGTTGACCGGAGAGTGCTTCTCGGGCTGCGAACTGCAACCTTGCAGGTACCTCCCAGGTTTCAGGCCCAACGAAAGCCCCCAGACCCAAATTGAGAGGGGCTGTTTGGGTGCCCTGTGGGGACTCTTCAGGCCAGCTAGGTCTTTGGGTCCTGGCTCCTTCGGTTTGGGAGCTGTTGCTGGACGTTGGACATGTTGGTCGGAGAGTGCTTCTCGGGCCGTGAACTGCAACCTTGCAGGTACCTCCCAGGTTCCCGGCCCAACGAAAGCCCCCAGACCCAAATTGAGAGGGGCTGTTTGGGGGCCCCCTGGGGGCCCTTCAGGCCAGCTAGGTCTTTGGGTCCTGGCTCCTTCGCTTTGGGAGCTGTTGCTGCAGTTGGGCATGTTGGCCGGAGAGTGCTTCTCGGGCCGCGAACTGCAACCTTGCAGGCACTTCCCAGGTTCCCGGCCCAACGAAAGCCCCCAGACCCAAATTGAGAGGGGCTGCTTGCGGGCCCCCTGGGACCCTTCAGGCCAGCTAGGTCTTTGGGTCCTGGCTCCTTCGGTTTGGGAGCTGTTGCTGGACGTTGGGCATGTTGACCGGAGAGTGCTTCTCGGGCTGCGAACTGCAACCTTGCAGGTACCTCCCATGTCCCAGGCCCAACGAAAGCCCCCAGACCCAAATTGAGAGGGGCTGCTTGGGGTCCCCATGGGGGCCCTTCAGGCCAGCTAGGTCTTTGGGTCCTGGCTCCTTCGGTTTGGGAGCTGTTGCTGGACGTTGGGCATGTTGACCGGAGAGTGCTTCTCGGGCTGTGAACTGCAACCTTGCAGGTACCTCCCATGTGCCCGGCCCAACGAAAGCCCCCAGACCAAAATTGAGAGGGGCTGCTTGTGGGTCCCCTGGGGGCCCTTCAGGCCAGCTAGGTCTTTGGGTCCTGGCTCCTTCGGTTTGGGAGCTGTTGCTGCAGTTGGGCATGTTGGCCGGAGAGTGCTTCTCGGGCCGCGAACTGCAACCTTGCAGGTAGCTCCCAGGTTCCCGGCCCAACGAAAGCCCCCAGACCCAAATTGAGAGGGGCTGTTTGGGGCCCCCTGGGGCCCCTTCAGGCCAGCTAGGTCTTTGGGTCCTGGCTCCTTCGGTTTGGGAGCTGTTGCTGGACGTTGGGCATGTTGGCCGGAGAGTGCTTCTCGGGCCGTGAAATGCAAACTTTCAGGTACCTCCCAGGTTCCCGGCTCAAGGAAAGCTCCCAGACCCAAATGGAGAGGGGCTGTTTGGGGGCCCCCTGGGGACTCTTCAGGCCAGCTAGGTCTTTGGGTCCTGGCTCCTTCGCTTTGGGAGCTGTTGCTGGACGTTTGGCATGATTGCCGGAGAGTGCTTCTCGGGCTGCGAACTGCAAACTTGCAGGTACCTCCCATGTCCCCGGCCCAAGGAAAGCCCCCAGACCCAAATTGAGAGGGCTGTTTGGGGGCCCCCTTGGGGCCCTTCAGGCCAGCTAGGTCTTTGGGTCCTGGCTCCTTCGGTTTGGGAGCTGTTGCTGCAGTTGGGCATGTTGGCCGGAGAGTGCTTCTCGGGCCGCGAACTGCAACCTTGCAGGTAGCTCCCAGGTTCCCGGCCCAACGAAAACCCCCAGACCCAAATTGAGAGGGGCTGTTTGGGGGCCCCCTGGGGACTCTTCAGGCCAGCTAGGTCTTTGGGTCCTGGCTCCTTCGGTTTGGGAGCTGTTGCTGGACGTTGGGCATGTTGGCCGGAGAGTGCTTCTCGGGCCGCGAACTGCAACCTTGCAGGTACCTCTCAGGTATACATGCCCAACGAAAGCCCCCAGACCCAAATTGAGAGGGGCTGCTTGCGGGCTCCCTGGGGACCCTTCAGGCCAGCTATTTCTTTGGGTCTTGGCTCCTTCGGTTTGGGAGCTGTTGCTGCAGTTGGGCATGTTGGCCGGAGAGTGCTTCTCGGGCCGCGAACTGCAACCTTGCATGTACCTCCCAGGTTCCATGCCCAACGAAAGCCCCCAGACCCAAATGGAGAGGGGCTGCTTGGGGGCCCCCTGGGGGCCGTTCAGGCCAGCTAGGTCTTTGGGTCCTGGCTCCTTCGCTTTGGGAGCTGTTGCTGGACGATGGGCATGTTGACCGGAGAGTGCTTCTCGGGCCGTGATCTGCAACCTTGCAGGTAGCTCCCAGGTTCCTGGCCCAACGAAAGCCCCCAGACCCAAATGGAGAGGGGCTGCTTGGGGGCCCCTTGGGGACTCTTCAGGCCAGCTAGGTCTTTGGGTCCTGGCTCCTTCGCTTTGGGACCTGTTGCTGGACTTTGACATGTTGGTCGGAGAGTGCTTCTCGGGCCGTGAACTGCAACCTTGCAGGTAGCTCCCAGGTTCCCGGGCCAACGAAAGCCCCCAGACCCAAATGGAGAGGGGCTGCTTGGGGGCCCCCTGGGGGCACTTCAGGCCAGCTAGGTCTTTGGCTCCAGGCTCCTTCGGTTTGGGAGCTGTTGCTGCAGTTGGGCATGTTGGCCGGAGAGTGCTTCTCGGGCTGCGAACTGCAACCTTGCAGGCACTTCCCAGGTTCCCGGCCCAACGAAAGCCCCCAGACCAAAATTGAGAGGGGCTGCTTGCGGGCCCCCGGGGACCCTTCAGGCCAGCTAGGTCTTTGGGTCCTGGCTCCTTCGGTTTGGGAGCTGTTGCTGCAGTTGGGCATGTAGGCCGGAGAGTGCTTCTCGGGCCGCGAACTGCAACCTTGCAGGTACCTCCCAGGTTCCACGCCCAACGAAAGCCCCCAGACTCAAATTGAGAGGGGCTGTTTGGGGGCCCCCTGGGGACTCTTCAGGCCAGCTAGGTCTTTGGGTCCTGGCTCCTTCGGTTTGGGAGCTGTTGCTGGACGTTGGGCATGTTGGCCGGAAAGTGCTTCTCGGGCTGCGAACTGCAACCTTGCAGGTACCTCCGAGGTTCCCCGCCCAGCGAAAGCCCCCAGACCCAAATTGAGAGGGGCTGCTTGGGTGCCCCCTTGGGGCCCTTCAGGCCAGCTAGGTCTTTGGGTCCTGGCTCCTTCAGTTTGGGAGCTGTTGCTGCAGTTGGGCATGTTGGCCGGAGAGTGCTTCTCGGGCCGCGAGCTGCAACCTTGCAGGTACCTCCCAGGTTCCATACCCAACGAAAGCCCCCAGACCCAAATTGAGAGGGGCTGTTTGGGGGCCCCCTGGGGACTCTTCAGGCCAGCTAGGTCTTTGGGTCCTGGCTCCTTCGGTTTGGGAGCTGTTGCTGGACGTTGGGCATGTTGGCCGGAGAGTGCTTCTCGGGCTGCGAACTGCATCCTTGCAGGTACCTCCCATGTCCCAGGCCCAACGAAAGCCCCCAGACCCAAATTGACAGGGGCTGCTTGGGGGCCCCCTGGGGGCCCTTCAGGCCAGCTAGGTCTTTGGGTCCTGGCTCCTTCGGTTTGGGAGCTGTTGCTGGACGATGGGCATGTTGACCGGAGAGTGCTTCTCGGGCTGCGAACTGCAACCTTGCAGGTAGCTCCCAGGTTCCCGGCCCAACGAAAGCCCCCAGACCAAAATTGAGAGGGGCTGCTTGGGTGCCCCTTGGGGACCCTTCAGGCCAGCTAGGTCTTTGGGTCCTGGCTCCTTCGGTTTGGGAGCTGTTGCTGCAGTTGGGCATGTTGTCCGGAGAGTGCTTCTCGGGCCGCGAACTGCAACCTTGCAGGTAGCTCCCAGGTTCCCGGCCCAAGGAAAGCCCCCAGACCCAAATGGAGAGGGGCTGTTTGGGGTCCCCTGGGGCCCCTTCAGGCCATCTAGGTCTTTGGGTCCTGGCTCCTTCGGTTTGGGAGCTGTTGCTGGACGTTGGGCATGTTGGCCGGAGAGTGCTTCTCGGGCCGTGAACTGCAACCTTGCAGGTAGCTCCCAGGTTCCCGGCTCAACGAAAGCCGCCAGAACCAAATGGAGAGGGGCTGTTTGGGGGCCCCCTGGGGACTCTTCATGCCAGCTAGGTCTTTGGGTCCTGGCTCCTTCGCTTTGGGAGCTGTTGCTGTACGTTGGGCATGATGGCCGGAGAGTGCTTCTCGGTCTGCGAACTGCAACCTTGCAGGTACCTCCCAGGTCCCCGGCCCAACGAAAGCCCCCAGACCAAAATTGAGAGGGGCTGCTTGGGGGCCCCCTGGGGGCCCTTCAGGCCAGCTAGGTCTTTGGGTCCTGGTTCCTTCGGTTTGGGAGCTGTTGCTGCAGTTGGGCATGTTGACCGGAGAGTGCTTCTCGGGCCGCGAACTGCAACCTTGCAGGTACCTCCCAGGTCCCCTGCCCAACGAAAACCCCCAGACCCAAATGGAGAGGGGCTGCTTGGGGGCCCCCTGGGGGCCCTTCAGGCCAGCTAGGTCTTTGGGTCCTGGCTCCTTCGCTTTGGGAGCTGTTGCTGGACGTTGGGCATGTTGGCCAGAGAGTGCTTCTCGGGCTGTGAACTGCAACCTTGCAGGTAGCTCCCAGGTTCCCGGTCCAAGGAAAGCCCCCAGACCCAAATGGAGAGGGTCTGCTTGGGGGCCCCCTGGGGGCCCTTCAGGCCAGCTAGGTCTTTGGGTCCTGGCTCCTTCGCTTTGGGAGCTGTTGCTGGACGATGGGCATGTTGACCGGAGAGTGCTTCTCGGGCCATGATCTGCAAACTTGCAGGTAGCTCCCAGGTTCCTGGCCCAACGAAAGCCCCCAGACCCAAATGGAGAGGGGCTGTTTGGGTGCCCTGTGGGGACTCTTCAGGCCAGCTAGGTCTTTGGGTCCTGGCTCCTTCGCTTTGGGAGCTGTTGCTGGACTTTGACATGTTGGTCGGAGAGTGCTTCTCGGGCCGTGAACTGCAACCTTGCAGGTAGCTCCCAGGTTCCCGGGCCAATGAAAGCCCCCAGACCCAAATGGAGAGGGGCTGCTTGGGGGCCCCCTGGGGGCCCTTCAGGCCAGCTAGGTCTTTGGCTCCTGGCTCTTTCGGTTTGGGAGCTGTTGCTGCAGTTGGGCATGTTGGCCGGAGAGTGCTTCTCGGGCTGCGAACTGCAACCTTGCAGGCACTTCCCAGGTTCCCGGCCCAACGAAAGCCCCCAGACCAAAATTGAGAGGGGCTGCTTGCGGGCCCCCGGGGACCCTTCAGGCCAGCTAGGTCTTTGGGTCCTGGCTCCTTCGGTTTGGGAGCTGTTGCTGCAGTTGGGCATGTAGGCCGGAGAGTGCTTCTCGGGCCGCGAACTGCAACCTTGCAGGTACCTCCCAGGTTCCATGCCCAACGAAAGCCCCCAGACTCAAATTGAGAGGGGCTGTTTGGGGGCCCCCTGGGGACTCTTCAGGCCAGCTAGGTCTTTGGGTCCTGGCTCCTTCGGTTTGGGAGCTGTTGCTGGACGTTGGGCATGTTGGCCGGAAAGTGCTTCTCGGGCTGCGAACTGCAACCTTGCAGGTACCTCCGAGGTTCCCCGCCCAGCGAAAGCCCCCAGACCCAAATTGAGAGGGGCTGCTTGGGTGCCCCCTTGGGGCCCTTCAGGCCAGCTAGGTCTTTGGGTCCTGGCTCCTTCAGTTTGGGAGCTGTTGCTGCAGTTGGGCATGTTGGCCGGAGAGTGCTTCTCGGGCCGCGAGCTGCAACCTTGCAGGTACCTCCCAGGTTCCATACCCAACGAAAGCCCCCAGACCCAAATTGAGAGGGGCTGTTTGGGGGCCCCCTGGGGACTCTTCAGGCCAGCTAGGTCTTTGGGTCCTGGCTCCTTCGGTTTGGGAGCTGTTGCTGGACGTTGGGCATGTTGGCCGGAGAGTGCTTCTCGGGCTGCGAACTGCAACCTTGCAGGTACCTCCCATGTCCCAGGCCCAACGAAAGCCCCCAGACCCAAATTGAGAGGGGCTGCTTGGGGGCCCCCTGGGGGCCCTTCAGGCCAGCTAGGTCTTTGGGTCCTGGCTCCTTCGGTTTGGGAGCTGTTGCTGGACGATGGGCATGTTGACCGGAGAGTGCTTCTCGGGCTGCGAACTGCAACCTTGCAGGTAGCTCCCAGGTTCCCGGCCCAACGAAAGCCCCCAGACCAAATTTGAGAGGGGCTGCTTGGGGGCCCCTTGGGGACCCTTCAGGCCAGCTAGGTCTTTGGGTCCTGGCTCCTTCGGTTTGGGAGCTGTTGCTGCAGTTGGGCATGTTGTCCGGAGAGTGCTTCTCGGGCCGCGAACTGCAACCTTGCAGGTACCTCCCAGGTTCCCGGCTTAAGGAAACCCCCCAGACCCAAATGGAGAGGGGCTGTTTGGGGCCCCCTGGGGCCCCTTCAGGCCATCTAGGTCTTTGGGTCCTGGCTCCTTCGGTTTGGGAGCTGTTGCTGGACGTTGGGCATGTTGGCCGGAGAGTGCTTCTCGGGCCGTGAACTGCAACCTTGCAGGTACCTCCCAGGTTCCCGGCTCAACGAAAGCCGCCAGAACCAAATGGAGAGGGGCTGTTTGGGGGCCCCCTGGGGACTCTTCAGGCCAGCTAGGTCTTTGGGTCCTGGCTCCTTCGGTTTGGGAGCTGTTGCTGTACGTTGGGCATGATGGCCGGAGAGTGCTTCTCGGTCTGCGAACTGCAACATTGCAGGTACCTCCCAGGTCCCCGGCCCAACGAAAGCCCCCAGACCAAAATTGAGAGGGGCTGCTTGGGGGCCCCCTGGGGGCCCTTCAGGCCAGCTAGGTCTTTGGGTCCTGGTTCCTTCGGTTTGGGAGCTGTTGCTGCAGTTGGGCATGTTGACCGGAGAGTGCTTCTCGGGCCGCGAACTGCAACCTTGCAGGTACCTCCCAGGTCCCCTGCCCAAAGAAAACCCCCAGACCCAAATGGAGAGGGGCTGCTTGGTGGGCCCCCTGGGGGCCCTTCAGGCCAGCTAGGTCTTTGGGTCCTGGCTCCTTCGCTTTGGGAGCTGTTGCTGGACGTTGGGCATGTTGGCCAGAGAGTGCTTCTCGGGCTGTGAACTGCAACCTTGCAGGTAGCTCCCAGGTTCCCGGCCCAAGTAAAGCCCCCAGACCCAAATTGAGAGGGGCTGTTTGGGGGCCCCCTGGGGCCCTTCAGGCCAGCTAGGTCTTTGGGTCCTGGCTCCTTCGGTTTGGGAGCTGTTGCTGGACGTTGGGCATGTTGGCCGGAGAGTGCTTCTCGGGCCGCGAACTGCAACCTTGCAGGTACCTCTCAGGTATCCATGCCCAACGAAAGCCCCCAGACCCAAATTGAGAGGGTCTGCTTGCGGGCCCCCTGGGGACCCTTCAGGCCAGCTATTTCTTTGGGTCTTGGCTCCTTCGGTTTGGGAGCTGTTGCTGCAGTTTGGCATGTTGGCCGGAGAGTGCTTCTCGGGCCGCGAACTGCAACCTTGCATGTACCTCCCAGGTTCCATGCCCAACGAAAGCCCCCAGACCCAAATTGAGAGGGGCTGTTTGGGGGCCCCCTGGGGGCCCTTCAGGCCAGCTAGGTCTTTGGGTCCTGGCTCCTTCGGTTTGGGAGCTGTTGCTGGACGTTGGGCATGTTGACCGGAGAGTGCTTCTCGGGCTGCGAACTGCAACCTTGCAGGTACCTCCCAGGTCTCAGGCCCAACGAAAGCCCCCAGACCCAAATTGAGAGGGGCTGCTTGCGGGCCCCCTGGGGGCCCTTCAGGCCAGCTAGGTCTTTGGGTCCTGGCTCCTTCGCTTTGGGAGCTGTTGCTGGACGTTGGACATGTTGGCCGGAGAGTGCTTCTCGGACCGTGAACTGATACGTTGCAGGTAGCTCCCAGGTTCCCGGGCCAACGAAAGCCCCCAGACCCAAATTGAGAGGGGCTGCTTGGGGGCCCCTTGGGACCCCTTCAGGCCAGCTAGGTCTTTGGGTCCTGGCTCCTTCGGTTTGGGAGCTGTTGCTGCAGTTGGGCATGTTGGCCGGAGAGTGCTTCTCGGGCCGCGAACTGCAACCTTGCAGGCACTTCCCAGGTTCCCGGACCAACGAAAGCCCCCAGACCAAAATTGAGAGGGGCTGCTTGCGGGCCCCCGGGGACCCTCCAGGCCAGCTATTTCTTTGGGTCCTGGCTCCTTCGGTTTGGGAGCTGTTGCTGCAGTTGGGCATGTTGGCCGGAGAGTGCTTCTCGGGACGCGAACTGCAACCTTGCAGGTACCTCCCAGGTCCCAGGCCCAACGAAAGCCCCCAGACCCAAATTGAGAGGGGCTGTTTGGGGGCCCCCTGGGGGCCCTTCAGGCCAGCTAGGTCTTTGGGTCCTGGCTCCTTCGGTTTGGGAGCTGTTGCTGGACGTTGGGCATGTTGACCGGAGAGTGCTTCTCGGGCCGCGAACTGCAACCTTGCAGGTACCTCTCAGGTATCCATGCCCAACGAAAGCCCCCAGACCCAAATTGAGAGGGGCTGTTTGGGGGCCCCCTGGGGACCCTTCAGGCCAGCTATTTCTTTGGGTCCTGGCTCCTTCGGTTTGGGAGCTGTTGCTGCAGTTGGGCATGTTGGCCGGAGAGTGCTTCTCGGGCCGCGAACTGCTACATTGATGGCACTTCCCAGGTTCCCGGCCCAACGAAAGACCCCAGACCAAAATTGAGAGGGGCTGCTTGCGGGCCCCCGGGGACCCTTCAGGCCAGCTAGGTCTTTGGGTCCTGGCTCCTTCGGTTTGGGAGCTGTTGCTGCAGTTGGGCATGTTGGCCGGAGAGTGCTTCTCGGGCCGCGAACTGCAACCTTGCAGGTACCTCCCAGGTTCCATGCCCAACGAAAGCCCCCAGACTCAAATTGAGAGGGGCTGCTTGGGGGCCCCCTGGGGGCCCTTCAGGCCAGCTATTTCTTTGGGTCCTGTCTCCTTCGGTTTGGGAGCTGTTGCTGGACGTTGGGCATGTTGACCGGAGAGTGCTTCTCGGGCTGCGAACTGCAACCTTGCAGGTACCTCCCATGTCCCAGGCCCAACGAAAGCCCCCAGACCCAAATGGAGAGGGGCTGCTTGGGGGCCCCCTGGGGGCCCTTCAGGCCAGCTAGGTCTTTGGGTCCTGGCTCCTTCGCTTTGGGAGCTGTTGCTGCAGTTGGGCATGTTGGCCGGAGAGTGCTTCTCGGGCCGCGAACTGCAACCTTGCAGGTAGCTCCCAGGTTCCCGGCCCAACGAAAGCCTCCAGACCCAAATGGAGAGGGGCTGTTTGGGGGACCCCTGGGGACTCTTCAGGCCAGCTAGGTCTTTGGGTCCTGGCTCCTTCGGTTTGGGAGCTGTTGCTGGACGTTGGGCATGTTGACCGGAGAGTGCTTCTCGGGCCGCGAACTGCAACCTTGCAGGTACCTCTCAGGTATCCATGCCCAACGAAAGCCCCCAGACCCAAATGGAGAGGGGCTGTTTGGGGGCCCCCTGGGGACCCTTCAGGCCAGCTATTTCTTTGGGTCTTGGCTCCTTCGGTTTGGGAGCTGTTGCTGCAGCTGGGCATGTTGGCCGGAGAGTGCTTCTCGGGCCGCGAACTGCTACATTGATGGCACTTCCCAGGTTCCCGGCCCAACGAAAGACCCCAGACCAAAATTGAGAGGGGCTGCTTGCGGGCCCCCGGGGACCCTTCAGGCCAGCTAGGTCTTTGGGTCCTGGCTCCTTCGGTTTGGGAGCTGTTGCTGCAGTTGGGCATGTTGGCCGGAGAGTGCTTCTCGGGCCGCGAACTGCAACCTTGCAGGTACCTCCCAGGTTCCATGCCCAACGAAAGCCCCCAGACTCAAATTGAGAGGGGCTGCTTGGGGGCCCCCTGGGGGCCCTTCAGGCCAGCTATTTCTTTGGGTCCTGTCTCCTTCGGTTTGGGAGCTGTTGCTGGACGTTGGGCATGTTGACCGGAGAGTGCTTCTCGGGCTGCGAACTGCAACCTTGCAGGTACCTCCCATGTCCCAGGCCCAACGAAAGCCCCCAGACCCAAATGGAGAGGGGCTGCTTGGGGGCCCCCTGGGGGCCCTTCAGGCCAGCTAGGTCTTTGGGTCCTGGCTCCTTCGCTTTGGGAGCTGTTGCTGCAGTTGGGCATGTTGGCCGGAGAGTGCTTCTCGGGCCGCGAACTGCAACCTTGCAGGTAGCTCCCAGGTTCCCGGCCCAACGAAAGCCTCCAGACCCAAATGGAGAGGGGCTGTTTGGGGGACCCCTGGGGACTCTTCAGGCCAGCTAGGTCTTTGGGTCCTGGCTCCTTCGGTTTGGGAGCTGTTGCTGGACGTTGGGCATGTTGACCGGAGAGTGCTTCTCGGGCCGCGAACTGCAACCTTGCAGGTACCTCTCAGGTATCCATGCCCAACGAAAGCCCCCAGACCCAAATGGAGAGGGGCTGTTTGGGGGCCCCCTGGGGACCCTTCAGGCCAGCTATTTCTTTGGGTCTTGGCTCCTTCGGTTTGGGAGCTGTTGCTGCAGCTGGGCATGTTGGCCGGAGAGTGCTTCTCGGGCCGCGAACTGCAAACTTGCATGTACCTACCAGGTTCCATGCCCAACGAAAGCCCCCAGACCCAAATGGAGAGGGGCTGCTTGGGTGCCCCCTGGGGGCCCTTCAGTCCAGCTAGGTCTTTGGGTCCTGGCTCCTTCGGTTTGGGAGCTTTTGCTGGACGTTGGGCATGTTTTCCGGAGAGTGCTTCTCGGGCTGCGAACTGCAACCTTGCATGTACCTCCCAGGTCCCCTGCCCAAGAAAAGCCCCCAGACCAAAATTGAGAGGGGCTGCTTGGGTGCCCCCTGGGTGCCCTTCAGGCCAGGTAGGTCTTTGGGTCCTGGCTCCTTCGGTTTGGGAGCTGTTGCTGCAGTTGGGCATGTTGTCCGGAGAGTGCTTCTCGGGCTGCGAACTGCAACCTTGCAGGTACCTCCCAGGTCCCCGGGCCAACGAAAGCCCCCAGACCCAAATGGAGAGGGGCTGCTTGGGGGCCCCCTGGGGGCCCTTCAGGCCAGCTAGGTCTTTGGGTCCTGGCTCCTTCGGTTTGGGAGCTGTTGCTGCAGTTGGGCATGTTGGCCGGAGAGTGCTTCTCGGGCTGCGAACTGCAACCTTGCAGGTACCTCCCAGGTTCCCGGCCCAACGAAAGCCCCCAGACCCAAATGGAGAGGGGCTGCTTGGGTGACCCCTGGGTGCCCTTCAGGCCAGCTAGGTCTTTGGGTCCTGGCTCCTTCGCTTTGGGAGCTGTTGCTGCAGTTGGGCATGTTGGCCGGAGAGTGCTTCTCGGGCCGCGAACTGCAACCTTGCAGGTACCTCCCAGGTTCCCGGCCCAACGAAAGCCCCCAGACCCAAATTGAGAGGGGCTGCTTGGGGGCCCCCTGGGGACTCTTCAGGCCAGCTAGGTCTTTGGGTCCTGGCTCCTTCGGTTTGGGAGCTGTTGCTGGACGTTGGGCATGTTGACCGGAGAGTGCTTCTCGGGCTGCGAACTGCAACCTTGCAGGTACCTCTCAGGTATCCATGCCCAACGAAAGCCCCCAGACCCAAATTGAGAGGGGCTGCTTGGGTGCCCCCTGGGGACTCTTCAGGCCAGCTAGGTCTTTGGGTCCTGGCTCCTTCGGTTTGGGAGCTGTTGCTGGACTTTTGGCATTTTTTTCCGGAGAGTGCTTCTCGGGCTGCGAAATGCAACCTTGCAGGTACCTCCCATGTCCCCGGCCCAACGAAAGCCCCCAGACCCAAATTGAGAGGGGCTGCTTGGGGGCCCCCTGGGGGCCCTTCAGGCCAGCTAGGTCTTTGGGTCCTGGCTCCTTCGGTTTGGGAGCTGTTGCTGCAGTTGGGCATGTTGGCCGGAGAGTGCTTCTCGGGCCGCGAACTGCAACCTTGCAGGTAGCTCCCAGGTTCCCGGCCCAACGAAAGCCCCCAGACCCAAATGGAGAGGGGCTGCTTGGGGGCCCCCTGGGGCCCTTCAGGCCAGCTAGGTCTTTGGGTCCTGGCTCCTTCGGTTTGGGAGCTGTTGCTGGACGTTGGGCATGTAGGGCGGAAAGTGCTTCTTGGGCTGCGAACTGCAACCTTGCAGGTACCTCCGAGGTTCCCCACCCAGCGAAAGCCCCCAGACCCAAATGGAGAGGGGCTGCTTGGGTGCCCCCTGGGGTCACTTCAGGCCAGCTAGGTCTTTGGGTCCTGGCTCCTTCGGTTTGGGAGCTGTTGCTGGACGTTGGACATGTTGGTCGGAGAGTGCTTCTCGGGCCGTGAACTGCAACCTTGCACGTAGCTCCCAGGTTCCCGGCCCAAGGAAAGCCCCCAGACCCAAATTGAGAGGGGCTGCTTGGGGGCCCCCTGGGGGCCCTTCAGGCCAGCTAGGTCTTTGGGTCCTGGCTCCTTCGGTTTGGGAGCTGTTGCTGCAGTTGGGCATGTTGGCCGGAGAGTGCTTCTCGGGCTGCTAACTGCAACCTTGCAGGCACTTCCCAGGTTCCCGGCCCAACGAAAGCCCCCAGACCAAAATTGAGAGGGGCTGCTTGGGGGCCCCCGGGGACCCTTCAGGAAAGCTAGGTCTTTGGCTCCTGGCTCCTTCGCTTTGGGAGCTGTTGCTGGACGTTGGGCATGTTGACCGGAGAGTGCTTCTCGGGCCGCGAACTGCAACCTTGCAGGCACTTCCCAGGTTCCCGGCCCAACGAAAGCCCCCAGACCAAAATTGAGAGGGGCTGCTTGCGGGCCCCCGGGGACCCTTCAGGCCAGCTAGGTCTTTGGGTCCTGGCTCCTTCGCTTTGGGAGCTGTTGCTGCAGTTGGGCATGTTGGCCGGAGAGTGCTTCTCGGGCCGCGAACTGCAACCTTGCAGGTACCTCCCAGGTTCCATGCCCAACGAAAGCCCCCAGACTCAAATTGAGAGGGGCTGTTTGGGGGCCACCTGGGGACTCTTCAGGCCAGCTAGGTCTTTGGGTCCTGGCTCCTTCGCTTTGGGAGCTGTTGCTGGACGTTGGGCATGTAGGCCGGAAAGTGCTTCTCGGGCTGCGAACTGCAACCTTGCAGGTACCTCCCAGGTTCCCGGGCCAACGAAAGCCCCCAGACCCAAATTGAGAGGGGCTGCTTGGGTGCCCCCTGGGGGCCCTTCAGGCCAGCTAGGTCTTTGGGTCCTGGCTCCTTCGGTTTGGGAGCTGTTGCTGCAGTTGGGCATGTTGGCCGGAGAGTGCTTCTCGGGCCGCGAACTGCAACCTTGCAGGTACCTCCCAGGTTCCATGCCCAACGAAAGCCCCCAGACCCAAATTGAGAGGGGCTGCTTGCGGGCCCCCTGGGGACCCTTCAGGCCAGCTATTTCTTTGGGTCTTGGCTCCTTCGGTTTGGGAGCTGTTGCTGCAGTTGGGCATGTTGGCCGGAGAGTGCTTCTCGGGCCGCGAACTGCAACCTTGCAGGTAGCTCCCAGGTACCCGGCCCAAGGTAAACCCCCAGACCCAAATTGAGACGGGCTGTTTGGGGGCCCCCTGGGGGCCCTTCAGGCCAGCTAGGTCTTTGGCTCCTGGCTCCTTCGGTTTGGGAGCTGTTGCTGCAGTTGGACATGTTGGCCGGAGAGTGCTTCTCGGGCCGCGAACTGCAACCTTGCAGGCACTTCCCAGGTTCCCGGCCCGAAGAAAGCCCCCAGACCAAAATTGAGAGCGGCTGCTTGCAGGCCCCCAGGGACCCTTCAGGCCAGCTAGGTTATTGGGTCCTGGCTCCTTCGCTTTGGGAGCTGTTGCTGCAGTTGGGCATGTTGGCCGGAGAGTGCTTCTCGGGCCGCGAACTGCAACCTTGCAGGTACCTCCCAGGTTCCATGCCCAACGAAAGCCCCCAGACTCAAATTGAGAGGGGCTGTTTGGGGGCCCCCTGGGGACTCTTCAGGCCAGCTAGGTCTTTGGGTCCTGGCTCCTTCGCTTTGGGAGCTGTTGCTGGACGTTGGGCATGTAGGCCGGAAAGTGCTTCTCGGGCTGCGAACTGCAACCTTGCAGGTACCTCCCAGGTTCCATGCCCAACGAAAGCCCCCAGACCCAAATTGAGAGGGGCTGTTTGGGTGCCCCCTGGGGGCCCTTCAGGCCAGCTAGGTCTTTGGGTCCTGGCTCCTTCGGTTTGGGAGCTGTTGCTGCAGTTGGGCATGTTGGCCGGAGAGTGCTTCTCGGGCCGCGAACTGCAACCTTGCAGGTAGCTCCCAGGTTCCCGGCCCAACGAAAGCCCCCAGACCCAAATGGAGAGGGGCTGTTTGGGGGCCCCCTGGGGGCCCTTCAGGCCAGCTAGGTCTTTGGGTCCTGGCTCCTTCGGTTTGGGAGCTGTTGCTGCAGTTGGACATGTTGGCCGGAGAGTGCTTCTCGGGCCGCGAACTGCAACCTTGCAGGTACCTCCCAGGTTACCGGCCCAACGAAAGCCCCCAGACCCAAATGGAGAGGGGCTGTTTGGGGGCCCCCTGGGGACACTTCAGGCCAGCTAGGTCTTTGGGTCCTGGCTCCTTCGGTTTGGGAGCTGTTGCTGCAGTTGGGCATGTTGGCCGGAGAGTGCTTCTCGGGCTGCGAACTACAACCTTGCAGGTAGCTCCCAGGTTCCCGGCCCAACGAAAGCCCCCAGACCCAAATGGAGAGGGGCTGCTTGGGGGCCCCCTGGGGGCCCTTCAGGCCAGCTAGGTCTTTGGGTCCTGGCTCCTTCGGTTTGGGAGCTGTTGCTGCAGTTGGGCATGTTGGCCGGAGAGTGCTTCTCGGGCTGCGAACTGCAACCTTGCAGGTAGCTCCCAGGTTCCCGGGCCAACGAAAGCCCCCAGACCCAAATTGAGAGGTGCTGCTTGGGGGCCCCTTGGGACCCCTTCAGGCCAGCTAGGTCTTTGGGTCCTGGCTCCTTCGGTTTGGGAGCTGTTGCTGCAGTTGGGCATGTTGGCCGGAGAGTGCTTCTCGGGCCGCGAACTGCAACCTTGAAGGCACTTCCCAGGTTCCCGGCCCAACGAAAGCCCCCAGACCCAAATGGAGAGGGGCTGCTTGCGGGCCCCCGGGGACCCTCCAGGCCAGCTATTTCTTTGGGTCCTGGCTCCTTCGGTTTGGGAGCTGTTGCTGCAGTTGGGCATGTTGGCCGGAGAGTGCTTCTCGGGACGCGAACTGCAACCTTGCAGGTACCTCCCAGGTCCCAGGCCCAACGAAAGCCCCCAGACCCAAATGGAGAGGGGCTGCTTGGGTGCCCCCTGGGGGCCCTTCAGGCCAGCTAGGTCTTTGGGTCCTGGCTCCTTCGCTTTGGGAGCTGTTGCTGGACGTTGGGCATGTTGGCCGGAGAGTGCTTCTCGGGCCGCGAACTGCAACCTTGCAGGTACCTCTCAGGTATCCATGCCCAATGAAAGCCCCCAGACCCAAATTGAGAGGGGCTGCTTGCGGGCCCCCTGGGCACCCTTCAGGCTAGCTATTTCTTTGGGTCTTGGCTCCTTCGGTTTGGGAGCTGTTGCTGCAGTTGGGCATGTCGGCCGGAGAGTGCTTCTCCGGCCGCGAACTGCAACCTTGCAAGTAGCTCCCAGGTTCCATGCCCAACGAAAGCCCCCAGACCCAAATTGAGAGGGGCTGTTTGGGGGCCCCCTGGGGACTCTTCAGGCCAGCTAGGTCTTTGGGTCCTGGCTCCTTCGGTTTGGGAGCTGTTGCTGGACGTTGGGCATGTTGACCGGAGAGTGCTTCTCGGGCTGCGAACTGCAACCTTGCAGGTACCTCCCATGTCCCAGGCCCAACGAAAGCCCCCAGACCCAAATTGAGAGGGGCTGTTTGGGGGCGCCCTGGGGGCCCTTCAGGCCAGCTAGGTCTTTGGGTCCTGGCTCCTTCGGTTTGGGAGCTGTTGCTGCAGTTGGGCATGTTGGCCGGAGAGTGCTTCTCGGGCCGCGAACTGCAACCTTGCAGGTAGCTCCCAGGTTCCCGGCCCAATGAAAGCCCCCAGACCCAAATGGAGAGGGGCTGCTTGCGGGCCCCCTGGGGACCCTTCAGGCCAGCTATTTCTTTGGGTCCTGGCTCCTTCGGTTTGGGAGCTGTTGCTGCAGTTGGACATGTTGGCCAGAGAGTGCTTCTCGGGCCGCGAACTGCAACCTTGCAGGCACTTCCCAGGTTCCCGGCCCAACGAAAGCCCCCAAACCCAAATGGAGAGGGGCTGCTTGCGGGCCCCCGGGGACCCTCCAGGCCAGCTATTTCTTTGGGTCCTGGCTCCTTCGGTTTGGGAGCTGTTGCTGCAGTTGGGCATGTTGGCCGGAGAGTGCTTCTCGGGCCGCGAACTGCAACCTTGCAGGTACCTCCCAGGTCCCATGCCCAACGAAAGCCCCCAGACCCAAATGGAGAGGGGCTGCTTGGGGGCCCCCTGGGGGCCCTTCAGGCCAGCTAGGTCTTTGGGTCCTGGCTCCTTCGGTTTGGGAGCTGTTGCTGGACGTTGGGCATGTTGGCCGGAGAGTGCTTCTCGGGCCGCGAACTGCAACCTTGCAGGTACCTCTCAGGTATCCATGCCCAATGAAAGACCCCAGACCCAAATTGAGAGGGGCTGCTTGCGGGCCCCCTGGGGGCCCTTCAGGCCAGCTATTTCTTTGGGTTTTGGCTACTTCGCTTTGGGAGCTGTTGCTGCAGTTGGGCATGTTGGCCGGAGAGTGCTTCTCGGGCCGCGAACTGCAACCTTGCAGGTAGCTCCCAGGTTCCCGGCCCAAGGTAAACCCCCAGACCCAAATTGAGACGGGCTGTTTGGGGGCCCCCTGGGGGCCCTTCAGGCCAGCTAGGTCTTTGGCTCCTGGCTCCTTCGGTTTGGGAGCTGTTGCTGCAGTTGGACATGTTGGCCGGAGAGTGCTTCTCGGGCCGCGAACTCCAACCTTGCAGGCACTTCCCAGGTTCCCGGCCCAACGAAAGCCCCCAAACTCAAATGGAGAGGGGCTGCTTGCGGGCCCCCGGGGACCCTACAGGCCAGCTATTTCTTTGGGTCCTGGCTCCTTCGGTTTGGGAGCTGTTGCTGCAGTTGGGCATGTTGGCCGGAGAGTGCTTCTCGGGACGCGAACTGCAACCTTGCAGGTACCTCCCAGGTCCCATGCCCAACGAAAGCCCCCAGACCCAAATGGAGAGGGGCTGCTTGGGTGCCCCCTGGGGGCCCTTCAGGCCAGCTAGGTCTTTGGGTCCTGGCTCCTTCGGTTTGGGAGCTGTTGCTGGACGTTGGGCATGTTGGCCGGAGAGTGCTTCTAGGGCCGCGAACTGCAACCTTGCAGGTACCTCTCAGGTATCCATGCCCAATGAAAGACCCCAGACCCAAATTGAGAGGGGCTGCTTGCGGGCCCCCTGGGGGACCTTCAGGCCAGCTATTTCTTTGGGTTTTGGCTCCTTCGGTTTGGGAGCTGTTGCTGCAGTTGGGCATGTTGGCCGGAGAGTGCTTCTCGGGCCGCGAACTGCAACCTTGCAGGTAGCTCCCAGGTTCCATGCCCAACGAAAGCCCCCAGACCCAAATTGAGAGGGGCTGTTTGGGGGCCCCCTGGGGACTCTTCAGGCCAGCTAGGTCTTTGGGTCCTAGCTCCTTCGGTTTGGGAGCTGTTGCTGGACGTTGGGCATGTTGACCGGAGAGTGCTTCTCGGGCTGCGAACTGCAACCTTGCAGGTACCTCCCATGTCACAGGCCCAACGAAAGCCCCCAGACCCAAATTGAGAGGGGCTGTTTGGGGGCGCCCTGGGGGCCCTTCAGGCCAGCTAGGTCTTTGGGTCCTGGCTCCTTCGGTTTGGGAGCTGTTGCTGCAGTTGGGCATGTTGGCAGGAGAGTGCTTCTCGGGCCGCGAACTGCAACCTTGCAGGTAGCTCCCAGGTTCCCGGCCCAACGAAAGCCCCCAGACCCAAATTGAGAGGGGCTGTTTGGGGGCCCCCTGGGGACTCTTCAGGCCAGCTAGGTCTTTGGGTCCTGGCTCCTTCGGTTTGGGAGCTGTTGCTGCAGTTGGGCATGTTGGCCGGAGAGTGCTTCTCGGGCCGCGAACTGCAACCTTGCAGGTACCTCCCATGTCCCAGGCCCAACGAAAGCCCCCAGACCCAAATTGAGAGGGGCTGCTTGGGGGCCCCCTGGGGGCCCTTCAGGCCAGCTAGGTCTTTGGGTCCTGGCTCCTTCGGTTTGGGAGCTGTTGCTGGACGTTGGGCATGTTGACCGGAGAGTGCTTCTCGGGCTGCAAACTGCAACCTTGCAGGTACCTCCCATGTCCCAGGCCCAACGAAAGCCCCCAGACCCAAATTGAGAGGGGCTGTTTGGGGGCCCCCTGGGGGCCCTTCAGGCCAGCTAGGTCTTTGGGTCCTGGCTCCTTCGGTTTGGGAGCTGTTGCTGCAGTTGGGCATGTTGGCCGGAGAGTGCTTCTCGGGCCGCGAACTGCAACCTTTCAGGTAGCTCCCAGGTTCCCGGCCCAAGGAAAGCCCCCAGACCAAATGGAGAGGGGCTGTTTGGGGGCCCCCTGGGGCCCCTTCAGGCCAGCTAGGTCTCTGGGTCCTGGCTCCTTCGGTTTGGGAGCTGTTGCTGCAGTTGGGAATGTTGACCGGAGAGTGCTTCTCGGGCTGCGAACTACAAACTTGCAGGTAGCTCCCAGGTTCCCGGCCCAACGAAAGCCCCCAGACCCAAATGGAGAGGGGCTGCTTGGCGGCCCCCTGGGGGCCCCTTCAGGCCAGCTAGGTCTTTGGGTCCTGGCTCCTTCGCTTTGGGAGCTGTTGCTGCAGTTGGGCATGTTGGCCGGAGAGTGCTTCTCGGGCCACGAACTGCAACCTTGCAGGCACTTCCCAGGTTCCCGGCCCAAGGAAAGCCCCCAGACCCAAATGGAGAGGGGCTGCTTGCGGGCCCCCGGGGACCCTCCAGGCCAGCTATTTCTTTGGGTCCTGGCTCCTTCGGTTTGGGAGCTGTTGCTGCAGTTGGGCATGTTGGCCGGAGAGTGCTTCTCGGGACGCGAACTGCAACCTTGCAGGTACCTCCCAGGTCCCAGGCCCAACGAAAGCCCCCAGACCCAAATGGAGAGGGGCTGCTTGGGGGCCCCCTGGGGGCCCTTCAGGCCAGCTAGGTCTTTGGGTCCTGGCTCCTTCGGTTTGGGAGCTGTTGCTGGACGTTGGGCATGTTGGCCGGAGAGTGCTTCTCGGGCCGCGAACTGCAACCTTGCAGGTACCTCTCAGGTATCCATGCCCAATGAAAGCCCCCAGACCCAAATTGAGAGGGCCTGCTTGCGGGCCCCCTGGGGACACTTCAGGCCAGCTATTTCTTTGGGTCCTGGCTCCTTCGGTTTGGGAGCTGTTGCTGCAGTTGGGCATGTTGGCCGGAGAGTGCTTCTCGGGCCGCGAACTGCAACCTTGCAGGTAGCTCCCAGGTTCCATGCCCAACGAAAGCCCCCAGACCCAAATTGAGAGGGGCTGTTTGGGGGCCCCCTGGGGACTCTTCAGGCCAGCTAGGTCTTTGGGTCCTGGCTCCTTCGGTTTGGGAGCTGTTGCTGGACGTTGGGCATGTTGACCGGAGAGTGCTTCTCGGGCTGCGAACTGCAACCTTGCAGGTACCTCCCATGTCCCAGGCCCAACGAAAGCCCCTAGACCCAAATTGAGAATGGCTGTTTGGGGGCCCCCTGGGGGCCCTTCAGGCCAGCTAGGTCTTTGGGTCCTGGCTCCTTCGCTTTGGGAGCTGTTGCTGCAGTTGGGCATGTTGGCCGGAGAGTGCTTCTCGGGCCGCGAACTGCAACCTTGCAGGTAGCTCCCAGGTTCCCGGCCCAACGAAAGCCCCCAGACCCAAATTGAGAGGGGCTGTTTGGGGGCCCCCTGGGGACTCTTCAGGCCAGCTAGGTCTTTGGGTCCTGGCTCCTTCGGTTTGGGAGCTGTTGCTGGACGTTGGGCATGTTGACCGGAGAGTGCTTATCGGGCTGCAAACTGCAACCTTGCAGGTACCTCCCATGTCCCAGGCCCAACGAAAGCCCCCAGACCCAAATTGAGAGGGGCTGTTTGGGGGCCCCCTGGGGGCCCTTCAGGCCAGCTAGGTCTTTGGGTCCTGGCTCCTTCGGTTTGGGAGCTGTTGCTGCAGTTGGGCATGTTGGCCGGAGAGTGCTTCTCGGGCCGCGAACTGCAACCTTGCAGGTAGCTCCCAGGTTCCCGGCCCAAGGAAAGCCCCCAGACCAAATGGAGAGGGGCTGTTTGGGGGCCCCCTGGGGCCCCTTCAGGCCAGCTAGGTCTCTGGGTCCTGGCTCCTTCGGTTTGGGAGCTGTTGCTGCAGTTGGGCATGTTGGCCGGAGAGTGCTGCTCGGGCTGCGAACTACAACCTTGCAGGTAGCTCCCAGGTTCCCGGCCCAACGAAAGCCCCCAGACCCAAATGGAGAGGGGCTGCTTGGCGGCCCCCTGGGGGCCCTTCAGGCCAGCTAGGTCTTTGGGTCCTGGCTCCTTCGCTTTGGGAGCTGTTGCTGCAGTTGGGCATGTTGGCCGGAGAGTGCTTCTCGGGCCACGAACTGCAACCTTGCAGGCACTTCCCAGGTTCCCGGCCCAAGGAAAGCCCCCAGACCCAAATGGAGAGGGGCTGCTTGCGGGCCCCCGGGGACCCTCCAGGCCAGCTATTTCTTTGGGTCCTGGCTCCTTCGGTTTGGGAGCTGTTGCTGCAGTTGGGCATGTTGGCCGGAGAGTGCTTCTCGGGACGCGAACTGCAACCTTGCAGGTACCTCCCAGGTCCCAGGCCCAACGAAAGCCCCCAGACCCAAATGGAGAGGGGCTGCTTGGGTGCCCCCTGGGGGCCCTTCAGGCCAGCTAGGTCTTTGGGTCCTGGCTCCTTCGGTTTGGGAGCTGTTGCTGGACGTTGGGCATGTTGGCCGGAGAGTGCTTCTCGGGCCGCGAACTGCAACCTTGCAGGTACCTCTCAGGTATCCATGCCCAATGAAAGCCCCCAGACCCAAATTGAGAGGGCCTGCTTGCGGGCCCCCTGGGGACACTTCAGGCCAGCTATTTCTTTGGGTCTTGGCTCCTTCGGTTTGGGAGCTGTTGCTGCAGTTGGGCATGTTGGCCGGAGAGTGCTTCTCGGGCCGCGAACTGCAACCTTGCAGGTAGCTCCCAGGTTCCATGCCCAGCGAAAGCCCCCAGACCCAAATTGAGAGGGGCTGTTTGGGGGCCCCCTGGGGACTCTTCAGGCCAGCTAGGTCTTTGGGTCCTGGCTCCTTCGGTTTGGGAGCTGTTGCTGGACGTTGGGCATGTTGACCGGAGAGTGCTTCTCGGGCTGCAAACTGCAACCTTGCAGGTACCTCCCATGTCCCAGGCCCAACGAAAGCCCCCAGACCCAAATTGAGAGGGGCTGTTTGGGGGCCCCCTGGGGGCCCTTCAGGCCAGCTAGGTCTTTGGGTCCTGGCTCCTTCGCTTTGGGAGCTGTTGCTGCAGTTGGGCATGTTGGCCGGAGAGTGCTTCTCGGGCCGCGAACTGCAACCTTGCAGGTAGCTCCCAGGTTCCCGGCCCAACGAAAGCCCCCAGACCCAAATTGAGAGGGGCTGTTTGGGGGCCCCCTGGGGACTCTTCAGGCCAGCTAGGTCTTTGGGTCCTGGCTCCTTCGGTTTGGGAGCTGTTGCTGCAGTTAGGCATGTTGGCCGGAGAATGCTTCTCGGGCCGCGAAGTGCAACCTTGCAGGTACCTCCCATGTCCCAGGCCCAACGAAAGCCCCCAGACCCAAATTGAGAGGGGCTGCTTGGGGGCCCCCTGGGGGCCCTTCAGGCCAGCTAGGTCTTTGGGTCCTGGCTCCTTCGGTTTGGGAGCTGTTGCTGGACGTTGGGCATGTTGACCGGAGAGTGCTTCTCGGGCTGCGAACTGCAACCTTGCAGGTACCTCCCATGTCCCAGGCCCAACGAAAGCCCCCAGACCCAAATTGAGAGGGGCTGTTTGGGGGCCCCCTGGGGGCCCTTCAGGCCAGCTAGATCTTTGGGTCCTGGCTCCTTCGGTTTGGGAGCTGTTGCTGCAGTTGGGCATGTTGGCCGGAGAGTGCTTCTCGGGCCGCGAACTGCAACCTTGCAGGTAGCTCCCAGGTTCCCGGCCCAAGGAAAGCCCCCAGACCAAATGGAGAGGTGCTGTTTGGGGGCTCCCTGGGGCCCCTTCAGGCCAGCTAGGTCTTTGGGTCCTGGCTCCTTCGGTTTGGGAGCTGTTGCTGCAGTTGGGCATGTTGGCCGGAGAGTGCTTCTCGGGCTGCGAACTGCAACCTTGCAGGTAGCTCCCAGGTTCCCGGCCCAACGAAAGCCCCCAGACCCAAATGGAGAGGGGCTGCTTGCGCGCCCCCTGGGGGCCCTTCAGGCCAGCTAGGTCTTTGGGTCCTGGCTCCTTCGGTTTGGGAGCTGTTGCTGCAGTTGGGCATGTTGGCCGGAGAGTGCTTCTCGGGCCGCGAACTGCAACCTTGCAGGTAGCTCCCAGGTTCCCGGCCCAACGAAAGCCCCCAGACCCAAATTGAGAGGGGCTGCTTGGGGGCCCCCTGGGACCCCTTCAGGCCAGCTAGGTCTTTGGGTCCTGGCTCCTTCGCTTTGGGAGCTGTTGCTGCAGTTGGGCATGTTGGCCGGAGAGTGCTTCTCGGGCCACGAACTGCAACCTTGCAGGCACTTCCCAGGTTCCCGGCCCAAGGAAAGCCCCCAGACCCAAATGGAGAGGGGCTGCTTGCGGACCCCCGGGGACCCTCCAGGCCAGCTATTTCTTTGGGTCCTGGCTCCTTCGGTTTGGGAGCTGTTGCTGCAGTTGGGCATGTTGGCCGGAGAGTGCTTCTCGGGACGCGAACTGCAACCTTGCAGGTACCTCTCAGGTATCCATGCCCAATGAAAGCCACCAGACCCAAATTGAGAGGGCCTGCTTGCGGGCCCCCTGGGGACCCTTCAGGCCAGCTATTTCTTTGGGTCTTGGCTCCTTCGGTTTGGGAGCTGTTGCTGCAGTTGGGCATGTTGGCCGGAGAGTGCTTCTCGGGCCGCGAACTGCAACCTTGCAGGTACCTCCCAGGTTCGATGCCCAACGAAAGCCCCCAGACCCAAATTGAGAGGGGCTGCTTGGGTGCCCCCTGGGGGCCCTTCAGGCCAGCTAGGTCTTTGGGTCCTGGCTCCTTCGCTTTGGGAGCTGTTGCTGGACGATGGGCATGTTGACCGGAGAGTGCTTCTCGGGCCGTGAACTGCAACCTTGCAGGTAGCTCCCAGGTTCCCGGGCCAACGAAAGCCCCCAGACCCAAATGGAGAGGGGCTGTTTGGGGGCCCTGTGGGGACTCTTCAGGCCAGCTAGGTCTTTGGGTCCTGGCTCCTTCGGTTTGGGAGCTGTTGCTGGACGTTGGACATGTTGGTCGGAGAGTGCTTCTCGGGCTGCGAACTGCAACCTTGCAGGTACCTCCCAGGTCCCCGGCCCAATGAAAGCCCCCAGACCCAAATTGAGAGGGGCTGCTTGGGTGCCCCCTGGGGGCCCTTCAGGCCATCTAGGTCTTTGGGTCCTGGCTCCTTCGGTTTGGGAGCTGTTGCTGCAGTTGGGCATGTTGGCCGGAGAGTGCTTCTCGGGCCGCGAACTGCAACCTTGCAGGTAGCTCCCAGGTTCCCGGGCCAACGAAAGCCCCCAGACCCAAATGGAGAGGAGCTGTTTGGGGGCCCTGTGGGGACTCTTCAGGCCAGCTAGGTCTTTGGGTCCTGGCTCCTTCGGTTTGGGAGCTGTTGCTGCAGTTGGGCATGTTGGCCGGAGAGTGCTTCTCGGGCTGCGAACTGCAACATTGCAGGCAGCTCCCAGGTTCCCGGGCCAACGAAAGCCCCCAGACCCAAATTGAGAGGTGCTGCTTGGGGGCCCCTTGGGACCCCTTCAGGCCAGCTAGGTCTTTGGGTCCTGGCTCCTTCGGTTTGGGAGCTGTTGCTGCAGTTGGGCATGTTGGCCGGAGAGTGCTTCTCGGGCCGCGAACTGCAACCTTGCAGACACTTCCCAGGTTCCCGGCCCAACGAAAGCCCCCAGACCCAAATGGAGAGGGGCTGCTTGCGGGCCCCCGCGGACCATCCAGGCCAGCTATTTCCTTGGGTCCTGACTCCTTCGGTTTGGGAGCTGTTGCTGCAGTTGGGCATGTTGGCCGGAGAGTGCTTCTCGGGACGCGAACTGCAACCTTGCAGGTACCTCCCAGGTCCCAGGCCCAACGAAAGCCCCCAGACCCAAATGGAGAGGGGCTGCTTGGGTGCCCCCTGGGGGCCCTTCAGGCCAGCTAGGTCTTTGGGTCCTGGCTCCTTCAGTTTGGGAGCTGTTGCTGGACGTTGGGCATGTTGGCCGGAGAGTGCTTCTCGGGCCGCGAACTGCAACCTTGCAGGTACCTCTCAGGTATCCATGCCCAATGAAAGCCCCCAGACCCAAATTGAGAGGGGCTGCTTGCGGGCCCCCTGGGCACCCTTCAGGCCAGCTATTTCTTTGGGTCCTGGCTCCTTCGGTTTGGGAGCTGTTGCTGCAGTTGGGCATGTTGGCCGGAGAGTGCTTCTCGGGCCGCGAACTGCAACCTTGCATGTACCTCCCAGGTTCCATGCCCAACGAAAGCCCCCAGACCCAAATTGAGAGGGGCTGTTTGGGGGCCCCCTGGGGACTCTTCAGGCCAGCTAGGTCTTTGGGTCCTGGCTCCTTCGGTTTGGGAGCTGTTGCTGGACGTTGGGCATGTTGACCGGAGAGTGCTTCTCGGGCTGCGAACTGCAACCTTGCAGGTACCTCCCATGTCCCAGGCCCAACGAAATCCCCCAGACCCAAATTGAGAGGGGCTGTTTGGGGGCGCCCTGGGGGCCCTTCAGGCCAGCTAGGTCTTTGGGTCCTGGCTCCTTCGGTTTGGGAGCTGTTGCTGCAGTTGGGCATGTTGGCCGGAGAGTGCTTCTCGGGCCGCGAACTGCAACCTTGCAGGTAGCTCCCAGGTTCCCGGCCCAAGGAAAGCCCCCAGACCCAAATGGAGAGGGGCTGTTTGGGGGCCCCCTGGGGCCCCTTCAGGCCAGCTAGGTCTTTGGGTCCTGGCTCCTTCGGTTTGGGAGCTGTTGCTGCAGCTGGGCATGTTGGCCGGAGAGTGCTTCTCGGGCCGCGAACTGCAACCTTGCAGGCTCTTCCCAGGTTCCCGGTCCAACGAAAGCCCCCAGACCCAAATGGAGAGGGGCTGCTTGCGGGCCCCCGGGGACCCTCCAGGCCAGCTATTTCTTTGGGTCCTGGCTCCTTCGGTTTGGGAGCTGTTGCTGCAGTTGGGCATGTTGGCCGGAGAGTGCTTCTCGGGACGCGAACTGCAACCTTGCAGGTAGCTCCCAGGTCCCAGGCCCAACGAAAGCCCCCAGACCCAAATGGAGAGGGGCAGCTTGGGGGCCCCCTGGGGGCCCTTCAGGCCAGCTAGGTCTTTGGGTCCTGGCTCCTTCGGTTTGGGAGCTGTTGCTGGACGTTGGGCATGTTGGCCGGAGAGTGCTTCTCGGGCCGCGAACTGCAACCTTGCAGGTACCTCTCAGGTATACATGCCCAATGAAAGCCCCCAGACCCAAATTGAGAGGGGCTGCTTGCGGGCCCCCTGGGGACCCTTCAGGCCAGCTATTTCTTTGGGTCTTGGCTCCTTCGGTTTGGGAGCTGTTGCTGCAGTTGGGCATGTTGGCCGGAGAGTGCTTCTCGGGCCGCGAACTGCAACCTTGCAAGTAGCTCCCAGGTTCCATGCCCAACGAAAGCCCCCAGACCCAAATTGAGAGGGGCTGTTTGGGGGCCCCCTGGGGACTCTTCAGGCCAGCTAGGTCTTTGGGTCCTGGCTCCTTCGGTTTGGGAGCTGTTGCTGGACGTTGGGCATGTTGACCGGAGAGTGCTTCTCGGGCTGCGAACTGCAACCTTGCAGGTACCTCCCAGGTCCCAGGCCCAACGAAAGCCCCCAGACCCAAATTGAGAGGGGCTGTTTGGGGGCGCCCTGGGGGCCCTTCAGGCCAGCTAGGTCTTTGGGTCCTGGCTCCTTCGGTTTGGGAGCTGTTGCTGCAGTTGGGCATGTTGGCCGGAGAGTGCTTCTCGGGCCGCGAACTGCAACCTTGCAGGTAGCTCCCAGGTTCCCGGCCCAAGGTAAACCCCCAGACCCAAATTGAGACGGGCTGTTTGGGGGCCCCCTGGGGGCCCTTCAGGCCAGCTAGGTCTTTGGCTCCTGGCTCCTTCGGTTTGGGAGCTGTTGCTGCAGTTGGACATGTTGGCCGGAGAGTGCTTCTCGGGCCGCGAACTGCAACCTTGCAGGCACTTCCCAGGTTCCCGGCCCAACGAAAGCCCCCAAACCCAAATGGAGAGGGGCTGCTTGCGGGCCCCCGTGGACCCTCCAGGCCAGCTATTTCTTTGGGTCCTGGCTCCTTCGGTTTGGGAGCTGTTGCTGCAGTTGGGCATGTTGGCCGGAGAGTGCTTCTCGGGACGCGAACTGCAACCTTGCAGGTACCTCCCAGGTCCCATGCCCAACGAAAGCCCCCAGACCCAAATGGAGAGGGGCTGCTTGGGTGCCCCCTGGGGGCCCTTCAGGCCAGCTAGGTCTTTGGGTCCTGGCTCCTTCGGTTTGGGAGCTGTTGCTGGACGTTGGGCATGTTGGCCGGAGAGTGCTTCTCGGGCCGCGAACTGCAACCTTGCAGGTACCTCTCAGGTATCCATGCCCAATGAAAGACCCCAGACCCAAATTGAGAGGGGCTGTTTGGGGGCGCCCTGGGGGCCCTTCAGGCCAGCTATTTCTTTGGGTTTTGGCTCCTTCGGTTTGGGAGCTGTTGCTGCAGTTGGGCATGTTGGCCGGAGAGTGCTTCTCGGGCCGCGAACTGCAACCTTGCAGGTACCTCCCAGGTTCCCGGCCCAAGGTAAATCCCCAGACCCAAATTGAGACGGGCTGTTTGGGGGCCCCCTGGGGGCCCTTCAGGCCAGCTAGGTCTTTGGGTCCTGGCTCCTTCGGTTTGGGAGCTGTTGCTGCAGTTGGACATGTTGGCCGGAGAGTGCTTCTCGGGCCGCGAACTGCAACCTTGCAGGCACTTCCCAGGTTCCCGGCCCAACGAAAGCCCCCAAACCCAAATGGAGAGGGGCTGCTTGCGGGCCCCCGGGGACCCTCCAGGCCAGCTATTTCTTTGGGTCCTGGCTCCTTCGGTTTGGGAGCTGTTGCTGCAGTTGGGCATGTTGGCCGGAGAGTGCTTCTCGGGACGCGAACTGCAAAATTGCAGGTACCTCCCAGGTCCCATGCCCAACGAAAGCCCCCAGACCCAAATTGAGAGGGGCTGCTTGCGGGCCCCCTGGGGGCCCTTCAGGCCAGCTATTTCTTTGGGTTTTGGCTCCTTCGGTTTGGGAGCTGTTGCTGCAGTTGGGCATGTTGGCCGGAGAGTGCTTCTCGGGCCGCGAACTGCAACCTTGCAGGTAGCTCCCAGGTTCCATGCCCAACGAAAGCCCCCAGACCCAAATTGAGAGGGGCTGTTTGGGGGCCCCCTGGGGACTCTTCAGGCCAGCTAGGTCTTTGGGTCCTGGCTCCTTCGGTTTGGGAGCTGTTGCTGGACGTTGGGCATGTTGACCGGAGAGTGCTTCTCGGGCTGCGAACTGCAACCTTGCAGGTACCTCCCATGTCCCAGGCCCAATGAAAGCCCCCAGACCCAAATTGAGAGGGGCTGTTTGGGGGCGCCCTGGGGGCCCTTCAGGCCAGCTAGGTCTTTGGGTCCTGGTTCCTTCGGTTTGGGATCTGTTGCTGCAGTTGGGCATGTTGGCAGGAGAGTGCTTCTCGGGCTGCGAACTGCAACCTTGCAGGTAGCTCCCAGGTTCCCGGCCCAACGAAAGCCCCCAGACCCAAATTGAGAGGGGCTGTTTGGGGGCCCCCTGGGGACTCTTCAGGCCAGCTAGGTCTTTGGGTCCTGACTCCTTCGGTTTGGGAGCTGTTGCTGCAGTTGGGCATGTTGGCCGGAGAGTGCTTCTCGGGCCGCGAAGTGCAACCTTGCAGGTACCTCCCATGTCCCAGGCCCAACGAAAGCCCCCAGACCCAAATTGAGAGGGGCTGCTTGGGGGCCCCCTGGGGGCCCTTCAGGCCAGCTAGGTCTTTGGGTCCTGGCTCCTTCGGTTTGGGAGCTGTTGCTGGACGTTGGGCATGTTGACCGGAGAGTGCTTCTCGGGCTGCAAACTGCAACCTTGCAGGTACCTCCCATGTCCCAGGCCCAACGAAAGCCCCCAGACCCAAATTGAGAGGGGCTGTTTGGGGGCCCCCTGGGGGCCCTTCAGGCCAGCTAGGTCTTTGGGTCCTGGCTCCTTCGGTTTGGGAGCTGTTGCTGCAGTTGGGCATGTTGGCCGGAGAGTGCTTCTCGGGCCGCGAACTGCAACCTTTCAGGTAGCTCCCAGGTTCCCGGCCCAAGGAAAGCCCCCAGACCAAATGGAGAGGTGCTGTTTGGGGGCCCCCTGGGGCCCCTTCAGGCCAGCTAGGTCTTTGGGTCCTGGCTCCTTCGGTTTGGGAGCTGTTGCTGCAGTTGGGCATGTTGGCCGGAGAGTGCTTCTCGGGCTGCGAACTGCAACCTTGCAGGTAGCTCCCAGGTTCCCGGCCCAACGAAAGCCCCCAGACCCAAATGGAGAGGGGCTGCTTGGGGGCCCCCTGGGGGCCCTTCAGGCCAGCTAGGTCTTTGGGTCCTGGCTCCTTCGCTTTGGGAGCTGTTGCTGCAGTTGGGCATGTTGGCCGGAGAGTGCTTCTCGGGCCACGAACTGCAACCTTGCAGGCACTTCCCAGGTTCCCGGCCCAAGGAAAGCCCCCAGACCCAAATGGAGAGGGGCTGCTTGCGGGCCCCCGGGGGCCCTTCAGGCCAGCTAGGTCTTTGGGTCCTGGCTCCTTCGGTTTGGGAGCTGTTGCTGGACGTTGGGCATGTTGGCCGGAGAGTGCTTCTCGGGCCGCGAACTGCAACCTTGCAGGTACCTCTCAGGTATACATGCCCAATGAAAGCCCCCAGACCCAAATTGAGAGGGCCTGCTTGCGGGCCCCCTGGGGACACTTCAGGCCAGCTATTTCTTTGGGTCCTGGCTCCTTCGGTTTGGGAGCTGTTGCTGGACGTTGGGCATGTTGGCCGGAGAGTGCTTCTCCGGCCGCGAACTGCAACCTTGCAGGTACCTCTCAGGTATCCATGCCCAATGAAAGCCACCAGACCCAAATTGAGAGGGCCTGCTTCCGGGCCCCCTGGGGACCCTTCAGGCCAGCTATTTCTTTGGGTCTTGGCTCCTTCGGTTTGGGAGCTGTTGCTGCAGTTGGGCATGTTGGCCGGAGAGTGCTTCTCGGGCCGCGAACTGCAACCTTGCATGTACCTCCCAGGTTCGATGCCCAACGAAAGCCCCCAGACCCAAATTGAGAGGGGCTGCTTGGGTGCCCCCTGGGGGCCCTTCAGGCCAGCTAGGTCTTTGGGTCCTGGCTCCTTCGCTTTGGGAGCTTTTGCTGGACGATGGGCATGTTGACCGGAGAGTGCTTCTCGGGCCGTGAACTGCAACCTTGCAGGTAGCTCCCAGGTTCCCGGGCCAACGAAAGCCCCCAGACCCAAATGGAGAGGGGCTGTTTGGGGGCCCTGTGGGGACTCTTCAGGCCAGCTAGGTCTTTGGGTCCTGGCTCCTTCGGTTTGGGAGCTGTTGCTGGACGTTGGACATGTTGGTCGGAGAGTGCTTCTCGGGCTGCGAACTGCAACCTTGCAGGTACCTCCCAGGTCCCCGGCCCAACGAAAGCCCCCAGACCCAAATTGAGAGGGGCTGCTTGGGTACCCCCTGGGGGCCCTTCAGGCCAGCTAGGTCTTTGGGTCCTGGCTCCTTCGGTTTGGGAGCTGTTGCTGCAGTAGGGCATGTTGGCCGGAGAGTGCTTCTCGGGCCGCGAACTGCAACCTTGCAGGTAGCTCCCAGGTTCCCGGGCCAACGAAAGCCCCCAGACCCAAATGGAGAGGGGCTGTTTGGGGGCCCTGTGGGGACTCTTCAGGCCAGCTAGGTGTTTGGGTCCTGGCTCCTTCGGTTTGGGAGCTGTTGCTGGACGTTGGACATGTTGGTCGGAGAGTGCTTCTCGGGCTGCGAACTGCAACCTTGCAGGTACCTCCCAGGTCCCCGGCCCAACGAAAGCCCCCAGACCCAAATTGAGAGGGGCTGCTTGGGGGCCCCCTGGGGGCCCTTCAGGCCAGCTAGGTCTTTGGGTCCTGGCTCCTTCGGTTTGGGAGCTGTTGCTGCAGTTGGGCATGTTGGCCGGAGAGTGCTTCTCGGGCCGCGAACTGCAACCTTGCAGGTAGCTCCCAGGTTCCCTGCCCAACGAAAGCCCCCAGACCCAAATGGAGAGGGGCTGTTTGGGGGACCCCTGGGGACACTTCAGGCCAGCTAGGTCTTTGGGTCCTGGCTCCTTCGGTTTGGGAGCTGTTGCTGGACGTTGGGCATGTTGGCCGGAGAGTGCTTCTCGGGCCGCGAACTGCAACCTTGCAGGTAGCTCCCAGTGCCAGGCCTAATGAAAGCCCCCAGACCCAAATGGAGAGGGGCTGCTTGGGGGCCCCCTGGGGGCCCTTCAGTCCAGCTAGGTCTTTGGGTCCTGGCTCCTTCGGTTTGGGAGCTGTTGCTGGACGTTGGGCATGTTGGCCGGAGAGTGCTTCTCGGGCTGCGAACTGCAACCTTGCAGGCACTTCCCATGTCCCCTGCCCAACGAAAATCCCCAGACCCAAATTGAGAGGGGCTGCTTGCGGGCCCCCTGGGGACCCTTCAGGCCAGCTATTTCTTTGGGTCCTGGCTCCTTCGGTTTGGGAGCTGTTGCTGCAGTTGGGCATGTTGGCCGGAGAGTGCTTCTCGGGCTGCGAAATGCAACCTTGTAGATACCTCCCAGGTTCCATGCCCAACGAAAGCCCCCAGACTCAAATTGAGAGGGGCAGTTTGGGGGCCCCCTGGGGACACTTCAGGCCAGCTAGGTCTTTGGGTCCTGGCTCCTTCGCTTTGGGAGCTGTTGCTGCAGTTGGGCATGTAGGCCGGAAAGTTCTTCTCGGGCTGCGAACTTCAATTTTGCAGGTACCTCCCAGGTTCCCGGGCCAACGAAAGCCCCCAGACCCAAATTGAGAGGGCCTGCTTGGGGGCCCCCTGGGGACCCTTCAGGCCAGCTAGGTCTTTGGGTCCTGGCTCCTTCGGTTTGGGAGCTGTTGCTGCAGTTGGGCATGTTGGCCGGAGAGTGCTTCTCGGGCTGCGAACTGCAACCTTGCATGTACCTCCCAGGTTCCATGCCCAACGAAAGCCCCCAGACCCAAATTGAGAGGGGCTGTTTGGGGGCCCCCTGGGGACACTTCAGGCCAGCTAGGTCTTTGGGTCCTGGCTCCTTCGCTTTGGGAGCTGTTGCTGGACGTTGGGCATGTAGGCCGGAAAGTGCTTCTCGGGCTGCGAACTGCAAACTTGCAGGTACCTCCCAGGTTCCCGGGCCAACGAAAGCCCCCAGACCCAAATTGAGAGGGGCTGCTTGGGTGCCCCCTGGGGGCCCTTCAGGCCAGCTAGGTCTTTGGGTCCTGGCTCCTTCGCTTTGGGAGCTGTTGCTGCAGTTGGGCATGTTGGCCGGAGAGTGCTTCTCGGGCCGCGAACTGCAACCTTGCAGGAACTTCCCAGGTTCCCGGCCCAACGAAAGCCCCCAGACCAAAATTGAGAGGGGCTGCTTGCGGGCCCCCGGGGACCCTTCAGGCCAGCTAGGTCTTAGGGTCCTGGCTCCTTCGGTTTGGGAGCTGTTGCTGCAGTTGGGCATGTTGGCCGGAGAGTGCTTCTCGGGCCGCGAACTGCAACCTTGCAGGTACCTCCCAGGTTCCATGCCCAACGAAAGCCCCCAGACTCAAATTGAGAGGGGCTGTTTGGGGGCCCCCTGGGGACTCTTCAGGCCAGCTAGGTCTTTGGGTCCTGGCTCCTTCGCTTTGGGAGCTGTTGCTGGACGTTGGGCATGTAGGCCGGAAAGTGCTTCTCGGGCTGCGAACTGCAACCTTGCAGGTAGCTCCCAGGTTCCCGGCCCAACGAAAGCCCCCAGACCCAAATGGAGAGGGGCTGCTTGGGGGCCCCCTGGGGGCCCTTCAGGCCAGCTAGGTCTTTGGGTCCTGGCTCCTTCGGTTTGGGAGCTGTTGCTGCAGTTGTGCATGTTGGCCGGAGAGTGCTTCTCGGGCCGCGAACTGCAACCTTGCAGGTAGCTCCCAGGTTCCATGCCCAAGGAAAGCCCCCAAACCCAAATGGAGAGGGGCTGTTTGGGGGCCCCCTGGGGACTCTTCAGGCCAGCTAGGTCTTTGGGTCCTGGCTCCTTCGGTTTGGGAGCTGTTGCTGGACGTTGGGCATGTTGACCGGAGAGTGCTTCTCGGGCCGCGAACTGCAACCTTGCAGGTACCTCTCAGGTATCCATGCCCAACGAAAGCCCCCAGACCCAAATTGAGAGGGGCTGCTTGTGGGCCCCCTGGGGACCCCTCAGGCCATCTGTTTCTTTGGGTCCTGGCTCCTTCGGTTTGGGAGCTGTTGCTGCAGTTGGGCATGTTGGCGGAGAGTGCTTCTCGGGCCGCGAACTGCAACCTTGCAGGTTGCTCCCAGGTTCCATGCCCAAAGAAAGCCCCCAGACCCAAATTGAGAGGGGCTACTTGGGGGCTCCCTGGGGGCCCTTCAGGCCAGCTAGGTCTTTGGGTCCTGGCTCCTTCGCTTTGGGAGCTGTTGCTGGACGATGGGCATGTTGACCGGAGAGTGCTTCTCGGGCCGTGAACTGCAACCTTGCAGGTTGCTCCCAGGTTCCCGGCCCAACGAAAGCCCCCAGACCAAAATTGAGAGGGGCTGCTTGGGTGCCCTGTTGGGACTCTTCAGGCCAGCTAGGTCTTTGGGTCCTGGCTCCTTCGGTTTGGGAGCTGTTGCTGGACGTTGGACATGTTGGTCGGAGAGTACTTCTCGGGCCGTGAAATGCAACCTTGCAGGTAGCTCCCAGGTTCCCGGCCCAAGGAAAGCCCCCAGACCAAAATTGAGATGGGCTGCTTGGGGGACACCTGGGGGCCCTTCAGGCCAGCTAGGTCTTTGGGTCCTGGCTCCTTCGGTTTGGGAGCTGTTGCTGGACGAAGGGCATGTTGACCGGAGAGTGCTTCTCGGGCTGCGAACTGCAACCTTGCAGGTACCTCCCAGGTCTCAGGCCCAACGAAAGTCCCCAGACCCAAATTGAGAGGGGCTGCTTGGGGGCCCCTTGGGACCCCTTCAGGCCAGCTAGGTCTTTGGGTCCTCGCTCCTTCGGTTTGGGAGCTGTTGCTGGACGTTGGACATGTTGGCCGGAGAGTGCTTCTCGGACCGTGAACTGCTACCTTGCAGGTAGCTCCCAGGTTCCCGGGCCAACGAAAACCCCCAGTCCCAAATTGAGAGGGGCTGCTTGGGGGCCCCTTGGGACCCCTTCAGGCCAGCTAGGTCTTTGGGTCCTGGCTCCTTCGGTTTGGGAGCTGTTGCTGCAGTTGGGCATGTTGGCCGGAGAGTGCTTCTCGGGCCGCGAACTGCAACCTTGCAGGCACTTCCCAGGTTCCCGGCCCAACGAAAGCCCCCAGACCCAAATGGAGAGGGGCTGCTTGGGGGCCCCCAGGGGGCCCATCAGGCCAGCTAGGTCTTTGGGTCCTGGCTCCTTCGGTTTGGGAGCTGTTGCTGGACGTTGGGCATGTTGGCCGGAGAGTGCTTCTCGGGAGGCGAACTGCTACCTTGCAGGTACCTCCCAGGTCCCAGGCCCAACGAAAGCCCCCAGACCCAAATGGAGAGGGGCTGCTTGGGGGCCCCCTGGGGGCCCTTCAGGCCAGCTAGGTCTTTGTGTCCTGGCTCCTTCGGTTTGGGAACTGTTGCTGCAGTTGGGCATGTTGGCCGGAGAGTGCTTCTCGGGACGCGATCTGCAACCTTGCAGGTACCTCCCAGGTTCCCGGGCCAACGAAAGCCCCCAGACCCAAATTGAGAGGGGCTGCTTGGGTGCCCCCTGGGGGCCCTTCAGTCCAGCTAGGTCTTTGGGTCCTGGCTCCTTCGGTTTGGTAGCTGTTGCTGGACGTTGGGCATGTTGGCCGGAGAGTGCTTCTCGGGTAGCGAACTGCAACCTTGCAGGTACTTCCCATGTCCCCGGCACAACGAAAGTCCCCAGACCCAAATTGAGAGGGGCTGCTTGCGGGCCCCCTGGGGACCCTTCAGGCCAGCTAGGTCTTTGGGTCCTGGCTCCTTCGGTTTGGGAGCTGTTGCTGCAGTTGGGCATGTTGGCCGGAGAGTGCTTCTCGGGCTGCGAACTGCAACCTTGCAGGTACCTCCCAGGTTCCATGCCCAACGAAAGCCCCCAGACTCAAATTGAGAGGGGCTGTTTGGGGGCCCCCTGGGGACACTTCAGGCCAGCTAGGTCTTTGGGTCCTGGCTCCTTCGCTTTGGGAGCTGTTGCTGGACGTTGGGCATGTTGGCCGGAGAGTGCTTCTCGGGCTGCGAACTGCAACCTTGCAGGTACCTCCCAGGTTCCATGCCCAACGAAAGCCCCCAGACTCAAATTGAGAGGGGCTGTTTGGGGGCCCCCTGGGGACACTTCAGGCCAGCTAGGTCTTTGGGTCCTGGCTCCTTCGCTTTGGGAGCTGTTGCTGGACGTTGGGCATGTTGGCCGGAGAGTGCTTCTCGGGCTGCGAACTGCAACCTTGCAGGTACCTCTCAGGTATACATGCCCAACGAAAGCCCCCAGACTCAAATTGAGAGGGGCTGCTTGCGGGCCCCCTGGGGACCCTTCAGGCCAGCTATTTCTTTGGGTCTTGGCTCCTTCGCTTTGGGAGCTGTTGCTGCAGTTGGGCATGTTGGCCGGAGAGTGCTTCTTGGGCCGCGAACTGCAACCTTGCATGTACCTCCCAGGTTCCATGCCCAACGAAAGCCCCCAGACCCAAATTGAGAGGGGCTGCTTGAGTGCCCCCTGGGGGCCCTTCAGGACAGCTAGGTCTTTGGGTCCTGGCTCCTTCGCTTTGGGAGCTGTTGCTGGACGATGGGCATGTTGACCGGAGAGTGCTTCTCGGGCCGTGAACTGCAACCTTGCAGGTTGCTCCCAGGTTCCCGGCCCAACGAAAGACCCCAGACCCAAATGGAGAGGGGCTGTTTGGGTGGCCTGTGGGGACTCTTCAGGCCAGCTAGGTCTTTGGGTCCTGGCTCCTTCGGTTTGGGAGCTGTTGCTGGACGTTGGACATTTTGGTCGGAGAGGGCTTCTCGGGCCGTGAACTGCAACCTTGCAGGTAGCTCCCAGGTTCCAGGCCCAACGAAATCCCCCAGACCCAAATGGAGAGGGGCTGCTTGGGGGCCCCCTGGGGGCCCTTCAGGCCAGCTAGGTCTTTGGGTCCTGGCTCCTTCGCTTTGGGAGCTGTTGCTGGACGTTGGGCATGTTGGCCGGAGAGTGCTTCTCGGGCCGCGAACTGCAACCTTGCAGGTACCTCCCATGTCCCAGGACCAACGAAAGCCCCCAGACCAAAATTGAGAGGGGCTGTTTGGGGGCCCCCTGGGGGCCCTTCAGGCCAGCTAGGTCTTTGGGTCCTGGCTCCTTCGGTTTGGGAGCTGTTGCTGCAGTTGGGCATGTTGGCCGGAGAGTGCTTCTCGGGCTGCGAACTGCAACCTTGCAGGTAGCTCCCAGGTTCCCGGCCCAAGGAAAGCCCCCAGACCCCAATTGAGAGGGGCTGCTTGAGTGCCCCCTGGGGGCCCTTCAGGCCAGCTAGGTCTTTGGGTCCTGGCTCCTTCGCTTTGGGAGCTGTTGCTGGACGATGGGCATGTTGACCGGAGAGTGCTTCTCGGACCGTGAACTGCTACCTTGCAGGTACCTCCCAGGTCCCAGGCCCAACGAAAGCCCCCAGACCCAAATGGAGAGGGGCTGCTTGAGGGCCCCCTGGGGACACTTCAGGCCAGCTAGGTCTTTGGGTCCTGGCTCCTTCGGTTTGGGAGCTGTTGCTGGACGTTGGACATGTTGGTCGGAGAGTGCTTCTCGGGCCGTGAACTGCAACCTTGCAGGTAGCTCCCAGGTTCCATGCCCAACGAAAGCCCCCAGACCCAAATTGAGAGGGGCTGCTTGGGGGCCCCCTGGGGGCCCTTCAGGCCAGCTATTTCTTTGGGTCCTGGCTCCATCGGTTTGGGAGCTGTTGCTGGACGTTGGGCATGTTGGCCGGAGAGTGGTTCTCGGGCCGTGATCTGCAACCTTGCAGGTAGCTCCCAGGTTCCCGGCCCAACGAAAGCCCCCAGACCCAAATTGAGAGGGGCTGCTTGGGGGCCCCCTGGGGCCCCTTCAGGCCAGCTAGGTCTTTGGGTCCTGGCTCCTTCGGTTTGGGAGCTGTTGCTGGACGTTGGGCATGTTGTCCGGAGAGTGCTTCTCGGGCTGCGAACTGCAACCTTGCAGGTACCTCCCAGGTCCCCGGCCCAAGGAAAGCCCCCAGACCCAAATTGAGAGGGGCTGCTTGGGTGCCCCCTGGGTGCCCTTCAGGCCAGCTAGGTCTTTGGGTCCTGGCTCCTTCGGTTTGGGAGCTGTTGCTGCAGTTGGGCATGTTGGCCGGAGAGTGCTTCTCGGGCTGCGAACTGCAACCTTGCATGTACCTCCCAGGTCCCAGGCCCAACGAAAGCCCCCAGACCCAAATGGAGAGGGGCTGCTTGGGGGCCCCCTGGGGACTCTTCAGGCCAGCTAGGTCTTTGGGTCCTGGCTCCTTCGCTTTGGGAGCTGTTGCTGGACGTTGGGCATGTTGACCGGAGAGTGAGTCTCGGGCTGCGATCTGCAACCTTGCAGGTAGCTCCCAGGTTCCCGGGCCAACGAAAGGCCCCAGACCCAAATGGAGAGGGGCTGTTTGGGGGCCCCTTGGGGCCCTTGAGCCCCTTGGGCTGCTTGCGGGCACCCAGGTGGCACCCAAGCAGCCCCTCTCAATTTGGGTCTGGGGGCTTTCCTTTGGCCGGGAACCTGGGAGCTACCTGCAAGGTTGCAGTTCGCGGCCCGAGAAGCACTCTCCGGCCAACATGCCCAACTGCAGCAACAGCTCCCAAACCGAAGGAGCCAGGACCCAAAGACCTAGCTGGCCTGAAGGGCCCCCAGGGGGCCCCCAAACAGCCCCTCTCAATTAGG
Organism: Gallinula chloropus; assembly: GCF_964237585.1. Lineage (NCBI taxonomy): Eukaryota > Metazoa > Chordata > Aves > Gruiformes > Rallidae > Gallinula > Gallinula chloropus. The sequence goes on from NC_140092.1 coordinate 32,612,501, forward strand.
GTCTGGGGGCTTTCGTTGGGCCGGGAACCTTGGAGGTACCTGCAAGGTTGCAGTTCGCAGCCCGAGAAGCACTCTCCGGCCAACATGCCCAACGTCCAGCAACAGCTCCCAAACCGAAGGAGCCAGGAGCCAAAGACCTAGCTGGCATGAAGAGTCCCCAGGGTCCCCCCAAACAGCCCCTCTCAATTTGAGTCTGGGGGCTTTCGTTGGGCCTGAGACCTGGGACGTACCTGCAAGGTTGCAGTTCGTGGCCCGAGAAGCACTCTCCGGCCAACATGCCCAACGTCCAGCAACAGCTCCCAAACCGAAGGAGCCAGGACCCAAAGACCTAGCTGACCTGAAGGGTCCCCGGGGGCCCGAAAGCAGCCCCTCTCAATTTGGGTCTGGGGGCTTTCGTTGGGCTGGGAACCTGGGAAGTGCCTGCAAGGTTGCAGTTCGCGGCCCGAGAAGCACTCTCCGGCCAACATGCCCAACTGCAGCAACAGCTCCCAAACCGAAGGAGCCAGGACCCAAAGACCTAGCTGGCCTGAAGTGTCCCCAGGGGGCCCCCAAACAGCCCCTCTCAATTTGGGTCTGGGGGCTTTCGTTGGGCATGGAACCTGGGAGGTACCTGCAAGGTTGCAGTTTGCGTCCCGAGAAGCACTCTCCGGCCAACATGCCCAACGTCCAGCAACAGCTCCCAAACCGAAGGAGCCAGGACCCAAAGAAATAGCTGGCCTGGATGGTCCCCGGGGGCCCCCAAGCAGCCCCTCTCAATTTTGGTCTGGGGGCTTTCGTTGGGCCGTGAACCTGGGAAGTGCCTGCAAGGTTGCAGTTCGCGGCCCGAGAAGCACTCTCCGGCCAACATGCCCAACTGCAGCAACAGCTCCCAAACCGAAGGAGCCAGGACCCAAAGACCTAGCTGGCCTGAAGGGGTCCCAAGGGGCCCCCAAACAGCCCCTCTCCATTTGGGTCTGGGGGCTTTCGTTGGGCCGGGAACCTGGGAGCTACCTGCAAGGTTGCAGTTCGCGGCCCGAGAAGCACTTTCCGGCCAACATGCCCAACTGCAGCAACAGCTCCCAAACCGAAGGAGCCAGGACCCAAAGACCTAGCTGGCCTGAAGGGCACCCAGGGGGCACCCAAGCAGCCCCTCTCAATTTGGGTCTGGGGGCTTTCGTTGCGCCTGGGACATGGGAGGTACCTGCAAGGTTGCAGTTCGCAGCCCGAGAAGCACTCTCCGGTGAACATGCCCAACGTCCAGCAACAGCTCCCAAAGCGAAGGAGCCAGGACCCAAAGACCTAGCTGGCCTGAAGGGGCCCAAGGGCGCTCCCAAGCAGCCCCTCTCCATTTGGGTCTGGGGGCTTTCCTTGGGCAGGGAACCTGGGAGCTACCTGCAAGGTTGCAGTTCGCGGCCCGAGAAGCACTCTCCGGCCAACATGCCCAACTGCAGCAACAGCTCCCAAACCGAAGGAGCCAGGACCCAAAGACCTAGCTGGCCTGAAGGGCCCCCAGGGGGCCCCCAAACAGCCCCTCTCAATTTGGGTCTGGGGCCTTTCGTTGGGCCTGGGACATGGGAGGTACCTGCAAGGTTGCAGTTCGCAGCCCGAGAAGCACTCTCCGGTCAACATGCCCAACGTCCAGCAACAGCTCCCAAACCGAAGGAGCCAGGAGCCAAAGACCTAGCTGGCCTGAAGGGCCCCCAGGGGGCCCCCAAGCAGCCCCTCTCAATTTGGGTCTGGGGGCTTTCGTTGGGCCTGGGACCTGGGAGGTACCTGCAAGGTTGCAGTTCGCAGCCCGAGAAGCACTCTCCGGTCAACATGCCCAACGTCCAGCAACAGCTCCCAAACCGAAGGAGCCAGGACCCAAAGACCTAGCTGGCCTGAAGAGTCCCCAGGGGGCCCCCAAACAGCCCCTCTCAATTTGAGTCTGGGGGCTTTCCTTGGGCATGGAACCTGGGAGGTACCTGCCAGGTTGCAGTTCGCGGCCCGAGAAGCACTCTCCGGCCAACATGCCCAACTGCAGCAACAGCTCCCAAACCAAAGGAGCCAGGACCCAAAGAAATAGCTGGCCTGAAGGGCCCCCATGGGGCCCCCAAGCAGCTCCTCTCAATTTGGGTCTGGGGGCTTTCGTTGGGCATGGATACCTGGGAGGTACATGCAAGGTTGCAGTTCGCTACCCGAGAAGCACTCTCCGGCCAACATGCCCAACGTCCAGCAACAGCTCCCAAAGCGAAGGAGCCAGGACCCAAAGACCTAGCTGGCCTGAAGGGCCCCCAGGGGGCCCCCAAGCAGCCCCTCTCAATTTGTGTCTGGGGGCTTTCGTTGGGCCTGGGAACCTGGGAGGTACCTGCAAGGTTGCAGTTCGCGTCCCGAGAAGCACTCTCCGGCCAACATGCCCAACGTCCAGCAACAGCTCCCAAACCGAAGGAGCCAGGACCCAAAGAAATAGCTGGCCTGGATGGTCCCCGGGGGCCCGCAAGCAGCCCCTCTCAATTTGTGTCTGGGGGCTTTCGTTGGGCCGGGAACCTGGGAGGTGCCTGCAAGTTTGCAGTTCGCGGCCCGAGAAGCACTCTCCGGCCATCATGCCCAACGTCCAGCAACAGCTCCCAAACCGAAGGAGCCAGGACCCAAAGACCTAGCTGGCCATAAGAGTCCCCAGGGGGCCCCAAACAGCTCCTCTCCATTTGGGTCTGGGGGCTTTCCTTGAGCCGGGAACCTGGGAGCTACCTGCAAGTTTGCAGTTCGCGGCCCGAGAAGCACTCTCCGGCCAACATGCCCAACTGCAGCAACAGCTCCCAAACCGAAGGAGCCAGGACCCAAAGACCTAGCTGGCCTGAAGGGGCCCCAGGGGACCCCAAACAGCCCCTCTCCATTTGGGTCTGGGGGCTTTCGTTGGGCCGGGGACCTGGGAGGTACCTGCAAGGTTGCAGTTCGCAGCCCGAGAAGCACTCTCCGGACAACATGCCCAACTGCAGCAACAGCTCCCAAACCGAAGGAGCCAGGACCCAAAGACCTAGCTGGCCTGAAGGGCACCCAGGGGGCACCCAAGCAGCCCCTCTCAATTTTGGTCTGGGGGCTTTCGTTGGGCCGGGGACCTGGGAGGTACCTGCAAGGTTGCAGTTCGCAGCCCGAGAAGCACTTTAACGCCTACATGCCAAACGTCCAGCAACAGCTCCCAAAGCGAAGGAGCCAGGACCCAAAGACCTAGCTGGCCTGAAGTGTCCCCAGGGGGCCCCCAAACAGCTTCTCTCCATTTGGGTCTGGGGGCTTTCGTTGGGCATGGAAACTGGGAGGTACATGCAAGGTTGCAGTTCGCGGCCCGAGAAGCACTCTCCGGCCAACATGCCCAACTGCAGCAACAGCTCCCAAACCGATGGAGCCAGGACCCAGAGAAATAGCTGGCCTGAAGGGCCCCCAGGGGGCCCCCAAGCAGCTCCTCTCAATTTGGGTCTGGGGGCTTTCGTTGGGCATGGATACCTGAGAGGTACATGCAAGGTTGCAGTTCGCGGCCCGAGAAGCACTCTCCGGCCAACATGCCCAACGTCCAGCAACAGCTCCCAAACCGAAGGAGCCAGGACCCAAAGACCTAGCTGGCCTGAAGGGCCCCCAGGGGGCCCCCAAGCAGCCCCTCTCAATTTGGGTCTGGGGGCTTTCGTTGGGCCTGGGAACCTGGGAGGTACCTGCAAGGTTGCAGTTCGCGTCCCGAGAAGCACTCTCCGGACAACATGCCCAACTGCAGCAACAGCTCCCAAACCGAAGGAGCCAGGACCCAAAGAAATAGCTGGCCTGGATGGTCCCCGGGGGCCCGCAAGCAGCCCCTCTCAATTTTGGTCTGGGGGCTTTCGTTGGGCCGTGAACCTGGGAAGTGCCTGCAAGGTTGCAGTTCGCGGCCCGAGAAGCACTCTCCGGCCAACATGCCCAACTGCAGCAACAGCTCCCAAACAGAAGGAGCCAGGACCCAAAGACCTAGCTGGCCTGAAGGGCACCCAGGGGGGACCCAAGCAGCCCCTCTCAATTTGGGTCTGGGGGCTTTGGTTGGGCCTGGGACATGGGAGGTACCTGCAGGGTTGCAGTTCGCAGCCCGAGAAGCACTCTCCGGTCAACATGCCCAACGTCCAGCAACAGCTCCCAAAGCGAAGGAACCAGGACCCAAAGACCTAGCTGGCCTGAAGAGTCCCCAGGAGGCCCCCAAGCAGCCCCTCTCAATTTGGGTTTGGGGGCTTTCGTTGGGCATGGATACCTGAGAGGTACCTGCAAGGTTGCAGTTCGCGGCCCGAGAAGCACTCTCCGGCCAACATGCCCAACGTCCAGCAACAGCTCCCAAACCGAAGGAGCCAGGACCCAAAGACCTAGCTGGCCTGAAGAATCCCCAGGGGGCCCCCAAGCAGCCCCTCTCCATTTGGGTCTGGGGGCTTTCGTTGGGCCGGGAACCTGGGAGCTACCTGCAAGGTTGCAGTTCGCGGCCCGAGAAGCACTCTCCGGCCAACATGCCCAACTGCAGCAACAGCTCCCAAACCGAAGGAGCCAGGACCCAAAGAAATAGCTGGCCTGGATGGTCCCCGGGGGCCCGCAAGCAGCCCCTCTCAATTTTGGTCTGGGGGCTTTCGTTGGGCCGTGAACCTGGGAAGTGCCTGCAAGGTTGCAGTTCGCGGCCCGAGAAGCACTCTCCGGCCAACATGCCCAACTGCAGCAACAGCTCCCAAACAGAAGGAGCCAGGACCCAAAGACCTAGCTGGCCTGAAGGGGTCCCAAGGGGCCCCCAAACAGCCCCTCTCAATTTGGGTCTGGGGGCTTTCGTTGGGCCGGGAACCTGGGAAGTGCCTGCAAGGTTGCAGTTCGCGGCCCGAGAAGCACTCTCCGGTCAACATGCCCAACTGCAGCAACAGCTCCCAAACCGAAGGAGCCAGGACCCAAAGACCTAGCTGGCCTGAAGGGCACCCAGGGGGCACCCAAGCAGCCCCTCTCCATTTGGGTCTGGGGGCTTTCGTTGGGCCTGGGACATGGGAGGTACCTGCAAGGTTGCAGTTCGCAGCCCGAGAAGCACTCTCCGGTCAACATGCCCAACGTCCAGCAACAGCTCCCAAACCGAAGGAACCAGGAACCAAAGACCTAGCTGGCCTGAAGAGTCCCCAGGAGGCCCCCAAGCAGCCCCTCTCAATTTGGGTTTGGGGGCTTTCGTTGGGCATGGATACCTGAGAGGTACCTGCAAGGTTGCAGTTCGAGGCCCGAGAAGCACTCTCCGGCCAACATGCCCAACGTCCAGCAACAGCTCCCAAACGGAAGGAGCCACGACCCAAAGACCTAGCTGGCCTGAAGAGTCCCCAGGGGGCCCCCAAACAGCCCCTCTCAATTTGGGTCTGGGGGCTTTCCTTGGGCCGGGAACCTGGGAGCTACCTGCAAGGTTGCAGTTCGCGGCCCGAGAAGCACTCTCCGGCCAACATGCCCAACTGCAGCAACAGCTCCCAAACCGAAGGAGCCAGGACCCAAAGACCTAGCTGGCCTGAAGGGCCCCCAGGGGGCCCCCAAGCAGCCCCTCTCAATTTGGGTCTGGGGGCTTTCGTTGGGCCGGGAACCTGGGAGGTGCCTGCAGGGTTGCAGTTCGCGGCCCGAGAAGCACTCTCCGGCCATCATGCCCAACGTCCAGCAACAGCTCCCAAACCGAAGGAGCCAGGACCCAAAGACCTAGCTGGCCTGAAGGGCCCCCAGGGGGGCCCCAAACAGCCCCTCTCAATTTGGGTCTGGGGGCTTTCGTTGGGCCTGGGACATGGGAGGTACCTGCAAGGTTGCAGTTCGCAGCCCGAGAAGCACTCTCCGGTCAACATGCCCAACGTCCAGCAACAGCTCCCAAAGCGAAGGAGCCAGGACCCAAAGACCTAGCTGGCCTGAAGGGCCCCCAGGGGGCCCCCAAGCAGCCCCTCTCAATTTGGGTCTGGGGGCTTTCGTTGGGCCTGGGACATGGGAGGTACCTGCAAGGTTGCAGTTCGCAGCCCGAGAAGCACTCTCCGGTCAACATGCCCAACGTCCAGCAACAGCTCCCAAAGCGAAGGAGCCAGGACCCAAAGACCTAGCTGGCCTGAAGAGTCCCCAGGGGGCCCCCAAACAGCCCCTCTCAATTTGAGTCTGGGGGCTTTCGTTGGGCATGGAACCTGGGAGCTACCTGCAAGGTTGCAGTTCGCGGCCCGAGAAGCACTCTCCGGCCAACATGCCCAACTGCAGCAACAGCTCCCAAACCGAAGGAGCCAGGACCCAAAGACCTAGCTGGCCTGAAGGGTCCCCGGGGGCCCGCAAGCAGCCCCTCTCAATTTTGGTCTGGGGGCTTTCGTTGGGCCGGGAACCTGGGAAGTGCCTGCAAGGTTGCAGTTCGCGGCCCGAGAAGCACTCTCCGGCCAACATGCCCAACTGCAGCAACAGCTCCCAAACCGAAGGAGCCAGGACCCAAAGACCTAGCTGGCCTGAAGTGTCCCCAGGGGGCCTCCAAACAGCCCCTCTCCATTTGGGTCTGGGGGCTTTCGTTGGGTTTGGAACCTGGGAGGTACATGCAAGTTTGCAGTTCGCGGCCCGAGAAGCACTCTCCGGCCAACATGCCCAACTGCAGCAACAGCTCCTAAACCGATGGAGCCAGGACCCAAAGACCTAGCTGGCCTGAAGGGTCCCCAGGGGGCCCCCATGCAGCTCCTCTCAATTTGGGTCTGGGGGCTTTCGTTGGGCATGGATACCTGAGAGGTACATGCAAGGTTGCAGTTCGCGGCCCGAGAAGCACTCTCCGGCCAACATGCCCAACGTCCAGCAACAGCTCCCAAACTGAAGGAGCCAGGACCCAAAGACCTAGCTGGCCTGAAGGGCCCCCAGGGGGCTCCCAAGCAGCCCCTCTCCATTTGTGTCTGGGGGCTTTCGTTGGGCCTGGGAACCTGGGATGTACCTGCAAGGTTGCAGTTCGCGGCCCGAGAAGCACTCTCCGGCCAACATGCCCAACGTCCAGCAACAGCTCCCAAACCGAAGGAGCCAGGACCCAAAGACCTAGCTGGCCTGAAGGGACCCCGGGGGCCCGCAAGCAGCCCCTCTCAATTTTGGTCTGGGGGCTTTCGTTGGGCCGGGAACCTGGGAAGTGCCTGCAAGGTTGCAGTTCGCGGCCCGAGAAGCACTTTCCGGCCAACATGCCCAACTGCAGCAACAGCTCCCACACCGAAGGAGCCAGGACCCAAAGACCTAGCTGGCCTGAAGTGTCCCCAGGGGGCCCCCAAACAGCCCCTCTCCATTTGGGTCTGGGGGCTTTCGTTGGGCATGGAACCTGGGAGCTACCTGCAAGGTTGCATTTCACGTACCGAGAAGCACTCTCTGGCCAACATGCCCAACGTCCAGCAACAGCTCCCAAAGCGAAGTAGCCAGGACCCAAAGATCTAGCTGGCCTGAAGGGGCCGCAAGGGGCCCCCAAGCAGCCCCTCTCAATTTGGGTCTGGGGGCTTTCCTTGGGCCTGGGACATGGGAAGTGCCTGCAAGGTTGCAGTTCGCGGCCCGAGAAGCACTCTCCGGCCAACATGCCCAACGTCCAGCAACAGCTCCCAAACCGAAGGAGCCAGGACCCAAAGACCTAGCTGGCCTGAAGGGCCCCCTGGGGGCCCCCAAGCAGCCCCTCTCAATTTGGGTCTGGGGGCTTTCGTTGGGGCGGGGATCTGGAAGGTACCTGAAAGGTTGCAGTTCGCGGCCCGAGAAGCACTCTCCGGCCAACATGCCCAACTGCAGCAACAGCTCCCAAACCAAAGGAGCCAGGACCCAAAGACCTAGCTGGCCTGAAGGGGCCGCAAGGGGCCCCCAAGCAGCCCATCTCAATTTGGGTCTGGGGGCTTTCGTTGGGCCGGGAACCTGGGAGCTACCTGCCAGGTTGCATTTCACGTACCGAGAAGCACTCTCTGGCCAACATGCCCAACGTCCAGCAACAGCTCCCAAAGCGTAGTAGCCAGGACCCAAAGACCTAGCTGGCCTGAAGGGTCCCCGGGGGCCCCCAAGCAGCCCCTCTCCATTTGGGTCTGGGGGCTTTCGTTGGGCCGGGAACCTGGGAGCTACCTGCAAGGTTGCATTTCGCGGACCGAGAAGCACTCTCCGGCCAACATGCACAACTGCAGCAACAGCTCCCAAACCGAAGGAGCCAGGACCAGAAGACCTAGCTGGCCTGAAGGGCCCCCAGGGGGCCCCCAAGCAGCCCCTCTCAATTTGGGTCTGGGGGCTTTCGTTGGGCCTGGGAACCTGGGAGGTACCTGCAAGGTTGCAGTTCGCGTCCCGAGAAGCACTCTCCGGACAACATGCCCAACGTCCAGCAACAGCTCCCAAACCGAAGGAGCCAGGACCCAAAGAAATAGCTGGCCTGGATGGTCCCCGGGGGCCCGCAAGCAGCCGCTCTCAATTTTCGTCTGGGGGCTTTCGTTGGGCCGTGAACCTGGGAAGTGCCTGCAAGGTTGCAGTTCGCGGCCTGAGAAGCACTCTCCGGCCAACATGCCCAACGTCCAGCAACAGCTCCCAAACCGAAGGAGCCAGGACTCAAAGACCTAGCTGGCCTGAAGGGCCCCCAGGGGGCCCCCAAGCAGCCCCTCTCAATTTGGGTCTGGTGGCTTTCGTTGGCCCGGGAACCTGGTAGCTACCTGCAAGGTAGCAGTTCACGGTCCGAGAAGCACTCTCCAGCCAACATGTCCAACGTCCAGCAACAGCTCCCAAAGCGAAGGAGCCAGGACCCAAAGACCTAGCTGGCCTGAAGGGCCCCCAGGGGGCCCCCAAACAGCCCCTCTCCATTTGGGTCTGGGGGCTTTCGTTGGCCCGGGAACCTGGGAGGGACCTGCAAGGTTGCAGTTCGCGGCCCGAGAAGCACTCTCCGGCCAACATGCCCAACGTCCAGCAACAGCTCCCAAACCGAAGGAGCCAGGACCCAAAGACCTAGCTGGCCTGAAGGGGCCCCAGGGGGCCCGCAAGCAGCCTTTCTCCATTTGGGTCTGGGGGCTTTCGTTGGGCCGGGAACCTGGGAGGTGCCTGCAAGGTTGCAGTTCGCGGCCCGAGAAGCACTTTCCGGCCAACATGCCCAACTGCAGCAACAGCTCCCAAACCGAAGGAGCCAGGACCCAAAGACCTAGCTGGCCTGAAGTGTCCCCAGGGGGCCCCCAAACAGCCCCTCTCCATTTGGGTCTGGGGGATTTGGTTGGGCATGGAACCTGGGAGCTACCTGCAAGGTTGCATTTCACGTACCGAGAAGCACTCTCTGGCCAACATGCCCAACGTCCAGCAACAGCTCCCAAAGCGAAGTAGCCAGGACCCAAAGATCTAGCTGGCCTGAAGGGGCCCCAAGGGGCCCCCAAGCAGCCCCTCTCCATTTGGGTCTGGGGGCTTTCGTTGGGCCGGGGATCTGGAAGGTACCTGAAAGGTTGAAGTTCGCGGCCCGAGAAGCACTCTCCCGCCAACATGCCCAACTGCAGCAACAGCTCCCAAACCGAAGGAGCCAGGACCCAAAGACCTAGCTGGCCTGAAGGGGCCGCAAGGGGCCCCCAAGCAGCCCCTCTCAATTTGGGTCTGGGGGCTTTCCTTGGGCCTGGGACATGGGAAGTGCCTGCAAGGTTGCAGTTCGAGGCCCGAGAAGCACTCTCCGGCCAACATGCCCAACGTCCAGCAACAGCTCCCAAACCGAAGGAGCCAGGACCCAAAGACCTAGCTGGCTTGAAGGGCCCCCTGGGGGCCCCCAAGCAGCCCCTCTCCATTTGGGTCTGGGGGCTTTCGTTGGGGCGGGGATCTGGAAGGTACCTGAAAGGTTGAAGTTCGCGGCCCGAGAAGCACTCTCCGGCCAACATGCCCAACTGCAGCAACAGCTCCCAAACCAAAGGAGCCAGGACCCAAAGACCTAGCTGGCCTGAAGGGGCCGCAAGGGGCCCCCAAGCAGCCCATCTCAATTTGGGTCTGGGGGCTTTCGTTGGGCCGGGAACCTGGGAGCTACCTGCCAGGTTGCATTTCACGTACCGAGAAGCACTCTCTGGCCAACATGCCCAACGTCCAGCAACAGCTCCCAAACCGAAGGAGCCAGGACCCAAAGACCTAGCTGGCCTGAAGGGCCCCCAGGGGGCCCCCAAGCAGCCCCTCTCAATTTTGGTCTGGTGGCTTTCGTTGGCCCGGGAACCTGGTAGCTACCTGCAAGGTAGCAGTTCACGGTCCGAGAAGCACTCTCCAGCCAACATGTCCAACGTCCAGCAACAGCTCCCAAAGCGAAGGAGCCAGGACCCAAAGACCTAGCTGGCCTGAAGGGCCCCCAGGGGGCCCCCAAGCAGCCCCTCTCAATTTGGGTCTGGGGGCTTTCGTTGGGCCGGGGACCTGGGAGGTACCTGCAAGGTTGAAGTTCGCAGCCCGAGAAGCACTCTCCGGACAACATGCCCAACGTCCAGCAACAGCTCCCAAACCGAAGGAGCCAGGACCCAAAGACCTAGCTGGCCTGAATGGGCCCCAAGTGGCCCGCAAACAGCCCCTCTCCATTTGGGTCTGGGGGCTTTCGTTGGGCCGGGAACCAGGGAGCTACCTGCAAGGTTGCAGTTCGCAGCCCGAGAAGCACTCTCTGGCCAACATGCCCAACGTCCAGCAACAGCTCCCAAAGCGAAGTAGCCAGGACCCAAAGACCTAGCTGGCCTTAAGGGGCCCCAAGTGGCCCCCAAGCAGCCCCTCTCCATTTGGGTCTGGGGGCTTTCCTTGGGCATGGAACCTTGGAGCTACCTGCAAGGTTGCAGTTCGCGGCCCGAGAAGCACTCTCCGGCCAACATGCCCAACTGCAGCAACAGCTCCCAAACCGAAGGAGCCAGGACCCAAAGACCTAGCTGGCCTGAAGGGCCCCCAGGGGGCCCCCAAGCAGCCCCTCTCCATTTGGGTCTGGGGGCTTTCGTTGGGCCTGGGACCTGGGAGGTACCTGCAAGGTTGCAGTTCGCGGCCCGAGAAGCACTCTCCGGCCAACATGCCCAACTGCAGCAACAGCTCCCAAACCGAAGGAGCCAGGACCCAAAGACCTAGCTGGCCTGAAGGGCCCCCAGGGGGCCCCCAAGCAGCCCCTCTCCATTTGGGTCTGGGGGCTTTTGTTGGGCATGGAACCTGGGAGGTACCTGCCAGGTTGCAGTTCGCGGCCCGAGAAGCACTCTCCGGCCAACATGCCCAACTGCAGCAACAGCTCCCAAACCGAAGGAGCCAGGACCCAAAGACCTAGCTGGCCTGAAGGGCACCCAGGGGGCACCCAAGCAGCCCCTCTCAATTTGGGTCTGGGGGCTTTCGTTGGGCCTGGGACATGGGAGGTACCTGCAAGGTTGCAGTTCGCTGCCCGAGAAGCACTCTCTGGCCAACATGCCCAACGTCCAGCAACAGCTCCCAAAGCGAAGTAGCCAGGACCCAAAGACCTAGCTGGCCTGAAGAGTCCCCAGGGGGCCCCCAAGCAGCCCCTCTCAATTTGGGTTTGGGGGCTTTCGTTGGGCATGGATACCTGAGAGGTACCTGCAAGGTTGCAGTTCGCAGCCCGAGAAGCACTCTCCAGCCAACATGCCCAACGTCCAGCAACAGCTCCCAAACCGAAGGAGCCAGGACCCAAAGACCTAGCTGGCCTGAAGAGTCCCCAGGGGGCCCCCAAACAGCCCCTCTCAATTTGGGTCTGGGGGCTTTCGTTGGGCCGGGAACCTGGGAGCTACCTGCAAGGTTGCAGTTCGCGGCCCGAGAAGCACTCTCCGGCCAACATGCCCAACTGCAGCAACAGCTCCCAAACCGAAGGAGCCAGGACCCAAAGACCTAGCTGGCCTGAAGGGCACCCAGGGGGCACCCAAGCAGCCCCTCTCAATTTGTGTCTGGGGGCTTTCGTTGGGCCGGGAACCTGGGAGGTGCCTGCAAGTTTGCAGTTCGCGGTCCGAGAAGCACTCTCCGGCCATCATGCCCAACGTCCAGCAACAGCTCCCAAACCGAAGGAGCCAGGACCCAAAGACCTAGCTGGCCATAAGAGTCCCCAGGGGGCCCCCAAACAGCTCCTCTCCATTTGGGTCTGGGGGCTTTCCTTGAGCCGAGAACCTGGGAGCTACCTGCAAGGTTGCAGTTCGCGGCCCGAGAAGCACTCTCCGGCCAACATGCCCAACTGCAGCAACAGCTCCCAAACCGAAGGAGCCAGGACCCAAAGACCTAGCTGGCCTGAAGGGGCCCCAGGGGACCCCAAACAGCCCCTCTCCATTTGGGTCTGGGGGCTTTCGTTGGGCCGGGAACCTGGGAGGTACCTGCAAGGTTGCAGTTCGCGGCCCGAGAAGCACTCTCCGGCCAACATGCCCAACTGCAGCAACAGCTCCCAAACCGAAGGAGCCAGGACCCAAAGACCTAGCTGGCCTGAAGGGCCCCCAGGGGGCCCCCAAGCAGCCCCTCTCCATTTGGGTCTGGGGGCTTTCGTTGGGCCGGGGACCTGGGAGGTACCTGCAAGGTTGCAGTTCACGGTCCGAGAAGCACTCTCCGGACAACATGCCCAACTGCAGCAACAGCTCCCAAACCGAAGGAGCCAGGACCCAAAGACCTAGCTGGCCTGAAGGGCACCCAGGGGGCACCCAAGCAGCCCCTCTCAATTTTGGTCTGGGGGCTTTCGTTGGGCCGGGGACCTGGGAGCTACCTGCAAGTTTGCAGTTCGCAGCCCGAGAAGCACTCTCCGGACAACTTGCCCAACGTCCAGCAACAGCTCCCAAACCGAAGGAGCCAGGACCCAAAGACCTAGCTGGCCTGAAGAGTCCCCAGGGGGCCCCCAAACAGCCCCTCTCAATTTGGGTCTGGGGGCTTTCCTTGGGCATGGTACCTGGGAGGTACCTGCAAGGTTGCAGTTCGCGGCCCGAGAAGCACTCTCCGGCCAACATGCCCAACGTCCAGCAACAGCTCCCAAACCGAAGGAGCCAGGACCCAAAGACCTAGCTGGCCTGAAGGGCCCCCTGGGGGCCCACAAACAGCCCCTCTCAATTTTGGTCTGGGGGCTTTCGTTGGGCCGGGAACCTGGGAAGTGCCTGCAAGGTTGCAGTTCGCGGCCCGAGAAGCACTCTCCGGCCAACATGCCCAACTGCAGCAACAGCTCCCAAACCGAAGGAGCCAGGACCCAAAGACCTAGCTGGCCTGAAGGGGCCCCAAGGAGCCCCCAAGCAGACCCTCTCCATTTGGGTCTGGGGGCTTTCGTTGGGCCGGGAACCAGGGAGCTACCTGCAAGGTTGCAGTTCGAGGCCCGAGAAGCACTCTCCGGCCAACATGCCCAACGTCCAGCAACAGCTACCAAACCGAAGGAGCCAGGACCCAAAGACCTAGCTGGCCTGAAGGGCCCCCTGGGGGCACCCAAGCAGCCCCTCTCAATTTGGGTCTGGGGGCTTTCGTTGGGCCGGGGATCTGGAAGGTACCTGAAAGGTTGAAGTTCGCGGCCCAAGAAGCACTCTCCGGCCAACATGCCCAACTGCAGCAACAGCTCCCAAACCGAAGGAGCCAGGACCCAAAGACCTAGCTGGCCTGAAGGGCCCCCAGGGGGCCCCCAAGCAGCCCCTCTCAATTTGGGTCTCGGGGCTTTCGTTGGCCAGGGAACCTGGGAGGTACCTGCAAGATTGCAGTTCGCAGCCCGAGAAGCACTTTAACGCCTACATGCCAAACGTCCAGCAACAGCTCCCAAAGCGAAGGAGCCAGGACCCAAAGACCTAGCTGGCCTGAAGTGTCCCCAGGGGGCCCCCAAACAGCCCCTCTCCATTTGGGTCTGGGGGCTTTCGTTGGGCATGGAAACTGGGAGGTACATGCAAGGTTGCAGTTCGCGGCCCGAGAAGCACTCTCCGGCCAACATGCCCAACTGCAGCAACAGCTCCCAAACCGATGGAGCCAGGACCCAAAGAAATAGCTGGCCTGAAGGGCCCCCAGGGGGCCCCCAAGCAGCTCCTCTCAATTTGGGTCTGGGGGCTTTCGTTGGGCATGGATACCTGAGAGGTACATGCAAGGTTGCAGTTCGCGGCCCGAGAAGCACTCTCCGGCCAACATGCCCAACGTCCAGCAACAGCTCCCAAACCGAAGGAGCCAGGACCAGAAGACCTAGCTGGCCTGAAGGGCCCCCAGGGGGCCCCCAAGCAGCCCCTCTCAATTTGTGTCTGGGAGATTTCGTTGGGCCTGGGAACCTGGGAGGTACCTGCAAGGTTGCAGTTCGCGGCCCGAGAAGCACTCTCCGGCCAACATGCCCAACTGCAGCAACAGCTCCCAAACCGAAGGAGCCAGGACCCAAAGAAATAGCTGGCCTGGATGGTCCCCGGGGGCCCCCAAGCAGCCCCTCTCAATTTTGGTCTGGGGGCTTTCGTTGGGCCGTGAACCTGGGAAGTGCCTGCAAGGTTGCAGTTCGCGGCCCGAGAAGCACTCTCCGGCCAACATGCCCAACGTCCAGCAACAGCTCCCAAACCGAAGGAGCCAGGACCCAAAGACCTAGCTGGCCTGAAGAAGCCCCAGGGGGCCCGCAAGCAGCCTTTCTCCATTTGGGTCTGGGGGCTTTCGTTGGGCCGGGAACCTGGGAGGTGCCTGCAAGGTTGCAGTTCGCGGCCCGAGAAGCACTTTCCGGCCAACATGCCCAACTGCAGCAACAGCTCCCAAACCGAAGGAGCCAGGACCCAAAGACCTAGCTGGCCTGAAGTGTCCCCAGGGGGCCCCCAAACAGCCCCTCTCCATTTGGGTCTGGGGGCTTTCGTTGGGCATGGAACCTGGGAGCTACCTGCAAGGTTGCATTTCACGTACCGAGAAGCACTCTCTGGCCAACATGCCCAACGTCCAGCAACAGCTCCCAAAGCGAAGTAGCCAGGACCCAAAGATCTAGCTGGCCTGAAGGGGCCCCAAGGGGCCCCCAAGCAGCCCCTCTCCATTTGGGTCTGGGGGCTTTCGTTGGGCCGGGGATCTGGAAGGTACCTGAAAGGTTGAAGTTCGCGGCCCGAGAAGCACTCTCCGGCCAACATGCCCAACTGCAGCAACAGCTCCCAAACCGAAGGAGCCAGGACCCAAAGACCTAGCTGGCCTGAAGGGGCCGCAAGGGGCCCCCAAGCAGCCCCTCTCAATTTGGGTCTGGGGGCTTTCCTTGGGCCTGGGACATGGGAAGTGCCTGCAAGGTTGCAGTTCGAGGCCCGAGAAGCACTCTCCGGCCAACATGCCCAACGTCCAGCAACAGCTCCCAAACCGAAGGAGCCAGGACCCAAAGACCTAGCTGGCCTGAAGGGCCCCCAGGGGGCCCCCAAGCAGCCCCTCTCAATTTTGGTCTGGTGGCTTTCGTTGGCCCGGGAACCTGGTAGCTACCTGCAAGGTAGCAGTTCACGGTCCGAGAAGCACTCTCCAGCCAACATGTCCAACGTCCAGCAACAGCTCCCAAAGCGAAGGAGCCAGGACCCAAAGACCTAGCTGGCCTGAATGGGCCCCAAGTGGCCCCCAAGCAGCCCCTCTCCATTTGGGTCTGGGGGCTTTCGTTGGGCCGGGAACCAGGGAGCTACCTGCAAGGTTGCAGTTCGCGGCCCGAGAAGCACTCTCTGGCCAACATGCCCAACGTCCAGCAACAGCTCCCAAAGCGAAGTAGCCAGGACCCAAAGACCTAGCTGGCCTTAAGGGGCCCCAAGTGGCCCCCAAGCAGCCCCTCTCCATTTTGGTCTGGGGGCTTTCCTTGGGCATGGAACCTTGGAGCTACCTGCAAGGTTGCAGTTCGCGGCCCGAGAAGCACTCTCCGGCCAACATGCCCAACTGCAGCAACAGCTCCCAAACCGAAGGAGCCAGGACCCAAAGACCTAGATGGCCTGAAGGGCCCCCAGGGGGCCCCCAAGCAGCCCCTCTCAATTTGGGTCTGGGGGCTTTCGTTGGGCCTGGGACCTGGGAGGTACCTGCAAGGTTGCAGTTCGCGGCCCGAGAAGCACTCTCCGGCCAACATGCCCAACTGCAGCAACAGCTCCCAAACCGAAGGAGCCAGGACCCAAAGACCTAGCTGGCCTGAAGGGCCCCCAGGGGGCCCCCAAGCAGCCCCTCTCCATTTGGGTCTGGGGGCTTTCGTTGGGCATGGAACCTGGGAGGTACCTGCAAGGTTGCAGTTCGCTGCCCGAGAAGCACTCTCTGGCCAACATGCCCAACGTCCAGCAACAGCTCCCAAAGCGAAGTAGCCAGGACCCAAAGACCTAGCTGGCCTGAAGAGTCCCCAGGAGGCCCCCAAGCAGCCCCTCTCAATTTGGGTTTGGGGGCTTTCGTTGGGCATGGATACCTGAGAGGTACCTGCAAGGTTGCAGTTCGCAGCCCGAGAAGCACTCTCCGGCCATCATGCCCAACGTCCAGCAACAGCTCCCAAACCGAAGGAGCCAGGACCCAAAGACCTAGCTGGCCATAAGAGTCCCCAGGGGGCCCCCAAACAGCTCCTCTCCATTTGGGTCTGGGGGCTTTCCTTGAGCCGAGAACCTGGGAGCTACCTGCAAGGTTGCAGTTCGCAGCCCGAGAAGCACTCTCCGGCCAACATGCCCAACTGCAGCAACAGCTCCCAAACCGAAGGAGCCAGGACCCAAAGACCTAGCTGGCCTGAAGGGGCCCCAGGGGACCCCAAACAGCCCCTCTCCATTTGGGTCTGGGGGCTTTCGTTGGGCCGGGAACCTGGGAGCTACCTGCAAGGTTGCAGTTCGCGGCCCGAGAAGCACTCTCCGGTCAACATGCCCAACTGCAGCAACAGCTCCCAAACCGAAGGAGCCAGGACCCAAAGACCTAGCTGGCCTGAAGGGCCCCCAGGGGGCCCCCAAGCAGCCCCTCTCCATTTGGGTCTGGGGGCTTTCGTTGGGCCGGGGACCTGGGAGCTACCTGCAAGGTTGCAGTTCGCGGCCCGAGAAGCACTCTCCGGCCAACATGCCCAACTGCAGCAACAGCTCCCAAACCGAAGGAGCCAGGACCCAAAGACCTAGATGGCCTGAAGGGCCCCCAGGGGGCCCCCAAGCAGCCCCTCTCAATTTGGGTCTGGGGGCTTTCGTTGGGCCTGGGACCTGGGAGGTACCTGCAAGGTTGCAGTTCGCGGCCCGAGAAGCACTCTCCGGCCAACATGCCCAACTGCAGCAACAGCTCCCAAACCGAAGGAGCCAGGACCCAAAGACCTAGCTGGCCTGAAGGGCCCCCAGGGGGCCCCCAAGCAGCCCCTCTCCATTTGGGTCTGGGGGCTTTCGTTGGGCATGGAACCTGGGAGGTACCTGCAAGGTTGCAGTTCGCTGCCCGAGAAGCACTCTCTGGCCAACATGCCCAACGTCCAGCAACAGCTCCCAAAGCGAAGTAGCCAGGACCCAAAGACCTAGCTGGCCTGAAGAGTCCCCAGGAGGCCCCCAAGCAGCCCCTCTCAATTTGGGTTTGGGGGCTTTCGTTGGGCATGGATACCTGAGAGGTACCTGCAAGGTTGCAGTTCGCAGCCCGAGAAGCACTCTCCAGCCAACATGCCCAACGTCCAGCAACAGCTCCCAAACGGAAGGTGCCAGGACCCAAAGACCTAGCTGGCCTGAAGAGTCCCCAGGGGGCCCCCAAGCAGCCCCTCTCAATTTGGGTCTGGGGGCTTTCGTTGGGCCGGGAACCTGGGAGCTACCTGCAAGGTTGCAGTTCGCGGCCCGAGAAGCACTCTCCGGCCAACATGCCCAACTGCAGCAACAGCTCCCAAACCGAAGGAGCCAGGACCCAAAGACCTAGCTGGCCTGAAGGGGCCCCAGGGGACCCCAAACAGCCCCTCTCCATTTGGGTCTGGGGGCTTTCGTTGGGCCGGGAACCTGGGAGCTACCTGCAAGGTTGCAGTTCGCGGCCCGAGAAGCACTCTCCGGCCAACATGCCCAACTGCAGCAACAGCTCCCAAACCGAAGGAGCCAGGACCCAAAGACCTAGCTGGCCTGAAGGGCCCCCAGGGGGCCCCCAAGCAGCCCCTCTCCATTTGGGTCTGGGGGCTTTCGTTGGGCCGGGGACCTGGGAGGTACCTGCAAGGTTGCAGTTCGCAGCCCGAGAAGCACTCTCCGGACAACATGCCCAACTGCAGCAACAGCTCCCAAACCGAAGGAGCCAGGACCCAAAGACCTAGCTGGCCTGAAGGGCACCCAGGGGGCACCCAAGCAGCCCCTCTCAATTTTGGTCTGGGGGCTTTCGTTGGGCCGGGGACCTGGGAGCTACCTGCAAGGTTGCAGTTCGCAGCCCGAGAAGCACTCTCCGGACAACTTGCCCAACGTCCAGCAACAGCTCCCAAACCGAAGGAGCCAGGACCCAAAGACCTAGCTGGCCTGAAGAGTCCCCAGGGGGCCCCCAAACAGCCCCTCTCAATTTGGGTCTGGGGGCTTTCCTTGGGCATGGTACCTGGGAGGTACCTGCAAGGTTGCAGTTCGCGGCCCGAGAAGCACTCTCCGGCCAACATGCCCAACGTCCAGCAACAGCTCCCAAACCGAAGGAGCCAGGACCCAAAGACCTAGCTGGCCTGAAGGGCCCCCTGGGGGCCCACAAACAGCCCCTCTCAATTTTGGTCTGGGGGCTTTCGTTGGGCCGGGAACCTGGGAAGTGCCTGCAAGGTTGCAGTTCGCGGCCCGAGAAGCACTCTCCGGCCAACATGCCCAACTGCAGCAACAGCTCCCAAACCGAAGGAGCCAGGACCCAAAGACCTAGCTGGCCTGAAGGGGCCCCAAGGGGCCCCCAAGCAGACCCTCTCCATTTGGGTCTGGGGGCTTTCGTTGGGCCGGGAACCAGGGAGCTACCTGCAAGGTTGCAGTTCGAGGCCCGAGAAGCACTCTCCGGCCAACATGCCCAACGTCCAGCAACAGCTACCAAACCGAAGGAGCCAGGACCCAAAGACCTAGCTGGCCTGAAGGGCCCCCTGGGGGCACCCAAGCAGCCCCTCTCAATTTGGGTCTGGGGGCTTTCGTTGGGCCGGGGATCTGGAAGGTACCTGAAAGGTTGAAGTTCGCGGCCCAAGAAGCACTCTCCGGCCAACATGCCCAACTGCAGCAACAGCTCCCAAACCGAAGGAGCCAGGACCCAAAGACCTAGCCGGCCTGAAGGGCCCCCAGGGGGCCCCCAAGCAGCCCCTCTCAATTTGGGTCTCGGGGCTTTCGTTGGCCAGGGAACCTGGGAGGTACCTGCAAGATTGCAGTTCGCAGCCCGAGAAGCACTTTAACGCCTACATGCCAAACGTCCAGCAACAGCTCCCAAAGCGAAGGAGCCAGGACCCAAAGACCTAGCTGGCCTGAAGTGTCCCCAGTGGGCCCCCAAGCAGCCCCTCTCAATTTGGGTCTGGGGGCTTTCGTTGGGCATGGAAACTGGGAGGTACATGCAAGGTTGCAGTTCGCGGCCCGAGAAGCACTCTCCGGCCAACATGCCCAACTGCAGCAACAGCTCCCAAAGCGAAGGAGCCAGGACCCAAAGAAATAGCTGGCCTGAAGGGCCCCCAGGGGGCCCCCAAGCAGCTCCTCTCAATTTGGGTCTGGGGGCTTTCGTTGGGCATGGATACCTGAGAGGTACATGCAAGGTTGCAGTTCGCGGCCCGAGAAGCACTCTCCGGCCAACATGCCCAACGTCCAGCAACAGCTCCCAAACCGAAGGAGCCAGGACCCAAAGACCTAGCTGGCCTGAAGGGCCCCCAGGGGGCCCCCAAGCAGCCCCTCTCAATTTGTGTCTGGGAGATTTCGTTGGGCCTGGGAACCTGGGAGGTACCTGCAAGGTTGCAGTTCGCGTCCCGAGAAGCACTCTCCGGCCAACATGCCCAACTGCAGCAACAGCTCCCAAACCGAAGGAGCCAGGACCCAAAGAAATAGCTGGCCTGGATGGTCCCCGGGGGCCCCCAAGCAGCCCCTCTCAATTTTGGTCTGGGGGCTTTCATTGGGCCGTGAACCTGGGAAGTGCCTGCAAGGTTGCAGTTCGCGGCCCGAGAAACACTCTCCGGCCAACATGCCCAACTGCAGCAACAGCTCCCAAACAGAAGGAGCCAGGACCCAAAGACCTAGCTGGCCTGAAGGGGTCCCAAGGGGCCCCCAAACAGCCCCTCTCAATTTGGGTCTGGGGGCTTTCGTTGGGCCGGGAACCTGGGAAGTGCCTGCAAGGTTGCAGTTCGCGGCCCGAGAAGCACTCTCCGGTCAACATGCCCAACTGCAGCAACAGCTCCCAAACCGAAGGAGCCAGGACCCAAAGACCTAGCTGGCCTGAAGGGCACCCAGGGGGCACCCAAGCAGCCCCTCTCAATTTGGGTCTGGGGGCTTTCGTTGGGCCTGGGACATGGGAGGTACCTGCAAGGTTGCAGTTCGCAGCCCGAGAAGCACTCTCCGGTCAACATGCCCAACGTCCAGCAACAGCTCCCAAACCGAAGGAGCCAGGACCCAAAGACCTAGCTGGCCTGAAGGGCACCCAGGGGGCCCCCAAGCAGCCCCTCTCAATTTGGGTCTGGGGGCTTTCGTTGGGCCGGGAACCTGGGAGGTGCCTGCAAGGTTGCAGTTCGCGGCCCGAGAAGCACTCTCCGGCCATCATGCCCAACGTCCAGCAACAGCTCCCAAACCGAAGGAGCCAGGACCCAAAGACCTAGCTGGCCTGAAGAGTCCCCAGGGGGCCCCCAAACAGCCCCTCTCCATTTGGGTCTGGGGGCTTTCCTTGAGCCGAGAACCTGGGAGGTACCTGCAAGGTTGCAGTTCGCGTCCCGAGAAGCACTCTCCGGCCAACATGCCCAACGTCCAGCAACAGCTCCCAAACCGAAGGAGCCAGGACCCAAAGACCTAGCTGGCCTGAAGGGGCCCAAGGGGACCCCAAACAGCCCCTCTCCATTTGGGTCTGGGGGCTTTCGTTGGGCCGGGAACCTGGGAGCTACTTGCAAGGTTGCAGTTCGCGGCCCGAGAAGCACTCTCCGGCCAACATGCCCAACTGCAGCAACAGCTCCCAAACCGAAGGAGCCAGGACCCAAAGACCTAGCTGGCCTGAAGGGCACCCAGGGGGCCCCCAAGCAGCCCCTCTCAATTTTGGTCTGGGGGCTTTCCTTGGGCCGGGGACCTGGGAGGTACCTACAAGGTTGCAGTTCGCAGCCCGAGAAGCACTCTCCGGTCAACATGCCCAACGTCCAGCAACAGCTCCCAAACCGAAGGAGCCAGGACCCAAAGACCTAGCTGGCCTGAAGGGCCCCCAGGGGGCCCCCAAGCAGCCCCTCTCCATTTGGGTCTGGGGGCTTTCTTTGGGCCTGGGACATGGGAGGTACCTGCAAGGTTGCAGTTCGCAGCCCGAGAAGCACTCTCCGGACAACATGCCCAACGTCCAGCAACAGCTCCCAAACCGAAGGAGCCAGGACCCAAAGACCTAGCTGGCCTGAAGAGTCCCCAGGGGGGCCCCAAACAGCCCCTCTCAATTTGGGTCTGGGGGCTTTCGTTGGGCATGGAACCTGGGAGGTACCTGCAAGGTTGCAGTTCGCGGCCCGAGAAGCACTCTCCGGCCAACATGCCCAACTGCAGCAACAGCTCCCAAAGCGAAGGAGCCAGGACCCAAAGACCTAGCTGGCCTGAAGGGCCCCCAGGGGGCCCCCAAGCAGCCCCTCTCCATTTGGGTCTGGGGGCTTTCGCTGGGCGGGGAACCTCGGAGGTACCTGCAAGGTTGCAGTTCGCAGGCCGAGAAGCACTTTCCGGCCAACATGCCCAACGTCCAGCAACAGCTCCCAAAGCGAAGGAGCCAGGACCCAAAGACCTAGCTGGCCTGAAGGGCCCCATGGGGGCCCCCAAGCAGCCCCTCTCAATTTGGGTCTGGGGGCTTTCGTTGGGCATGGAACCTGGGAGGTACCTGCAAGGTTGCAGTTCACGGCCCGAGAAGCACTCTCCGACCAACATGCCCAACTGCAGCAACAGCTCCCAAACCGAAGGAGCCAGGACCCAAAGACCTAGCTGGCCTGAAGGGCCCCAAGGGGGCCCCCAAGCAGCCCCTCTCAATTTGGGTCTGGGGGCTTTCCTTGGGCCGGGAACCTGGGAGCTACCTGCAAGGTTGCAGTTCACGGCCCGAGAAGCACTCGCCGACCAACATGTCCAACGTCCAGCAACAGCTCCCAAACCGAAGGAGCCAGGACCCAAAGACCTAGCTGGCCTGAAGAGTCCCCAGAGGGCACCCAAACAGCCCCTCTCCATTTGGGTCTGGGGGCTTTCGTTGGGCCGGGAACCTGGGAGCTGCCTGCAAGGTTGCAGTTCACGGCCCGAGAAGCACTCTCCGGTCAACATGCCCATCGTCCAGCAACAGCTCCCAAAGTGAAGGAGCCAGGACCCAAAGACCTAGCTGGCCTGAAGGGCCCCCAGGGGGCACCCAAGCAGCCCCTCTCAATTTGGGTCTGGGGGCTTTCGTTGGGCATGGAACGTGGGAGGTACATGCAAGGTTGCAGTTCGCGGCCCGAGAAGCACTCTCCGGCCAACATGCCCAACGTCCAGCAACAGCTCCCAAACCGAAGGAGCCAAGACCCAAAGAAATAGCTGGCCTGAAGGGTCCCCAGGGGGTCCCCAATCAGCCCCTCTCAATTTGGGTCTGGGGGCTTTCGTTGGGCATGGATACCTGAGAGGTACCTGCAAGGTTGCAGTTCGCGGCCCGAGAAGCACTCTCCGGCCAACATGCCCAACGTCCAGCAATAGCTCCCAAACGGAAGGAGCCAGGACCCAAAGACCTAGCTGGCCTGACAGGCCCCCAGGGGGCCCCCAAGCAGCCCCTCTCAATTTGGGTCTGGGGGCTTTCGTTGGTCCGGGAACCTGGGAGCTACCTGCAAGGTTGCAGTTCGCAGCCCGAGAAGC
This sequence comes from Gallinula chloropus, assembly GCF_964237585.1. Taxonomy (NCBI): domain Eukaryota; kingdom Metazoa; phylum Chordata; class Aves; order Gruiformes; family Rallidae; genus Gallinula; species Gallinula chloropus. The sequence continues at coordinate 32,635,246 of NC_140092.1, forward strand.
ACTCTCCGGACAACATGCCCAACTGCAGAAACAGCTCCCAAACCGAAGGAGCCAGGACCCAAAGAAATAGCTGGCCTGGAGGGTCCCCGGGGGCCCGCAAGCATCCCCTCTCAATTTTGGTCTGGGGGCTTTCGTTGGGCCGGGAACCTGGGAAGTGCCTGCAAGGTTGCAGTTTGCAGCCCGAGAAGCACTCTCCGGCCAACATGCACAACTGCAGCAACAGCTCCCAAACCGATGGAGCCAGGACCCAAAGACCTAGCTGGCCTGAAGGGCCCCCAGGGGGCCCGCAAGCAGCTCCTCTCAATTTGGGTCTGGGGGCTTTCGTTGGGCATGGATACCTGAGAGGTACATGCAAGGTTGCAGTTCGCGGCCCGAGAAGCACTCTCCGGCCAACATTCCCAACGTCCAGCAACAGCTCCCAAAGCGAAGGAGCCAGGACCCAAATACCTAGCTGGCCTGAAGGGGTTCCAAGGGGCCCCAAAACAGCCCCTCTCAATTTGTGTCTGGGGGCTTTCGTTGGGCCTGGGAAACTGGGAGGTACCTGCAAGGTTGCAGTTCGCGGCCCGAGAAGCACTCTCCGGCCAACATGCCCAACGTCCAGCAACAGCTCCCAAACCGAAGGAGCCAGGACCCAAAGACCTAGCTGGCCTGAAGGGTCCCCGGGGGCCCGCAAGCAGCCCCTCTCAATTTGGGTCTGGGGGCTTTCGTTGGGCCTGGGACATGGGAAGTGCCTGCAAGGTTGCAGTTCGCGGCCCGAGAAGCACTCTCCGGCCAACATGCCCAACTGCAGCAACAGCTCCCAAACCAAAGGAGCCAGGACCCAAAGACCTAGCTGGCCTGAAGGGCCCCCAGGGGGCCCCCAAGCAGCCCCTCTCAATTTGGGTCTGGGGGCTTTCGTTGGGCCTGGGAACCTGGGAGCTACCTGCAAGGTTGCAGTTCGCGTCCCGAGAAGCACTCTCGGGCCAACATGCCCAACGTCCAGCAACAGCTCCCAAACCGAAGGAGCCAGGACCCAAAGAAATAGCTGGCCTGGATGGTCCCCGGGGGCCCGCAAGCAGCCCCTCTCAATTTGGGTCTGGGGGCTTTCGTTGGGCCGGGGATCTGGAAGGTACCTGAAAGGTTGAAGTTCGCGGCCCGAGAAGCACTCTCCGGCCAACATGCACAACTGCAGCAACAGCTCCCAAACCGAAGGAGCCAGGACCCAAAGACCTAGCTGGCCTGAAGGGGCCGCAAGGGGCCCCCAAGCAGCCCCTCTCCATTTGGGTCTGGGGGCTTTACTTGGGCATGGAACCTGGGAGCTACCTGTAAGGTTGCAGTTCGCGGCCCGAGAAGCACTCTCCGGCCAACATGCCCAACTGCAGCAACAGCTCCCAAACCGAAGGAGCCAGGACCCAAAGACCTAGCTGGCCTGAAGGGCCCCCAGGGGGCCCCCAAGCAGCCCCTCTCCATTTGGGTCTGGGGCCTTTCCTTTGGGCCGGGGACCTGGGAGGTACCTGCAAGTTTGCAGTTGGCGGCCCGAGAAGCACTCTCCGGCCAACATGCCCAAATGCAGCAACAGCTCCCAAACCGAAGGAACCAGGACCCAAAGACCTAGCTGGCCTGAAGGGCCCCCAGGGGGCCCCCAAGCAGCGCCTCTCAATTTTGGTCTGGGGGCTTTCGTTGGGCCGTGGACCTGGGAGGTACCTGCAAGGTTGCAGTTCGCAGCCCGAGAAGCACTCTCCGGTCAACATGCCCAACGTCCAGCAACAGCTCCCAAACCGAAGGAGCCAGGACCCAAAGACCTAGCTGGCCTGAAGGGCCCCCAGGGGGCCCCCAAGCAGCCCCTCTCAATTTGGGTCTGGGGGCTTTCGTTGGGCATGGAACCTGGGAGGTACCTGCAAGGTTGCAGTTCGCGGCCCGAGAAGCACTCTCCGGCCAACATGCCAAAAGTCCAGCAACAGCTCCCAAACCGAAGGAGCCAGGACCCAAAGACCTAGCTGGCCTGAAGAGTCCCCAGGGGGCCCCCAAACAGCCCCTCACAATTTGGGTCTGGGGGCTTTCGTTGGGCATGGAACCTGGAAGGTACCTGCAAGGTTGCAGTTCGCGGCCCGAGAAGCACTCTCCGGCCAACATGCCCAACTGCAGCAACAGCTCCCAAACCGAAGGAGCCAGGACCCAAAGACCTAGCTGGCCTGAAGGGGTCCGAAGGGGCCCCAAAGCAGCCCCTCTCCATTTGGGTCTGGAGGCTTTCGTTGGGCAGGGAACCTGGGAGGTGCCTGCAAGGTTGCAGATCGCGGCCCGAGAAGCACTCTCCGGCCATCATGCCCAACTGCAGCAACAGCTCCCAAAGCGAAGGAGCCAAGACCCAAAGACCTAGCTGGCCTGAAGAGTCCCCAGGGGGCCCCCAAACAGCCCCTCTCCATTTGGGTATGGGGGCTTTCCTTGAGCCGGGAACCTGGGAGGTACCTGCAAGGTTGCAGTTCGCAGCCCAAGAAGCACTCTCCGGTCAACATGCCCAACGTCCAGCAACAGCTCCCAAACCGAAGGAGCCAGGACCCAAAGACCTAGCTGGCCTGAAGGGCACCCAGGGGGCACCCAAGCAGCCCCTCTCAATTTGGGTCTGGGGGCTTTCGTTGGGCCGGGAACCTGGGAGGTGCGTGCAAGTTTGCAGTTCGCGGCCCGAGAAGCACTCTCCGGCCATCATGCCCAACGTCCAGCAACAGCTCCCAAACCGAAGGAGCGAGGACCCAAAGACCTAGCTGGCCTGAAGAGTCCCCAGGGGGCCCCCAAACAGCCCCTCTCCATTTGGGTCTGGGGGCTTTCCTTGAGCCGGGAACCTGGGAGCTACCTGCAAGGTTGCAGTTCGCGGCCCGAGAAGCACTCTCCGGCCAACATGGCCAACGTCCAGCAACAGCTCCCAAACCGAAGGAGCCAGGACCCAAAGACCTAGCTGGCCTGAAGGGGCCGCAAGGGGCCTCCAAGCAGCCCCTCTCCATTTGTGTCTGGGGGCTTTACTTGGGCATGGAACCTGGGAGCTACCTGTAAGGTTGCAGTTCGCGGCCCGAGAAGCACTCTCCGGCCAACATGCCCAACTGCAGCAACAGCTCCCAAACCGAAGGAGCCAGGACCCAAAGACCTAGCTGGCCTGAAGGGCCCCCAGGGGGCCCCCAAGCAGCCCCTCTCCATTTGGGTCTGGGGCCTTTCCTTTGGGCCGGGGACCTGGGAGGTACCTGCAAGTTTGCAGTTGGCGGCCCGAGAAGCACTCTCCGGCCAACATGCCCAAATGCAGCAACAGCTCCCAAACCGAAGGAACCAGGACCCAAAGACCTAGCTGGCCTGAAGGGCCCCCAGGGGGCCCCCAAGCAGCGCCTCTCTAATTTTGGTCTGGGGGCTTTCGTTGGGCCGTGGACCTGGGAGGTACCTGCAAGGTTGCAGTTCGCAGCCCGAGAAGCACTCTCCGGTCAACATGCCCAACGTCCAGCAACAGCTCCCAAAGCGAAGGAGCCAGGACCCAAAGACCTAGCTGGCCTGAAGGGCCCCCAGGGGGCCCCCAAGCAGCCCCTCTCAATTTGGGTCTGGGGGCTTTCGTTGGGCATGGAACCTGGGAGGTACCTGCAAGGTTGCAGTTCGCGGCCCGAGAAGCACTCTCCGGCCAACATGCCAAACGTCCAGCAACAGCTCCCAAACCGAAGGAGCCAGGACCCAAAGACCTAGCTGGCCTGAAGAGTCCCCAGGGGGCCCCCAAACAGCCCCTCACAATTTGGGTCTGGGGGCTTTCGTTGGGCATGGAACCTGGAAGGTACCTGCAAGGTTGCAGTTCGCGGCCCGAGAAGCACTCTCCGGCCAACATGCCCAACTGCAGCAACAGCTCCCAAACCGAAGGAGCCAGGACCCAAAGACCTAGCTGGCCTGAAGGGGTCCCAAGGGGCCCCAAAGCAGCCCCTCTCCATTTGGGTCTGGAGGCTTTCGTTGGGCAGGGAACCTGGGAGGTGCCTGCAAGGTTGCAGATCGCGGCCCGAGAAGCACTCTCCGGCCATCATGCCCAACTGCAGCAACAGCTCCCAAAGCGAAGGAGCCAGGACCCAAAGACCTAGCTGGCCTGAAGAGTCCCCAGTTGGCCCCCAAACAGCCCCTCTCAATTTGGGTCTGGGGGCTTTCGTTGGGCCGGGAACCTGGGAGGTGCGTGCAAGTTTGCAGTTCGCGGCCCGAGAAGCACTCTCCGGCCATCATGCCCAACGTCCAGCAACAGCTCCCAAACCGAAGGAGCCAGGACCCAAAGACCTAGCTGGCCTGAAGAGTCCCCAGGGGGCCCCCAAACAGCCCCTCTCCATTTGGGTCTGGGGGCTTTCCTTGAGCCGGGAACCTGGGAGCTACCTGCAAGGTTGCAGTTCGCGGCCCGAGAAGCACTCTCCGGCCAACATGCCCAACGTCCAGCAACAGCTCCCAAACCGAAGGAGCCAGGACCCAAAGACCTAGCTGGCCTGAAGGGGCCCCAGGGGACCCCAAACAGCCCCTCTCCATTTGGGTCTGGGGGCTTTCGTTGGGCCGGGAACCTGGGAGCTACCTGCAAGGTTGCAGTTCGCGGCCCGAGAAGCACTCTCCGGCCAACATGATCAAATGCAGCAACAGCTCCCAAACCGAAGGAGCCAGGACCCAAAGACCTAGCTGGCCTGAAGTGTCCCCAAGGGGCCCCCAAGCAGCCCCTCTCCATTTGGGTCTGGGGGCTTTACTTGGGCATGGAACCTGGGAGCTACCTGTAAGGTTGCAGTTCGCAGCCCGAGAAGCACTCTCCGGCCAACATGCCCAACTGCAGCAACAGCTCCCAAACCGAAGGAGCCAGGACCCAAAGACCTAGCTGGCCTGAAGGGCACCCAGGGGGCCCCCAAGCAGCCCCTCTCCATTTGGGTCTGGGGCCTTTCCTTTGGGCCGGGGACCTGGGAGGTACCTGCAAGTTTGCAGTTGGCGGCCCGAGAAGCACTCTCCGGTCAACATGCCCAACGTCCAGCAACAGCTCCCAAACCGAAGGAGCCAGGACCCAAAGACCTAGCTGGCCTGTAGGGCCCCCAGGGGGCCCCCAAGCAGCCCCTCTCAATTTGGGTCTGGGGGCTTTCGTTGGGCATGGAACCTGGGAGGTACCTGCAAGGTTGCAGTTCGCGGCCCGAGAAGCACTCTCCGGCCAACATGCCAAACGTCCAGCAACAGCTCCCAAACCGAAGGAGCCAGGACCCAAAGACCTAGCTGGCCTGAAGAGTCCCCAGGGGGCCCCCAAACAGCCCCTCTCAATTTGGGTCTGGGGGCTTTCGTTGGGCATGGAACCTGGAAGGTACCTGCAAGGTTGCAGTTCGCGGCCCGAGAAGCACTCTCCGGCCAACATGCCCAACTGCAGCAACAGCTCCCAAACCGAAGGAGCCAGGACCCAAAGACCTAGCTGGCCTGAAGGGGTCCCAAGGGGCCCCAAAGCAGCCCCTCTCCATTTGGGTCTGGGGGCTTTCGTTGGGCAGGGAACCTGGGAGGTGCCTGCAAGGTTGCAGTTCGCGGCCCGAGAAGCACTCTCCGGCCATCATGCCCAACTGCAGCAACAGCTCCCAAAGCGAAGGAGCCAGGACCCAAAGACCTAGCTGGCCTGAAGAGTCCCCAGGGGGCCCCCAAAGAGCCCCTCTCCATTTGGTTCTGGGGGCTTTCCTTGAGCCTGGAACCTGGGAGGTACCTGCAAGGTTGCAGTTCGCAGCCCAAGAAGCACTCTCCGGTCAACATGCCCAACGTCCAGCAACAGCTCCCAAACCGAAGGAGCCAGGACCCAAAGACCTAGCTGGCCTGAAGGGCACCCAGGGGGCACCCAAGCAGCCCCTCTCAATTTGGGTCTGGGGGCTTTCGTTGGGCCGGGAACCTGGGAGGTGCCTGCAAGTTTGCAGTTCGCGGCCCGAGAAGCACTCTCCGGCCATCATGCCCAACGTCCAGCAACAGCTCCCAAACCGAAGGAGCCAGGACCCAAAGACCTAGCTGGCCTGAAGAGTCCCCAGGGGGCCCCCAAACAGCCCCTCTCCATTTGGGTCTGGGGGCTTTCCTTGAGCCGGGAACCTGGGAGCTACCTGCAAGGTTGCAGTTCGTGGCCCGAGAAGCACTCTCCGGCCAACATGCCCAACGTCCAGCAACAGCTCCCAAACCGAAGGAGCCAGGACCCAAAGACCTAGCTGGCCTGAAGGGGCCCCAGGGGACCCCAAACAGCCCCTCTCCATTTGGGTCTGGGGGCTTTCGTTGGGCATGGAACCTGGGAGCTACCTGCAAGGTTGCAGTTCGCGGCCCGAGAAGCACTCTCCGGCCAACATGCCAAACGTCCAGCAACAGCTCCCAAACCGAAGGAGCCAGGACCCAAAGACCTAGCTGGCCTGAAGAGTCCCCAGGGGGGCCCCAAGCAGCCCCTCTCAATTTGGGTCTGGGGGCTTTCGCTGGGCGGGGAACATCGGAGGTACCTGCAAGGTTGCAGTTCGCAGGCCGAGAAGCACTTTCCGGCCAACATGTCCAACGTCCAGCAACAGCTCCCAAAGCGAAGGAGCCAGGACCCAAAGACCTAGCTGGACTGAAGGGCCCCCTGGGGGCCCCCAAGCAGCCCCTCTCAATTTGGGTCTGGGGGCTTTCGTTGGGCATGGAACCTGGGAGGTACCTGCAAGGTTGCAGTTCACGGCCCGAGAAGCACTCTCCGACCAACATGTCCAACGTCCAGCAACAGCTCCCAAACCGAAGGAGCCAGGACCCAAAGACCTAGCTGGCCTGAAGAGTCCCCACAGGGCACCCAAACAGCCCCTCTCCATTTGGGTCTGGGGGCTTTCGTTGGGCCGGGAACCTGGGAGCTGCCTGCAAGGTTGCAGTTCACGGCCCGAGATGCACTCTCCGGTCAACATGCCCATCGTCCAGCAACAGCTCCCAAAGCGAAGGAGCCAGGACCCAAAGACCTAGCTGGCCTGAAGGGCCCCCAGGGGCCACCCAAGCAGCCCCTCTCAATTTGGGTCTGGGGGCTTTCGTTGGGCATGGAACGTGGGAGGTACATGCAAGGTTGCAGTTCGCGGCCCGAGAAGCACTCTCCGGCCAACATGCCCAACGTCCAGCAACAGCTCCCAAACCGAAGGAGCCAAGACCCAAAGAAATAGCTGGCCTGAAGGGTCCCCAGGGGGCCCGCAAGCAGCCCCTGTCAATTTGGGTCTGGGGGCTTTCGTTGGGCATGGATACCTGAGAGGTACCTGCAAGGTTGCAGTTCGCGGCCGGAGAAGCACTCTCCGGCCAACATGCCCAACGTCCAGCAACAGCTCCCAAACGGAAGGAGCCAGGACCCAAAGACCTAGCTGGCCTGACAGGCCCCCAGGGGACCCCCAAGCAGCCCCTCTCAATTTGGGTCTGGGGTCTTTCGTTGGGCCGGGAACCTGGGAGATTCCTGCAAGGTTGCAGTTCGCAGCCCGAGAAGCACTCTCCGGACAACATGCCCAACTGCAGAAACAGCTCCCAAACCGAAGGAGCCAGGACCCAAAGAAATAGCTGGCCTGGAGGGTCCCCGGGGGCCCGCAAGCAGCCCCTCTCAATTTTGGTCTGGGGGCTTTCGTTGGGACGGGAACCTGGGAAGTGCCTGCAAGGTTGCAGTTTGCAGCCCGAGAAGCACTCTCCGGCCAACATGCCCAACTGCAGCAACAGCTCCCAAACCGATGGAGCCAGGACCCAAAGACCTAGCTGGCCTGAAGGGTCCCCAGGGGGCCCGCAAGCAGCTCCTCTCAATTTGTGTCTGGGGGCTTTCGTTGGGCATGGATACCTGAGAGGTACATGCAAGGTTGCAGTTCGCGGCCCGAGAAGCACTCTCCGGCCAACATTCCCAACGTCCAGCAACAGCTCCCAAACCGAAGGAGCCAGGACCCAAAGACCTAGCTGGCCTGAAGGGCCCCCAGGGGGCCCCCAAGCAGCCCCTCTCAATTTGGGTCTGGGGGCTTTCGTTGGGCCTGGGAACCTGGGAGGTACCTGCAAGGTTGCAGTTCGCGTCCCGAGAAGCACTCTCGGGCCAACATGCCCAACGTCCAGCAACAGCTCCCAAACCGAAGGAGCCAGGACCCAAAGAAATAGCTGGCCTGGATGGTCCCCGGGGGCCCGCAAGCAGCCCCTCTCAATTTGGGTCTGGGGGCTTTCGTTGGGCCGGGGATCTGGAAGGTACCTGAAAGGTTGAAGTTCGCAGCCCGAGAAGCACTCTCCGGCCAACATGCCCAACGTCCAGCAACAGCTCCCAAACCGAAGGAGCCAGGACCCAAAGACCTAGCTGGCCTGAAGTGTCCCCAGGGGGCCCCCAAGCAGCCCCTCTCCATTTGGGTCTGGGGGCTTTACTTGGGCATGGAACCTGGGAGCTACCTGCAAGGTTGCAGTTCGCGGCCCGAGAAGCACTCTCCGGCCAACATGCCCAACTGCAGCAACAGCTCCCAAACCGAAGGAGCCAGGACCCAAAGACCTAGCTGGCCTGAAGGGCCCCCAGGGGGCCCCCAAGCAGCCCCTCTCCATTTGGGTCTGGGGCCTTTCCTTTGGGCCGGGGACCTGGGAGGTACCTGCAAGTTTGCAGTTGGCGGCCCGAGAAGCACTCTCAGGCCAACATGCCCAAATGCAGCAACAGCTCCCAAACCGAAGGAACCAGGACCCAAAGACCTAGCTGGCCTGAAGGGCCTCCAGGGGGCCCCCAAGCAGCCCCTCTCAATTTTGGTCTGGGGGCTTTCGTTGGGCCGGGGACCTGGGAGGTACCTGCAAAGTTGCAGTTCGCAGCCCGAGAAGCACTCTCCGGTCAACATGCCCAACGTCCAGCAACAGCTCCCAAACCGAAGGAGCCAGGACCCAAAGACCTAGCTGGCCTGAAGGGCCCCCAGGGGGCCCCCAAACAGCCCCTCTCAATTTGGGTCTGGGGGCTTTCGTTGGGCATGGAACCTGGGAGGTACCTGCAAGGTTGCAGTTCGCGGCCCGAGAAGCACTCTCCGGCCAACATGCCAAACGTCCAGCAACAGCTCCCAAAGCGAAGGAGCCAGGACCCAAAGACCTAGCTGGCCTGAAGAGTCCCCAGGGGGCACCCAAACAGCCCCTCTCAATTTGGGTCTGGGGGCTTTCGTTGGGCATGGAACCTGGGAGGTACCTGCAAGGTTGCAGTTCGCGGCCCGAGAAGCACTCTCCGGCCAACATGCCCAACTGCAGCAACAGCTCCCAAACCGAAGGAGCCAGGACCCAAAGACCTAGCTGGCCTGAAGGGGTCCCAAGAGGCCCCAAAGCAGCCCCTCTCCATTTGGGTCTGGAGGCTTTCGTTGGGCAGGGAACCTGGGAGGTGCCTGCAAGGTTGCAGTTCACGGCCCGAGAAGCACTCTCCGGCCATCATGCCCAACTGCAGCAACAGCTCCCAAAGCGAAGGAGCCAGGACCCAAAGACCTAGCTGGCCTGAAGAGTCCCCAGGGGGCCCCCAAACAGCCCCTCTCCATTTGGGTCTGGGGGCTTTCCTTGAGCCGGGAACCTGGGAGGTACCTGCAAATTTGCAGTTTGCGGCCCGAGAAGCACTCTCTGGCCTACAGGCCAAACTGCAGCAACAGCTCCCAAACCGAAGGAACCAGGACCCAAAGACCTAGCTGGCCTGAAGGGCCCCCAGGGGGCCCCCAAGCAGCCCCTCTCAATTTTGGTCTGGGGGCTTTCGTTGGGCCGGGGACCTGGGAGGTACCTGCAAGATTGCAGTTCGCAGCCCGAGAAGCACTCTCCGGCCAACATGCCCAACGTCCAGCAACAGCTCCCAAACCGAAGGAGCCAGGACCCAAAGACCTAGCTGGCCTGAAGGGCCCCCAGGGGGCCCCCAAGCAGCCCCTCTCAATTTGGGTCTGGGGGCTTTCGTTGGGCATGGAACCTGGGAGGTACCTGCAAGGTTGCAGTTCGCGGCCCGAGAAGCACTCTCCGGCCAACATGCCCAACTGCAGCAACAGCTCCCAAAGCGAAGGAGCCAGGCCCCAAAGACCTAGCTGGCCTGAAGAGTCCCCAGGGGGCCCCCAAACAGCCCCTCTCCATTTGGGTCTGGGGGCTTTCGTTGGGCATGGAACCTGGGAGGTACCTGCAAGGTTGCAGTTCGCGGCCCGAAAAGCACTCTCCGGCCAACATGCCCAACTGCAGCAACAGCTCCCAAACCGAAGGAGCCAGGACCCAAAGACCTAGCTGGCCTGAAGGGGTCCCAAGGGACCCCCAAGCAGCCCCTCTCCATTTGGGTCTGGGGGCTTTCGTTGGGCCGGGAACCTGGGAGGTGCCTGCAAGGTTGCAGTTCGCGGCCCGAGAAGCACTCTCCGGCCATCATGCCCAACGTCCAGCAACAGCTCCCAAAGCGAAGGAGCCAGGACCCAAAGACCTAGCTGGCCTGAAGTGTCCCCAGGGGGCCCCCAAGCAGCCCCTCTCCATTTGCGTCTGGGGGCTTTCGTTGGGCATGGAACCTGGGAGGTACATGCAAGGTTGCAGTTCGCGGCCCGAGAAGCACTCTCCGGCCAACATGCCCAACTGCAGCAACAGCTCCCAAAGCGAAGGAGCCAGGACCCAAAGACCTAGCTGGCCTGAGGGGGCCCCAAGGGGCCACCCAAGCAGCCCCTCTCCATTTGGGTCTGGGGTCTTTCGTTGGGCATGGAACCTGGGAGCTACCTGCAAGGTTGCAGTTCGCGGCCCGAGAAGCACTCTCCGGACAACATGCCCAACTGCAGCAACAGCTCCCAAACCGAAGGAGCCAGGACCCAAAGACCTAGCTGGCCTGAAGGGCACCCAGGGGGAACCCAAGCAGCCCCTCTCAATTTGGGTCTGGGGGCTTTCCTTGGGCCGGGGACCTGGGAGGTACCTGCAAGGTTGCAGTTCGCAGCTTGAGAAGCATTCTCCGGACAACATGCCCAACGTCCAGCAACAACTCCCAAACCGAAGGAGCCAGGACCCAAAGACCTAGCTGGCCTGAAGGGCCCCCAGGGTGCCCCCAAGCAGCCCCTCTCAATTTGGGTCTGGGGGCTTTCGTTGGGCATGGAACCTGGGAGGTACCTGCAAGGTTGCAGTTCGCGGCCCGAGAAGCACTCTCCGGCCAACATGCCCAACGTCCAGCAACAGCTCCCAAACCGAAGGAGCCAGGACCCAAAGACCTAGCTGGCCTGAAGGGTCCCCTGGGGGCCCCCAAAGAGCCCCTCTCCATTTGGGTCTGGGGGCTTTCGTTGGCCCGGGAACCTGGGAGCTACCTGCAAGGTTGCAGTTCGCGGCCCGAGAAGCACTCTCCGGCCAACATGCCCAATTGCAGCAACAGCTCCCAAACCGAAGGAGCCAGGACCCAAAGACCTAGCTGGCCTGAAGGGGTCCCAAGGGGCCCCCAAGCAGCCCCTCTCAATTTGGGTCTGGGGGCTTTCGTTGGGCCTGTGACATGGGAGGTACCTGCAAGGTTGCAGATAACAGCCCGAGAAGCACTCTCAGGTCAACATGCCCAACGTCCAGCAACAGCTCCCAAAGCGAAGGAGCCAGGACCCAAAGACCTAGCTGGCCTGAAGGGCACCCAGGGGGCACCCAAGCAGCCCTTCTCAATTTGGGTCTGGGGGCTTTCGTTGGGCCGGGAACCTGGGAGGTACCTGCAAGGTTGCAGTTCGCAGCCCGAGAAGCACTCTCCGGCCAACATGCCCAACTGCAGCAACAGCTCCCAAACCGAAGGAGCCAGGACCCAAAGACCTAGCTGGCCTGAAGGGCCCCCAGGGGGCCCCCAAGCAGCCCCTCTCCATTTGGGTCTGGGGGCTTTCGTTGGGCCGGGGACCTGGGAGGTACCTGCAAGGTTGCAGTTCGCAGCACGAGAAGCACTCTCCGGCCAACATGCCCAACTGCAGCAACAGCTCCCAAACCGAAGGAGCCAGGACCCAAAGACCTAGCTGGCCTGAAGGGCCCCCAGGGGGCCCCCAAGCAGCCCCTCTCAATTTGGGTCTGGGGGCTTTCATTGGGCATGGAACCTGGGAGGTACCTGCAAGGTTGCAGTTCGCGGCCCGAGAAGCACTCTCCGGCCAACATGCCCAACGTCCAGCAACAGCTCCCAAACCGAAGGAGCCAGGACCCAAAGACCTAGCTGGCCTGAAGGGCCCCCTGGGGGCCCCCAAGCAGCCCCTCTCAATTTGGGTCTGGGGGCTTTCGTTGGGCCGGGAACCTGGGAGCTACCTGCAAGGTTGCAGTTCGCAGCCCGAGAAGCACTCTCCGGCCAACATGCCCAACTGCAGCAACAGCTCCCAAACTGAAGGAGCCAGGACCCAAAGACCTAGCTGGCCTGAAGGGCACCCAGGGGGCCCCCAAGCAGCCCCTCTCAATTTGGGTCTGGGGGCTTTCGTTGGGCCTGGGACATGGGAGGTACCTGCAAGGTTGCAGTTCGCAGCCCGAGAAGCACTCTCCGGTCAACATGCCCAACGTCCAGCAACAGCTCCCAAACCGAAGGAGCCAGGACCCAAAGACCTAGCTGGCCTGAAGAGTCCCCAGGGGGCCCCCAAACAGCCCCTCTCCATTTGGGTCTGGGGGCTTTCGTTGGGCCTGGAACCTGGGAGGTACCTGCAAGGTTGCAGTTCGCGGCCCGAGAAGCACTCTCCGGCCAACATGCCCAACTGCAGCAACAGCTCCCAAACCGAAGGAGCCAGGAGCCAAAGACCTAGCTGGCCTGAAGGGCCCCCAGGGGGCCCCCAAGCAGCCCCTCTCCATTTGGGTCTGGGGGCTTTCCTTGGGCCGGGAACCTGGGAGGTACCTGCAAGGTTGCAGTTCGCAGCCCGAGAAGCACTCTCCGGACAACATGCCCAACTGCAGCAACAGCTCCCAAACCGAAGGAGCCAGGACCCAAAGACCTAGCTGGCCTGAAGGGCCCCCAGGGGGCCCCCAAACAGCCCCTCTCAATTTGGGTCTGGGGGCTTTCGTTGGGCATGGAACCTGGGAGGTACCTGCAAGGTTGCAGTTCGCGGCCCGAGAAGCACTCTCCGGCCAACATGCCCAACGTCCAGCAACAGCTCCCAAACCGAAGGAGCCAGGACCCAAAGACCTAGCTGGCCTGAAGGGTCCCCAGGGGGCCCCCAAACAGCCCCTCTCCATTTGGGTCTGGGGGCTTTCGTTGGGCATGGAACCTGGGAGAATCCTGCAAGGTTGCAGTTCGCAGCCCGAGAAGCACTCTCCGGCCAACATGCCCAACGTCCAGCAACAGCTCCCAAACCGAAGGAGCCAGGACCCAAAGAAATAGCTGGCCTGGATGGTCCCCGGGGGCCCGCAAGCAGCCCCTCTCAATTTGGGTCTGGGGGCTTTCGTTGGGCCGGGAACCTGGGAAGTGCCTGCAAGGTTGCAGTTCGCGGCCCGAGAAGCACTCTCCGGCCAACATGCCCAACTGCAGCAACAGCTCCCAAACCGAAGGAGCCAGGACCCAAAGACCTAGCTGGCCTGAAGGGGTCCCAAGGGGCCCCCAAACAGCCCCTCTCCATTTGGGTCTGGGGGCTTTCGTTGGGCCGGGAACCAGGGAGCTACCTGCAAGGTTGCAGTTCGCGGCCCGAGAAGCACTCTCCGGCCAACATGCCCAAAGTCCAGCAACAGCTCCCAAAGCGAAGGAGCCAGGACCCAAAGACCTAGCTGGCCTGAAGGGCCCCCTGGGGGCCCCCAAGCAGCCCCTCTCAATTTGGGTCTGGGGGTTTAGTTGGGCCGGGGATCTGGAACGTACCAGAAAGGTTGCAGTTCGCGGCCCGAGAAGCACTCTCCGGCCAACATGCCCAACTGCAGCAACAGCTCCCAAACCGAAGGAGCCAGGACTCAAAGACCTAGCTGGCCTGAAGGGGCCGCAAGGGGCCACCAAGCAGCCCCTCTCAATTTGGGTCTGGGGGCTTTCGTTGGGCCGGGAACCTGGGAGCTACCTGCCAGGTTGCATTTCACGTACCGAGAAGCACTCTCTGGCCAACATGCCCAACTGCAGAAACAGCTCCCAAACCGAAGGAGCCAGGACCCAAATAAATAGCTGGCCTGGATGGTCCCCGGGGGGCCCCCAAGCAGCCCCTCTCCATTTGGGTCTGGGGGCTTTCCTTGGGCCGGGGACCTGGGAGGTACCTGCAAGGTTGCAGTTCGCAGCCCGAGAAGCACTCTCCGGCCAACATGCCCAACTGCAGCAACAGCTCCCAAACCGAAGGAGCCAGGACCCAAAGACCTAGCTGGCCTGAAGGGGTCCCAAGGGGCCCCCAAGCAGCCACTCTCAATTTGGGTCTGGGGGCTTTCGTTGGGCCGGGAACCTGGGAGCTACCTGCAAGGTTGCAGTTCGCAGCCCGAGAAGCACTCTCCGGCCAACATGCCCAACGTCCAGCAACAGCTCCCAAACCGAAGGAGCCAGGAGCCAAAGACCTAGCTGGCCTGAAGGGCACCCAGGGGGCACCCAAGCAGCCCCTCTCAATTTGGGTCTGGGGGCTTTTGTTGGGCCTGGTACATGGGAGGTACCTGCAAGGTTGCAGTTCGCAGCCCGAGAAGCACTCTCCGGTCAACATGCCCAACGTCCAGCAACAGCTCCCAAACCGAAGGAGCCAGGACCCAAAGACCTAGCTGGCCTGAAGAGTCCCCAGGGGGCCACCAAGCAGCCCCTCTCCATTTGGGTCTGGGGGCTTTCGTTGGGCCGGGAACCTGGGAGGTACCTGCAAGGTTGCAGTTCGCGGCCCGAGAAGCACTCTCCGTCCAACATGCCCAACTGCAGCAACAGCTCCCAAAGCGAAGGAGCCAGGACCCAAAGAAATAGCTGGCCTGGATGGTCCCCGGGGGCCCGCAAGCAGCCCCTCTCCATTTGGGTCTGGGGGCTTTCATTGGGCCGTGAACCTGGGAAGTGCCTGCAAGGTTGCAGTTCGCGGCCCGAGAAGCACTCTCCGGCCAACATGCCCAACTGCAGCAACAGCTCCCAAACCGAAGGAGCCAGGACACAAAGACCTAGCTGGCCTGAAGGGCCCCCAGGGGGCCCCCAAGTAGCCCCTCTCAATTTGGGTCTGGGGGCTTTCGTTGGCCATGTATACCTGAGAGGTACCTGCAAGGTTACAGTTCCGGCCCGAGAAGCACTCTCCGGCCAACATGCCCAACTGCAGCAACAGCTCCCAAAGCGAAGGAGCCAGGACCCAAAGACCTAGCTGGCCTGAAGGGCCCCCAGGGGGCCCCCAAGCAGCCCCTCTCCATTTGGGTCTGGGGGCTTTCGTTGGGCCGGGAACCTGGGAGATTCCTGCAAGGTTGCAGTTCGCGGCCCGAGAAGCACTCTCCGGCCAACATGCCCAACTGCAGCAACAGCTCCCAAAGCGAAGGAGCCAGGACCCAAAGACCTAGCTGGCCTGAAGGGCCCCCAGGGGGCCCCCAAGCAGCCCCTCTCCATTTGGGTCTGGGGGTTTTCGTTGGGCCGGGAACCTGAGAGGTACCTGCAAGGTTGCAGTTCGCGGCCCGAGAAGCACTCTCCGGCCAACATGTCCAACTGCAGCAACAGCTCCCAAACCGAAGGAGCCAGGACACAAAGACCTAGCTGGCCTGAAGGGCCCCCAGGGGGCCCCCAAGCAGCCCCTCTCCATTTGGGTCTGGGGGCTTTCGTTGGGACGGGAACCTGGGAGATTCCTGCAAGGTTGCAGTTCGCGGCCCGAGAAGCACTCTCCGGCCAACATGCCCAACTGCAGCAACAGCTCCCAAAGCGAAGGAGCCAGGACCCAAAGACCTAGCTGGCCTGAAGGGCCCCCAGGGGGCCCCCAAGCAGCCCCTCTCCATTTGGGTCTGGGGGCTTTTGTTGGGCCGGGAACCTGGGAGAATCCTGCAAGGTTGCAGTTCGCGGCCCGAGAAGCACTCTCCGGCCAACATGCCCAACTGCAGCAACAGCTCCCAAAGCGAAGGAGCCAGGACCCAAAGACCTAGCTGGCCTGAAGGGCCCCCAGGGGGCCCCCAAGGGGCACCTCTCAATTTGGGTCTGGGGGCTTTCGTTGGGCCGGGATCCTGGGAGGTACCTGCAAGGTTGCAGTTCGCGGCCCGAGAAGCACTCTCCGCCCAACATGCCCAACTGCAACAACAGCTCCCAAACCGAAGGAGCCAGGACCCAAAGACCTAGCTGGCATGAAGGGCCCCCAGGGGGGCCCCAAGCAGCCCCTCTCAATTTGGGTCTGGGGGCTTTCGTTGGGCCGGGAACCTGGGAGAATCCTGCAAGGTTGCAGTTCGCGGCCCGAGAAGCACTCTCCGGCCAACATGCCCAACTGCAGCAACAGCTCCCAAAGCGAAGGAGCCAGGACACAAAGACCTAGCTGGCCTGAAGGGCCCCCAGGGGGCCCCCAAGCAGCCCCTCTCAATTTGGGTCTGGGGGCTTTCGTTGGGCCGGGAACCTAGCAGAATCCTGCAAGGTTGCAGTTCGCGGCCCGAGAAGCACTCTCCGCCCAACATGCCCAACTGCAGCAACAGCTCCCAAAGCGAAGGAGCCAGGACCCAAAGACCTAGCTGGCCTGAAGGGCCCCCAGGGGGCCCCCAAGCAGCCCCTCTCCATTTGGGTCTGGGGGCTTTCGTTGGGCATGGGACCTGGGAGATTCCTGCAAGGTTGCAGTTCGCGGCCCGAGAAGCACTCTCCGGCCAACATGCCCAACTGCAGCAACAGCTCCCAAAGCGAAGGAGCCAGGACCCAAAGACCTAGCTGGCCTGAAGGGGCCCCAAGGGGCCCCCAAGCAGCCCCTCTCCATTTGGGTCTGGGGGCTTTCGTTGGGCCGGGAACCAGGGAGCTACCTGCAAGGTTGCAGTTCGCGGCCCGAGAAGCACTCTCCGGCCAACATGCCCAAAGTCCAGCAACAGCTCCCAAAGCGAAGGAGCCAGGACCCAAAGACCTAGCTGGCCTGAAGGGCCCCCTGGGGGCCCCCAAGCAGCCCCTCTCAATTTGGGTCTGGGGGTTTAGTTGGGCCGGGGATCTGGAACGTACCAGAAAGGTTGCAGTTCGCGGCCCGAGAAGCACTCTCCGGCCAACATGCCCAACTGCAGCAACAGCTCCCAAACCGAAGGAGCCAGGACTCAAAGACCTAGCTGGCCTGAAGGGGCCGCAAGGGGCCACCAAGCAGCCCCTCTCAATTTGGGTCTGGGGGCTTTCGTTGGGCCGGGAACCTGGGAGCTACCTGCCAGGTTGCATTTCACGTACCGAGAAGCACTCTCTGGCCAACATGCCCAACTGCAGAAACAGCTCCCAAACCGAAGGAGCCAGGACCCAAATAAATAGCTGGCCTGGATGGTCCCCGGGGGGCCCCCAAGCAGCCCCTCTCCATTTGGGTCTGGGGGCTTTCCTTGGGCCGGGGACCTGGGAGGTACCTGCAAGGTTGCAGTTCGCAGCCCGAGAAGCACTCTCCGGCCAACATGCCCAACTGCAGCAACAGCTCCCAAACCGAAGGAGCCAGGACCCAAAGACCTAGCTGGCCTGAAGGGGTCCCAAGGGGCCCCCAAGCAGCCACTCTCAATTTGGGTCTGGGGGCTTTCGTTGGGCCGGGAACCTGGGAGCTACCTGCAAGGTTGCAGTTCGCAGCCCGAGAAGCACTCTCCGGCCAACATGCCCAACGTCCAGCAACAGCTCCCAAACCGAAGGAGCCAGGACCCAAAGACCTAGCTGGCCTGAAGGGCACCCAGGGGGCACCCAAGCAGCCCCTCTCAATTTGGGTCTGGGGGCTTTTGTTGGGCCTGGTACATGGGAGGTACCTGCAAGGTTGCAGTTCGCAGCCCGAGAAGCACTCTCCGGTCAACATGCCCAACGTCCAGCAACAGCTCCCAAACCGAAGGAGCCAGGACCCAAAGACCTAGCTGGCCTGAAGAGTCCCCAGGGGGCCACCAAGCAGCCCCTCTCCATTTGGGTCTGGGGGCTTTCGTTGGGCCGGGAACCTGGGAGGTACCTGCAAGGTTGCAGTTCGCGGCCCGAGAAGCACTCTCCGTCCAACATGCCCAACTGCAGCAACAGCTCCCAAAGCGAAGGAGCCAGGACCCAAAGAAATAGCTGGCCTGGATGGTCCCCGGGGGCCCGCAAGCAGCCCCTCTCCATTTGGGTCTGGGGGCTTTCATTGGGCCGTGAACCTGGGAAGTGCCTGCAAGGTTGCAGTTCGCGGCCCGAGAAGCACTCTCCGGCCAACATGCCCAACTGCAGCAACAGCTCCCAAACCGAAGGAGCCAGGACACAAAGACCTAGCTGGCCTGAAGGGCCCCCAGGGGGCCCCCAAGTAGCCCCTCTCAATTTGGGTCTGGGGGCTTTCGTTGGCCATGTATACCTGAGAGGTACCTGCAAGGTTACAGTTCGCGGCCCGAGAAGCACTCTCCGGCCAACATGCCCAACTGCAGCAACAGCTCCCAAACCGAAGGAGCCAGGACCCAAAGACCTAGCTGGCCTGAAGGGCCCCCAGGGGGCCCCCAAGCAGCCCCTCTCCATTTGGGTCTGGGGGCTTTCGTTGGGCGGGGAACCTGGGAGATTCCTGCAAGGTTGCAGTTCGCGGCCCGAGAAGCACTCTCCGCCCAACATGCCCAACTGCAGCAACAGCTCCCAAAGCGAAGGAGCCAGGACCCAAAGACCTAGCTGGCCTGAAGGGCCCCCAGGGGGCCCCCAAGCAGCCCCTCTCCATTTGGGTCTGGGGGTTTTCGTTGGGCCGGGAACCTGAGAGGTACCTGCAAGGTTGCAGTTCGCGGCCCGAGAAGCACTCTCCGGCCAACATGTCCAACTGCAGCAACAGCTCCCAAACCGAAGGAGCCAGGACCCAAAGACCTAGCTGGCCTGAAGGGCCCCCAGGGGGCCCCCAAGCAGCCCCTCTCAATTTGGGTCTGGGGGCTTTCGTTGGGCCGGGAACCTGGGAGATTCCTGCAAGGTTGCAGTTCGCGGCCCGAGAAGCACTCTCCGGCCAACATGCCCAACTGCAGCAACAGCTCCCAAAGCGAAGGAGCCAGGACCCAAAGACCTAGCTGGCCTGAAGGGCCCCCAGGGGGCCCCCAAGCAGCCCCTCTCCATTTGGGTCTGGGGGCTTTTGTTGGGCCGGGAACCTGGGAGAATCCTGCAAGGTTGCAGTTCGCGGCCCGAGAAGCACTCTCCGGCCAACATGCCCAACTGCAGCAACAGCTCCCAAACCGAAGGAGCCAGGACCCAAAGACCTAGCTGGCCTGAAGGGCCCCTAGGGGGCCCCCAAGGGGCACCTCTCAATTTGGGTCTGGGGGCTTTCGTTGGGCCGGGATCCTGGGAGGTACCTGCAAGGTTGCAGTTCGCGGCCCGAGAAGCACTCTCCGCCCAACATGCCCAACTGCAACAACAGCTCCCAAACCGAAGGAGCCAGGACCCAAAGACCTAGCTGGCATGAAGGGCCCCCAGGGGGGCCCCAAGCAGCCCCTCTCAATTTGGGTCTGGGGGCTTTCGTTGGGCCGGGAACCTGAGAGGTACCTGCAAAGTTGCAGTTCACGGCCCGAGAAGCACTCTCCGGCCAACATGCCCAACTGCAGCAACAGCTCCCAAAGCGAAGGAGCCAGGACACAAAGACCTAGCTGGCCTGAAGGGCCCCCAGGGGGCCCCCAAGCAGCCCCTCTCAATTTGGGTCTGGGGGCTTTCGTTGGGCCGGGAACCTAGCAGAATCCTGCAAGTTTGCAGTTCGCGGCCCGAGAAGCACTCTCCGCCCAACATGCCCAACTGCAGCAACAGCTCCCAAAGCGAAGGAGCCAGGACCCAAAGACCTAGCTGGCCTGAAGGGCCCCCAGGGGGCCCCCAAGCAGCCCCTCTCCATTTGGGTCTGGGGGCTTTCGTTGGGCATGGGACCTGGGAGATTCCTGCAAGGTTGCAGTTCGCGGCCCGAGAAGCACTCTCCGGCCAACATGCCCAACTGCAGCAACAGCTCCCAAAGCGAAGGAGCCAGGACCCAAAGACCTAGCTGGCCTGAAGGGCCCCCATGGGGCCCCCAAGGAGCTCCTCTCCATTTGGGTCTGGGGGCTTTCGTTGGGCCGGGAACCTGGGAGAATCCTGCAAGGTTGCAGTTCGCGGCCCGAGAAGCACTCTCCGGCCAACATGCCCAACTGCAGCAACAGCTCCCAAACCGAAGGAGCCAGGACCCAAAGACCTAGCTGGCATGAAGGGCCCCCAGGGGTCCCCCAAGCAGCCCCTCTCCATTTGGGTCTGGGGGCTTTTGTTGGGCCGGGAACCTGGGAGATTCCTGCAAGGTTGCAGTTCGAGGCCCGAGAAGCACTCTCCGGCCAACATGCCCAACTGCAGCAACAGCTCCCAAACCGAATGAGCCAGGACCCAAAGACCTAGCTGGCCTGAAGGGCCCCCAGGGGGCCCCCAAGCAGCCCCTCTCCATTTGGGTCTGGGGGCTTTCGTTGGGCATGTATACCTGAGAGATTCCTGGAAGTTACAGTTCGCGGCCCGAGAAGCACTCTCCGGCCAACATGCCCAACTGCAGCAACAGCTCCCAAAGCGAAGGAGCCAGGACCCAAAGACCTAGCTGGCCTGAAGGGCCCCCAGGGGGCCCCCAAGCAGCCCCTCTCCATTTGGGTCTGGGGGTTTTCGTTGGGCCGGGAACCTGGGAGGTACCTGCAAGGTTGCAGTTCGCGGCCCGAGAAGCACTCTCCGGCCAACATGCCCAACTGCAGCAACAGCTCCCAAACAGAAGGAGCCAGGACCCAAAGACCTAGCTGGCCTGAAGGGGCCCCAGCGGGCCCCAAGCAGCCCCTCTCAATTTGGGTCTGGGGGCTTTCGTTGGGCCGGGAACCTGGGAGAATCCTGCAAGGTTGCAGTTCGCGGCCCGAGAAGCACTCTCCGGCCAACATGCCCAACTGCAGCAACAGCTCCCAAAGCGAAGGAGCCAGGACCCAAAGACCTAGCTGGCCTGAAGGGACCCCAGGGGGCCCCCAAGCAGCACCTCTCAATTTGGGTCTGGGGGCTTTCGTTGGCCCGGGAACCTGGGAGCTACCTGCAAGGTTGCAGTTCGCGGCCCGAGAAGCACTCTCCGGCCAACATGCCCAATTGCAGCAACAGCTCCCAAACCGAAGGAGCCAGGACCCAAAGACCTAGCTGGCCTGAAGGGGTCCCAAGGGGCCCCCAAGCAGCCCCTCTCAATTTGGGTCTGGGGGCTTTCGTTGGGCCTGTGACATGGGAGGTACCTGCAAGGTTGCAGATAACAGCCCGAGAAGCACTCTCAGGTCAACATGCCCAACGTCCAGCAACAGCTCCCAAAGCGAAGGAGCCAGGACCCAAAGACCTAGCTGGCCTGAAGGGCACCCAGGGGGCACCCAAGCAGCCCTTCTCAATTTGGGTCTGGGGGCTTTCGTTGGGCCGGGAACTTGGGAGGTACCTGCAAGGTTGCAGTTCGCAGCCCGAGAAGCACTCTCCGGCCAACATGCCCAACTGCAGCAACAGCTCCCAAACCGAAGGAGCCAGGACCCAAAGACCTAGCTGGCCTGAAGGGCCCCCAGGGGGCCCCCAAGCAGCCCCTCTCCATTTGGGTCTGGGGGCTTTCCTTGGGCCGGGGACCTGGGAGGTACCTGCAAGGTTGCAGTTCGCAGCACGAGAAGCACTCTCCGGCCAACATGCCCAACTGCAGCAACAGCTCCCAAACCGAAGGAGCCAGGACCCAAAGACCTAGCTGGCCTGAAGGGCCCCCAGGGGGCCCCCAAACAGCCCCTCTCAATTTGGGTCTGGGGGCTTTCATTGGGCATGGAACCTGGGAGGTACCTGCAAGGTTGCAGTTCGCGGCCCGAGAATCACTCTCCGGCCAACATGCCCAACGTCCAGCAACAGCTCCCAAACCGAAGGAGCCAGGACCCAAAGACCTAGCTGGCCTGAAGGGCCCCCTGGGGGCCCCCAAGCAGCCCCTCTCAATTTGGGTCTGGGGGCTTTCGTTGGGCCGGGAACCTGGGAGCTACCTGCAAGGTTGCAGTTCGCAGCCCGAGAAGCACTCTCCGGCCAACATGCCCAACGTCCAGCAACAGCTCCCAAACCGAAGGAGCCAGGACCCAAAGAAATAGCTGGCCTGGATGGTCCCCGGGGGCCCGCAAGCAGCCCCTCTCCATTTGGGTCTGGGGGCTTTCATTGGGCCGTGAACCTGGGAAGTGCCTGCAAGGTTGCAGTTCGCGGCCCGAGAAGCACTCTCCGGCCAACATGCCCAACTGCAGCAACAGCTCCCAAACCGAAGGAGCCAGGACCCAAAGACCTAGCTGGCCTGAAGGGCACCCAGGGGGCACCCAAGCAGCCCCTCTCAATTTGGGTCTGGGGGCTTTCGTTGGGCCTGGGACATGGGAGGTACCTGCAAGGTTGCAGTTCGCAGCCCGAGAAGCACTCTCCGGTCAACATGCCCAACGTCCAGCAACAGCTCCCAAACCGAAGGAGCCAGGACCCAAAGACCTAGCTGGCCTGAAGAGTCCCCAGGGGGCCCCCAAACAGCCCCTCTCAATTTGGGTCTGGGGGCTTTCGTTGGGCCTGGAACCTGGGAGGTACCTGCAAGGTTGCAGTTCGCGGCCCGAGAAGCACTCTCCGGCCAACATGCCCAACTGCAGCAACAGCTCCCAAACCGAAGGAGCCAGGACCCAAAGACCTAGCTGGCCTGAAGGGCCCCCAGGGGGCCCCCAAACAGCCCCTTTCAATTTGGGTCTGGGGGCTTTCGTTGGGCATGGAACCTGGGAGGTACCTGCAAGGTTGCAGTTCGCGGCCCGAGAAGCACTCTCCGGCCAACATGCCCAACGTCCAGCAACAGCTCCCAAACCGAAGGAGCCAGGACCCAAAGACCTAGCTGGCCTGAAGGGTCCCCTGGGGGCCCCCAAACATCCCCTCTCCATTTGGGTCTGGGGGCTTTCGTTGGGCATGGAACCTGGGAGAATCCTGCAAGGTTGCAGTTCGCAGCCCGAGAAGCACTCTCCGGCCAACATGCCCAACGTCCAGCAACAGCTCCCAAACCGAAGGAGCCAGGACCCAAAGAAATAGCTGGCCTGGATGGTCCCCGGGGGCCCGCAAGCAGCCCCTCTCAATTTGGGTCTGGGGGCTTTCGTTGGGCCTGGAACCTGGGAGGTACTTGCAAGGTTGAGTTCGCGGCCCGAGAAGCACTCTCCGGCCAACATGCCCAACTGCAGCAACAGCTCCCAAACCGAAGGAGCCAGGACCCAAAGACCTAGCTGGCCTGAAGGGCCCCCAGGGGGCCCCCAAGCAGCCCCTCTCCATTTGGGTCTGGGGGGTTTCCTTGGGCCGGGGACCTGGGAGGTACCTGCAAGGTTGCAGTTCGCAGCCCGAGAAGCACTCTCCGGCCAACATGCCCAACGTCCAGCAACAGCTCCCAAACCGAAGGAGCCAGGACCCAAAGACCTAGCTGGCCTGAAGGGCCCCCAGGGGGCCCCCAAACAGCCCCTCTCAATTTGGGTCTGGGGGCTTTCGTTGGGCATGGAACCTGGGAGGTAACTGCAAGGTTGCAGTTCGCAGCCCGAGAAGCACTCTCCGGCCAACATGCCCAACGTCCAGCAACAGCTCCCAAACCGAAGGAGCCAGGACCCAAAGACCTAGCTGGCCTGAAGGGCCCCCTGGGGGCCCCCAAACAGCCCCTCTCAATTTGGGTCTGGGGGCTTTCGTTGGCCATGTATACCTGAGAGGTACCTGCAAGGTTACAGTTCGCGGCCCGAGAAGCACTCTCCGGCCAACATGCCCAACTGCAGCAACAGCTCCCAAACCGAAGGAGCCAGGACCCAAAGACCTAGCTGGCCTGAAGGGCCCCCAGGGGGCCCCCAAGCAGCCCCTCTCCATTTGGGTCTGGGGGCTTTCGTTGGGCGGGGAACCTGGGAGATTCCTGCAAGGTTGCAGTTCGCGGCCCGAGAAGCACTCTCCGCCCAACATGCCCAACTGCAGCAACAGCTCCCAAAGCGAAGGAGCCAGGACCCAAAGACCTAGCTGGCCTGAAGGGCCCCAGGGGGCCCCCAAGCAGCCCCTCTCCATTTGGGTCTGGGGGTTTTCGTTGGGCCGGGAACCTGAGAGGTACCTGCAAGGTTGCAGTTCGCGGCCCGAGAAGCACTCTCCGGCCAACATGTCCAACTGCAGCAACAGCTCCCAAACCGAAGGAGCCAGGACCCAAAGACCTAGCTGGCCTGAAGGGCCCCCAGGGGGCCCCCAAGCAGCCCCTCTCAATTTGGGTCTGGGGGCTTTCGTTGGGCCGGGAACCTGGGAGATTCTGCAAGGTTGCAGTTCGCGGCCCGAGAAGCACTCTCCGGCCAACATGCCCAACTGCAGCAACAGCTCCCAAAGCGAAGGAGCCAGGACCCAAAGACCTAGCTGGCCTGAAGGGCCCCCAGGGGGCCCCCAAGCAGCCCCTCTCCATTTGGGTCTGGGGGCTTTTGTTGGGCCGGGAACCTGGGAGAATCCTGCAAGGTTGCAGTTCGCGGCCCGAGAAGCACTCTCCGGCCAACATGCCCAACTGCAGCAACAGCTCCCAAACCGAAGGAGCCAGGACCCAAAGACCTAGCTGGCCTGAAGGGCCCCTAGGGGGCCCCCAAGGGGCACGTCTCAATTTGGGTCTGGGGGCTTTCGTTGGGCCGGGATCCTGGGAGGTACCTGCAAGGTTGCAGTTCGCGGCCCGAGAAGCACTCTCCGCCCAACATGCCCAACTGCAACAACAGCTCCCAAACCGAAGGAGCCAGGACCCAAAGACCTAGCTGGCATGAAGGGCCCCCAGGGGGCCCCAAGCAGCCCCTCTCAATTTGGGTCTGGGGGCTTTCGTTGGGCCGGGAACCTGAGAGGTACCTGCAAAGTTGCAGTTCACGGCCCGAGAAGCACTCTCCGGCCAACATGCCCAACTGCAGCAACAGCTCCCAAAGCGAAGGAGCCAGGACACAAAGACCTAGCTGGCCTGAAGGGCCCCCAGGGGGCCCCCAAGCAGCCCCTCTCAATTTGGGTCTGGGGGCTTTCGTTGGGCCGGGAACCTAGCAGAATCCTGCAAGGTTGCAGTTCGCGGCCCGAGAAGCACTCTCCGCCCAACATGCCCAACTGCAGCAACAGCTCCCAAAGCGAAGGAGCCAGGACCCAAAGACCTAGCTGGCCTGAAGGGCCCCCAGGGGGCCCCCAAGCAGCCCCTCTCCATTTGGGTCTGGGGGCTTTCGTTGGGCATGGGACCTGGGAGATTCCTGCAAGGTTGCAGTTCGCGGCCCGAGAAGCACTCTCCGGCCAACATGCCCAACTGCAGCAACAGCTCCCAAAGCGAAGGAGCCAGGACCCAAAGACCTAGCTGGCCTGAAGGGCCCCCATGGGGCCCCCAAGGAGCTCCTCTCCATTTGGGTCTGGGGGCTTTCGTTGGGCCGGGAACCTGGGAGAATCCTGCAAGGTTGCAGTTCGCGGCCCGAGAAGCACTCTCCGGCCAACATGCCCAACTGCAGCAACAGCTCCCAAACCGAAGGAGCCAGGACCCAAAGACCTAGCTGGCATGAAGGGCCCCCAGGGGTCCCCCAAGCAGCCCCTCTCCATTTGGGTCTGGGGGCTTTTGTTGGGCCGGGAACCTGGGAGATTCCTGCAAGGTTGCAGTTCGAGGCCCGAGAAGCACTCTCCGGCCAACATGCCCAACTGCAGCAACAGCTCCC